>NC_037341.1:53992660-55218597 GCF_002263795.3 Bos taurus | reverse complement strand
GACTTAGCAGCAGCAGCAGCAGCAGACTGCAGGACACCAGGCCTCCCTGCCCATCACCAACTCCTGGAGTTTGCTCAAACTCATGTCCATTGAGTCGGTGATGCCATCCAACCATCTCATCCTCTATCATCCCCTTCTCCTCCCTTCAATCTATCCCAACATCAGGGTCTTTTCCAATGAGTCAGTTCACATCAGGTAGTCAAAGATTTGGAGTTTCAGCTTCAGCATCAGTCCTTCCAATCAATATTTAGGGCTGATTCCTTTAGGATGGGCTGGTTGGATCTCCTTGCTGTCCAAGGGGCTCTCAAGAGTCTTCTCCAACACCACAGTTCAAAAGCGTCAATTCTTCGGCATTCAACTTTGTTCATAGTCCAACTCTCACATCCATACATGACTACTGGAAAAACCATAGCTTTGACTAGATGGACCTTTGTCAGCAAAGGAATGTCTCTGCTTTTAAATATGCTGTCCAGGTTGGTCATAACTTTTCTTCCAAGGAGCAAGCATCTTTTAATTTCATGGCTTCAGTCACCATCTGAAGTGATTTTGGAGCCCCCCAAAATAAATTCTCTCAGTGTTTCCATTGTTTCTGCATCTATTTGCTGTGAACTGATGGGACCAGATGCCATGATCTTAGTTTTCTGAATGTTGAGCTTTAAGCTAACTTTTTCACTCTCCTCTTTCACTCTCAAGAGGCTCTTTAGTTCTTCACTTTCTGCCTTAAGTGTGGTGTCACCTGCATATCTGAGGTTATTGATATTTCTCCCAGCAATCTTGATTCCAGCTTGTGCTTCATCTAGTCCAGCATTTCTCATAATGTAATCTGCATATAAGTTAAATAAGCAGGCTGACAATATGCAGCCTTGACATACTCCTTTTCCTGTTTGGAACCAGTTTGTTGCTCCATGTCCAGTTCTAACTGTTGCTTCCTGACCTGTATACAGATGTCTCAGGAGGCAGGTCAGGTGGTCTGGTATTCCCATCTCTTTCAGAATTTTCCAGCTTGTTGTGATCCACACAGTCAAAGGCTTTGGCATAGTCAATAAAGCATAAGATGTTTTTCTGGAACATCTTTCTCTTGCTTTTTCGATGATCCAGTGGATGTTGGCAATTTGATCTCTGGTTCCTCTAGCTTTTCTAAATCCAGCTTGAACATCTGGAGGTTCATAGTTCACATACTGTTGAAGACTGGCTTGGAGGATTTTGAGCATTACTTTGCTAGTGTGTGAGATGAGTACAACTGTGCGGTAGTTTGAACATTCTTTGGCATTGCCTTTTTTTGGGATTGGCATGAAAACTGACCTTTTCCAGTCCTGTGGCCACTGCTGAGTTTTCCAAATTTGCTGGCATATTGAGTGCAGCACTTTCACAGCATCATCTTTTAGGATTTGGAATAGCTCAACTGGAATTCCATCACCTCTACTAGCTTTGTTCATAGTGATGCTTCATAAGGCCCACTTGACTTTGCATTCCAGGATGTCTGGTTCTAGGTGAGTGATCACACCATTGTGGTTACCTGGGAGAATTATCATGAAGATAAGTTATCATGAAGAATCTCTTTTGTATAGTTCTTCTGTGTATTCTTGCCACCTCTTCTTAATATCTTCTACTTCTGTTAGGACCATACCATTTCTGTCCTTTATTGTGCCCATCTTTGCATGAAGTGTTCCTTGTTATCTCTAATTTTCCTGTAGAGATCTCTAGTCTTTCCCATTCTATTGTTTTCCTCTATTTCTTTGCATATTTATTTCTATGTATTTAGCATACTCTGACTCTGGACTTTTTCTAAGCTTGAGACAATAATTTTATTTTAGAAGCTCTCCTTCTCAGAGCCCTCTGTCCTTTCTTTGCCTAAATGGATTGGTTGCTCTTACTCTGCTGGACACTGACCTCACAAGACAATTCTTACTACTTTATTTATTGAGCCCACTGTTTTCACTATTTCATATGCTTCCTGCTTCTGGTTTATTCTCTCTTCTTGTGGGGCTACATTCTTATTAAGCAAATATTCAAATTTCTGAGAACTTAAAAGGCAAGAAAACATATGTATATTCTGCCCTCACCTGATAATTTGTTGAATACAAGTTTCTAGATCAAAAATAACCTTATGACAGAATCTTAAATTTGTTTTGCCATTATTTTTTACTCTCTCATATAGTCGGGGGAAAAAAATCTGACATCAGTGTAACTTTCAGTTCCTTGTGAGTGATTTGTGTTTTTGTCTTTGAAGTTTTTAGGATCATCATTTAATCTTGGTATTCTGAAAGTTCATGACACTCACTAAGCGTGGGTCTTTCAACACTTATTTTCCTGGACACTAGATGTATCCTTTTGGTCTGTAGACACTTTTCAGTTTTGGAAAATTCTTTCCTTTGATTTTTCCATGGATTCCCACAGCAACGTATGTCACCACAAGCTTTCCTTTTTTTTTTTTTTGAAAACAGATAGGTAGATTGCCACTGTGGATATTCTACAATATTGGGTATCTTGGTCCCTTTTCTAACCAGGTCTTCTCTCCTACATAAAAGTTTTGACTGGAACTCTAGTGAGGAAATTCAAGATATGTCAGTTGGTATAATACACTTCATTGTGAGCCATCAGAAAACCATTACACAGCTACAAATTGGCTTAAATTCTCAAATGAGAAATATTTTCTTGGAAGCTCAAAAATCTTCACCAGAAAACTTAGTTGTCTCTAGACAATTATTTCTAGTTTTCTTTTTTCCTTCTTAAGACAATAAACGTTTATGCCTTGCAAAAAGCTGTCTGCCTCTGCTCTATGAGCAAGATAGTGAATAGGGAAGCCTATAAATATGGTTGAATTTGTACAGGGACGTGTAATTAATCCCTCTGATTTCAGTCCAATTCACTGTCTTACCCTCCCAATCTGATCCCACAGCCTCAGTGGGGTTCTCTTTTGGTAAACTGGTTCCTATATCTTCAGCAGCAAGCTCATAGTGTATTGGAGTTATGATTTCTCTACCTGTTTCATTATCAACCCTCTTCCAATTTCTGTTTTCCAGAAATTGTTTTGAAATATTTTTAATCTGTCTTCCTATTTATATGAAGGTGAGCTTTAGGTTTTTATTATTCATGTGTATAAGCATTTTATGTATGAATTTGTGTCATTATAGGAAATATGTTTGGTAAATATTTACATTTTTGTTTATACAGTGCTTCATTCAAACAGGATTTAAGATAGAGATTGCTTTACAGGTGTGTGTGTGTGTGTGTGTGTGTGTGTGTGTGTATGAATAACAAAAATAATGAAATAAAAATAATTTAAAAAACTTAAACCTAAAATATGGATGTAAAAACCTATATACTCTAGGCAGCACACTGTGAACAGCTGTAGTTGGTAGATTAGCACCCCCTGACCCCCAAACTACAAAGATGTCCACATGTTCATCTCTAGAACTTGTGAATATGTTACATCTCAAGGCAAAGACATTATGATTGCAGATAAAAATAAGGTTATTTAATCAAAGTGAAAGTGTTAGTTGCTCAGTCGCATCCAGCTCTCTGGGATCCCATGGACTGAGCCTGCCAGGCTCCTCTGTTCATAGAATTCTTCAGGCAAGAATTCTGGGGTGGATAGTCATCCCCTTCTCCAGGGGATCTTCCCAACCGAGGGATTGAACCTGGGTCTCCTGCATTGCAGGCATATTATTTACCATCTGAGCTACCAGGGAAGCTCAAGATTATCATGGATTATCTGGGTGGCTCCAATGTAATCAAAAGGCCCCCAAAAGTAGAAGAGACAGGCAGAGGAAGAGGCAGTGTCAGAGTAATGCATAAGGAGAAAAACTGCAACACCATTGTATTTCCTAGTCCAAGCTCACTCTGCTCGCCACACACAGGATAATAAATCCAAGAGATGAGGTGTTGAGGCAAGGAATATGACTGTATTCAGAAAGCTGACTGATGGGGAAATGGCAGACTAATGTCTCAAAATAACCATCTTGTGGGGTTTGGATGCCAGATTCTTGTATAGAACAGAGACATAGAGGTGAGGACATAAAGTAAAAAGGCCATTAATCTTGCAAATATCTCCCAGAATGGCCAGCTCCAGGAGAGGATATGTTAATATCATCCTTCCTATAGCTATCCACAGGTGGACAGGGTCCCACACAAAGGCATTTTGGTTTGACATTCTAGCAGAGGGGCAAGGTTCCCCAAGGCAGGCCATTATGTATGGACAGTATCCTTTTAGTGAGCAAAAGCATCAGGAAGCAAAAGGTTAAAGTAAAAGGAACAGATCCAATATGGAGTCAGTTCTTCCCTGTAACAATTGCTGGCTCTGAAGATGGAAAAGACTGAGTCAAGGGAAGCAGGCGACTCCAGAGGCTGGAAAAGTCAAGAAACACATCTTCCCCTACCATCTGATTTTAGACCAATGAGACCCATTTGGGACTTCTGACCTCCAGATCTGTTAAGTTTTTTGTTTAAAACCACAAAGTTTGTGATCATTAATTAGTGATTAATATCCTAATACAGCAATGAATATACCAAGTTAAAGACTCTCTTTAGGATGCCTATTGCAATTAAGATTCTATAGTTCAGAATGGGTAAACCAGCTTAGCAGTACGATTCAAAGGATGTGATCATTTAGCCTATTCCTTCCTTCTGGGTGAAGTTCAGTTCAGTTCAGTCACTCAGTTGTTTCAGCTTCAGCATCAGTCCTTCCAATAAATATTCAGGACTGATTTCCTTTAGGATGGACTGGTTGGATCTCCTTGCAGTCCAAGGGACTCTCAAGAGTCTTCTCCAACACCACAGTTCAAAAGCATCAATTCTTTGGTGCTCAGCTTTCTTTATAGTCCAACTCCCACATCCATACATGACTACTGGAAAAACCATAGCCTTGACTAGACGGACCCTTGTTGGCAAAGTAATGTCTTTGCTTTTTAATATGCTGTCTAGGTTGGTCATAACTTTTCACCCAAGGAGTAAGTGTCTTGTAATTTCATGGCTGCAGACTGCAAAATCATCTGCAGTGATTTTGGAGCCCCAAAAAATAAAGTCTGACACTGTTTCCCCATCTATTTGCCAAGAAGTGATGGGACCAGATGCCATGATCTTAGTTTTCTGAATGTTGAAGAAGAAGAATATCAATACATAGTAATTTTATTTTTATGTGATTTTTCAATACAATTCTTCGAGAAATGTAGGAAGTACAATTGCCAAAAGCTTCTCTTTGAACAACATAAAGTGTTTATGGCAATGTTGAATTCTCTTATTTATTTAAAAACACATTCCCTACTCAGCCCATTATATTTGATGTTTGATGATCATGAACTGACTTTAATTTCTAATTTCACATCAGTTTGAAAAGTTGGCATACTTCCTTTCATACTGCTGTCAGATCTGGGGTCAATATTTGTTAACACCAAAGTGAGAACATTTGCTAAGGAACAGATGGCCTACACCATTCCTTTCCTTAATTCCCTACAATGATTCAATTCTTATGAATCATCATTCCAGAGTTCTACCAGGAATGCAGTAAAAACCACTAGTTAAATCCCCACCAGGGAAGTTCTCACATCTCAAAAATCTGACACTGCAACTGTCTCCATGGTGGGCACTTGGCAAATAGGTCAACAGGTGTTCCTGCTTTGTTAGAATGACTCATGGACATCAGGTAAATCAGGGAGCTTAGCTGGCTGCTGTATTTGTAAAACAAAGTCTTTGGGTAAGTAAACAAGTACTTTTAGGCCAGGATTCAGCACAAGTTGAAGTGGTACCTTGAGAACTAAAACACATCAAGGGGCATTTAAAAATAAATAATTTAAAAAGGCAAAACTTGGAGAAAAGAAAGTTAAAAAAAAAAATATATATATATATATATATGAAAAAAGCATTGCTAGAAGGAAGGTTGTTCAGAAACAGTCTGATAGCAGTTTTTCTTTTCATTGTACCAAACTATAATAACCCGTTTAGGCCTAATTAGTTAGGAATTATCATACAGCTGGGGTCAGTCACTCATCAGATCACTGGGGAAACCATTAAAAAGCATGCATTTGGAAGGAATTCAAAAGCAGTGCTATGGAAACCACAGTGGAAATTATCTAGACAAATCCTACCAAGCATGGGGTGAAATCACGAGGTTCAAAAATCATAAACCAAATGTTACCATTGATTTAAATAGTTTTAATTACTCACTTTTCCAAAGCTTCTGTCTCTGAAGATACGGAATACTGACAACAGTGAAGAAAAAAAGCAAAAAACAGCAATGATTGAGAAATACAGTTGTGCCCAAACTCTATCTGCTTCAAATCTGACAGACGTAAGACATAGGTGACGTAAAACATCATCACCATCACAGTCAGCAAGAAGTATATGCACAAGTTTCCAGCGGTGTATGCAAAGCAGATTTAACAAGTAGCTGCTAAAAACTCACTAGAGTTTATACCTCCCTGCCATTTACTGACTGTAGAACTAATGTTTAACTAAGGCAGGCTACTTAACGTCTGTGTTCCAATTTCCTCTTCTGTGAAATAATAATAGGGTTGTTATGAGAAAAGAGTTAATATGTAAAGTGATAGAATAGTGGCTGGTGTATCATAGGTAGTATGTATTAGTTATAATTGCCATTACCTTTAAGAAATAGGATTTTGAAATGCCTGTGGCTCCTGTGGCCATTAAGGCCAAGGTATCAAGCTGCCATTTAGGTGAATGCATAAGTTTAAGATAGTATTAATAGTCTATCTTCTATTTCAAGAACCCACAGGTTTGGTTGTTTTTGAAGGTCAAATTCTGCCTTAAATCACAAAAAGATTCAAAGAAATTTAAAAGGTTGAATTTTTAACTTCTAAAAATTGATTGAATCAACAATGTGTATCCACAATGTTGTGTTAATCTCTACTATACAGCAAAGTGAGTGTTAGATATAGAGACATACTATTTTCATTAGGGTTTATCACAGGATATTGAATACAATTGCCTATACTATACAGTAGGACCTTGTTGCTTATCCATTCTCTATGTAATATATAGTTTGCCATCTACTAATCCCATAATCCCAATCCATCCCCCTGCCCCCCCCCCCCCACTCCCCACCTCCTTGGCAACCACAAGACTCTGTCTGTGAGTTGTTTCTATTTTGTAGATCTGTTATTTTGTGTCATATTTTAGAGTTCACATATAAGTGACATCGTATGGTATTTTTTTTCTTTTATGACATTTCACTTAGTATGATAATGTCTAGGTCCATCTATATTGCTGCAAATGCATTATTTGATTCTTTTTAATGTCTGAGTAATATTCCATTGTGTATATGCACCACATCTTTATCCATTCATCTGTTGATGGGTTTTTAGGTTGCTTCCATGTCTTGCAGAGGAGGCAATGGCACCCCACTCCAGTACTCTTGCCTGGAAAATCCCATGGACGGAGGAGCCTGGAAGGCTGCAGTCCGTGGGGTCGCTTGGAGTCGGACACGACTGAGCGACTTCACTTTCACTTTTCACTTGCATGCATTGGAGAAGGAAATGGCAACCCACTCCAGTGTTCTTGCCTGGAGAATCCCAGGGATGGGGAAGCCTGGTGGACTGCCATCTCTGGGGTTGCACAGAGTCGGACACAACTGAAGCGACTTAGCAGCAGCAGCATGTCTTGGCTGTTGTAAATATTACTCCATTGAACATTGGGATACATGTATCTTTTCGAATTATAGTTTTTTGCAGATATATGCCCATGAGTAGAATTGCAGGTCATATGGCAGCTCTAGTTTTGGGTTTTGTTTTGTTTTGTTTTGTTTTTTGCAGAAACTCCATGCTGTTTTCCATAGTGGCTATATCAATTTATTGACTATACCAATTTATTAATACATTTCCACTAACAGTGTAGGAGGGTTCCAGAATGTTGCACTTTTAACATGTCCCAAATTTAAAGACAGTGTATTCCCTCTACAACTAGTTCCTAATCCTGAATGTATGGTAAAAGAGAAATTTCTATTCTTCCTTCTTTTCTCCTGTCCCCTAATATGGTCTGTCTGTCCTCTCTTCTTGACTGCCACTGTCATTGTTGTTCAGTCACCCAGTCATGTCTGATTCTTTGTGACCCTGTGATGTGCAGCATGCCAGGATTCCCTGTCCTTCACTATGTCCCGGAGTTTGCTCGAGGGACATGTCCATTGAGTCAGTGATACCATTTAACCATCTCATCCCCTTGTTGTTCCCTTCTCCTCCTGCCCTCAGTCTTTCCTAGCATCAGTATCTTTTCCAATGAGATGTCTCTTTACATCAGGTAACCAAAGTATTTGAGCTTCAGCTTCAGCATCAGTTCTTCTAATGAATATTCAGGCTTAATTTCCTTTAGGATTGATTGGTCTCCTTGCTGTCCAGTGGACTCTCAAGTCTTCACCAACACCACAGTTCAAAAGCATTAATTCTTTGGTGCTCAACCTTCTTTATGGTCCAACTCTCACATCCATACATGACTACTGGAAAAACCATAGCTTTGACTATAGGGACCTTTGTTGGCAAAGTAATGTCTCTGCTTTTTAATACTCTAAGTTTATCATAGTTTTTCTTCCAAAGAGCAAGTGTCTTAATTTCCTGGCTGCAGTCACTGTCCACAGGAATTTTGGAGCTCAAGAAAATAAGGTCTGTCACTGTTTCCATTGTTTCCCCATTCATTTCTCATTACTCTAACTCAATTTCTCACCAACTTTTGCAATTATAATGGCTTTCTTGCCATTCTCAGGCCTCTAATTTCTGTTGTCTATATACTTTTACAGATGAAGTATATAGATATACTTTTCAGCACTACTTTAATCTCACTACTGTTGAAGTTCAATTGCTGAGTCATCTGTGACCCCTTGGACTGCAGCATGCCCAGCTCCTCTATCTTTCACTATCTCTCGGAGTTTGCTCAAATTCACATCCACTCAGTTGGTGATGCTACTCACTACTTCCCAGCCCAGACTTCCTGTAGTTCCCTTTACAATTCCCTGCAGGCAGTAGGACTGCATGGTGGGAACAGAGGTTCTGCTTAGCAACATTTGTTTCCTTTCTGTGAGCTCCAGTAGTTAATTACAGGGGGAAAAAAATCTCATTAAACACCCAATATCAAATTATCAAAATCATCTCTTATCTATTGTGCAGTTAAGTCCCCTACATACAAACCTTCAAGTTGTGAATTTTCAAAGATGCAAACGTGTTCCATCAGTGTCAGGTGTGAGTGGAATTGCAGCTTGCCCTCCATCTTCAATTGCTGACGATCCTTCAGCTCTACCGCCTCCCACATCCCTTCCCTTCTTCAGTCAGTATCTCTTCTTGCCTGTTCACTCGATCCCAGGCCCTGTATGCCAACTGTTGTACTGTACTACCTGTTTCTCAAGGTACCGTACTGAAGATTCAAAATGCTTTTTTGTGTGTTTGTTTTTTAATGTATTACTTATGTGAAAAGTATTATAAACCTATTACAGTACAGTACTATATAGCAGAAAGTGAAGAGGAACTAAAAAGCCTCTTGATGAAAGTGAAAGAGGAGAGTGAAAAAGCTGACTTAAAGCTCAACATTCAGAAAACAAAGATCATGGCATCTGGTCCCATCACTTCATGGGAAATAGATGGGGAAACAGTGTCAGACTTTATTTCTTTGGGCTCCAAAATCACTGCAGATGGTGACTGCAGCCATGAAATTAAAAGACGCTTACTCCTTGGAAGAAAAGTTATGACCAACCTAGACAGCATATTAAAAAGCAGAGACATTACTTTGCCAACAAAGGTCCATCTAGTCAAGGCTATGGTTTTTCCTGTGGTCATGTATGGATGTGAGAGTTGGACTGTGAAGAAAGCTGAGCACCGAAGAATTGATGCTTTTGAACTGTGGTGTTGGAGAAGACTCTTGAGAGTCCCTTGGACTGCAAGGAGATCCAACCAGTCCATTCTGAAGGAGATCAGCCCTGGGTGTTCTTTGGAATGAATGATGCTAAAGCCGAGACTCCAGTACTTTGGCCACCTCATGCAAAGAGTTGACTCATTGGAAAAGACTCTTGATGCTGGGAGGAATTGGGGGCAGGAGGAGAAGGGGACGACAGAGGATAGGATGGCTGGATGGCATCACCGACTCGATGGACGTGAGTCTGAGTGAACTCTGGGAGATGGTGATGGACAGGGAGGCCGGCGTGCTGTGATTCATGGGGTTGCAAAGAGTCAGACATGACTAAGCGACTGAACTGACTGACTGTATAGCTGACTGTGTTAGTTTAGTACTTAGGCTAACTTTGTTGGACTTATAAACAAATTGAACATACAAACAAAGGAATGTGCTCTTGGCATGGCACTTATTTGTATGAAAGTGACTTACTGTATATTCTTTAAGATATTATAAGACCTTTTGAGGAAACTAGCATGCATTGAAAACCAGACAGTCAACATATAGCCCTCACCACATTATTCTCCCCATTGTGCAGAGTATGTATTGGGGAATACCTAAAAAAATAAAATAAAAACCTGACTCACTGAATCAAGTTCAAAACTTCATGAAGATCTATGTTTACATTTTAATCATTCTTCAGTTCAATTCAGTTCAGTCGCTCAGTCGTGTCCGACTCTTTTCAACCCCATGAATCGCAGCATGCCAGGCCTTCCTGTCCATCACCAACTCCCAGAGTTCACTCAGACCCACGTCCATCAAGTCAGTGATGCCATCCAGCCATCTCATCCTCTGTCGTCCTCTTCTCCTCCTGCCCCCAATCCCTCTCAGCATCAGAGTCTTTTCCAATGAGTCAACTCTTCACATGAGGTGGCCAAAGTACTGGAGTTTCAGCTTTAGCACCATTCTTTCCAAAGAAATCCTAGGGCTGACTTCCTTCAGAATGGACTGGTTGGATCTCCTTGCAGTCCAAGGGACTCTCAAGAGTCTTCTCCAACACCACAGTTCAAAAGCATCAATTCTTTGGTGCTCAGCTTTCTTCACAGTCCAACTCTCACATCCATATATGACCACTGGAAAAACCATAGCCTTGACTAGACAGACCTCTGTTGGCAATGTCTCTGCTTTTCAATATGCTATCTAGGTTGGTCATAATTTCCTTCCAAGGAGTAAGCGTCTTTTAATTTCATGGTTGAAATCACCACCTGCAGTGATTTTGGAGCCCCAAAAAATAAAGTCTGACACTGTTTCCACTGTTTCCCCATCTATTTCCCATGAAGTGATGGGACCGGATGCCATGATCTTCATTTTCTGAATGTTGAGCTTTAAGCCAACTTTTTCACTCTCCTCTTTCACTTTCATCAAGAGGCTTTTGAGTTCCTCTTCACTTTCTGCCATAAGGGTGGTGTCATCTGCATATCTGAGGTGATTGATATTTCTCCCGGCAATCTTGATTTCTGCTTGTGCTTCTTTCAGCCCAGCGTTTCTCATGATGTACTCTGCATATAAGTTAAATAAGCAGGGTGACAATATACAGCCTTGACGAACTCCTTTTCCTATTTGGAACCAGTCTGTTGTTCCATGTCCAGTTCTAACTGTTGCTTCCTGACCTGCATACAGATTTCTCAAGAGGCAGGTCAGGTGGTCTGGTATTCCGATCTCTTTCAGAATTTTCCACAGTTTATTGTGATCCACACAGTCAGAGGCTTTGGCATAGTCAATAAAGCAGAAATAGATGTTTTTCTGGAAGTCTCTTGCTTTTTTGATGATCCAGCAGATGTTGGCAGTTTGGTCTCTGGTTCCTCTGCCTTTTCTAAAACCAGCTTGAACATCTGAAAGTTCACAGTTCACGTATTGCTGAAGCCTGGCTTGGAGAATTTTGAGCATTACTTTACTAGCATGTGAGATGAGTGCAACTGTGTGGTAGTTTGAGCATTCTTTGGCATTGCCTTTCTTTGGGATTGGAATGAAAACGGACCTTTTCCAGTCCTGTGGCTGAGTTTTCCAAACTTTGCTGGCCTATTGAGTGCAGCACTTTCACAGCATCACCTTTCAGGATTTGGAATAGCTCAACTGGAATTCCATCACCTCCACTAGCTTTGTTCGTAGTGATGCTTCCTAAGGCCCACTTGACTTCACATTCCAGGATATCTGGCTCTAGGTGAGTGATCACACCATTGTGATTATCTTGTTCGTGAAGATCTTTTTTGTACAGATCTTTTTTTTAAATCATTCTTAGCACCTACCAAAATTACCTGAAAACCTATAGTTGCAGCACAAGAACTATTTGGTAAATGAACTAATGTACCTGAAGCTTGCTGAAACCTGGGAAATAACTCTCTTTGGAAAATCTTTTTCTTCCTACAATAATACCTATGGTGCTGAACTCAGCCCTTTGAGCCATTATCACTGATGGATACAGACATAGATATTTTCATAATTATACAAAACAAAATTATCTGAAAGTTTCCTCCCACATGTAGTGTAAAATAAAGCCAACTCGGTAATTATGACATCAGGCCCTTTTGTCACCAACCTTGTCTTTCAAACAGTTTTCCTGTACTCTGCTCAGATGTCAAGCACCTCTCATTATCTGAGACCTTCACCTTCTGTTATAGGAGTGTTAGTTTTTCACAGTGGTTTTGACATGGGATGTTTGTTTGTTTGTTTTTAATTTTATTTTATTTTTAAAGTTTACATAATTGTATTAGTTTTGCCAAATATCAAAATGAATCCACCATAGGTATACATGTGTTCCCCATCCTGAACCCTCCTGTTTTGATTTAAAAAAAAATTGCCTTTATTAACAGAAGTATAAACCAGTTAAGTCTTTATGTATTAAGGAGATCAGCTTAATACACCAACAGTCAAATGCATTCTCTTAGTTTTTCTATTGGTGCGGATAGAGTTTTCTATTAGATATTGGGTGTCTCCTGGCAGGTGTTCAGCAGATGAGTACCTGAGTGAAGGGAGGAAACTTTGCTGAGACTGTGGCTGACACTGGGAGGTAAGGGTTGGAGAGAGACAGACAGACAGACACGGAAATGAGGAGGAAGAGGAGAAGGAAAGAGGAAAGTAGGTAGAGTGAGGAAGAACAAATTGGAAGTTGTAGATCATGAGACAGAGAAGGCAATGGCACCCCACTCCAGTACTCTTGCCTGGAAATCCCATGGACAGAGGAGCCTGGTAGGGTGCAGTCCATGGGGTCGCTAAGAGTCAGACACGACTGAGCGACTTCACTTTCACTTTCACGCATTGGAGAAGGAAATGGCAACCCACTCCAGAGTTCTTGCCTGAAGAATCCCAGGGACAGGGGAGCCTGGTAGGCTGCTGTCTATGGGGTCACACAGAGTCGGACATGACTGAAGCGACTTAGCAGCAGCAGCAGCAGCAGATCATGAGAAACATACCTTACATATATTTGTGATATTTCTTCTGGGCCCTCTGCAATGATTTTCAATTAGACTCTGGACATGTAAGCAATGGTAGTTTTCACTATTACCAAAAATGTATAAAAAATAAACTTAAATAAAGATGTTATTTTTAAACTATAACATGTTCAGAAAAAAAATTTACATATCAAAGTTTCCTCTAACAACAAAATCACTTAGATGGGCCATGTATCTTGGCAGTCTTAAAGTCAAGAGATAGGTTTTCTTTTTAGGATGAAGGGTTTAGTACTTGGATTTTGCAGACTCCAATCCTAAACCAGAAATATAGTGTTTTTTTGTGGTTTTCACAGACTCTGCATGTTATCATGAACAAAAATGCTCATAGGTTTAAGTCATTTCTTATGGCTTCACTAGTTTTAGATAAAACATTAATATCAGTAGAATGTAACAAAGACACTAAAATAAAGAGGGTGCTCTCACCCAAATAATCCTCATAATATTCAGGAACAGCATTCCAGATGAGAGTTTTGGCAAGAGCTCACCACTTTATCTAACCATTTCCCCCTCAATAAAATTACAGGAACAACTTGGTTTTATCAATTTCCCTAACCAAAAGTTTCAAATTTTTTGAAAACTAAAATACTTCAACAAGTTGAAGGTGAAAGTATCAATACAGTTTTAAAAACTCGTAGATATTTAGCACAGAAGATGGCTCCAGACTTTTTTTTGTGGTGGTGTTTCTGTGACAGTTCACATTGAGATATGACACTATTTATTTAAAATATGCAAGTCAATGATTTTACTGTAGTCACAGAGTTGTGCAGTCACCCCAATTAATTTTTCTTTTTATTTATTTGCCCTGCCACACAGCATGTGGGATCTTAGTTCCCAGACTAGAGATTGAACCACACCCCTGCATGGAAATTGTGGAGTCTTAACCACTGGACTGCCAGAGAAGTCCCTCCCACCAATCAACTTTAAAGCATTTTCATCATCCCCTGCCTCTGCCCAACATGTATGCTGCTGCTGCTAAGTCGTTTCAGTCGTGCCCGACTCTGTGCAACCCCATAAATGGCAGCCCACCAGGCTCCCCCATCCCAATTACTCCGTTTCTCCCCAGCCCTTGACCACCACTAATCTCCTTTATCTCTGTAGATCTGCCTATTCATAGAAATGAAATTACACATGTATAGCCTATTGCAACTGGTTTTCTTCACTTATTGTAAGGTTTATACATATTATTGGTATGTATCAGTACTTCATTCTTTTTATGGTTGAATAGTATTTTTTTGTGCAGATATATCGCATATTATTTATCCATCCATCCATTTGGGTTGTTTATACTTTTTGGCTATTATGAATGATGCTGCCGTGAACATTAGTATACAAGTTTTTATTTCTCTTGGGTATATATCTAGGCATGGGATTGCTGGGTCATATGATAACTCAATGTTTAACCTTTTGAGGAGCTGTTAGACTATTTTCCAAAGCAGCTTACATATTGTTCATAGTTCTTGATTTCTCTTATTTTTCTTTCTCACATTTGATTCTACTGGGTTTCTGAAGCACCAGTAATGAACCTCCCAGCAGAATGTATTACATCAACATTATAAAAGAATATGCTTCATGCTTTTATTACCTTGTACCTATAGTAACATACCCTCACCCTTCTCTTTTGTTCCTCTGGTAAATTGGTATATTTGTAGACAGAAAAAATACTGAATACCTATTTGTTCTTTAGTAAAAGATCTGAGAATAGTTTCCTTGAAAGTTCTTTGTTTTGTGATTTCAGTGACTGAATTAATGTTGCATGCTGAACTACATTTTTCTTAAAAAAAAAAAAAAAAAGGCAATGTTTGTTTTAATGTTTTAAGAATATACTCAGTCTTCTTAATATTCACCTGGTACCATTATTCCAGGAGTAAGAAATCTATTTTGGCAAACACTGAAAGTAAATCTCAAACGCTTTTAAAAAATCTGTTGTAGGAGTAGAAAAAAATCTAAATGGCTTAAAAATATAATATGTTACAGATTTTTTTCTCCTTTGTAGCATGGGCGTAGGGAAAATGTCAAAGTCAGAAAATACAGTTTCAAGATTGAAAGATCCCATAAATCTTTAATCCCCTCTCCCTGGCACCAAAGACATTACTTTCTAAGTCTATTTTTATAAATATACATTTTTGAGGAGAATAGCAAAACTTTGGAGTGGAAAATTTTCTCGTTTTAAAAAGCATTTGTAATTTATTAAATCCCTGTTTACTGTTGCTATTGATAAAAATGTAACAAATATCATCCATAAACTTAGAGGTAACAACCTAAAATAAAGTCCAAATCTCAATGTAAAAAGTATAGCTGTATGTTAAAATAATTTTTCACCATGGAATCAGGCCTCTTTTGACCAGCTGCTGCTGCTGCTAAGTCACGTCAGTCATGTCCAACTCTGTGCGACCCCAGATGGCAGCCCACCAGGCTCCCCCGTCCCTGGGATTCCTCAGGCAAGAACACTGGAGTGGGTTACCATTTCCTTCTCCAATGCATGAAAGTGAAAAGTGAAAGTGAAGTTGCTCAGTTGTGTCCTACTCTTATCGACCCCACGGACTGCAGCCTACCAGGCTCCTCCGTCCATGGGATTTTCCAGGCAAGAGTACTGGAGTGGGTCACCAGTGCCTTCTCCGTTTGACCAGCTGGCTTAGGCAAACAGAGAACTTGATGATTCATATTACACAAAAGTCCAAGAATAGATCTAGCTTTAAGCACTGCTAGGTATCTTCTAGCACTGACTAGATGATACAATCAAGGCCCGTTTTCTAACAGCCTCTAAGCTCCATCCTGCTGATGGGTCCATATTTTGAGAGGTTCTCACCTTACTACAGTAAGTTACTCTAGTTTGGTTTTGTTTCTGTCCCTTCATTCTCACATCCAATGGTAAATCCTTGTCCTAGAAAGTGAAGTCACTCAGTCATGTCTGACTCTTTGCAACCTCATGGACTGTAGCCTGCCAGGCTCCTCCATCCATGGGATTTTCCAGGCAAGAGTACTGGAGTGGGTTGCCATTTCCTTCTCCAGGGGAATCTTCCAGATCCAGGGATGGAACCCAGGTCTCCTGCTTTGCAGGCAGACTCTTTACAATCTGAGATACTGGGGAGTCCCTTGTCCTAAAAATCACAGCAAATGCTCGCTGTGAATCATTGTTTCTAAGTAGGTCAAGTGCCCATCTATGGGCCAATCACTATGACCAGGGGGATACAAAGTACTGACTGACTTAACCTTAAGTGATGGTGCCAAAGGCAGAGCCAGTAACGCAGATATATGGTCTTAGAAAGAAATTATGGTATTGATACCAAATTAAAGGGGAATGAATGCTGATGCTGCAAATAAAGGAAGTGTATATTACAATGCTATTTCAATATAAGTTATTAATAAAAGCAGAAATATGATTAAAATATATAATTAAACCAATAGAAGATTTTTATAAAACTCAATACCTAATCCCAGCAAAAGAGACACTGATGTATAGATCAGTCTTTTGGACTCTGTGGGAGAGAGAGAGGGAGGGGAGATTTGGGAGAATGGCATTGAAACATGTATAATATCATGTATGAAACGAGTCGCCAGTCCAGGTTCGATGCATGATACTGGATGCTTGGGGCTGGTGCACTGGGACGACCCAGAGGGAGGGTATGGGGAGGGAGGAGGGAGGAGGGTTCAGGATGGGGAACACAGGTATACCTGTGGCGGATTCATTTCAATATTTGGCAAAACTAATACAATATTGTAAAGTTTAAAAATAAAATAAAAAGGGAAACAAACTGAAAAAAAAAATTTTAGATGCATTATTAAGGAATCATTGACATAAACTGCATGTTTAAACTACACTGTTTAATAAAGTTTGACTTACGAATTCACTCATGAAACTATCCCATAATTAAGCTAAGGAACATTATCTATTACCCATAATGTTTCCTTATACCTCTTTATAATTTTTCTTTGACCCCTCCTACTCAGCAACCACTGATTTGTTTCCTATATAAATTTATTAGGTTCTAATATAAATTTATTGTTACTTTCTAGAATTTTATATGAATCTAATGATACAGTACATTTTAGGCCTTTTTTCACTCCACACAATTATTTTGTGATTCATCCTTGTTGACAGTATTAATAGTTCGCTCTTTATTGTCAAGTAACGGTTTATTGCATGGGCTTCCCAGGCGGTGCTTTACCACCTCTCCCCAGTGGTAAAGAACCCGCCTGCCAATGCAGGAGACATAAGAGATGTGGGTTCGATCCCAGGTCGTGAGGATCCCCTGGAGGAGGAAATGGCAACCCACTCTGGTTATCTTTGCCTGAAGAATTCCATGGAGAGAGGAACCTGGCAGGCTACAGTCCATGGGATCATAAAGAGTTGGATACGACAGAAGTGACTTAGCAAGCAATATTTATTGTATAGCTATATCACAATGTATGTATCTTTTCACCAGACATTTGGCTTGCTCTCAACTTTGGCTGTTACAAGTAATGGTGCTATGTACAAGTCTGTACATGGACATAGACTTCATCTTTCTTGGATAAGAGAATGGGTAAGTAAAGACTGAGTCATATGATAGATATATATTGAACATTTTAGAAAATGCTATTTGCTATTTTCTAACATGATTCTACCATTTTACACTCCCACCAGCAGTGTAGGAGATTTCAGATGCTTCACATCCTGTCAAAACTTGGTATGATCAGCCTTAAATCTGAGGCATTTCAATAGTGTTATCTCACTGTGCTTTCATTTTGCAGTTTCCTAATGACTAATAATGATGCGTATATTTTCATGAGGTTACTTACAATTCAAAAATCTTCTTTGATGTGATGTCAGGTTCAGTAATTTGGTCCACGTTTTAAAACTTCTATTATTTTATTATGAATTTTGGTTGTTCTTTATATATTCTGGATACTAGTCCTTTATTGACTTCCCTGGTGGCTTTTATTAGATATATGTGTGCAAAAGTTTCTCCCAGTCTGTGGCTTGTTTTTCATTTTCTTAAGACTATCCTTCCAAGAACACAATTTCTTAATTTTGACAAAGTTCAATGATAAATTTCCTCTTTAATGGATCTCACTTTTTGTGTTACACACAAGAAACCTTTGCCTAGTCCAGAGTTGCAAAGATGTCCTTTTATATTATCATTTAGAAGTGTCAGTGTTTCAAGCTTTACATTAAGACTTATGACCCATTTTGAGTTAACTTCATTATAAGGCTTTAGGTTTCATATGGCTACTCTAACAAATTACTTCAAAATCTGACTTGAAACAACAGAAATATATTCTATCACAGTTCTGAGGACAGAAGTCTAAAGTCAGGGTGTCAGTGGGGCCGTGCTCTCTGCACGTTCTGGGAGAGGTTCCATTCCTGGCTTCTAACTTCTGGTGGCTGTCAGCATGTTGGGTTGTGGACACATCATTCCATTCTCTGCTTCCATCTTCACATAGTCTCTTCTCTGAGTTTATAATCTCTTATAAGGACAATGCAATTTGAATTTAGGGTCTGTCTAGATAATCCAAAATAATCTCTCAGGGTAGCTGAAGATCCTTAACATAATCATTTTCACAAAGACCCTTTTTCTGTATAAGGTAATATTCACAGGTTATAAGGGTTAGAACCTAATGAAGTAAAGTCACTCAGTCGTGTCCAACTCTCTGCGACCCCGTGGACTGTAGCCCACCAGGCTCCTCTGCCCATGGGATTCTCCAGGCAAGAATACTGGAGTGGGGTGCCCTTTCCTTCTCCATTAGAACCTAATACCTTTGGGTAACTATTATTCAGCCTACTGCAATGGCGAAAATAGATATCCATTTGTTGAAAAGTTTATCCTTAATTTTTGTGTAATATTAATTGGCCATAGATGTTCATTTATGCATCTATATTTAGACTCTGTTCTGTGGATCAATTGGTCTATCTTGATCCTAATATAACATTGTTCATTGACTTCATTACTTGCTTTATAATAAGCCTAAAATCTGGTAGTCTACGAACTCTTTGTTATTTTTGGTATTCTAGGTCCTTTGCAATACCATACTCTACCAAGAAGGGGGTGGGGGGGAAAGCCTACTAGGATTAATCACACTGAATCTATAGAAAAACTTAGGAACTTGGGGATACATCTTACCAATACCAACTCTACTGATTTATGAACACTGTGCTATTTTAAATGCTATTTTTTATACTGTCAGTTTCTGGTTGTTGCTGTATATAGAAATGCAATTGAATTTTATATATGGATCTTATTTCCTTCAACTTTGGTAAACTCACTTATCATTCCAATAGTTTTCATTTTAAATAAATTCCAGATGATTTCCTTCATAAATGATCAGGACCTGTGGATAAAGACAGCTTTACTTCCTTTCCAATCTGGATTCATTTTTCTTGCCTGACAGCTCTGGTTAGAACCTTTAGTACCATGTTGAATAGAAGCAGTGAGAGCAGACATTCTGGGCCTGTTCTCAACCTTACAGTAGAGGCAGGAGAGGATGACATTTAATTTTTCCTCATTAAGTATGATGCTGCTAGCTTTCTCTGCTGCTGCTGCTAAGTCACTTCAATTGTGTCTGACTCTGTGTGACCCCATAGACGGCAGCCCACCAGGCTTCGCCGTCCCTGGGATTCTCCAGGCAAGAACACGGGAGTGGGTTGCCATTTCTTTCTCCAATGCAT
This sequence comes from Bos taurus, assembly GCF_002263795.3. NCBI lineage: Eukaryota > Metazoa > Chordata > Mammalia > Artiodactyla > Bovidae > Bos > Bos taurus. The sequence continues at coordinate 55,198,620 of NC_037341.1, read as the reverse complement.
GAAAATGAAAAGTGAAAGTGAAGTCGCTCAGTCATGTCCGACCCTCAGCTACCCCATGGACTGCAGCCCACCAGGCTCCTCAGTCCATGGGACTTTCCAGGCAGGAGTACTGGAGTGGGGTGCCATTGCCTTCTCCAACTTTCTCTAGATGCCTTTTATCAGGTCAAGCAAGTTCTCTTTCATTTATAGTTTGCTGTGATTTGTAAGGATGTTGGACTTTAATGTGTTCTTTATATTTACTGAAAGACCTTACATTTATTTTTTCTTCTCGTCTACTGAAATGGTAAATTTCATTGCGATGTATTTCAAATATTAAACCAAACTTGCACTGCTCAGATAATCTCCACCTGGTCATGGTGTACTGTCCCTCTTATTGCCTTTATATTATTTTTTAATTTTGCTAAAATTGTGTTCTGAATTGTTGCATTCATGTTCATGCAGGATATATCAGTCTATTGCTTTTATTGTACATCTTTGCCTGGTTTTGGTATCAGAGTAATGTTGGCCTCATAGAGTCAGTTCACTTCAGTTCAGTTGCTCAGTCATGTCTGACTCTCTGAGACCTCATGAACCGAGGCACGCCAGGCCTCCCTGTCTATCACCAACTTCTGGAGTTCACCCAAACTCATGTCCATCAAGTCGGTGATGCCATCCAACCATCTCATCCTCTGTCGTCCCCTTCTCCTCCTGCCCTCAATCTTTCCCAGCATCAGGGTCTTTCCCAATGAGTCTTTGCATGAGGTGGCCAAAGTATTGGAATTTCAGCTTCAACATCAGTTCTTCCAATGAACACTCAGGACTGATCTCCTTTAGGATGGACTGGTTGGATCTCCCTGCAGTCCAAGGGACTCTCAAGAGTCTTCTCCAACACCACAGTTCAAAAGCACCAATTCTTCGACGCTAGCTTTCTTCACAGTCCAACTCTCACATCCATACATGACCACAGGAAAAACCATAGCCTGGCCAGACAGACCTTTGTTGGCACAGTAATGTCTCTGCTTTTCAATATGCTATCTAGGTTGGTCATAACTTTCCTTCCAAGGAGTAAGCATCTTTTAATTTCATGGCTGCAGTCACCATCTGCAGTCATTTTGGAGCCCCCCAAAATAAAGTCTGACACTGTTTCCACTGTTTCCCTTACCTATTTGCCATGAAGTGATGGGACCAGATGCCATGATCTTCATTTTCTGAATGTTGAGCTTTAAGCCAACTTTTTCACTCTCCACTTTCACTTTCATCAAGAGGCTCTTTAGTTCTTCTTCACTTTCTGCCATAAGGGTGGTGTCATCTGCATATCTGAGGTGATTGATATTTCTCCCGGCAATCTTGATTCCAGCTTGTGTTTCTTCCAGTCCAGTGTTTCTCATGATGTACTCTATATATAAGTTAAATAAGCAGGTGACAATATATCCTTGACGTCCTCCTTTTCCTATTTGGAACCAGTCTGTTGTTCCATGTCCAGTTCTAACTGTTGCTTCCTGACCTGCATACAGGTTTCTCAAAAGGCAGGTCAGGTGGTCTGGTATGCCCATCTCTTTCAGAATTTTCCACAGTTTCTTGTGATCCACACAGTCAAAGGCTTTGGCATAGTCAATAAAGCAGAAATAGATGTTTTTCTGGAACTCTCTTGCTTTTTCCATGATCCAGCGGATGTTGGCAATTAGATCTATGGTTCCTCTGCCTTTTCTAAAACTAGCTTGAACATCTGGAAGTTTACAATTCACATATTGCTTAAGCCTGGCTTGGAGAATTTTGAGCATTACTTTACTAGCATGTGAGATGAGTGCAATTGTGCAGTAGTCTGAGCATTTTTTGGTATTGCCTTTTTTTGGGATTGGAATGAAGACTGACCTTTTCCAGTCCTGTGGCCACTGCTGAGTTTTCCAAATTTGCTAGCATATTGAGTGTAGCACTTTCACAGCATCATCTTTCAGGATTTGAAATATCTCAACTGGAATTCCATCACCTCCACTAGTTTTGTTCGTAGTGATGCTTCCTAAGGCCCACTTGACTTCACATTCCAGGATGTCTGGCTCTAGGTGAGTGATCACACCGTCGTGGTTATCTGGGTCGTGAAGATCTTTTTTGTACAGTTCTGTGTATTCTTGCCACCTCTTCTTAATATCTTCTGCTGCTGTTAGGTCCCTACCATTTCTGTCCTTCATTGTGCCCATCCTTGCATGAAATGTTACCTTGGTATCTCTGATTTTCTTGAAGAGATCTCTAGTCTTTCCCATTCTGTTGTTTTCCTCTCTTTGTACTGATCACTGAGAAAGGCTTTCTTATCTCTCCTTGCTATTCCTTGGAACTCTGCATTCAAATGGGCATATCTTCCTTTTCTCCTTTGCTTTTCACTTTCCTTCTTTTCACAGCTATTTGTAAGGCCTCCTTAGACAGCCATTTTGCTTTTTTGCATTTCTTTTTCTTAGGGATATGTTCTTGATTCCTGTCTCCTGTACAGTGTCATGAACCTCCATTCATAGTTCATCAGGCACTCTGTTTATCAGATCTATTCCGTTAAATCTATTTCTCACTTCCACTGTATAGTCATAAGGGATTTGATTTAGGTAATACCTGAATGGTGTAGTGGTTTTCTCCACTGTCTTCAATTTCAGGCTGAATTTGGCAATAAGGAGTTCACAATCCGAGCCACAGTCAGCTCCCGGTCTTGTTTTTGCTGACTGTATAGAGCTTCTCAATCTTTGGCTGCAAAGAATATAATCAATCTGATTTTGGTGTCGACCATCTGGCAATGTCCATGTGTAGAGTCTTCTCTTGTGTTGTTGGAAGAGAGTGTTTGCTATGACCAGTGCGTTCTCTTGGCAGAACTCTATTAAATTGTGCATATTCCTTCTTCAATTTTCTGGAAGAAATTTGTGTAAAATTTTGGTATTTCTTCTTCAAATGTTTGGCAGAATTTACCTTTCATGCCATCGGGTCTGTGAGTCTTTGTGGGAAGTTTCTTAACTACTAATTCCATTTTTAAAATAGATATAAAGCACTTCAAGTTACCTATTTCTTCTTGACTGAGCTTTGGTCTTCTGTCTTTTAAAAGAATTTGTACATATTTTCTAATTGTCTAAATTATTTGCTATAAAGTTGCTCATATTTAAATATTTGTAGAATTTGTACTGATTTCACTCACCTCTCTTATTGCTGCCATTGGTCATTTTTATCTTCTTTTATTCCTGGTCTGGCTAAATATTTGTTTCTTCAGTCTTTTCAATGAACCAACTTTTGGTTTCACTGATTTCCTCAAATGTTTCCTGTTTCACTGACTTCTACTCTATATTATTATGTTTTTAACCACTTACTCTAGGTTTACTCTTCCTTTTCTAGTTTCTTAAAGTGAAAGCTAAGGTTATTGATTTGAAATCTCTCTTCTACTAAAAGCATTTAGTGCTACAAGTTTCCCCTTAAATACTGTTTTAGCAGCATGACACATTTTGATACGTCATTTTCATTCATTTTGAATACTTTCTAATTACTGTTTGATTTCTTCTTTGAACTATTAGTGTGTTATGTAGTTTCTAAATATCTGGAGATTTCCCAAAGTTCTTTCTGTAACTACCTTCCAATTTAATTCTGTTTTGCTCAGAGGATATACTTTGTATGACATTTTTGATTTATTGAGAATTGTTTTATGACCCAGAATATGACCTTGATGAATGTAAGTTTGTACTTAAGAATGTTTATTCTTAAGAATACTAAGAATGTTATTCTGTTGTTATATGGTAATGCTTTCTGTAAATGTCAATCAGGTCAACTTGGTTGATAGTGTTATTTGAATTTTCTATATCCTTGCTGACTCTCTACTTATCAATAATTGAAAGAAGGGTATTTAGATCTCCAACTATAAATGTTGATTTGCCTGTTTATTCCTGTAGTTTTACCAGTCTTTACTTTTTGCATTTGAAGCTTTGTTATTTTAGGGGTATAAACATTTAGAATTATGTCCTCTTAAATGAGTAATCTCTGCATTATCATGAAATGACTTTCTTTATCCCTGGTATTATTTGATCTCAAACTGATTTCATGTGATATTAATATGGCCACTCCAACTAATTTTATAGCAGTGGCTTCATGAATATACATACAATATATATTATCATTACAGATGAATACTTTTAAATCAAAATACATAGTTATATTAAAAATGATCCAACTGTACAAATTAAATGGGCATAGTTTATTGTGTACAAATTATACTTCAACAAAATTTATTTTAAAAGCTGACATAGTGCTAAATATATATGTCCATTTGAAATAGTAATAATTATAGGTTTCTGGTCTAAATGGCCCAGTATATTTTTCTACATTAAACTTTTTATCAATAATTCTGATTTTTTTTTTCTTGAGTACAGCACTTAACCATAATTGGTAGTCTTTCAATGTAAGCACGCAGCTATTTATAGACTTTACATCATTGTGCTGCCAATAGGTTACCAGTTGCCTAGATATTTAGGCCCTTGGATAGCCAATGTTACTTCTGACCAAGAGCAACCTGATTTTTCTGCCCCACTGTGCTATATGATTTTGTGTGTGCCAAGAAGCAGGATGGAAAAATGCTTAGAAGTCTATGATACTGCTGGGAAATGGTATGGATACATGTGGAAGATGTCAGAGATATTTCCAGTTTTTCACCTCTTCCATATTCATGTCTTTGCCACATACCTTTGCGGAGTACTCCACTCTGACTTTGGAATGAACTATGATTTGCTTTGGCCAATGTGATATTAGAAAATGTGACACGAGCAGAAGCTTGAAAAACGCTTGTGCAATTGACCTTGCCCTCTTGCATTCTGACACACAGCCATAACACGTGCTTGGGCTAGTCTGCTGGAGGGAAAGGTGGGTGGGACACAGGATGGATGTGGCTGGCAGTGGATCCAACACAAGTTAGTTCTCTTGAAACGTGACTTGCCTGCTTTTAAACCCAAAATATTTGCTGAAAGCAAAGTGAAAGGGTGGCTCCTTTTCCTTGCCGTGACAGAAACTCTGGAACCCAGGTGATATTCATCTCAGTTTTCTTGTTCCCTTTCAGACACTAAGGGGTGTTTTCCTCTTATTTTCTAATAGATGCATTAAAGATAAGAAAAACATGTTTTTATGAACCAAGACTTCTCACAGGAGTACTTATTTTCTTGGAAAACAGCACACAAATCTTGTAAATTGATATATTACAATAAATCAAGTCAATACATTATAATTGACTTCCATCTTTCATGAGAAAAGGAAAAAAAAAACATTCTTTATATATGAGTGTCAGAAGTTTTCAGACCCATAAGGAGGGATTTAACCAAAGTCTTCTTATAAACACTAGTACATAGGATTCAACTGTAAAAACATTACAATTTAGTCATTCCCCTAAGGAGGATCATTTAGATTCCTCCAAATTTTTAACGTAAATATTGCTGCATGTATGCCCTAATACTGATCTCCCTATCTACATGCTGAATGTTTTGATAGTTCTGCTGGGATTACAGAGAATGCATTTTTTAAAAAAATTTTCATACATACTTTCAAATGTCCTTCACATGTACCTATTTATTCCATCCCCCCACCCTGCAACTGTATAGGAAAGACCCCATTTTCCTATACCCTGGCTGATATTTTCTATAAAGCTTAAACATTTTTACCTATTTCTCTGATTACTTAGAAGACTAGGCATATTTTAAAAATTGTATTGGCCATCTTTCTTTTCCTCTTGACTGTTCTTTCTTTTGCATGTTTTTCTATTGTTTCCTTATTATTATTAATAGTAATTCACTTTATATTCTAGATTTTAACGTCATATATTATGCACTGGCAAAGATCTTCTCTTGGTTGCTGATCTTTTACCACTGTTAGAACAGTCCATAAAGAAATTTTACATTTTATAATTACTGAATTCATTCATCTTTTCCCTAATTTGATTTTTGTTTTCTGGGTCTTAAAAGCCTTTTCAACCTTGAGGTTATAAACATTTCCTTCTAATAAGTAAATAAAAATTAAATGTGTATTTGTTTACTGATGTGATTATACCACCTCATTTAATTACTACTTTATACATGTATCTCGATATCTAGTTGGCTTGGTTGTTTTTGCCTATTTTTCTTTCATACTAATTTTATAAGGGCTTACTTCTCACTCACTACTCCAACATCCCATCATTAGGCCTAATTTTACCAGCTCAGCTGCTATCACTTGTTCAGTAAGACACACTTAGTACTAAGAAAACTCTTCCAGGTATCAGCAACACCAATTTTATTTATTATTTGCCACACATAATACTTACATTTGTTCTCATCTCCATAATCACAAAATGTTAGAAATACCTGTGCAATGATGACTTAACCTGTAATTTTCATTCTATGAAAAATCCCATGGACGGAGGAGCCTGGTAGGCTGCAGTCCATGGGGTCCCTAAGAGTTCGACATGACTGAACGACTTCACTTTCACTTTTCACTTTCATGCATTGGAGAAGGAAATGGCAACCCACTCCCGTGTTCTTGCCTGGAGAATCCCAGGGACGGGGGAGCCTGGTGGGCTGCCGTCTATGGGGTCGCAGAGAGTTAGACACTGCTGAAGCGACTTAGCAGTAGCAGCAGCAACATACTTCAAAGCATTAATACTGTTAACCATTCTTAGTATCTTTTTTAAAAACCAGTCATCTAACACATAGACCCCCTGGTGGCTCAGATGGTTAAGCGTCTGCCTACAATGCGGGAGATCTGGGTTCGATCCCTGGGTTGGGAAGACCCCCTGGAGAAGAAAATGGCAACCCACTCCAGCACCCTTGCCTGGAAAATCCCATGGACGGAGGAGGCTGGTAGGCTATAGTCCATGGGGTCGCAAAGAGTCGGACACGACTGAGCGACTTCCTTCACTTCACTATCTAACACATGTATTAAATACTGGTCCATGAATCAAGGCAAATTGGAACTGGTCAAACAAGAGATGGCAAGAGTGAATGTCGACATTCTAGGAATCAGCGAACTGAAATAGACTGGAATGGGTGAATTTAACTCAGATGACCATTATATCTACTACTGCGGGCAGGAATCCCTCAGAAGAAATGGAGTGGCCATCATGGTCAACAAAAGAGTCCGAAATGCAGTACTTGGATGCAATCTCAAAAACGACAAAATAATTTCTGTTCATTCCCAAGGCAAACCATTCAATATCACAGTAATCCAAGTCTATGCCCCAACCAGTAATGCTGAAGAAGCTGAAGTTGAACGGTTCTGTGAAGACCTACAAGACCTTTTAGAACTAACACCCAAAAAAGATGTCCTTTTCATTATAGGGGATTGGAATGCAAAAGTAGGAAGTCAAGAAACACCTGGAGTAACAGGCCTTGGAATACGGAATGAAGCAGGGCAAAGACTAATAGAGTTTTGCCAAGAAAATGCACTGGTCATAACAAACACCCTCTTCCAACAATACAAGAGAAGACTCTATACATGGACATCACCAGATGGTCAACACCGAAATCAGATTGATTGTATTCTTTGCAGCCAAAGATGGAGAAGCTCTATACAGTCAGCAAAAACAAGACCAGGAGCTGACTGTGGCTCAGACCATGAACTCCTTATTGCCAAATTCAGACTGAAATTGAAGAAAGTAGGGAAAACCACTAGACCATTCAGGTATGACCTAAATCAAATCCCTTATGATTATACAGTGGAAGTGAGAAATAGATTTAAGGGCCTAGATCTGATAGATAGAATGCCTGATGAGCTATGGAATGAGGTTCGTGACATTGTACAGGAGACAGGGATCAAGACCATCCCCATGGAAAAGAAATGCAAAAAAGCAAAATGGCTGTCTGAGGAGGCCTTACAAATAGCTGTGAAAAGAAGAGAAGTGAAAAGCAAAGGAGAAAAGGAAAGATGTAAACATCTGAATGCAGAGTTCCAAAGAATAGCAAGAAGAGACAAGAAAGCCTTCTTCAGCGATCAATGCAAAGAAATAGAGGAAAACAACAGAATGGGAAAGACTAGAGATCTCTTCAAGAGAATCAGAGATACCAAAGGAACATTTGATGCAAAGACGAGCTCGGTAAAGGACAGAAATGGTATGGACCTAACAGAAGCAGAAGATATTAAGAAGAGATGGCAAGAACACACAGAAGAACTGTACAAAAAAGATCTTCATGACCCAGATAATCACGATGGTGTGATCACTCACCTAGAGCCAGACATCCTGGAATGTGAAGTCAAGTGGGCCTTAGGAAGCATCACTACGAACAAAGCTAGTGGAGGTGATGGAATTCCAGTTGAACTATTCCAAATCCTGAAAGATGATGCTGTGAAAGTGCTGCACTCAAGATGCCAGCAAATTTGGAAAACTCAGCAGTGGCCACAGGACTGGAAAAGGTCAGTTTTCATTCCAATCCCAAAGTAAGGCAATGCCAAAGAATGCTCAAACTACTACACAATTGCACTCATCTCACATGCTAGTAAAGTAATGCTCAAAATTCTCCAAGTCAGGCTTCAGCAATATGTGAACCGTGAACTTCCTGATTTTCAAGCTGGTTTTAGAAAAGGCAGAGGAACCAGAGATCAAATTGCCAACATCCGCTGGATCATGGAAAAAGCAAGAGAGTTCCAGAAAAACATCTATTTCTGCTTTATTGACTATGCCAAAGCCTCTGACTGTGTGGATCACAAGAAACTGTGGGAAATTCTGAAAGAGATAGGAATACCAGACCACCTGATCTGCCTCTTGAGAAATTTGTATGCAGGTCAAGAAGCAACAGTTAGAACTGGACATGGAACAACAGACTGGCTCCAAATAGGAAAAGGAGTTCGTCAAGGCTGTATATTGTCACCCTGTTTATTTAACTTATATGCAGAGTACATCATGAGAAACGCTGGACTGGAAGAAACACAAACTGGAATCAAGATTGCTGGGAGAAATATCAATCACCTCAGATATGCAGATCACACCACCCTTATGGCAGAAAGTGAAGAGGAACTCAAAAGCCTCTTGATGAAAGTGAAAGTGGAGAGTGAAAAAGTTGGCTTAAAGCTCAACATTCAGAAAACGAAGATCATGGCATCTGGTCCCACCACTTCATGGGAAATAGATGGGGAAACAGTGGAAACAGTGTCAGACTTTATTTTTCTGGGCTCCAAAATCACTACAGATGGTGACTGCAGCCATGAAATTAAAAGACGCTTACTCCTTGGAAGGAAAGTTATGACCAACCTAGATAGCATATTGAAAAGCAGAGACATTACTTTGCCAACAAAGGTTCGTCTAGTCAAGACTATGGTTTTTCCTGTGGTCATGTATGGATGTGAGAGTTGGACTGTGAAGAAGGCTGAGCGCCGAAGAATTGATGCTTTTGAACTGTGGTGTTGGAGAAGACTCTTGAGAGTCCCTCGGACTGCAAGGAGATCCAACCAGTCCATTCTGAAGGAGATCAGTCCTGGGTGTTCTTTGGAAGGAATGATGCTAAAGCTGAAACTTGAGTACTTTGGCCACCTCATGAGAAGAGTTGACTCATTGGAAAAGACTCTGATGCTGGGAGGGATTGGGGGCCAAAGGAGAAGGGGACAACAGAGGATGAGATGGCTGGATGGCATCGCTGACTCAATGGACGTGAGTCTGAGTGAACTCCAGGAGTTGGTGATGGACAGGGAGGCCTGGCGTGCTGTGATTCATGGGGTCGCAGAGTCGGACACGACTGAGCGACTGATCTGATCTGATACATTAAGACCTGTATAAGGCTGTGGATATAAAATGGTGAGTTTCCTTAATCAACACCCTACATTTTTACTGGTTACCAGGAAGAACAAGGCAGAGCTAGAAGGCAGTATGTGAGGAGGCAGAGACTGTGTGAGGAAGGAGAGAATAGAACCATGGGGTGGGCTAGCAGGAACTAGACCCTGCCAGTCCACAGGTAGCTTTCACGCACCTCATCTTCCTTTACTTCACACCAAGGACCCCAGTGCACTTCTTACATGTGCTACAGTCTTTGCTGACCTGTCTTCCCAGTGGGCTGGGAATCTCTGGATCCAAGTGGAAGAGACCCCTTGGAGAGCCCTGCCCCAGCAGCCATTAACCCTGCCTACCCTAGGTCATCCCTTAGGCCTGTTTTCCTTTATGTGGCAGCTGAATTGTAACTCAGTTAAATATTCTGCAGATTGTTTTCATGATTGTTTTCACGCTTATTTTAAAAATTAACATATATTAGTTTCAGATATATAACATAATTTGATTTGTTTATATTGCAGAACAATCACAGTAAGGATCATTAACATCTGTTACAACATATAGTTACAATTCTTTCCTTTTAATAAGAACTTTTAAGATCTACTTTCTTAGCAAGTTTCAAGCAAGCAGCGTGTTATTAACTATAGTTGCCATGCTGTATGTTACATCGCCTGGACTTAATATTTTATAAATAGGAGTTTGTGCCTTTTGATCCCCTTCACCCATTCAAATGCCCCACCCCACCCCACCCTCTCCACTGGTACTCACCATTCTGTTCTACGTATCTGAATTCAGTTTTGGTTTCTATGTCTGTGTTTTTAAATTCCACGTAAAAGTGAGATAATTTGTCTTTGTCCAATTTATTTCACTTAGCATAATGCCCTCAAGATCCATGCATCTTTTCTCAGGTGGCAAAATTTCCTTTTTTACTGCAGATATATATTTTATATACATATATATATATATATTTGTTTAGTCGCTCAGTAGTTTCCAACTCTTTTGAGACCCCATGGACTGGCCCACCAGGTGCCTCTGTCCATGGGATTTCCCAGGCAGTAATACTGGAATCAATGCTGGGAGAAATATCAATAACCTCAGATATGCAGATGATACCACCCTTATGGCAGAAAGCGAAGAGGAACTAAAAACCTCTTGATGAAAGTGAAAGAGGAGAGTGAAAAAGTTGGCTTAAAGCTCAACATTCAGAAAACTAAGATCTGGTCCCATCACTTCATGAGAAATAGATGGGGAAGCAGTGGAAACAAAGTCAGACTTTATTTTTTGCGGGGCTCCAAAATCACTGCAGATGGTGACTGCAGCCATGAAAATTAAAGACGTTTACTCCTTGGAAGGAAAGTTATGACCAACCTAGATAGCATATTGAAAAGCAGAGACATTACTTTGCCAACAAAGGTTCGTCTAGTCAAGGCTATGGTTTTTCCTGTGGTCATGTATGGATGTGAGAGTTGGACTGTGAAGAAAGCTGAGCGCCGAAAAATTGATGCTTTTGAACTGTGGTGTTGGAGAAGACTCTTGAGAGTCCCTTGGACTGCAAGGAGATCCAACCAGTCCATTCTGAAGGAGATCAGTCCTGGGTGTTCTTTGGAAGGAATGATGCTAAAGCTGAAACTCCAGTACTTTGGCCACCTGATGTGAAGAGTTGACTCATTGGAAAAGACTCTGATGCTGGGAGGGATTGGGGGCAGGAGGAGAAGGGGACGACAGAGGATGAGATGGCTGGATGGCATCACTGACTTGATGGATGTGAGTCTGAGTGAACTCCAGGAGTTGGTGATGGATAGGGAGGCCTGGCATGCTGCAATTCATGGGGTCGACTGAGTGAATGAACCGAACTGAACTGAACTGAATACTGGAGTGGGTAGCCCTTTCCTTCTCCAGGGGATCTTCCTGACCCCAGCATCAAATCCATATCTCCTGCAAGCCTGCTGCACTGCAGGCGGGTCTTTACCACTGAGTCACCGGGGAAGCCTATATATAAATGTGTGTGTGTGTGTGTGTGTGTAGTTATGCCATATAGTAAACATAAATATGCCATTTTAAAAGTTATTCATCCATCAGTGAGCATGTAGCTGTTTTTATATCTTGGTTACTGTGAACACGGGGGTAGCTGTTGTTCAGTTGTCAGATCAAGTCCATCTCTTTGCAACCCTATGGATTGCACACCAGGCTTCCCTATCCCTCACCATCTCCTGGAGCTTCCTTAAGTTCACATGCATTGAATTGGTGATGCCATCCAACCATCTCATCCTCTTTTTCCCTCTTCTCCTTCTATCTTCAATTTTCCCCAGCGTCAGAGTCTTTTCCAGTGAGTGGTCTTTTCACATCAGGTGGCCAAAGTATCAGAGCCTCAGCATCAGTCCTTTCAATCAGTATTCAGGGTTGATATCCTTTAAGATTGACTGGTTTGATCTCCTTGCTGTCCAAGGGACTCTCAAGAGTGTTCTCCAACACCACAGTTCGAAAGCATTAATTCTTCAGTGCTCCACATTCTTTACAGTCCCGCTCTCACATCCATACATGACTTCTGGAAAAACCATAGCCTTGACTATACAGACCTTTGTTGGCAAAGTGATGTCTTTACTCTTAAATACCCTGTCTAGGTTTGTCATAGTTTTCCTGCCAAGAAGCAACTGTCTTCTAATTCATGGCTACAGTCACCATCCAGTGATTTCTAGAGCCCAAGAAGAGGAAATCCGTCACTGCTTCTACCTTTTCCCCTTTTATTTGCCATAAAGTGATGAAGTGATGGGGTTGGATGCCATGATCTTGGTTTTTTTAATATTGAGTTTTAAGCCAGCTTTTTCACTCTCCTCTTTCACCCTCATTGAGAAATTCTTAGTTCCTTTTCTCTTTCTGCCGTTAGAGTGGTATTATCCACATATCTGAAGTTGCTGATATTACTCCTGGCAATCTTTACTCCAGCTTGTACCTTATTCAGTTGGCATTTCACATGATATGCTCTGCATGTAAGTTAAACAAACAGGGTGACAATAAATAGCCTTGTTGTACTCCTTTCTCAATTTTGAACCAGTCAGCTGTTCCATATAAGGTTCTAACTGTTGCTTCTTGACCTGTTCAGGAGACAGGTAAAGTGGCTGTATTCCCATCTCTTTAAGAATTTTCCACAGTTTGTTATGATCCACACGGTCAAAGGCTTTAACATAGTCAATGAAACAGAGGTAGATGTTTTTCTGGAATTCCCTTGCTTTCTCTATGATCCAGTAAATGTTGGTAATTTGATCTCTGGTTCCTCTGCCTTTTGTAAACCCAAGTGAAACATCTGGAAGTTCTTGGTTCACATAAGGCTGAAGCCTAGCATGCAGGATTTTGAGCAAAACCTTACTAGCATGGGAGATGAGTGCAATTGTCCAGCAGTTTCAACATTCTTTACTACTGCCCTTCTTGGGAACTGGGATGAATATTGACCTTTTTTAGTTCTACGGCCACAGCTAGGTTTTCCAAATTTGTTGACATCATTGAGCGCAGCATTTTTCATCTTTAAGGATTTTAAATAGCTCTACTGGAATTATATCACCTCCACTAGCTTTATTGGAAGCAGTGCTCCCTAAGGCCCACTTGACTTCACACTCCAGAATGTTTGGCTCTGGATGAGTGACCATACCATCATGGTTACGAGGGTCATTAAGATCTTTTTTGTACAGTTCTTTTGTGTATTCTTTCCATCTCTTCTTGATCTCCTCTGCTTCTATTCGGTCTTCACCTAATTTCTGTCCTTTATTGTGCCCATCTTTGGAGGAAATGTTCCTCTGATACTTCTGATTTACTTGAAGTCATCTCTAGTCTTTCCCCTTCTGTTCTTTCCCTCTGTCTTTGCATTGTTCATTGAAGAATGCCGTCTTGTCTCTCTTAGCTATTCTCTGGAACTCTGCATTTAGTTGGGTGTACCTTTCCCTTCCTCCCTTGCTTTTTTTCTTTCCTCAGCTATTTGTAAAGCCTCCTCAGCCCACTTTGCCTTCTTGCATTTATTTTTCTTTGGGATGGTTTTGTTCACTGCCTCCTGACCAAATTACAAATCTCTGCCTACAGTTCTTCAGGCACTGTATACTAGATCAAATCCCTTGAATCTATTCATCACCTCCACCATATATTCATAGGGGATCTAAGTTGTACCTGACTGGCCTAGTGTTTTTCCCTGCTTTCTTTAGTTGAAGCCTGAATTTTTCAATAAGGGGCTCATGATCTGAGCCACGGTCAGCTCCAGGTCTTGTTTTTGCTGACTGTATACAGCTTCTCCCATCTTTGGCTACACAGAATGTAATAATCTGATTTGGTTTTGACCATTTAGTGATGTCCATGTGTAAAGTCGCCTCTTGTGTTGTTGAAAAACGGTGTTTGCTAGGACCAGTGCATTCTCCTGGCAGAATTGTTAGCCTTTGTCCTGCTTCATTTTGTATTCCAAGGCCAAACTTGCCTGTTACTCCAGGTATCTCTTGACTTTCTACTTTTCCATTCCAATCCCTTATGATGAACAGGACATCTTTTTTGGGCGTTAGTTCTAGGAAGTCTTGTGGGTCTTCACTGAACTGATCAACTTCAGCTTCTTTGGCATCAGTGGTTGGGGCATAGATTTGGATTACTGTGATGTTGAATGGTTTGCCTTGGAAATGAACACAGATTATTCTGTCGTTTTTGATCGAACATGTGGGTATGTATCTTTTTGAGTTAGTTTTTGTTTCCTTCAGAAAAATACCCACAAGTAGATTTGCTGGATTATATGGAAGTTCTACTTTTGATTGAGGAGCCTCCATGTTGCTTTTCATAGTGGCTGCACTAACACATTTCCACCAACAGTGCGCTAGAGTTCCCTTTTCTCTGCTTCCTTATGGATACTTATTTCCTGTCTTTTTGATAATAGCCATTCCGATAGGTGTGAGGTGATAGCTCATAATGGTCTTGATTTGCATTTCCCTGATGATTAGTGACACTGAACTCCTTTTCATGTATCTATTGACCATTTGTATGTCTTCTTTTGAAATATATTCAGATCGTCTGCTCATTTTTTAATTGAATTTTTTACTTTTGAGTTGTGTAAGTTATTTTGGATATTAACTCCTTATCAGATACATGATTTGCAAATATTTTCTCCCATTCAGTAGGTTGCTTTTTCATTGTATTGATGGTATCTTTTATTCCGCAGAAGCTTTTTAGTTTTATGCTATTCCACTGGTTTATTTTTGCTTTTGTGGCCTTTGATTTTGGTGTCAGATCCAAAAAAAAAAAAAAACCCCATCGCTGAGACTTGAAGTCAAGGAGCTGAGTACTTATGTTTTCTTCCAGGATTTTTATAGTTTCAGATCTTATATTCAAGACTTTAGTCTGTCTTGAGCTACTGTGTATAGTGTAAGACAGTGAATGTGAATATCCAGTTTTGCCAAAACCATTTACTGAAGAAACTATCCTTTCCCCTTTGTATATTTTTGGCTCTTTTGTTGTAAATTAGTTGACCATATATGGGTGGGCTTATTTCTGGGCTCTCTAGTCTGTTTCATTGATCTTTGTTTCTGTTTTTATGTCAATATGATACTATTATGATTACCACAGCTTTTTAACACAGTTTGAAATCAGGGAGCATGATGCCTCCACCTCTGTTTGTCATAATTCATTACTGACCAGGGAATTTTTGCAAAAACTAACACCTGTGGCCGGTGATTTTTATTTTAGCTGACCAAAAAGTAATTTTATTTCACTAACACTTTTGGGGTTATTACATTCAATAGTTACACCTGACACCTGTAAAGTTTTCTAATTTTTGTAAAATGTCTTTAATCTACTCTTCTACAAAAGCAGAGGAGCACTCTCCAACACTGTGAGAGTGTTTTTACTTTCCGTATCAGAATCAATCACTAAAGTTTTTTGTCATTTTGTTGGTCTAATGTTCACATTGTCTGAATCAGAACTATATTGTGAAGAGCTATCATCTTCTGAAACACTAGTATGTATGCTGCTCGGATGACATCTGCATAAAATTCACTTAAAATTCTGCACACAAAATTTTGCATTGTGTCAATTCTGAAAATTTTATGTTTATACTGTATGCTAGACTGGAACAAAAACCTAACGGAGCAAAATGTGACCGTATAATGAACCCTTGATCAATTTTAAGCTCTAACAACTTTGCACAATAATGTTAATCCCATCACTCTCTAAAACCACATTAATACATCTCCAGTCAATGATGTGTTGAGTGCTCTGGCTTTTTGCGGTTCCATATAAATTTCAGGTTGGCTCTATTTTTGTGAAAAATCCCATTAGAACTTTAATAGGGATTGAATTAAAGCTATAGATCGCTTTGAGTAGCAACTGCTTACAATCCACAAGCATGTGATACCTTTGTATTTATTTGTGTCTTTATCAATTTTGTTCATTAATGTCTTACAGTTTCCAGTGTACAGGTCTTTCATCTCCTTAGCTAAATTTATTTGTAATACTTTATTCTTTTTAAATGTAATTGCAAGTGGGATTATCTTATTTCTCTGATAGTTATTAGTGTACAGAAACTCAACAGATTTTTGTATATTGATTTTTCTATTTGCAACTGTACCAAAGTCATTGGATCTAAGTGTTTTTTTGGTGGAGTCTTTATCAAGGCATCTGTAGACAGTAACAGTTTTACTTCTTCCTTTCCAACTCGGATGCCTTTTCTTTCACCTAATTGCTATGGGTAGGATTTCCAATATTATGTTGAATAAAAGTGTTAAGAGTAGGCATCCTTGTCTTATTCCTGACCTTAGCAGAAAAAATTTTTTTTACCATCAAGTATGATGTTAGCTGTAGGCTTGTCAAATATGGCCTTTATCATGTTGAGGTATGTTCCCTCTAAACCCACTTTGTTGAGAATTTTTATCATAAATGGATGTTGAAATTTGTCAAATGCTTTTTCTGTATCTATTAACTGTATAATTTTTATCCTTCATTAAATTAAAGTGATGGATCACACTGATGAGCAGATACTGAATCACCCTGACATCTCTGGAATAAATCCCACTTGATGTATTGCTGAATTTGGTTTGCTAGTATTTTATTAAGATTTTTGTATCTATGTTCACCATGGATACTGGCCTCTAAGTTTCTTTATTTGTGGTATCCTGGTATAGTTCTCGTATCAGGGTAGTGCTGGCCATCTCAAATTAGTTTAGATGGGTTCCCTCCTCTTCTACTTTTTGGAAGAATCTGGGTAGAATTAACTCTTTAAATGTTCACCAGAATTCATCAGTGAAGTCATCTGGTCCTGGTCTTTTGTTGGGAGGTTCTGGATAACTCTCTACTAGTAAATAGTCTGTTCAGATTTTCTATTTCCTCATGATTCAGTCTTGGTAGGTTATATGTTTCTAGGAATTTATACATTTTCTATGTTACAAAGTTGTCGGTGTTATAAATTGTTCATAGTAGTCTCTTATGATCCTTTTCTTTGGTTAATTTCTTGACTTTATTATCCTCTTTCTGACCCTTTCCACTGGCAACTCAAATTTTGTCCGTTCTTGTATGAGTTCCATCCCTGGTTAAACGTCTTTCAAATACAACAGCTCCACAAATCTCCCACCTACTTTTTTACTCAAAGAGAAACTTCACCTAGAAATCACTAGACTTTGTTTTTAACTTAACACTGTATTATTCTTAGCACTGAGAATATGTTTTCATACACAGCTGATGCCTACTAAACATGTTGATATAATGAATACTGTTAAATGACTCCATATGAAAAACAAAAATTTTATTACTATCATAGTTTATAAAATTCCCATTTATAATTTATAGTAAAATCAATAAAACACAAGGTACTACATTCATAGCACTTGTATATACTTCATTTAAATACTAAAACAGTTTAAATTTGTTTAATTTGTGGAATTCTTGAAACATTTTGAGAAAACATGGCTTGGAATCACTGCTCTAGACCTATTACTCTCAACATAGACCAATACGCAAAAATATTTAGGATGAATAATCCTGATAGGTTTCAATGCAACATTAATCATGTTAAAAATAACATATACAAAGGGAAGAAATTGATTACCATATGGAAATTTGCATATATTTATATATATAGTCATGGTTAATTAAGCACCACATTAATCTGCCTTTTTCTTAAATTTAAGAGTATTTATGATCTTTGAGGTAAATTTTAAAGAAAACTTCAATCTGTCACATAACAAAAGCTTTTAATAGTTCACCATCTAAATAATCTTTTGTTTCTGTTTCACTGAATTTTACAATGATACTAAAAAGTTCTGGAAATATCACCAGTTTGTTTTTTGGTCCAGCCATACATTTTCTTTTCCCCCGCTGTTCATGATCTCATGGTGCTTGACAGCAATCTGTCTCTTTCCTAGTATTCAAAGTACTATCAGGACTCCACTGTCACTACCAGTTCTTAGGCCTTTTCCAACCTTTGTATCAAATATCCCTATACTTCTCTCCAGGAAAATGCATTCTGACGAAGTGTTGAAACATGAATGTAATCCCCATTTTTTTCCTCCCTTTCTGTCTCTCAAACTTATTTTTCCTTCTTTCACTAAAATTTAATCCAGCCAAAACTTGTCTAGGTAGGCAAGGGACAAATGTTTCCGATCTTGTATCTCTTTTCTTTACTGTCTCATACTAAAATCTCAATTCTCCTATTATAAAAGTTAATTTGACACTTATGTAAGAAGCATACAAAAGTGGTATAAAAGTAAACAATTTCCCAGGTAAATGCACACCAAAAAAAAAAATCCAAGAAAATAATGTAAGAAACTAAAATTCATGGCAAGACATATTTACTGTATAAATAGGATTACTTTTTAAACTGTAGAACTACAGGGAGAACTACAAGGATAACTAATTTGCATGGTAAACTGTTATAGTAATGGCTTCCAGTGAATCATTCCACCTGCTATCTGTACCCTTGTATGCTCACCTCTCACACTCACTCTAAACTTGGCTACTTGCTTTGTTCAACTGAAGATGAGCAAATACGATGCAAGTACAGGCTTGATAAACTCTTGTACATTAGGGAATTGCTCGCTTGTAATGTTTTCTCTGTTATGGGAAAAAACACAGTCTAGCTTATTGGAGGAGGAGAGGCCATGCAGAACAGAGACAGTCAAATCACTGAACCATGAAAAATTATAAAATATCCTCTTTTAAACCACTGAGTTTTGGAGTGGTTTATTATGTGGCAATGGGTAAGAGCTACACTTTGTAGAACCTATGATCTCTGTCTATTCTGTGGAAGACCAAGTGGATTTATAAAAGTTAAAGCTATACTTATTTTGAAAAAACACCTCAGGTCTCTTCAGCAAACTTTAACAATATTAGACCTGCTGTACCTGTTATATATCCCCCTCTACTCCAGCTATTCGGTCCATTTAAAATTACAAGAATGAACATGTTAACTATTATTCTGTTGGTATAGAAGTAGAAACTATATCAGCATAGTACATGATAAATATTTTTGTTTAAACAATGAACTGTACATCTTTCATATAAAAGATGAGATTCTAGCCTGTTTTTTAAAAATTATACTTGCTAACATTATCTTTACATTTTTTTACAGAAGCTGTTTTCTCTAAATTTGCAGCTTCATTTTATAGCTTTTATAGACCCATAAATTGCAAATATATTTCCAATATCCTTTAAAAAAAATCATACAAGGTAATTTTATTTAACACAGTAAAACTTAACAGATTATAGCAAAACTGCTCAGCCTTCCAGCTACCATTGAATACTCTGGCAGTACAGAGAAGCCAACATGTTGGAGTAATTAATTTTCCGTATTTACCTTTATTAAAAAGAGGTTTTTGGTAGTGAGGACAAATAATCTCTCATTTGTTGCTTGAAAGCCTAAAATAGGATCATTGGTTTCTAGGCTTGCTACTTGCTGCTTAGCAACCTGCCCTACTTGCCTGCCTTCCTTCCTATTGTAAAGTACGGTAGACATGGGCGTGGGCTGACGGTAGATGAAAACTCGTCGAAGGCACTCGCAAAGGGCTGCATAGGAGTAATTTGGAGCACAGGCAAAAAATTTTTTGTCTCTCTTTGATGCTTGGACATAGCCTGCCAAGAAATATGAGACAAAAAAAGAAAAACTATATATTAAACAGAAGGGAAAAAATGGTGATTTAACATTTACTATTTCATTAATTTTATTACAAATTGAAATGACTAAAAATTTACACCACAGATATTCAACAGTAGTTACATTCTGAACCATTAATGACTAGGCACAATCAATCTTTCCCAAATGGTGCAAAAATAAAGCACTAATTCCTAAGAACAAGTGTTTCATTCATCTTTTCAAGAAAAGCACAACATGGTTCCCATATAATTTCCAGAAATAAGTAAAAAATTCTAACACATTAAACACATGTGAAAATATCTTTAAATGACAACTTAACAACTCGGTACATCAATCACAGAGATGGCATTATGGTATCTTTTTTTTTCTTACCAAATAAATGGGAAAATGTTTAGAGGATGTTATTACAAAGTTATTTCAGGAGTGTGTGCATAATGCATTCTCACTTTGTAGATTATCAGTGGTATTTTTTTTTGTTTTTTGAGCTCAGATTTTCTTTCATGTTTTTTTTTTTTTTTTTTTATTTTATTTTTAAACTTTACATAATTGTATTAGTTCTGCCAAATATCAAAATGAATCCGCCACGGGTATACGTGTTCCCCATCCTGAACCCTCCTCCCTCCTCCCTCCTCATACCATCCCTCTGGGTCGTCCCAGTTATAATCAACACCAACACTTTAACAGGATTTGTTGTACTTCACCTCTCAGAAGTACAGCCTTCAGATCAAAACAAAATCAAAAAGAAAATTCAAATATCTAATTTTAAAATTCCATTAGGATAACCTTTGAAAACTAATCTTTGAAAAAACAATCTTTTAAAATTTATCTTTAGAGCTTAAAAGGGCTTTTATATTCTAAAGTATAAATCAGCAATTTTCAGGTTGGTATATGATTACTGAATGAATGTTTAAACCTGAGAGAGGAAGTATAACATTAATATAAATTGAGACCTCACCAAACAATGAATGACCAGAGGAACCATGAGCACAGGCAGATCAATGCTGGTTTTTTAAAAATTAAGCAGGGCTTGAGGATGAAAAAGTAGAAAGATACAGACACCTATTTGAGAGCCTAGAATTAACTCTCCAGGCTAATCTTGCCAAATTAATGTATATAACATCTCAAGACTACATATCTAATATAATGTTGATTTAACTCAAGCATAATAGAATTCCACTAAACTAGGATTTATGGATACAAAAGAAGGATCTGAAAATTAAGATAAAGCTTTCCTCTTACTTAAAAAATCAGGAATTTTAGTAGAAAGGCTAGAAATTATGTGGGTACATTATTCAATCAAACTATTTCAGGTCATAAAAATCCATTTGGAGTCTGAATTAACCACTTTAACAGCCTATATTACTAACTATAAAGGACAATTGAAAAAATATCTTCTATAATTAGGGTTGTGCATATATAGCAATTAAAATACATAGTTTTACTTCCTGCTGGCAGTTTAAAATAACCTTTCAATAAAGCAATAGCTGTGGTTAATTCATATAAAAAAATTTCTCCCACACAATACTAATGTATTTTGACATTAAATCAATTACTGCATAAATCTACAATTACGTAGTTCAAAATGTTTCAAGCCTTACCAGTATTTCCCTTTTATCCTACAGAATAAATTTCATTTCTGCATCACCATTTTCCCTAAGTGTTTGCATTATAATGGCTCTGTTTCACACTTAAGTGCCATGAAAGATGTCTCCTAATGTGCTTTTTAACCTTAGAGCAATTCTATGATTACTGAAGACTACTCTGAAGAAACCTGAATACAAGTTCCATGTAGGGTATTGCCAAGCCCCTTGTTCATATTCTAATACTGTATAGCTTAGCTGGAATAAGGAAGTAATTGATCGGAATGATTCAAGTGGTTAGATAAACACTCTGATTTCTATTCTGTGTTGATCTTCTACACAAACATAAAAACAAATTAGTCCTACTGTTCCAAAAGTACTAACATTCATCAACTATGTACAAGCAACCAAATTATAGCACAGTCAATCCAAATGTAATTAGGACAGCTCAAATTTAAATAAACCAAAAAAAGAAACTTAGAAAAAAAAAAAGACTAATTTTTGATATAACGTCAAAGGTTGTCAAAGAGCTTGCTTATACCTAAAGCATTGAAGGTTGCAATATGCTCCCACATATCATCCTGTTTGCTGGAGCGTGGCTGCCAGAGCAAGGCATCAACATCATGGCGCAAACAGAAGCAGGGCATTTCTTTAGGATCCACTATGACAGAGAAAAGGTACTGGTTGCTTCCAAGATTCACCTACAATTAAAAGTGACAAATAAAAAAATCATTTATTCAACAACAAATTATTGTAATTAATAATGATGATGACAACTGACACACAGAACTACACATCAGCAAGTGTTCTAAACTTTTTTCATACTTAATCTCATTACCTCTTCTAATGCCCCTGGGAGAAATGTGCTAATGTTAGGTCTATCTTAGAGCTGAGGACAGTTAACTTGCCCATGGTCAGTCTGGTAATAAGCCATGCAGCTGACACTGAATCCAGAGTCCATGTTCTTAACCACTGCACTATATATACTATTTTCTCAACTGTTAGTAACTCATTTAAAACATAATATAAAGCACCAATTTTATAAGCAGAATATATTTTAAGCCACAATACAAATATGAAGTTTACAAATGCTAACTTACAATAATAACTACCAAGAATGATAGCTACTACGATTTATGAGCACATTCTGTATGTCCAGGCGTATTATAAATATTAACCTCAATAACCCACAAGGCTGTTACTCTCTTTATAGATATTTGAGAGAGTATGAGTTACCTGTTCTAAGCTACACAGAAAAACCACAATGCTGGGGTTCAAACTTCAGATCTGTTTACAGTTATTAACTTCATACTGTCTATTTATAGTAAAATGTAAAGAATGTTTATTATGTTAAAACTTTTATGGCAATATTGATGGTTAAAGGAATTCATTTTAATACAAACTCATCAGGTTGAGACTCATAGTTGAATTCCATCTACAGGAACACTTTTCTTAATGGAAAGAAGTTACAGTGCTATTTTTCATTACAAATACTGTTTACTAGAGTTAAAAATGCCTAAATAACAGAAATCACACCAAATGTAGAGAACACAAAACACACAAAGTACTTATTAAAACTGAATTGTTGCCATGGGTTTTAGAGCAGACTAGAGAATAAAATCGGAGAAGGCAATGGCATCCCATTCCAGTACTCTTGCCTGGAAAATCCCATGGATGGAGGAGCCAGGTAGGCTGCAGTCTGTGGGGTCGCTAAGAATCGGACACAACTGAGCGATTTCACTTTCCCTTTTCACTTTCTTGCATTGGAGAAGGAAATGGCAACCCACTCCAATGTTCTTGCCTGGAGAATCCCAGGGACGGGGAAGCCTGGTGGGCTGCCGTCTCTGGGGTTGCACAGAGTCGGACACGACTGAAAGCGACTTAGCAGCAGCAGGAGCAGTGCTTGTTTTCTACAGAAGGGGGACGGGCACACAGGATTCACAGACCATTTCTTCTCTTTGCGTCCCTTTGCTCCTGAGAATCAATAGCTAAGTAAGGTCTACTTTCAAAGTCACTGCCAACTAACTGGCCTTTATGTTACATTTTATCATATTTTACTATCAAATTCCATTTTTTCTGTAGTTTCAAGTGTATTTCTATTGCCTTCAGTTTTATAGCTTTCTATGATACATATGTTTCAGCAAATAGTTTGAGGATCTGTCCCGCCAAAAGTGACCAAATTATCCCTTATATAAGATCTGGATCCTTTAAATATACTCAAAACCAAGTATTCAGGAGTTTTTAAAACAAATTATAATAAACTAGTCTGATAATTTACTGTGAGACAAAACATTCCTTTTAAATCAGATGATTTAGACTTCTATCTTTATATAGTAAGAGACTGTGATAGTCTCAATATTAAAGTCTAGCCTTCCTATTCATTTTAAAGTCCAGTAATCCATACAGCTAAAAAAAAAAAAAGTTAACACCATTTAAGATGTATGATACTTATTAGATTGTCAGCAGCCACGTTAGGAAAAGAAACTTATATTGCAACTTTTGAATGGAATTATTAGAGAAAGAACTGCATATAAACACTGCTTTTAAGGTAACATCTAAAAAGTGTTTTCATTTTTCTCATGGTAGTTATTGGAATCTCCTGATAATTATTTATACCTTTTACTCCTTTTTCTCGCCTCACTGCAATAGCTCGGAGTTCGAGTGTGACACTGATGAGGCGTAACGACGGCAGACACCGTGGCCTGTTACTGATCTTAGGGGAAAGCAGTCTGGTTTTTTTTTTTTTTTTTTTTTTTTACCAGAAGTATGATGTTAAATCTAGGTTTTTCTAGGAGGCAATTACCTTCAACTCCTAGTTTGCTAAAAATTTAATGGATGCTAAATTTTGTCAATTCTTTTTCTGCATCTACTAGAATGGTCAAATAGTTTTCTTCTTTAGTCTGATGATATGCTTATTTATGTTGATTGATATCTGAATGCTGATGAATCAGCCTTGACTTGCCTAAGTAATACTTGGTCATGATGTATTACCCTTTTTACTTACGGATGGATTTCATTTACTAATGTTTTGCTGAGGACTTCTGCACCTATATTCATGAGGGATACTGGTTGATTTTTTCCAGTTTTCTTTTCTTGCCATATCTTTGCTATAAAGGGGTAATATTGGCCTCATAAAACAAGTTGAGAAGGGTTTCTTCCTCTTTTATTTTCTGGAAGTTTGTACAGAATTGGTATTTTTTCATTTGGTATAACATACCAGTGAAGTAATCTAGGTCTAGAGATTTGTCAGAAGGTTCCTAGCAGTAAATTCAATCTCTTTAACAGATATAACTAATAAGGCTTTCTATTTCTTTTTAAGTGAACTGAGGTAATGCTTGTTTTTCAAGAAATTAGCTTCACTTAAATTGTCAAATATATGAAAATAGTTACTCATAACATCCCATCATTACACATTAGTGTCTCTGGACTTGTACTGATGTGTCCATTTTTATTCCTGATATGGTATAATCTGTGTTGTCTTTTTCCTTGGCTCCTATGCCTACTATTTTATCATCTATTTTGATCTCATCAAAGGATCAGGTTATGATTTCACTTGTTTTATTATTTTTGGTTTTCAGTTTCACTGATTTCTACTCTTTGTAAGTTTTCTTTCTCCTACTTACTTTAGATTTAGTTTGCTTGTCTCCTAGTTCAAGATGGAAGCTTCAACTAGGAAAAGAATTATTATTCTCATTTAATTCTGTTATGGTCAGAGAACACTCTGATTCTTACTTTTTTAAATTTCTTGACATTTTATTGCCTAGAATATGGTCCATTTTGGTAAGTGGGATTTCAACTAGATGTATGTTACACTATTAGATTATTGCCCCACAGTTCTTGGATGCTGCTATTTTGTTTGTTTTTTTAATCCCACCCCACCTCCACCCTCTTTCGTTTCAGTTCTAATTTTTTCTATCCTTAAGTTCACTAGTTTTTTCCTGCTCATATATATTCGACCTTTTCAGTGGTGCTGCCTCATCTTCAGTGGTAGAAGAATCCTAATAGTCTACTCTTGATTTCCTGCCCCTACCCAGACACAGGGATGGTGTTTTAAAAATTATTTTTATTTTCCCCCAGCTGCAGTGGGTATTCTTCTGAGCCCTTAAGATGCTAAGATTTGATGTTCCTCCCTCATCTGCTTAAGGCTTTTGCTACTTGCGTTCCTGCTGTCTTCCCCTGTCCCCAGTCTTGCTCATCAGGCTCTGGTCAAGGTCCATAAAGAGGATCTGTGAATCCGATGGGTTCTATACTTCTTGCTAGCCCCCCCTAGGCCTTTAGAGGTTTGTCGAATTCTTCTTACCTACTTACACGGTAAACCTTTCTTCTTCCCATGTTCAGATGAATCAGCTCTCCTATATAATCTCTTCTTGGTGGTACCTGTTTTTCCTTTATTTCAAACTCATTGGTTGCCATGTAACCTCAGGTCTCTGATAAATTTTTTTTAAGTAATGATTTTACAGATTATCCATGCTTTTCTTATTGTTACATTCGGAATGACATTCTTTCTAGGTTCCTACACCCCAGACTGAATTGGAAGTCTCCTGCTTACTGTTTTAAACTTGCCTAAAAAAGCAAACCACTTTCAATGAGCAGACTAGTGATAGTTCAACATCCACAAAAGGTTCCCTATACCCAAGTAGGCAAACCGTAGGATCTCACATCCAGGCTTCTCTGAACATAATCAAGGGTAGATAATTAACTAAAAGGAAACCATCTTTTATCCAATGACTTAAGAAATGGTTAGATGTGTTTTGTTTTGGATAGGTGCCTCCCATACTGAATAACGGCTGGCCAAAAACAATATATTCTTTTGTTAAGTCTAAATGCCAAAAATAAACAACACATTCATACAGCCAGCAAAGAAGAGAAGCAAAAAACATACCCAGAGAGACTACAGTAAGCAGAAATCATAATATGAAGTATAAAGTGAGTAACAGGTATGAGCCAGAGAAGCAAATAAGATGATGATGTGGTAATAACAGCACAGTACAATACAGCAAGGGACACTTGGTTCTCAAGACAAATGAATACCTTGTCATGAGAACTGTGTTCTATTTTCCTAAACAAAATTTCACTTCTCTTTTTTAGGTCTAACTTGCAAAGGCATTTGTTTACAGAATGATCGCCTATTTCTCTGAGATCTGAAGAGATTGTTTCCACTAGGCCATGTAGTCTCCACAGATGTTCCCAATAAATATCTATGACTTGAGAAAATGAGAGGTCTTCTCTGCTCCTTGTAACCTCTAAAAGCCCAGACTAAAGGATTTTGTCAAAAATAAAAGGAAATCAAAATCAGATTACAAACTGGAGCAAACTAATTTTGCTAGTAAGTTAATTAAGTGAATGAAAATGAAGTGCAAAAGTGTAAAGGTACAATTAAAATTACATGTACTATTGTATGATGCTACAGAAACATAAAAGCATAAGTAGAAAATGTTTGAAGAACAAGAGACATATCATTAATTTGAAGCAGCAGGGAAATAAGACATTATTTGGCATGGGCAATAACCTGTAAGAATCAAGAACAAGATGTCCAATTCAAAGGGAAAAATCTGCAACCTAGAATACTCAGCAAGATTATCATTCAGAGTGACTTTCTCAGAGAAGCAGAAACTAAGAGTAGAGCAATACTAAAGCTATCCTAAAAGAAATATCGAAAGGTCTTCTCTAAATAGAAAAGAGGCAAGAAGATATAAGAAACAGGAAATCACAACTGGAAAGTAAACCACTTAAGCCAGTATAAAGATCAAAAAGGAAAAAGCATGTATTTGTGAAAGTGATTATAAACACAACGACGAGCAGAAGCATAAACAAAGATGTAAAAGATATCAAAATGGTAAAACGTGGGTAGGCAAAGGCAATGTGAGCGAGGACAGTAGGAAATGTATGGACAGACTTTTTTTTTTAAGAATGTGTTTGAACCCACTGTTTAAAGCAGTGGGAAATTATAGGAAGCAGTTTATATACTTGAAAAACAGGGTAACCATATATCATAAACATACAATAGATTCACAAAAACCAAAAACAGAACTACAACCATAAAATGAAAACATCAAATCACTAAAAGGAAAAAGGAAAGAAAAAGAAACATAGAATCAACTGGAAAACAAAGTTTAAAATGGCAATAAATACACAGCACTCAGTGGACTGAATGCTCCAATCAAAAGACACAGAATGGTAGACTGGGTTAGAAAACAAGAGCCTACATTATGCTGCATACAAAAGACCCACTTTAGGGCAAAAGAAAAAGAATGAAAGTGAGAGGATAGAAAAAGATATTTCATACAAATAAAAATGATAGGAAAGCAGGGTTACAATACTTATATCAAGCAAAACAAATTTTAAAACAAAAGCCATAAAGAAGCACACTATATAAAGAAGGATACTATATAATGATAAAAGGGTCAGGATCAATTCAAGAAGAGAACTTTACACTTGTCAGCATATATGCACCCAATATAGGGACACCCAAATACAGGAAACAAATACTAACAGACATAAGAGAAAACTGATGGGAATACATTAATATCAATAGTAGGAAACTTTTATAGTTTCCTAATAGTGAAAGTGGAGAGTGAAAAAGTTGGCTTAAAGCTCAACATTCAGAAAACGAAGATCATGGCATCTGGTCCCATCACTTCATGGGAAATAGATGGGGAAACAGTGGAAACAGTGTCAGACTTTATTTTTCTGGGCTCCTAAATCACTACAGATGGTGACTGCAGCCATGAAATTAAAAGACGCTTACTCCTTGGAAGGAAAGTTATGACCAACCTAGATAGCATATTGAAAAGCAGAGACATTACTTTGCCAACAAAGGTCCGTCTAGTCAAGGCTATGGTTTTTCCTGTGGTCATGTACGGATGTGAGAGTTGGACTGTGAAGAAGGCTGAGCGCCGAAGAATTGATGCTTTTGAATTGTGGTGTTGGAGAAGACTCCTGAGAGTCCCTTGGTCTGCAAGGAGATCCAACCAGTCCATTCTGAAGGAGATCAGCCCTGGGATTTCTTTGGAAGGAATGATGCTAAAGCTGAAACTCCAGTACTTTGGCCACCTCATGCGAAGAGTTGATTCATTGGAAAAAAACCCTGATGCTGGGAGGGATTGGGGGCAGGAGGAGAAGGGGACGACAGAGGATGAGATGGCTGGGTGGCATCACTGACTCGATGGACGTGACTCTGGGTGAACTCCGGGAGTTGGTGATGGACAGGGAGGCCTGGTGTGCTGCGATTCATGGGGTCGCAAAGAGTTGGACACAACTGAGCAACTGATCTGATCTGATCTGAGGAAACTTTACCACCCCTCTCACATCAATGTATAGATCTTCTAGACAGAAAATCAGTAAAGCAACGGATATCCTAAATGACACAACAGAACAACAGTTAGAGTTAATTGATATTATCAAGATCAGTTCAGTTGCTCAGTCATGTCTGACTCTTTGCTACCCAATGGACTGCAGCACACCGGGCTTCCCTGTCAAACACCAACTCCTGGAGCTTGCTCAAACTCATGTCCGTCGAGTCAGTGATGCCATCTAACCATCTCATCCTCTGTCGTCCCCTTCTCTTCCTGGTTTCAATCTTTCCCAGCATCAGAGTCTTTGCCAATGAGTCAGTTCTTCGCATCAGGTGGCCAAAGTATTGGAGTTTCAGCTTCAGCATCAGTCCTTCCAATGAATATTCAGGACTGATTTCCTTTAGGATCAACTGGCTTGATCTCCTTGCAGTCCAAGGGACTCTCAATAGTCTTCTCCAGCACCACAGTTCAAAAGCATCAGTTCTTTGGCTCTCAGTTTTCTTTATAGTCCAACTCTCACATTCATACATGACTACCAGAAAACCCATAGCTTTGACTAGATGGACCTCTGTCGGCAAAGTAATGTCTCTGCTTTTTAAAATGCTGTCTAGGTTGGTTGTAACTTTTCTTCCAAGGAGCAAATCTCTTTTAATTTCATGGCCGCAGTCACCATCTGCAGTGATATTGGAGCCCAAAAGAGTAAAATCTCTCTCTGTTCCCACTGTTTCCCTATCTGCCATGCAGTGATGGGACCAGATGTGAAGATTTTAGTTTTCTGAATGTTGAGCTTTAAGCCAACTTTTTCACTCTCCTCTTTCACTTTTATCAAGAGGCTCTTTAGTTCTTCTTCGCTTTCTGCCACAAGGGTGGTGTCATCTGTGTATCTAAGGTTATTGATATTTCTCCTGTCAATCTTGATTCCAGCTTGTGCTTCATCAAGCCTGGCATTTCTCATAATGTACTCTGCACAGACGTTAAATAAGCAGGGTAACAACATATAGCCTTGACCTACACTCCCTTGCTGACTTGGAACCAGTCTGTTGTTCCATGTCCAGTTCTAACTGCTGCTTCTTGACCTGCATACAGATTTCTCAGGAGGCAGGTCAGGTGGTCTGGTATTCCCATCTCTTTCAGAATTTTCCACAGTTTGTTGGGATCCACACAGTCAAAAGCTTTGGCATAGTCAATAAAGCAGAAGTAGATGTTTTCCTGGAACTCTCTTGCTTTTTCGATGATCAAACAGATGTTGGCAATCTGATCTCTGGTTCCTCTAGTTTGTCTAAATCCAGCTTGAACATCTGGAAGTTCATGGTTCATGTACTGTTGAAGCCTGACTTGGAGAATTTTGAGCATTACTTTGCTGGTGTGTGACATGAGTACAACTGTGTGGTAGTTTAAATATTCTTTGGCATTGCCTTTCTTTGGGATTGGAATGAAAACTGATATTTTCCAGTCCTGTGGCCACTGCTGAGTTTTCCAGATTTTCTGACATACTGACTGCAGCCCTTTCACAGAATCATCTTTTAGGATGTGAAATAGCTCAGCTGCAATTCCATAACCTCCATTAGCTTTCTTTGTTCATAGTGATGCTTCTTAAGGCCCACTTGACTTCACATTCCAGGATGTCTGGCTCTAGATAAGTGATCACATCATTGTGGTTATCTTTTTTGTATCGTTCTTTTTGATGATCTTTTTTGTATAGTTCTTCTGTGTATTCTTGCCACCTCTTCTTAATATCTTTTGCTTCTGTTAGATTCATATCATTTCTGTCCTTTATTGTTCCTATCTTTGCATGAAATGTTCCCTTCGTATCTGTAATTTTCTTGAAGATTTCTTTAGTCTTTCACATTCTATTGTTTTCCTCTGTTTCTTTGCACTGATCACTGAGGAAGGCTTTGTTATCTCTCCTTGTTATTCTGCATTCAGATGCTTATATCTTTCCTTTTCTCCTTTGCCTTTCACTTCTCTTCTCTTCTCAGCTATCGGTAAGGCCTCCTCAGACAACCATTTTGCTTTTCACATTTCTTTTTCTTGGGGATGGTCTTGATCACTGCCTCCTGTACAGTGTCATGAACCTCCATCCACAGTCCTTCAGGCACTCTATCAGATCTAATCTCTTGAATCTATTTGTCACTTCCAGTGTATAATTGTAAGGGATTTGATTTAGGTCATACCTGATGGTCTAGTGGTTTTCCCTACTTTTCTCAATTTAAGTCTGAATTTGGCAATTTTAAAGATACTAAAAATATTTTGGATGTAAGATATTACATCTAAAAAATACAGAATACACATTCTTTTCAAGTAGACATGGAACATTCTCCAGAACTGCCCATATACTAGGGTACAAAACCCAACAAATTTACAAGTATAAAAATTATCTCAAGCATCTTTGCTGACCACAATGGCATGAAAGTAGAAATCAACCACGGGAAAACAAATGAGGAAAAAAAAATTACATGGAGACTGAACAACATACTACTAAAAAAGCCCTGGGTCAGTGTGGAAATTAAAAAGAAAATAAATACCTTGAGACAAATGACAGTCAGAACACAACCATACAAAATCTATGGGATACAGCAAAAGCAGTTATTAGAATGGTTCTTAGATACAGGCCTTCCTAGAAATACAAGAAAAATCTCAAATAAACCACCTAACTTACCACCTAAAACAATTAGAACAAGAACAAACAAAACAAAAGTCAGCAGAAGGAAGGAAATAATAAAGATCAGAGAAGAAATAAAATTAATAAAACCAAGAGTTGGTTCTTTGAAAGAGTAAACAAAACTGGCACACTTCTGGCTAGGTTCACCAAGAAGAAATGAGAGAGAACCCACATAAAATAAGAAATGAAAGAGGAGAAATATAACTGATACTGCAGAAAGACAACAAACATATAAGAATACTATGAACAATTACACGTCAACAAATTCGACAACCTAGAAGAAATGGACAATCTTCTAGAAATGTACAGCCCATCAAAACTCAATTTGAACAGACCAATCACAAAAGTGAAATACAATCTGTACTAAAGAAACTTTCTGCAAACGAAAGTCTAGGACCAGACGGCTTCACAGGCAAATTCTACCAAACATATAAAGAACTTCTACTAATCCTTCTCAAACTCTTCCAAGAAACTGAAGAGGAGGGAACACTCTCAAAGACATTCTATGAAGTCATCCTCATGCTGACACCAAAACCAGACAAAGATACCACTAAAATAGAAAATTACAGACCAATATCTCTGATATAGATGCAAAAGTTCTCAACAAAATACTAGCAAACAAAAACCAACAACACAAAAAAGATCACACACCACAACTAAGTGGGATTCATCCCAAGTTCACAAGGATGGCTCAACATTTGCAAATCAGTCAACGTGATATCAACCACATCATCAAAAAACGACACAAAAACCACATGGTCATCTCATTAGATGCAGGAAAAGGAAAGCATCTGACAAAATTCAACATCCATTTATGATAAAAACTCTTGTCAAAGTGGGTATAGAGGGAATATATCTTAACATAATAAAAGCTATTTATGACAAACCCATCGGCAATATAATACTTAACAGTGAAAAGCTGAAAGCTTTCAGCTTAAATATGTAACAAGACAAAGACACCCACTCTCACCATTTCTATTCTATTTACTCTTGGAATGCTTAGCCACAGCAGTCAGACAAGAAAGAGAAATAGAAGGTATCTAAATTGGAAGAGGTAAAACTGTTACTATATGCAGATCACATGGTACTATATACAGAAAGCTCTAAAGATTCCACACAAAAAATTACTAGAACTGATAAATGAATTCAGCAAGGTAGCAGGACATAAGATTAACATACAAAAATTGGTTGCATTTCTTTATACCAACAATGAAATATCAGGAAGAGAAAAAAATTTTAAAATATCTTTTAAAATCACAACCCCAAAATAAAATACTTAGGAAAAAGCCTCACTAAGGAGGTGAAAGACTTACACCCTGAAAATTATAAAACATTAATAAAGGAAACTGAAGATGATTCAAAGAAACAGATATATCTTGCTGTTGGATTGGAAAAATTAATATTGTTAAAGTGGACATACTACTCAAAGCAGTCTACAGATTTAGTGCAATCCCCATCAAATCACCCATGACATTTTTCACAGAACTACAACAAATAAACTAAAATTTATATGAAATTATAAAAGCCCCAGCAATTGCCAAAGCAATACTGAGGAAAAAGAACAAAGCAGGAGACATAACCCTTCCAGACTTCAGACAATACAAGAAAACTATAGTGATCAAAACAGTTTGATACTGGCAGAAACAGAGATCTACAGATCAATGAAACAGAATAAAGAACCCAGAAATAAACCCATATCCATAAGGTCAATTAATCTTCAACAAAAATGGTAAGAATATAAAACAGGAGAAAGACAATCTCTTCAGCAAGTGGTGCTGGAAAAGTTAGACAGCTGTAAATCAATGAAGCTACAACACACCCTAACTATGTACAAAAGTAAACTCAAAATGGTTTAAAGACTTAAATATAAGACAAGATACCATCAAACTTCTAGAAGAGATCATAGGCAAAACATTCTCTAACATAAATTGTACCCATATTTTCTTAGGGCAGTCTCCCTAGGCAGAAGAAATAACAATGGAAATAAACAAATGGAACCTTACAAGCCTTGCACAGCAAAGGAAACCATAAATAAGACAACCCACAGAATGAACGAAAATACTTTCAAACAATATGACAAATAAGCACTTAATTTCCAAAATATACAAGCATCTCATACAACTCAACAACAACAAAAAACAAAGAACCCAATTGAAAAATGGGAAGACCTAAACAGACATTTCTCCAAAGAAGAAATACAGATAGCCAATAGACGCATGAAAAGATGCTCAACATCACTATTAGAGAATGCAAATCAAGACTATAATGAGGTACCATCCCATGCCAGTCAGAACGACCATCATTAAAAAGTGTACCAAAACACATGCCAGAGAGGATGTGGAGCAAAGGGAGCCCTGCTACACTGCTGGTGGGGATCTAAGTTGGTGAAGCCACTATGGGAAACAGCATAGTGGTTCCTCAGAAAACTAAAAAGAGAACTACCATAGGCTCTAGCAGTCCTACTCCTGGGCATATATCCAGACAAAATTATAATTCAAAGAGATATGTGCACTCCTACCTTCACAGAAGCACTATTCCCAAGAGCCAAGACATGGAAACAACCTATGTGTCCATCAACAGGTGGAAGGATAAAGTTGTGGAACTCAGTCATAAAAATGAATGAAATAATGCCATTTGAAGGAATGTGAATGCAATTAGAGATTATCACACTAAGTTAAGTCAGAAAAAGACAAATACCATATGGTATCACTTATATGTGACAACAAAAACTGCACAAACGATCCTATCTACAAAAAAGAAACAGACTCACAGGCATAGACAATGGACTTGCGGTTGCCAAGGGGGAAGGTGAACGGGTGAGGGACAGACTGGGAGTTCGAGGTTGGCAGATGCAAACTGTTACACATAGAATGAATACACAAGGTCCTACTACACAGCACAGGGAACTATATTCAATATCCTGGGATAAATGACAATGGAAAAGAATATAAAAAACATATGTGTATAACTGAGTCACTTTGCTATATAGCAGAAAAATCAACATTTCAAAAAAAAATAAAAAAGAGCAGATGCCACAAATCTCACTGAATTCACAACTCTGTTTACTTTGGTAGCTGAAAGTAAAATGGGACAGCAAATAAGAAAGAAGGAAAAGGATATCTGTTTGGGGAGGACACTGTCAAAGGTAAGAATAGTATCCAACAGCTTATTAGCAGTGGGAAAAAACAAATCATGCAGAACCAGAACTTTTTAACGGAGTAGACTGATACTACTTCGTGTAGGAGTAAAGAACCCAACTTAACATCCAATGCTCCTAGGGGTTTTACTATATAGACATACACAGCATGGTAATTAATGTTCATTCGAATGACATTCAACAATCAATAAAATGTTACTTTCTCTTCAGAATGCTCTATATAAGATTTTGGGTAAATAATAATTTTTCTAAGATTCCATTTTAAAAACAAGCCCTAAAGATAGTTTTAGCACTTAAATGAGAAGAATTAATTTATACTAGACAATTTATTTGAAAAACTCATTCTTTGTTAATGCCAAATAATCTTATTGCCTTAAAAAAAACGCTCAAATTCATAAAACACTTTGACCAATAAAACAGACTTCCTAATTTCTTCTATTCTCATGTTTATTATAGAAAAGGTAGCATTTATCTTTGAAATACCAATGAAGATTACAATTAGAGTAAAATGATGGTAGAGAATCTGCCTGAAATGCAGGAGACCTGGGTTCGGAGAAGGGATGGCAACCCACTCCAGTATCCTTGCCTGGAGAATTCTATGGACAGAGGAGCCTGGCTGGCTACAATCCATGGGGTTGCAAAAGAGTCAGAAATGACTGAATGACTTCACTTACTTATTCTCTATAGAAAAACTTGGAACGTGAATTTCAAGTAGTCAACTGATTGTCTTTTTCTTCTCTTTGCAATTCTCTTCACTTAGCAATTAAAGACTTCTGAAAATCATATTAAACAAGCTTTAATCACTATTACCAAATTAAACTGGAAAGCAGTATTAAGGAAAAGGTTTTATCTATTCATAAATAATGTATCTCTTGGGAGGTCAGACCAAAAAGTTAATGACATGAAAACTTAATTCCAATTTCATATTCTGTACATAGAATAAATTACTAAAATTTACCCTGTTCTTAGGCTTCCCAGGTGGCTCAGGGGTAAAGAATCCATCTGCCAAAACAGGAGACTCAGGTTTGATTCCTGAGTCAGTAAGATCTCCTAGAGAAGGAAATGGCAACCCATTCCAGTATTCTTGCCTGGGAAATCTCATGGACAGAGGAGGCTGGTGGGCTACAGTCCATGGGGTAGCAAAAGAGTTCGACAAGACTTAGAGACTAAAACACCACCTCTGTTCTTATTCTTACTACCCATGAAGTATTGAGTTGATTTATATCTAATACTGAATAAGGAAAAACACTCCCCCCATTTTTTTTCTCACACTACTACCACACTGAAAACATTTCTGACACAGATATATAGTTTTTTTCACTTATCCAGCAATTCTCTGACACCAGGTGGGTGTCAATTAATTCAGTTCTGACACAATCTATGTGGAGGTAGCATCAGATTCCACAGGTTAAGTGCTCAGTCTCACAAGACTCCCCTGCTTCCCCTACCATGCCACTTCAGATGCCAATCACAAATCCCAAGTTGCCACCTATACTTCTAACTGATTGACCATAAATCAAGAATTCCAAAGACCCTCTCCTTGGGTTCAATAATTTGCTAAAATGGCTCACAGAATTCAGGGGAACACTTATATTTATTAGTTTACCATAAAAGGATATGATAAAGGATAACTAAGAACATTCAGACAGAAGAGATGCACAGCAAAAGCTACCGAGGAAAGGAACAGAGCTTCCATCCCTTGTCAGGCACTCCACCCTCCTAGTATCTCTATGTGCTCAACTCAGAAGTTTCACAAGCTCTGTCCTCTTGAGATTTTTACAAACATTTCATCACATAGGCATGATCAGTCATTAACTCAGTCTCCAATCTCTCTCCTTCCTGGAAGTTAGGGGAAGAAGGCTATTGCTGAAAGTTCCAACCTTCAGATCTTGCTGTGGTCTTTCTGGTGACCAGCTCCCATCATGAAGCTATCTCGGAACCCACCAAGTACTGCCTCATAAGAGTAAAAGCCACTCCTATCACCTAGGAAATTCCAAGGGAATTAAGAGCAATGTTAGAAACCAGGATCAAAGACCAAAAACCTAGTGCTCTTATTACTTAGGAAATTACAAAGGTTTTAGGATCTCTGTACAAAGATTTTAAGATTTACTGATCTCTCACTGGGCAGAGATCAATAAATACTTTTTCATAGCTACATTATTTAATACTATTTAATCTTCACTACCTGAGAATTCCCACCTTATGGAGGAAGAAACCTCAAACTCAAGTGGTTATGAGATTTAGGTTAAGAAGCTAATAACATATATATTCTGCTTGGTCAGTTGTGTTGGAAAGTTGTACATGTGTGTTATGTCTAAAATCGATGTCTGAAAACTATCAAAAGTCTTATAAAATCTTGACTTTAAGGCCAGTATGGCTTAATAAAAGTAAGCTAGGGGAAAAAATGGTAAAAAATGAGAGACAGTCAGTAATGGAGAGCAATGACTTTTAACTATGGTCTCAATACTGGTAGCAAAGTCAATTTAGTTAGACCAAGAAAACAATTTTCTATTTTACTTCACTAAAAATAGTATGGCATAGAGTACTAAAAAATATCTTGTACAAGACAAATGGGGTATCCCAGGTGGTGCTAGTGGTAAAGAATCCACCTGCCAATGCAGGAGATGAGTGTTCAATCCCTGGGTCAGGAAGAGCCCTGGATTCATAGAAAACAGCAACCCACTCCAGTACTTTTATTCATAAAATTCCATGGATAGAGGCACTTGGCGTGCTACAGTCCATGGGGTCACAAAGAGTCAGACACGACTGAGTGACTACAGTACTACACTGGGCTTCCCAGGTGGCATAGTGGTAAAGAATTTGCCTGCCAACGCAAGGGAGGTCAAGAGATTTGCATGGTGCCATCCCTGGGTTTGAAGACCTCCTGGAGTAGGAAATGGCAACCCAGTCCAGTATTCTTGCCTGGAAAATTCCATGGACAGAGGAGCCTGATGGGCTACAATCCATGGGGTCACAAAGAGTTGGAATTGCCTGAGTGACTGAGCACACACAATAATGGTAGTACTGTTTCGTGAAATTCTTGCTTCAGATGTATTCATGTTATATGTGTATATTGATCTCTCAATTCAAAATATTATTTTACACAGTGAGTCACAAAGCCTGCCTGTAGACCACAGTGAGGATCCTAGACATTATTCTAAATGTGACAAGATTGGAAGCCAGTATAGAGAGGAAAAAAACAGGGAAATGACAAAATCTAAGTCCTTTCCAAAGACTACTTTAACCTTCACAGAAAGTACTTACAAATTCAAATGGGAAGGTAAGTTTAAAATAGGGAAACCTGGTGGACACTATGTAATCACATTTAATGCCACAACAGAAGAAAAGCAGTAAATATCAACCAAGTACCTCCTAATGTGATACACTGGAAACATTATTGATATAAGGTTCCTGGAAAAAATGCAAACTCAGACTCTGACCTCGAGGAAGTATTGGAAATAGTCTATAAAAGTGGGAAACAAAGTCAGTGTCATAAGGCTGCCTGGCTGGATGTTCCAAACTAAGAGACTACAGAGATACCACAACTCGATGCAATATGACACACGTGACTGGATCCTGAATCAGGAAAAAAGAACTGCTCTAAAGTATGTTACTTGAGCAACTGGTAAAATCTGAATTCTATATAAGGCAAAAGTATTAATGTATATCAATGTCAAATTTCCTGAATTGTATTGTATTGCGGTTCTGTAAGAAAATGTCTTTTTAGTATATATGTGAGGCACTGGGGTAAAAGGGCATGGTATCATCAACTTACTCCTGAATGTTTAAAGAAAAAGAAATGGAGAAATAGAAAAAATGTGGCAAACTGTTAATAATTACTGAAATCTAAGTGAGGGATACTGTTATGGGCTGAGCTGTATTCCCTTCCAGATGCATATGTTGAAGTCCCAACCCTCAGCACCTCAGAATGTAACTATCTTTTTGAAGATCTTTCCAACTATAATTAAAGCACCAGGAGACTAGTTTTGCAAAAACTGCTGAAGGACCTTCTCCAAAAGGAAAAGAAAAGGCCACAATTAGAGACAATACATTAATAGGATAATACACCACAATCCAGTGCAAGTTATCCCAGGAATGCAAGGATTTTTCAATAACCACAACTCAATCAGTGTGATACACCACAATAACAAATTGAAGAATAAGAACCATATAATCATCTCCATAGATGCAGAAAAAGCTTTTGACAAAATTCAACACTTTATGATAAAAACCCTCCAAAAAGTGGGCATAGAGGGAACATGCCTCAACATAATAAAGGCCATAAATGACAAACCTACAGCTAACATCATGCTCAATGGTGAAAAGCTGAAAGAATTTCCTCTAATATCAGGAACAAGACAAGGATGTCCACTCTCTCTCCTTTTATTCAACACAATTTTGGAAGTCCTAGGCATGGCAATCAGAGAAGAAAAAGAAATAAAAGGATTCCAAAATGGTGAAGTAGTAGTAAAACTGTCACTGTCTGCAAATGACATGATACTATACATAGAAGATCCTAAAGATCCTACCAGAAAAGTGCTAAAGCTCATCCATGAAAGTTACATGATACAAAATTAATAAAGATCCGTTGCATTTCTATACACTAACAAAGAAGGGCTCAATGCAAAGATGGGCTCAATAAAGGACAGAAAT
Organism: Bos taurus; assembly: GCF_002263795.3. Taxonomy (NCBI): domain Eukaryota; kingdom Metazoa; phylum Chordata; class Mammalia; order Artiodactyla; family Bovidae; genus Bos; species Bos taurus. Next base: position 55,159,468 of record NC_037341.1, on the reverse strand, counting down.
GGTAGGGACCTAACAGAAGAAAAAGATATTAAGAAAAGGTGGCAAGAATACACAGAAGAACTGTACAAAAAAGATCTTCACAACCCAGATAATCACGATGGTGTGATCACTCACCGAGAGCCAGACATCCTGGAATGTGAAGTCAAGTGGGCCTTAGGAAGCATCACTACGAACAAAGCTAGTGGAGGTGATGGAATTCCAGTTGAACTATTCCAAATCCTGAAAGATGATGCTGTGAAAGTGCTGCACTCAATATGCCAGCAAATTTGGAGAACTCAGCAGTGGCCACAGGACTGGAAAAGGTCAGTTTTCATTCCAATCCCAAAGAAAGGCAATGCCAAAGAATGCTCAAACTACTGCACAATTGCACTCATCTCACACACTAGCAAAGTAATGCTCAAAATTCTCCAAGCCAGGCTTCAACAGTACATGAACCATGAACTTCCAGATGTTCAAGCTGGTTCTAGAAAAGGCAGAGGAACCAGAGACAAAATTGCCAACATCCAATGCATCATCAAAAAGCAAGAGAGTTCCAGAAAAACATCTATTTCTGCTTTATTGACTATGCCAAAGCCTTTGACTGTGTGGATCACAATAAACTGTGGAAAATTCTGAAAGAGATGGGAATACCAGACCACCTGATCTGCCTCTTGAGAAACCTATATGCAGGTCAGGAAGCAACAATTACAACTGGACATGGAACAACAGACTGGTTCCAAATAGGAAAAGGAGTACGTCAAGGCTGTATATTGTCACCCTGCTTATTTAACTTCTATACAGAGTACATCATGAGAAACACTGTGCTGGAGGAAGCACAAGATTGCCGGGAGAAATATCAATAACCTCAGATAAGCAGATGACACCACCCTTATGGCAGAAAGTGAAGAAGAACTAAAGAGCCTGTAGGAGACAGGAAGAATAAAACGAACGCAGGCCCCGGCAAGGGCCGCAAAAGAAATTTATAATTATTGATAAACTGGATGCTATAATGCATGAGACTCTCGGAACAAGTCCAGAGGGAACAGTTCATAATCTTGAAAACAAGATATGATCCTGGGGCCGGAAAACCAACCCCAGACTGTTTCTCAACTGGCGTCTCAGAGTCACATCTTTTATGTATCTGGTGGAAAGTCTATAGATAAGAATATTAGTCTTAGTTATTGATTTGTTATTGATTAGTTTCCTAATTACTCAACAGTTAATGATCATTATGTTCTTTTGCCCTGAAAGCCACATGAGTTATAGTTTAACTCCCCGTTTATTCTTTCCTTCACGGCTAAAAGTATAATAAAGCCAGCTTGGATTCAGTTTCAGTGCCTTCACCTTGGAGCGGTGTTGGTACCCTGATCCTCGCTTTTCTCTGAATTCTTGTGTCTCGTTTCTCATTCTCTTACCGTATTGCACTTTTGGAAACCCTGCTTGTCAAGCTGGACTTGACAGAGCCTCTTGATGAAAGTGAAAGAGGAGAGTGAAAAAGTTAGCTTAAAGCTCAACATTCAGAAAACTAAGACCATGGCATCTGGTCCCATCACTTCATGGCAAATAGATGGGGAAACAATGGAAACAGTGTCAGACTTTATTTTTCTGGGCTCCAAAATCACTGCAGATGGTGACTGCAGCAATGAAATACGCTTACTCCTTGGAAGGAAAGTTATGACCAACCTAGATAGCATATTCAAAAGCAGAGACGTTACTTTGCCAACAAAGGTCCGTCTAGTCAAGGCTATGGTTTTTCCTGTGGTCATGTATGGATGTGAGAGTTGGACTATAAAGAAAGCTGAGTGCCAATGAATTGATGCTTTTGAACTGTGGTGTGGGAGAAGACTCTTGAGAGTCCCTTGGACTGCAAGGAGATCCAACCAGTCCATCCTAAAGGAGATCAGTCCTGGGTATTCATTGGAAGGACTGATGCTGAAGCTGAAACTCCAATACTTTGGCCACCTGATACGAAGAGCTGACTCACTGGAAAAGACCCTGATGCTAGGAAAGATTGAGGGCAGGAGGAGAAGGGGACAACAGAGGATGAGATGGTTGGATGGCATCACTGACTCGATGGATGTGAGTCTCAGTGAACTCCGGGAGTTGGTGATGGACAGGGAAGCCTGGCATGCTATGGTTCATGGGGTCGCAGAGAGTCAGACACAACTGAGCAACTGTACTGAACTGAACTGAACAAAGAAGGATCAGAAAGAGAAATTAAAGTAACAATCCCATTTACCGCTGCATCATAAAGAATAAAAAGCTAGGAATACCTACCTCAGGAGACAGAAGACCTATAGGTGGGGAAACAGTGGAAACAGTGTCAGACTTTATTTTTCTGGGCTCCAAAATCACTACAGATGGTGACTGCAGCCATGAAATTAAAAGACGCTTGCTCCTTGGAAGGAAAGTTATGACCAACCTAGATAGCATATTCAAAAGCAGAGACATTACTTTGCCAACAAAGGTTCATCTAGTCAAGGCTATGGTTTTTCCTGTGGTCATGTATGGATGTGAGAGTTGGACTGTGAAGAAGGCTGAGCACCGAAGAATTGATGCTTTTGAACTGTGGTGTTGGAGAAGACTCTTGAGAGTCCCTTGGACTGCAAGGAGAGCCAACCAGTCCATTCTGAAGGAGATCAGCCCTGGGATTTCTTTGGAGGGAATGATGCTAAAGCTGAAACTCCAGTACTTTGGCCACCTCATGCGAAGAGTTGACTCACTGGAAAAGACTCTGATGCTGGGAGGGATTGGGGGCAGGAGGAGAAGGGGACGAAAGAGGATGAGATGGCTGGATGGCATCACTGACTCGATGGATGTGAGTCTCAGTGAACTCCGGGAGTTGGTGATGGACAGGGAGGCCTGGCATGCTGTGATTCATGGGGTCGCAAAGAGTCGGACACGACTGAGCAACTGATCTGATCTGATACTCCAAAACCTGTAAGATGCTAATGAAAGAAATCAAAGATGACACAAGTAGATGGAAAGATATATCAATTTTCTTGAATTGAAAGAATCAACATTGCCAAAATGACCATACTACCCAAAGCAATGCACAGATTCAATGCAATCCTACCATAGTTACCAATGTCATTTTTCATAGAGCTAGAACAAAAAAAAATCTTAAAATCTGTATGAAGTTACAAAAGACACTGAGTAGTCACAACTACCTTGAGAAAAATGGAGCTGGAAGAATCAGGCTATACTGCAAAGCTACAGTCATCAAAATGGTATTGTACCAGTACAAGAACAGAAATATAGATCAATGGAACAGGAGAGAAAGCCCAGAAATAAACCCACACACCTATGGTCAATTAATCTACAATGGAGGCAAGATCTTTCCAGGTTGCTCAGTGGTAAACAATCTGTCAGCCAATTCAGGAGAGGAGGGTTCAATCCTTGGGTTGAGAAAATTCCCTGGAGAAGGGATAGGCTACCTTCTCCAGTATTTACGGGCTTCTCTGATGGCTCAGACAGTAAAGAATCTGCCTGGAATGCAGGAGACCTGGGTTCAATCCCTGGGTCAGGAAGATCCCCCCGGAGGAGGTCATGGCAACCCATTCCAGTATTCTTGCCTGGAGAATCCCCCATGGACAGAGAAGCCTGGTAGGCTACAGCCCGTGGGGTCGCAAAGAGTCGGACGTGACTGAGCGACTAAGCATAGTGCACATAATGCATTAACACATAAAACAGAAAACAGCACGATCTTCTCAGGCCTCAAAAAACAGCAGGGGAAGAAAGAGGTCTCAGGAAACTTTTGGACTTTCCTGGTAGCTCAGACAATAAAGAATTTGCCTGCAATGGAGGAGACCGAGTTCAATCCCTGGGTCAGGAAGATACTCTGGAGAAGGAAATGGCAATCCACTCCATTATTCTTACCTGGAGAATCCTATGGACAGAGAATTGGGGTCCATGGGACCACAAAGAGTTAGACACACCTGAGTGACTTTCACTTCAAAGGAGACAAGAATATACAGTGGAGAAAAGACAGTCTCTTATAAGTGGTGCTGGGAAAACTGGACACCTAAATGTAAGAAAATGAAACTAGAACATTTTTTAACACCATATACAAAAATAAATTCAAAATGGATTAAAGACCAAAATATAAGACCAGATACTATAAAACTCAGAGGAAAACATAGGCAGAACACTCGGACATAAATTGCAGCAATATCCTTTTCAATCCGTCTCTTAGAGTAATGGAAAGTAAAATAATAGTTTATTATTTTAAAATAAAGAAGAAACGGAAAACAAAAATAAACAAATGGAACCTAATTAAACTCAAAAACTTTTGCACAGCAAAGGAAACTATATACAAAATGAAAGGACAGCTCACAGGATGGGAGAAAATATTTGCAAACAATGCAACTAACAAGGGATTAATCTCCAAAATTTACAAACAGCTCAGGCGGTTCAATAGCAAAAAAACCAACTCAATCAAAAAATGGGCAGAAGATCTAAACAGACATTACTCCAAAGAAGACATACAAGGAATTTCCTGGCAGTACAGTGGTTAGAACTCAGCAAGCACTTCCATTCCCAGGGGCCCAAGTTCAATCTGTGGTCAGGGAACTAAGATCTGGAAAGTTGTGCATTCAAAGGAGAGAGAGAGAGAAAAGAAGACATAGAAATGGCCAAGAGGCACATGAAAAGAAGCTCAACATCACTAATTATTAGAGAAATGCAAATCAAAACAACAATGATGTATCACCTCACACCAGTCAGAATGACTTCATTAAAAGTCTACAAATGATAAATGCTGGAGAAGGTATGGAGAAAGGGGAGCTCTCCTGCACTGTGGGTGGGAATGTAAACTGGTACAGCCACTATGAACAGTATGGGGATACCTTAAAAACTAAAAAATAGAGCCACTATATGATCCAGCAATCTTACTCCTGGGCAAATATCCAGAGAAACCCATGGTTAGAAAGGATACATGCACTCTGATGTTCACTGCAGTGTTGTTTACAATAGCCAAGACATGGAAGGACCTAAATGTCCGTGAACAGATGAATGGATAAAGAAAATGTGGTACATATATACAATGGAATATTCCACTAAGAATGAAATAATGCCATTTGCAGCAACATGGATGGAGATTACCATACTAAGTGAAGACAGAGAAAAACAAATGTATCACTTATATGTGAAATCTTAAAAAATGACACAAATGAACTTACTTAGAAAACAGAAAACACTCACAGGTTTAGCAAACAAACTATAGTTACCAAAAGGGAAAGGTGGGGAAGGGAGAAGAATTTGGGAGCCCGGTATTGACAAATACACACTACTATATTTAAAATAGATAACCACCAAGGACCTACTGTATTGCACAGGGAACTCTACTCAATATTCTGCTGCTGCTGCTGCTAAGTCGCTTCAGTCGTGTCCAACTCTGTGCGACCCCACAGACGGCAGGCTCCTCCGTCCTGGGATTCTCCAGGCAAGAACACTGGAGTAGTGGGTTGCCATTTCCTTCTCCAATGCATGAAAGTGAAAAGTGAAAGTGAAGTCGCTCAGTCGTGTCCAACTCTTAGCGACCCCATGGAGTGGAGCCCACCAGGCTCCTCCATCCATGGGATTTTCCAGGCAAGAGTACTGGAGTGGGGTGCCATTGCCTTCTCCGACTCAATATTCTATACTAATCTAAATGGAATACAAATTTGAAAAAGAACAGATATTTGTATATGTGTAACTGAGTCACTTTGCTGTATACTTGAAACTAATTTACAACATTATAAATCAACTCTGATAATAACTACAAAAAAACAAAAAAAAACACCCCTCAACTATTTAACCTAATACAACTTGACCTAACACAAATTGAGGTCAACCAACTACAGCATGTACATATTTTAAAGTATAAATGGAAAAACTACCTACAGAGACCATGTACTGGGGATAAACAAGTCTGAATAAATTTTAAAGACTGGTTATCTCTAATAAGCACAATGACGTTAGTGAGAAATTAGTTTAAGAATACACACACACGTCAAAAAAATCCCTACACAATGGGAAATTAAAACACCTAACCTTATAAATAAGAATGGATCAAAGAAAAGAGTAAAGGATATTAGAAAATATGTTAAGCTGAAACAAAATAGTGTAACTTATCAAAGTATATGGAATCAAGTTTAAATGGTACTTTGAGAACAATTTATTGGTTTAAATGCATTTATCAGAGGAGAGGTGCTACAAACCAATTACCTATGTTTTCACCTAAGAAGCTAGAAAAAGAGGAATAAACTAAACCCATAATTAGTAGATAAAAGAAAATAGTAAGAGAAAAATGAATAAAATATAAAATGGATAAATAATGTAAAAAAATCAATGAAATCAAAACGGGTAACTTAAAAGATTAATAAAATTGATAAACTGATATAAAGGCTGACAGAAAATAGAGGAGAGGAAACATATAACAAAATACAAAAGAGGAGCCATTACTACAATTCTATAAACACTAAACAGACAATGAGAGAGTATTTTGAAGTACTTTTGCCAATAATTCAACAGCTTGGATGGGATGGATTAATATATGAAGGACAACAATGATCAATACAAGCTAAAGAGGAAACAAAATCAGAATGGCTCTGTATCTACTAACAAAGCTAACTTCAATTAAAACTCTTCCCACAAAAAAACTCCAGGTACAGGTATTTTCAGCAATACATTTTACCAAACACTTAAAGAGCAAATAACATCCATCCTATACAAACTCCATCAGAAAATAAAACCTCTCAATTCAAGAGGACAGCATTACTGTTATTTGAAGAAAAAAAATTACAAGAAAACCACAGACTAATATCTCTATGAATATAGAAATAAAAATCCTTAAAATAATGCTCATGCTTCAATTTTTTAAAAATTAAATGATAAAACTGAACATATTAACAGAATACAAGACAAAATCCACATAATCAAAGCACATACCCAAAAAAGTACTTAAATTCACCAAAATTCATGATTAAAAAGATAAAAATCTCAGCAAACTATAGGTGAGTTCCTCAACCTAATATATGAAAACTCTAATATCATATTTAATGGTAAACTACTCAATCTTTCTTCCTAGGACCAGGAATAAAATAAAGAATTTTACTCTCATCATTGAAATTCAACATTGCATCTGATGTCCTACTTAGCACATTAAGACAAGAAAAAGAATTTTAAATATCTTTATTCAGTCATTATCCTGTACATAAATATACTTACTTATCTACCAAAAAGCACTAGAAAAAGAGAATTAAAGTTACAATATAAAGTCAATGAACTTTACTTCTATGTAAAAGACAAAACATACTCTAAAAAAGTATATGCTAATTACAATAGCTTCCATAATATGAAATAATGGTATTAAAATGAACACTAAAAACTTCAAAATATTGCCAAGAAACATTAAGACAAACCTAAGTAAATGCAGACATACATTGTCCACGAATGACACAACATTATTAAGGTATCAATTTTCAAGTTGGCCTACAAATTAAATGCAATTCCAATAAAAATCCGACCAAATATTTCTGTACAAATTGAAAAGCTGACTGTAAAGTTTTTTCAAAAACAAAACCAATTTAGGAAAATAAAAACAAAGATCCAAGACTAGAACTATCTGACAGCAAGACTACTACAAAGCTATAGAAATCAAGCCAATATAACACTCTCTAAACAAGGCATCAGCAAACTTGTACTTAAAGGGTCAGACAGTAAATACCTCAGGGCTAAGGGCCATATGGTCTTTTAAAACCACTCAACTGTTTGTATTATAGTTTTTATTCCAACAAAACTCTTTTACCAATTGGGTGGGGGCAGGTAACCAGTAGGTTCTTATCCTGTTCTAGATACGAACCATTTGCCTCAGATGTGTATTACAAATATCTCTTCCTCACTGCAAGTTTCCTTCTATACTCTCATAATGTTATCTTTTGATAAACAGATGTTCTGAATTTTGATCCAACTGAACACTTGTTTTTTTACACTATTTATATGCCCTGTCCAAATAATCTTTACCTACTTCAAGGCCACAAAAATTTCCATTTTCTTCTACACACTTGTATAGACATGCAATTCATCTGTAATTGATTTTTGCATATGGTGTGATGTAAATGTCAATAAAGTACTTTTCTTATGGCTATCTCACAGACTAAAGCCATTTATTTTGATCATCTTTCCCCCCACTATACTGTAGTATCATCATTGTCACTTATCAAGGATGTACTAATTGTATTCATGTGTTAGATTTATTGCCCATAACAACAAAGAAACTGCATTTTTTTTAATCAAGTATTTATCAAATCCTCCAGCTAGAAACATGAAGGCTTTCTTTTATCTGGTGTGTAACGGGCAATCTCCCTGGGGAAAAGATTGGAGAATAAAGAAAGAAGTCCTCTAAGTGGGACTTGGCACTTAATTTCTGAAAATATCTTGTACTTTATAAGATTTCAGATGAAAGTTTATTAAATATTCTATCGAAAACAAAACTTCTAAGAATATCTTCCCATAAGATGCTCTGTATATATGAATTCATATTCTAAGAAAAAATAGTCAGTCAAGTAACAATCTCATTGATACTTCAAGTGTTAAGTCACTTAGTCATGTCTGACTCTTTGTGACCCATGGACAATAGCCCACCAGGCTCTTCTGTCCATGGAATTCTCCAGTAAAGAATACTGGAGTGGGATGCAATTTCCTTCTCCATTGATACCTCAGGGAAAAGCTAAATTCTAGTGGACTGAGGGCTTGATACTATGTAGAAATTTAAGAATCAAAAAGTATGTGATATGCAACTAAAATAATCTTTCTTTGCAGAGAAAAGAAGGTAAAAATGGATACTGAAGACAATTTCAAATAGGTCCATCACAGGTAGCATTAAAAATAACAACTGGCAACAAACAATTGACATTATCTATTATATTTTCATAACCCTGAAAGAAACTGAAGTGCTTTCATTTGAATCACACTTATGACACCAGTATTACCATGATACCTGAACATTAACTTGTAAGAAAACAATTATTCTAAAAATTCTTGCATTTCTGCACATCTTTCTGGCAGAGGCACTAATGTGTTCCAGACACATCTCATGGTGGTGTTAGAACAACCAACCTTGGAAGATAAATGATCTCCCTCCAGAGCAAAAATTAGACTTGTTACTAAACAAGTAGCATAATCTTTCTCTCCTGAGCGAAGTCAGACAAGTTTTCTGGCTACCTCCATATTACACTGCAGGAATTGGGGCTCAGGGAATTGGTCCAAATGTTGATACTCTAGCTAATGTTACTACTGTCAGTAATAAACTGTCCTTTCTGACCCAAGTCTTGAGTTTTTTACCAGCATTTATGAAACAGTGGCAGGCTAATTTGTTAGCTTACAAGAAAGTTAAAAATCTCAAACCTACTACCATTTTGGAGAGAAAGAATGGATGCTGACAGAGCCACAGCTCTCCTAGAAAATACGAGGGCCTTATGGTTTAATTTATACTATCTGAGTGCAGTCTGTGGGGACTAGCAACAAACATAAAGATCAAACTGTATAATAAATCAGGCAATGAATAGTCCCCTACTTTACTGCCTGGTAATTAGGAAGAATTGGGGACAGGGATGCAGACTGCTGCCAGGGAAGAAGCTGATTCATAGTCAGCTGCTTGAATGGTGCTCTGGTGGTTGCTAACTCTTCCAGAAGAGAACACCTCTTCATCAGTCTAGTGGTCAGATTCAGGAACAACTAGCAGTAGGATATGTCTCCTTCCATTTTCAGACACTGTAACAGAGATATACATCTACTCTGATCATGAAAGCAGGGGAATTATTACATAGCTTCATTGCTACTATAGTCAAATTTGATGTAATCAATAAATTATAAATTCAGTACCCCAAGGAGCTTGAAAGCTGGAGAACCACTGATTTAGATACTTTCTAAATGTATTTCTTTCCTCTATAAACTCTGAGCCTACTCTTAATATCTTTTTAAAAGAATTAGTATACAGAATACATGCAATTTCTAGTTTTCTTAATGATACTAATCTAAAAGAATTATTTCCTGTTTGTACTTCCTCTGCTTACTGTCTCAATGACTTATAAGTTACAAATATTCTTTTCAGCTGTTTCATTCTCGTGTTTTAAGCAGTGCATGACAAACACCACATAATCTAGAAAATTCACTGTAGTTTAATTTTTTAAAAACATCCTATCACCTTTTGATGGTTCAAGGCTATATTTAATTTGATCAGTGTTGTCTGGCAGTAATAAAAGGCACTTACAAAATTTTAAGTTTTCTAGTATTCATATTAAAAAGTAAAGAGAAATGGGATATATTAATTTTAATAATTGTATTTTACTTAACCTTATCAACTATCATTTTAACATGAACATTCATATAAAAGTCATTATTGATAATATATCTCAAATTCTTTTTTTCATGCTAAGTTTTCAAAATCTTGTATATTTCACGCTTTCATCTCAACTAGCCATATTTCAACTGCTTGAAAGCTATGTGGCTAGTGGTTAATGTTTTGGAAAAAAGCAAAAATAATTCATTTTCAACTATATCTAAATTCTGATTTGAGCTTTACACCCTAGTGATCACATCTCATTACTTTTCTTCTTCAGTTCTGAAATTTAATATTTCTCTTTTATTACGTTGCTACATATATTCATTTAACATTTTACTTTCCAAATGTCAAATTCTAACCCTGATTTACATTTCATTCAGGGAATTTATATTTTGGAAAACCTGTGATTTACAATATAGAGTTATGACCTTTCTGTTTTAGTACTTTTTCTTCTCTAAAATTAGGACGCATACTGACCTTTCCATGTATAGGTAATTTCAAATTGTCCAAAGTCATGACAAATGAAATCAAGAAGAGAAACTTGAAATAAACACTGCAAAAAAGAGTACAAATTACCCAAGTATTTGAAGCCTAAAATGGATGTACTACTGAACAGCCACAATGCTAGAGCCTCCTTTATTCCTTTCCCCAATGACAAGCCAAGTGGTAGCCCTCGGGTATAACAAGACACTATTTTTGTACAAGCTGCATTTAACCAGCTAGACCTTGACTTTCACACAATACACTGACCTACCAAATCTGTTGTTTAAAAGAAGATGGACTGAGTATTATTTGTTGGAGATGTTCCAGTTATTATCAGTCCACTTATTCCCAAACATCCATGTTTATACATTTTTATTTCATGGAATCTTGGCCTATATTCATAAAAAGTGACTAATAATAGAAAAGTCAAATGCTTGTCATTATATAGAAAAATGTTGGCCTCAAATTTAACTCAACTGAGATACTGGTTCAAGATAGCAATGAAAAAGGATACTGAACTCACCTCCTCCCATGAAGGAGGGGCAAGCTTTTAATTCAACACCCATCTAGGAGCCTACTGAAATACACTTCAAGGACAGAGGCCAGTAAGCTCCATCTCCTGCACTCTCCCTCTGCATCTCTTCAGAGCACCAGTATCTCCCAGAGAGAACCTTGCACACACATCTGGTGCCCCTGCTTTCCCATCTGTACCCTGGTTTTGTGGCTGCTGCCCAGGGGATGCTCACTGTTGGCCTGGGTCTGGCAGTCCGTGCGGCTTTGTGTTCCTGGTACCGTGGGACTAAAGCAATTAGACACAGTTTCTGGTTGGCTACCACTATCAGGGCTTAATGCAGATGGCAAGATATACTCCAGTCTTTCTGTGAAAAAGGACTCTGCCTGTCCCAGAGCTTCAGAGGAGCGACAGGCTTCTCGTGTGACGTATGTAAACGCTTACTGAGTTGCTTTTTGGAGGCTGAGGCCAGTGGTCACCATCTTTGCACATTCCCTCTGCCTTACTCTAGGTCACTGGTATTTCTAGGAAAGGAGCTTGTACACTCATCCGGTGCCCCAAATTTTGTGACTGTCGCCCAGGGTACACCTCTAGATCATCTGGCTGTGGCGGACAGTGGGACTTACGTCTGCAGTCCACAGGACTGTACGTATTTGCATACTTTAAAAGCTGATGTCTGAGGGTCTGGCTTCCAATCAGACTGAATTCAGGTGCTGACTGAGATCCTCCATTTTGGGACGCTAATAGGTCTTGCCACACCCTCAGCTGCTACGTCGTTTCAGTCATGTCCAACTCTGTGCAACCCCATAGATAGCAGCCCACCAGGCTTCCTGTCCCTGGGATTCTCCAGGCAAGAACACTGGAGTGGGTTGCCATTTCCTTCTCCAATGCATGAAAGGGAAAAGTAAAAGTGAAGTCACTGCAGCCTACCAGGCTCCTCCGTCCATGGGATTTTGTAGGCAAAAGTACTGGAGTGGGGTGCCATTGCCTTCTCCAACACCCTCAACTACTGAAAGCCAAAATAAGATGCTTGGACAATCACAAAGTTTGAGAGGCAACAAAGAACTAGGGGCAGAATGAGACAATTAAGCTTCATCTCCTTTACAAGACCACTTCTTTAACTGGGAGAGGTGGCTATTTTATTTAATGGACAGAAACCAACACAGAAAGTCAAGGAAAATGAAAAAACAGAGGAATATGTTTCAAAGGGAAAAACAAGATAAAACCTCAGAAAGAGACCTTAATGAAACAGCAGTAAGTGATTTAACTGATAAAAGAATTCAAAATAATGGTCATAAAGATGCCCACCAAGACTGAGAGAAGTAGGAACAAACAAAGTGAGAACTTCAGTAAAGCTTTAGAAGATAAAAGAAAGTGTCAAATAAAAGTCACAGAGCTGAAGAATGCAATAACTGAATAAACTAAAGATGAGAAGACACAAAAGGATCATTGAGGTCAAACTTAGGATAGTTCAACTCACTCAATCAGAGCAGCAAAAAGGAAAAAAGTGAAGACAGCTTAAGGGACAACATCAAGCAGACTAACTTTTACATTATGGAACCCCAGAAGGAGAAGAGAGAGAAAAAGTGACAGAAAACTTATTTGAAGATAGATTGGTGGAAATGTTCTATTATTTGGGTAAGGAAACAGATAACCAGACCCAGGAAGCCCATAGAGTTTCAAATATGAAGACCCCAAAGTCGGACCCACAAGACACCTTGTAATTAATGCGTCAAAAACTAAAGAGGTGGAGCAAGAGAAAAACTTTTTACATACAAGGGAACCCCATAAGACTATAAGCAGATTTTTTCAGCAGAAACCATGGAGGCCAGAAGGAAGTAGCACAATACTTTCAAAGTGCTGAAAGGAAAAATCTTCCAGCCAAAAGTACTCTACCTGGCAAAACTGTCATTCAGAATGGGAGGAGATAGAATTTTCCAGACAAGCAAAAACTGAAACAGTACATCACCAATAGACCGGCCTAATAAGATATGTCAATGAAACTTCTTTAAGCTGAAACAAAATGGAGCTAATTAGCAAAAAGAAAACCATAAAAGTATAAATCTCACTGGCAAATGTACAGAATATAGTAAAATTCGGAATAATCTAAGTGGTAAAGGGTGTGGGTTAATTTATAAAGAACGTATGACAAAAGTAGTAAAAATAAAGAAACAACAATTTGCTGAGGGATAAACAAAATAAATGGGCTTCCTTAGTGGATCAGACAGTAAAGAGTATGCCTGCAATGCAGGAGGCCCAGGTTCAGGCCCTGGGTTGGGAAGATCCCCAGAAGAAGGAAATGGCAATACACTCCAGTATTCTTGCCTGGAAAATCCCAAGGATGGAGGAGCCTGGCAGGCTACAGTCCATGGGGTCGCAAAAAGTCAGACATGACTAAGCAACAAATACACAAATAAGATAAAAAGATGTAAATTGTGAGATCAGAAACAAAACATGGTGCAGGGGTTGCAGAGCTTTAGAATTGTTAAACTTAAGTTTCAAACTTGAGTTGTTCAAACTTAAGTTGTTATAAACTTAAAATAGAGTGTTATAAACATAAGTTGTTTTATGTCAGCTTCATGGTAACCACAAAGCAAAAACCTCAAGTAAATATAAAGAAGATAAAGGAATCTAAATATACTACTAGAGAAAATAATTAAATCACAAAAGAAGTAATCAACAGAAGAAGAAAGGAAAAGAGCAACTTCAAAACCGAAAATACATTATTAATAATTATTTAAATGTAAATTGATTAAAATAAAACCATCAATCAAAAGAGTGGATGAATGAACTAAAAAACTTGAACCATTTATATGTTGCCTATAAGAGACTCACTGCATACAAGGAAACATGAAGATTAAAAGTAAAGAGATGGAAAAAGATATTCCAGGCAAACCAAAGTGGAGGTAGCTCACTTATATCAGACAAAATACACTTTAATACAAAGACTACAAGGCGGCACAACAAAGGTCATTATATAATAAAAGGCTCAATCCAACAAAAACTTTGGACATATTTATGAACCCAACATAGGAGCACACTTGTCTATATAAAGCAAACATTAACAGACCTAAAATGAGAAAGGGTCAGCAATACAATAATAATAGGCGACTTCAATAAGCCACCTTCACCAATGCACATATTATCCAGACAGAAAATTAATAAGGAACTATTGGTGATTTCAGCCATGAAATTAAAAGACACTTACTCTTTGGAAGGAAAGTTATGACCAACCTAGATAGCATATTCAAAAGCAGAGACATTACTTTGCCAACAAAGGTTTGTCTATCAAGGCTATGGTTTTTCCTGTGGTCATGTATGGATGTGAGAGTTGGACTGTGAAGAAGGCTGAGCGCCAAAGAATTGATGCTTTTGAACTGTGGTGTTGGAGAAGACTCTTGAGAGTCCCTTGGACTGCAAGGAGATCCAACCAGTCCATTCTGAAGGAGATCAGCCCTGGGATTTCTTTGGAGGGAATGATGCTAAAGCTGAAACTCCAGTACTTTGGCCACCTCATGCGAAGAGTTGACTCATTGGAAAAGACTCTGATGCTGGGAGGGATTGGGGGCAGGAGGAGAAGGGGACGACAGAGGATGAGATGGCTGGATGGCATCACTGACTCGATGGACGTGAGTCTGGGTGAACTCCGGGATTTGGTGATGGACAGGGAGGCCTGGCGTGCTGCGATTCATGGGGTCACAAAGAGTCGGACACGCCTGAGTAACTGATCTCATCTGATCTGATTGGCCCTAAAAGATACATTAAACCATATGGCCTTAATAGATATAAACAGAACATTCCACCCAAAGGCAACAGAATAAACATTCTTTTCAAGCATGCATGGCACATTCTACAGGATAGATCATGTTAGGCTAAAAAATAGGAATTAATAAATTTAACAAAACTGAATAGTATCAGGATCTTTTGCAACCACAAAAAACTTGATATTAACTATAAGACGAAAACTTAAACATTTACAAATGTGTAAATTCAAAGTGAGATTAAATTCAATGTGAATTCAATACACCAAAACTTATGGAACACAGCAAAAGTAGTTCTGAGAGGGAAATTCATACCAATAACTGCCTACAATAAGAACGATCTCAAATAACCTAACTTGTACATCTCAAGGAACTAAAAATTACCCAAGTTCAAAGTTAGTAGAAAGAAGGAAAAAAACAAAAAATCCAAGTAAAAATAAATGAAATAAGAGACTTAAAAGACAATGAAAAGATCAATAAAACTAAGAATGGATTTCTTGAAAAAAATACACAAAATTGACAATGCTTCAGGTAGATGTGCCAAGAAAAAGAGAAATGAAATCAGAAATGAAGGGGACATGACAACTCATATCACAGACATTCAATGAAGTATAAGAAAGTTCTATGACCAATTATATGCTAACAAATTGGACAACCTAGAGGAAATGAACAAACTTACCAAAACTGAATAATGAAGAAACAGAAAATCTGAACAGGCCAATTACTAGTAAGGAGTAATCAAAACGTCTGAACAAACCGAAGTCTAGGACCAGGTAGCTGCACTTGTGAATTACTAGTTCTTCTCAAACTCTTTTTTGGGGAGGGGGAAGAGTAGAGGACATGTCCTAACTAATTTTGCTAGCTCAGTATTACCTTGATACCAAAACTAGACAATATCACCACAAAACAGGTATCTACACACAATCCCTGATGAACACAGATGAAAAAATCAAGAAAAGCCTAGCAAGTCAAATTCAATAATACATTAAAAGGATGATACAACATGAAGTGTTTAATTATTCCAGGGCCACAAAGATGGTTGAGTAGCTGCAGATCAATAAATGCAATCATATACTATGTTAACAAAATGAAGGATAAAAATCATACTATCATCTCAATAGACGCAGAAAGCACTTGACAAAATTCAACGTCCCTTTACTGAAGGGTTTATTGAAATAAACCCCTTCTTGTGTGTGTATTT
The DNA here is from genome assembly GCF_002263795.3 of Bos taurus. Lineage (NCBI taxonomy): Eukaryota > Metazoa > Chordata > Mammalia > Artiodactyla > Bovidae > Bos > Bos taurus. The sequence continues at coordinate 55,143,209 of NC_037341.1, read as the reverse complement.
AAAAACTCTCAAGAAGAAACTTACCCTAACATAATAAAAGCCATACATGACAGGCCCCCATTTAACATCATACTCAATGGTAAAAAGTTGAAAACTTTGTTCTGAGATCAAGGACAATGATAGCCACTCTTGTCACTTCTATTAAACATACTATTCAAAGTATTAGAAGAGCAATTAGGCAAGAAAAAGAAAAGACATCCAAATTGAAAAGAAGTAAAACTGTCACTTTACAGATAGGATATGATATTATATCTACAAAACACTACAGATTTCATCAAAAAAACTGTCAGAACTAATACACAAATTCAGTAACACTGCATGATACAAAAATATACAGGTATCTGTTACATTTCTATACACGAATAATGAACTATCAGAAAGAGAAATTAAGAACATAACCCTATTTACAGTTGTATCCAAAAGACTAAAATACCTAGGAATACATTTAATCAGGGAGGTGAAAGTCCAGTACACTGAAAACTGTAAGACATGGTGATACAAACTGAAAACATAAATAACTGTGCTCATGGACTGTAAAATTAATAATGTTAATATGTCCATATTACCCAAAGCAATCTACAGATTCAAGGCAATCTCCCTACAGTTCCAATGGAATTTTTCACAGAAATAAAACAATCCTAAAATTTGTATGGAACCACAAAAACCCCAAACAGCTAAAGCAATCCTGAGAAAGAGAACAAAGCTGGAAGCATCACGCTCCTTGACTTCAAACTATAATGCAAAACTATAATAATTAAAACAGTAAAGTACTGGCATAAAAACAGATGCATAGATCAATGGAACAAAACAGACAGCCCAGAAATAAACCCATCTGGTCAATTAATTTATAACAAAGGAGAAGAATACATTATTATACTTAAATGAGATATTAACACTGAACTTTGATTAAATATTTAAAGTATGTAAAAAATGCTGCAATATTTAATTAAATATTATCCCTATAAACTTTGATGTAATGAGGGATTGTTTATATATTTCTTAAATTTCCAAAGATAGGATCTGCTTATAAGTCTATCATTCATGCTCTATGGGAACACATTTTATTCAGACTGCAGTGGTTTAGAATCTTGAAATTATAATTTATGATCCTGGTATTTAGGGAAAATTATGGTGAAACATCCTGAAAGTCCACAGATCTAGTTTCTATTACTGGCTCTATCTTTGATCTCATGTAAACCTCACCTACTATAGCCTAACAGATCTGCAAAATAAAAAGATGAAATACAGTTCTACAGATCGAAATTTTTTTTTTCAAAGTTAGAAGGATTATCCCTGTTTATTATGTATTATACTTCTTTCCCACTCCTGATGTATATTTCTATGACACTGAGAAGGTCCACAGCTATAACACTTCACCTTCTATAAATCCTTAAGGAGTGAAGTGACATTTGGTTGGTAAATGTAAGAAGAAATTTCCGAGTATATTCTTCTCAGCTCTATCAGCTTTTTCCTCTAGGGAGCTAGAGGCCTCAGAGAATAAGATGCTTCCTCTGCCCAACCAGAGTCAGCCAGATCTGGTTTGGCACTGCCTGTGACTAAGGTTAGGTGCTATTTGCTAAATTCTAGGATTTAGTCAGCAGACAGGGCATTTGTACCCTAATTTGTCAGTAATAAAGGTTTTATTTCAGTCCCCTTCTATTTGTCCTTGGTTTTAACTTATGTTAAACAAAGGAAATAGCGAGCAGTATCATTAACTAGATGCCTCTCAGTGACCAAGATTAAACTACTGATCAACACTACTTAGTACTACTATACTACAATGAAGCAAAATTCTCAGAGAAGCTAAGCTAAAATAGTAACGTTTTATGACATCTAAGATCAGGTGCCTTCTCTATAAAAGTTAGGCAGGAAGCAGTATCTAAAAGTTATAGCTCCTAAGACTATAAGTTTAGGAGGAAAGGCCAGATTCTTCAAGAATAAATAGTCTACAGTTAGTCAAGGTTCAAGAGTTTTTCATCAGTCGTACTTAGAATGATTTTCTAAAATCTAACCCAAGGCAGTAAGAGTGTGTAATGGCTCTTCTTTACTCACAATAAGGGAGTTATCTATGGGATTATATCAGAACTAAAAAAAAAAAAAAAAAAAAAAAAACCATCTAAGAAGCAAAATGCCAAGAAAACCTAATAACTTTGATCATCTGGGCTTTGGATCAGCAACCAGATTGCATAAAATAATATGATCAAGACTCTGTTCAATTAGAGGAGTGACTGAAAAAGAACAGGAGACATAAAAGTACATGCAAATTTCTTGAGATCCAAGATGGAACCATTTTTATTTTTATGATTGTCACCAACAGATCAGTCTAAAAATGTTTTTAAGCACCTATCAGAATCAGGACCCTTGGCAGGTGTTAGTTACACTGTGGTAAGCAAAATGTTATCTCTGTGCTTTTCAGAAGTTATTCATGTTATATGTTGATGAGGTGGAGAGCACAGCAGATGTAGAAATTAATCTTAAGAGTAAGTAATTTTGGTATAAGCTTCAATGACACCTTTTTCTACCCACTGATCTTATGCAATTCCACATCACTTCTCTACACAGGTACAATCCAGAAATGCTCCTTTTTATAATTCCTTTGAGTATCATAATATCCAGCTATTAGTTTAAAAAAGTTAAGTATCTAAAAAATATTACAAAAGGACAGTGAATGAGAGGAACAGTTAGGTATTAAGTTGTCATATACTGCGGGCACAACTACATATAAAAAACATGCACAGAAAAAAAACCACTGAAAGATATCACTATGCAGCAGCACCAAACATATGACACTGCTTAACTACGGTGACGGTATGGAAAGATGGCTGCTTTTGGAAACAAAGACATTTGTCACAGACAGTAAATGCCAATCAACCTTTGCAAAACAGTATTTAGTCAATCACTTACCATTTCATCTGAATAACTTCTCTCTATTCACAAATTTTTATAAATATCATTATCAAGAACTTACCACATGAGTAGTTTTTAATGTATTGCCATCAAATCTGCATAAACTGAAGTTCTCTTCAAAGAAAATATCACATTCTTCTAACTCTTGAGCATTACAAGGAGGTTTATCTTTATCTGGATTTGGATTCTTGGACCAGAAAAGAAACAACAATAAGAGCATTAATGTTTTTCATATTTAAAGATGTTGAGATTACAGAAATAATGAAATATTAAATTTCAGACTCAGGACCAATAAAAACTTAAACAAAAATAGTTACAAAAATAATAGACTGATAGAATCAGCAGAAAAAGATATGAAAACAGCTATTATAAACATGTTCTATATACTCAGAGATATAAAGAAAAACATTGAGAAATACAGATGATATAAAAAAAGAACTAAACTGAAATTCTAGATATAAAAATACAAAATCTGAAATAGAAAACAAAATAGATGGTACTGATTAGACATGGCAGAAGAAAAGACAATCAGTTAGTCTGAGTCTACTTAAAATGTAATAATAGTCTCTCTAAAATAGTAATATGTGCTGTGCTGTGCTTAGTTAATCAGTTGTGTCTGATTCTACGATCCCATGGACTGTAGACCGCGAGGATCCTATGTCCATAGGGATTCTCCAGGCAAGAATAAAGTGGGTGGCCATTCACTTCTTTAGGAGATCTTCCCAACCCAGGGATGAAACCTAGGTCTCCCACACTACAGGTGATTCTTTAGTGCCTGAGCCACCAGGGAAACCCTGGTAAAAGATAAAAGAGTCCATCTAAAAATGAAGCACAGGAAGACAAAAACTAAAAACAGACACAGAAAATAAGAACCCCAGTGACCTATGGAACCATATCAAATGGTCTAACATATAAATATTTGGAAGGACGCAAGAAGAATAGAAAAAAATTTGAAGAAATAATGGCAATTTTTTTTCAAACTTGATGAAAATGAAGGTCAAAGAATCTCAAGCATAACAAACATTAAGAAAAATATCACAGGAAGTCACATTACAATGAAATTGCTGAAAATAAGAAAAATAAAATCATTCTCTCAGTAATAATGAGAAAATTTTAAAGTGGTCAGAAGAGGAAATCATACTACAAATAGAGGAACAAAGTTACAAATGACAGTTGACTTATTAGAAACTATACAAGCCAGAAAACAATGGAGTATGTTTGAAGGTCTGAAAAGTAAAACACCCGTCAACAGTGTCTTACACACTTAAGAAAAATAGCTTTAAAAGAAGAAAGGCATGCATTTTTGCATATGTATGTCTGCAGAAAAACAAAAGAATTATCCAGCAGAAAGGATTTATCCAGCAGAACTACAATGCAGGAAATGATAAAGAAAATTCTTCAGCAGGAAAAAAAATGACATCAGATGGAAATCTGAATAAACAGAGTGTGAAAGAGGAAATGACAAATATTGGGATCAACGCAAGACTTGTCCACACTGCGTTTTTAATCTCTTTAAAAGACAAGTGACTCAAGTTGTAACATAATAAGTTTATAAGGTAGAAATAAAAGGACAAAAGTAATACACAGGATGAAGGAATGGAATTATACTATGAAGTTCCCAAGATGAGTTAAATGAACTCAAGATCTGAGTTGAAGATACATGGTGATGAGTTGAAGACGTACACCATAATCTCTAGCATCAACACTAAAACACACACACAAATATCCACCCAAACAAAAACACAGAGGTATAGTTAAAAATAAGCTAAACGCAGAGATAAATAGAATCACTGATTTTAGTGTTTCACTTGAAGTCTGCAAAAATCACCGTTTGATGTTTTTCTTTCAAAGAGTGAAAAAGGATTACTCAAGTTATAAATTGTATATTCACATGCATGTAACAGAAATACAATTCTATAGCAACTGATAAAATGTCCAAACCTAGTTTGCCAAAATACAGTCATGTTATTCAGAATTTAAGAACCCACAAGGGTCTGAAACAAAATGTCTGACAGTTACAGACATTATCAGATCTGTCCATTTCCAGCTGAGAATATAGAGCCAGCTAGCTATGGTTGTTCATTGGAAGGACTGACGTTGAAGCTGAAATGCCAATACTTTGGCCACCTGATGCAAAGAGCTGACTCATTTGAAAAGACCCTGATGCTGGGAAAGATTGAGGGCAGGAGGAGAAGGAGATGACAGAGGATGAGATGGTCGGATGCCATCACCAACTCAGTGGACATGAGTTTGGGTAAACTCCTGGAGTTGGTGATGGACAGGGAGGCCTGGAGTGCTGCAGTTCATGGGGTCGCAGAGAGTCGGACACGACTGAGCAACTGAACTGAACTGACTGAGCTATGGTTGTCTGCTCCATCCTAAATATCAAAGGAAACAATGATTACAGTGACTGGTTGGAAGGTAATTCCAGCAATGAGCTGGGCCATGGGCTTTCCAGGTGGCTATGGTGGTCAAGTATCCTCCTGCCAATGCAAGACACATAAGAGACCCAGGTTCAATCCCTGGAGAAGTTAATGGCTATCCACTCTAGTATTCTTGCCTGCAGAATCCCATGGACAGAGGAGCCTGGCAAGCTACAGTCTAAAGGGTTGCAAAGAGTTGGACATGACTGAAGTTGACTTAGCATGCATGCATGCATTCTGTTACAGTGACTCAAGAAGATACGTACATCCAGCAGAACAGAAAGTACTCTCCCTCCCTCCCTTCCCCTTTCAATTACTCATATAGGGCTTCCCTAGAGGCTTAGCTAAGAATCTGCCTGCAATATGGGATATGTAGGTTTGATCCTTGGGAAGGGAAGATCCCCTGGAGCAGGAAATGGCAACTCACTCCAGTATTCTTGCCTGGTGAATTCCATGGACAGAGTAGCTCAGTGGGCTACAGTCCATGGGGTCTCAAGAACTGGAGTAACCAACACTAGAAATAAGAGGGCAAAAAAGTAAAAGCTAAGGACTATCGAGGCAGCCAGTACTGAAAAAGACAAGATTACAGAGAAAAGAGAAAGCAAAGAAAACCCAAGACTCCACGCTGTTTTCCTCAAGCTATCTGCTATTTCAAGCTGAGCTGAAAAAGACAAGGGAAAGCAGTGGATAAAAGGCTAAAAAGCTTAATTTTGATAATTGTCAAAGTACTTGGAGACAAAAATTAGAAATCAGGGCCTACACAGGAGGAGAAACCTGGTAAACATTCCACACTTTTAGCTAAGATATGTGAAAAGTTTTGCCCTAGGTTTAAGAACAGACAAGAATAAACCAGCCAGGCAAAAAACTTAAAGCCAGCAACAAATCAAATCAATCACTAATGGGATTAAGAAAACAGGCAGAAAATTTGGAGGATACAGCTAATGTAGTATTTAGAAGGAAGTGTAGAGCATTAAATGTTTTCATTAAAAAAGGAAGGTAAAAAAAAATCTAAGCTTTCACCTTCAAAAAAAAAAAAGCAAAATAAATCCAAAGCAAGCAAAGAGAAAGTAATAAATGTCATAACAGAAATGAATGAAACTGGAAACTGAAAAAAAAGAAGAAAAATAAAGTCAACTGAAATAAATGCCCAAAATATCTACTAAACAACTTAAATTTATGGTTTAAAACCTTCAAAAAAAGAAAAACTCCAGACAGTTTCACTAGCAACTTCCATCGAACATTAAAGAAGATATAATGCCAAGTCTACAATCTCTTCCAGAAACAGAAGACAGAAACACTTCCCTACTCATTTTATGAACTCAGCATTATCCACATACAAAAAGTAAAAAAACAAAACAAAAACTATAGACCCCAGTATTCCTCACAGAGATGTAAAGCTCTTCAATAATACCAGTAAACCAAACCAGCAGTATGTAAAAGAGAGTAATTTTATTTTACTGTAGATTAAAGGTTCTAATCAATGCAGTAAGGCAAGAAAAGGTAAAAAGATTTGAAAAAAAAACTGCCTTCAGTTAGAGATGACAAAATTCTGTTATTTTAAAACTAACAAATTCACTAGTATTCAGGCATAAATACCTTAGTCATTTATTTAACAACATTCATTTGAAATCATCAAGTTTAAAAGGCAGTTAGCAGCAATTATCTACAATCTCACAACAAACCTCCATTACTGTCTCTATAATTATATCTTCAGAACCCTATAACAATAAATACTTGCTAAATGAATGAGCATAGAGAAATGCAGTCTGCATGACTTATAACAAGGCTATGAAATCAAAGTTCTGTAGTCATACATAGAATTCCAGTGATTCTTGAAATTTTCCTGAAAGATTCTTGAAATTATGCTGGAAAAAGTGAAACATGGTTTCTCCATTTTGGTCATGTTTTCTTTCATCCGAGACATTTACTTTCAATATTCTAATCTTTCTTTTCTATCTCAGGATGCAACCAACTCTACAGTATAAATACTTCTTTATACAACCCTCTGCATTGCTATAATTCCAGATGGCAATAAGTTAGACATTTTAAATGTGCTGATGTAAGATCTGGTAAATGAAGATAACTGAAGTTCTGGTGTATTGCTGTATTTGTTCAAATTCTTAACATTATCTTAAATGTTATCAGAGGAGGAACATATTCAACAAAAAACCATAGTTATATGTAGTGTGTATGTATACACACCCCTTGTGATATTTTAAGATCACCCAAAAAATGTCAATGATTACAAATAGATTATTAGCAAAGTAGGGTATAAAATCAAAATTTTGTCCCTATCAGCATTGGTCAGTCAATTCTTCTAAAGGAGAATACAGATATATAGGCAGATATAGTTGACACCTCAACAACATGGGTTTGAACTGGAAGGGTCTACTTAAAAGACTGAAGGCAGGAGGAGAAGGGGACGACAGAGGATGAGATGGTTGACTCAATGGACATGAGTTTGAGCAAGCTCCAGGAGCTGGTGATGGACAGGGAAGCTTGGCATGCTGCAGTCTATGGGGTCGCAAAAAGCTGGATATGATGGAGTGACTGAACTGAACTTAAAATACACACTACAGAAATACATAATATGCAACTGGTTGAATCTGAGGATGTGGATCAGCAGATATAGAAGACCAACTATAAAGTTAAACTCAGATTTTTGAGTGTACAGGGTGGGCTCCCTAATCCCTGCATTGTTCAATGATCAATTATATATTTCCTTTTCTCTCTACATATATTGAGAGACCGAGAGATACATATATACATACACATATGCATGTACACCACCCTGTATGTAAAACATGCCCCCCCACACATATATATTCAGTTAGTGAATAAGGAATAAATAATAGAATTTCAAGTGATATTCAAACACTAGTCAGTAATACCTAATGTCTTTTACATTAGGAAAAGCAAAATAACGTTTGAAAAACATGGTATAATCCCCACATACTTCTGAATCCTTGTGAAGTCCCACTACTATTGCAATTGCTTACCAGTTCATCAGAGGTCAAATGCATCAAACGTTCAGCTATTGCAGCACACTGAGCTGAGTCTCTTATAAATTCCCCTTGTTTATCACCAACCACTAGCTCTGGCCATGTCATGCCTTCACTCTTCTTGATCAAGGAAATCTCCAAGCTAGATGTGTAAAATGAGGAAAGTTTTGTTACATTAAGCAGCTACACAAACTATACAACCAATATCAAACAGAAGAATCTTCCACAGAAATTACCCTTCCAGTGTCCCGAGAATGTTTTACCAAAAATCAAGTTCATTTTAGTTTTGCATATGATGGAACACCTATCATCCAGGAGTAAATAAGGTAGACTTAACAAATATGGAAGTACCGCTGGACTGATGGGAGAGTCAAATCACCCTCAGAAAAACTTTTGCAGTTCAGGTGTGCTGACTGTTACCAATCTTAAGTAGTGGAAATATAAGCAGATGTATCTATGAGTTATTTCACTGGGGAATGGAGATGGAGTGATGGGCACATAAAGTTAAATGGAAAGGGCCTAAAACTAAAGGTATCTCTCTGTGTGTGGAGCCAACAATTACCTTCACTATCACCAAACTAGTAGTCATGATATGATTACTAAAGACCAGGCAGCTTAAATCAATAAAAAAGAACCCATAAGGGAACTCTAAGATTAAGGACTAATACAGCGGGAAAGGGAGAGAGGTATGAGTCAGGGCAGACTGTGGACATGGGACAGGGAATTGCCCATGTGCCTCCTGACTAGGAAAGGGAATCCAGGTAAGCTGGCTGCTGTGGTAATACAGAGAAAAGTGGGTGGTGGCACCTGTTCCACAGCAAAGCAACCTTTTCCACATGCCATCTCTGGTACATATGGGTCATACTAACCCATGCCCTGCAACTCAATTTGCAAGGAAACAATTGTCTGAACACAATAACAACTATTATCATAATTATCAAATAGAACATACTAACATCAGTTATTTTCAAGGCTATTATCATCACCTTATGAATTAACTACAGCACTTTAAAATTTTCTAAAACTACTTTTAAAGAGACTATACAATATATCTTCCTGACATAATGAGTTTCTATCATTAGCATTAAAAATTACCACCACAATTAATAATGCCCAGATAGTTATATTTTCTAAGGAGAAAGCTCATCTCAAAAATGAGGATGATTAATGATGATAATAAAAACAATGACAGCAGCTTATACTTACCTAATGCTTACCACATGCTAGGTGCTATTTTAAGCATTTTACATATTTTAACTCATTTATGGCTCACCACAAAGAAAGTAAATACTATTAGCATCTCCACTTTACAAATAACAAAAAAAGCACTGAGAAGTTAAGTAACTTGCCAAGGTCATAAGCTAGTAAAGCAGTCTGGCTCCAAGTCCATGTTCTTCACTATTGCACTATTCTGCCTCTCTGAAAAAATATATGTAAATAACTATTAAAGAACTTGTACCTAGTGACCAGAACGTATAAATACTGTTCTTAGTCAGTTGCTACCTAAAGAAGTTAACAAGTTCATACAGTCTTGGTTTATAAAGAATTTATGAACCATCAGTAAATTGGCATATTCAGTCAGTTACTCTTTTAGCATAAATGCATTTCTACATTTTAAAACTAGAATCATATCCTACCATCCAAGCAAATAGGAATACATAGCTCCATACATAATACAGGTTAGTTAACAAATCCTTTCAAAGTCAGAACATTAACTATTAAAAATGAGATGAATAATATAAAAATATCATGTGTTTTAAACCAATGATACCACACACACATCATTGTAATTACCTTTTGTAACATTAAATAGTAATTAAGCACCTCAAATTTCATGGAAAAACAATACTGGTCTATGTTCATGTGTTAAATGTTGAATCTATTTTTGCATATAGTCCAGCTCTTCTCCTAAATCTTGGCTGAGTTACTGCTTGATGACTTATATTTAACAGTATGTTCCAGCTGGTTTGCCAATTTAAAAATGCTATCCTCAAATTGCACACACTAGTAAGATATATTTAAATAGAATATATGGAAATATAAAATATTTTTAAAAGAACCTTTTGGATATAGAGTTTTTTAAACATATATAAAAAATATAACCAAGTCACCAAATTTCTCCATTAATAAAATGATTTCAAGATATCTGTTCAATTTAAAGCCTAAAAAACTTTGTGAATTAGATATACAGTTCTTAGACTCTAGGCATTTAGATTCATATCAAGACTCACTTGATTTCACTGACTACACTAAAGCCTATGACTGTGTGGATCACAACAAACTGTGGAAAATTCTTAAAGAAATGTGAATACCAGACCACCTTACCTGTCTTCTGAGAAACCTGTTTGTGGGTCAAGAAGCAACAGTTAGAACCAGACATAGAATAACTGACTGGTTCAAAACTGGGAAAGGAGTAAGACAGGATGTACATTGTCACCTGTTTATTTAACTTAAATGCAGAGTACATGATGCGAAATGTCAGGCTGGATGAAGCACAAGCTGGAATCAAGACTGCCAAGAGAAATATCAATAACCTCAGATAGACAGATGACACCACCCTTATTGGCAGAAAGCGAAGAGAAACTAAAAAGCCTCTTGATGAAAGTGAAAGGGGAGTGAAAAAGCTGTGTTAAAACTCAACAATCAAAAAACTGAAATCATGGCATCTGATCCCATCATAGCAAATAGATGCGGAAACAACAGAAACAGTGACAGACTATTTTCTTGGGCTCCAAAATCACTGCAGATGGTGACTGCAGCCATGAAATTAAAAGATGCTTGCTCCTTGGAAGAAAAGCTATGACAAACCCAGACAGTGTATTAAAAAGTGGAGATGTGACTTTGCCGACAAAGGTCCATCTAGTCAAAGCTATGGTTTTTCCAGTAGTCATGTACGAATGCGAGAGTTGAACCATAAAGAAGGCTGAGCACCAAAGAACTGATACTTTCAAACTGTGGTGTTAGAGAAGACTCTTGAGAGTCCTTTGGACTGCAAGGATATCAAACCAGGCAATTCTAAAGGAACTCAACCCTGAATATTCCTTGAAAGGACTGATGCTGAAGCTCCAATACTTTGGCCACCTGAAGCGAAGAGTTGACTCCTTAAGAAAGACCCTGATGCTGGGAAAGACAGAAGGCAGGAGGATGACAGAGGATGAGATGGTTGGATGGCATCACCGATTCAATGAACATGAGTATGAGCAAACTCTGGGAGATGGCCAAGGACAGGGAAGCCTGGTCTGCTGGAGTCCATGGGGTTGCAAAGAGGTGGATAAGACTGAGCGACTGAACAATGAACAAGAAAGCACAGGAATACATCATCTAGTTAGCAAATTAAAAGTTAGTAGAAACAAATTATTTCCATTAAAAAGTTTAAATTGTGAAAATTCAAATAAATAGCTGTTTTCAACCATTTATTATTATTATTACTCTCTTATTGTATCCAGAGCTGGTAACGAAAAGCATGACAATATAATGCAAACAATAACTAAGCTAGTAACTTTAACCTTAACTACTACAGTAATTCCATTTTTAATCTATCCTAAGAAAAATAATCAGCAGTATTGATGAGCCTATCGTAGTATTCCCCCTTGATGTAACCACTGCAGAAAGGATAAAAAGAAGAAAAAAGTAAAATAATAAAAGGTAAAATTTCAAATATAAATAAAACTAAAAAAAATACCTATTATTTTCTTTAATTATCCATGTACTGCTTTCATGATCAATAGATGAAAAGAGATTGCCTTCCAAAAACCTCTGACCCTTCAGTACAATGTTGACAGAATCAGGCAAAAACTGTACTTGAATGTCTTCCTTAGTACAGTCTTCTGGAAGCTGTATTGTTACTGTCAAATCATCTTCAGTCTGTTGCCAGTAATACAGAGGTTCTTTGGGAAAGAAAAATGTATTATGTAATAAAAAAAAAACAGAGACTACAACATAACATACAAAATCAGAAACCAGAACATACAGAACACCTATCTAGCATCTTTTCTAGTGATCTTCTCACAAAAAAGTAATTATGAACAAATATGCAGAGATCTCCTTGGGGAATTTTCACTCAAAGTGTTGTAGCAATCACACTTGACATTTCCCTGTTCCAGTCTTACCTAATGCCCTAGAAGATATACACTCATAAAATACAAATCATAGCAACTCTTTATTCCCTACCTCCCAGTACCCTGCTTCTCCCTCTTCTCTTACACACACAGACACAGGATTCCAAGCATGCGTGCATGCACGCACACACACATATACAGGATTCCAAGTTAAAAGAATACCAAATATGTCACAAACCCTGCCTGAAACTTTCATCACGACCTTGATTTGCCACTGTTGGGGCAATTTAGTAACTGTGATACAGGAGACTACGACTATTTGGTGGGACAGACATCCACACAAAAATAAAAGATATATTTTCCTTATAAAAGTATTGGCTATTTTACTCCACAACATGAAAGCAATTTCATAACAAATTCAAGGGCTGTCAGTATATTTAGTCTAAGTTCCCAGTAAAAAAAAATCCTCTTTTCAACTCCTTCACTATCCCCTCTGCTTGGCTCCTAAAAAGCTATCTACCTAAGAAACACTTTTAGGCCCATAACACTATAACCATGAAGTAAGAAAGCAGGGCTTAAATGTAAAATGGACAAATATTTGCTTAATAGCATCCATAAACATTAATCTGTCCACTCACTCATCAGAAAGAAATATAACATTGGTGTTGTTTAGTCACTAAGTCATGTCTGACTCCTTTGTGACCCACCAGGCTCCTCTGTCCATGGGATTTCCCAGGCAAGAATACTGGAGTGGGTTGCCATTTCCTTCTCCAGGGGATCTTCCTGAACCAGAGATTGAATCTGTGTCTCCTGCACTGACAGATAGGTTCTTTACCACTGAGTCACCTGGGAAGCCCAGGTAATAGGTAATATCAGTCTAACTGAAGTTTACAGAAAATGAAACCAGAATATATACTCAGGAGAGCTTAAAAGAAAGCATGCTAATTAACAAACTATCCATAATTTTTGTTACAACCATTTTCCTTTCTTATTGTGAAAGTCTGATGATATTAAAATAAATACAGAAGAAATTTCCCAAGAGCAAATGGGTACAAGAAGTTAAGTTAGGGCCGTTAGAAGGAAAACAGAAAAACTGAAGGGTTTACACTAAATGGAAGTGGTTTACACTAAAAGAGTAGAACAAATTCAGGAGGAATTCAAACATAACGTGAGATGTCAACTAGTGGCTAGTGATTTAAAAACATGATGTGTTCCAACTAGGCTGCAAATCTGTCTTGGAAGCACATGGGCCTAGCTACTAGGCAGACTGGTTCCAAGGATGAAGGCAGTCCATCATTCTTCCTCAAGCACTCACCAAAGGAGTTCTAAAGGGCTTGTGGTCTAGTAATACAAATAGCTGCTCTGGCTAAGCTCCAGGAGAGTTTAACATTATAACTAAGACAGAACAGTAGTTTACTCAGAAAGGGATCTTGTGAAAAAAATCACTTGTGAGAAAACTAAGCTATTAAGAGGTGAAGTAAAAGGCCACCATGCGCAACTCTTATATTCAGGTGTTCATATTTATAAACCTGGAGGAAATATTCATATATTTATTATAAAAGTATTTTCAAGGTTTTTCAACAAATTTTTTAAAAGCTATGTGAAAATGAAAGTTGCTCAGTCATTTCTGATTCTTTGCAAACCCATGGCCTATATGGTCCATGGAATTCTCCAGGCCAGAATATTGGAGTGGGTAGCCTTTCTCTTCTCCAGGGGTTCTTCACAACCCAGGAATCAAACCCAGGTCTCCCACATTGCAGGTGGATTCTTTACCAACTGAGTTATCAGGGAAACCCTCAAGAGCTATGTAAGTACATAAAAATACTGAAACCCATTTTTATTTTAAATAATTTAAGTTGTTAAAGTAATAAAAAGGGTAGCTTCAAAGAGTAATACATATGATTGTTAAATACTGTGCAAATCTGTTAAGTAAAATATACTATTCTCTGACTATAAATATCAGAAATATGAACAGCAATGATTCTAGAGAAATGGTCTCCTGAATATTTTTTTAGAAGAATATGAATTCTTTGCATACAAATATAAACTTCTTCTGAAAGACCTTTTTATTCTTTTCATTCTAAAACATTACCTTCATTCATTCATTCAAGACTGAGAAAACGTTAAGTGATTCTATCCCCTAGGAACTTTCTTTCAGTTCAGCATGAAAGGGAAGAACACGTAATTAGCATACCTATATGAAGAGATGTATACAGAAAAGGAGTACCTCAAGGCTGTATATTGTTACCCTGCTTATTTAACTTCTATGCAGAGTACATCATGAGAAACACTGAGCTGGAAGAAGCACAAGCTGGAATCAAGATTGCCAGGAGAAATATCAATAAGCTCAGATATGCAGATGACACCACCCTTATGGCAGAAAGTGAAGAGGAACTCAAAAGCCTCTTGATCAAAGTGAAAGAGGAGAGTGAAAAAGTTGGCTTAAAGCTCAACGTTCAGAAAACGAAGATCATGGCATCTGGTCCCATCAGTTCATGGCAAATAGATGGGAAAACAGTGGAAACAATGTCAGACTACTTTTTTGGGCTCCAGAATCACTGCAGATGGTGACTGCAGCCATGAAATTAAAAGATGCTTACTCCTTGGAAGGAAAGTTATGACCAACCTGGACAGCATATTAAAAAGCAGAGACATTACTTTGCCAACAAAGGTCCGTCTAGTTAAGGCTATGGTTTTTCCAGTGATCATGTATGGATGTGAGAGTTGGACTGTGAAGAGAGCTGAGCGCCAAAGAATTGATGCTTTTGAACTGTGGTGTTGGAGAAGACTCTTGAGATTGGAGAGTCTCCCTTGAACTGCAAGGAGATCCAACCAGTCCATCCTAAAAGAGATCAGTCCTGGGTGTTCCTTGGAAGGACTGATGCTGAAGCTGAAACTCCAATACTTTGGCCACCTCATGGGAAGAGCTGACTCATTGGAAAAGACTCTGATGCTGGGAGGGATTGGGGGCAGGAAGAGAAGGGGATGACAGAGGATGGAGATGGCTGGATGGTATCACCGACTTGATGGACATGAGTTTGGGTAAACTCCGGGAGTTGGTGATGGACTGGGAGGCCTGGCGTGCTGCGATTCATGTGGTGACAAAGATTCGGACACGACTGAGCAACTGAACTAAACTGAACTGATATCTATAACACTCTTCCTACCTATCTGTAGAGGCTTCCCTGATAGCTCAGTTGATAAAGAATCTGCCTGCAATGCAGGAGACCCCAGTTTGATTCCTGGGTTGGGAAGATCCCCTGGAGAAGGGAAAGGCTACCCACTCCTGTACTGTGGCCTGGAAAATTCTGTGGACTGTATAGTCCATGGGGTCGTAAAGAGTCGAACATGACTAAGCCACTTTCACTTTCATATGAAGAGAGGTTAGCTTATTTTTTTAAATTATTATCTATGATACTAATATGCTGGACTTTCAAATAACAACAACAAATAGACATCAGTATTTGTTTATTCATTAAGTATTTGTTAAATATCTAATCAGGTAAAATAATATATAGATTTTAAAAAACATTTTTTGTAATTAGGAAAAGTATTAAATTTAACCAGTTCACACTACCTAGGTGGTATATTTTATGAAAGGCTATTCTGAGAAATATAAAGGAAAACAAAGAAAAATTCAGTGCCAATCTTGACCTGGTAAAACCTACAACCTAGCTAGGAGGACAAGTCAGATCTATTTTACACAGGAGCTCTATGGTTCAAAGTAAAATCACCTTTAATTTCCTCGGACATGTTTTCATCCTTACTTTCTTCAAGACCCTGACCAGCTTGAACAAATGTAAAGGGCTTGTAGGAGATAATCATCAGACCGTTCCCATCAGGTTCAATAGCAGCATAATGTGGCACGGACTTCCCACGGAGAGTATTACGCTTAGCCACTTCATATTTTTTATTATCTGTGAGAAAATAAAGCATTTTAGAACAAGAAAATTACAACCAAAAAACTATAATAAAAATATCTGAAAATATTCAAGTATAATTCTAATTTAAATTAAATATTTTAAATGTACCATTAAAAAGCAGACTATTAGGTACCTTTTTATAAAAGGCTAAAAAAATTTACAACCTAATATTCTGTAAATAAAATCTCTTTAAAAAAATGGGTCTGATGAAATTTGTTCTAGGTTTTGATGCCTAATGTGGTAGCCACTGGCCATGGTAGCTGTTTAATTAAGTAAAATTGGACATTCATTTCTCCAGCCACACTTTAAGTGTTCAAAAGCCACACATACGTAGCTGCTATCACACTGAGTGGCTCACATATAAACACGTCCATTTTGGAAAAATTTCTGTTGGACAGCAGGGCTCTAAATTGTAAAAGTGATTTACTTACCTGAATATCAACCTCTGAAAAATCTACCCATTCCTTGACTATAGCCTGTCTACTTTCTCAGCCAGTATATGATAGGTGTCTTCTGACAAGGGTCACAAATTGATGGTAATGGAAAAAGTGTGGTGTGGACTATTTTCTGCCCATTAGCAGGTTTTCTTAAAATGAAATAACTTTTATGGTAGAAATATTTTTTTATACACATTCACATATAGATCTATTTGCCATAAAATATAAATAACTGTACTTTGAATTTTAAAGATAGGAACAATTAACTGTGTTCTGAAATTCTCTGGTAAACTAACTGAATTTATTCTATGAAAATAAGGGTTTTTTCTTTTTTTTTTGCTTTAGAAGTATTCAAACATTTGAGTCCATACCTTTACTTAACATTGTTACTTTTTATAACAAAGTTTTTTTACAGTGGGTAGTAGTTATTAGCTTCACACTCAGTAATCAAAAAATCATAACTCAACATCATGAGTTATGCATAATAATACATATGTGGTTGTTGTTCAGTGGCCCAGTAGTGTCCAACTCTTTGCGACCCCACGAACTGCAGCATGCCAGGCCTCCCTGTCCCTCACCATCTCCCTAAGTTTGTCCAAATTTATCTCTCAGTGATGTCATCCAGCCATCTCATCCTCTGATGACCTCTTCTCCTTCTGCCTCAATCCTTCCCATAATAATACATATACACACATAGTAATACAACCCATTCTAAAATATGTCCTTTTTCTCTCTAAATCCTCACCTATAATCACACATTCATGTCATATATATTTAAGAATAGACTTTTCATTTCGTGAAGTAAAAACAACTATTTTTCTTCCATAGGTACATGCAAGGCAGAGTCCTGCCTGGCTCCAAAGACCCAACCTTAGACACTGTATTTTATACGATGGTTTTTCCCAACACGTGGGATAGAAAACAGTAGGTCTCAAGTGAATTCCATGGCTAAATGGGTTGGGAAGGGCTGGATCAAAATTACATTTTCTTTTTTCACTCAAGATTTTTAGAAACTTGACTATCCTTAATGTGAAATGTGGCTATTGTATGCCTACATTTTCAAACTTACTTGACCACAAAATATAATTTATCAAATATTCCACTCAACAGTCTAGAAATACAACACTGCTTTGTTATATTCATTAGAAAATAAAAAATAACAGAATTATATTAGCAATTCAGGGAATAAAGGAACTGAAACATCCAGAAAAGAAAGCTAAAGTCAACAACAGAAAGAATGTTTCTACAATTACAATAATTAAAATCGGTTGGAGAGAAAAAAAAAGAAAGGTGAGTCTAAATATAACTGTCCAGCTGAATGAAGGGAACAAAGATGAAGAGAACAGAAGCCATGGAGCTGCAGCAGAGCGCCACTGTGGACTGAGCTAAAGCTGTCATGGAACCAAGAGTCTTAGAGAAGGAAAAACACCCATGGTGATTTCTCCTATGTTATGTACCTTAATTTAAAAAACAAAGCTTTTATTTATCTAAAGCAGGGATCTGCAAACTATGACCTGTGAGCTGAAGAATAAATTTTACATTTTTAAATAGTTCAAAAAAAAATCAAAAGAATATTTAAATACATGTCAAATTATATAAAATTCAAAAGTCAGTGTTAATAAATAAACAGCTATACTAATTCATTTATGCCTTTGTAAATGGAATACAGCTGGAATACAGCTATACTCATTCATTTATGCCTTCACCTATAGCCACTTTTGCAGCACAAGATCCTAGTTGAAGAACTGTGATAGGTCATATGGTTACCATCTAGCCCTTACAAAGTTTCCAATATCTAATCAAATGATTTAAGTTACTGTGTTCCTCCAGAGATAAAACTACAACACCGGAGGAAGAATAAATTACACTAAATATTTCAAAGAACAAATCTTGTGCTTAATGTTACATATTAACATATATTTTGTATATATTAAAAACATATACTTTAAATTCTTCCAAAATATGTAGTAGTGTCTTCTTTTACACAAAAGGTATATTCATTCAACTGTGGAAGCACATAATTATTTTTTTTTTATAATCCATACCTAAAGAGAAACTACCTATAAATATTCATTCCATTGGGTGGCAGGTACTAGAATCACAACACAATGCTTAAGAAAAAGCAAACAGCATTTACAGGAACAGCTTTGCATTTCAAAACCTCCTGAATTATGGCAACCACCTCAGAGAGATCAGAATTTTGTTGTTTTACCTTCATATTTCTTACTGATAGTGACCCACTCCAAGGAAACATAGAAACCACTTCCTTTCATAGACAATTCCTCTTTCTCTATTCGAAGGAGGAGAGTAGCTATTGAATGTTCTTCAGCTTTCAGCAATGAGATGCTGTGAATTATGATAAAAGGATTCCCAAGCTCTTCATTAAATACAATCTACAAAAAAGAAAAAAAGATGGCACTCAGAAAAACGTATTACATGAAATCATAGAGCACAGAGGAAATACACAGAATTCTGACAATCCAACAAGTAATTTGGATACTGTTTACTGCAAGGACACAAGAACAAAAAAGCCCTGAAATAAAACTTAAAATACTGTTAAATAAAGTTTAAAATACTGCTTAGAGAAATAACTTTTAGAAAACATCTATTTGTTTAACAGAGAAAACTGATCAGTACACACAGAAAACAAAAGGGCCTCCAAATGGCATCTAAAGAGAAAGGGAATTAAAAGCAATCCTGTAGAAAGTTGCCAAGTGAAAGAGTGCTCCGTACAGAGGAAATGAGGTCAATATTCCCTTACTTCATCTCTTCCCATGTCTCATATCTAATTTATTAGATATCGTATCTAAATTATTGAGATATATTAATATATTGTATAATATTATAATCATCCATTTATAATATAGTCATTTATATTATATTATATATAAAATAATATATATTAATATATTAATCATATCTCTAATTTATTTCTGCCTTCTTCTTCCTAGTTTCTGAATACTGTTTGTATATGTGTGTGTATCTTTCTTTTCTATAGTTTTTTGTTTGCTTTGTTTTGTTTGTTTTCTGGAAATTTACAAAGGTAAGAGTCAAAGGAACTGGAGAACAAATCATGAAAACTTTCTTACTGTTCAAAAACAAAAGATCTCATTTCATCTAAAAAGATAATTCCACTAACTGTTAAATATTGAAATTTCTTCTAAAAAAAAAAAAAGGCAAATCAAAGCATCATGGAAAGATGTACAAAATCTTATCAAATTCTTCTTACAACACATAATCTAAAAGACTACTGTATCTTTGTTAAATATCGAACAGGAAAGGTTTTCAGACTGATTTCTAAACGAGTTTTTCAAATAAATGGAAAAATAAATAGTTTGAATACAAATCTAACTGAAACACAAGAATTCGCTCTTTTTTTCTTTTTAAACCTATATCTGGAATCCCCTCCTGTGGGCTGCTACCTGAAAGCCTTATTAAAAAAAGGGTGCTTTTCCCCAATGCTCACAGCAGCAGTACTTAAAAGAGCAAAGACATGGAAGTAATCTAAATGTCTATGGACAGATGAATGAATAAAGATGTGGTATACACACTAAGGAATACTATTCGGCCGTAAAAAAAGAATAAATAATGCCATCTGCAGCAACACGGACAGACCTAGAGATTATCCAACTTCAGTGAAATAAGTCAGACAGAGAAAGACAAATATCACACAATATCACTTATATGTGAAATCTACAATATGATACAAATTAACTTATTGACAAAACAGGAAAAAACTCAGAAAACAATAGACACATTTTTGGTTAAGTGGGTTTTGCTTTTGTTTGGGGACAAGAAGAAATAAAAGGGTAGGAAGAAAAAAAGGTAAGTTTTGCCAAGTACAAGTAGCCAGATTACTGTTTCCTCCCCCTCTTTCTCTCTCATGTGAGGGAGACCAGAGGAGACCATGTCAGGACTTTTAAAAATTCTTAGGTTGACGTTTCCAGTCCCCTGAACAAGCCTGGAAAATCAACTGTGAAACTGTTGATATATAGCACTCCCATCATGTTAGAGGCCAAACATCCCCTGCCTTCTTTCATTTCTCTTTCTACATTTCAGTCATCACCACCATGCTTGCTGGGCCCCTTATGCCCGACCATGCCCCCATCACTTCCACCTTTAGCCTCCTCTCTTACACCAATTCCCTCAAAATCCCAAAACTCAGTTATTTCTCTCAAAGTGACCACTATCCCACAGTATCCCTTCCACTTCAATTAATGCCTGGTCCCATAATTTCCCCACTGTCCCTATACCCCCAGAGAGGACTGACTTCATTATGACAGTATATATACTGAAGAGGATATGAAGTAAATTTAAAATTTTAATTTATTAAAAAAAATCTTACTGAAGGACTTATATGGGCCAAGGAGATATACATAGCAAAAACCAAATGAATTATAAACCCATATGAATTTTCTTCTGATGGACTACGTGGTATTATTTTTAATCCGAAGGTGAAGAGGGTCATTGTGTTTCTTATACCAACAGAATCCCCATAGCTTGATAACAGATCCATTCTCATTTATATCTCTCCTGTCCATCATTCTCCAAATTCTTTTCAACTGTTTCAGGTAGCTGGGTGCTATATACAACATATCCTCAGTAAAAAAAAAGAAAAGAAAAAATTATTGGAGGCAGGAACAGAATATGTCACAATGTCCAATTAATATTTAAAACTGTGACTGACTGCAAAGGTCTCCTATAAACAGGCTGTTGTTCTGGTATTTCATTGTGTTTTTTGTTTAACTTTTCAAACACACTGCAATTAGGTAGAGCAGCATTTGGTTAACAATAAGAAAGGTAAACCACTAAGGCCTTGTTGTTTTTCTCAAATAATTAAAGCCCAGTGTTTACAGGCACCTGTTGGTCTGATAAAAATGTTTTATAAGATGTAAAATATTAAATTCTATCCCTTTAGCTACCAAGAACTAAAGGCCACCTGCTGAAATTTAGAAGGCAGCAATATCACGTTGTACTTTATTACCACAACTCAGTGTCACTTTGTCTACTTTCAAAACCTGTGGCTCTGGAGAAACTAATTTCATATTTATTATTACTAAAATGCAAACCTGCCCCTCAGATTTAAGTCTGTGACATTGTTTAAAAAAAACTGAAATAAAAATGGCATCTTGGAGATTGGTAGATAATTACAGTTATAAATCAAATCCCTTATGATTATACAGTGGAAGTGACAAATAGATTTAAGGGACTAGATCTGACAGAGTGCCTAAAGAACTATGGACAGAGGTTCGTGACACTGTACGGGAGACAGGGATCAAGATCATCCCCAAGAAAAAGAAATGCAAAAAAGAAAATGATTGTCTGGGGAGGCCTTACAAATAGCTGAGAAAAGAAGAGAAGCTAAAGGCAAAGGAGAAAAGGAAAGATATAACCATTTGAATGCAGAGTTCCAAAGAATAGCAAGGAGAGATAAGAAAGCCTTCTTCAGTGATCAGTGCAAAAAAATAGAGGAAAAGAATAGAATGGGAAAGACTAGAGATCTCTTCAAGAAAATTAGAGATACCAAGGGAACATTTCATGCAAAGATAGGCACAAAAAAGGACAGAAATGGTATGGACCTAACAGAAGCAGAAGATATTAAGAAGAGATGGCAAGAATACACAGAAGAAGTATACAAAAACGATCTTCATGACCCAGATAACCACGATGGTGTGATCACTCACGAGGAGCCAGACATCCTGGAATGTGAAGTCAAGTGGGCCTTAGGAAGCATCACTACGAACAAAGCTAGTGGAGGTGATGGAATTCCAGTTGAGCTATTTCAAATCCTAAAAGATGATGCTGTGAAAGTGCTGCACTCAATATGCCAGCAAATTTGGAAACCTCAGCAGTGGCCACAGGACTGGAAAAGGTCAGTTTTCATTCCAATCCCAAAGAAAGGCAGTGCCAAACAATGCTCAAACTACCACACAATTGCACTCATCTCACACGCTAGTAATGCTCAAAATTCTCCAAGCCAGGCTTTAGCAATATGTGAACCGTGAACTGTCAGATATTCAAGCTGGTTTTAGAAAAGGCAGAGGAACCAGAGATCAAATTGCCAACATCTGCTGGATCATTGAAAAAGCAAGAGAATACCAGAAAAACATCTACTTCTGGTTTATTGACTATGCCAAAGCCTTTGACTGTGTGGATCACAACAAACTGTGGAAAATTCAAGAGACGGGAATACCAGACCACATGACCTGCCTCCTGAGAAAGCTGTATGCAGGTCAAAATGCAACAGTTAGAACTGGACATGGAACAACAGACTGGTTCCAAATCAGGAAAGCAGTACGTCAAGGCTGTATATTGTCAGCCTGCTTATTTCACTTTTATGCATTATACATCACGAGAAATGCCAGGCTGGATGAAGCAGAAGCTGGAATCAAAATTGCCGGGAGAAATATCAATAACCACACATATGCAGATGACACCACCCTTATGGCAGAAAGTCAAGAAGAACTAAAGAGCCTCTTGATGAAAGTGAAAGGGGAGCGTGAAAAAGTTGGCGTAAAACTCAACATTGAGAAAACTAAGATCATGGCAACTGGTCCCATCACTTCATGGCAAAAAGACGGGGAAACAATGGAAACAGTGAGAGACTTTACTTTTGGGGGCTTCAAAATCACTGCAGATGGTGACTGCAGCCATGAAATTAAAAGACGCTTGTTCCTTGGAAGAAAAGCTATGGCCAACCTAGACATCATAGTAAAAAGCAGAGACATTACTTTGCCAACAAAGGTCCGTCTGGTCAAAGCTATGGTTTTTCCAGTAGTCATGTATGGATGTGAGAGTTGGACTATAAAGAAAGCTGAGTGCCAAAGAATCGATGCTTTTGAACTGTGGTGTTGGAGAAGACTCCTGAGAGTCCCTTGGACTGCAAGGAGATCCAAGCAGTACATCCTAAAGGAAATCAGTCCCGAATATTCACTGGAAGGACTGATGCTGAAGCTAAAACTCCAATACTTTGGCCACCTGACACAAAGCACCAACTCCCTGAAAAGACCCTGATGCTGGGAAAGACTGAAGGCAGGAGGAGATGGGCACGACAGAGGATGAGATGGCTGGATGGCATCACTGACTCTTTGGACATGAGTTTGAGTAAGCTCCGGAGTTGGTAATGGACAGAGAAGCCTGGCGTGCTGCAGTCCGTGGGGTCGCAGTCAGACACGACTGAGAGACTGAACTGATGCTATGGTATATTTTTCTAAATAGGGAATATTCTGGTTAAGTTACTATTTGACTAGTTTAAACATATCAGACAGCCAAGTGGTGCAGTAGAAGCATGCTAGGTTCATAAATATATTTGAGAATAAAACATGAGGAAAGGAGAAAAGACATGACAATGTAATTCTCTGGCCAACTCTTTACAAAAAAGAAGGTAGCAAGGTCAATGCTTAAGGTACTGCTTTACACTTGAAAAGAACTCAATTGGTATTTGCTGAAAAACAAATGCAATTCTTGACAACTGCACTCACCCCAGATCAAAACAAGAATAGCTAATATATCAGTTTCATAAAAGGTAAACATTTTATTTAAAAGATATCCAAAACACTATATATTATAAAAATCAAGAGGTCACATGTAAACCATCCCTAAAAAGGTGTTATTTCAAAATCATTAAGATCTAATTTGCATATACTTTCCAGACTCAGCATTAAGTCTCAAGAAAAAAAAACTCACCTCCCATTTTTCAGAAACACTATTTCCACGTTCACCTGTTCCAATGAGATACAGTCTTCCAGTCCCATCTGACAAGGTAACCCAGGTAGAAGACGTGAAATGGATGGATGCACAAAGGCGATTGTCACATGCTGTCAAATCTGTAGGAAGTCGAAACACCTCTCGTGGTTTTCCTAAGGCAGTATCCTAAACAGAAGCCGAACATTATGAATGAATCCCTCCCTCTCCTTGACACAAACACACACAGAATAAAAACATCAGCAGTGCACTGGTTACTCTCCTCTTCCCCAAGTCCCCTGCTTGAGTATAAGCTATCCCACTGGCTGACACAGAAGTGACGGTAAGTGACTTCTTAGGTTAGGTCACACAAGACTGTGCATCTTGTATCTTGCTCTTTCTCTTCAACTGCACCGTGACAGACCCATGTGAGGAGGCACTCAGGGCTCCTGACAACCACCAGCAGCCTGTGAGTGAAGTTCGGAAGTGTACCCTTCAGCTCTAGTCAGGCTTTCGGACCACTGCAGTTGTGGCTGACATCTTGGCTACATTCTCTTGAGAAATCTTGAGAGGGAACTACCTAGCTAAGCCATTCTGATTTCTCACTGAAACTGTGAGATGACAAATGTTGACTGTTTCAAGTTACTAAGTTCTGAAGTACTTTATTACACAGCAATTGATAACTAATGCAATGCAGTAATCTAGTCTTCATTCTTAAGTTTAAAATTAACGATCAGTATTTTTAACCAATTGGAAAACCACATCATGCTCTAAATTCCTACACAGACATCTCTGTGGTATGAAAATGCTATGTTATGCTATTAACAACTTGCATTTTTGTTAACATATTTTTTTTGTATATACATATATCCTTATAAATATAGTGTCTCATGCTTCATGCTCAGTCGTGTCCGACTCTCTGTGACCCCACGGGATTGTGGCCCTCCAGGCTCCTCTCTCCATGGGATTTTCTCAGGCAAGAATACTGGAGTAGCTTGCTATTTCCTCCTCCAAGTGATCTTCCCGACCCAGAGATCCAATCTGTGTCTCTTGCATATTTCCTGCATTGGCAGGTGGATTCTTTACTACTGAACCATCTGGAAGCCCGTAATATAAAGTAGTAAGATGGATTACATTATTAAAATGTTTTACAAGAAAATATATAAAAAAGGGCTACAACTCAGAAAATAAACTTCCCCTCATACACCGAACTGTATTCAATTCAATTTTTATTGTTGTTTTAGTTTTTAGTTAACAGGTTTACCTGCAGTACAGAAATAATCCTTGATTGATATAGTTCAGGGCTTGTCTGGTGGCTCAGTCGGTAAAGAATCTGCCTGCAATGTGGGAGACCTGTATTCAATCCCTGGGTTGGGAAGATCCCCTGGACAAAGGAAAGGCTACCCACTCCAGTATTCCAGCCTGGAGAATTCCATGGACTGTATAGTCCATAGGATCACAAAAAGTTGGACATGACTGAGCAACTTTCACTTTTCATGTATTTCATTCCCTGCTCCTAGAACTGCATAGATTAATATATATATACGTACACTAAACGCGGCAGCGGCTGCGACCGGCGCACTAAGCGCAGCCAAGAGGAGCTACCCCACGTCCGAGGTCAGGGGCAGAAGCCGGGAGGACCCCAAACCCGAAGGGTGGCAGCCAAGAGGAGTGACCCCACATCCGAGGTCGGGGCAGCGGCCGAGAGTGCCAGGCTGCAACGGCGCAGGAATGGCCAAGAAGAGCTACCGAAGTCCGAGGTCGGGGGCAGTGGCCGAGAGAAGCTACCCCGTGTCCGAGGTCAGGGGCGGCGGCTGAGAGGAGATACCCCGCGAAAGAGATCAGGGGCGGCGGCCGGAAGGAGCTGCCCCACGCCCCAGCGCCCGAGGCCAGGGGTGGCGGCCCGGAGGACCAACCCCACGTCCAAGGAGCAGTGGTTGCGCGGGCGCAGGAGGGCCTAGAGGAGCTATCCCACGTTGAAGGTCACGAAGGACAGCAGTGAGGAGATACCCCTTGTCCAAGGTAAGGAGCAGTGGCTGCGCTTTGCTGGAGGAGCCGTTAAGAGATACCCCACGCCCAAGGTAAGAGAAACCCAAGTAAGATGGTAGTGTTGCAACAGGGCATCAGAGGGCAGACACACTGAAACCATACTCACAGAAAACTAGTCAATCTAATCACACTAGGACCACAGCCTTGTCTAACTCAATGAAACTAAGCCATGCCCGTGGGGCAACCCAAGATGGGCAGCTCATGGTGGAGAGAACTGACAGAATGTGGTCCACTGGAGAAGGGAATGGCAAGCCACTTCAGTATTCTTGCCTTGAGAACCCCATGAACTGTATGAAAAGGCAAAATGATAGGATACTGAAAGAGGAACTCCCCAGGTCAGTAGGTGCCCAATATGCTACTGGAGATCAGTGGAGAAATAACTCCAGAAAGAATGAAGGGATGGAGACAAAGCAAAAACAATACCCAGCTGTGGATGTGACTGGTGATAGAAGCAAGGTCCGATACTGTAAAGAGCAATATTGCATAAGAACCTGGAATGTCAGGTCCATGAATCAAGGCAAATTGGAAGTGGTCAAACAAGAGATGACAAGAGTGAATGTCAACATTCTAGGAATCAGTGAACTGAAATGGACTGGAATGGGTGAATTTAACTCAGATGACCATTATATCTACTACTGTGGGCAGGAATCCCTCAGAAGAAATGGAGTGGCCGTCATGGTCAACAAAAGTCTGAAATGCAGTACTTGGATGCAATCTCAAAAACGACAGAATGATCTCTGTTCGTTTCCAAGGCAAACCATTCAATATCACAGTAATCCAAGCCTATGCCCCAACCAGTAACACTGAAGAAGCTGAAGTTGAATGGTTCTATGAAGACCTACAAGACTTTTTAGAACACCCAAAAAAGATGTCCTTTTCATTATAGGGGACTGGAATGCAAAAGTAGATAGTCAAGAAACACCTGGAGTAACAAGCAAATTTGGCCTTGGAATACGGAATGAAGCAGGGCAAAGTCTAATAGAGTTTTGCCAAGAAAATGCACTGGTCATAGCAAACACCCTCTTCCAACAACACAAGAGAAGACTCTACACATGGACATCACCAGATGGTCAACACCGAAATCAGACTGATTGTATTCTTTGCAGCCAAAGATGGAGAAGCTCTATACAGTCAGCAAAAACAAGACCAGGAGCTGACTGTGGCTCAGATCATGAACTCCTTATTACCAAATCCAGACTTAAATAGAAGAAAGTAGGAAAAACCACTACACCATTCAGGTATGACCTACATCATATCCCTTATGATTATACAGTGGAAGTGAGAAATAGATTTAAGGGCCTAGATCTGATAGACAAAGTGCCTGATGAACTATGCAATGAGGTTCGTGACACTGTACAGGACACAGGGATCAAGACCATCCCCATGGAAAAGAAATGCAAAAGAGCAAAATGGCTGTCTGGGGAGGGCTTACAAATAGCTGTAAAAAGAAGAGAAGCAAAAAGCAAAGGAGAAGAGGAAAGATAAAAGCATCTGAATGCACAGTTCCAAAGAATAGCAAGAAGAGATAAGAAAGCCTTCCTCAGTGAACAATGCAAAGAAATAGAGGAAAACAAGAGAATGGGAAAGACTAGAGATCTCTTCAAGAAAATCAGAGATACCAAGGGGACATTTCATGCAAAGATGGGCTCGATAAAGGACAGAAATGGTATGGACATAACAGAAGCAGAAGATATTAAGAAGACATGGCAAGAATACACAGATCATCAGATCAGTCACTCAGTCGTGTCCGACTCTTTGCGACCCCATGAATCGCAGCATGCCAGGCCTCCCTGTCCATCACCAACTCCCAGGGTTCACTCAGACTCAAGTCCATCGAGTCAGTGATGCCACCCAGCCATTTCATCCTCTGTCGTCCCCTTCTCCTCCTGCCCCCAATCCCTCCCAGCATCAGAGTCTTTTCCAATGAGTCAACTCTTCACATGAGGTGGCCAAAGACTGGAGTTTCAGCTTTAGCATCATTCCTTCCAAAGAAATCCCAGGGCTGATCTCCTTCAGAATGGACTGGTTGGATCTCCTTGCAGTCCAAGGGACTCTCAAGAGTCTTCTCCAACACCACAGTTCAAAAGCATCAATTCTTCAGTGCTCAGCCTTCTTCACAGTCCAACTCTCACATCCATACATGACCACTGGAAAAACCACAGCCTTGACTAGACGGACCTTTGTTGGCAAAGTACTGTCTCTGCTTTTGAATATGCTATCTAGGTTGGTCATAACTTTCCTTCCAAGGAGTAAGTGTCTTTTAATTTCATGGATGCAGTCACCATCTGCAGTGATTTTGGAGCCCAGAAAAATAAAGTCTGACACTGTTTCCACTGTTTCCCCATCTATTTCCCATGAAGTAGTGGGACTGGATGCCATGATCTTCGTTTTCTGAATGTTGAGCTTTAAGCTCCCAAAAGCTCCCAAAAGAAAACTGCCTTTCTTTGGGATTGGAAAGAATACACAGAAGAACTGTACAAAAAAGATCTTCACAACTCAGATAAGCACGATGGTGTGATCACTCACCTAGAGCCAGACATCCTGGAATGTGAAGTCAAGTGGGCCTTAGGAAGCATCACTACGAACAAAGCTAGTGGAGGTGATGGAATTCCAGTTGAGCTATTTCAAATCCTGAAAGATGATGCTGTTAAAGTGCTGCACTTAATATGCCAGCAAATTTAGAAAACTCAGCAGTGGCCACACGACTGGAAAAGGTCAGTTTTCATTCCAATCCCAAAGAAAGGCAATGCCAAAGAATGTTCAAACTACTGCACAATTGCACTCATCTCACATGCTAGTAAAGTAACGCTCAAAATTCTCCAAGCCAGGCTTCAGCAATATGTGAACCACGAACTTCCTGATGTTCAAGCTGGTTTTAGAAAAGGCAGAGGAACCAGAGATCAAATTGCCAATATCCTCTGGATCATGGAAAAAGCAAGAGAGTTCCAGAAAAACATCTATTTCTGCTTTATTTACTATGCCAAAGCCTTTGAATGTGTGGATCACAATAAACTGTGGAAAATTCTGAAAGAGATGGGAATACCAGACCACCTGACCTGCCTCTTGAGAAATCTGTATGCAGGTCAGGAAGCAACAGTTAGAACAGGACATGGAACAACAGACTGGTTCCAAATAGGAAAAGGAGTACATCAAGGCTGTATATTGTCACCCTGCTTATTTAACTTATATGCAGAGTACATCATAAGAAATGCTGGATTGGAAGAAACACAAGCTGGATTCAAGATTGCCGGGAGAAATATCAATAACCTCAGATATGCAGATGACACCACCCTTATGGCAGAAAGTGAAAAGGAACTCAAAAACCTCTTGATGAAAGTGAAAGTGGAGAGTGAAAAAGTTGGCTTAAAGCTCAACATTCAGAAAACGAAGATCATGGCATCTGGTCCCATCACTTTATGGGAAATAGATGGGGAAACAGTGGAAACAGTGTCAGACTTTATTTTTTTGGGCTCCAAAATCACTGCAGATGGTGACTGCAGCCATGAAATTAAAAGACGCTTACTCCTTGGAAGGAAAGTTATGACCAACCTAGACAGCATATTCAAAAGCAGAGACATTACTTTGCCAAAAAGGTCCGTCTAGTCAAGGCTATGGTTTTTCCAGTGGTCATGTATGGATGTGAGAGTTGGACTGTGAAGAAGGCTGAGCGCCAAAGAATTGATGCTTTTGAACTGTGGTGTTGGAGAAGACTCTTGAGAGTCCCTTGGACTGCAAGGAGATCCAACCAGTCCATTCTGAAGGAGATCAGCCCTGGGATTTCTTTGGAGGGAATGATGCTGAAGCTGAAACTCCAGTCTTTGGCCACCTCATGCGAAGAGTTGACTCATTGGAAAAGACTCTGATGCTGGGAGGGATTGGGGGCAGGAGGAGAAGGGGACGACAGTGGATGAGATGGCTGGATGGCATCACTGACTCGATGGACGTGAGTCTGAGTGAACCCTGGGAGTTGGTGATGGACAGGGAGGCCTGGCGTGCTGCGATTCATGGGGTCACAAAGAGTTGGACACGACTGAGCAACTGAACTGACACTAAAAAAGATTTAATTAATTAAGCTATGTCCTTATTAGCCTCAAGTTCTTTAGTGACCCATTGTTTCTTTCTAAAGTATGCAATTTTGTTTTCTTTAAAAGGGCACCTTTCCTTCTTTTTGTAGTCATATTTTACTGATTTATATAATACTGCATTAAATAATGAAAATGCATCAACAAACACAGTTGACAAGTTTTTAGAATGAGAAAATCTGATTATTACTGATGTAAAACTCAGCTAGCAGAAACAGAATTATAACAGTAGAGACCTGAGCAGCCTATAAGCAATACATATCAAGCTTACCATGGTCTTCAGTCAGTATGTTATTAAAAGAGAACAGAGACTATCAGTCAATCCAGTCAGTTAAGTGAAAGAAGAGAAATTTTACTGCAAGCTAATGCCTGTGTAGGCATTTAGAACATGAGGTTGAAATTCCCATTATTGTGAAAGAAATGGACTAGTCAACAAATAATAGTGGAACATTAGGGAATTTTAGGGAAAAAAAAACATACAAAACATTCTTTATTCCAGATATATCAATAATCTCAATGTTTTAATAGAAAAGTAAAGTAACTTTGTTAGAAGATTGTTTTAATAATCTCAGGGTGGAGAAAGCCTTCTTATGAGTAAATAAAAGACATACAGGAGGTAAGAAGACAAATAGTTGCCACAAATATAACACAGTACTGCTGCTGCTGCTAAGTCACTTCAGTCGTGTCGGACTCTGTGCGACCCCACAGACGGTAGCCCATCAGGCTCCGCCATCCCTGGGATTCTCCAGGCAAGAACACTGGAGTGGGTTGCCATTTCCTTCTCCAATGCATGAAAGGGAAAAGTGAAAGTAAAGTCGCTCAGTCGTGTCTGACTCTTTGCGACCCCATGGACTGCAGCCCACCAGGCTCCTCTGTCCATGGGATTTTCCAGGCAAGAGTACTGGAGTGGGTGGCCATTGCCTTCTCCAACACAGTACTAATAACATACAAAATACCTTTACAACTCAACAAGAATGACAAGGTTATCATTTTTTTTCATAGTAAAAAAATATGAACAGGAAAACTATGGTTTAAAAAAAAAAAGGCCAAAATATTCAAACTCACTAGTAAAAAAAAAATATGATTAAAATAATGATACCTCCATTAGCCACGGGGAAAAAAAAATCTTAGACCGTTAATGTCTGTTCTTGGCTAAGGTGCCCTGTTGGCAGGAACAGAAGTATAGGACTTTCGCACTGATTATAAATCATGTTTTATGATGTGTTATAGACCCTTTAGTGGGCCTCCCAGGTGGCTCAGCAGTGAAGAATCTGCCTGCCCATGGAGGAGACGTGGGTTGGGAAGATCTACCTATCCCTGGGCTGGGAAGATCTCCAGAGAAGAGACTGGCTACCCACTCCAGTATTCTTGCCTGGAGAATCCCATAGACAGAGGAGCCTGGCAGGCTACAGTCCATGGGGTTGCAAATGAGTCGGACATGACTTAGTGACTACACACAACAAATACAATTCCACTTCTAGAATACTTGCACGTGTACAGTAAGATCCACATAACAAGAATGTTTATTTTAATGATGCAAATGACAAAATGTGCTAATAAAAACTAAGATACAATCTAGTCGTTTATTAATCGTGAGGAAGAGAATAGCAGCACCCGACAGCCCAATGCTAGGCTGGTAGTATCAGCGAGGACTTGGCTTTGCTATGAGCTAGTGACACTAACAGCCATATTCTCCTGATAAACAAACAATTTCACAGAACATCAACATCAGACAAGGACACTGTGTGACCTCTGTCATTATGACCAAACAAGAGAAAAACAGCATCACGCCATAATGGTAACTTAATACATATAAAATATGAATGTTCTCAAAGCCACAAATAGGATCCTAATCCATGCCAATATTACTTATCACAGCTTAAGCCTTGGTCCAGTCTTCCCTCCTTTTGGACAATACTAAGAAATCCATCATGGAATTATCCAGTTTCCTAACAGTAGCCAACCCAGAGCAAAGCCCCAGTTTCTAAAATCCTCTCCCCAAACCATCTAATACAAGCCTAATCCTACAATGTCCTTTCTACCATCCTCTTACTGAGACATCCTGTGGTTCCCCGTTATACACATCCCTCCTCTGCTTCACAAATAAATCCAATGTGCTCAAATATAAACGTGTACCTGGCATCTCTGTCTGGAGAGCACAGGCAGATGAATGGTTAACTGGCATAACTATCCTTTGGAATACCAAATAACTTAGTTATACTAAAGTAGATTTAATTCTTTAAATATTTTTTAATGTGGACCATTTTTAAAGTCTTTGTTGAATTTGTTATACTATTGCTTCTGTTTTATGTTTTTTGTCTGTGAGGCATGTGGGATCTTGGCTCCCTGACGAGGGATTGAAAACCTGCACCCGCTTCACTGGAAGGCAGAGTCTTAACTACCAGACCACCAAGTCCCCTGAAGTAGATTTATAACACTTTAAAAAGATCTCCAAGATAATGACTGAAAAAAAAAATGCAGATGCAGAAAACATATAAATCCATATATGTTGGAACAAACAGTGTGATATGACAGCACAGAGTAAGCTACAGACAGACTGGGCTATTCCAGTGTTTACCATTAGAAGAAAATGAGACCTGGTGGTAAAGGAGACTGGTGGTCAAGGGGAAATTTCCATTACTGCTTCAATACATTGCTTGACTTTTTTTTAAAAACACTGAATAATTTACATGTGATATACATAATTAAAAGATATGAATAAGTTAAAATAAAGTGCAACTTTTTCCTCAAAACAGTTGTTTCAAAGCAAAGTTTCTAGTGGTCTCCCCCACTACATGCCCTTCACAACATCTAAGCTAGGGAACCATTGTTAGGAAGCGATTATTCTTCATTTCATAATCCATCCTAAAGATGGCTTTAAGCCATTTTCTTTTAAATACAAGGCTTCATATAACTGAGACTGCTAGGCAACTGATTATCGGATGTGAATGTCAAAGTCACTCAGTCGTGTCCAACTCTCTGCAACCCCACGGACTATGATTACCAGATAAATGAGTGCAACATCCAATAGAATGATTAAGATATTCAAGTATATAAATGTGAAGCCAAAAATAATTGAATTAAAAATGCAAAAGAAAACACACAGTTATCTTGAAGCTAAATGATCGTTTATGTGAAAGAACCTAAAATGTTCCTGATTTTTGAAACCTAGTTTTCAGAATACATTTTAATTTTAAATGGACTGTAGGCAACAAAATATTTTCTTCTGCATTAATAAATCAAATTAGAGTACTAAATTATTTCTGAATATCCTCCATTAACAGTTTTACAGTGTCTTAATAATAAAGCTTTATGTAATTAGCATCTATAATGTCCTGGTCCCAACCAATCATTTTCTTCTTCTAGTCAAAAAAAAGTTAACATTACTATATTTAAAGCTGTTGACAATCATTCTGAGATAACATTACACAGCTGAATTGTGAAAGAATTAAAAT
The DNA here is from genome assembly GCF_002263795.3 of Bos taurus. Classification (NCBI taxonomy): domain Eukaryota; kingdom Metazoa; phylum Chordata; class Mammalia; order Artiodactyla; family Bovidae; genus Bos; species Bos taurus. Next base: position 55,109,190 of record NC_037341.1, on the reverse strand, counting down.
TTCAATGATAAATGAAGTACTTCTTGAATGATAATAATGTACAGTATTGTATTAAATAAGTGCTTTGACTTTTGCCATCTCATTTAATTATTTCCAAATCTTATGAAGTTGAAATTATCCCACTTGAAAAAGATAAAAAGCCCTGCTCAAAAAAATTAAATAATTTGCCTATAACTCCACTGCTAGAAATGGCAGGGCCAATATTCAAATCTTGGTTGACTGCACTCCAAAAATTGGTCTTTCCTATATTCCACACTTCCTGTGGAGAAGAAATCAATTCTCAAGTTTTTCTAAACAAATGATACGTCAGAAGTGAATGCAATTTATAAAGTAACACCTCCCCCCACAAAAAAAAACCCTCTACTATGAACGAAACTTCTATATTCAGTTTTTCTTTTAGGCTAATACATTATACAGTATTTTAATTAGATTCCTGAGTCAATAAAACATATTACAAAAATATCACTGTCCACATATTGTGTACAAATGACACTCTAAAAAACGGCAAATTAGTACTAATACATGAACTACATATTTATAAAAACCTCTTAAAACAGTTGCAGATCTTAATTACAGCTACAAGAAGACAAGCTCTGAACTAACAGAGCTTTTTTCTAATACATGTACATTTACAGAAAACACTACTGAAGTTAAAAAAAAAAAAAAGTCCAACTAAACAAAGATGCCATTTACTATTAGACACTGATATTTAAAAACTTGCCCTTAAGGGAGTGATCTTTTTCTGGAGAAAGACTTTTATCACTAATAACTATTTGGAAGGAAAAAAAGTCTTCCTATATCCTTCATCTTTCCCCCACTTTTTAGCTAGAATTTCAAGGAAAGGTGTTTTAAATTAATTGTAATTTGATTAAGTAATGTCTTTATGTACCACAAAGCTTTCAATAATGTATTAAGCACACACAGTTCCAAGAACTCCACCTCTCATTTTTCTTTAACCAGATAAATCACCGGCTCCCTGCTAGTAAACTCAATTGTAGAACATAAGCTGGACTCAGGTCTAGATAAAAATATACTGGTAAATAACTGAGCTGGACTAGCAAGCAGCTGTAACCAGTAACTCCGAGACACAGCCTCACAAGTGCATGCTTCAGATGGAACCAGTAACTCTCCTCTGGATCTTTACATGCAATTTAAAGAGGCATCACAAGATGATGTTCTTTATTAGCAAAAACATGAGTTTTTCAGATAAAAGACATTAGGACAGAATTAATCCCCTAAATATTAAGAAACAGAACACAGTACTTTAAAATAAGCCCTGATATGATAAAATGACAATATAATAAAGAATCAAATTTTAAACACTGTTCTTTTTTTTTTTTTGCTTTTCTAAGGAACTGGAATTTTTCTACTTCCTAAGTGAACTTCCTTTCAACTGACATTTTTCTGAAATTAAGGACTGTAAACCACAAGTTGGCTCAGTGGCTTGTGGCTGAGATTCCCAGGTGGCTCAGTGGTAAAGAATCCGCCTGCCAATGCAGGAGACGCAGGAGAAGCAGGTTCGATCCTCAGGTTGGGAAGATCCCCTGGAGAAGGAAATGGCAACCCACTCCAGTATTCTTGCCTGGAGAATCCATGGACAGAGGAGCCTGGCAGGCTGGAGTCTGACACGACTGTGCGACTGAACACATACACCTCACAAATTAAGCTGATTCGGACCTTATCAATACAATACCTCTATAAACCTGTGTTGCCCTGCTGCCACCTGGTGGCTCCTGACAAAATCTAAAGGTTAAACAACTTGTGGATTTCCTTTCTTAGGCCCTACAGCCTTCATTCACTGTGACCACAATAATGTTTAGCCCAAATTAACAAGGATGGTCATTTTTGTAAATCAGCCGCAAATAAAAACCTCCTTGAGATTTGTGCATGTGTGCCTTTGACTAAAAAAAAAAAAAAATTGGACAATAAAAGTTATGTAAGAACTGTTTCGCTTAAAAAAAAAAAAGCCAATGTATAACCACAGCAGCCAATACTTCCACCTGCTCCCAATATAATTCAAAGAGCAAGCTGATTTCCTTTGTTGCTGATCAAAAAAATATTAGTGCGGTATTCTGTACCACTGGTGCTGCTGCTGTTGCTAAGTCGCTTCAGTCGTGTCCGACTCTGTGCGACCCCATAGACGGCAGCCCACCAGGCTCCCCTGTCCCTGGGATTCTCTAGGCAAGAACACTGGAGTGGGTTGCCATTTCCTTCTCCAATGCATGAAAGTGAACAGTGAAAGTGAAGTCGCTCAGCCTGACCATGCATAGTAGTAAACTATTTCCTCCTCCGTACTATTTCTACATCTTATCCTCACTTCCATGGTAACAGGTAGCAGTAATTCAATACATGTTTGTTGAAGAGAAATAAATATTTCTTATTCAGTAATACTATCTCAACAAACGAGACTCACACTTTCACCTGAAGAAGAAATAATAGATAATATCAAAAGTGTAAAGCCAGCAAGCTTTAAGGAACTGTTATCCATTTTATAAACATACTGATTAAGCCTTCTGTTGGCTGCTAGGATTATAAAAATATGACACACAGCCTAGATCAAGGGTTGGCAAGTTATACCCCGTAAGCCTAAAAATTAGCCTGTTGTCTTTGTAAATAAAGTTTTATTGGAATGCAGCCACACTCACTGTTTACATATCGTGAATTGCCATTTTCACAACTACTATAGCAAGACTGAGCAGCTGTGACTTAAGACAGTCTGGTCCATAAACCCTGCAACATTTACTATCTAGCCCTATGCAGAAAAACTCACAGTCCATGCAGATTTGAGACTAATGGTTTGAATATCCTGGAGGAGGAAATAGAGGACCTCAGGTAAGCTTCCTAGATGAAACAGTTAGCTGAAACTTAAGTGAAGACTGTGAGGCAGCCCGAGACAGAAATCAGAGAGAAGGTAAAGAAAGGGCTGGAGGCAGAGGGATAAAGGGCAGGTTTTAGTTACATGGTACTGTTAGAATGCAGTGTACAAAGTGGTGAAAGACAAAGCTGGAGAAAAGGGCATAATAGGCTACAGTTGCCAAGGTGAAGAGTTTGTATTTTTTAAACAAATATATCACTTTATGCTTATACTGGCCAGAAAAATAAAAATCAAACACATACACACAAATCCACCTCTGGAAGAATATATCAGGAAACTAGTAAAAAAGAAATAATAGAGGGAAAGGACAGATAAAACTGGGGTCAGAAAGACTTTACTAAATATCTTTTTAAATTTGTTTTTTAAATCACATGAATGCATTACCTATTCTAAAATTACATGTTAAAAAGTGTGTTCCTTGCCATAAAGGAAATATTTAAGGACTTTAAATGAGAGGTGTTAAGAGCAAACAAATTAGATTCTGTAGATGAAATATAGAGGAAAGCTGGAAAGAGCAAAGAGCAGTCAGGAAACTATTAACAGACCACTGATTACTTAAAGCAAGCACATTAACAATGTATTATGAAGTTTACAACATATTAAGAAGCAAAAAGTATGACAATAGCTCAAAGGATGGAAAAGGAAGTAAAGGAGTTATATTACTGTAGGGTTTTACATTGTTTTTAACTGGAATAACATTAATTAAAAGAAAACTAGGATAAGTTAAGGATGAGTACTACAATGTCTACACTAACAATTAAAAATACCACAAGGAAACCTCTTGTGCACCAGGACCCAGGAGAAAAGAGCAGTGACCCCACAAGAGACTGAGCCAGACTTGCCCGAGTCTCTGGCAGAGGCGTGGGTCAATAGTGGCCTGCCGCGGGGTCAGGGGCACTGACTCACCTAGGAGTTGACTCCAACAGTCCTGAGTGTGACAGCATAAGTCTTTTTGAAGGAGGTTCCCATTGCTGCCATTACCCCTACCATAGTTTGGCCTCAGGCCAAACTACAGGGAGGGAACACAGCCCCACCCATCAGCAGAAAATTGGATTAAAGATTTACTGAGCAAGGCCTTTCATGACTCAGATAACTATGATGGTGTGATCACTCACCTAGAGCCAGACATCCTGGAATGTGAAGTCAAGTGGGCCTTAGGAAGCATCACTAAGAACAAAGCTAGTGGAGGTGATGGAATTCCAACTGAGCTATTTCAAATCCTGAAAGATGATGCTGTGAAAGTGTTACACTCAATATGCCAGCAAATTTGGAAAACTCAGCAGTGGCCACATGACTGGAAAAGGTCAGTTTTCATTCCAATCCCAAAGAAAGGCAATGCCAAAGAATGCTCAAACTACCACACAATTGCACTCATCTCACACGCTAGTAAAGTAATGCTCAAAATTGCCCAAGCCAGGCTTCAGCAATATGTGAATCATGAACTTCCAGATGTTCAAGCTGGATTTAGAAAAGGCAGAGGAACCAGAGATCAAATTGCCAACATCCAATGGATTATTGAAAAACCAAGAGAGTTCCAGAAATATATCTACTTCTACTTTATTAACTACGCCAACCCCTTTGACTGTGTGGACCACAACAAACCACCTGACCTGCCTCCTGAGAAACCTGTATGCAGGCAAGAAGCAACAGTTAGAACTGTACATGGAACAACAGACTGGTTCCAAATCAGCAAAGGAGTACGTCAAGGCTGTATATTGTCACCCTGCTTATTCAACTTATATGCAGAGTACATCATGAGAAACGCTGGACTGGAAGAAGCATAAGCTGGAATCAAGATTGCTGGGAGAAGTATCAATAACCTCAGATATTCAGATGAGACCACCCTTATGGCAGAAAGTGAAGAGGAACTAAAAAGCCTCTTGATGAAAGTGAAAGAGGAGAGTGAAAAAGTTGGCTTAAAGCTCAACATTCAGAAAACGAAGATCATGGCATCTGGTCCCATCACTTCATGGGAAATAGATGGGGAAACAGTGGAAACAGTGTCAGACTTTATTTTTGGGGGCTCCAAAATCACTGCAGATGGTGACTGCAGCCATGAAATTAAAAGACGCTTACTCCTTGGAAGGAACGTTATGACCAACCTAGATAGCATATTGAAAAGCAGAGATATTACTTTGCCAACAAAGGTCTGTCTTGTCAAGGCTATGGTTTTTCCTGTGGTCATGTATGGATGTGAGAGTTGGACTGTGAAGAAAGCTGAGTGCTGAAGAATTGATGCTTTTGAACTAGAGAAGACTCTTGAGAGTCCCTTGGACTGCAAGGAGATCCAACCAGTCCATTCTAAAGGAGATCAGTCCTGGGTGTTCATTGGAAGGACTGATGCTGAAGCTGAAACTCCAATACTTTGGCCACCTCATGTGAAAAATTGACTCACTGGAAAAGATCCTGATGCTGGGAGGGATTGGGGGCAGGAGGAGAAGGGGACAACAGAGGATGAGACGGCTGGATGGCATCACTGACTCGATGGACATGAGTTTAGTGAAGTCCGGGAGTTGGTGATGGACAGGGAGGCCTGGCATGCTGCATTTCATGAGGTCGCAAAGAGTCGGACACAACTGAGCGACTGAACTGAATAACTAATTAGAGAATATATAACTCCATTGCTAACAGTAGCATGGGGGTTCTCTTTCTGGCCCCTCCTCATGCCTATGTCAAAAGCTTTCTCTATGTCTTTTATACTTTAATAAAAGTTTATTACACAAAGCTCTGAGTGATCAAGCCTCGTCTCTGGCCCTGGATTGAATTCTTCTCCTCCGGAGGCCAAGAATCCCGGCGTCTTTTCATGGTTCAACAACAACCTTTTATAGGGCCACCCAGGACGGACGGGTCACGGGGGAGAGTTCTGACAAAACATGGTCCACTGGAGAAGGCAATGGCAAACCACTTCAGTGTTCTTGTCTGAGAACCCCACGAACAGTATGAGAAGGCAAAAGGACATGAAACTGAAAGATGGACTCTCCACGTTGGTAGGTGCCCAATATGCTACTGCAGAAGAGTGGAGAAATAGCTCCGAAAGAATGAAGAGGCTGGGTCAAAGCGGAAACAACGCCCAGTTGTGGATGTGTCTGGTGGTGAAAGTAAAGTCTGATGCTATAAAGAACAATACTGCATAGGAATCCGGAATGTTACGTCCATGAATCAAGGTAAATCAGAAGTGATCAAACAGGAGATGGCAAGAGTGAACATCCACATTTTAGGAATCATTGAATTCAAATGGACCAGAATGGGTGAATTTAATTCAATGACCATTATATCTACTACTGTGGGCCAGAATCCTTTAGAAGAAATGGAGTAATCCTCATAGTCAATAACACAAGCAGGTTTAAATAAGAAGCCAAAAGAGAAAATTAAGTGGAATTTTAATTAAAAAAATTTTTTTTAGAAAAAGAGGGACATTTTTAAAGAGGGACACAAAGGAACAAAAAAACTGATGGTTCAAAACAAGAAAAATTAACAAAATGGTAACATAACATTACCCAACCCATTACCAACCCATTATGGTTGGTAAACCCAACCGTAACAGTAATTAAATATAAATGAATTAAGCCAATTAAAGGACACAGATTGTCATTCTGGATTAAAAAACAAGACCTAACTACATGCTCTTTACAAGGGCCATTTTAAAAATACTAACACTTACAAACTCAAAGAAAAAGAACAGAAAAAGACAAATACTAATTAAACAAACAAAAAGCCAGGACAGCTATATTAAATATCAGAAGATTTCAAGACAGAAATTATTCCCAAAGCCCAGAGATAAACAGGGATATTTTATAACGCTAAAAGGACTGATCCACAGCAGACAAAACAATCCTAAGAGATCTATTCCCAACTAACATACTTAAAAATACACTAAGCAAATGTTAACCAAAAGGGAACCACAGATAAATCCACTGTCATAGTCAGGGCTAACAACTCACATAGAAAAAGCAGACATGAACAGTTATATCAATATTGAGATATAAAATACATTAAGTAATTGCCTATTGGTAAGAGTAGAGGAGAATAAGTTAAAGTAACAGGAATGAAGGGAAAAATTAAAGTTGAATTAAAGAAAATGAAGCCTTATACAAACTGATGATACGACTCCATATATTAAAGGTATGGGTACCTCAATTCTGTGGCCATCAGATGAAAAGTGAAAATTAAGGATCAAATTTATTGGAAAAATTCTAATATTATAGATCTTTTTCTTACCAGCATCACTGTTAAATTCATAATTCTTCCAAGGTTATCAATGTAGTAGACACTGTCTTGATACCATGGATCACAGTGTAGGTAATTATACATTCCAAAAGCATGCATGTGTTCCAGTGTATATTGATCATCTCGAAGTTTTACTTCTGCCACAGCTGAAATATAAGAAAAATAAACATAAACACGAAGAGCTTTCCTCAGATTGTTCTTTTCTGCAGAATGCCAATAAAGTTAAAAAAAAAAAAAAAAACAGAACACTAATTACCAAGGCCTTTGGGACAATTTACTTGTATTATTCATTCAAAAACAATTTCTGGGCACCAACTAGGCACTGTGTGCAAAGGGTAAACGGTGAATCAAACTGACGAGGCCGTTCGCTTACAGAAGTTATAGTATAGTGCTGCGGGAGATAGAGCTTTTCACACTCTTTTCTTTCAGGTACCTCTTCCTTATAATTACGAATATAAAGAACAGAGAAATTCTAAAATTGAAAGATTCCCTGTCTTCTGGGCAAATATTAAGTACACTACATTATAAAGTGTTTTTGTACTTTTAAAAATCCTTTCCTGTCTATTAACTCATTCACTTTTACTACATGTTAAGAAAAAAAGAGAATGTTTTTATTATCTCATTATATAACGATGGAAACAAAGTGTAAATGGTGACTACTAATGTTATACCACATCTTTCCCAAGAGTACAGAACAAAACAGTATCATATCTGGAACAGAAACAAGGTTTCCTACTCAAACAACAGTGCTTCTTTTCCACTAGGGCATTAGAGACTTCCATAATTTACTTTTCTCAAGCTTTATTGAGATATAATTGATATACAGCACTGTATAAGTTTAAGGTGTACAACATAATGATATATGTATGTATTGAGAAATGATTACCAAATAAGTTTAACACATACATCCATCAACTCACATAGTTACAACTGTTCTTATTATAAGAACTTATAAGATCTACTTTCTTAGCTGCTTCGACAATTTTAAATCTGCCTCCCACTCCTCCTTCTCATCTATGTAGATAGAAACCCTTATAGTTCAGGGCTGCTCATGACCTAGAATTAATTTCTGTTCCAAAAGGAAATACATAAGTAGACTATGCTTAGCCAGTACTTTACTTAATTATGAAACTCACCTTACTATATTCTGATTGCAAGTATTTTCGTCTTTTTTCCCCAAATGCTCACCTGTCCCTACTTTTAATACCCATCTTGAGTACTGGCTGACTTACATTTATTCATTCATTTATTCAGCAAATATTTTAATAGGCATAAAATCACAGAATCTATTTTCTTAACACTTGTGATCCAGTGGGGAAATGGACATTAGGCAAATAAATAAATACATTATATATAAATGTAAGTGAAGTGAAGTGAAAGTCGCTCAGTCATGTTTGACTCTTTTCGACCCCATGGACTATACAGTCCATGCAATTCTCCAGACCAGAATACTGGAGTGGGTAGCCGTTACCTTCTCCAAGAGATCTTCCCAACCCAGGGATCAAACCCAGGTCTTCCGCATAGCAGGTGGATTCTTTACCAGCTGAGTCACAAGGGAAGACCCATATAAATGTAAATATGTATATAATTAATCAAATAAATATATAATTAAACTGCAATAAATTGTACAGAGAAAAATTACTGGAGACTGAGAACCACTAACACTGGAAGCTGATCTACTTGGGGAAATTAATGAAGGCTTTCAAAAATTTGAGCCAAAGGGACACAGGTTGAATCCCTGGATTGGGAAGATCCCCTGGAGCAGGAAATGGCAACCCGCTCCAATATTCTTGCCTGGGAAATCCCATGGATAGAGGAGCCTGGCGGGCTACAGTCCATGGGGTTGCAAAGAGTCTGACTTGACTGAGCGCAAGCACACACACACACATACACACACACACACAAAGGATAAGGTAGAGTTAACTTAAATATGCCTACACACACACACACACCTTTACACACACACACCCACACACACCCCTACACACACACACCACACACACACACACCCCTACTTATCACTGGCAAAGGACAACAGGCAAAAGTAGAAGGAAAAACTTGATTTCAAAAAAACAAGTCAGAGAGTCCAACTTAACTGAGCACACACACAAAAACACCCACCCTCCCACCCAACTTATCACAAGGAGAACTGCACGAGGAAAGGCTATAGACATATGAAACTAGAGAACTGGGCAGAAGGTGGATCACAAAAGGCCCTGCTATATTCATCTTTGCTGATAAACTCAATGTAATAATTCATTTACGAGCTTTTAAGTAGGAGAGTAAGGTCTAGATTCAAATTTACAGAAGGTTTGCTGCTACTGGTAAGTCGCTTCAGTCGTGTCCGACTCTGTGCGACCCCATAGACGGCAGCCCACTAGGCTTCCCGTCCCTGGGATTCTCCAGGCAAGAACACTGGAGTGGGTTGCCATTTCCTTCTCCAATGCATGGAAGTGAAAAGTGAAAGTGAAGTCGCTCAGTCGTGTCTGACTCTAGCGACCCCATGGACTGCAGCCTACCAGGCTCTTCCGTCCATGGGATTTTCTAGGCAAGAGTACTGGAGTGGGGTGCCATTGACTTCTCTGTACAGAAGGTTTACTTATAACTAAATATGGAAAACAGAGCAGAGCAAAGGAAACCCTGGAAGACCCACCAGGATGCTACTGCAGTCATCCAGGTAAGAATGGCTGAAGTTTAGAGACCTCCAGAGGTAAAACCATTGTAACTTTATGATGGATTTGATAGAGGCTGAGGAAACTGTTATTACATAACTCGAGGGAGTGTTTATTTTATCTGGAAGCTAAAAATACATACACACAGATTAGAAACAATCAATTCCTGGTTTTCTAGCACCACTGTGTGGATTAAACGCGATACTGCAGGAAGTATACACTCTAACATAATGGCGCAAAGCAGTAACACGAGGCAATGATACAACAAATACATTTTCTTCATACGCGTGCCAAAGACCTGGGCAATGCTGAACAAGCCAGAAACTTCTTAGCCCTTTGCCTTAGTACAAATGCGTACTCGACTGTGAATGTACGGATCTGGAAAACCGTGTTAGGAAACCATGAAACAGTCTGTCTTGCTGCATTCTGACAAGATTATTTTATATAATTTATTAGGACACAAGAAAAGGGCACATTACATACTTAAAGTTACTGCATTTATCATGTCAATCATCTCAAGTATAAAAAGGCAGATAGAGGAAATGAAAGGAGAAAAGCAACATCCAGAATGTGACAGAGCTTAACCACTGGCAGGGCTCTTCTGCGGAGTCTACAGGAGAAGACGATGGCCGGGAGTCTCCAAGCTAGCTTGGCTCTGTGAGTTGACTGAAGATCAGCGATCTCTTTAATAAAGAGCTAAGAAGTCAGTGTAGTAAACTATTTTATTATTGGAAACATACTACAAGAGCCCTACTGGAAAAGCCTTTTCCCTTATTCTTTTAAAAAGCACCTGGGGCCTAACAAGAGGGGAGTCTCCCTTAATCTTTACCTAACTTTCTTAAATAACATGCATGGGACCTCAAAAATCTATAGATTTTCATTCACAAATTGATTTATTGAATGTCTATTATGTGCCAGACATGGTGTTTGGCATTGAGGAAATACTGGTATATAAAACAGACAGGGTTCCTGGCCAAAGGATGCTAACAATGGCCACAATTACAGCTTCGTGTCCTTTTAGAACATACAATTAAATTGAATTACTTTACAAAGGTCACTTCGTAGACCATTTATCTTCTTTCCACCTAGTTGTTGGGTTTGCTGCTCTTTGCATATAAAGATGTGAAGAAGCCAGAGTACAAGTTTGTAGAGCTAGTTCTGAAGCAAATGCATAGAACAGGGCAAGACTAGATTTAGCAGCACTGCCCCGCCTAAACTCTTCTATATAAGCTTCTGTACCATCATCCTTAGATCTGCTTTCCCCCAAATTTTCCTCCAGAAGAGCAGGCATGAATTTTATAGTAAACTTACACAAAACAATAGTTACACGGCCTTTCTCTCTCTCTATTTTAATTATTGCCTGAATTTTTTTAACCAGCTTTTATTCTCCTTGCCTTGAAGAAACAGCCCAGGGACCAGGAAGAGTGTGTGCTTTTGGGTCAGGTTAACCACTGATGAGCAGCTTAAAGGGTAAGTTACCTAAATGTCTACCCTGATTTCTCACCTGTCATAAAAGTGAACAATACTTACCCTATAAGTTATTGACAGGCTTATATTAAAAAACATGTGAAGAATTTGCTATATGATGCCTGAGAAGAGTGTTAATTTCTCTGTTCCTATTCTCCCTTCCAAGGCTAATTCTCACATAGCTGTTGATGATTTCCTTCTCTTCTGCCTCTTCTGGGCCCTTCCGCAGGTTGGTTATCTCCTTTTCACCGGCCCCTTCTCCTTCACCTAAATATGTCGAAAATTCCCCCACTCACAAAACACATGAGAAAGGATTCCTTTGCTCTGCACTCAAAGCAGAGCTTTCTTCCGCCCTGTATTTCTCAAACTTCTCTAAATAAACAGTCTACACTCCCATTTTCTCATTATGCTCCTGAATCCATTTCAATTTTGTTTCCAGCTCTAATATTCTACAGAAATTACTCTCTCACTTAAAAACATGTATTGAGCAGCCAAGATGGAATAATAGTGGCCAGATTTAGCCTTCCCTCGGAAACAACCAGTAAGACAAAATAAATCAGACAAAATTATATAAAACAGTGATTTTCAAGACATGAGACAACAGGCAACAAAGGACAGTGATCCTTAAGAGATGAGACACAAATGAGGTCAGCCCTACCGTGCCCAGCTTGGTGCCCTGACTGAGGGTCCAGCCCACAGCACAAAGAGGGGCGAGTGAAGTAGAATGTGGCCGACTCCCTGGGTGGAGGAATCTGAACTGAAAAGTCTGGGGAGACCAAGGCAGCTACGGTTCATCAGGCAGAGTACCAGAGAAGAGAGCCGCAGAGAGAGCACTCCACAGATCTGCAGAGGCCTCTCTCAAATACTCAGCAGACGACTAATGGCACATGTTTGAGGAAACCACTCCAGGCCAGGGCAAGGACCAACTGAGGGAACAGCGATGGGAACTCACACAGGCTGGGAGCTGTGATCGTTCCCATTAGGTAGACCACAGCGAACTCCTAATTCATAGGCAAAATACACAGAATGGTCCTGTCTCAGAGGTGAGGAATAATCAGCCACAGACTCAGCACTGCTCCAGACTAAGCTAAAAAAAAATTTAAGAAGACCCAGTGAAGTTAATGTAATAAATTCAAGTAACTCAACTGCATCACAGAACAAAGTTCAAGAAGATTTATAAGGATACAATAGGGTAAAATTCACAACTTTTTTCATCCAAAGATTACCAGGTTTACAAAGAGGAAAGAAAACAAAACCCACAATGAAGAGAACAATCATTCAACAGATGCCAACAGATAATGGTCACAGAAGTTATAATTAGCAGGATAAAACGTTAAGTATTGATTAAAGTAGATTCCAAATGTTCATAACTAGAGATATGAAGGATATTAAAATCATTTAAATCAAACTTCTAGAGATGAAAACTAGATGAAAAATACACTGGATGGAATTAATGACAGAATAGACATTGAAAAAGAAGAGTGAAATTAAAGGCATGAAAACAGAAACTACCCAAAATAAAACAGACTTAAGAAACCTCTCTGAAGGTCCAGTGTTTAAGACTCTGTGCTTCCACTTTAGAGGGCACAGGTTGCCTGGTTGGAAAATAAGATCCTGCATGCCACGCAGCATACCCAAAAAGCAACAAAAAACAAAACAGAAAAAATAAAAAGAGCATTGATGAGCTGGCGTTTAACTTCTCATGATCTAAAAATGGGTTAACGAGGACTTCCCAGCAGGTCCAGTGGTTAAGAATCCACCTGCCAATGCAGGGGACAATGGTTTAATCTCTCATTCGAGAGGATCCCACATGCTGCAAGGCCGCGAAGCCCACGCGCCACAACTGCTGAGGATGAGCTCTAGAGCTGTGAGCTGCAACTCTTGAGCCCATGGGCTGCAACTGCTGATGCCCACATACCTACAGCCTGTGCTCCGCAACTAGAGAAAGAATGGAGACGACGACGAAGACCCAGCACAGCCAAAAAGGAATAATAAATAAATAATGGATATCTAGATTCCTTAAAAGACTTCCCTGGTGGCTCAGACGGCGAAGTGTCTGTCTACAATGCGGGAGACCTGGGTTCGATCCCTGGATCTTCCCGACCTTTAAGATTCCTTAAAGGAGAAAACAAAGAAGGGAAAAAAAAAAAACCAGTAGAAGAAATAATGGCTGAAAACTTGCCAAAACTGATGAAAACTATAAATTCAGGGATCTAGGAAGTTTGGCAAACCCCAAGTACAAGAATTATGAGGAAAACCACATCAACACACAATATAATCAAACCACTCTAAGTCAGGATGAAAGAGAAAAATCTTTAAAACAGCCAAAGGAAAAAGAGATATCACGCATAAAAGAACAAAGGATAACATGATTTCTCATGAGAGACAATAAAAGTAATAGACACAGGGGTAAAATCTTTAAAGTAGTGAAGGAAAAAAAACCGTCATCCTAGAATTCTGTACATGGCAAAAAATATCTTTTGAAAATCAAGGCAAACTGTTTTTAGACACACAAAAGCTGAAATATTTCATCACCAGAAGACCCACACTATAAGAAATATTAGAAGTCCTTCAGGCAGAGGAAAATTATACAGATAACACTATGGATCAACATAAAGGAACGAAGGGCACCAGAAATGGCAACTATAGAAGTAAATACGTTAAGATTTTTCCCTCTACTTTTACATCTCTTTGCCAGGAGAAATATCAATAACCTCAGAAATGCAGATGACACCACACTTATGGCAGAAAGCGCCATAAAAAAAAAGCCTCTTGATGAAAGTGAAAGAGGAGAGTGAAAAAGTTGGCTTAAAGCTCAACATTCAGAAAACGAAGATCATGGCATCTGGTCCCATCACTTCATGGGAAATGGATGGGGAAACGGTGTCAGACTTTATTCTCTGGGGCTCCAAAATCACTGAAGATGGTGACTGCAGCCATGAAATTAAAAGATGCTTACTCCTTGGAAGCAAAGTCATGACCAACCTAGATAGCATATTCAAAAGCAGAGACATTACTTTGCCAACAAAGGTCCATCTAGTCAAGGCTATGGTTTTTCCAGTGGTCATGTATGGATGTGAGAGTTGGACTGTGAAGAAAGCTGAGTGCTGAAGAATTGATGCTTTTGAACTGTGGTGTTAAAGACTCTTGAGAATCCCTTGGACTACAAGGAGATCCAACCAGTCCATTCTGAAGGAGGTCAGTCCTGGGTGTTCTTTGGAAGGAATGACGCTAAAGCTGAAACTCCAGTACTTTGGCCACTTCATGCGAAGAGTCGACTCATTGGAAAAGACTCTGATGCTGGGAGGGATTGGGGGAAGGAGGAGAAGGGGACAACAGAGGATGAGATGGCTGGATGGCATCACCGACTCGATGGATGTGAGTTTGAGTGAACTCTGGGAGTTGGTGATTGACAGGGAGGCCTGGCGTGCTTCGATTCATGGGGTCCCAAACAGTTGGAAACGACTGAGCGACTGAACTGAACTGAACTGAAGAGGTAATTAACTATTTAAACAAAATGTTGAGTGCCTAAGAACTGATCCTTTCAAATTGTGGTGCTAGAGAAGATTCTTGAGAGTCCCTTGGAAAGCAAGGAGATCAAAACAGTCAATCCTACAGGATATCAACCCTGAATATTCACTGGAAGGACTGATGCTGAAGCTCCAATGCTTTGGCCACCTGATGTGAACAACCAACTCAGTGGAAAAGACCCTGATGTTGGGAAAGAGTGAGAGCAGGAGGAGAAGGGGGTAACAGAAGCTAAGATGGTTGGATGGCATCAACAACTCAATGGACATGAGTTTGAGCAAACTCCAGGAGATAGTGAAGGACAGGGAAGCCTGGTGTGCTGAAATCCATGAGGTCCCAAAGAGTCGGACACAACTTAAGAGACTGAACAACAACATAAGTTTATGGTAATATGTAAAAGTAAAACGCATGACAATATCATAAAGGAGAGAAATGGAAGTATACTTTTGGTTCTCAAACTATACATGAAATAATAAAATATCATTTGAATGTATCATGTAATAATTTAGAGATGTACATTATAAACCTTAGGGGCGTGCCTGGTAGCTCAGTGGTTTAAAAAAAAAAAAAAAAAATCTGCCAGCCAGTGCAGAAGACCTGGGTTCGATCCCTGGGTTGCAAAGATTCCCTGGAGAAGGTAATGGAAACCCATTGTAGTATTCTTGCCTGGGAAATCCCATTGACAGAGGAGCCTGGTGGGCTACAAGGGGAGATCACTTCTGCCTTTTTCTTCCTCCCTGTTCCCTCCTAACTAACTCTGGGCCAGATACAGAAAGGAACAAGGGAAATTCTGGGGATGATGGCTAAGTTTAATTTCTTGATTGTGGTAACGACTTCCTAAGTGTATACAGACACTCATCAAAACTAACTATACAGTTAAATATCTGTAGATTATTGTCATTTATATCTCAGTAAAGCTGTTAAAGTGCTGCAATTAATATGCCAGCAAATTGGGAAAACTCAACAGTAGCCACAGGACTGGCCACATTCCAATTCCAAAGAAAGGCAATGTCAAAGAATTGAAACTACCACACAATTGTGCTCATTTCACATGTGAAACTGAAAGTTGCTCAGTCGTGTCCAACTCTTTGTGAGCCCATGAACTATACAGTCCATGGAATTCTCCAGGGCAGAATACTGGAGTGGGTAGCCTTTCCCTTCTCCAGGGTATCTTCCCAACCCAGGGATTGAACCCAGGTCTCCCACATTGCAGACAGATTCTTTACCAGCTGAGCCACAAGGGAAGCCCCACATGTAGCAAGGTAATGTTCAAAATCCTTCAAGTTAGGCTTCAACAATACATGTACCAAGAACTTCCACATGTACAAGCTGGATTCAGAAAAGGTACATGATCCAGAGATCAAATTGCCAACATAAGGTACATGATCCAGAGATCAAATTGCCAACATCCGCTGGATCACAGAAAAAAGCAAGAGAATTCCAGAAGAACATCTATTTCTGCTTCATTGTCTACGATAAAGCCTTTGACTGTGTGTATCACTACAAACTGAGGAAAATTCTTAAAGAGATGCAAATACCAGAGTACCTTACCCGCCTCCTGAGAAACCTGTATGCACATCAAGAAGCAACAGTTAGAACCAGACATGGAACAACGGACAAGTTTAGAATTGGGAAAGGAGTACGTCAAGGCTGTGAACTGTGACCCTGCTTATTTAACTTATATGCAGAGTACATCATGAGAAACGCCAGGCTGGATGAAGTACAAGCTGGAATCAAGACTGCTGGGAGAAATATCAATAACCTCAGATATGCAGATGACACCACCCTTATGGCAGAAGGTGAAGAGAAACTAAAGAGCCTCTTGATGAAGGTGAATGAGGAGTGTGAAAAAGCTGGCTTAAAACTCAACATTCAAAACTAAGATCATGGCATCCGGTCCCATCACTTCATGGCAAATAGACGGGGAAACAATAGAAACAGTGACAGACTATGTCTTCTTGGGCTCCAAAATCACTGTGGACAGTTACTGCAGTCATGAAATTAAGACACTTGCTCCTTGGGAGAAAAGCTATGACAAACCTAGACAGCATATTTAAAAAGCAAAAAGCATCACTTTGCCAACAAAGGTCCATCTAGTCAAAGCTATGGTTTTTCCAGCAGTCATGTACTGAAGTGAGAGTTGGACCTTAAAGAAGGCTGAGTGCCAAAGAACTAATGCTTTCAAATTACAGTGCTGGAGAAGAATCTTGTGAGTCCCTTGGACAGCAAGGAGATCGAATCAGTCAATCCTAAAGGAAATTAACCCCAAATATTCATCGGAAGGACTGATGCTGAAACTCCAATACTTTGTCCAGCAAAGGTGAAGAGCCAACTCACTGGAATAGATCCTGATGCTGGGAAAGACTGAGGGCAGGAGGACAAGTGGAAGACAGAGGATGAGATGGTTAGATAGCATCACTGACTCAATGGACATGAATTTGAGCAAACTCCGGGAGATAGTGAAAGACAGGGAAGCCTGGCGTGTTGTAGTCCATGGGGTCGCAAAGAGTCAGACACAACTGAGTGACTGAACAACAAAAGCTGTTTGTTGTGTGTGATATAAAATCATCTATTACTAATCAGTCATGCTTCAGCCCCAGAGATGAAACACTGAAAGAAAAAGATGGATACAGGACTCTCAACACAGAATATAGTCTTAGCAGAGAAAACAGACACTAAATGCTGAGAAATTTGATAAAGTCTATGAAGAATCAGGTCTATGGAAAAGTACATATTCTAATTTGTAGAGATTTTATAGCATAGGTTCTAATAGTCAAGAAAGGAATCTGACTTTCTTGTAAACCAAGATGAAAAAATGGAGTATGAATTAGCTAAGTGAAAATATATACATTTACTGAGTGGAGTCTAGGGGAAAAAAAATATAAGAGAAAGGCCCAGAAATGGAATTGCTAGGTCAAAGGGCAGTAACATTTTATACAAAAGATTTTTATTGCTTAGTTCTTTGGGATAGAAAAAGACAAAGTGACATTTACTGTTTATGCAGTGTCACAGGGGGTAGCAAAGCGGGTTTTAGAACAATTTAACAACACATAAGACAAGAGAACAAAACTCAATGCTCTGAGCTCTTCGAGTCCAGACACCCCACCTTCATTCTCACATCCCAACTGCAGAGCTTCACACAGCACAGGTGCCTGCCAACAGTTTGTTGAATTAATAAGAACCCCCTGGGCTGGTTATAAAAGAAATCAAACCATCAGGAGGAGCAGCTCAATCATCTCACACTCTCTAGAAATGGCAGTTTTTAAAAGAATTAACCTCTTCTTCATCATCCTCAAGTAATTCTTAATGAAAGCTCCTCATGTGAACTACTGCAAAGCCTCCCAACTGGTCTCCCCGTCTCCACTCCCTTCATCGTCCAAACTCAATCTCCCAGAGCCTAGGAGTGAACTTGCTGTGGTTTAGTTGCTAAGATGTATCCGATTCTTTTGCAACCCCATGGACTGTAGCCTGCCAGGCGCCTCTGTCCACGTGATTTCCCAGGCAAGAATACTAGAGTCGGTTATCGTTTCCTCCTTCAGGGGATCTTCCTGACCCAGGGATCGAACCCATGTCTCCTGCATTGGCAGGCAGATTCTTTACCTCCGAGCCACTGGGGAAGCCCCGAAGAGTGAACTCTTCAATCCCCAATTTAGTAATTTCCCTTCTCTACTTAAGACCCTAATGTAAATGACATCTCATCATCTCCACCTGTGCATCCCAAACAATAATCTAAGACCAATACTGGTGAAATGAGGGAGAAAAAGAATATCTTAGTTTTTTCACAGTGTACTCAAGAGGAATATTTATTGTGACAGTTTGCTTCCTGCTTTTTTGGTGTCAAAATATCCTTCTGATTATGAAAAGGTGGGTGAGGACATGACAGTTTTTAAGAAACAGCTCCACTAAGGAAATTAAAAAGCTGGTAAATCTATGACAGCTGAGCTTCACTTTGTAATTGCCCATGGAAAAGTCTGGGAAACACTGACTCACAGGATAAAAAAAAGCCAAAGATTAAAAAGTGCCTTCACCTATCTAAATCTTCTCACTCTCCCAGTAGATTTGTTTGCTCTTGCAAAACAGCAGTGCAGTAGTGCCCTGCACAGAGTCTAATTGTTTCCCCTTTGCTCAGGCTTTCCCAGGAATGGAATGACCTCAACAACTTCTCTCCTTCATTCAGTCTATGTACTGAGTATCGACTATGCCAACCACTGTCTCTACAGAGTGAGCACTGAGCAAAAGAGAAACACCACAGTGAGCTCCATGGAACTCACAGTCTAGTGCAGGAAACAGATATCAAATAAACAAAGAATTAAAAACTATAACAAGTACTGCCTTAAAGAGAATGGAATGAAGGTGCCCCAAATCGAAAGACTCGTCAGGAAGGTACTATAGTTCAGGCGAGAGATATCAATGATTTGGACCAGGGTAGAGGCATGGAGAAGACAAGATTTTGAGTTGACAGGCTTTGCTGAGAAACTGAATAGGAGATTATCTCGCTGTCCCTCACTGTGCACACTGTTGAACCATGGTAGGCAAGGCATGAGCAGGGATAAGGGAAGAAAACTCAAGGAGTTGCAGGAACGGCAGACACATTTACTGTCTCCTGACTGGCACAGCAGCCGTAGAAACAGACACACTATTTTCTCTTCTCATGGTTCACCTAGCGGACACAGCTATAACGCAGCAGCAACGGCTTCTCAGGTGATGCTTATACAGGGCACTGAACGTGCACAGTACAATAAATGGTCTCAGCTGTTATGTAACTATGTATTCACAAAACGTGGGCAAGAGCGAGAGGCCGTGTGGTGAGAGTCTGATCACTGCTAATTTGCTCCTTCCCTACAGAGGTTAAAAAAACAAGAAATACACCAAAGATAAAGCACAAACGACTATGTCGACCTGCGTTAGAAGTCTTCCCATACATACCCACTCTGCGCTTGATTATACTACTTGCTTTGGCCAGTGGAACAGCAGCAAACTTACTGCGAGCAGAGCCTGAAAAAACTCTTGTGCACTGCTTGTCTCTTGGAATAAGCCTGTGGCAGCCTGCTGGATGAGACCATATGGAGGAAAACCAAGAAGGGAGCATCTGAAACCATCTTACAGCAGCCTATAGCCAGAGAACACCAAATGTATGAGAAAGCTGAGTTATGACTAGAGCCGCCTAGCTAACCTGTAGACTTATAAGCACTAATAACTGCTTACTGTTTTGAGCCACTGAGTTTTGAGGTGGTTTTTTAATGCAAGGCTAAATAACACGGAGTTATTATTTATTTATGTAAGGTGGGAGAAAGGGAATGAAAAGAAACAGCAAGCTTATTTTTTCTTATCCTGATCAACTCCTACCTACTCTTTACAGCGCAACTGAGATATCAACTCCCTCATCTAGAAGCTTTCCTAGATGTCTCTGGCCGGTTTGAGAAACATGGAAACACCATCACTATGTTTTGTACATATCCTGATCACTGCCTTACCACATCCTCCTGTAACTATCAGCTTACACTTTTCTTCCTAGCTAGACAATAGCAACTTTACATTACTGTGTCATATTCATCTTTATTGTATCAGCATGTACATAAAACAGGCTCTCAAGAGAGGTTGCTGAGTTTCTATAATTTATACATTAAACGAATAAACCCTTACTTGATACTATAAAACCTATTAACTCTAGATTATCGCTCAAAGTGTGATCCACTGACATGAATCAGAATCAGCAGGATTGTGTATCAAAAATGCAATCTCTGGGCTCTTTATCGTCAACTAAAATGCCACTCGTTACATTGTAAAAACATGGATGATTATTCCCGCCACCGACAGATAAAATAAGTAGAAGTGTGGATACTAAACCAACTCGTCTCCAATTTTTTCTCGAGATGTAGAGAAAAGTCCTACGACAGAGTCCTCAATCTGACAGCCTATAAATGCAACGGAGTTTCTCTTCTAAGAATTGGGTCTCAGCCAGAGGACAGGAGCAGAAGGTCTTCCAAAGAGGTGTGGCTTCTCAACGCACACAGGGGATGCTCCAAGAGCAAAGCCTGTCCTGAGCACTCTCTGCAGCAGGAAATCAGACCAGGACCGACAGGCGGGCCGGGCCTAGGCAGTACCTCGGGCAGGCTCTCGGAGCCCGGGCAGCAGAGCCGAGGGCGGAACCCACGGTCCTGCTACGCCAGAGCCACTGGAAAGCGGCTCCCTAGGGGGTCGGGGAAGGGAGTCATTCTCCAGAGAAAGCCATGGTAAACCCCAGCCCGGCTTGACCGTGAGGAAAGTCACAGTCGCCTGGCTAGCCGAAGTCAAAAAAGAAGAAAATGAAGAATGGGTCGCGCCGAAGGAAACCGAAAGGTGAACGGAACAGAGGGCGAGAGGGTGCCGCCGCTTCCCACCTGCGTCAAGTTCCAGCTGGTAAGAAGGCAGAGGTTCGAGGGAGAGCTTGTAACTCTCGAAGCGGGGATCCAGCAGTGGTCTCTTCACCCGCAGGGAGCAATTAGCGGCCACCTCCATCGCCTTCCAGGGGCCCAGCGTGAGAATTAGTAAAGCTCTCGTTGAAAGGTCCGCGCTTCCCTGGGAGTACTGTGGCTTGGAGGCGGCGTGGTTCTCATCCCAGAAAACACTGCGGCGCAGCGTGCCTTCTGGGAAATGTAGTGCCCGCGAGA
This sequence comes from Bos taurus, assembly GCF_002263795.3. Taxonomy (NCBI): domain Eukaryota; kingdom Metazoa; phylum Chordata; class Mammalia; order Artiodactyla; family Bovidae; genus Bos; species Bos taurus. The sequence goes on along the minus strand of NC_037341.1, from coordinate 55,087,771 downwards.
AAGTTGCCTCTGTTGCATGCTGGGATATGTAGTCTTTCGTGAACTCAATGCCCATGCGACAGCAGGATCTGGACTCTCTTACCCAGAAGGCTGAGCGACCAAGAGGCGGCCCGCGCTGATTAAATTCTCACTTTATAGGCAGGGTAGCGAGACCCCGCCCCGGAAATGCGTGTGCTAGCTTTCTGTGTGCTTAGGTGCCCGAGCTACTGAGGGTCTAGGTCCGGGCAGCCGAAGAGTGTGGTAGGTAACGGTCGTCAGCGCAAGGGTCATTTCGTCGCTGGGAAGGGACGGCCCTCGCCCGCGGTGATGGTGGTGAGCTATGCCCGTGGTCCTCAGGGCCGGGACCCGGGCCCAGCCCAGGCTCCTTTCGATGTGCTGTCTTTCGTTAGCTTCCCCGACCCGCGCTCGCGGGCCTGTAGGGCTCTCCGACAGGGCGTGCTACCGGAGTTGGCCTGAAGCCAGTCCTCGCTTTGTTTTCTGGCTCCTCCCCTCCCGCCTCTCCCGCTGTCTCCGCCCTATTCTATTTTCCGTAAGAATGTCTGAACTGGGAGGGATCCCCTAGCGCCCTTGTTTTACCAGTGAGAAAACTGAGGCCTTTTAAGAATTGACTTGTCCAAGGTCACTATCCGTAGTGTCGGGCCGAAGGCAGGATCGAGTTCAGTATTCTAGGGAAGGTCCTGACTATAGATCTTAGTGTTATTTTGAAAATGTTAGCCTCCAACTGCAAAGGCAAACATATCCTAGTTCTTTCTCAACCTCTCCTTTTTCCTGTTGCATTAAAGAAAAAACACAACTCTGAAAACTCACCGCCACTCTCAGTTTTCTTAAAGGCGGCGAGTTGGGAGACAACAAAAGTTCTCAAGGTAGTGACAGATAAGTAGGGTAACGTTGGCTTATTCCAAGTTTTACAACTTAACCTTCCTCTTATTTCTACACCGCTTTGGTTGTCTGTTTTTACTGAAAATTGAGAATTTTCTAAGTTAGGAATTTATTTGAGGTTTCTTTTTTCTTTATGCCAACCTGCAAGTTTTGATAAAGAACATACACACCCACACACAGCTAGTTTGGCGGTTGTAATTCTGTACATCCTAGTGAAAAGTAAAGTGCTTAAGAGCCTTACCTGGAAATTTTGTCACCAACTGTACTTAATCTTTTATTGATATTCAGGTTATATAGCTTCCCCCAAATTTTGAATGCATTTAATTTAACAGTCAGTTGTTATGTGCTTGTAAAGTATTTGGGGGCTTCTGGGGTCACAGTATCTGAGTTCACTTTTCTATCTTGGTTCCTCAGTTTCCTCACCTGTAAAATATAAACTGTGTTAATACTACTTACATAAAAGAATAAGATCTGGGAATTAAATGAGATAAAAACAGATTAGCTCAGTGCCAGGCACATATGCATTTAACAAATGTACAGTAATTGTTATTATCCAAAGACTTATTAATGAAGGGTACATGGTGGGGGGGAAATTGTAAAGTTCATCATTATGACTTCTTGGGAAACAGTAAATAATATTAGAGTAATGACATTATCAACACAATGTTGAAATTTATCACCCCTTCAGTTGATAGAATGTTAAGTCTGTTGAGGTGCTAGCCTAGAGGATTTAGAAGACAATGCTTTGTAAGTGTTCTGTATCTGAAAATACATGTTGATGTTCAGGTTAGCAAGATGAACAAAGATGCGCAGATGAGAGCAGCGATTAACCAAAAGTTGATAGAAACTGGAGAAAGAGAACGGTAAGTAATAGATTGTATTAATAAATTACATTTAACATCTTTAAATTATAACTTTGTTTTATTACAAGAATCTAGTTATCAAGTAACAATACTGATGTTAGTAGAAATAATTACAGAAAATTGAGATTATTCAAAACTTCAATTCCTAACATCAATTTAAAAAAAAATGCTTAGGTCTGTTCAATATGGCAAGACTTGGAGGGAAGTGAATCATGTACAAAGATGAACAGGAAATGACTCTCAAAAAATGTGTAACTAAAGGAGAAGAAAAATACATACCCAAATAACTGCTGTTGGAGATAAAATGTTGCCTAGTTTTAAGAGAGAGTCAACATAATGGAACCAGTTTCAGTTACCAAGGTCTCATATCCTCAGAGTGCATTTGCTGTTCTTACTCTCTGAAATATTCTTTCCCCCCATCTTTAAGTAATTCGAGCTCATTATCAGGTTTTAATTTAAATATCATCTCTTCCAGGAATCTGTTAATTCCCAAATACCTTGTTCTGTCATAGCATTTAATTACTTTGTATTATACTGGCCTACTTTGCTAGTTTGTATAAGTAGAGTTTCTCCACAGCAGAAACTGTATACCCAGCATCATACCTAGCATATAATTGGCCAAGTAAACATCTGAAGAATGAACAGGTTTCCACGTGCAGAGGAGAGGCTAAAGAATCAAAAAAAGGCTTCCAGGAGCAGGGTGATAAATTGTATGAGAGAAACCTAAGAGGGAACTTTCAGCTTCTACCTGGAGATTAAAATGATCAGTGAAGTCTCCCAGAATGGTGGAAGTGTTACTTCACCTGGGAGAGAAGAATTAGTGGTTCCCCAGCACAGTAAAAGAGAAAGGACAGTCTGGGCAGATGGAAACAAATATGCAAAGTCAAAGAAATTTGTTCTAATATGATAATATTCTGGGGGAACTGTGCAATTAAAATGTGAAAGACAGTAGACAGGAGAAATGTGGTTTTTGTATAATCAGAAATCTTTCCATTAAAAAGGATGAGAAACTAGCTCAACTAATGGAAATGTATAATATTGTGTTACTAAAAGTCTAGGGTTTGAAGGTACTTCAGGCACCACTGGGTCCAGTCTCTCAAAAATTGTCAGCAAAAATATGTCTTTATTTTCCTATCTCATATCTGCTTTCCTCTGTTGGCTTTATTTTCCAGAAGGCACTACGCACAAAGTGGCAGGAATTAGGAACTCAAAATTTACATCTCCAGCTAAGACTACCTTTCTCCTAGTCGTTTTAGCAATGTACTTAACTTGGTTACATCCTTGTTCAGTAATAGGCCATTCATGATCCACCTTGCCTAGCTCACATTTCCATTGCTAGAGCCCCTACCCAGATTTCTCACACTGGAGTTGGAGAGTGTATTTACTGTCAAAGAAATGGCAGAAAAATAGGTGGTAGGTTTGCAAAAACATTTGTTGACTTATCCTTGGATGGTGGGAGGCATTAAAAAATTTTAAGAGGCTGACTAGATCGTGTTGCACTTTAGGAATGTTATTTTGGCAGTGTGAAGGAGATTTGAAGGACTAAAGATAGATTGTGAAGATAGTATCAGGAGAAAAGTAAAAGAGCAAAAAAGGAAAGAACTTACAGTTTGTTAGTTTTTTTTTTTTTTAAGTAAAATCAACAACCCTTGATATGAGGAATGAGGAGGAAGAAAGCCTCTAGAACAGTGCCTTGGGAAACCAAGAGGATAGTATGGCCAGTAGTGGCTATAGGGGATTATGTATTGTTTTTCATTTGTCTTCATTCACATAGCTTTAAGTTACTGAGTTTCTACCATTTGCCATGTCCTGTTAAGGTCTGAAGATACAACAGTGAACAAAATGAAGTCTGTTCTTTTATACTGCTTACATTCTAATGGAAGGAGACAGAAAATACATGTGCAGTGTGTCAGATGGTGAGGAGTTCTAGAGGAAAAATAAAGCAGAGAATAATCAGGTGTGTTATAGAAAGGAAAACAAGTAGACCTCACTGATAAAGAGATCAGAAAGATTTGAGGGAGTGGGGAGACTCAAGAGCCATGGTCCTGAGACAGTATGCCTGGCTTTTTTTTCTTTGGCCATGTTTCACACGCCTTGTGGGACCTTAGTCCCTCATCAGGGATGGAACCCAGGGCCCTACAGTGAAAGCACCGAGTCCTAATCACTGCACTGCCAGGACATTCCCTTGCCTGGCCTTTTGAGGAACCCATGGAAGCCACTGAGACTGAGTCAGTTGGGAAGAGAGAAACAGTAAAGTCAGAGACATCGCTGGGGAGGGGGCAAACCATGCAGGGTCTCTTAGGCTATAGTAAAGACTGGAAATTGCATTCGGAGTAAGCTGGGAGATCCCTGGAGGGTTTTGAGCAGGGAGAGGAGAAGGAAGTGCAGAGGGAAAGTGGCAGGGAACAAGTCAGAGGCTTTGGCAGCAGTCCAGTCAGAAGAAGATGGTGGCTTGAACTAGCTAGTAATGGCAGAGGTGGTGAAAAGCATTTGAATTTCAGGTATATGTTTAAAAACTGGAACCAGTAGGATGTGCTTATAGATTGGATATTAGTGTTATCAAAATTACTGAGTGAAGGAGGCTGCCAAGGTTTTTAGCCTGAGCACCAAGACGAATGGAGTTGCCTTTCTGGTAAGAACAGCTTGAGGTGGAAGAGAAGCAAGAGTTGGGTTTTGGCCCTATTAAGATTAAATGACTTAATTAAACATCAAGATGGAAATGTCATGTAGTAGATGTTAGGAGTATTGAAAAAGAAGCAGTTTGGCTTGTGACTCGACATGTTTAAGCTGAGAAATGAGATGGTTTGGGTTGAAGATTGAGGCTTTGTAACAGTAGGTTTTGCAGAAGATAAAATATTTTTTTGCACCCATGATGTCATCAGTTGTAATACATACCATTATTTTTTTAACCATTAAGAAAAGAAAATACTGCCAATTAAATTATGATAGGCAGGCCAATGACTGAATTGTTAAAATGTGGGAAAGTACAGTCTTAGAATTAATGAAATACCATAGTTAATGTAGTAACTAAAGTTTTTCCCTGGTGGTTCAGACGGTAAAGAATCTGCCTGCAATGCAGAAGACGTGGGTTCAATCCCTGGGTTGGGAAGATCCCCTGGAGAAAGAAAAGGCTATCCACTCCAGTATTCTTGCCTGGAGAATTCCATGGACAGAGGAGCCTGGCAGGCTACAGTCCATGGGGTCACAGAGAGTCCGACATGACATGACTGAGCTACTAACATATAACTAATGTATAATTTAGAAGGGTAATGAGAAAAAGGGAAGGGGAAGTCTATAAGGTTGAGATATAATGGGGCAGTAAGATAGTTAATGGTTAAGAATTTGTAGTTAAAGAATGGATTCTGGGGTTTGAAGCTTTCAAAAGTATAGCTGCTTCAAACTCAACTAATACCCTTTTGAAGTTGTACAAAACCCACAATATTCCTGTTGGTGGAGGGAAGTAGAAAGTGTGTAAGAAGGGCCAACTAGGGTTTCTTAAGAAGTATTGTGTCCCATCCACTTGACTGAATTTTATTGATGATGAAAATGAGGCTCAGCATTTAAATTGACTCACATAAGATCAAAGAACTTTTTAGTGATAGAACCAAGATTAGGCCATGGTTAAATTAAAAGTTTTGTAACCAGAAGGCAGGGGATTTTTCATTGAACAGTGAAGCTTTGCTTCAAACATTCCTGTGTAAGATACTGTACGCTGCTGTAGTTTAATTAGGAAACACTTCTTTTTCAACAGCCTCAAAGAGTTGCTGAGAGCTAAATTAATTGAATGTGGCTGGAAGGATCAGTTGAAGGCACACTGTAAAGGTAATCAGTTTCATTTAGAAGATAAGCTAATTCCATTGCTCTCAACTGTGTGGGTCTGAAATTCACTAGAAAAAATTATAATCAGTGTTTTAAGATATATTGCTTGCTCAAGCATAGTTTTACACAAATAGAAAATTGAATCATGTGGTATAGACTACTTGCACTGAGTGATCATATGTAGATCTGTTGCTTAAATTTTAGAAATGTTTCTTTTTGTTTCTCTTAAAACAATTGAGGCAAGATTTCCTCTGGCATGAAATATCCCACCTTTCTCAGTGTGCCTACTGGAAGTGAAACATTAGTGATTCCTAGTCAGTTTTTCTTAATAATATGTTGAGCATGTTATGGCTGGCAGACTTATAGAAATATTATCTCCTGTCTTTAACAGTGTTATTTTTGAAAAAAATCATCTATAAAAGCTCTTAGAAAATTACTTATATTTTTTAAATTATAAAATGGAAGCTTGTTAAATTACTGGGTATTGATGATGATGCCATTAGCTAGATTCCACAAGTCACTAAGGTGAGCCTCCTTCCTTTCTGGCTCAGCTTTTGGCATGTTGGAATTCTGGATATTTATAATGAATTCTCATTGTAATGGTTTCTACAAATGATAATGATAATAGAGGCTTTATATCATTAATCCAAAGAAGGCAATGTGCCAAATTAACAAAAGCATAGACTTCAAGGTCAAATAGACCTTCGGTGTAAGACTGGAGCTGGATTTCAAGTCGTGTTTGAATGAGTTATTTAATTTTTAAGCATCACTTGCCTCACTTTCAAAGTGGGGAAAATGCCCAGGCCATTAGATAATCATGAATATTAAATATTGCAAAGCACCCAGCACATAATAGGGGTCCAGTAAGTGTTAACTCCTTTCCTCCTCCTCCTCCTCTTGGTCCAACATAGAGAAGAGAACAAATGAGTTGTTCCATATTTTAATTTTGGACAATTTGAATTTACAGTTCAAATTCATTCTACTTGTTACAACTATTTGTCTTATGTTTTGAATCTAGTGAATACATGCTGTGTTTAAGGTTGAACTAAATCTTCATTAGAAAGAAAAAAAGAAGTGTCCTCTTTTTTTTTTTTTTTTAAAGACCAGTCTGGACTCTAAAAACATGATCTTAACCCTTCCTCTATGAAAATCTTTCTTACAGATAATGATTTTAAATGATATGATTTGTTTTTTGCTTTTGCATAAGAGGTAATTAAAGAAAAGGGACTAGAACACGTTACTGTTGATGACTTGGTGGCTGAAATCACACCAAAAGGCAGAGGTAAGGAATACAAATGTGTGAAAGGAAATGTAGGCTAAGACATGATTTGTTTTCTCTCTTGCTGGTTCAGGTTTTCTTTTCTTTTTAACAGGGAAAAGCACTCTTTCTAAAATTATGTGGGTATACTTGCATCTTCTCTTTGGGAAGAGTTATAGTTGCCTCGCCAACTTTCTTGCAGTTTTGAGTAACAAACGAGGTGTAAAATGTTTTGTACTCTTATAACAATATACACATGTAAGTTGATATGGTTGTTAAAACAGATAATTTCTTAAATTTTGGATTTTTTATAGAGGCAAATATTACCGGAAGCTAGGATTTGTAAAGTTTAGCCTTATGTGTAATAATTCAGTGTTTTACAGCAGTCCCTGAGTCATTGCTCGCTTTCCTTATTAAAAATAAACAAAGTTGTCTTCTTGGGTGTCTAATTAAGAATCTGGTAGCTCCGTAACTTCATGATTGAGTAATTCATGTTTAAGACTCACTTCAGCTGCCTTCTAAATTTCTCCCTTTAATGCCTTGTTAAGAGAAATCAAAAGAAACAGGAAATAATGTTAAGTCTATATGTAATAATTAGGTGTAACTAGATTATTTTCATTTATTTTGAGGAAGGCGGTAGCGGGTGGTTGTAGTTATAAGTGGAAGCAGGTAAATTAGATAACCCATTAGTTGTTTCCTCACACAGAAGAAGTAAAAAGAATTAAAGTGTGAAAAGTAAATCACTTTAAAATTATTACCAGAGAATACTAGGCCCCTGAATTGCTACCACCTGGAAAGAGCTACAGTATCCCACGGTCCTTTCCAGCCATCTTTTAAAACATAACTTTGTCAGTCAATCATATTTTGGGGTGGGGCAGTATTTATTGCCCTCCCCATGGATTTATATTTTTAAATAAATTTCTGTGTTTTGTTTCGACTTTTCTTCTGTAATTTTTGCTTAATCTGTTAACATTTAGGAAGTAAATCTGTTAACAGGGTAGAAATTATCTCTGCATTTCCTTCAGTGCTTGTGTGTTGGATATTTCAATCCCTTATAGCTCCCCTGCTAGAGAATTAGCAAAAAAGAAAAGTAAAAATAAATCTTTTCTTTTCATTGTTAAGAAAGTATTTTTTAAATTAACATATGGTAAAATTGACCCTTTTTTAGTGTCAGTTCTGTGAACTTTGTACACATGTATAGATTCGTAGTAAAAGACTCCCTCAAGCTATTCCTTTCTAGTCACACCTCATCTGTAACCCCAAGGCAGCTGATCTGTTCTCAGTCATCATAATTTTGAGTAAAAGTGTATTTAATATACATATTGATCACATTTCCAGTGGACTTAATTATGTAGTCCTTATTTCTCGGCAGGTTTATACTAAATTTATAAAGAGGAGTATTTGTCTTACTTGATTTCTGTCATTTGTGGAATTTTTTGTAGAAATATTGAACTATATCTGAAGATTTCATTTCCTCTGGATTCAAGCAAATAACATTAGAAGTTAAAGTTAATTCCTTCTTGTCCTTATTTATTAGTAGCCAAAAGGGAGGGAAATAGTGTAGATTTGATAACTGACATTTAATATTAAGTTTCAAGGATCAGGGCTCCCCCCACCTTTTTTTTTCAGCTGTGCCTTGCAGCCTCTGGGATCTCAGTTCCCCAGCAAGGGAACGGACCTGGGCCAAATGGCGGTGAAGCCTGCAATCCTAACCACTAGGCCACCAGGGAACTCCCATTTCCCCATTTTTGGTTTAATATTCAGAGTAGATAATATAGTCAGTCACGATTCAAGATTTGAAACATGAACATATGACAGAAACAACTATTGTTGAAGCTCTTGCATCTTTGTTGATTCAAGAGAATTATATGCATTTATTTCAATACAGAATCACCAAATTATCTCCCCAAATATGCTGTATCAATTTATTCTCCCACCAGCCAATGTAACAGGGCCAGTTTTCCCTCAGTCTTGCCAATGCATATATTAGTGACCTTTGGATTTTAGCCAATCTGATTGGTAAAACATGCTATCTGAATGGTAGTTTTAATTTTCATTTCTGTTGTGAGGTTAAATTCTTTTGACATTCAAGAACTGTGTGCTTCTCCTTTCATCATTTTTCTGTGAGCCTGCTGATCTTTTTCCTATCAAGTTGAAGAAATTGTATAGTAGAGAGATTACCCTGTTTTTGTAAGAGTGCTTTCTCTGTTTTTTTGTTTGATTTTAACCAGGCTTATTAAATTGCATTTGAATCAGATTTAGCAATCTTTTACAGCCTCTCTTTCAGAAAGGCCTTTTCTATTCCTAGTGTAAAGAATTTTCACATGTGAATTATATTTTTAGGTATTGGATAGTTCTTTCAAACAATAAATTTCAAATATACTTTATTATCTCAGATGTCTTTATTTTTTTTTTATTGAAGCGTGAGGGTTACTTATGAAATTTCACTTGGTAATCCTGAATAAAATACCAGATCTCAAATTGATAAATATTAATTGGAATCATCTTACTCTTATGTTTTTATTTTTATATTTCAGCCCTGGTACCTGACAGTGTAAAGAAGGAACTCCTACAAAGAATAAGAACATTCCTTGCTCAGCATGCCAGCCTTTAAGATTGAATTAGATTGTGTTGTTTTGTGGTTTTATTTCTAAAGTAAAACTTGCCATAAATTAGGAATCGATTTCCCAAAATAAAATCCTTTTTTGTATGATGGTATACAGTTTTCAGTAATGATGTATACATTGTATTGATTTTTTTCCCTAAATGTGTTATTTTAATAAATATCTCATGAATGAGTTTGAAGTTTCCTTGGATTTTGGAATAAATGGGACTTTATTAATAATTCATCAGATTTGTTGAGAGAAAAGTCAGCAATTAATATAGTTTAAGTGTTAAGTATGTAAATGTTAAGTAAGCACATCTCTGTACTAACAATTTAGGAGAAGTAAGCAGCCTCTTCTGATTGTTTGGATGTAGTATATGCCTCTTTTGAATCCCTATATTTTATAATATATGTCCCATCTTGTACTATGGATACCTTATTTCTTATTTGTTATAACGCTGAGGGTTAGGACTGGGTCTTACTCATCTTTATGTGCCTTCCTTATTCCTCAAAGAATTTACCATCTTACTGGAAGAGAGAACATTTGCAAAGTGGCTCCGTACCAAGCTCCTCTCACATACTCTACTCATCTGAACTTTGAAAGCAGAAACTAAATTGCATCCCCACATACTAAGGTCAAGAACGAACTAATGGGAAATAATCTCCATCCATAGCTTTACTCTGACATCAAGATTGCCAAATCCATGGACTTTTGTCTGTTCTTACGTGAGCTCTGCTGGAAAATGAGAATGCTGACCATCCTGCCGCTTGGAACTCTTCCTACTTCTCACGTTGTTTAGACCTCCCACTGGAACCTCCTTCTGTTTCTTGCGGATACCTTTCGCTATATGGAACTTTAAATAATGATGTTTCTTAGTGCTCCCTCTGGGCCCTCTGCCTAATGATATGATTTCCTGGGCAGATTCCAGGAAACTTGGGTCGGACGATGGCTTCAAATACTAACAAATTGATAAATGGTAAACTGCATCTCCAGCCCAGCCTCAGGATCCATATACTCAACTGCTATGGATCAGCTTCCTTGAATGTTCCATAAACACCTCAAACTGATCACACCTAAGAGTGATTTTTTTTTTTCCTCTAGTAACTGCCCATACTGTGTTTCTCTTCTGTCTGAATGATTCTCCCAGACATACAGATTACCTGAAAGTGTTAGTTGCTCAGTCGTGTCCGACTCTCTGCAACCTCTCGGACTGCAGCCCACCAGCCTCCTCTGGGATTCTCCAGGCAACAATGCTGGAGTGGGTAGCCACTCCCTTCTCCAGGGGATCTTCCCGACCCAGGGATTGAACCAGGGTGTCCTGCATTGCAGGCATATTCTTTACCATTTGAGCCACCAGATTACTTGAACTTGTTAAAACACTGATTCTGAAGGTAAGGAATATGGCACCAGATTGTGTATTTCAGACAGGCTTCTCAAATGTGCTCATGCTGGTAATCAAGACCATTTTGAGTGTCACAAGATTGTAAATTGTCAACTACCTGCCCTCTTAGGCCCTCTTAAGTTCAAGCCCAGATTATTGCAGTAGGCTCTTAATATTTCCTTGTTTCAGTTGCTCCATGCCTCCTCCAATATATCTTCCACATTACTGCCTAAGTGACCTTATTAAAATTTCAAGCCTGGTCATTTTTATTCCCCTACTTGAGATTTCTCAATGGGTAAAGTTCAAGCTCAGCCATATCACCTAGGCTCCTCTTGAACTGCCATTTACTTATTTCTCTGGTTAAGAGTCCCAAAAAGGGCCAAGTTGCTATATCTATTTGTATATCAATGGTATATTGATATATAAAATGGTATATTGATATATAAAGATATATATATCTTTGTATACATTGATATACAGTAGAAAATCCACCAAACTGGGTAGCCCTCCTACCTAACTCATTCCTACTTGCCTTTCAGAATTCAGCTTGTTGCCAGCATATTCTGATGTTTCTTGCTCTGTTTCGATTCCCTACCACTTTTTCTATGAGAAGCACCTGTTCCTGATTTCAACACCGTGGTTTTCCAACTTGAGCATGCAACTCCTGGAGGGGAAAAAACTTGACTTTATTTTGTATGATACTTATTTGTGGGTGAATGGACAAAGCAATTAACACATGAATGAACTAGTGAACAAACATGGGAGCAAAAAAGGTAACAATACAGTTGAGTGCAGATGAGGAAAGCATTCATGTTAATTTTTGGATCATGCTCTAGAGATAACAAATTTCTGATGAATTTATATTTTAAGTGTAGTCATTGAACGAACTGGACTTAATTATGAAAATTTGAGTCCAAGACACACAAAATCATAAAATTACCCGAAAAGATTTTGTTTCACTTCATTTCTTAGAAAGCAATGATCCAAAGTAATGATAGTTATATTCACCAGTATGATACCGATTATCAAAAATGAAACAATCTTAAGTGGTACATAAGTGTTGAACAATTAGTTTTTATTTCATAGTACTGTATATGAAAGCAAAAAATTGCTCATAGAGATACTAGTTTAATAGCTCGAAAGAAAATATGAGAAAATGGAAAATATTTTGAAATGGAACAAAAATAGCTGAATTGAAAATTCAAAATACTAAGGAGCCTAGCTTTAAAATGATACCGAGAAATTCCCTGCTATCTCTAGGTTTTTTGGTTTTTATTTTTGACCTCTTAGAAATTATCCTGTAGTTTTCATCTAGAACCATTGATATCTTTCAAATAAACCAACTTTGTATATATCTTGACTCACATCATTGATTTATGTTAAATTAGGAATACATCTTTTAAAAATTTTGCACCCTTTCATGCTCATTAGGAGATTACTGTTACATGACTGTGCCGAGTGAGTAAAATACTCATTAGGATTACCATAAGCTTCTCTTGTATAGGATTAAAGAAGACCCAAGTAAATTATTTACGTAATTGCTTTGCTCTGGCACCACAAGCGTATCATTTGGTTGAGCAGTGCCAAGCCTGGGCCTGGGTGATGTTGGGGATTGGTAATTGGATATGGGACTTACATAACTTGAAAAAAGACTCCATCTAACTCAAGAGAATTGTGACAGCTGCTCAGTAGCTGATGTTGGAAATGATCCAACATGTGGTTTAACCCTTCTTGTAAATGGCTATCTCATGTTACTCAGTGGCTTCATAAGACCCTCATATTTATCATCAGAAACCACACAAAAGTTATTGGATGAATCTGCCAAGAAAACAGGTGCAATTAGACAATTCGAGCTGTGATCTCATCTATTACACTGAATTATCAGGTAAGGCTGACTTTTGCCTCAGTTTCTTCATCTGCTAATAGATTTGATAATGCTGACCCTGGAGAGAATGAAAAATTTTTAAACTAAACATTATTAGTAGGATAAAAGCAATATGGGTAAATCAGAAAAAAAAAAATACAGATTCATGTTCAGTTCAGTTCAGTCGCTCAGTCGTGTCCAACTCTTTGCGACCCCATGAATGGCAGCACGCCAGGCCTCCCTGTCCATCACCAACTCCTGGAGTTCACTCAGACTCACGTCCATCGAGTCAGTGATGCCATCCAGCCATCTCATCCTCTGTCGTCCCCTTCTCCTCCTGCCCCCAATCCCTCCCAGCATCAGAGTCTTTTCCAATGAGTCAACTCTTCGCATGAGGTGGCCAAAGTACTGCCTAGGAAAATCTTTGTTGTTCAGTTGCTCAGTCCAACTCTTGTACAGCCCCATAGACTGTAGCCTGCTGGGCTCGTCTGTCCATGGGATTTTCCTCGCAACGACACTGGAGTAGGTTACCATTTACTCCTCCAGGGGATCCTCTTGACCTAGGGATTGAACTCACATCTCCGTCTATCCTGCACTGCAGGCGTATTCTTTACACTGAGTCACCCGGGAAGCCCTAGGAAAAACTGGAAATATGTAATTATTTACTATGTGTCTTCTAGATTTGTGTTGGTACAGGAATTACACTTGTGTAGAACGATGCTTTTATTTTTCAGGAATTTCTAAGTAATATTGCCATAAGAATACCTACAAAAATGCCTACATAATAACTTGATCAGAATAGAAAAAAAAAAAAGAATCACTACAATGGCACTTAGCAAGGAAAGCTGAAATTATCTTTTCACCCTGATTTTACTATGACACAAATCTGTATCCCACTTATCTTTCTGGAGAAGGAAATGGCAATTCACTCCAGTACTACTGCCTGGAAAATCCCATGGACAGAGGAGCCTGGTAGGCAACAGTCCATGGGGTCGCAAAGAGTCAGACACGACTGAGCGACTTCCTTCACTTCACTTATCTTTTTATCTTCAGTGCATAACAAAGTACATAATAGAATTCCTAATATGTTCTTATAAATGAATAGATAAATGGCAAAGGAGAAAACCTGTTTATTCCAGACTTTGAACTATATTTGGTTATTCTGCTTATCAGTCACCAGGGGGCAGTTGAAGCCTATATTTTGATCCTCTCTGGGGCTCACTGAAATATGTTCTCATGTCAACAGGCCCAAATCCAGGCCAGTCAAGCTTTTTCTAGAAGATAATGCAATTGAATTAAAACCTAATATAAAGACCTCAGAATGTGCTTCTGGTGTATATTAAGATGAAGCTACACTGAGATGCTATTTTACTGGGATAATAATAATGTAGATATTATTTTACTGGGATCATTTTCTGAAGCTAGTAATTCAGACAGCAAATTGATTTAAATAGCACAACTGAAATAATTATATTTCAGCTATTTTATCAAGAAAGTACAGTATGTAAATTCTTAATAGTTTCTAGTATGTTTTCCATCACTATGCTCCTCTCTCAGAAAGCCCTTTTAAAAGAGAATAATATTCATATTTTTCTCTTACAATGTAACTTTGTTTAATATATATATGTGTGTATATATATATATATATATGTGTGTATATATATATATGTGTGTGTGTGTGTGTGTGTGCGTGCATGTCATGAAGTGCTAAGTCACTTCAGCAATGTCTGACTCTTTGCGACACTATAGACTGTAGCCTGCCAGGCTCCTCTGTTCATGGGATTCTCCAGGCAAGAATACTGGAGTGGGTTGCCATGCTGTCCCCCAGAAATATATATATATATATACACACACACACACACATGTATATGTGTGTGTATGTATATATGTATTCACAAATATATACATATATATATTCATAAATAGAGCCTCATATAGTTCAAATGAATGCTGGCTTGTGAAAACAGTGAAGAAAGCCAATGAATCAAGGTAGATGGAATCTGCACTCATGGTGGATTGTTGCTCATAAAACAGTTTTGATACTGGAGCTGGTACTCATCACATCTATAAATGCTTTGGCTTTCTGCCTGGGATCACGAGAATTAAGTGATAATAAGGGCCTTCCAGTTATTTTATACCTTTGTATTTTAAAATTATTTGTGAAGGGCACAGCTTTAAGAATTTATCCCTCCTAGACAGCTTCTTATATCAAAGTTGGGCTTTGGCGGCATAAGAGTCACTAAATAGAGTAATCGAACTAGAGATGTCCATTAAACCGAGCCTGTGTGATGTGCTTCCCTGGTGGCTCAGGGGGTAAAGCATCTGCCTGCAATGCAGGAGACCTGGGTTCAATCCCTGGGTCGGGAAGATCCCCAGGAGAAGGAAATGGAAACCCACTCCAGTACTCTTGCCTGGAAAATCCCATGGACGGAGAAGCCTGGTAGACTACAGTCCATGGGATCACAAAGAGTCGGACACGACTGAATGACTTCACTTACTTTGTGTGATGTGCAGGTGACTTAGGTAGCAATACAGCTGCCAGCAAATCTGGAAAACTCAGCAGTGGCCACAGGACTGTAAAGGTCAGTTTCCATGCCAATCCCAAAGGAAGGCAATGCCAAAGAATCTTCAAACTACTCCACAATTGCACTCATTTCACATTAGCAAAGTTATGCTCAAAATTCTCCAAGCTAGGCTTCAACAGTACACGAACCGAGAACTTCCAGATGTTCAAGCTGGATTTCGAAAAGGCAGAGGAACCAGAGATCAAATTGCCAACATCCGTTGGATCATAGAAAAAGCAAGAGAATTTCAGAAAAACATCTGCTTCACTATCTATTCTAAAAAGCCTTTGACTGTGTGGATCACAACAAACTGGAAAATTCTTTTAAGATATGGGAATACCAGACCATCTCACCTGCCTCCTGAGAAACCTGTATACAGATCAAGAAGCAACAGTTAGAACTGGATATGGAACAATGGACTGGTTCCAAATAGGAAAAGGAGTATGTCATGGCTGTGTATTGTCACCCTGCTTATTTAACTTATATGCAGAGTAAATCATGCGAAATGCTGGACTGGATGAAACACAAGCTGGAATCAAGATTGCAGGAGAAGTATCAGTAACCTCAGATAGGCAGATGACAACACCCTTATGGCAGAAAGTGAAGAGGAACTAAAGAGGCTCTTGATGAAGGTGAAAGAGGACTGGAAGAGCTAGCTTAAAACTCAGTATTCAAAAAGTGAAGATCATGGCATCCAGTCCCATCACTTCATGGCAAACAGGTGGGAAAACACTGGAAAATAGTGAGAGACTTCATTTTCTTGGGCTCAAAAATCACTGCAGATGGTGACTACAGCCATGAAATTAAAGACGCTTGCTCCTTGGAAGAAAAACTGTGACCAACCTAGACAGCATATGAAAAAGCAGAGACATCACTTTGCCAACAAAGGTCTGTCTAGTTAAAGTTATGGTTTTTCCAGTAGTCATGTATGGATGTGAGAGTTGGACCATAAAGAAGGCTGAGCTCCAAAGAATTGATGCTTTTGAACTGTGGTGTTGGAGAAGACTCTTGAGAGTCCCTTGGAGTGCAAGGAGATCCAACTAGCCCATCCTAAAGGAAATCGACCCTGAATACTCTATGGAAGAACTGATGCTGAAGCTGAAGCTCCAATACTTTGGCCACCTGTGGCAAAAAGCAGACTCATTAGAAAAGACCCTGATGCTGGGAAAGACTGAAGGCAGGAGAAGGGGACGACAGAGGATGAGACAGTTGGATGGCATCACCGACTCAATGGACATGAGTTTGAATAATCTCCAGAAGATGGCGAAGGACAGGGAAGCCTGGCGTGCTGCAGTCCATGAGGTTGCAGAGTTAGACACGACTGAACGACTAAACAGCAGATGGCGCTAGTGGTAAAGAACCCGCCTGCCAATGCAGGGGCTGTAAAGAGATGAAGATAGGATCCCTGAGTGGGAAGATCCCCTGGAGAAGGGAATGGTAACCCACTCCTGTATTCTTGCCTGGAGAATTCTATGGACAGAGGAGCCTGGCAGGCTACAGTCCATGGGGTTGGAAAGAGTCGGACGAAACTTAGCATGCATGCACACACACATCATGAGATTTGGGGAGTGTTCAGCAAGGCTAATACAGTGTGTGTGTGTGAGTGCTCTGGTCTTCCTCCCAGTTTTACCATTATTGAGCTAAATGACTTCATTAGTCACTTAAATGTTCTACATGACAGATGTCTGTCAACAACACATCTTTCTGCTAAGGATGCTAGGAGTATAATAAAGAATGAGAATTATGGGCATTCCTCTTCTGAGGTGTGACATGAAATCAGTTACAGTAAAAGACTTTTTACAAGTCTTTAAATATATGCTGTACTTTTCTCCCTAGTAATGGGGCTCATAAAACAACTTTGTGTATGGGATCAATCTCCCATATTTTACCCCATCCATAAGCATTGGGGTTTCAGCAGACCTAGTTCATGAAAAAACACAGATATTTTCACTGACCAGCTGCATTTCCTATATTCCTGATATAATTCTTTCACTTTTTAGAGACTTCGTAGAGATCTCCAGCCAATTGGTGAACTTTTTTTCGTTATTATCCAACACTCCCTTCATGTTCTCCCTTCCCTCTCTACCCGCTTAGATTTCATGGTTTATCAATAAAACTCCCTTATAATGACTCTGAACTTCTATCTTCTTTTTTTTCTAATCACACACAGTGTGGATTAAACCTAATTATCCTGAGGGCTTCCTCCCTGTGTGCACCTGAACACCTGAATTTTGCTGAGGAAAATTACACAACCCTTCTCTAAGTTTCACTCTAAAACAGCAATGACAACATTCTTAAAAATAACTGGCATGACCTTTTCAAAAACATTAATATCAAGAAAGAATGGAAGACTGAAAAAAGAAAAAGGAAAGAAACGAGTCAGGAACTGTTCCATGTTAAGAAATAATGAAGAGACATGAGTATTTAAAGCAATGTGTAAACACACAAAACACAACTATTAAGAACATTATTAGGGCAATTAGAAAACTTGGAAAATGAACTGTGGTATCAGTGTTAAAGTTCCTGAGTGTTACCTTTGTATTCAAGTAAAAAGACCTTGTTCCCCAGTGAAGCATTTAGGGGCAAAGTGTCACACTGTGGTGTGTGTGTTAGTTGCTCAGTTGTGTTTGCCTCTTTTGCGACCCCATGGACTGGGGTCAGGCTCCTCTGTTCATAGAATTCTCCAGGCAAGAATACTGGAGTGGGTTACCATTCCCATCTCCAGGGGATCTTCTTGACCCAGGGACCTCCAGGGGATCTTCTTGACCCAGGGACTGAACCCAGGCCTCCTGCATTACAGGCAGATTCTTCATTGTCAGAGCCACCAGGGAAGCCTGTCACATTGCAACTGACTCTCAAACAGTTCAACAACAGAAATGTATATTAAATATGAAGAGAGAGAAAGAACATGTTAATCTAAGGGAAGGGGATGTAAATACTTATTTCAGATATGTTTGAAATTTTTCAAAGTAAAATTCTGAAAACAAGTAATGATCACAAATCTCAATGAACACTTTTCACTGCCCAAGAACCCTCCTACACTTTTCTAGTCTATACATTCCCCACTCCCCTGAAATGCCTATTTTACCCTCCTTTCCTGAACTAACAACACTGCCTCATGCTTTATCAAGGAACAACTGCAATCAGACAAGAAGTCAACAATCAGACAAGCACCCTCATTAGTTCAGTTCAGTTCAGCCGCTCAGTCGTGTCTGACTCTTTGTGACCCCATGGACTGCAGCACACCAGGCATCCCTGTCCATCACCAGCTTCTGGAGCTTGCTCAAACTCATGTCCATCAAGTTGGTGATGCCATCCAACCATCTTATCCTCTGTCATCTGCTTCTCCTCCTGCCTTCAGTCTTTCCCGGCATCAGGGTCTTTCCCAAGGAGTCAGTTCTTCACATCAGGTGGCCAAAGTATTGGAGCTTCAGCTTCAGCATCAGTCTTTCCAATCAATATTCAGGACTGATTTCCTTTAGGATTGACTGGTTGGATCTCTTTGAAGTCCTAGGGACTCTCAAGAGTCTTCTCCAACACCACAGTTCAAAGGCATCAATTCTTCAGCGCTCAGCTTTCTTTATAGTCCACCTCTCACATCCATACATGACTACTGGAAAAACCATAGCTTTGACTAGAAGGACCTTTGTTGGCAAAGTCATGTCTCTGCTTTTTAATATGCTCTCTAGGTTTGTCATAGCTTTTCTTCCAAGGAGCAAGCATCTTAATTTCATGGCTGCAGTCATCATCTGCAGTGATTTTGGAGCCCCCAAAATAGTCTCTCACTGTTTCCACTATTTCCCCATCTATTTGCCATGACGTGATGGAACTGGATGCCATGATCTTTGTTTTTTGAATATTGAGTTTTAAGCTAGGTTTTTCACTCTCTCTTTCACTTTCGTCATGAAGCTCTTTAGCTCCTCTTTGCTTTCTGCCATAAGGGTGGAGTCATCTGCATATCTGAGGTTACTGATCTTTCTCCCGGGAATCTTGATTCCAGCTTGTGTTTTATCCAGTCCAGCATTTCACATGATTTACTCTGCATATAAGTTAAATAAGCAGGGTGACAATACACAGCCTTGATGTACTCAAGGCATAATCAATAAAGCAGACATAGATGTTTTTCTGGAATTCTCTTGCTTTTTCTGGAATTCTTTTGCACAACTGCACTCATTTCACACGCTAGCAAAAAATTCTCCAAGCCAGGCTTCAACAGTATGTGAACCGTGAACTTCCAGATGTTCAAGCTGGATTTAGAAAAGGCACAGGAACCAGACATCAAATTGCCAACATCCATTGGATCATAGAAAAAACACCCTCATCACTCATCACTAAAGCTATCAGCCTTCCTGAACCTGGACCCACGTGTTCAGCCTTTCCTCTGTCTCTGCTCTGTGCTTCTCTCTTTCTCAATGACTGCCTTCCTGCATTTGTCCCCCTCTTTTTCATCTGAAGTTTCTCCCTGGCAGCACAGTCATTTAGCCAAGTAGGTCCCCTCTTTTATAAAAACCATGTCTTGATCACAGATCCTGAGAACTGCCCCATTTCTCTGCTCCCATTCACAGTGAGGAAGGCTTCATCACTGAGTTGTCTATAGGTACTGTCTCCACTTCTTCACCTGCCACTCATTTACTCATGGAAATTACATTCCAATGAAGCTATTCATGTCAAGGTCAAGGGAAACTACATTAATCAACCTCTTGGTAACACTGTAATAAGTGACCACTCTCCTTCCTTAGACACATTCTTCCCTTGATTTCCATTCTACAAAACTGTCTGATTTTCCTCCTAACTTATGGCTGCTGTCTTTCAGTCTGTTTGCTAATGTCTCTTGTTGTTGTTTAGTCACTAAGTCATGTCCAACTCTTCTGCCATCCCATGGACTGTAGCCCACCAAGCTCCTCTGTCCATGAGATTTCCTAGGCAAGGATACTGGTGTGGGTTGCCATTTCCTTCTCCAGGAGATCTTCCCAACCCAGGGATTGAACCTATGTCTCCTCCATTGGCAGGTGGATTCTTCACCACTGAGCCACTAGGGAAGGCCAACTTCTCTTCCGCTAGATCTCTAATTGTTAGTTCTCAAATCCTAATCACATGACTTAGTTTTTTTTTTCTTTACCTGTACTGCTACTGCTGCTGCTGCTAAGTTGCTTCAGTCGTATCTGACTCTGTGCGACCCCATAGACAGCCTCCTACCAGGCTCCTCTGTCTCTGGGCTTCTCCAGGCAAGAACACTGGAGTGGGTTGCCATTTCCTTCTCCAATGCATGAAAGTGAAAAGTGAAAGTCAAGTCGCTCAGTCATGTCTGACTCTTAGTGACCTCATGGACTGCAGCCTACCAGGCTCCCCCATCCATGGGATATTCCAGGCAAGAGTACTGGAGTGGGGTGCCATTGCCTTCTCTGCTTTACCTGTAACCTCCCCCTAAATCAAGGGTTCTTAACTGTTTTTAGAAGTAAAGTGAAGCCTATGAATTCTCTCCCATATTTAAATGCAAAAAATAAACATTTTAGAATTACACAGGAAACTATACTGAAATGTAATTATAAGATTTTTCCAAATAAATAAATGATATTATTCATTCATTTTATTAACACAGAAATAAGGCAATGCATTTCAAATACCGGTAAGCTTCATGTCTTATTATTTTAAAATATCAGTGTAAAGGCTTATTCAAGTTATCTCTTAACTTGTAAAATGACATCAAATTGTGAGATGGTTTTCAACAGGACAACATATCATATATATTACTTGGTATGGTATGTCAGAAATTCCTTCAGTTTCAAATATTTGTTTTAATGGTTGCAAGTATCGAAAATCTTGATTGGCTAAGGTATACATATTTTTGCAAATGGAGTTAAAGCCTCTTTACCTTACTTTAAAGGACCAAAAAATAATCTTATCTCAAAGAACACCAGAATTCTCAATGGCTTTTTGTGTTTAACTATAATAAGATTCAGTCCCAAGATCAAAGACTGTAAGCTGGGACAAAATCTTTAATAGAGTTTATATCAGGAAGAAAAGGGTTTTAGATCTGTGGTTCAGATTTAATACCATCAAGATAGAAGTAACTTCTGAAGGAGTCCTCTGTAGTTTCTAGGTGTTCATGGATTTCTTTTTTTAGAAAAATTGATAACCATCTCAGAGTAAAGCACATCCTTTAGCATTTCAGTTTGGAAAGGATGTCAGCCTCTATTCTGGTCTTCCCAATCAGCTGCTAATCCTTACAATATTTTTTTAAGTATAAAACATAATAGGTTTGAAATGAAAACTTTATCTCATTCACATGGTTAAAAATAACTGCCAGGTAAGGCAGTACATGGATAAATCATTCTTTTCAAGATATTCTGACTGTGGAATTTCTTTTTTTTTTTTTTCATAAAAATTAAAGCAACTGTCCTTAATTCAAAGAAGCACTTAGGTATTGCTCTCTGGGAAGGCCAGTGAACTATTTGGTAAACATACATTCAATATCCTGGTCCTCTTATTGGCAATTTTTTAAATTCAATGATTCAGAGGGATTATCAAGGATAATACTGATGACTTTGATGGTGGTTGGCAAAGGTTCTCACAAGACTTCAAGAAGGGTTTACATTCCCAGTGCATGTCTGTGTAGAAAACAAGAAGTGATGATATCATGAGATGCTTCCTTTTCTGTTAAGGTAGCAATAACAGATACATTACCAAGCCTTGCTGGGACCGGTCAGGAAAGGCAGTTGTCTCCAACCTTCTTGGCACTAGGGACTGGTTTCATGGAAGATGATTTTCCCACAGACTGGGGACAGGGAAAATGATTTGGGGATGATTCAAGAACATTATGTCTGTTGTGCTAATGATAATCTATTTGCAGATGCTCCCCAGTGCCAGCATCATGGCCTCAGCTCTATCTCAGATCATCAGGCATCAGACTCTCATAACCTAGATCGCTCCCACGCGCAGTTCACAGCAGGGTTCGCACTCCTGTGAGAATCTAATGCCATGGCTGATCTGACAGGAGATGGAGCTCAGGTGGTAATGTGTGCAGTGGGGAAGAGCTATAAACACAGATGAAGCTTTGTTCGCTTTCCTGCTGCTCACCTTCTGCTGTGTGGCCCAAGTTCCTAACAGGTCATCGACCAGTTACTGGTCTGTGGCCTGGAGTTTGGGGACCCCTGATGTAAGAAGTACAAGTCTTTTTTCCAGTTGAAGATTTGTTTGGAAAAATAATTTTTTAAAAAACAGAGCAATAAAACAACTTTTCACCATTTCCAACATGTCCAAAGCCCTGATCATTTCCAAAAGAGACTCACAAAATAAGAATTCTTCTTCCAGGTGCATATGCAAGGAGAATGCTGGGGCTGTCATTTCCTCTACTGCTTATTTCAAAATGCTAAGATATTTTGATAATTCTACAATGTATCAAAATATCTGGCATTAGAACCTTTCCGAGATTTCTGTTGGTCTGAAACCTTGGGAGTTAACCACGTGAAATCTGAAACTGGCCCCCATTCAAGGAGGGCAAAGAGAGACTGAAGAAAAAGGCAGATCCCTCTAGATTGATAGGTGGACAGTGTAACAAGCAAAGGAGCTTACATGTGAGGCTTATCTTGGGTGGCTGCAAGACAAGTCGATTTACGGACTTGCCACCCCCCAATCTTAAAAGTTTATGTGGAGGCCTTAACTGGGTCCAGTCATATATTGAGTCCAGATGGTCTCAACACCTTATTTTCTCAAATTTACGACGTCCTTGCAAACAGCTCCCACGATGGGAACAGTGGGCAGAATGTATATTCCGAAGACAGGGTGAGGATGAGGAGCCTCAGGTCGCCCAGGTTCAGCCGGAGGGTCAACCAGTTGTCATGTCCTTAATTGGAGGAACTCTTCCTACTGTTTCTCTTCTGTTTCAGTCTAAAAGCCAACCTGAACATTTTCAGTGAACATTGTTAAACTAAATTCTCTCTTTAGTTTATAGGATGTTAGAGAAAAGAATTTTATTAAATGGTAAATCCAAGTTTTGGGAGTATCTTAGCTCTTCCTCTTGAGATTTCCTTGCATGAAAAAGTCTGCTGTTTGCAAGAATTTTTTTTTTAATTAAAACACTAATTTTAGAGGCACAAAAGAACTGAAAAACTAGACTTCATACAAATTTAAAATTTCTGCATTGCAAAAGACACTGTCAAGGGAATGAAAAGTTAAGTCACAGATTGGGAGGAAATACTCGCAAAAGATATTTCCAATGAGGTATGAATAATCTAAAATACACGAAGAACTCCTAAAATTCAACAACAAGAAAACAAACAACTTGATTTTAAAATGGGCCAAAACCCTTAACACATACCCCCCCAGAGAAGATAACACAGCTGGGAAATAAGCATATGAAAACGATGTTCTACATTATCTGTCATCAGGGAAATGCAGGTTCAGACAATTATGACAGCATTACACACCGAACAGAATGGTCAAAATCCAGAACACTGACGATACCCAATACTGAGGAAGACGTGGAGCAACAGGAACCCTCACTCATCCTTGATAGGAACTCAGTCACTTTGGAAAACAGGTTGATGGTTTTTTACAAAATTAAACACACTCCTACCACGTGATCTAGCAATCATACTCCTTGGTATCTACCCAAAGGAGCTGAAAATTTATACCCACATAAAAACCTTCACACAATGTTTACTGTGACTTTATTCATAACTGCCAAAACCTGGGAGCAATCAAGATGTCTTTTGGCTTCCCTGGCGGCTCACACGGTAAAGAATCCGCCTGCAATGCAGGAGACCCAGATTCAATCCCTGGGTTGGGAAGATCCCCTGGAGAAGGGAATGGCTACCCATTCCAGTATTTTTGCCTGGAGAATTCCATGGACAGAGTAGCCTGGTGGGCTACAGTCGGGATCACAGAGAGTCAGACATGACTGAGTGACTAATACACAAGATGTGTTTTACTCGGTGAATGGATAAATAAAGCATGGTACATCTAGACAACAGAATATTATTCAGTGCTCAAAAGAAATGATCTATCAAGTCATAGAAAGACACAGAAGAAACTTAAATTCGTATTACCAAGTGAAAGAAAACAATCTGACTACATACTGTATGATTCCAACTATACAATATTCTGAAAAAGGCAAAACTATGGAGATGGTAAAATAATCAATGGTTGTTTGGGATTGG
This sequence comes from Bos taurus, assembly GCF_002263795.3. NCBI lineage: Eukaryota > Metazoa > Chordata > Mammalia > Artiodactyla > Bovidae > Bos > Bos taurus. The sequence continues at coordinate 55,063,379 of NC_037341.1, read as the reverse complement.
GGAGATGGAGGGATGAATAGGAGTACAGAGGATTTGTATGGCAGTGAAACTATGTGCAAAACTTCAGTGGTGTGTGCCTGTCATTAAACATTTGTCCAAGTCCACAGAAAGTTCAATACCTTGAGTGAAACCCTAAACTACTGACTTGAGGTGACAATGAGCCAATGTAGGTTCATTAATTGTAACAAATGTGTCACTCTGGTGGAGAATGTTGATAACAGGGGAGACATGACATATAGAGGGGCAGGGGGTATGTGGGAAATCCCTGTACCTTCCACTCTATTTTAACCTAAAACTACTCTTAAAAGTAGTCTATTAAAAAACCACCAGTGTAGCCTTTGCATCCCATCACATTAAATGTACAAGTGTCTGAGACAAAATGTAGTCATGTTGGTCTTATTGTGGGTTTAATAATTCCCTTAAGAAGTGATGGGCATAAATGATAATATGATATCACCAACAACTGTAGTAACATGTGAAAATATCCAAATATCTATGCTTTCCTTGGGTTACAAATTGCAGATACTGATAACAATACTCTGGTTTGTTGTCCACATTAATAATTGAAGGAAATGCAAATTTTCACTTAGAGGAAAGTGAAAATAAAGACGTAATTTCTTCCCAATCAAATTCATGAACATCTGCCCTCAAGGATCTCAGCCATTCTTGTGGCTTTAAATTCTATCTACGTGCTGCCGAATAACTCCACATTTGTTCACTTACTTCACATTTACATTTAGTTTGTAAGGATAGTTAGCATTTGTTGAGAGCTTATCACATGCTAGCACAATTCTATTTACTAAATCATTTATTTCTCAAAACAACACTATCAGGTAAGTTGTTATTTTCATTTTACAAAAAAAAGAAAGCTGAAGCACAAGACTGTTTGATAGCTTGTTCCAGGCTTCCCAGCCACTGAATGGTAGAGTGCACAAGGGAGCCCAGGCACTCTGCCTCCCAAGCCTGTGCCCTTAGCCTCTAAGCAACCCTTCCCCTAACTGGTGCCTTGAACTCAAGTTGGACCAGTAGGAGTATAGATCCCCTCCCCTAGAACAGAACCTGCCCCAGCCTTTCCACCTCATAGTAAATGGCACCACCATCCACCAGTCAACACTCAAAACCCAGAGTATAGAAGATTTCCCTTACCCCGTCAATCCACTCCAAAATATAATTCCACAAACTAATAGCAGTACTATCTCCAACCCGTATCCAACAATCTTCCCACTTTTTTAACAATTCCAATCCTGCCATTCTAGTTCCATCTTTACCATCTCTAGTCTAGACCACTAAAATAGCATCCCAAACTGGTCTCATTTCCCTCCTTGTCTCCAATTTAATCCCTTCACCCAGAGGAGCTACAGTGCACTTTCTGAAACATGAGTCAAGGGAGTCACCTGCCTCCACCTCAAGTTGGACACCTCCGTACTCGAGTCCCCAAAATCCTTTCTGATTTGCCCCTGCCTCTCCCTCCAAACTCATCTCATATTCCCTTCCCCTCATTTGCTACCACGACTGACACTGGATTTTTGTTCCTTTCCAGTTTTTTTTCTCACTCAACCGTATTTGCCATTTATTTTTAAAGAGAGGGAAGAGGGCATAGGGGCAAATTACAAACCACCAGCACCTACTTGATCAGGAAATACTGCAAAACATTTCATAATATAAAGTCAGGATCAATAGCTCCTTTTCTGCCTCAAAACATGTATTACCTACTAAACAATGTGAAGCTTATTGGAGACTGATAAGAGCAGTTTCAGTAAACTGGTGGAGGTGAAATCCTGATTGGAGTGGTTCCTAAAAGAATAGGCAGGAATTGGAGATCATCTTCAAGTCTACCTGTCACAATAAGCTAGAAGAGTTGGGGGATCAATAGCCCACGGATAAATAAAGTCACTGCAGTGAGCCAGGGTGGTGATCTTAAACTGAAATGAAATCAGTGAGAATGGTGCATTTTTTTTTCCTCCAGCTACTTGAAGTGTGCAGGTGCAGACTTTCTGAGCCGACAACTTTGGGCAAACTAGTGGTTTTACTCTCTAGACTTGAAGTCACTTCCCTTCCCTTCTCAGATATATCCAGAATCCGACCCCTTTGCACCACCAACACTGTTCCCATCCTGGTCCAAGCTACCCCTTGCTTGCCCAGGTTATTTCCCCTAGCCATCTAAGTGATCTCCTGCATCTGTCCTTGCCCCAGTGCAACAAAATAGCAGCTGGGTGTTGAAAACATAAATTGGGACCCATGTCAGCTCAGTATTCTACAGTGGATTCCCATCTCACTCAGAGTCAAAGCAATGATCCTCCATGGCCTGTCCCTCCTCTCACTGCTTCTCACATCTTCCAGCACCCTGCTTGTTCTTGCCACTCGGGCCACTCTGGCTTTCCTGCCCCTTACACACCAGACACACTCCCTCCTTACCCGTTGGCATTTGTTCTCCCAGTTGTCTAGAAAGCTCTTCTCCCAGATGTCCATGTAGCTAAGCTACTCACTTCAGACCTTCGGATCTTCAGTCAAAATTCACTTTCTCCGTGACAACTTCCTATTCATCCTGTCTAAAACTCCATTACATCATGCACACATAATTCTATTCTTCCCTGCTTTATTTTTTCTCTAGCCTGTATTATTTTCTAACATACTATAAATTATATTTTACTCATTTATTTTGTTTATTGTTTCCACTAAAAATGTAAATTCTATAAGAAAAAATTACTTAAAAAATTACTGCTGTCTTCTTATACCTATTATACGGAATGATTGTTGAAGGCAAATTAGTTTTGTAGGCACTTCATTTTGTTCACCATCTTTCACAGTTCAGTCTAGATTCAAAATCATGGTTCAACACACAGCTCATTTTCCAAGCCAATGAATTCCTTATTCCTTCCTGTTATGCAAAAGTTATCCCTTTTTCTGGTTATGTTTAAATCAAAGAATCAACAAGTTTAAAACTTGCCTTTTTTTTTTTGTCATAAGCGCAGGCAGGACCATCTACATAATCATGACATCTCAGACAAAATGAAAAGAGGGATTCTTCCTCATTCAAAAAGTAGTAAGGATTTCAAGATGGTGAAGCAGAGCACTAATCCAAACGTGGGGCCCTGTGAGACTGCACAAGTCATAGTCCCATGATGGTTGCCACATAGGCAGTTTTTTTGTTAGAGCTAGATTTTTTTAAAAACTTACAAAAGCACGTGATTTGGTAGTTAGAATTCCTTTTTTGTGTTTTCTCATGTCCATGTTCCATGATGAGTCTGTATTGTAAAAGTTTAAAGATTCTAAAGAGTCTATTAATAAATCATTAGTCATGTATGCCACACAACCCCTTTTTCTGGTTCCAATTTGACATCTTGGTTATATAAATTTCCATCTACTTATAATTATTGTCTCTTTTGTTAACAATTTCGGGCTTTCCTCATAGCTCAGTTGGTAAAGAATCTGCCTGCAGTACAGGAGACCCAGGTTTGATTCCTGGGTAGGGAAGATCCCCTGGAGAAGGAAATGGCAGCCCACTCCAGTATTCTTGCCTGGAGGATCTGATGGACAGAGGAACCTGCAGGCTACACGGCCTTGTGGTCTCAAGAGTTGGACACGACTTAGCCACTAAACCACCACCATGTTAACAATTTAAGATTACAAATCTCACTGCTGTGATATTTTTTAGGACATTGATTTACCACATAAATATGCACTACTTATAACAGAAATATTAAACATGCTCATTAAATCAAAAAGAATTGAGTAAAAATCTATAAATGTAAATAACAGGACTTGGCTCTTTAAGAAATTTAGGCATTACATGATAGGAAAGCAGACTATTTGTTGAAATATCAATTTTCCTAAAGCCAATTAGCCAAATAATCAATTTGTTGAATGACTAACTTGCCAAGTTTGCTAAATTAATGTGGTTTAACATAAATATTTAGCAACTTGAGTAAGACTGATTTTGGTTACTGATGATGACAGATATAGAAAAATTATACACACATTTTTTATATTATAATATGTGATATTCACAGTGTCATATATATGTATATATTATATGCATATATATGCATATATTTGTATATATATTTATACATGTGAAGTGAAAGTCGCTCAGTCGTGTCTGACTCTTTGTGACCCAATGACTATCCAGTCCATGGAATTCTCCAGGCTCTCCTGAAGGCGGATTCTTTACCAGCTGAGCCGCCAGAGAAGCCCAATAAAACTGGAGTGGGTAGCCTATCCATTCTCCAGGGGATCTTCCTGACTCAGGAATCAAACTGGGGTTTCCTGCATTGCAGGTGGATTCTTTACCAACTGAGCTATGAAGGAATATTTATTACATACTTACATATATAGCTAACTTGTTACAAGACTAGGTGTATCGGAAGTAAAGATATCTGGGAGGGATGATTATAATCCTGAAAGGACCACGTGTTTAGCACGAGTTAAATAGAAAAATGAAATAAAACACAATAGGAATGAACACTTTATATATTAAATATTGTATGCCATTTGCTGGTGGAGATACTCAAAGAATTTTATGAAAGAATCTTAAAAATATTAAAAGTTTGACAAATAGAAATAAACAAAATGAGGTCCCTAATCCAATGCTTTTGAACTGTGGTGTTGGAGAAGACTCTTGAGAGTCCCATGGACTGCAAGGAGATCCAACCAGTCCATTCTAAAGGAGATCAGTCCTGGGTGTTCTTTGGAAGGACTGATGCTAAAGCTGAAACTCCAGTACTTTGGCCACCTCATGCGAAGAGCTGACTCATTGGAAAAGACTCTGATGCTGGGAGGGATTTAGGGGAAGGAGGAAAAGGGGATGACAGAGGATGAGATGGCTGGACGGCATCAACGACTCGATGGACATGAGTTTAAGTGAACTCCAGGAGTTGGTGATGGACAGGGAGGCATGGCATGCTGCAATTCATGGGGTTGCAAAGAGTAGAACACGACTGAGCGACTGAACTGAACTGAATCACTTTATTGATATACTGAAAAGTTAGGAAAGTTTTCCTTTTTATTTTAAACAATATAGATTCTTCCTTCAAGAAAGTGTGCCTATTTCAACAACTCCTGGTTAAAAATCACAACATCAGCATATGTCTGTAACAAGATTTTTCACCTACTTCTAACTTTTTCCATATTTTTGAATGACATTTTCTACTTTTTAACACTAAAAGCATTTTAAATATTCTCTTTAGTATCTTTTAGCCTCTGCCTCATAGTCTATTTAAATTAAAAAATTTAAAAGCCTGTGCAAAAATCGGAATTTTGAATAAAATTGAATTCACTTTTTACTGAGGTCATCTAAAATTTAATTCAGATTATTTTAACTTGAATTTGAAAGTGCCAGAAATAAATCAAAATTAACCAAACAATTCCATACAGAAATTCCATAAATTTTTATTTTGTTTATTGATATTGAAATATATACTTCTACATGGTTTAGTCACTAAGTCAGGTCCAACTCTTGTGACCCCAGGGACTGTTGCCTGCCAGGCTCCTCTGTCCACGAATTCTCCAGGCAAGAATACTGGATTGGGTTGCCATTTCCTTCTCCGATTGCTATTGCTATTGCTAAGTCACTTCAGTCGTGTCCGACTCTGTGTGACCCCATAGACGGCAGCCCACCAGGCTTCCCCATCCCTGAGATTCTCCAGGCAAGAACACTGGAGTGGGTTGCCATTTCCTTCTCCAATGCATGAAAGTGAAAAGTGAAAGTGAAGTCGCTCAGTCATGTTCAACCCTCAGCGACCCCATGGACTGCAGCCTTCCAGGCTCCTCCATCCATGGGATTTTCCAGGCAAGAGTACTGGAGTGGGGTGCCATTGCTTTCTCCGTCCTTCTCCAATATGTCTACATATTTCATAGCTAATAACCTAAAGTGAGCATTTTTGTTAAAGCTGTTAATTACTGCTCTATTCCTCAGTGATCAGTGCAAAGAAATAGAGGAAAACAATAGAATGGGAAAGACTAGAGATCTCTTCAAGAAAATTAGAGATACCAAGGGAACATTTCATGCAAATGGATTTCATGGGCTCAATAAAGGACAGAAATGGTATGGCCCTAACACAAACAGAAAATATTTAGAAGAGATGGCAAGAATACACAGAAGAACTGTACAAAAAACATCTTCAAGACCCAGATAATCACAATGGTGTGTTCATTCACCTAGAGCCAGACATCCTGGAATGCAAAGTCAAGTGGGTCTTAGGAAGCATCACTGCGAACAAAGCTAGAGGAGGTGATGGAATTCCAGTTGAGCTATTCCAAATCCTGAAAGATGATGCTGTGAAAGTGCTGCACGCAATATGCCAGCAAATTTGGAAAACGCAGCAGTGGCCACAGGACTGGAAAAGGTCAGTTTTCATTACAATCCCTAAGACAGGCAATGCCAAAAATGCTCAAATTACTGCACAACTGCACTCATCAAACACACTAGTAAAGTAATGCTCAAAATTCTCCAAGCCAGAATTCAACAATACATGAACCGTGAACTTCCTGATGTTCAAGCTGGTTTTATTAAAGGCAGAGGAACCAGACATCAAATTGCCAACATCTGCTGGCTCATTGAAAAAGCAAGAGAGTTCCAGAAAAACATCTATTTCTGCTTTATTGACTATGCCAAAGCCTAAGACTGTGTGGATCACAATAAACTGTAGAAAATTCTTCAAGAGATGGGAATACCAGACCACCTGACCTGCCTCTTGAGAAACCTATATGCAGGTCAGGAAGCAACAGTTAGAACTGGACATGGAACAACACACTGGTTCCAAATAGGAAAAGGAGTACGTCAAGGCTGTATATTGTCACCCTGCTTATTTAAGATATATGCAGCGTACATCATGAGAAACGCTGGGCTGGAGGAAGCACAGGCTGGAATCAAGATTGCTGGGAGAAACATCAATAACCTCAGATATGCAGATGACACCACCCTTATGGCAGAAAGTGAAGAAGAACTAAAGAGCCTCTTGATGAAAGTGAAAGAGGAGAGTGAAAAAGTTGGCTTAAAAAGCTCAACATTCAGAAAACAAAGATAATGGCATCTGGTCCCATCACTCATGGCAAATAGATGGAGAAACAGTGGAAACAGTGGCCAACTTTAGTTTTTGGGCTCCAAAATCACTGCAGATGGTGATTGCAGCCATGAAATTAAGACACTCCTTGGAAGGAAAGTTATGACCAACCTAGAGAGCATATTAAAAAGCAGAGACACTACTTCGCCAACAAAGGTCCGTCTAGTCAAGGCTCTGTTTTTTCCAGTGGTCATGTATGGATATGTGAGTTGGACTATAAAGAAAGCTGAGCACCAAAGAATTGATGCTTTTGAACTGTGGTGTTGAAGAAGACTCTTAAGAGTCCCTTGGACTGTAAGGAGATCCAACTAGTCCATCCTAAAGGAAATCAGTCCTGAATATTAATTGGAAGGACTGATGCTGAAGGTGAAACTCCAATACTTTGGCCACCTGAAGTGAAGAGTTGACTCAGTTGAAAGAACCTGATGTTGGGAAAGATTGAAGGCAGGAGGAAAAGGGGATGACAGAGGACGAGATTGTTGGATGGGATCACCAACTCAATGAACATGAGTTTGAATAAACTCAGGGAGTTGATGATGGACAAGGCGGCCTGGTGTGCTGCACTCCATGAGGTCACAAAGAGTTGGACAAGACTGAGCAACTGAACTGAACTGAACTGAATTAACACTACAATCTTTAAATTTAATAAATTTGGCAAATCATAATTAGCAAGTTGGCATTCAATTAGATAATCTTCTGCTTATTGGTCTGCTTCTGGATAGAAGAGGGGAAGAGTAAAAAAAGAAACCCTGCAGTAATATCAATTTTCAGAAGTGATGGATGAGAAAAACATTAGATAGAAGCAATTGGAGAAATAGGAAGAAACCCAAGCATATTAGGAGGAATGGAATTTCAAGAAAGATGTCAACAGTGTCACGAGCTTCTGCGATTTCCAGGAGAAGTAAGGAAGGTTAGGGTACCTATGCAGGCATTGCTTTCAGCAGAGCAACTAACAGTCCGTTTGCACAAAATTATAAGGTGACTATAATTAACTGAATCTAACAACAGCAACAACATTTTACCCTGCTGAGATTCCTGAAGAGCAAGGAAGCTTGCTTTTTTTATTTCTAATTTTATTTCACTTATTTTAGAGTTCTGTCTTTCCAAGTAGAGTTGTCAAATTTAGTAAATAAAAATACGGAATGCCAATTTAAATGCAAATTTCAATAAATAATGAATAATTTTCAGTGTGAGTATGTCCTAGACGTTGAAGTCTGCCGAATAAGAGCCAGTGCAGGGCATAAAAGCCCGGGCTCTGAAGTTTCTGGGCTCAAGTCCTGGGTCGACACTTAGGTGTGTATGGCTTTGGGCCAGTAACCTAAAGTTCGCCTCAGTTAGGGCGTGTGAGGATGGGGGTCATAATCACAGGAACAGTCCTTATGGAACCATTGTGAGTTGAAGTCTCTAGGGCGCCTGTTTGCGGGGTTGGGGGGACGTGCCCAGAGATCAACAAACATTGAAGTCCAGAAATGGTGGGGCGGGGGCGGGGGTGAAAAGAGAGAAAGGAACGAAGGAGCGAAGGAAGTTTGGAAGGAAGGGAGGAAGGACGGGGTGGGGGAGGAGGTGAATAGCGGGAGGGAGAAAAGGCGGAGTTGATGGAACACTTGCCGCTGGATCTTTCTTGCGAAGAAAAAGTGGGGTTATTGAACCTGTGGAGACAGCCTTGCAGCGTCAGCACTCAAGTCTGAGTGCGGAGGTGCGATAGCGACCAACGGGCCAGGGCGCCAGGCGCTGGGTGAAAGGTGTGCGTCTGCGCGCGAACCCCGGGGGCGCCGGGGCCGGCGGGGCGGGGCGGGGCGGGGCGGGCGTGGGGCGGGCGTGGGGCGGGCGTGGGCCGGCCCCGGGACTGCGAGTCCGCCTGCGCGCCTGGACGAGGCGGGCGAGCTAGCGGGCTGAGCGCGGCGCTGGCCGAGATGCAGGCGAGTAGCGGGCGTGGACCCTGTGCCTCTAGCGCTGCAATGGGACACCTGTGGCTTTGGGGGACCTGCGGCCTCTGGGGGCTGCTCCTGAGCATCGTAGAGCCCCGCGCAGGTAACTCAGTTGGGGCACCAGGGAGGCAAGCAGGAGAGTTTGGTGTAGACGCTCCCGAGGTCCGGGGAGGGGCGGCACCGCCTGGCTCCTGCCTAGGTCAAGGCTGAGGGTGCGCAACTGCATGGCGATACTGGGGACTAGGTTTAGTAATCCTGGGACGCAGGATTAGCCTGAGACAGACAGACACTCAGTCACAGAAAGACATACGAAGACAGATTGCTCTTGCCGTCAGAGGTGCTGTTTGAATTATGGAACCTTACCCCTTCCATCCGTGGTGACTCAGTTGAAAAATAGATTGCAATTTGGCTGCGGGTGGGCTTCCCTGTTGCCTCAGACGGTAAAGACCCCGCCTGCAATGCAGGAGACCTGGGTCGGGAAGATCCCCTGGAAAAGGGTATGGCAACCCACTCCAGTATTCTTGCCTGGAGAATCCCATAGACGGGGGAACCTGGTGGGCTTCAGTGCATGGGGTCGTAGAGTCGGACACGACTGAGGAACTAAAACTTCACCTTTTTCACTTGGCTGGGGGTGGAGAACACAATCCGACCCCTCTCTTCTCCATTTTTGGGTCCCTTCTCCATTAAAGAAGGACAGAGTCTCCCAGTAGGACAGGAATGGGTCTTTGTGGCGGGTGTCAGTCATTTCCAGGGGCAGCTGCCCTGTGCCTTCAATTAATACCCAAGAGAGGGCTGGGACGAGACTTGATAAGATAAGAAACTGGAGTTGGCGGTGGAGATAACGGGAAGAATGAACCTGAGATAGGTGAGAAGCAGTGCATCTAGGAGATAGGATCCAGCCTGTTCACTGGAGTTTCCTACTCCTGGCTGTGGACTGCTACTGGTTACAAATGTGCCTGAAGCAGGAGTGGCCTTGAAACTCTTGACAAAGACAGACGTCAGGGGCAGTAATTGGGTCTTGGAGCGGGGAGGCAGTCTTCTTTATGGTGGAGAGCTTTTGCCACTGTAGGTGAAGTCCACACTAAACTTTTCTCAGGCAGGAATGAATTAAATCATAATTTTTAAACTTTTCCTCAGTCGTCCATTTTAAATATCAGTGGCTTTTCTTTATGTCATTTAACTTTTCCCACCTATTCTGAGAATTTGTTACTGGACTGAATAATTACCTGTACAGTTTAAGCAGAAAATAAATCCCTTAAGCCATCCTGTAACTTTTGAGTTATTTTGAAGCATGAATTCCAGTTCCCCAAAGAAACTGCTCACTCATCCCTGTGTTTGCAGAGGCACCTGTCTTGGCCTAGAAGTCTACCTTGCCCCCGGTTTGTCCAGTCTAGCTAATCCGTGTTTGCTCTCCCAGGTGCAGCAGCTACACTCTTTTTTCAAAAAGCCAGTATGACCCAAGCAGTGTGGATGAAATGCCCCTTCTTACTCACGTCACCCCTGTGCTCTCTTCTGTCACTCTACAAGTTGAGCTTTTGGAAAAGTTGGGAATGCCACACATTTGTCAATGCCCAGGAGCCTAACACTGTTTATTGAATGAATTAGTGACCTTTACATTGAGAACTCACTATTATCAGAACGTTTCAGAAATGATCTTCCCTGAAGTCTTAACTCTGTCACAGAAAACAGTTTCTTCTTAAAACACACCCTTGCTTTCTGTACCTGGACTATTCTTTCAATTTACCAGGCTATGCATTTCTTAGGGGTTTTGATAATGACCATATTCTCCACAGAGCTGTTTCTCCAGCCTTGTCTGCTGCTTGTGTGGGCTGATAGCTGTAGTTATGGAACTGACTATATCTAGCAGAGCTCTATATGCAATTAAGGGTCTAATAAAGGTTTAATATGATAGGTACGAATGCTGAAAATGATCATGTATTATTCCTCTTTGTAGCAGGTAAGATAGTGCTCTACATGAAGCCAATGAGTATTAACTAAGTTAAAGACTTAACTCCCTGTCTGGTCATTGGTTAGGAATAGAACCAAAAATAAAACATAAGTGTATTTACTTTCTGTCCTGTAATCTCCATGATGATTTTCTTATACCATTGTAATTTGTAACATAACATTTGATGCTGAAATGACGTACTTTAGGCTTTTACTTCTACTGTACTTTCATATCTTTCAGATGGCTCTAAAATAATTCCCAAAATCACAGAAATAATACCTAAATATGGCAGCATAAATGGAGCAACAAGGCTGACTATCAAAGGAGAAGGTACGGTTGCCTTTTATTTTTCACCAAGGTTGAGGTATTTTAAAGACTTTCACATTTAGAGATTGATTTTTTTCCTCTTCTAAATCCACTAGAGTTGCTTTTCTATTTGGCCAGAGTAGGAAAACTCTATCCTCTTTGACACCTAATGAAACCTCAGAGAGTCTCTATCAACCTGACAATCTGAATTTGTATTATAATTACTTGTTTAACTCCAGGATCTGGACTATAATGACTGAATTGAAAGGAACATCTGTAACCCAACTCTGCAGTTACCTACTTTGTTCCTCATGGGTCTAATAGCATTTATTTTTATATTAAATAAAATATTTGTGGAGTTCGAGGGAGTAGGATGTTAGTAAGGAGGTATGATGGAGAAGTAGAATGGTTATGAAGGGAAAAAGACAGTAGAAAGCAAAGCTTTGGATCCCTTCTTCTGCCACGCAATCCTTATCATATACTTCATCAGAACATGGGTTATGTATGACTTTCTCCTTGCCTGGTCTTGCGATGGAAACAAAGTAGGCAATTACCAAATATATTTAATGAGCAACTGTTTCTTGAGTTAAATAGAAATACATGGTTCATTTAGCCATTCAGCCTTTACAATCTAAATGGTGGTAGTATTCAGATAGTTATGAATTTTTGAAGGATGGGAAAGAAAGGTTTTTAAAGAATATTAATAAAAACTTTTATTTAGTCTTTAAAATAAAAAGTGCAATGGGATTTTTTTGGAGTCAGAGAATTAACAAAGCAAGATATTTAACAATTCTGTCATATATATTGAAGTGTCTTTCAATATTTCTAAGTAAAATTTCTGTAGAATTTTAATCTCTCGGGTGTACTTGAAATGGTTTGTGCCTCTAAATTGTGAACAGTACATTTTGGATTAAAGTGTGTGTGTTTGTTTGTTTGTTTGTTTTAAGAGTTAGACACCTGGAGACAATGTGTTTGTTAAAGACTTTTTAAAATGTCTTTATCCATAGGTCCCTTATAATATTTATTGTTAGTATTTCTTAGATAGTGCTGGATTTTTAACAGAGATTTAGATGCCATGAGAGAAGCACCCGAAACAAAACAAAACAATAAAACCGCTCAGCTATTTCCTTCTGCCGCAAAAGTGGGAAGCTGCTATATTCACACAGGGAGCCCAGCCTGGTGCTCTGTGACTACCTAAGGGTAGGATGGGGGTGGGTGGGAGACTCAAGAGAGAGGGATATGTGTGTGTGTGTGTGTGTGTGTGTGTATAGGGCTTCCTTTGTAGCTCAGTCGGTAAAGAATTTGCCTGCAGTGCAGGAGACCCGGGTTCGATCCCTGGATTGGGAAGATCCCCTGGAGAAGGAAATGGCAACCTACGCCAGTATCCTTGCCTGGACAATCTCATGGACAGAGGAGCCTGGTGGGCTGCAGTCCATGGGGTCGCAAAGAGGCGGGCACGACTGAGCGACTAACACTTATTTACTTATATATATATATAATTATGACTGATTTGTGATGTTGCACAGCAGAAACCAACACATTATAAAGCTGCTGTTGCTGCTAAGTCGCTTCAGTCGTGTCCAACTCTGTGCGACCCTATAGACGGCAGCCCACTAGGCTTCCCCGTCCCTGGGATTCTCCAGGCAAGAACACTGGAGTGGGTTGCCATTTACTTCTCCAATGCATGAAAGTGAAAAGTGAAAGTGAAGTCGCTCAGTCGTGTCTGACTCTAGCGACCCCATGGACTACAGCCTACCAGGCTCCTCCGTCCATGGGATTTTCTAGGCAAAAGTACTGGAGTGGGGTGCCATTGCCTTCTCTGCATTATAAAGCAGTTACCTCCAATTAAAAATAAATAAATAAACACCTACACCTTTTCTGTGGGCTTCCGAGGTGGTGCTAGTGGTAAAGAACCTGCCTGCCAATGCAGGAGACGTAAGAGACAGGGTTTTAATCCCCCTGGGTTGGGAAGATCCCCCTGGAGGAGGGCACGGCCACCCACTCCAGTATTCTTGCCTGGAGAATCCCATGGAGAGAGGAGCCTGCTGGGCTGTGGTCCACAGGGTCACAAAGAGTTGGATGCCACTGAAGCGGCTTAGGACACATACTTTTTATCATCCAGAAACCATGGCTTGAGTTTAGTTACATAGACTCAGATCATCCCTAGTTAGAAATAGGGAAAAACAAAACAAACCATTCCATCCTTAAGGCATTTTGGAGGAACATCCTTATTAATCCAGCTATAACCTTTTCTCTTTGGTAAACTTTCTGAGTCTCAGGAGTAGTCCTCTTACTTATGAAGCACAAAATGTCATGATGAATTTGTATTTCTTCTAGTTTTCCCATCAATCTGTATTTCTGGATGCTTCTGGCCAAGAATTATAAAATAGTTAAATCCTATTTGAATTGCATATATGTCTGCCTACTCTGATATGTCTTCCCTCGCCTTGCTTTAACCACACACAGTAGGTGACTAAAATTGTGATACCTAATGTCTTTCTCAAAGGTGGGTCTAAATACTGTTTGGGGAGCAATGATATATATAGAATGTGTCTAAGGTAATGATAATGAATTTACAAAACACACCAGACCTCCAAGGCTACGTGAATGTGGTACTTGAACAAAATTTATTTGGAGTAACTACTTTAACCTGTTAGTGTTGTGTCTGACCCAGACTCCATGTTTAGAATTGAATACAGAGATAATTTATTAATCACAGAAGAACACCTTCTAATGGGATTTTAAATACTCTATCACCTAAATGTTGGTAATGGCTTTTAAAATACTTGATCACCTAAATGTTGGTCCCATATAACTTTTAAAATTTTTGTAGTGGTCATGATGAAAAACTAAAATATAGAAATATTTAACTTGAATTCTCTGAAATTCCACCTTCCAGAAAGATCTATTGTTAGTATTTTTTTGGCATCCAAATGGCTTTTGTATATTTCCACACATAATGAACTTTACAGGTAAAAATTTGCTAGTGTTTTCTTTCTTCTAAAGTCTATCTTCAGGAGTCAAAGTTATACAGTTTTATAATTATGCTGCCCAAGTAAGTGTTTTGAGCAGTGGCAAAATTGTAGAAATCATTGTATCTCCTTGTAAGATGGCTGATTTAATGAGGAGTGTTATCATTTTGATAAGTTCTGGAGTGTTTCTAACTTTATTGTGTTTATTTCTTGATGTTCATTCCTTGTATTTCTCAATTGTCTTCCTTGATATTTCTCTTTGTTAAAAAAATCAATTGGAAGGTATAACATTTTACTTTTGTTGTTTTCTAGATATTCCCTTATTACAATGTCTAGCAGGTATATTTTTGTTTAACTGAAGTGCTGAATTATATAAGCTTTATAATATTATGGAAAGCACATAGACTTTAGTCAGGTTCAACTGGCTTTCAGCTCCAACTTTGCCACTTCCCGCTAGGGGACTGGGGCAAGTTTCTTATCTAAGCCTCGGCTTCCTCATCAATGAAACGGGCTATTAATTCCTACCTGTTGGGGCTATCGTGAATATTGAAAAGGATGATGTAGCTAAGGCACTGGTATATAATATCTGCTCCATAAATTAGAGACATTTTATTTTTATTATTCTTTTGCATTTATGTTTTAGGGATGGTTTCCGTCTTTAGAAGTTCTCCTCCATCACACTGCATCATTTTTCCCATTGTTTTTAATGTTACAGATTTTAAGTGGGTTTGTACTTTCTCAACCCTGATTTTTTTATTTTTTAAACCAGAGGAATCAAAACAGCCTGCATGGTACATGCCAACTGCTGGCTGTGACAGCACACGCATTTTTCATCATAGTAACACAGGCTGCTATCAGGAGACCCAGGACCGCGTGCCTGGCTAGTCTTGTCTCCAGTTCTTCTGAAAAAAGGAAAAAAATACATCAACATGTCAGGAATTTCCATCTGAAGCCTCCACCTTTTCTGTTTCCAGGGTACACCCAACCCTTCATGTAATGTTTATGCCTTGGAGTACTTCCAAAGGTATCTTCTTTATACCCAGTGACTGACTTAGAATTATACTTAAGCTGATTCTTTTCTATTTCCTTTTAACTCTTTGGAAGTAGCTAATAAGTTATAATATATAAAACACATTGAAACAATTCCTAAGCTAAAAACAATATCATCTTTTGTTGGTGTTATTTTTTAGATTTGTATTTGTCATAGAAATGCTGAAAAACATTATCCACATTACCATATCATTGATGTGACATGTGCCTAACAGGAAAATAAATACACATATCTCATCCTGAGCCACACCACAAGTAAAACTCTGTTCTTTAGTTAGTGGCCAGCAGCCCATCTGTGTGTTCCAAACTCAATGTGAAGAACAGAGATAAGCAGAAATTGGCAAAAGGAAAAAGTGGCTTTGCAAGTAGTTTGCTTTTCTGTTTTCATGTATCCTCTCAAAATTCCATTTGAGCAGTAACTGCCTTCCTAGATTGCAAACTCAATGCAAGTATCTTTCACATGTCAAATTGATATGTTTGTATTTTAACCTACATTGGATGAGTCCTATTTGGTGAAGTTTTAAGCTTAGAAGAAGAGAAGAAGTTTATTAAAATCCCACCCTTTGTTTAGTTTCTGCTTACTTTTTCTACCTACCTACCTACTTTTTCTACCTAGTTTCTGCTTACTGTTTCTAAGCTAAGAACATAGGTTCTAGAGGAACTTACATTGGATAACTGGGAATGGCTTTGTAATGTGCATTTTTAAATATTATTTTTCTCTGAACATCACAAGGGTGCCAGGTTGGCATCACAGCCGTGGTTCAGATCCTGGCCTCTTACTTATTTGTTCTGTTATTTTTTTAAAAGGATATTAATATTCACTAATAATGACTATAATATTTTGTGACTTTGTATGCACGCTAAGTTGCTTTAGTTGTATTTGACTCTTTGTGACCTATGGACCATAGCCTGCAGGCTCCTCTGTCCATGGAATTTTCCAGGCAAAATACTGGAGTGGGTCGCCATTTCCCCATCTAGGGGATCTTCCCAACCCAGGGATCAAACCTGCATCTCTTATGCCTCCTGTGTTGACAGGTGGGTTCTTTACCACTAAAAGCCACCTGGGAAGCTGACTTAAAATATAGTATATATCAACTGAGTATTTATCAATTGAGCTCTTAACCTAGGAGCCAGGCACCATGTTAAGTACTATATATAAGGCCTCATTTAGTCTTCCTGATAATTCCTGCTAAGTAGATTATTGTCATTTTTCTGCTGAAAAATGACTAACTGCGTTTATGTCTAAAGCTAATGCTCAAGTTCAGACAGCAAGGAATTGCTGAAGCTGGGATTCCAACCCAGGATGTCAGGGTCCAGGCGCCCTTTCCTGTAAACAGCACTGTCCCCTAGCATGCAGTGTTCCCACAGCTGTAGTTTATGGCTCTGCCATTTGATGAACCTGACACAGTGACCCAGGGATTGAACCCAGGTCTCCCACACTGTAGGCAGATTCTTAACCATCTGAGCCACAAGGCAGGGCTGCAAACCTGCAGATCTCAAGTTAATTTCCACAAGACAGAGACAGCAGAACGACTGGGTTGACTAGATGACTCGTTCAGAAGCTTCTCTCCTTCACTACTTGAGTGCTTGTCCAATGACCTATGAACAGAGGGCCGTGGGGGAAGGCTATGCGTGGGCCAACACTAGGGACCTCTTTTCATCAACACTGAGCTGCCTACTGCTGCTGCTGACTACCTGCCCTGTCAGTAGCAGAGACCAGCACGTAGGGTAGTCTCAGTAGGGACCATCCTCAAGAAGTCCACCCAGCCACTCAGTCATGTCAGCTGCGTCACTTTCCCTCGTGGACAAGCAGAGATTCATTATTCCTGGTACTGACACCCGCTCCACAGAAGGCTTTTGCCTTCTCTTTCCACAGTGCCTTTGCTGGCCTCATCTTCTGAGAGTATAATTCCACAAAATACCATGAAATTCCATTAAGAGCCATAATATTTCACAAGATAGTACCTCAAAACAAGGAACATATTTTATCGTGAAAAGTTGTGATATTGGACACATGACCATGAACCTTGCGTCTTCCTGAAACATGTGGCCTAACAGAATGATGGAACAGCCCACAGCTGGCAAGACTTAGAGCCCAGCTTGGGAACAACATCCTGTGAGGTGGGACACTGTCTGTCATCAGAGCCATAGGCACTGAGCCAGTGGCAGATCCGAACTGTTGTTTCCCAACAGATGGATACATGGAGCTGGGAATGAAGGGTTACTCCCTGTCCTTATCACTTCCAGTCATCAAAAGATTGAATCTGTGCTTTCTGTTCTTGCAATTTTAGGTTCTGCTGGGTTCTGGGTCTGAGTTTCCAGATAGAAGATGCTTCTGGCAGGGATCCCAGTCTGGGTTCCACTGAACTGAAACTACCGCTACTATCCTGTCAGTTTGAATTCAGCAAACGTAAGCGGTGGACTGCTAGAGATAGTCAGTTCTGATGATCCTGAAGAGGCAGGGTTGCTTTTCCTTAATACAGAGAGGGAGGAGTGTGTCTGGAATTTGTGGTATTCTTGGGGCGTCTCTTGGCTTCCGTGTGCAGTGATAACTGTCAATAGGCATAGGAGACAGCCACAACCACACGTGGGGAAGAAACCAAGGGCTCAGATCCTCAGGATAAAGGTTAGCATCACTCCATTAGCTGAAGTTCTGGCATATGGGTAGGGAAAGTACAGTGGCTGAGAGAGGTCAAACAAGTATCAGTTGTAGCCTCAGGGCCCGGGAGGCCTGTTGCTTGTCCCATTAACCCTGTTGTGTTAAATCTTTTAGAAAATGTTTTATTTTTTTTATTTGACTGCATTAGGTCTTAGTTGCCCCAAGGCAGATGTGATCTTAGTTTCCTGACCAGGGATTGAACCCACGTACCTTGCACTGGATGATGAATTCTTAACCACTGGATCACCAGGAAAGTCCCTCTATTACATCTTTAACAGAGCTCTTAGCTGACCACTGTCTGGTAGACTTGATAATGCATTCAACTTCAAATGTAGGATCTGAGCATATCTGTGGGCTTCCCAGGTGGCACTAGCAGTAAACAACCCACCTGCCCATGCAGGAGACGTAAGAGACATGGGTTCGATCCCTGGGTCGGGAAGGTCCACTGGAGAAGGGCATAGCAGGGCATTCCAGTATTCTTACCTGGAGAATTCCATGGACAGAGGAGCCTGGCAGGCTACAGTCCATAGGGTTGCTGAGAGTCAGACATGACTGAAGTGACTTAGCATTCATGAGCATATCTGTATGGCACAAGGAGTCAGCTCTATCAGATGCCTTTTTTACTCAGCCGCACATCCTGGTTCCCACCTCTTATTCTAGCCACAGCTGTGGCAAAACGTCCCTGTGTACCCTGACTCAGTCCACGCTTCCAGCTCTCACCACCAGGCCCCACAGTGTGTCTTTGTCCCAGGGCTTCTTGGATGCAGTGGCGTTGGAACCTAGATGGCATGTACCTATGTGCAGCCTGAAGTTGCAGGAAAAACCATTTCCCCCATGGGGAACCCTCAGTGAATGGGAGAGAATTCGATGAATATACGCTTCTTCTCGTTGATTCTTTGCTTCTGAGAGGCTATCTGTGTTTTCCTTAAAAGTCTTTCCCAGCAAGATTGAGCCCCAGCTGCCTTCAGTGGAGTCCAGGTTTTCTTCTCTCTTGTTCCTAAGGGATTAACTCTCAAACTCTCTACTTGCAAGTCCTTACCTCAGATTTTGCTTTATAGGTACTCAAGGTAAAGACCCCACGCCTTATAAAATCCTGTTCACTTTGTCTGATCTTGCTGTGCCCCTTTGCCTGCTGTTTTCATAGTAGTTATCACCACCAGATACAACATCTGGTGGTATGTATTTGTATATTCTCTATTTCTTTACCCATCTCTCCCATTAGTACGATATAAGCCATTTGATTCCAATGCCTTTAATAGATAATAGACATAATAGATTTGCAAGCATTGCTTTTATGAATTCATTAATTATAGGCTAATTTTTATGTTTTCAAAGAGGGTTGCAATCACAGGGGTAAATGTAGATTAACTGCTTACATCAATACTCTTCCTTATTCATTTGGTGATTCAACACAAAATGATAATTGTTAGATCTTTGAAAACAGAGTTCCGTTAGTAATAATTGAGTGTTTTTACTCTTCCAGGTTTTGCTCAAGCAAACCAGTTTGACTATGGAGTTGACAATGCTGAATTGGGAAACAGAGTGCAATTAATTTCTTCTTTCCGATCAATTTCTTGTGATGTAGAAAAAGATTCAAGTCATTCAACCCATATTACATGTTATACTAGGTATGTTGTAAAGTGTCTTTAATAACATCATTTTCATCATATCAGAACCACAGTTATACATATTATTTTTATAATAGTTTAATCACTCTGGCAATTACAATAATATTTTTCTGATTATCAATTATTATTTTTGACTTCATGATGTTTAGACCATTTTATATCTTTATTATATTCACTTGTAGTACTCTTTCCACATACTGGCATGATCAAAATGTGTTCTATATCCTTTCCCAGGTTATTAGAGCTATTATCTAATCATTATTGATCTCTTTTAGAAGATAAATGGCCACTATTAAATTGCAATGATGCTCCTCAAAATATCAAAATTATACCTTCCTGTCTGGTTTGATTAATTTTGTTCAGAATCTTGACACGCTCATTAAGATTAAAGATGATCATTTTGTAGATTGACATTTCAAGTTCTTTACTATCAACTCAAATTGATGTTTGTTATTAGCTACTTAGGAGAAAAATTAATCATTTTAAATGGCCACTTTGAATACTGAGACAGGTAGCCTGTATTCCAGAGGATTCTATCCGTATTAGGCTTGTTGATGTTTTGCAGCTTACTTAGAGAGAAACATGATTAAAACTTTTTAAAAAGCAAAGTATAAAATAATTGTACCAACGTGATATGTTACAATTTTAAATGATTGTTATTATTGTTTTTCTTCTCAATAACCAGTGCATTGGTCAGAATAAGCATTTGCCTGAGATCTATGATGTGAGAATTTGCAGTACAGAGTTCAGGATGGAGAGCATCTTTCCATAATATAGAAGTGAATTGCACAGAAGCACAATTAATTTTGAATTTAATTCTACAATAGCACAGTTGTACAACAGCAACTTAGCATGCACGCACACACATACACAGTTAGAATTTCAGACACTTTTTTTTTTTTTTACCAAAATGACATGTAGTCTGGGATGGTATTTTTCATGAATGCTATACATTAAGTAACAGACTTTTGCATTCCGTATGTGTTTTCCATTTGCTTTCCAGAGCAATGCCAGAAGATTCCTACACTGTTAGAGTCAGTGTGGATGGGGTTCCTGTTACAGAAAATAATACCTGCAAAGGTCACGTCAGCAGCCGGGCCTGCATCTTCAGTGTAGGTGGCATTTTCTCTCTGACTTACGTGTACTTGATCTTGTACTTGGTTTCTTTCAGAAGTGGATTTTTATATTTTAATTTACAAATTGTTATCTATTTCCACATTAAAAAATTTACTGGCATGATGCTGGGAGGGATTGGGGGCAGGAGGAGAAGGGGACGACAGAGGATGAGATGGCTGGATGGCATCACTGACTTGATGGACATGAGTCTGAGTGAACTCCGGGAGTTGGTGATGGACAAGGAGGCCTGGGTGCTGCGATTCATGGGGTCGCAAAGAGTCGGACACGACTGAGCGACTGAACTGAAGCTAAGGATAATTTCACCCAGTTTAAATTATCTTCTATAGTAATGAAATCTTACCATTTCCTGTTTTGCTTTTCAAATTAATTTTATTAATGAATTCAGCTTTTTTACTTTCAAATTGTTTTCTTGTTCATACTGTTTTTTCACTTTCTCCATTTCTGCTCTTACTTTGATTTCCCTTTTTCTGTTTTCATCAGACTAAGCTTCATTTTATTTTTAAAAATATTTATTTATTTGACTACAGTAGGTCTTAGTTGCCACATGAGGGATTTGTTTTTTAGTTGCGGCATGCAGAATCTTTAGCTGTGGTATGAGAATGGCATGTGGGATCTAGTTCCCTGACCAGGGTTCAAACCCAAGTTCCCTAGTTGGGAGCATGGAGTCTTAACCAGGGAAGTCTCTCATCTTCATTTTAAATAGAAACATAATTATGTTCTCTTTCTTTGTATTTTCTGATGCAGTGAGCACAAATGTGACTGCATGTAGACCAGAATCATTCAAAATTTAGTTCCCCTAAATATAGGTGTTCATAATAATAATATTTTCTTCTACAGACCATCTCATGTAATTTAAAAACTGTATTTATGTTTTAAGTTGTTGATTACTGAGTGCTATAACGTTCCAATGTAAGACAAAATGCTGAGGAAATTAGTAATGACTTCTGTCCTCAAGAAGCACCTATGATTCTCAAACATATGATTCCCAAATATCTTTGGCTCACTTTTTCTTCCTAAATTGGGAGCCATCTTTTGTTTGCCAGAATAAAACACCTAAATGGCCCCAAAGCAACCTCAATTCAACTAATCTCAAATTGGACATCTAGTATTCCTCCTTAAACTTCAGTTCAGTCGTGTCCAACTCTTTGCAACCTCATGGACTGCAGCAGGCCAGGCCTCCCTGTCCATCACCAACTCCTGGAGCTTGCTCAAACTCATGTCCATCGAATCAGTGATGCCATCCAGCCATCTCATTCTCTGTCGTCCCCTTCTGCTCCTGCCTTCAATCTTTCCTAGCATCAGGGCCTTTTCCAGTGAGTCAGTTCTTCACATCAGGTGGCCAAAGTATTGGAGCTTCAGCTTCAGCATCAGTCCTTCCAATGAACACCCAGGACTGATTTCCTTTGGGATGGACTGGTTGGATCTCCTTGCAGTCCAAGGGAGTCTCAAGAATCTTCTCCAACACCACTGTTTAAAATCATCAATTCTTTGGCACTCAGCTTTCTTTGTGGTCCAACTCTCACATCCATACATGACTGCTAGAAAATTTCTGATATTTATCACATGTCTCAAGCTAGAAGTCTGTTACATCCCTAGTGTCTTCCTTGACTTCATCTTCAGCTCCAGAGCTATTCAGAAACCAAACCATGATGATCTTACCCTCCAACTTAGCTCTGAAGTCCATCATCCCCTTATCCTCTTTCCTGCCATACCCTTGGTTTTAATTCTGGTCTTGTCACTTCTCACCCACTATCGCTGTGGCCCATTGGGCACATCCTTTTTGATGGCACCATTCAGATGCCGCATTCAAAACCATGCATATTATTATGTCTTTCCCCTACTCAGTATCTCTCCTTTACCCATTATCTGTAAGTTTCCTCTATTATTTCATAGTCTGGAACCAATCGTTTCCAGCAGTGTCTCCTAACATTCTGCCTGACCAAGGATCCATACAGCTTGCTCACTTCTGCTTAGCGAGTCCTGCTCTTTGCTCGGGACTCTGAAGATTCCCCCATGCAGAGCTAAGTGATTTCCCTTGTGTTCCTCAACTGTATAGTGGCTCAGTGCTGGTCAGGGTTTATATACAGGCTTCATTATCTACTCTGACTTGGTCATAGTGAAACTCTGCCTCAGTTTCTTCGTTTTCTATAAAATGGAGATATGTAAAATGAAGACTATCTCATCGCATCATGTAAAATGGAGGATTAAATAATAAAGTGATCAGAAAGAACCTGCACATAGTTATTACTATATAGTGTTTTATCTATATATCCCATTTATTACTATTTTAGCACCTAATCCACTGTGCAGTGATTATATTTTATGTGTTTTTCTGAGTTAGAGGGTTTTATTCAATGTTTCATCCCTAGAACAAGCATAACATTCAGCACTTAGTAGGAGCACAGGTTATATTTGCTGACTGATGCTCTGTACTTTTCCTCTGATTAAGACAAAAATAAGAGATTTAATGCCATGCAACTGAATCTTCTTAAATTATTTTTGTCCTTTAATAATTTCAAATTTTAGTGGTGTGTGGCCTGAAAATGTAATACAGAAAATTAAAATTTTTTTATTTAACAAAGTTATAGTTTTATATAATGAAAAACAACTGGTTCTACAAGGTTAATCAAAAACAAACAGGACCTCTTTGACTACTCAGTCCACTTCATGTTCATTCTTCACATTCCCCCACTTTCAATAACTTTAGTTTTTTATTGTGGTATTTCTAAACAAGAAGAATTTTTTTATGGTTTTTAAAAAGTTGAAAAAATATTTATTTTGGTTTCACTGGGGTTTTGTTGCTGCGCTTGCTTTCTCTAGTTGAGACAAATGGAGTCTGCTCTTCATTGCAGTGCACAGGCTTCAGTGATTATGGCACAGGGGCTTAGTTGCCTCAAAGCCTGTGGGATTTCCCCAGACCAGGGATCGAACCTGTGTCCCCTGCATTGGCAAACAGATTCTTAACCATTGGACCACCAGGGAAGTCCAAAGAGTATTACTTTTAATGTATGTAGAAGTATTTCATATTCTCTATTGTGGTATTTCTAAATAATATGCTTCTTATTAAGAAATATGTTTATTGCTATTACTGAGTCTTTAAAGTTTATTATCTACTTTATTCTTACAATGGAAGATGAGATTTTAACACCTGTTTTCCTACATCTATTCACTACTACTGCGTCACACAAGTCCCAAGCTTAGCAGCTTCAAGCAGCAACTGTTCATATTGCTTATGTATTCATGGGTCAGCTGTGTGGTTCTTCTGTTCTGGACAGAGCTAGACTGATCTCTGCTGTGCTTACTCTTGTATCTATGGTCAGCTGTGGGTGAGGCAGGAGGCTTTGCCACCCTCGACTGGGTACTTTGGATGGCTTCAGCTGGAACAATCCAGCTAATTAGGCTTTGTTCGGTATAGTGTCTCTGCCCTCCACAAAGTAGCCCAACTTATCAGATACTAGAGGCAGGGATCCCTCAGGAGAGCAGAAGTGTGCAGGGAGCCTTTAAGACTAGGCTCAAAAATGTCATGCTACCTGTACTACATTCGAGTGGCCAAAGCAGGTTCTAAGGCCAGTCTGTATTCACATCTCCCACTAAGAAGAGCTGTAAAGAGAAATTGCAGGTGAAGATATGGGGAGCGAAAGCCATGTATGAAATAAACCTGCTACCGCTTCCCACGTCCAACACACTTATCCTCCCACTGCTCCTCTAGTTAGATGTGCCCCAGTTTTTAGTTGCTTCCCAGGTGGCGCAGGGATAAAGACTCTGCCTACCAGTGCAGGAGACACAGGATATGCAGGTTTGATGCCTGGCGCAGTTCGTGAAGATCCCCTGGAGTAGTAAATGGCAACTCACTCCAGTGTTCTTGCCTGGAGAATCACATGGACAGAGGAGCCTGTAGGGCTACAGTCCATGGTGTTGCAAAGAGTCAGAAACATACACACACACACAATCTTTTAGATCAATATTCATAACATCATAACATGGCTCAGTATCATGTAAAATACAATAAAAATGTGACAGCAATGTCCAGTTGCTTTAAAAGTCTCTAAGTCTCTATGGCTCATATGCCATGCCATATAGGGCCACCCAAGATGGACAGGTCATAGGTGGAGAGTTCTGACAAAATGTGGTTCACTGGAGAAGTGAATGACAAACCACTTTAGTATTCTTGCTTTGTGGATCCCATGAACAGTATGAAAAGGCAAAAAGATAGGACACTGAAAGATGAACTCCCCAGGTCGGTAGGTGCCCAACATGCTACTGGAGATCAGTGGACAAAAAACTAGAGGAAGAATGAAGAGATGAAGCCAAAGCAAAAAGAACACCCAGCTGTGGATATGACTCGTGATGGAAATAAAATCTGATGCTGTAAAAAGCAGTATTGCATAGGAACCTGGAATGTTAGGTCCATGAATCAAGGCAAATTGAAAGTGGTCAAACAGGAGTTGGCAAGAATGACAATTGACATTTTAGAAATCAGCAAATAAAATGGACTGGAATGGGTGAATTTAATTCAGATGCCCATTATATCTACTACTGTGGGCAAGAATCCCTTAGAAAAAATGGAGTGGCCATCATAGTCAACAGAAGAGTCCGAAATGCAGTACTTGGATACAGTCTCAAAAATGACAGAATGATCTCTGTTCACCTCCAAGGCAAACCATTCAATATCACAGTAATCCAAGTCTATGCCCCAACCAGTAACGCTGAAGAAGCTGAAGTTGAATGGTTCTATGAAGACCTACAAGACCTTCTAGAACTAACACCTCCTAAAGATGTCTTTTTCATTATAGGAGACTGGAATGTGAAAGTAGGAAGTCAAGAAATACCAGGAATAACAGGCAAATTTGGCCTTGGAATACGGAATGAAGCAGGGCAAAGGCTAATAGAGTTTTGCCAAGAGAACGCACTGGTCATAGCAAACACCCTCTTCCAACAACACAAGAGAAGACTCTACACATGGACATCACCAGATGGTCAACACCGAAATCAGACTGATTATATTCTTTGCAGCCAAAGAAGCTCTATACAGTCAGCAAAAACAAGACCAGGAGCTGACTGTGGCTCAGACCATGAACTCCTTATTGCCAAATTCAGACTTAAATTGAAGAAAGTAGGGAAAACCATTAGATCATTCAGGAATGACCTAAATCAAATCCCTTATGATTATACAGTGGAAGTGAGAAAGAGATTTAAGGGCCTAGATCTGATAGATAGAGTGCCTGATGAACTATGGAATGAGGTTTGTGACATTGTCCAGGAGACAGGGATCAAGACCATTCCCATGGAAAAGAATTGCAAAAAAGCAAAATGGCTGTCTGGGGAGGCCTTACAAATAGCTGTGAAAAGAAGAGAAGTGAAAGGCAAAGGAGAAAAGGAAAGATATACCCATTTGAATGCAGAGTTCCAAAGAATAGCAAAGGGAGATAAGAAAATCTTCCTCAGTGATCAATGCTAAGAAATAGAGGAAAACAACAGAATGGGAAAGACTAGAGATCTCTTCAAGAAAATTAGAGATACCAAGGGAACATTTCATGCAAAGATGGGCTCAATAAAGGACAGAAATGGTATGGACCTAACAGAAGCAGAAGATATTAGGAAGAGGTGACAAGAATACACAGAAAAACTATACAGAAAAGATCTTCACGACCCAGATAACCACAGTGGTGTGATGACTCACCTAGAGTCAGACATCCTGGAATGCGAAGTCAAGTGGGCCTTAGGAAGCATCACTACGAACAAAGCTAGAGAAGGCGATGGGATTCCAATTGAGCTATTTGAAATCCTGAAAGATGATGCTGTGAAAATGCTGCAGTCAATATGCCAGCAAATTTGGGAAAGTCAGCAGTGGCCACAGGACTGGAAGAGGTCAGTTTTCATTCCAATCCCAAAGAAAGGCAACGCCAAAGAATGCTCAAACTATCGCACAGTTGTACTCATCTCACCCGCTAGCAAAGTAATGCTCAAAATTCTCCAGGCCAGAATTCAACAATATGTGAACTGTGAACTTCCAGGTGTTCAAGCTGGATTTAGAAAAGGCAGAGGAACCAGAGATCAAATTGCCAACATCCGTTGGATCACTGAAAAAGCGAGAGAGTTCCAGAAAAACATCTACTTCTGCTTTATTGACTATGCCAAAACCTTTGACTGTGTGGATCACAACAAACTGTGGAAAATTCTGAAAGAGATGGCAATACCAGACCACCTGACCTGCCTCTTGAGAAATTTGTATGCAGGTCAAGAAGCAACAGTTAGAACTGGGTATGGAACAACAGACTGGTTCCAAATTTGGAAAGGAGTACATCAAGGCTGTATATGGTCACTCTGCTTATTTAGCTTATATGCAGAATACATCATGAGAAATGCTGGACTGGATGAAGCACAAGCTGGAATCAAGGAGAAATGTCAATAACCTCAGATATGCAGATGACACCACACTTGTGGCAGAAAATGAAGAACTAAGGAGCCTCTTGATGAAAGTGAAAGAGGAGTGAAAAAGTTGGCTTAAAACTCAACATTCAGAAAACTAAGATCATGACATCTGGTCCCATCACTTCCCCCGTGGCAAATAGATGGGGAGACAATGGAAACGGTGAGAAACTTAATTTTTTTGGTCTCTAAAATCACTGCAGATGGGGACTGCAGCCATGAAATTAAAAGACGCTTGCTCCTTGGAAGAAAAGTTATGACCAACCTAGACAGCATATTAAAAACCAGAGACGTTACTTTGCCAACAAAGGTCTGTCAAGTCAAAGCTATGGTTTTTCCAGTAGTCATGTATGGATGTGAGAGTTGGACTATAAAGAAAGCTGAGTGCCAAAGAATTGATGCTTTTGAACTGTGGTGTTGGAGATGACTCTTGAGAGTCCCTTGGACAGCATGGAGATCCAACCAGTCCATCCTAAAGGAAATCAGTCCTGACCATTCATTGGAAGGATGATGCTGAAGCTGAAGGAGCTCCAACATTTTGGCCATCTCATGCGAAGTGACTCATTTAGAAAGACCCTGATGCTGGGAAAGATTGAAGGCAGGAGGAGAAGGGGACGACAGAGGATGAGATGGTTGGATGGCATCACCCACTCAGTGGACATGAGTTTAAGTAAACTCTGGGAGTTGGTGATGGACAGGGAAGTCCAGTTTGCTGCAGTCCATGGGGTCACAAAGAGTTGAACACGACTGAGTGACTGAACTGAACTGAAGTGCTCACTCTTACTTTTTGTTCTTACTGAGAACCAATAACATTTGCACACTTTCATTGAGTTTTTTAAAACCCTTTACACTGTTACACATTTGTAGGATCTAATTCTCATACTATTTTTTAATTTTGTCACTTTCATGATATTCATTTATCATGATAAATCATTATCCTTGACTGCTGTTGTATTTCAGGTTAATTATTCTTAATTTTCAGAATCTTTTACCTTCTTTTTCTGTTTTCTATGAAATAATTTTATCTGCCGTCTTCACTGATCCTTTGCTGGTGGTGTATTGAAAATCTGTTTCTGATCTGTCTCCTCAAATTATAATAGTAACTAATCTGTTGTTTAATATGCATTCTTCAATTATTTTTTACCACAGATATAATTTATGTGAGTATACTTTGACTTAGATTGATTTGCCCACAATTTGGCAGTTCCTATAGCTTCTCTTCCTCCACCTTCTCTATTATTCTACCTCTAAAAGTGGTATTTTGCCCAAAATAAAAAAATTTTAAAAGTAGTATTTTGACTGGGTGTTTTACATCCTACTACCTTTACATTGATTCTCCATTAAGCGTTTCTAAAGTGTGAAAGAATGAGTCCAAAGTCATCCTTAGCCTCAAATTTCAAAATTTATCTCTCTTATTGGCAGTCTTAAAAAAAAAAAATCTGTCCTTTTACTTCAAGTACCTGAGCATCTTTCTTTTAGGTTGTTCCTGAATGAGAAGGAGTGGGGAGGGGGACAGCTGCCATTCACCGAGAGTCAACTTCGTGTTAAGTTTTTTTGCTAGTGTAGTTTTTGTATCCATGCAGAGGTCATCCTTTTCTCCACCAGCATTATTCCTCCTCCAAAAACTTCAGTTATTCCTTTAACTCCTGCCCATGTTCCTGTCCTCTTCCATTTTCTGAAGCACCCTTTTCTTTCTGTAGATGGACTCTTCTTGATCTATTTCTAGCTTGTTTTCTCCTGTATTGTTTGTTTCTAGGTGTGGGTTTTGATCTGCACGTATCCCAGTCATTGAGGAATCTTAATCTGTCCATCAGTTCTGCTTTTTACCTGAATTTACAAAATTCAGAATTTTGTTTTTCAATTATAGTATATTTCCCTTTTGTGGTAATTATTTCTCATTTTTTTCTTTTCAAACGAAGTTGGCATATGTTTACTTGATTGACTAATAATAACCAATGATTAATAAAATGTTGATTTTACTAATGTGTCAGGTGGTGGTCTAAGTATTTTTTGTGTAACTCTGGAGTTATCATTAGCTTAGTTACTAAAACTTATTTTGATGAACTCTTCCCAAATTTTGCTTCTATGTTTTTGAAAAATGCTTTGCTATTTTTTCTTTATGAGTGTAACCCATAAAGGGTGAAAACCCATGTAGGCTTTATTTAATTTTATTCCACCAAATTCTTAAAAGTCTTTACTTGACAGCTTTATTACTGTGGTTTGGCTTATACTGATGACAAAGAGTGATTGAATTTTAAACCTTCAAAAAGAAACACTTTGAAATGAAAGATGATTTTTAGGGACAGGGAAAAAAATTTGGAATAATCAATAATTATCTAAACTCTATTTCTTATGTATAAAAAAGAATATTTTCATACTCATATTATGGCTGTTGTTCAAATATAAAATAATGAAAGAAGCAGAGATATTTTATAAAGCTAGGAATAAGATAGAGATAAGATTGCTTATCAACAGTATTATTTTGCAGGCAAAAAGTTTCAGAACCCCAACAATAAGGAGCATCACACCTTTATCTGGAACTCCAGGTCTGTTATATAACAACCAAAATATCTTTTTTGGTTTATAGTAATTAATTTTTAGTATGTAAAATATATGATACCTAAAAATTTATAAATAGCATTTTCTGATTATAAAATATTGTTTAATGCTTTTTAATAGCTGCATCTGAATCTATTATAATATATTAAACTTTCCCTATATTGAATGTTAGTTGGCTTCCAGTGTTTTTTATAATAACTATAGTTGTATCAGCTTGTAATTCCAACAGGAAAATGTGAGAATGTCCTTCTTTTTAAACCTTGACAATTCTAGGTACTCTTGTATTTTCAAGAATTTATGTGAAAAATGTACTCCTACACAGTCCCTAGGGGGCTGACCCTGGCTTCACCTCCTCCAAGCTCAGTGGACATTGGTTACTGGGAGGCAGAAGGGCTCTTCTCCTTTTCCTTTTTTATAAAAAGAATTTATGTGAAAAGTATTGTAGATTTTGTCCTGAATTTTTCCACTTCTTTGATTTATGTAATTAATTTTGTATTTATTAAAGTTTTTTATTTCTTCTTTTCATGAATTACCAATTCATCTCTTTGATAATTTAAGGCTAGTCGTTTATTTCCATATTAAGTTACAAGAATTATTTGTATCTTAAGACTGTATGTCATATATATATCTTACTGATGGGAAATATTTTTTAATTTATTATTTGCTTTTTAAATATATCAATGATGTTTCTGTCCTCACTTAATTTTTATTATTAAATCTATAGATCTTAACTTTTGTTATTTCTCCCTTCATTTTATGCTCCCTTCATTTTATAGTCAGGATCCCACTATCCTGACTATATAAATACTAAATAAATTTACTACATAAATCTTTGCTTATTTTGCAAGAGTTTTTGTGGTTTTATTATTTATATTTAATTTTTATTTCACCTAGAATTTACTTCATTTTTTGGTATAAAGTAGGGATCTTATTTACATTTTCTCAAATAAATCACTCATGACCCAAGCAATATTTATTGAATAATTCATCCTATCTTCCACGAAACACCTCTTAAGCTATAAATACTTATAGATACCTCTTTAATACTATACATATTTATTTATGATTTATTTTTTTATTAGAACTTTCAGAGCAGTTCTAAATGATACAATGAACACAAGATATAAGTGTCTGAATGCTGGTTTTATTGGGATAATCTGTAAAGTTTTAATATTAAATGTATGGATATATAGATAGATGATCTTGCACTGAGTTTTTTTTCTATTTGCTTTTAGGTACACTAATAACAATCCGAGGCAGGACCTTCACTGATGTCTATGGAAGTAATACGGCACTAAGCTCTAATGGGAAAAATGTGAGGATTTTGAGGTAAGTTTTTGATGTGGCAACAAAAATATTCTTATAACTCATAGATGAGATGTGATAGCCCATGAATAATGGGTCCAATGATATTAAAAATCACTACAATGTGATGAGATTCCCAGTATTTTCCAGCCATATTATGCAAGGAAAAATAGACTGTTGCATAGTTCATTGACATAGAAACAATGGCCATCATTGTTAATCAGCTATATTCCAATACAAAATAAAAAGCTAAAAAAAGGAGAAACCATGGCCAATATACTTTTCTCTTTTGGTCTGACAAAACTGCTTATTTTTCTATGATGGACTTTATTCATAGGAGGTACATGGAAGAAGTCTAATAGTAATTGAGCTGAAATCGCAGAACTTCATTACTGGAGAACTTTATTACTTTATCGAGCTGCCTCATTTTGTACATATTAAAGAAAAAACAAAACAAAACAAAACCTTTGAAGCCTGGAGGTCCATGAGTTAGTAAAGGTCAGGAGGAGAACCCAAGTTTCCCAACAGGCATTTTGGCACTTTTTCTACTGCACATGGTGTATTAGGGGAGAGCTGAAACTGAAAAAAGTCAATAATGTATTAACAGGCCAGGATTTGAATCCTAATTCCTCCATGTTCTAATTGTGTACCAGATGGTAACATTGCTGGTTATCAAAAGTACTGTCCACACTTTGGGCAGGAAATAGCAATGTCGCTAGAGTTATATAACTTTCTGCAGCGTTGGTGGGGTTATCTCGGTCCTGCCTTAAAAGACCGGAAGCCTTGCTCATTTCCTCTGTAGTTGAAATTTACTTCTCTTTAATACAAAGGAATGGATAGAAATTATTTCTTGAAATCAAAAATCACAGTCAGACAAGACTTCAGAGATCAGGCTACCCAGCCTCTATATTCTGGTAACCCTGAGATACTATATATAAACATAGAAAAAAATTCACACAGAATCAAATCATAGTTTCCAAGATACTTCATGCTTATTGAATACATGTATAAAATGGGCAAATGAATAAATTAATATTCAGCACACATATATGTACATATATATAATTTTATAAAACATGCAATTTGAAAGGTTTTGCTAAATGAAATAAAGATGATTTGTCTGGCATTCTATGGGGCAGAGCTCTCAATTAAATCACATTTGCATGAATCTATTATTCTAGAAATATTTTTATTGATTCCTTATATAAAATAAAAGGACTACTAAAATAAACAAATATTTAACATTTTATATGGACTGTTTAGTATAAGTATTTTGTCTATT
The DNA here is from genome assembly GCF_002263795.3 of Bos taurus. NCBI lineage: Eukaryota > Metazoa > Chordata > Mammalia > Artiodactyla > Bovidae > Bos > Bos taurus. The sequence goes on along the minus strand of NC_037341.1, from coordinate 55,031,115 downwards.
TCTGTATAGTTGAGTATTATGAATGTTTTATATCTCAATTCTAAAAGCAGATTTTCTAAGTCATCCTTTCCCTAATGATGCCAGGAAATAGAAAATTTAACTTTCAAGTGATTCCTTTTTTCCTTCTCTGTAGTTGAAATTTACTTCTCTTTAATACAAAGGAATGGATAGAAATTATTTCATGAAATCACAGAATCACAATAAGAAGAGACCACAGAGCAGGCTGCCCAGCCCCTATACTCTGGTAACCCTGAGATACTATTAATATATATAAATGTAGAAAAAAAATCACACATTGAACTATAGGCAAAAGTTTTAGAACTGCTTTTATCTCATTTCTATCACATTCATTTTGACACTGGAGCCCTCAAGGCACTCTGTTGTGCCTGAATTTTGTAAGTGGGAGCAGTGAATGGGCTGAGTCTTGACAGGAAGTCAGGAGACCAAGCACCGAAACTGCTTCTGCTTCTCACAAGCTGTGTCAGTTTGGCCAAATCTCCACATTCAGACCAGGTACAAATGATAGAGGACATGCAAATGACTCAAGGACCTAGTGCCTACTAAAGGAGCTTTTGGTCTTAAAGTGAGGGAAAAAAAATAATAAATATATGTATTTAAGGGCAAATAGGGTAATATTACCAGAGAGAGGCAAACCCACACCACTGTAGGAATTACAGGGTATGGTTAAGAATGTACACTGGAGCAGAGCTTTCTAGGTTTGAATTCCTGCTCTACCCCTTCCTGGCTGCAGGCTTGGGCAAGCTACTTAGCCTCCCTGGCTCAGTCTCTTCACCTGTAAAATGGAAGGATATTAGTTACTAATGTGTAAGTACTAACACATAAGTTGCCAGGACTTAATGTAGTAATGCTGTAAATGCTGGCTGCTAAGTTTGTTGTTTATTTGCCTGAAGCAAAAGGTTAGAAAGAGAATATGAACTCATACATCTCTGTAATAGGTATAGTAATTCAGTTTATTCTTTATAACCTAATGTATTGATCAAATGAAAGAATTTGTATGAAAAGTATGTTAAAAAGTTCAAAGTTCTCTGCTAGGAGATATGCTAGTAATTCAGGCTTGTATCTGGCCTTATTTTGTATCTGGATTTGCTGTCCCAGAAGCTGGGGATTTAGTCTGGTGTTGCAAAGAATCTGATAGCTGTCAGTTACCTACAAGCCTCCAGTATCACTGGGTTCTATCAGCCTTAAAGTAATAGGTCAGTCTAGTCAGCTGGGGAAAGAAATGTGAAGGCAGATTTTCCTCTCGGCTTCTAATCCTTCTCAGCTTCTTGTTCCCATTTCATTGGCACTGATCCTATTAGACATTCTTTTCATCCCAATTATTTTGTGAGACGTGAGCCTTGTTTAACTCATATGAAACTTAACTACAAAATTATGTTTTGTATTGGAATTAATTGAACTTCAGATGGAAGAGTCCCCGTTATCTACATTTGCTATCCCTATAGTATTCATCACTTTATAACACACCAAATATGTTATGATTATCATGTTTATTGTCATTCTTCCCCAGTTAGATTGTCAGCCCTATAACGGCAGAGATCTTGGCTCACTGATGTGCTCCAGCATCTAGAGCAAAAACTGTAACATAATAAGTGGTCAGTAGATGTTTGTTGAATGAATGATGGATACTATTAAGTGATTGGGAGAAAAAAAAAATAAGGTGGCAGTAAGCTTGGTGGGAGGAGAGCATTTTGAAACAATATATTAAACACAATTTGATCTTTTCCAATAAAATATTTATACAGGGTTTATATTGGAGGAATGCCCTGTGAGCTTCTCATATCACAATCTGATAATTTGTAAGTAATTCAAATAATTTTCTTTAGAAAAATAAATAGTAGATATACTAGATTTAAATAGTAATTTCTAGCAATAGTGCATATCCAAATGCTTTATAACACAGTATAAATTGTAATATTTGATATGGTAATTTATCAGTCATTGATATAGTTAGATGTAACCTGATCTCCACTATCTCCAGTGTATTATGATATGAACTGTTTAAATTATTTTGAATAAAGTGTTTTGAGAAATACCTTTATCAAATAATTGTTTCACTTGGTAGTGTTTTGAATTCTTTAAAAGGAATATCAATGGGGATGACCAAATTAATGACAAAATATTTAATTTTTAAATAACTTCAACAAAGACTGGGAAATATTTATTCAAATAGCTTCAGCTAATATTGGGAAATATTTATTCAAATAACTTCAGCTAAGATTGGGAAATATTTTTATTTTACAAAAATCTTTGTTGTAGCAACAGTTTCTGTCCTGATACATATTCTGAAATTCATAAGATTTTTTGAGGGAAACACAATATTTTAAAACTTCAATGTCAATGTAAACTTTGAAATTAAAATGCATATTTTATTAGGTATGGTCTAAAACTAGATCATCCAAATGGAGACATGGGTTCTATGGTTTGTAAGATGAGTGGAACTTACATTGGTAAGTGTTGACCATCATTTATCATAGTTTTCAGAAATGCCTGACTGTATTTCCTTGTTTGGTATTCTCTTAGACTGCTCCTGTAGCCTCATCCCTTTTTTAAAAATTAGCACTTCCTGGCTTTTTTTTCAGCATCACGTAAGCATGTATGAAAAACCTTTTTCTAAGATTTACACTGAAGTGTCTTCAAGTATCTTTTTTTCCATTTCTTCTGTCATTTAAATGTTTCCATTACTAATTTAGCTGTTTACCTGTAGCTTTAATTTTACTCTGATTTTTATTCCTTGCTCTATGTACTTCAGAATCATAAGCATTTTAGTTAATGAGCTTTATTCCTTCTGCCTCGGGCTTCTCTGGTGGCTCAGACAGTAAAGAATCCACCTGAAACTCGGGAGATCCAGGTTCAATCCCTGAGTTGGGAAGATCCCCTGGAGAAGAGAATGGCAACCCACTCCAGTATTCTTGCCTGGAGAATTCCATGGACAGAGGAGCCTAGAGGGCTACAGTCTATGCGGACACGACTGAACGACTAACACACGTGCGTGCACACATACACACACACACACACACACACACACATATACACATTCCTTCTGCTTCACAGCCTTTGCAAGTTCCCGGTCCTGAAAGTTTCAAATAAAATGTCATGTCTTTGAAAAAGCCTGATCCCCAGCTTTACATTCTCGAAGTTCGTTCTCCTTTTCCTTGATAGCTTTATCACAGTACTTAGTTCTCTGTGTCGTTGCTTTTGACTGACTATATCCTCCGTTTGACAGTGTGCTCACCCTGCACCTCTCAACCCGTCACTGACCCAATTAAGTAGCTGTTAAATGAATGAAAGAAAATTGAGGGCAATATGATTACATATATGTTCTTTTATTCTTCATTCATTATTATACTTTGTGAGGTTTTCCTGGTTACAACGTTGAGACATCTTATTTGTATATCTTAAAGTAGTAGGTGTTTCTTTAAGATATTTCGTTTTCATTTCTTTGAGGATTAGTAGATGGTTGCATAATTACGGTGTTAATTTTCCTTGCTTTTAAATCAGCTTTATAATATATAGTTATTATTCTCCTGTGATTGAGAATTTAATTGATTGTGTATTTTAATTAATTCCAGGTCATCACAATGTCAGCTTCATCTTGGATAGTGATTATGGAAGGTAGATCATTTTGTAAATAATAATTTTCATAATTGATTCAACTGGGAAAATAAAATAAAAGTGTATATTTACTTTGTGCTATATATCGCTAGATTAAAAACTTAATTACTTTCAAAAAATTAATCACTTTACCCAAATTAACATTTAAGGAGTCTGTAACTCCTGTTCACTAGTAATTTGTGTCTCAGACATGGCCTTTCAGTTGCTGGGAAATCTAGCATTACTTAAAACAGTAAATAAAAATATTTGATTGTGATATGAAAAAGTGTGATTTTATGTTCTTAGCCCTTCTTGTTTATAAAGTTGTTTTGATAACTAATTAAATTTTTTTGAATGTAGGAATAAATAAAGCTTCATGATTAATATTACCTGATAATGATTTTCTCCTGAAGTATCAAGACAAATAGAATTGTGAAAGATGGTAGCTACAGCTTTTAATTGTTCATTCTAATACCAATATTAATAACTTATATTTATGATTTCTAGTAAAACTAGAACTTATTTCCAGATATCCTAATTTCAGTCAGAAAGACCATCACATACTTATAGAAATACGAGAATATGCAAATCTCAGCACATGTTGCAAGTCTTATAGATATAATAAAGAACCTTTAGTGGCAGGCATGGCATTAAGCACTTTACACATATTATCTAGCTTAATACTCCCAGAGAACCTATAAATTGGATGTTTTCATCTATCCCATATTGCACACTGGGAAAGCAACACTTAGGAACATTAAATTATTTGCCTAGGAATATTCAGCTGGTAGGAAACAGAACTAGAATGTGAACCCATGCAGTCTGACTCCAGGACCTAAGCCTTTCTTCCCCATGCTTTGTCATGACCGATGGAGGGTCTCAGTCAAAGAACCACATCTCATCACTGTTTAACGCCCTGACCCAGGATTCTCTACCGTGGGGGGATTACCCCACTCCTGGAGCATTCACAAAGGTGTGTGTGGGGCATTCGTTGGCCCTCCCAGTCACTGGAGCATGCTGCTTGCCTTTTATGGGCAGGACCATGATGTGCCAAACCTAAATTGTTCTTCCCAAAATGTCATAGCATCTCCCATTTGGAAAGTGAACTGGTTGATTGAAATCCAAATAAGTCACATCATTTAGCCATCCAATACTAATATAGTTGTAGTAGACCGATGATGAAAAATTGTTTATTTTTTTGTCTCTGAAGAGAGACTCAGTGATTAGAAGTTTGGAAAGAGTGGCAATATTATAATCAAAGCAGATGTTATTCCTGTTCATTGTTTACAGGCTGTAAGAGAAGGATGAGATTTGGTCCCTGCATGTATGGAAATGCAGTTGGGTTGGTGAAACTAAATCCATTATCACTGTATTTACAGATGAGCTAGTTCTAGACACCTAAAGTCAGTAGATTTATTGCCAAGTTATAAACGTGGGCTGGACATTTTTTTTAATTAGTTATTTTTAAAATTATTTATGATAATAATAACCATAATACTTAAATTTGAGACTTACTGTGTACCTGCCCTATTTTAAGCCATTAATGAGTATCAAAACAACCTTATGGAATGTGTACTATTAGTACCATTTTTCAGCTGAAGAAATTGAGGCACACTTTTTAAAAACTTGTGGGTTCCCAAAGCCCAGGGACTGTATTTTTTCTTTTTTACAAGTTTTTGTTATTATTTGTTTTGGACCATGACTCATGGCTTGTGGAATCTTAGTTCCCCAACCAGGGATTGAACCCAGGCTCCAGCAGTGAAAGTGTCAAGTCGTAACCACTGGATCACCATCAGGGAATTACTTAAAGTGCCAAGTCCTAACCACCGGACACTTTATTATAGAATAAAATACACTGCACTAAAATCGTGAAGAATTTTATAATTCAAGATAAAGCCGGAGTGGGTGATATGTAAACAGTGCTAAGATTTACCTTTATGATTTACAAGGGACAGTGACTTGTCCCATAACTTAACTGTGATTTTCTGTAAGGACATGGCCTACTTAGATATAACTTGATAAGATCAGACAATAGGATTTTATTGAAATATTAGCAAAACGTGTTAGAAGCAATGATATGGAGTTTTAAATGATTTTGTGAACTATATATGGTTCCTTTATGCTCTCAATGTCATTCTTCCTAAGGTGAGAAAAGTGAATTCTTAGTTCCAAGTCTGAATGAGAGGTGCTAATTGCCAAATTCATCATATCTCTCTCAGAGAAATAATTATCCAAAAATAGAAGGTTTGAGTGATTGAGCTTGATTGTGATTGATAGGTATACATAAGTCAATATGCAGCATTAACATACCCCCCAAATTAGAAAATTTGTGCATATGTAGGCAAAAATATTGCATACAATTGTTATTGCATAAAATTTATTGCATAAAATTCTGTGATCTTGACTTATAATCATTGTTTCCTTTTTTAAGCCAATGGATTTCCTTTTGTTTTAGGGTCTCAGAGTTTAAGAAATTGTATTTCTATATAAAACAGTCTTAAGAATTTAAGGTGATTGTTAAAAACATGATATTTACTACTTAAAAATCTAGTTTTAAGATTACATGGCATTTTTAAAATGTCATCATTTTATAATTAATAAAATCAATATTTTACAAATTTCTGGAGCATTGCTGAATATCAGATGAACCAATTGGAGACCATGTGACATCTATTTTGTATTACTTTTAAAAAGAAAATTTGTTGAAGTATAGTTGATTTACAATATTGTATGCATTCTCTATTTCTTTTAATGGGCAACCTTCCCTCTTCTATTACCCCAAGTCAAACAACAGCTGTTCCAAACTGATAAGGTTTAGATGAGACTCTCTTAATTGAGAAATGCCTAGTTATTATCAGTGAATTAGTGAAAATCACCTCAGTGTCATACCAAATAAATTACATTCAAATTTTATTTCAGGAGGCAATTTCCCCACCAGCTTAAAAAGCAGACTTAATTTTTCAGAGACAGGATCTGACCACAGACATTGTTGGAACTGGCTTCATATAATATAAACATTTAAAATCCAGTGTGAACTTCTTAAATAGCTAAGTTAGCATAGCATGTTTTCAGGGACTCTCTAGCTTTGCAGATGCACATTATAATGCCTGTGTTTGATTCACAGGGAGTTGATTGCTGCTCTCCACCACAAGGTTTCCGTTATCCTTATAGATTCCGGTTCATTGTGCTCTAATTATGATGAATGAGTTTGGAGTCTTAGATAACGTTAGAATATTTTAACCTTTCTAATTATGAATTTAATGGAGGTAACTAAGAGAAAGCATTCAGTTTTAGGGTCATATTCTTTCCATCCCTAGCCCTTTAGGCTATGGAAGTCCAAGTACGTATCTATCAAAAACATGAATAGGCTCCGTGTTTATTAAGGGTGACTTAGCTGTGGCGGACTGTTGTGAACTTGCACTCATACTTTGTATCTCATGTAAGTTAGTGGCTAGAGAGGAGAACTGTGTAGTACCCAGGGCTCTGGACTCAAACTGCCTGGTTCAAATTCCATTTCTGCTACTGTCTTTGTGATCTTGACTAAGATAAATGTCAACTAATTTTTTTTTTTTTTTTTGGCCATGCTGCATGGCATGTGGGATTTTGGTTCCCTGGTCAGGGATCAAACCCATGCCCCCTGCATTGGAAGGGTAGAGTCTTAACCACTGGATTGCCAGGGAAATCACTGATCTTGACTAAGAAAAAATTCCTCTGAGTATTACCTACCTCATGGGATTGATATAAGAATTAAATAGCATACTAATTAGAAGCTTAAAAAATTTAAAATTTTAGCATACCTGATAATAGTTCAGTGATCTTAGTTACTCGTTTACTAAATGGGTTATGCTGCTGCTGCTGCATCGCTTCAGTCGTGTCTGACTCTGTGCGACCCCATAGACGGCAACCCACCAGGCTCCCCCGTCCCTGGGATTCTCCAGGCAAGAACACTGGAGTGGGTTGCCATTTCCTTCTCCAATGCGTGAAAGTGAAAAGTCAAAGTGAAGTCGCTCAGTTGTGTCCAACTCTTCGCGACCCCATGGACTGCAGCCTACCAGGCTCCTCCGTCCATGGGATTTTCCAGGCAAGAGTACTGGAGTGGGTTGCCATTGCCTTCTCCGAAATGGGTTATAAGAGCACAGAAAGCCCAAGATGGTCATCCATAGAGCCCAACTTTTATGAAGGGCAGTCCTCCTGTGTGTTTATTTTTTATGTTAATACAAATTCTTACTTTATTGAACTTTATTTATTTGCATATAATAAAAGGTGCATATTTTAAATGTGCAGTTTAGTGAGTGCTGGCAAATATGTTTGGTATATTTGTGGATTTAATAAAGCAGGCTCTAGAACATCTTTATTTTCCTCAAAAGTTCTTTGTTGGTCCTTTGTAAATTTTGATATGATTTCTATCACTGAAGTAAAAGAAAATTTCCTAAAATAAAGGTCATTTTTATTTTATTTTATTTTATTTTTTTAAGGTCATTTTTAAAGCAAGAATTTTTACTTTTTTTTAAACAGGAGTTTACCAGAAAAAATGGCATATTTCGTTTCTTCTCTCAATAAAATTTCAATGTTTCAAACATATGCAGGTATGTGACCTTTCTGTGTGAGGGGAAGGCAGGGGAAGAGAAGTGCATATACTTTATTTCATCAAATCAAATACAACAATGATTGTAAAGTGTACTGTATTATTTTATGTAGTTCTAAGAACGAAAAAACACCCAAGATAAGGATTGTACTAGGAAGCCCTGACATTAAGCCAGGATCTACAAAAAGCCAGGATCTGTAGCCAAAAACTACATTTCTGGTGTCAGGTTGATTGAGAAATAAACTTATCTCACTAAAAGAGACAGCAGGGAAACATGCGTCTCAACTTGGGATGTTGATCAAGGAAGGAAAAAAAACCTTTGCTGTCAATTTAAACCCACAAACCAGCACTCTCGGGGATTTATGCTTTCAGTGTGGTCCAAAAAATTCCTCAAGGAGAATATAATTTATCTCAATTTAAAGAGATCTCAGTGCCAGGCCTGGGGTGATTCAGACGTGAAAGATGTTCAAAAATGAAAAAAATATGTGTCTTGGAATCAGCCAAATATGATCTATCCTGTTTTTTTCTGGAAACATACTATGAAACTTACGTGAAAATGTTAGTTGTGTCCAACTTTTGCCATCCCACGGACTATCGCCTGCCAGGCTCCTCTGTCTATGGGATTCTCCAGGGAAGGGTACCAGAGTGGGTTGCTATTCCCTTCTCCAAAGGGTCTTTCCAACCCAAGGATGGAACCCAGGTCTCCTGCATTGCAGGCATATTCTTTACCGTCTAGGCTACAGAAGTCTGTTTTATTGAATGTGAAACTCCTATGGAAAAATACATAGAACTTTGATAGAATGAACTAATAAGAGTAAATTTTAAAAAGAATGTACCATGTATCATTACTGGTCTATTTTACCAGTATACCTAAGACTCTTATATACAAAGCTGCAAGCATTCCAGTTATAGTTAATGTATTAGTATGTGAGAAAAATATAAGATGTTGGTCTGTAAATATAAGAAAGATTTCATTTTTAAAGAGCATAGGGAAGAGGCTGTTCTCTTGCTTTCTTGTTTTCTTTTGGAAGCAAACATCTGTGCTTAGCCCAGGCTTTCCTTGTTCTCTGGATCCTTCCATTACCAGTGTCTGTTTGGTACCAGTTACCACTTACCCTTGGTCCCCAGGAGATGCAGGTCTGTGTGAAAGCCATGTTTATTGTTCTCTTTGCAAGACTGCATCAGAGACAAAAGAACGAAACACCTGCTTCATTCCTTTGGTAATCCAGTACCTTCGCTGTGTTATTTGCTATGTCTAGGGAATTTGGGAAATTTGTAAAAGACAAACGTTTACGTTTATGTGGAACGTTCATGACATTTTATTTCTTGTCCTTCCCCTCCCCATCCCAGAGATTACTAGGATTTCACCTTCACAAGGAAGCACTCAAGGCAGCACTTGGCTAACAATCAGTGGACGGTTCTTTGATCAGACAGATTTCCCAGTCCGAGTTTTAGTTGGAGGTATTTTTCATGATTTTTTAATAAAAGAATGAATACTTCCTTTAATTATTTCTGTGAAAAATAGTAGTTGTGCTCAATTAATGTCTTAATTTAAGAACTGGTATTTCCAGATGGGCATTTGGTCCTGGAGCTTGATGCTTTTCCCACTGCAATTTTCCAGTGAGGACTGCTCCTTGCAGCCTTATGTGACCAGGATTTGGGCTCTGAGGTCAGCACTGAAGGGCATTGCACAGCAGCATCATGGCTGCCATCAACAAATTGCTCGCCACGCTAAAGACACACATAACCTCTATTTAATAGACTTTCAAATTACCTCTCTGAACTGTTACTATTTCTTAATGGGTTAGATAATTACAGGGAAATTTAAAATGGCATTTCGGGAGACTCCTCATCCCTTTGTCATATACTCTGTCTTGTCTGGACATCAGTAATTACAGATTGTTTTGGCCTTAGAAAAAGCATTAATTGATTCACAAAATGTACATTGGGCTTGATTCCCTGGATGTGCGTCACTTTCATGTCTGGTTCAGATCTGCTCAAAGGTAGGGAGCTAGGCAACTCAAATGGGAAGTTGGGAATGAATGTATAATGGGGATCTTCTCACTGAGTTAAAATGACCTTACTTACCTTGATGGACAAAGAACAGGACATCTGTCCAAGTACCTGGCATGTAATTTTTCTGATCAAGCCTTCTGCTCAGATGATTTCTGCTTTTAAGGCATCTGCTGATGAGCTAGCCAAAATGTGATTCCAAGAAAAGAAATTCACAGAAAGCAATCCTGTGTAGCATTCATAGGACATCTTTCCTATCCCATGAATTCTTCCTGGCCACCTGCATAGGCCAAAAAATTTTAACATTTCATATAATATATTATTCTGTTTTACTATCTTTTAAAATATTAAAAACAGGAACATAATTTTGAATTTGTATGTTTTACATCTGACATTATGATACAGCTGATATACAAAGATTACATGTTAAGTTTTTTTTATAGTATTTCTTTGCCATTTAAGTGCCGGCAGATTTGAGATTCTGAATCCTCAATAATTTCTTGAAAATCATTGGTTTTTGTATCTTTCCTTTGCTCCAACAAAAATGAGTTAAGTTGGTTTAAAATATTGTTAAAATGTACTGTTTTATAGTTCAGTGACTTTGTATCCACAAAGCATTCAAATAGTGAAAGGTTGTATTGAAGTATACATTTTCCAGGCCACCAAACAAAACCTGGTAAAGATGCTTTCCTCCGTTTCCCTTACTTCTGTATTCATGGATTATTTCCATGTCAATAAATAGTTAATGAGGGTCGACCTTTCATGAAGCACTGTGAGGAGCACTTGGGAGTCTAAAACGTACACTCTTACTCAAGTCTATTTGTGCTTATGTATTACGATAATCGTTCTTATTTAAAACCTTGTCTGTTTTGGTTTCCATCTGTCTGTGACATAAATTATTATAAATTTATTTTAAAATTATTATCCTTTTTGTTTTTATTTTAAAAACTTGAACAAAGCCACTATTATCCTAAGAAGACTGGAATCATCTACTTTTGTAAATTTTAAACATGACTGATTTATTCCGAAACTTTTCTCCAGGGAGCAAAACATATAAGTCTTCACTTTGGACCCAGATAAAATAGTTTACAGTGACATCATTTTATCAAACTTTTAACTTTGTTTCTCAGAAATTATGAAATATTCTAACTCAGATTTGTGAGATTTTGCCAGCAAAGTGTTGCCCTGTGGAAGTACAACTAAAGTACAATTAATGAGTGATAAGCTTTGATGGAGAACATGTAAAGGAAATGAAGACCCTTCAGCTTTGCCTCTTGCTTGTGCGTCTTGGTTCTAATTGAAAAAGCACTCCAAGTTAGGCTGGTGTGATTTGCATTCTGAAGCTCTGTAGTAATGGCTCTGCCCTTGCTTCTCTGTAGGTCAAGCCTGTCATATTTTGAATGTCACAGAAAATAGCATATGTTGCAAGACACCCCCTAAACCTGATATTCTCAGAACTATATATCCAGGTAAGTCACCATTGGAGAGAAAGACCATTTCTATATTTGCATAAGAGGAATATTACTGACAGATATCTATAGTGTCTTAGTCTGTCCAGGCTGCTATAACAAAACATCATAGACTGAGTAGCGTATAAACACCATTGATTTCTCAAGATTCTGGAGGCTAGGAATCCAAGATCATGGCCCTGGCAGATTAGGTATCTGATGAGAACCTGTTCCTCATAGATGAGGCATTCGAAGGGGTATGGTGCTCTGTGGGGTCTCTCATAAGGACACTAATCCCATTCATGAGGGCTCTACTCCCATGGCCTGAACACTCCCCACAGGCCACACCTCCTAATACCATCACATTGGGCATTAGGTTTCACTAGGTTTCAACATTTTAGTTTTGAGGGGACCCAAACATTCAGCCCGTAACATAGTAACAAAAAATACTATTTGAGCTTTTTACAATTTGTAGTGAGAATGATAATAAATTTCTTCCTAGTTTTTCTTTTCTTTTTATTTCTGGATTAGGAAATATTTCTATTCAATTAGTTGAATCAAGGCTATACCAGTGGAGGTAAACTTGGCCTAAATTTCTCAGACACCCTGTGAAAGCTCTTTTGGTAGAGTATGAAGGTGCTTTTATTTCAAATCAAAGATTGTTACTAAATGTTAGTACAGGCTAATGGAAACATTTTAAATGCTTTTTTCCTAGTGAAAAAATAAATCAGTTCAGTTCAGTCACTCAGTCGTGTCCGACTCTTTGCAACCGCATGGACCGCAGCATGCCAAGCTTCGCTGTCCATCACCAGCTCCTGGAGCTTGCTCAAACTCATGTCCTTTAAGTCAGTGATTCCATCCAACCATCTCATCCTCTGTCATCCCCTTCTCCTCCCACCTTCAATCTTTCCCAGCATCAGGGTCTTTTCCAATGAGTCAGCTGTTTACATCAGGGGGGAAAAGTATTGGAGTTTCAGCTTCAGCATCAGTCCTTCCAATGAATATTCAAGACTGATTTCCTTTAGGATGGACTGGTTGGATCTCCTTGCAGTCCAAGGGACTCTCAAGAGTCTTCTCCAACACCACAGTTCAAAAGCATCAATTCTTTGGGGCTCAGCTTTCTTTATAGTCCAACCCTCACATCTACACATGACTACTGGAAAAACCATAGCTTTGACTAGACGGACCTTTGTTGGCAAAGTAATGTCTTTGCTTTTTAGTATGCTGTCTAGGTTGGTCATAGCTTTTCTTCCAAGGAGCAAGCGTCTTTTAATTTCATGGCTGCAGTCACCATCTGCAGTGATTTTGGAGCCCCAAAAATAAAGTCTCTCACTGTTTCCATTGTTTCATCTATTTACCATGAAGTGATGGGATTAGATGCCATGATCTTAGTTTTCTGAATGTTGAGTTTTAAGCCAACTTTTTCACTCTCCTCTTTCACTTTCATCACGAGGCTCTTTAGTTCTTCTTAAATGGCAGAGGTTAAATCCTTATCTAGTATGATTTAGGTGTGATCACAGGGAATGGGGAAAAATGGAACTCAAAAGTCTTTCCAGATTTTTCACCTGTGGCCATTGAAAGTGCAGCTGAGGGCTTTGAGGTCTGAAACTAGACCCCCGTGATGCTGTACATGTGTGCAGGTGGATTTTGTATCTCATCTTGTGCCCCCAGTGAAATCAGTTTATAATTGTATTGTTGGTTGGTGTTTGAAGCCAAACAAATTCAGTTTATTAACCTTTTAAATGTCTTTGTTTTGAATGATATTTTAAAAAATGGTTTTATTTATTTATTTACGGTTGTGTTGGATCTTCATCGCTGTGCAGGCTTTTCTCTGGTTGCAGCGAGCAGGTGGTGGTGGTTTAGTCACTCAGTCATGTCCAATTCTTTGAGACCCCATGAGCTGTAGCCCACCAGGCTCCTCTGTCCATAAGATTTTCCAGGCAAGAATACTGGAGCTGGTTGCCATTTCCTTCCACATTGCAGCTCTCTAGTTGCAGTGCACAGGTTTCTCATTTCCGTGGCTTCTCTTGTTGCAGAGCACAGGATCTAGGGCACGTAGGCTTCAGTAGTCATGGCCTGTGGTCTCAGTAGTCGTGACTCCCAGGCTGTAGAGCACAGGCTCAGTAGTTATGGTGCACGGGCTGTTGCTCTGCAGCATGTGGGATCATCCTGGGTCAGGGATCAAACCCGTGTCTCCTGCATTGGCAGGTGGATTCTTTACCACTGAGCCACAAAAAAAGCTCTTGAATGATATTTTTTAAATGACCAGTTTAAGAGGAGAATTTTGGTATTCATAATTGATTACTTTAAAGAAAGTTGTGTATACAAGAGCATACTGTTGCTTAAAAAGTTTGAAGTGCTCAAGCACTTCAAAGAGAAGAGTTGCAGAGGAAGAGTTGCAGTCATTATTTTCCAGATTGTGACACTCCAGCCAAGCCTAAGCTGCTGGAGAAAAACCTGCACTTGACTCGTGTTGTATTTTAAGGAAGAAAAATAAAAACTGAGATGGCTCCATTATAATTATGAAAAAATAACACTGGCAAGTGTTGTTGTTGTTCAGTCACTAAGTCATGTCCGACTCTTTGTGACCCCATGCACTGCAGCAGGCCAGACTTTCCTGTCCTTCACTATCTCCCTGAGTTTGCTCAAACTCATGTCCATTGAGTCAGTGATGCCATCCAACTATCTCATCCTCTGTTGCCCCCTTCTCCTCTTGCCCTCAATCTGGCAAGTGTAAGCTTACTTTAAATGAGAATGTTTTCTCTCTGATTCTGTCCAAGAAGGAGATGAAATCCTAGAGCACAAAGTAATGTTAAAAAGAAGAAAAGTACTAACAGAAACCTAAGGCCAACAGTGTGTGTTCATTGAGCCATTAAATGAGTAACTTTTATTGGAGATAATAATCAGGGTGAATGTTTTGTAATGAAATAGTCTGAATCTTGAAGTTTTGAGTCTTGACTACATAAAGCAACATCAGTCTTATCAAAAGTAATAATTATATTATTACTATCTTATGTAAGGCATTCACTGAGTACCAGGTACTTTGCATGTGTGTGTGTGTGTGTGTGTATAATATGTAATCCCTATAGCAGCTACACAAGTCATAATATTAGACTCATTTTATATAATGTAGAATCAGAGGTTTAGATGTATGAAATAATAAATAAAATTGTAGACTGTCTTAATAGCACTCTATCCTCTGGGCACAGATACAGGTAGAGATATATGTAATTCTTCTGTTTATACATATAGTCTAAAAATATGAATAGAAATAGAATATCTATAAGCACTACCCAAGTAAAAGTTATTGAGATACTGCATCAAAATTCTGATGAGAGCCTTCTTTATTACGTTCAGGAGGGAGAGGCCTAACGCTTGAGGTGTGGAATAATAGCCGGCCAGTACGTCTTGAAGAGATACTCCAATACAGTGAAAAAACTCCAGGGTACTTGGGTGCCATTTGGGTGGATTCAGCTTCCTATGTTTGGCCCATGGAACAAGACACATTTGTTGCACGTTTCAGTGGATTTTTGGTGGCTCCAGAATCTGACGTTTATAGATTCTACATCAAAGGTGATGACCGTTATGCCATTTATTTCAGCCAGACTGGACTTCCAGAAGATAAGGTAGGGAAGCCACAGCATACCACATGGTATTATAGAAACAATATGGTAACCTTTATATGTGTCCCATTTATTCGACACTAAAACCAATGAATATACTAAAGAATCTATGTGGTGGGTATTTGACTATTTTAACACATGTGATATGAGCCATAAAGTCATTATGGAAAACTTGTTGTCTAAAAGAAAATGTTTTTCCCATACCTAAATTTTCCTTCACTAAGAAAAAAATAGACATTTTCTTTAAAATTAAAGATTATTTTTATTATGAAAGAATTATAATCACCCATAGGGAATTTGGAGAAGAGTACACATATTTCACTGTTCTACTAGATCTGTTTCACTATTACTTGATCATGAGATTAAAATCTTTTATCTCCCTTTGTCTATATTTTATTTTTTACATAAATAGGATCCTGTGACCAAATTTATAATCACTTTTATCATGTATTAGTCTTTTCACATATTATTAAATAGCTTTTATGATGCAGTGTTTGATGACTAAATAGTATGTTATTGCGTGAGTTACTAAACTTAAGTAACTTTCCACATACTGATACGTTTTTAACTTCTGATATTTTATGATCACAAATAATACTCTGTTGAACATTTGTGTTCATTACATTATTACATGTTTTATGTTATTTCTTTAGGAAGTGAAAGTGAAAGTCGCTCAGTCATGTCCGACTCTTTGCGACCTCATGGTTTGAGGCCCCAAGGTTTGCGACCCCATGGACTGTCCATGGAATTCTCCAGGCTAGAATACTGGAGTGTGTAGCCTTTCCCTTCTCCAGGGGAATCTTCCCAACCCAGGAATCAAACCCAGGTGTCCCACATTGCAGACAGATTCTTTACCAGCTGAGCTACAAGGGAAGCCCAAGAATACTGAAGCTGGTAGCCTATCCCTTCTCCAGCGGATCTTCCTAACCCAGGAATTGAACCGGGGCCTCCTGCGTTGCAGGCAGATTCTTTACCAACTGAGCTATGAGGGAAGGACCATTTCACAAATGTGAAACTGATAGATCAAATCAAAATGACTCACTACATATATGGCAAGGTTGTCTCCCAGACTTAAATGCCTGCCTGTAACACATGAATTCCAATTTTGCAGTAGTTTTTCAGCATGTTTCTTTTAAGGACAGTGTAGTCATTTCTGTTGAGAAGCCTCAAGTCTTCTCTTTGTAGAGTGTAGACGCATTTAGTGATCTTTGGCATCTTTCATATCTCTTTTTAATGATCTAATTTGGATTAAGTCCCTCAAAGTTTTCTGCAGAAAAAAAGAATATTTTACTTAACAATAAGCAACCTTCCTCCCAGTATGGGTCTTTAAATTTTCCATTTGCAGTTCTAATTGTGGAAAAGCTATGATCTGTGTGTGTTCATGGAATAGTATGGTTGATATTCATTAAGGTTGGCAGGAGTGAAGTGAGCTTTGATAATTTTTTAAGATCCTTTTCATCATGAATAATAGAAGAAAAATATGAAGTATTTTCATGTTTTTCTGTTCGTAAAAGGTCTAAGACTGAGAGAAATAATAAATGATAAATAAATGCTGAAAGTCTTATTAATAAGTTCTCTCTCTCCTCCCCTCTTCTCTGTCTTTTTGGGATAAGGTGAGGATTGCCTATCATTCTTCCAATGCCAACAATTATTTTTCCAACCCAACACAGAGATCAGATGATATTCATCTTCAAGAAGGAAAAGAGTAAGATTTGTTTTCTTTTCTTTAAACTGTTATGTGATATTTAAAAGCCATAAGTTTATATATAAAAACATTTTAAATTTTTTTCATGGGTGGAAGTGATGCTAATTTATTGGTTCAATTTGTAATTGGCCATTCTCCGTAATTTTGTTACATTTTGTTCCTATATTCTCAAGAATACTTCTCCATGTAACAGCTATTTTGCATATATCACGTTTTTTACCTCCCTGTTTTCTAGGAATCCTGAAGAGCTTTTTGAATGGGATTATTAGCTATTTATTAGTTAGCATTCAACTAACTAGGGAAATTCAAAATCTAAATTATTCCTGTTACAGAAATTATAATTTTGTGAAATTTTCTTAATCCTGCTTCAGTTTCTTACTAGGACCTTTCAGTCAATCCAGCCATCAAGTTCTCTGCTCTTATTTTCTCTATTGCTGGAGAAAAACCACAAACCCACATTAACTGGTGCCACAGTTAATATGTATTTAATAGTCTCATGATTTATTTCAGACCCTGGGCCTGCCAGTACTGGAAATTTAATGCTAAAGATATTAAAACATACTCCCTGCCCTTAAGTGGTATATTTTTTAGTGCTGAAAGGTCCAATTTCAGAAAGAAAATGAGAATATTATTCAAATAGCTAATAATCCCATTCAAAAAGCTCTTCAGGATTCCTAGAAAACAGGGAGGTTAAAAAATGTGATATATGTAAAATAGCTGTTACATAGAGAACATCAAGAGGTACATGTGAATTACCTTCCATTTACCATTTGTATTTGTTAGGTTTTGCTGTGTAAGAAACCATTCCCCAGATTTGGTAGCTTGAAGCAACCCAATTTTGTGATTATCTAGGTAGTTCTTTTGATCCTGGCTGTGTTAGCTGGTGATTAATGGTCCAGGATCGCCTTGTTCACATATCTGGAGTCTCGGCTGGCCTGGCAGGGACTGAAGTATCGAGGATATCTCCAGCCAGAAGGTCTTTCATGACGGTGTGTTGCAGTGTCCCCGCAGGCAAGAGGGCAATTCCTAATGCACAGGGGCTTTTTAAACTCTGCTTATGTCACATTTGCTAATATCTCAGTGACTAAAGCAAAAGGCCAGACTTAGATTCAGTGGGTGAAGAAACAGACTTCAATCCTTTTATTTTTTAATTTATTTTTGCCTGCACTGGGTCCCTATCGCTGCACTCAGGCTTTCTCTAGTTGCCGCAGAGAGGGGCTCTGTTCGTCACGGTGCACGGGCTTCTCGTTGCAGTGGCTTCTCTTGTTGCAGAGCACGGGCTCTAGCCACACAGGCTTCAGTGGTTGAAGCTCTCAGGCTCTATTGAGTGTGTCATTGGTAGTTGTGGCACATGGGCTTAGTTGCTCTGAGGTATGTGGGATGTTCCGGAACAGGGATCAAACCTGTGTCCTCTGCTTTGGCAGGTGGATTCTAAACCACTCGACCACCGGGGACGTCCTGGGCTTCTCTTCCTGGTGGGAGGAGTTTTGTTTTTCATTCTACCACATCACCCTTCCAGATATTGATTAGGTTATGCTCATAGGCAGCATCATGGAGTTGGTCAGAGAGGGTTGGGATCAATAGTACCTGAGAGAAGCTACACTTAATGTTCTCACTGAAGTCTTAGGAATAACAAGCATTCCATTCTTTTTCTCTTCCCCCTTCTAATATCACTGCTTTATATACTTAAGCCTTTTCTTTTTTAACCAAGATTGCCAGGCCAATTCAGAGAAAATGGACTACCTTGTTAATTTCTATTGCTATTCAGTGTCAATACACCTTCAGGCTTTGCTTTGACCTTGGAAAATGAGTTCAATTTACCTGCTTGATAAGAGCACAGAGCTTGCATGAAGGTGGCTTGTAATACATCTGCCACCTGGTTTATCTGTGCTTCTGCAAACTAGCTTGGAATTTACACATTGGCAGGAATAATGATGCCTGTGAGTTCTGAAATTGAGGCCACATGGCTGGTTTGTTGCACAATGGTCCCTGGGACCTTTTTGAAGATAACTTGTCTTGCCAGTTCATTTTACTCAAATAATACAGCCTATCTCTACATGCATATCTCTTGGGTCACCCCCCTTTCTATTTGAATCCTACCTCAGTTACTAACTTCTAAATAATTTTTCAGTCTTTAAAATTCTTAGTTTCTGTAATTCATATAAACAAACAGAATAATATATGTATTTATAGGACTTTGTGACACTTAAATAGAGTAATGTCTGTGAAGTGCTAGCATGTAGAAAGTGCCTTAAAATATATTTAAGCTGCCAATAAGGATACAGAATTTAGTGGTTCTTCTCCAAGTCCAGGCTTCCCTTATGGGTCAACTGGTAAAGAATCCACCCACAATACAGGAGACCTGAGTTCGACCCCTGGGTTGGGAAGATCCCCTGGAGAAGGAAAAAGCTACCCGCTCCAGTATTCTGGCCTGGAGAATTCCATGGACTGTATAATCCACTGGGTCTCAAAGAGTAGGACATGACTGAGTGACTTTCACTTTACTTCACTTCTCCAAGTCCTGCTCCGTAGTTAGTATTGCCCACCTTGATTTGGCAGAGATGGCAAACAGGTTTCTCAGGGCAGCTGAAAGCCTGACATAATCCTCCAGTATCAGTCCTGTGGAGGAAATGACCCAGAGCCCCATCTCCTTGCCAGATGGGAGATAAAAAATGCACTCCATTCACAGTCTTTCATGAACCGTGGACACTTCATCTCCATATACAAGAGTATCTGCTGAATGATGTGAGGCCATTTAAAGGAACTCCTAGCTGGCCTCTTCAAAGATGGGAGCAGTGTGACACTGATTGAGTCTTAGGTAGGAAAGCTCCCCTGGAGGAAAACATGGCAACCCACTCCAGTATTCTTGCCTGGGAAGGCTCATGGACAGAGCAGCCTGGTGGGCTATAGTCCACGGGGTCCCAAAGAGCCAGACACAACTGAGTGACTGAGCACACAAACAGTAGTAGCTTTGCACTCACCTGTAACGACTGGTGGGTGAACAGCTAATTCTCAATAGGCAGTTGGATGATGGGCAGGGACCCTCAGGAATCAAGAATTCCAGATTTAAGGTGTGAATCTCATCCAGCTTGTTGGAAGGCCGTGATCAGCCTAATCAGTAAAAGTTTCCTAAGGCAGTGTTTTATTTCCCAAGTTACAAGTGGAGACAATATTTAAGGAACTTAGGGGAGAATTTCATCCCTGACACATACAACCACTCAGATACAAAATATGTGGTATGTCTGAGTCTACCTGACATTTTCTTATGTACATTACAGTACTTTAACCTCTTTGTGTCCTCTGGTTTTATGTCAGGAAGTTTGTTATAACCTACAATGTAATTGTTTTCAGCTCCTTGAGGATAGAAGGTAGTATCTCTTCTCAATTCGTCAGTTTCTCTATCTCTAATGCAGATATCTTACACAACTCATTTTCTTTTAGCAAACTGCTGTGAAATAATTTGATAGTTAAAATCAAGGATGTGTGTATGTGTGTGTGCTAGTCACTTCAGTTGTGTCCGACTCTTTGAGACCCTCTGGACTATAGCCCACCAGGCTCCTCTGTCCTTGAGATTCTCCAGGCAAGAATGCTGGAGTGGGTTGTCATGCCCTCCTCCAGGGGATCTTCCCAACCCAGGGATCAAACCCTTGTCTCTTACATCTCCTGCATTGGCAAGTAGGTTCTTTACCACTAGCGCCACCTGGGGACAATATAAATCATTTATTGGGCAGGTATTTTGTATCGTGTAGAAATTTATTCATTGAAAGCAAAATTCATGATTAAGTGTTCTGGAGAAAAAGTTCCAATCTTTAGTTGTTCTATTTTCCAGATATTACATTGAAATCTTGCTGCAGGAGTACAGACTAAGCGCTTTTGTGGATGTTGGACTGTACCAGTATAAAAGTGTCTATACTGAACAACAAACAGAAGATGCAGTGAATGAAGAACAAGTCATCAAATCCCAGTCAGCAGTTGTCCAGGAAGTACAGGTTGGCTGTGGTTATAGAGTCACCTTAGAAAGAGCAAATGTTCAAAGATAGAACTCTATTTGGTTATTAACTGTACGAGGTAAGATACTGTTTGAAGGGGAAGCAGTCGTGGAAAATTATTAAATTGTGCCTTGGAATATCTGTAATTATAAAGAGCCTGTTGTTTGATGACTTACCCTTTAAAATAGTTTATTGTTTACAGTAGCTGGTTTATGATGCTTTTAAAAATGTATTTTTCCATGTAGTAAATAGATGCTTTTTTTAAATTGGGGAATAGGTTATAACATTGGAAAACTGGGAAACAACTCATGCAACGAATGAAGTGCAGAAGGTCGTGGTAACCAGCCCATGTGTGGAAGCTAATTTATGTTCACATTACCAGTATAGATTGATCTACAACATGGAAAAAACTGGTAAGTTGTAAAAAATAAGGGAGACTTTATTTCTCTTTATGTTAGACAAAATTTTAAAAAGGTATTTGCTCTAGTCAAGTTCTACTATCTGGAAAATACAGTTTTAATAGTATGCTTGGTAAAGAAGCAAAAAAAATTATGAAGAAAACTCCTCAGACTGGGATAGAAAATGGCATCAATAAAAACAACTTTCAGGTATATACTGTCATTTTCTTCTATAAGGATCATGATAAATGCATATTTAAACACACAAAAACATACCTGCAACTCACAGGTATAAGTTAATAGGAATTAAATTTATCATTACAGACAGGTAATCATTTCTTTCAATTTCTCAAATTAAGCAATAGACCTATAAGACACTAGTTTATCTGTTAATAAAGATATTGTATTTCTTATTTTATAACAAATCCAGAAAAATAATTTTTGCTACTTCTATCATTTCAATAAGTAAATACTGATGAATACTTACTATTTGCCACATGGGATGCTTATTACCATGGGAACATTGAAACAGTAAAATATGAACCTGTCCTCAATAGATCACAATCCCATTAAGTACTCAATAATATTGAATTTGAATCTTTCAGAACATAATTTCATTAATAACTTATGGTACAGGCTATAGGTACTTTAAAAAATTCAAATATAAGGCATCACTGCTGGTTGGGGTAGAGCAGAGATTGCAACCCATTTTTTTTCTGATTAAAGTTCCTAATCATTTGACTTTTAAATTTTATTTTATTTCGTACAAAGTCTGGCTACCTGCTGATGCTTCTGAGTTCATACTGCAGTCAGCCTTAAATGACCTCTGGTCTATAAAACCGGACACAGTGCAAGTCATAAGAACACAAGACCCCCGAAGCTATGTTTACCTGATAACCTTTATATCAACTAGAGGTAAGCCTGTATTTCATTTTGAAGTTCTGTAATGTTTTTTCTAGGAAACAAATTCGTATCCTGTGCACCTCCACTGAAAAAGGCAAAAGCACCATAAAATGAGAGGAGAAAGGAAGTGGATTCATAGTGTTGATCAACTTCAGGAGAAACAAATTAAATGGTTAATTTTTTATATTGTAATTTAAATTTTAGTTGTATTTCAAAGAGTGTACAGCTCCAAATGCATGAGAAATACACTGCACTATAAACTACAAATACTCTATTAGTAATAGTCTACTTTATATTTAGCAAAAATTAGTGAAGATATTTAATTCTGGAAATGAAATTTAAGTAAATCAGTATTTCTCAGGAGACACTTAGTCTGGCCAGATCTTGCCCACTGAAAGGATTCTCGGGTCAAACCCACATAGGAAACACTGCATACCACACCTTCTCCTTGAAGATTTATAGAACCCATTAGAATATTAAAATCCCCAAGGAATCCTGCAGTGAGCAATAAAAACAACAAAGCAATAAAAAAAAAAGCAGTGCACTTGTATTTAATATAGCATTTTCCAAAATTATTTGATTTCTTTACCCTTTTCAAGTAATAGCTATTAGCTTCCAATTACATTTTCAAGTCTTAAAGACAAATTTAGCAACCAGTTTGGTGTCTCAGACAGTAAAGACCCTGCCTGCAATGGAGGAGACCCAGGTTTGATCCCTGGGTCAGGAAGATCCGCTGGAGAAGGAAATGAGAACCCACTCCAGTATTCTTGCATGGAAAATCCCATGGATAGAGGAGCCTGGAGGGCTACAGTCCATGGGGTTGCAAAGAGTTGGACACAACTGAGCAACTAGCACTTTCTTTCTTTCTTTGGGTATTTGGGATTTCTGGCCCATGAAATCGACCCCTGAATAAATTGCTTTTTTTTGAGCAATCACTATTTTCTAATTCATATAAGTAAAATGTTACATCAATATTTATGTCTCATTGAATGAAATTGTTAATTTCATTGCTGAGTAGAGAATTTTGTTTAACATAAAGTTCTAAAAATTTCCCATAGGTTATCTTGTCAAAATGCTATATAAATAAAGATATTGTTATCTTTGTTCTCTCAGAAACATGGTTTTAGATCAAAGAGAAATTTTAAAGGTTCAGCAGAAACCTTAACCAATATGGTACTTAAGTCATAACTGGGCAGATTCTAGTACTTTACTCAACAGAGAAAGGCAATAGGATTCCATTGTTAAAGTATCTTCCCAGTGAAGAGAAACATCTGAGGACAAAGCCTGATTTCTCTCAAAGTGAGATGGTATGAACAAGCCTCACAGGCATGAGACTGTTTCCTGTGATTCACCTTTGTACTCTATTCATATCTGAGGAAAAGAGCAGTTCCCAGCCTAGCCCTTTACACTATGATGGTGGTACTGGAGCAAAAATAAAAGGATTTTTGGAATATTCTGTTGCCCATTGGATTTTTACCTCTTGATTCCAATGCCCAACTTCTATTTATCTTACAAAACATCCTTTTAAGCTACAAAAACAGAACCTTAAAATACATAGGTTACCTTTCTCTGCTATTTTGCTATTTCTACTATGGCTAAATGGACTGGAAGAGGTCAGTTTTCATTCCAATCCCAAAGAAAAGCAATGCCAAAGAATGCTCAAAATACCGCACAATTGCACTCAGCTCACGCGCTAGTAAAGTAATGCTTAAAATTCTCTAAGCCAGGCTTCAGCAATACGTGAACCATGAACTTCCAGATGTTCAAGCTGGTTTTAGAAAAGGCAGAGGAACCAGAGATCAAATTGCCAACATCCGCTGGATCGTGGAAAAAGCAAGAGAGTTCCAGAAAAGCATCTATTTCTGCTTCATTGACTATGCCAAAGCCTTTGACTGTGTGGATCACAATAAACTGTGGAAAATTCTGAAAGAGATGGCAATACCAGACCACCTGACCTGCCTCTTGAGAAACCTGTATGCAGGTCAGGAAGCAACAGTTAGAACTGGACATGGAACAACACACTGGTTCCAAATAGGAAAAGGAGTACATCAAGGCTATATATTGTCACCCTGCTTATTTAACTTCTATGCAGAGTACATCATGAGAAACGCTGGGCTGGAGGAAGCACAAGCTGGAATCAAGATTGCTGGGAGAAATATCAATCACCTCAGATATGCAGATGATGCCACCCTTATGGCAGAAAGTGAAGAAGAGCTGAAGAGCCTCTTGATGAAAGTGAAAGAGGAGAGTGAAAAAGTTGGCTTAAAGCTCAACTTTCAGAAAACTAAGATCATGGTATCCGGTCCCATCACTTCATTGCAGATAGATGGGGAAACAGTGGCTGACTATTTTTCTGGGCTCCAAAATCACTGCAGATGGTGATGGCAGCCATGAAATTAAAAGATGCTTACTCCTTGGAAGGAAAGTTACGACCAACCTAGACAGCATATTAAAAAGCAGAGACATTACGTTGCCAACAAAGGTCTGTCTAGTCAAGGCTATGATTTTTCCAGTGGTCATGTATGGATGTGAGAGTTGGACTATAAAGAAGGCTGAGTGCCGAAGAATTGATGCTTTTGAACTGTGGTGTTGGAGAAGACTCTTGAGAGTCCCTTGGACTGCAAGGAGATCCAACCAGTCCATCCTAAAGGAGATTGATCCTGGGTGTTCATTGGAAGGACTGATTTGAAGCTGAAACTCCAACACTTGGCCACCTGATGCGAAGAGCTGACTCATTGGAAAAGACCCTGATGCTGGGAAAGATTGAGGGCAGGAAGAGAAGGCGACGACAGAGGATGAGATGGTTGGATGACATCATCGACTCGATGGACATGGGTTTGGGTGGATGCTGGGAGTTGGTGATGGACAAGGAGGCCTGGAGTGCTGCAGTTCATGGGGTCACAAAGAGTCGGACACAACTTAGTGACTGAACTGAACTGACTATGGCTAAGTCTCAGATTCGAGGATCTGCATCTTCTCCGTTCATCCTTTTTTGTGTGTGATAATTCAATTCCAAATAAAACAAGTTTTGTTAAATCTAAATTTCTTTCATGGCTATATTGGTAATTAATTGACTGCCTCAAGTTATGTTTGGTATTTCATTACAGGAGACTTTGATCTGCTCAGTTATGAAGCATTTGAAGGGAACAATGTCATGCTGGCTATTACAGAACAAACCAAAGGAAAACCCAGTTTGGACACCTTCACACTCAACTGGGATGGGATCACTTCTAGGCCTCTGACACCGCAGTCATCAGAAGCTGAAGTATGCTGTGTTCATTTTTCAAGCAGAAAGCTACTTAAACATCAGCCTTCTACAAAAACATATTTTAAGGAGTGGTAATACATCTCCTACTTGGCATGGTGGGTTAGAGCCAACTCATAGCGAGCAGAGAAGTGGGAGATACCACAGTGACAGAGGGAATGAATGGGGAGTTCTTAGGTCTGTGCCAACAGGGTCCGGGTATCTGTATATGGGGCGTCTGCTCATAAGGAACGTTTGCTTGTGAGTTACTGCATTTCCACAACTGCCTGTACAATGAGCATGAGTTAATATTTGTTTGATGACTAAAGATCATACGCTATTTCAACTCTTTAATTCTAAATATGTATGCTTTGCCAGAGAAATAACAGTGTGGAAATTATAGACCTCGTGAATGTATGCCAATTCCTGTATTATCTAGATTTTTTCTTAAATAATAAAGGATTGCATAATCTGTATTTCTTCTTTTGAGAAACAGAATGCATTGGAGTATATATATATTTTCCAGTTAGTTTTTCATTTGATTGGGAAAGCTATTTATTTGAAACTGTTTAATGAGGGGCTAATTCACTTAGTTTTACCTCATTGACGCTTTTAAAAAACTGCTAAACAAATATGCCTACAGTATGTAATAACATAATAAGCTAAGATCAGCCAGTTGGATGTAACTATTGACATTCTAAAATAAAAATCTTTTTTATTTTAATTAAAAAAAATTTTTGGCCATGCCAAGCATCTCATGGGATCTTAGTTCCCTGACTGGAGATCAAACTCAGGCCCTTGGCAGTAAAAGTGCCGAGTCCTAACTGCTGGACCATCAGGGACTTCCCTAAAATAAAATTTTGAAACAGTCATTATACTGAGATTATCATATATAAACTTAAAAATTATTTAAGAAATTACCTCATAATTATGGCTAACATGGGAATTATCTTATGAAATTATTCCTTTAAAACTAATTAGAATTAGTAGTAAAATTACTAATGTTCTAACCCTTCATGAAGAAATTACTAAAGCTTTAGTTATTATTTATTAATTATTGTTAATTTAGTTTCAGGCAGCACTGGAAGAAATGGTTAGCAGCAAGTGTCCACCACAAATTGCAAATTTTGAAGAAGGATTTGTTGTGAAATACTTCAGAGATTATGAAACTGATTTTAACCTGGTATGTATTTAATCAACCTCAAAATGGACAAGATAAGAATTCATATAAATGTTTGGAATTTTGTCATTTTTTGATTAGCATTAATTACTTTATCATTTAAAGTCAAGTTACAAATATAATTTTGTTATATGTTTATTGATAAGGTTCTAGCATCTTCCTGCATTATAAAATGATTCATTTGTAAAAGCAGTATTTCTACCACATATGAATTTTCTTAATCAAGAGACAGTAGGCAAGATGGGTAAATGTGAGATCTGTAGGGTTTTTTGTTTGCTTTCTTAGATTCAGAGTATATTCTTTTTCCTCATGGCTTCAGAGAATATAATTTGTAGTAGAGCATTATATAGTGAAATTGCTTCCATTGCTTTTTGAGATCACCCTCTGGTCAGTTAGTATGAGGCCTAGTCAGTATTTATTTCTTGATAAAATACAAAGATTTTTCTTTGATTTACAGTAAAGAAGATTTAAAATATACTTATCTTCCTAATTCTTATTTTGAAGACTCAAGGAAGCCAGATAGTCACCATTTCCAAGTGAATACCTCAGGAATAAGAAATATTTAGGCAAGTTATTTAATTTAGATCAATACTCCAGAACTAAATGCGCCTTTTAAAATATATATATATATATATATATATATATATAAAAACATACATCATGTCATACTTTATGCAAACAGATATGTTAGTGAAAAGGGAAAATCATTTAATGGGCCATGTTTTAATATACATGTATTGAGGTTCTTCTGTCCTGAATGTGATACTTGCAGACAAGGAAACTGAACAACTAATTTACATTATACTCCTTTCCTACTTCATCTACAGTCATCATCATAACACACATTCTTGACTCATGTTACCTTGACTCCTTTAGTTTCCCAGCACCAGTCTCACATCCCCACTTCTCTGCATATATTTTAACCCTCTCTCTGATGCTCCTTAGCTCCCTTTTCCTTTTAGAAAGCAATCCATTTGTCTCGTCTCCTGAGTCATCTTTTTTAATACTATTATATGAATTAGACACCTCCCTTAAGGCTTAGTTTCATAATCCTTGGTTCCTTTGTCCCAAACTGGTAGGCCCCTGTGTGTACAGGTAGGGTGCTTCGCTCCTTGAACCCTGAAGATTAAACAAAAAACAAGCAAATGAACAAGCAAGCAAACACCAGGCACAGAATGAACACTAAAAATCATTTGTGAAAAGAGTGAATAAATATCCTTAAGGAGTTCATAATGTAAAGGGAAATATAGGACTTAGGAAATAGTCAAATACAGGTACAGGGATTATATGATTATGGATCTAAGTGAATGATATAGAATGAGAGCCTTAGACTTTCAAAGAAGAGAGAAAATATTTCAAGTTAAAGTAGTTTGGGAAACAGTGGGATCTGAGTTGGAACTTGAATGACTTAGGTGAAGAGGCTGGGGAATAAACCAGAAAAATAAATCATGTTTTCATTTGAAATATTATTATTGCTGTAGGAGCATATTAATAGAGGGCAGAAGACAGCTGAAACGGATGCTTACTGTGGTCGTTATTCCCTGAAAAACCCAGCTGTTCTTTTTGACTCAGCAGATGTTAAACAAAACAGACTACCATATGGAGACATTTTATTATTTCCTTATAATCAGGTAAGCTCAACAAAATGATATGCTAATTGAATTTGTAAAATACCTTGGTAATAAAATTTCATGAAATATTGAGACAAGGAGAATTGCTTGTCATGTGAAATCTCATCACACTGGCCTCGCACCATGATTCACCTTCTAGGGGCTTACGATTTCCTCTTCTGCTGATTCTCAAGTAAAGAAATTTGGAGTCACAGATGTAAAGAACAAACTTGTGGACACTGAGAGGAGAGGGTGGGCTGCTTTCAGAGAATAGCATTGAAACATATACATTACCATATGTAAAATAGGTAGCCGGTGGGAGTTTGATGTATGACGCAGGGAACCCAAAGCTGGTGCTCTGTGACAACCTGGAGAGGATGGGGTGGGGAGGGAGGTGAGAGGAGCCTCAGGAGGGAGGGGTCACATGTATGCCTATGGCTGATTCATATAGATGTATGGCAGAGGCCACCACGATGTTTCAAAATAATCATCCTCCAACTAAAATAAATAAATACATTTAAAAAAATATGTAGTGCCACACACATGTATTCTGCTTTATCTTATAATTTTGGAAAAAATTATGTGCACGTTAGTGTAAATAGTAAAACAATTAAAAATATATAATCTCCTCAATATTCCTCATTATTTAAGAAGAAACAAAAATGGATAGCCATTATAGTGATTTTGGGTATCCACTCAGGAAAAAGTGAAAGAAAATCACAGAGGAAATGCCAGTTTTAGGATAGATATTACACACATCTAAGCCAAGAGATCATAGATTTACCCTTTCTATTTTTAAAAAATTTTCCAGTTGTTACAACACATGTTCTGAACTTCTAAATTCTAGATATACCTGGCATTCTTAGGAATTATGGACAATTAAAATTAGTATTTAATGAGTTTTGTATGATAACAGGGCTTCCCAGCTGGCACTAGTGCTAAAGAAGACACCTGCTGATGCAGGAGACACAGGAGACACGGGTTTGATTCCCGGGTTAGGAATACCCCTGGAGGAGGGTGTGGCAATCCACTCCAGTGTTCTTGCCTGGAGAATCCCACGGACAGAGGAGCCTGGCAAACTATAGTCCATAGGGTCGCAGAGTTGGACATGACTGAAGCTCCTTAGCATGCATGATGGTAACATGTCCATCTGTAAATGCTCACCTGCATTCACATCCTAGTTAATCTACCTGAATGCTTCTGTCTTCTTTATGCATGTAAAGGGCTTTTAAATTCACTGAAGTGTTCAGAGTTGACCTTCCTCTTTACATAGCTTTATGACTAAAGAGAGTGAATTATTTCCTTTTCTTAAGGAAATAATATCTAAGAAAACAATAAAAGAATTAATCATTTATTATGAGGTCACATCACTCCACTTCCTCTTCTATAAAACCTTCCCAGTTCTTCTGTATCTGTGTGTCCAGAGTTAATCATTCCTTCCTCTATGTTCTGATATATTTTGTATTAAAAAAGCTCAGTAGACATTTATTGGATTGTATTGAATTAATTTGAATTTCTAAAAAAAACCTTAATGGTAAGATATTTTAATAATTTTTTTATATTTTCTATGTAGTTATGTTTAGCATACAAAGGATTCCTGGCAAATTATATTGGTCTAAAATTTCAATACCAAGACAGAAGCAAGATTACTAGAAGCACTGATAGGCAATTTACATTCAAGTTTGCATATGGAAACAAGTAAGTTGCACTGTGAATTTGAAAACTTTATACTATAGTGTGTAAACTATAAATATAAATTCATTTCTTGTTTGTTTGTTTTTGAGAAATCTTGTGCCCCATGGGTCCAACCACGATTTTTCTGCCTTCTACATAAGTTTCCTTACAGAAGTAGTTGTGCCAAAAATATATCTGTAGATTATGAAAATAAAAACTGTTTGTTTCATCATCCATGACCATTTAAAAGACAAAACAATGGTAAACTTTAGAATTTAAGTTATATATTATTAAATCTAATAGTGTTTCTAGTTACTGAAGGAAGGTAGAGACTGCTTTATCACAGTATTATCATTAGACTGATCACTGAAAAAAAAGTGAATGTGTGAATGGAGAAAATAAAATATTTTGATGGACATACCAAAGGGAGAAAAGAAAGCATTCGTCGCTTAGTCCTCAGTCGTGTCCAACTTTTTGCAACTCCATAGACGGTAGCACACAGTCTTAACCACTGGACCACCACAGAATTCCTGAAAAGGGGGTCTTGATGGAGGACTTTGCCGCTGGATGAAGAAACTGCTCCATTTCAGGAGCAGGCCATTTCAGGCTTCCTGCTTTCTTGATCATCTCAACGTTGTTTTCAAAATGTAGGGATCAGCTTTTATTCCATACCTTCAGAAATGTGTAAACTCCAAAAGACATATGAATATATTGGACTATAAGGGGAATTTTATTTGTTAAAGATTTAAGAAAACTTTTTAGATGGATTTCCCATGAATGGGAGGGAAGGAGTGTTGTAAGGAGAAAACTAGAGTTGCCTGTTGGTGCTCCCTGAATTCCATCAGGAGAAAACAAGATGTGCCCACTGGCCTGATGACAGGAGCAGATGACAGGACCAGACAGGTGGGAGCAGACAGAGCCAGTCAGAGTTGTGGACTTGGATGCAGTATCTAATGATACACTGCACTTCTGTGCCCCAGCCCAGCTTTTTGTTGTTGTTGTTGTTATATCTTATGTATTTAGTTAAAATCATATTTAACATTCACATTATTGTGCCAATGTAAATATCTATGGTGAGCTCCTAGAATGTACCGTTATTATGTTTCCTTGTTTCCTCCCTTCTTTCCTTCCTTCCTCCCTTGTATGTATTTCTTAATTAATTTATTTTTTATTGAAGGATAATTGCTTTACAGATTAATTTGAAAGTTTTTAAGTTTTGCCAGTGCTCGTAGCTTTCTCCTTGCAGAAGTGGGATGACCTTTTGTTAAGAAAAGAAGGGAAGTTATAGTCTTTGGTTTTCAAAAAAAAAAATGTTGTATTTCACGCATAGCCTTCTGGCATCATATCCTGAGCATATAGCCCTAACGACCTTCGAGATCTTCTGCTCAGTTAGATGAAGTGGGGGCAACTGGGAACCAATTTTAGATACTGGTGTCAGAATCTCTAATCTTGAGGTAGGAAGCCATAGTTGAAATGTAGGTACCCAAGAGATGTTTGTCAAAGAGGAAATATTTAAGAAGAACCTTTCAAAGAATGGTTCAGAACACATGAAAATTCTACCACTGAATATTCCTTACATTATTAGACTAAGCATTAAAGGATACTTATTTGTGTTTTACCCAAGGAATAAAATCTAAAATCATGCTTTCATAGGATGTAAAGAAATAAAAAAAATTTTTATACGCAAGGACAGAAAGTTCATCAGATTCTGAAGTTTGGTAAACTTGAAGTGGACTTCGAAGGGCAGAGAGCTGAGGGAGCTCTGTGTATGAAGTGGACTGTGTTAGCACAGAACTATGGGAAGCTGCTCTCTGAGAAAGTTGCAGGACACTCTTGAGTCTTGTCTTAAGATGAGTCAAAACCAATTCCTTCCCTGCCCTAATAAAAGAAAAGTAACCTTCCTGAATTAATGCTTTAAAAAATGTCCTTTTCCTGACAATTCAGATTTCACTCTCAAATGACATTGATTAAACTGAGTATGGCTCTTATGTTCGCACTTTTGGCATGTTTTATACATTTGCTCCATCTTTGTCTGGGGCTTCCCTGGTGGCTCAGATCATAAAGAATCTGCCTGCAGTGCAAGAGCAGACCTGGCTTCAGTCTCTGGGTCGGGAAGATGCCCTGGATAAAGGAATAGCAACCCACTCCAGTATTCTTGCCTGGAGAATTCCATGGACAGAGGAGTCTGGTGGGCTACAGTCCATGGGGTCACAAAGATTCAGACACAACTGGGTGACTAACACTTTCACTTTTTCACTTCATCCTTATTTTCGACAGAAGATGAAGAAGATAGGCAGAAAAAGAGAGAGTCAGAGACAGATAGAGAGAGACAGAGTATTGAAGAAGGTGTTGGTTTCCCCTCCCATGCATAAATATATCTTTGAGGCTATTATAACAGTTTAATCCAATATATAAAATCTGACCAAAGTTAGCTCCTGGAATGAATGAAGTGACTGAGAACAATTCTGCAATTCCCTAGGGTAATTGTTGAATCTGAAGAGGCCACAGCCACTCTCTGTTAGCTGTCACACAGGAGGAAGCAATGCCAAGGATCAAGGTAGCTCTCTCCATGTTAATAGGCAAGGAGCATGGAAAGCCTGTGCACAGAAAGAACGTACCCAATGTGTCATACTCAGTTTGATTCAAATCAGGGGTAGTCTGTGAGGGATTATTGTGAAGCAAAAGTCCTTCTTGAAGGAACATCCCTCATACCCAAATTGAACTATGGAATCACAATTTTAATTTTGATCACCACCACCTATATGCATTTCATTCTTCTTATTGCAGCGGGATTTTGGAAGATTTCACAGATCTCAGTTCTTCCATGTTAGTCAAACCGTTACTGAGCACATCACTAAGTAGTCCTTCCTTTAGCCTGCAGTGTATCTGCTGTGCATTAATGTGAAGATGCATTACATTTGGTGAAATTAATGGGCTTCCTTTACCCTAAATGCCACAAGATCTTTCAACAAGAATATCATGCTTTAAAAGAGGATGGTTCTCTGGTTAAAAACTATTAATGTTACCAATGAAGGCAAAGTAAATTCTCCTGCTCCTAGCTGATATTTCTAGACCTGCTTTTATGTAGGTAAGACAGTCCATTTATAGATCGATTAGGTGTGTTAGCATTAGTTTGTTTTCTGTACATTGTTAGTATCAAAAGAGCCATATTTTCTCAAATGTTGTCTCCAAAACCAGTGATGTGTAAAGCTGTAAATTCAGCTTCAAAATCCCAAAGATAAAATCTGGTTTTCCCTTAGAAAATGAAATTATCTATCCACAAAACACAAAGAGTACTATTTGCTTAAGTTTTGATATCGTCTGTAGTCTCCATTTGTCTTATAAAGGGTCTGGCTCAGTGGGCTATTTTTTCCTAAGTAGTTTTTAGAACTTCAGAATCATATAATTAGTCATAGAGGTCTGCTTAGAATCCCAAAGTACTTTTTTATTTTAAAGAGCACTTTAACTTAATGTAGTTCTGCATATAATTTTTTTAAATAATGCAGTCTGAGCTTTGATGCACTAGAAATGGACTCAATGATGAATTTGCAAACCATGGAGTTTCAAAATGAGCATAGAAGGTGCTCAAACAATCAGTTAATCAGTTCATTGGTAGCTGGCGCAAAGATTATTGTTAAATTGTATTTAGTTATTTGAATGGCAGTATTTATCTCTTTATTGCAAACTCCAGTTACTGAATTGCTTTTGTAATTTATGAGATTCCAATGCAGTTAATATTTAATGGAACTCTGAATCTAAATTTAGATGGTACTGTGCAACCATTTGTATGGATTAATAACTTCTGCAATGTTTGTCCCTTAGTTATAGTGGACAATGCAACTCCACTGAGCTCTTTTGGAAGTATTATCAAGTTACAGCCTTGCCTCTTACTATTCGCTGAATTCACTGCTCTATCCCTGATAAATATTTTTTTACTAAAATGATTTCTTTATTCTTGTGTCTTAATTCTGTATGCTTTCCATCAAGGTGCATGCTCCTTAGTTGACTTACTTGTCACTGTAGAATATTGCTTTACATTCCTATGCCTACTGCCAAGGCTACAAATAAAAGCTATCTTCGCAACATTAAATCTTTCCCTGCCAGTGTAAGTTTCTGCCTGCTATCCGTTGTTGTGACTGCTTTTCTGTGCCATTAAAGTATGCTTATAGTCTTGTGGGAAAAGAAAGACTTTTCTTCCTTAAGATTTTAATGTGTTTTATAGTGTATTGGTTTACATTAAACATTGTAACTGAACTGTACATCTAATTAAACAACCATATTTCAGCTGGACCTACACTTGTGTAGACCTTCTGGATCTTGTACAAACCAAATACACTGGGACCAGTTTTTCTCTTCAGAGGATTAGCTTGCAGAAAGCATCAGAATCACAGTCTTTCTATGTGGATATTGTATACATTGGACAGACATCTACAATGACAACATTGGATGGTACATAGTATCATTTCATATCTAAAACTTAAACCTTTTAAACCTATTTTGTACTAAAATCTTATCATAGATGTTATTTATATTCTGTAGCTTAGATAGAAATGTTTCATCTCAATAGTATGGTGGTTTAAATCATATTTTCAATGAATAGGGCCAGATGATTATTCTAAAGATGAAAGCATCCTTAATGTAAACTTTGTCAGTATAGCAGGAATTCGCTTTATAGTTCTAGATTCTATTTATAGTTAAGTACACTGTGGAAGGGCTTCTCTGGTGACTCAGTCGGTAAAGAATCTGCCTGCAATATGGGAGACCTGGGTTCGATCCCTGGGTAGGGAAGATCCCATGGAGGAGGGCATGGCAACCCCACTCCAGTATTCTTGCCTGGAGAAGCCCCATGGACAGAAAAGCCTGGTGGGCTACAGTCTGTGGGGTCGCAAAGAGTCATACATGACTGAGCGACTAACCACCACCATGCTGTGGAAAACATTCTAATTTTGCCTAGTTTGATTTTTGAGAAATGAATCACCAAGCTAGAGATCTGTTCCTGAAAGGCAACTATTGCCATTGATATCTGTCTAGTAAGAATGAGTTGAAACCTTCCATGGGCTTTATGGTGATAATTAGTAAAAATATAAATGAAAATCTTATTTCTGATAGTTTTAGTATTTTTTCTAGTTATGTTAATAGACTCATTTATGTGAAATGTGCTAATAAGATAATAAAAATTAAACTTCAGTCTTCAAAAAAGTGAAAGTGAAGATAGCTCAGCCATGTCCGATTCTTTGCGACTTCATGGACTATACAGTCCATGGAATTCTCCAGGCCAGAATACTGGAGTGGGTAGCCTTTCCCTTCTCCAGGGGATCTTCCCAACCCAGGGATCAAACCCAGGGCTTCTGCATTGCAGACGGATTCTTTACCAGCTGAGCCACAAGGAAAGCCCAGTCTTCAAAAAAAAAAAAAAAAAGATCAGCCTAATTCCAAACAGTCACCTTAATAAGTGACTTTTACCATATTTCAGAGGAGTTTCGGAGTCCTTTTCTTTGGAAGTATTTTAAAACTAAATGAACCCGCTCTCACTGGGCCTTTGTGATTGGTGGAGCACGGAAGACAGGTGATTTGTGCCGGGTTAAAGGCCCAGGTCACAGTGAGCACCACATTCAGGGACCTATGCCCGAACAAAACTAAGTGGCCGGCAGAGGGCTGCATGGAGCCCCGAGCTTGGTGGCGTTTCAGTATTTTGTTTTAATTACCCAATGAGACTCATATATCAAAAGACTTCAAAGCTTTATGTTCTAGAAGTGAAAGTTTGCCAAGCCTCACAAACTACTTACCTTAAGGTCTTTCTAAAAGTTGATTTCAAACAGTTTATTCCATGACACATGGCTATCATTTGATGCTTTCTTTTTTTAGCAGCAGAAGCTATGCAATTTTATCTCCCATTATTTTGTTTATTTGTATTCTTTAGAAATGTCAAAGAGAAGACTTCCAGCATTAGCAAATAAAGGAATATTTTTAAAGGACTTTCAGGTGAATCAGACCAAAAGTAATGGATCCAGTATAACCAACCAGTATTCTGTCACCATGACATCATATAATTGCAGTTATAATATACCCATGATGGCTGTAAGCTTTGGGCAGGTAAGCTTAGAATTTTACAAGTAAATATCTTCAACTTAACATTAGATTTGACCCAGTAAACCTAAAACATTATTACGAATAGATGACACAGAATAGATACCTTTTAATAAGACAAGACAGTTATTCTAAGGATTAAATGAAGATTTAGAGGCTTGAAATTGAGCATAAATTTTCACATTGACCATGATAATTCACTTTAAACATTAAAATTTTTTTAAAGAAATGTATCTATGGGGAAAAAAGCGGGAGGAAATAACCTTAAGAATCAGCTAACCAGATTTAAGTTTTAAATCAGCTAGCCAGAGTTTTCTCTGGTGACGTAGAAGAAAAAGCTGTGGGCTCTCCCAATAAAGATCTTTGAACAGAGATTATTGGAAGAAAATTTCTGCATTAGGTTGTTAAATTGTTTCTGTTATAAACACTGTTTATTATTTGTATAAAAATTGATACAAGGGGAAAGAGATGGTTTTCCATAATTCCAAAAGGATCTAAAGAGTTCTTTTATACTCTTTGAGTATGAGATCT
The DNA here is from genome assembly GCF_002263795.3 of Bos taurus. NCBI lineage: Eukaryota > Metazoa > Chordata > Mammalia > Artiodactyla > Bovidae > Bos > Bos taurus. The sequence goes on along the minus strand of NC_037341.1, from coordinate 54,994,513 downwards.
GTGTTAAATGTTACAGATATGAGAATTAATTTTACATTTAATTTTTATAACATCTACAATTAGTTATATAACTTCCCACAGCAAACCAAAACCAAGTATACGGCATTCAAAATTCAAGGTTAAATAATAATTAAATATTATAATTTGAGCCTCACAAAGAACTTTCTGTTAAGTTTTATGATTTAAAAGACTAAAACACTATAAGTGTTCCACAAAAACTGCTTTTAGCCCTTCCAGACCCAGTGTTTTAGTCTTGGTATCTCTAAGATAAACATCGTATGTTTTTCAGTCTGTGAGCTGACACAATGTGTCATATGTGTATATGCGCATGCTTAAATGTCCGCATGAATGAATTGTTTTAAAAACTAACTTTGAGATCATTGTAGACTCATGTGCAGTTGTAAGAATTAATACAGGAATATTCCCATACCTTTCACCATTATCCCCCAAGGGTAGCATCTGTAAGCATAACATAATAGCACAACAGGAAAATTGACTTTGATACAGTTTACCAACCTTACTTGGATGTTATCAGCTCTACATGCTTTCATTTGTGTGTGGTGTGTGTGTGTACGATTCTTACACACAGTTTTTTATTGCATGTATAGATTCAGCTGACCACCACAGAACAGTTCCATCCTGAGAATCCCTATGGATACACTTTCATATAGCCACACCACCTACCTCCCTTTGCCACTGTCTTATATCTGGCAACCACTAATTATCTCTGTAATTGTGGCATTTACAATGTTACATAAATGGAATTAGACTTTATATAATCATGCTAGCATTAAGTCTTTTGATACGGACTTTTTTCACTCTGAGTAATTCCCTCGAGATCTCTCCAAATTGTTGTATATATTAATAGTTTGTTCATTTTGATTGCTGAATAGTGTTTAATGGTATGGATGCACCATAAGTCTATTTAACCACTTAATTCTTGAAGGACATTTGAGTTGTTTCTAGGTTTTTGCTGCTTGAATAAAGTTACTATGAACATTCATATGTGGGTTTCCATGTGACATAAGTTTTCATTTTCTGAGTTAATTGCCCAACAGTATAATTATGGGGTCATGTGACAAACACATGTACAGCTTTATAAGAAACTACCATACTCTTTTACAAATGGCTACACCATTTTACCTTCCCTCATACAGCAATGTATGAGTGATCCATTGTCTGCACAAATATGCCAGCATCTAGCATTATCACTATTTTTTGTTCCAGCCATGCTGACGTGGTATATACTGTTAGCTCATTTTGGTCTTAATTTGCATTCCCTGATGGCTAATGTCAAACACCATATATGTCCTTCTGTGATATCTGTTCATGCCTTTTGCCCATTTTTTAATTGGACTATCTTCCTATTGTTGAACTTTTAAAGTCTTTCTGTATCCTAGATATAAGTCCTTTGTCAGGTGTGTGCTTTGAAAATATTTTGTCCCAGTCTGTACCTTGCCTTTTCATGATCTTCATGAGGTCTTTCACAGAGCAACAATCTTAATTTGACGAGTCTCAGTTTATCAAGTATTTTCTTCTATGAATGGTGCTTTTGGTTTCAAGTCTAAGAACTATACTTTTAGCCCTAAGTCCTAAATATTCTTCTTTGCTTCCCCTGAAAGTTATATAGTTATGCATTTTACATTTAAGGCCACGATCCATTCTGAGTTAACTTTTGTATGAGATACGAAGTTCTAGGTCCAGGTTCACTTGTTTGCTTATCCCTGTGGTTGCTCGAGTACCATTTATTGAAAAAACTATCCTTTCTCCATTTGCATTACTTTCGTATCTTTATTAAAAAAAAATCAGTTGGGCATATTTGTGTGGATATGTTTCTGGATTCCACTCCAGTATTCTGGCCTGGAGAATTCTGTGGACTGTATAGTCTGTGGGATCACAAAGAGTCAGACATGACTGCGTGACATTCAGGTTCACTTCTCTCTATTCTGTCCCATTGTTCTGTGTGTCATTCTTTCCACCAATAAATACCACACCCTCTTGATCACCGTAGCTATGTAGTGAGCCCTAACATTGGGTAGAGTGATTCTTCTGACCTCACTCTTCCTGTGAAAAATTGTTTTAGCTATTCTAGGTCCTGTGTCTTTCCATATAAAATTTGAAATAAGCTTGTTAATACCTACAAAAATCTTGCTGGTATTTTGATAAGAATTGCATTGAATCAATATATTCTTTTGGAAAGAATTGATGCCTTTACTATATTGAGTCTTCCAATCTATGAACCCAATTTGTCTCTCCATATATTTGATCTTCTTTGCTTTTTTTCCCAACATTTTTAACTTTTTGATTACATTTACCAGCATTTTGTAATTTCAGGTCAGATTCAGTACATGTTTTGTTACATTTATATGTAAGTGTTTCCTTTTCTTTGAGGTCGTTGTCATGGATCTTATGTTAAGTTCAGTTTCTCCATGCTTGTTATTTTCACATAAAAATATGATTGGTTTTTGTGTGTTGCTCTTGTATCCTGCAACCTTGCCAAAGTCCATGACTTTTTACAAAGTAAAGGCACTCATGTAATCACTTCAAGATAAAGAAAATCATTAGACCCCCGAGAACCTTCTTTGTGCCTTTTCCTTGTCATTGGATTATTTACCCACAGCCGTAGATAACTACTATTTTAACTTTACCAACATTAGTTAGTTTTGCTTTTTTAACTCATCATATCAATAACAATACACTATGTACTCTTTTGTTTGTTATTATGACATTCATGTTGTTGCATACAGCTAGCTGAAGTTTGTTCTTTTTCACTGTACAGTATTCCATGGTGTTCAGTTCAGTTCAGTTCAGTCGCTCAGTAGTGTCCGACTCTGCGACCCCATGAATCGCAGCACGCCAGGCCTCCTTGTCCATCACCAACTCCCGGAGTTCACTCAAACTCATGTCCATCAAGTCGGTGATGCCATCCAGCCATCTCATCCTCTGTCGTCCCCTTTTCCTCCTGCCCCCAATCCCTCCCAGCATCAGAGTCTTTTCCAGTGAGTCAACTCTTCTCATGTGGTGGCCAAAGTACTGGAGTTTCAGCTTTAGCATCATTCCTTCCAAAGAAATCCCAGGGCTCATCTCCTTCAAAATGGACTGGTTGGATCTCCTTGCAGTCCAAGGGACTCTCAAGAGTCTTCTCCAACACCACAGTTCTAAAGCATCAATTCTTTGGCACTCAGCTTTCTTCACAGTCCAACTCTCACATCCATACATGACCACTGGAAAAACCAGAGCCTTGACTAGACGGACCTTTGTTGGCAAAGTAATGTCTCTGCTTTTCAATATGCTATCTAGGTTGGTCATAACTTTCCTTCCAAGGAGTAAGCGTCTTTTAATTTCATGGCTGCAACCACCATCTGTAGTGATTTTGGAGCCCAGAAAAATAAAGTCTGACACTGTTTCCACTGTTTCCCCATCTATTTCCCATAAAGTGATGGGACCAGATGCCATGGTGTTAACATACAATAATTTATCTATTCTGTTGATGGGCTTTTGCACTATTTCCAGTTTGGGATTATTATAAATAAAGCTGCTCTGAACATTCTTGCACATGTCTTTTGGGACTTATATTTGCTCATTTGCGTGGGCAATAGGACTTATAACTTTAAATTCCACAAGATTAACAAGGATCAGCAGCCGGAGAATATCATCTTCACTATTAGAGTTACAATCTATGAATGTTTATCGCACACATTGCTTCTGTCACTTGGCACTTAATATTAGACAGGTATTTCCTGAGTCTGGATTAGGCACTGTATTGATCATATATTTCTTTATATCATTAGTTAAGTTTTCAAGTTTTTGTATGTTATTTTTCTAAAAAGGTTTTTAATTTTTTGATAGCCAAGACCATGTTTCGTACTTCTTTGCCTCACCACCCAATGTGATTAGCATTGTACTTTGAACAGAATGCCTGCTCAGTAAATATTTGTTCCTTGAATGATGGTGGGCACTCTCTGAATTAATGAGGTATTACTGTGGTTCCAGCTGATTGCCGCGCAGATGACTGCGTTGACCTGAGCCTCATTAGCGCAGCCACGTTGGTACGGCCTGTGTTGATTTATGTGACTCTCCTTAATGTTCTGAGGAGTCCTGAATACCTGAGGCTCATTTATGTCATGTCACAGGATTGTACCCTGGTGAAATAGAAATCGTGTTCACCATTGTTATATTTAACCATTTTATCAATATTTATTTTGGAAATTAGAGAATCACAAATGAGACAGAGAATGAGTCTGTTTATAGAGGAAATAACTGGCCCGGGGAGTCAAAGATTCGTATTCAAAGAATTCAAGCAGCATCTCCACCTCTCAGGGGCAGCTTTGACATTCACGCGTATGGACATGTTCTCACAGGTACATGAAAAAGTCTGTAACTTTGGTCTGTGTATCAGTTGAACTGTACTGATCTAGATAACCATCATAAACATTTCAGTGTATTTCCTTTTAATATTATTGCTTTATGTAATTTATAGAGTTGAAATCTTCATTAATGTAAAGCTGGATTATTGAGAACAAATGACATTTTCATGTTTTCTTCATCACCTCACCAGATACCCTAGGTTAAATTCCCAAAAGTTTGTTTCTCTTTTATGTCCATAGCTTTTTGGTTACCTATGAAATTGTTTTTAAGTATTTGAGCCAAGGATCAATGTCTGAGGTACATTACTCATGTAATTTTTGTTTCTAAGGAATATGTAAATTTGTTGCATAAGCAATATAGAAATTTCATTTTTTTTCCGTATTAGAGGAGAACAGTTGGTTTACAAGTAATAAACTACATCTCATGTATGTTAAAGGTGACCATGGGCCTTCCCCAGTGGCTCAGCGGTAAAGAATCTGCCTACAGTGCAGGAGTCGTAAGGGATGTGGGTTCAATCCCTGGGTGGGGAAGATCCCCTGGAGGAGGGCATGGCAACCCACTCCAGTATTCTTGCCTGGAGAATTCCATGGACAGAGGGGCCTGGTGGGCTACAGTCCGTAGGGTTGCAGAGAGTCAGGCACGACTGAAGCAGCTTAGCATGTACAAGAGTGACCACGGTTTTGTGAATTTTTGATTCCCACTGTTTGCCGTCCTTCTGCGAGTGCAGGTATCCCCGCTGCCGTGTCCGCCGCAGATTTGCAGTTTGCTCTCCAGAGTCTTGAAGAAGTGGGACAAGTCTCGGTGACCCGAGAGGGAAGCTGTGCTGGATACTCATGGCGTGTCAAGTGGAGAGTATATGTGGAAAGCAGCCTCTCCTGCAGGTTCCCTCACATCACCTGGGTTTTGTTTTCTTCTATGTGTTCTTTGCTTATTTGCACCCTGCCTCATGCCAAGGAGACCTGGAGACTGTGTGTATTTTAAAAATGCAAATGATAGACTAAACATTCAAGGAATTCCTTTCCATTCTTTTCCATAAAAGAAAATTGAGGGAAAGAAGATTATTCAAAATGAAGTTGACCAGGTATTCTCTTTTGTGGAGAACAGCTGTTGGTGCTTTATGCCTGACATCCTATGGGGGAAGTTCAGGAATATATGGATTAGAAGACCCTTGATAGGGGCAGGAAGAGCAGAGGCAGGGCCAGTCTCAGAACTAAATCTGCATAAACTGTGAGGGAAGGCATTGTGTAAGGGGGAGGGTATGCTGGGGATATACTGTATGGGGGGCCAAGCGTAATCTGCCTTGCTGTCTATAATTCTGTCTGTTCGCTAGAGCTGTATTCTGGGTCCTTGGATAGTTTTCTGGTTCCAAAGATGACCTTTTCAAGTTCATAACAGAGCCACACTTTTAAGCGCTTATCTAATGACTTTCGCTTAGAGTGTGGTTGGGAGTACAGGAGGGAAGTCACATTTAGAATATGTGAAGGTGAAGGGTCTGGAAGAGACTTTGGGCTCAGATGGTAAACATCAAAAGTGTGCTTTCTAGTGATGATGAGAGTGTGAGAGGCACTCTTATCCTCGTGTACTATTGGTGAGACAGTAAAACTGGTAAGGCCATTTGGGAGGATAATTTAGTTGCATCTGAATACATAAACCTTATGATTCAGCCATTTCAGATCTATAACTCCATTCTACTGAAATAATAATACAAATAGGAAATGAGATAGGCACAGAGTTAGTCAATGCAGCATTATTTGTAATAGTAAAAGAAAAAAACCCCTAGAAACCTAAATCCCCATCAATAGAAAAATAGTTGTTAAAATGACACAAATAGCATGAACACCGAGCAGCCATGTATAGACCCACATATGTTCACCTGGAAAGATGTCCTTGACAAAAGGTGGAAAAAAATACAAAACTGCTTTGGGAAAATAACAGGAGACTCAAAGAAGTATATAAACATAGAATATAATATGCCATAGACTGTATGGATGTCATACAGAGGTGGGCCTTATTTTAAGAAAGCACATATCCTGAAACTAGACATGTTCCTGAAATTAGAAAATTCTGTAACTGAGACATCTCTAATGACCGATGTCCCCTTGGTTCCTCTGTGGGTGTCTGCGCACTCTTCCCTTCGTTCTTCCCTGACCGGCCTCCTCTGCTTGTTCATCATTTCTGCTCCTGGTCACTTTGGCTCCCACAGACCCAGCATGAAGACTCCTGTCTCTTTTCTGGCCTCTGTATGCATCGGAAGGCTACCGTGTTAACAGTGAACTTTGGAATGACCAAAGTATGCATATTGATCCGACTTGGTTTCATTTTTACCATTGGCAGAAAATATAACTTCATCAGTAGATGAAAAACCAGGGGTAGTCAGAGGCCAAAACTGCTAAAGGGGAAACATTGACTTTTGGGTGGAAAGAAGACCACTTTTTTTCAATTATTTAAGAATCATTAGTCAAAATGGTCATTTTCAGAAAAAGCATAGAATATTTTGACAAAAATTAATAAATTTGTGTTTCTCAGACATATTTTATTCTAAATATTCAAGTTAATTTTAGTCATTTAATTCAAGTTGTGACTGCTGCAGTATCTGGTAATGCTATGATGTTACCAGTTTTTTCTTCGGTAGATTTATGATCATTTTTGAACAGGCTTCTTTTTCAAAAATGTGACCAAATGGTTTTGAAATTTTTAATCTTCTGGCATTTCACTTTTAACCATGCTTAAATTTAAAAAGAAAAACTGGTGTGGTCATATTTATCATAACATTTCTAGTAAAATAGTCTTATCTAAAAATAGATCAACGATTCCAACATTTTTGGAGAAAATGCTAACATGACAGTAACAAAGATAAAGGAAGGTGGCTTATTCAGACAGCGTATACTGGGAGACCTACTTCGTACACCCAGCAAACAGCCACAGGTATTATTAAAAGTTTCTTCATAATTTTAAACATATAACTATTTTGTAATAAATTTAAGACCCAGTAAAATTGAAGAGATGACATCCTTATTTTCATGTGACTTTTTGTTAACAGAGGATCAATTCAATAATATTATTTCATGACTTTTGGGAAAATTATTAATATCTTCTTTATGATAAAAATGGATTTTAAGCTCTGCTGTTGGTATTTGAAAATATATCCTTTCATTTAATCTTTGTCTGTCTCTGTAAAGCGATTATTAACCTTACCACTTCCTGAGAGAGAGGGAGTTAAAGAGTAAGGAGTTTAGATGACTTTCTCAAGAGCAACCTTTGTTTTTATCCATAGCACTACTTACCCCCAGGGCATAATGTTCATTTATTTTTTTGGATAAGTTTATAGCCTTATGCAAATCTCTGCCCTACCTCTACTAGAATGTAAGTTGAGTGACAACAGGAATGTCATCTGTTTTGTTAAATGTACTCATCCATTTACAGCTGTGCCTGATATAATGGACACATTTGTAGAATGAGTCAATGAAGTGTCAAAGCAGAAAAAGTATGAGTAGAATAGACTAATTTTTGGAAACCAGCAAACTAGCAAACAAGCAAAATTCTAGTACTTTTCTAAATCCTACATATATTCTGTTTAACCATGCTACCTCTGTTATCTCTGTGTTTGTTTATTTGTAGGTTGAAGTCTTTGTCAATGAAATTCCAGCTAAATGTTCAGGCAACTGTGGGTTTACATGGGAACCCACAACTACTCCTCAAATCCGGGCCATAAACCCTTCCCAAGGTAATCTCTTGCTTTCAAATTTGGAGTGTAGGGTGGAAGACAATTAGCAAAAATGTAAACTCTGATAGTGGTTTTTAATTTCTAAATAAGGTAAGCAGACAGTTCTACATAGTGAAAAAAATGTATCAAATCAGAAAGCTATGGAAAGATCATTAATTTTCTTTGGGAAAAATATCAGTGTTTACATTGGACTCACTAGTATTCTACTTTTCCCATTTCACCAAGTTAAAATCAATACCTAAGATTTCTGATATTGAGGCAGTTTTGTTGAACTCTACCACCTAGGGTTTTAACTGGAATCTTTCATCATATGAGACCACTTCTCCTAGGAGATATAATACTAAAAGGTCAGTAACAGGACAGCTGCTGTTTAGTAAAAGAAAATAATTAGGCCCCAGGTTTGAGGATAAGAGAAAGAAAAATTATTGTCAAGAACTCAGTCTAGAGGGACGCATCATGAAACACTTTCATGGTATGTGATTGCTTTTAAAAAGTATTACACTTTATGTCTGAACTCCAAGGGTTGAATGACTAAGATTGTAATGACTAAGAATTACTAAGGATTGTAAGGGATGGCTTTTTTTCAGACAGAAAGATAAGCTCAGATACTGTAATCACTTATTTAGTATTAATGGCTAGTAGGAAAACTCACCCTTTCAGCAAGCAAAAAAACACCCATTGAAATCTTTAAAATATCACATTATGTTGAAAGAATATATTCTGAAGAATATATAGTATTTTATCATAGTATTATAATTGTTGTAATACTGTTCATAATACTTTCTAATGTAATTATTATACTAATACCTTTTTATAGTATTATATATAAATTCATGTTATCCCAAAGTTAGTATCACTACTGTAAAACCTTCAGAACTCTCAAGAATAAAGATTTCATGAACTTTAATTTGGTTTTAGTCCTTTGATATTCTTGTTTTTGAATCCATCCTTGTATTTTGTAATGGATTTCCACTTTTAAATTCCACTTTGGTATTCTTGTTTTTGAATACATCTTTGTATTTTGTAATGGACTTCCACTTTTAGGGCTTCCCTGGTGGCTCAGAGGTTAAAGCGTCTGCCCGCAATGCGGGAGACCTGGGTTCTATCCTTGGGTTGGGAAGATCCCCTGGAGAAGGAAATGGCAACCCACTCCAGTATTCTTGCCTGGAGAATCCCATGGACAGAGGAGTCTGGTGGGCTACAGTCCACAGGGTCACAAAGAGTCGGACACGACTGAGCGACTTCACTTTCACTTTCCACTTTTAATTCTTGAAAATAATATTTCTTACTCAGTTAACGTGAAGTACCTTTTGCCACACTCTAAATGTAAAAGTAATAAAAAAAAAGTAAGTATAATAATGCTATTAAAAACATCCATTTTCTCCTCAATGAAAATTTAACAGCTGTTAACACTTGTCATATTTATTTCTAACCATCAGAAAGAAAATATTATAGGAGCAGTTATAGTTGTCTCTAAGCACTATGCTCAGTGCAAGTGCCCTACCACCTTCCCCAGAGGCAAGCACAATAATTAATTTTGTCTGTATTCATCCATGCCATTTTAATTACCCTTTGTGTATAACACAGACATGGTAATTTTTCCAGTTTTTTAAGTTTATGAGCTATTTCTATTGTGAGCTATTGTATATATCACTTCCACCTTACTTTTGTCATTCAGCATTTGTTTTGAGAAATATATGGTTTTATGTATATGTAATTAATCAGTTTAAAATACTTCATAGATAAACCAGTTTATTTGTTCCTCTATTGATGGACATTGAGACTGTTTACAAGTGTTTTTGTTTTTGCCCATGACTGTATTGAACTTTCTTATGCAAATCTGCTGTAACATACATGCTAGAATTTCTTTAGGATTTGCATCCTACATATGGATTACTAGGCATATGTGTATTCACTTCATTAGATGACCAAATTGCTCCCCTAACTGACTGTACCTCCAGTGGGTATGAGAGCATCATATTATCTACACCCTTACCAACAGTTAATAACATGAGTTTTCTAATTTTGGTCAATTTGATGAGTGTAAGAAGTTATCTCATCATTGTTTTTATGTTGTCTATTCCCTAGTTAGTAATGCACAGGAACATCTTCAATGTTTCTTGGACATTTAGATTATTTCTTCTTCTGCAAATTGCTTGTTAACATCTTTTATCCATTTACCAGATTGTCTTTTTCCTATCAACTTGCACTGTGTATTATATATTATGTTTGTCAATTCTTTGCACATGTTTTTCCTAGTGTATCACTTACGATTTGTTTTAGTATCTTGCTCATGGAAACATTTAATTTGTGTATGTTTTCCTTTATGGGTAACCATGGCTTTTTGTGTCTTACCAAATCCATCTCTACATAAAAGTCTTTAAGATATTTGACTATGTATTTTTCTAAAATGTTGAAGTTTTGATTTTTCATTCTTAGCTGTTTAAATCCATGTTAAATCTATGTTGTGTGTGATGCTATATAAGTTAGGGTGACCATTTCATTAATCGATCAAACCTGGATACCTTAAGAGTCAATGGAGAACATTCAGTATAAGATCCTGGGCCAGAGAGTATAAGCCTGGAATAGCCCAGGCACTTCAGGATTGGTGTCACTCCAGCTTAAGTAATCATATCCTGTTTCAAATGGAAAGTGTCCACTACATTACTTGCACAGTTTATTCTTTTTTCATGAGTTTGTGATGGCAGTTCTGTCACAGTCTAAGTTACCATATGGAGATGTCTGTTTACTTTCTTTGTCATAAGAATAATTTTCCTTTACTTACCTCATTCCATTCCTCAGATAATTCTTGCCACTAATCTCTATCAACACACAAATTCCAAACACGAAGCAATGTGCAGTAATAAAATGGGAAAAAAAATACCATTGCTAAATAAATGTCTTTTTTCTTTGTTTGCTTAAAGGCTTATTATTTATATATTTTAGAAGGTAGAGTCATTTTCCTCTAAAATGTCTGATTTTAAGCAACAGATTCTATGTTTTGTCATTTTAATATTGTCATTTATATTTATCATTTTCAGGGTCCTATGAAGAAAGCACAATTCTAACCATCTCGGGTTCAGGATTTTCTCCTAGTTCATCTGTCTCAGTCTCAGTTGGGCCAGCAGGTTGCTCTCTTCTTTCTCTGAGTGGTAGGTTCTTTTAAAATGACCATTTTTGAGTCTAATTGTTTTTCTATAAGAGAAAATGGAATCAAAGAGCAGTGTTACAATAATGATTTGCCTATAGAGTTCCTTTGTGGTCATGAAATTGGGAAACTCCTCTAGATAAATACTTTATCTTTTTAATCTTTAGTTATAACCACAGACTAATTCTTGTTCTGTTTTGTAGTACCTCTATCCGTAACAGATGATTTTTGTTCTTTTTCCCCTCAAATCTTTCCTTCTTTGCTATGTCTCTGGAACACAAAAACACATAGATTGCTGCTCTGATATTCCGCAATCCCCTCTGCTCATGCTTTGAAAATGTCACATTAGTCATAGCAAGAGGCCATAGCCATCTTCCTGGACTTATAGTCCAAAAGAACCTCTACCCATTAATATAAAAGTTAAATATCATTGATACTTTCTATTCATGGAAATGAGGAGCATAACTATTTATTTACCTAAAAATTCTCTTTCATAATCCTAGTTATTTTCCCTAATTTTAGTAAGTTTAGATTATATAAGTAAATTCATCTTCTGTATCATTTACGTCTTTTTTTTTTTGTACCACATGGCACAGGGGATCTTAGTTCTCTGACTAGGTATCGAACCTGTGCCTCCTGCCTTAGAAGCACAGAGTCTTAACCACTGGAACACCAGGGAAATTCCTTATTTAAATTGTTTTAAATTTGCATCTTCTATGGATTCTTGAGATCTAATATCCAATATTATTATATGGTATATAATAATAACAATGATGGTGATGACATGCACTGTACTATAAATACAAATATACTGTTCTAAATGAAGAATTGGTTTTTTAACTTAGTTTTTAATCACTTTTCTTGTTGAAACCTAGTATTTTACTCAGTTTGTGACATAAACAATGTATTGGACCAAAATCTTTAAATTATTGATATAAATTACCTTATATATTAGGATTTAAAATTGTTATTATAGTAACTTTTTTTGCCACAGTAGTACTCAGGAGCAAATTGTTTATTCTGCCCTCATTATTATTTTACCTTACTCTTTTTCTGGGAGGGTCTGATCCATAGCATTAGGTAGATTGTAAAGGTTTTCCTCCCATTAATACATGAGTAATTTTCCTTAGATATGTTTCTTTGGAATATAAAAATGAAGGCCACTTTTATATTTGCAAACATAAATTTTCAGTAATTTTATACAACAAAAACATTTCTTGACCATTTTCTTCTTCTTTTATCACAAGAAAATGAGATCAAATGCCAGATTCTGAACGGAAGTGCTGGACGTTTCCCAGTTGCTGTGTCCATTGCTGGTACTGGACTAGCACAGAATGCAGAGGAGAAGGGATTCCACTTCATTTATCAGAGCCAGATCTCACACATCTGGCCTGCTTCTGGAAGCCTCGCAGGTAACAGTTAATTGTTCCAAACAATTAGAACTATTTCTAGAACAGGGTGAAGGGAGAGGACTCCAAACCTTCCTCGTACAGAACAAAGGAGACACCTCCTTCGGAAGGCACGGTGATTCCCTGGATGACTAATTCTTTTGTTTCTTATGAAGCACAAGTCAGGGTGACTGCTTCTACTACGTCTTAGGTTATTGAATTAATATCATCAATTATTACATGTTTCTATAACAAGCTCATTAATTATGTCAAGATAAGATTTATTAGTTATTATTCTGCTTACCAACTGCTCCATTTGTAATCACAGTCTCAGTGGAGCTACTTGACCAAGAAAAAGTTCCAGGAATAAATCGGGGAAAGGGAGGCTGATGCAGAAGATGAAAGAAAATAATGCATTTTTCCAGTCTTGCTTTCTTTCTTTTGCGTTTTGTTTGCTTGTTTGTTTGATCATGCTTAGTTTTGGATTTTGTGCTTTGGTCTTGATTTTTTGGGTGTGTTCTGTGTTTATATTTTAAGTTATTTTTATTTTGTTGGGGTTTTTAATTTACTTAAAAGTAATTCACTCTCATTTCCCACTAGTTGAATAAATACAAATAGCATAGAATGAAGAAGACACTATGGAAAATAGCAGTTGCTGCTAGTAATGTCCAGAAGCAAATGTTAGTTGCAAATCTGTGTTATTTTATTCAGTCACCTAGCCCAGCCCCTTTACAATTCCAGACTCTGGAGCTCAGGCTATGTGGTCCCTGATCTACTTGCCAACCCATCTCTTGGATGATTAGACAGTTCTTGAATGATGAGTTAGATTACGCCAAAGTGTCTTTTTGTTATTGTTAATCTATTGTGTTTTTGTTGTTACTTGATTTTGTGTTTTTACTACTGAAGGTGGTACTCTTCTGACTGTATCTGGATTTGGCTTTCATGAATATTCAAAGGTATTAGTCGGAAATGAAACCTGCAATGTAATTGAAGGGGATTTGAATAAAATAACCTGCAGAACACCCAAAGTAAGGCATCCAGTTTTGGTTATTTTTTTCTAACTCTGAAATTGTGCGAATTAAGGAGCATCTCAGTAGAGGGTGAAACAAATGCCTTATTTACCTAATGAGTGCAGAGGTTCATTATGCTCTTTAACAATTCTTCAACATTTTTCTGCCAAGATCCAAATACAAAATATTATCTCCACAATCTTAACATCATTGAGGAAGAGAGGCACATACACTAATGTTAAATAGTGTGTTTCATGTGAAATAATAGAAGTAAACACACAAGTGAAGGTAAAATACAGTGGGGAGAGGATGTCAGGAAGAGTTTCATGAGCAGGTTCGTGTCTTGTCAGAAGTGGAAGGATGATGAATGGGAGTTGACCAGGAAAATCCAAGGATGAAAAAATATACCAGTAATAAATAGTATAAAAAATTCAGGGAAGCAACTCTAGACATTTTGGGTTTTTTAAAGGAATATATAAATACATTAAATGTGTTAAAGTTTCAGTTTGTTGAGAAAACACACAAAATGTGAGTTTTCCCATGGAATTTTACATTTTAGGACCACTCATTGTTCCTCTATTTTTAAAAATAGTGTTTAAATTTAAACCAAAACTGTTTTACTTACTGTGTGCAGAAGGATGATGAATTAAGACACTAATCTCTAAGGCTATAGGCAATCAAGTGTATATATTACTATGTAGTTGATATGAGAAGTGAAGTTTGCTTAGTTGTGTCCGACGCTTTGTGACCCCATGAACTGTAGCCTGCCAGGCTCCTTTGTCCATAGAATTCTCCAGGCCAGAATATTGGAGTGGGTAGCCATTACCTTCTCCAGGGGATCTTCAAAACCCAGGGATCGAACCCAGGTCTCCCACATTGCAAGCAGATTCTTTACCATCTGAGCCACCAGGGAAGCCCAAGAATACTGGAGTGGATAGCCTATCCCTTCTCCAGGGGATCTTCCCGACCTCAGAGTCAAACAGGGATCTCTTTCATTGCAGATCTCTTTCATTTCTTTACCAGCTGAACTATCAGGGAAGCCCCGAATTTGAGCATGCATTGGACTGAATGATGGAGATAAGAATTTGGGGGATATAGCAAATTAAAACTTCATTTAAATTATGTCATTCAGTTAAACACTGAGTGGGCACTAAGTAAATACTAGATGCTGGGAAAACTGTTTTTCCTAATTGGGAATTGTGTGCTGTATTGGTGAAAGTATCTATTTTTCTTAGGTTTCAGTCTTGGATTCTGGAACCATGTCAACAAAAGATATAATAATGTCTTTTGTCCATGAAGAGGAATAAATATTTCATTCAAGCCTATTTTAAGAGCAAAAGACTCAAAACTTTTAGAATCATATGCTTTATTAATTAGAGAATCACTTGTCCAAAACATGGAAGAACCCTGGGGAATCCAGTAATGTAGATGTGTTTGAATTGATCATAAGCACCCACAAAACCACTATATCATATACCTTTATCTAAGAATTTAAACATATAACCTACATTTGATACAATAACTTTCCTCCTTTGACATCACAACTTTCAGAGTATCTGGTAATTACTCTGATTCATGACTTTGGGGAAAAAAATCTTTAAAGGTTTATTTTGAGAGATTCTTTTTGCTTTTAGCCATGGAATTTCTGTATCTTAACATTTAGTATTTTCTAATTGTTTTATTTTTCCCTCTTGTTTCAGAGAATTGAGGGTACAGTTGATATTTCAGTTATTACCAGTGGAGTTCAAGCCACAGCAAAAAATGCTTATAGTTATAGTTGTTTACAGACTCCAGTTATAACCGATTTTAGTCCAAAAGTACGGATAATATTGGGTAAGGAATTCTTCAACAAAATTAGTCTTTTGATATATATGTGTGTATATCCAGTGCATTGGACAATATATGTATTTGTCTGATGCAATGAACATGAACTTGGGCAAACTTCGGGAGATGGTGAGTGACAGAGGCCTGGCGTGCTGCAGTCTATGCGATCACAAATAGTTGGACATGACTGGGTGACTGAACAGAACAGAACAGAATACATATATAATAATATATGTATGTGTGCCATTTCTGGACAGGCTTTTGAAGCAGTTTCTCCTGCAGTTATGTTTCTTGAAGCAAAACCTGTCACAGGTTTTCTTTTTTAACCATGAACTGGTCTGTTTATTTAGAACATATGCAATAAGAAAAATTTAAATTAAAAAAAATTCTTTGCCATTTTCTTTTCCCTGTTAAATAATTGAACATGAATTTTATCTCCCTCTGGCAGCTATCAATTATTTCACTGATTTTCTTTTACTTCTGAAAGTGTTCAGATCAGTTCAGTTCAGTCACTCTGTCATGTCTGACTCTTTGCCACCCCATGAATCACAGCACACCAGGCCTCCCTGTCCATCACCAACTCCCGGAGTTCACTCAAACTCATGTGCATCGAGTCGGTGATGCCATCCAGCCATCTCATCCTCTGTAGTTTCCTTCTCCTCCTGTCCCCAATGCCTCCCAGCATCAGAGTCTTTTCCAATGAGTCAACTCTTTGTATGAGGTGGCCAAAGTATTGGAGTTTCAGCTTTAGCATCAGTCCTTCCAATAAACACCCAGGACTGATCTCCTTTAGAATGGACTGGTTGGATCTCCTTGCAGTCCAAGGGACTCTCAAGAGTCTTCTCCAACACCACAGTTCAAAAGTATCAATTCTTTGGTGCTCAGCTTTCTTCACAGTCCAACTCTCACATCCATACATGACCACTGGAAAAACCGTAGCCTTGAGTAGACGGACCTTTGTTGGCAAAGTAATGTCTCTGCTTTTGAATATGCTATCTAGGTTGGTCATAACTTTCCTTCCAAGGAGTAAGCGTCTTTTAATTTCATGGCTGCAGTCACCATCTGCAGTGATTTTTGGAGCCCCCCAAAATAAAATCTGACACTGTTTCCACTGTTTCCCCATCTATTTCCCATGAAGTGATGGGACCAGATGCCATGATCTTAGTTTTCTGAATGTTGAGCTTTAAGCCAACTTTTTCACTCTCCACTTTCACTTTCATCAAGAGGCTTTTTAGTTTCTCTTCACTTTATGCCATAAGGGTGGTGTCATCAGCATATCTGAGGTTATTGACATTTCTCCCGGCAATCTTGTTTCTAGCTTGTGCTTCTTGCAGCCAGCGTTTCTCATGATGTACTCTGCATATAAGTTAAATAAGCAGGGTGACAATATACAGCCTTGACGTACTCCTTTCCTATTTGGAACCAGTCTGTTGTTCCATGTCCAGTTCTAACTACTGCTTCCTGACCTGCATATAGGTTTCTCAAGAGGCAGGTCAGGTGGTGTGGTATTCCCATCTCTTGAAGAATTTTCCACAGTTTATTGTGATCCACACAGTCAAAGTGTTAGGATGTCCTAAATCCAATGAAAGATAAGAGATGAGTTGGTTTACTTAATATTCAAATATTGCGCTAAATAATACATGGGCTCTTTTTGTAAAATTTTCTTTCCTTTTAAAATAATAGGAGAAGTTAATTTAATGATTAAGGGTTATAACTTTGGAAATGAACTGACACAAAACATGGAGGTCTACGTTGGAGGGAAATCCTGCCAGGTCCTTCACCGGAACTTCACAGATATTAGATGCCTTTTGCCCAAGTTGTCTCCTGGAAAACATGATATCTGTGTCGAAGTCAGAAACTGGGGTTTTGCATCAACAAGGTATGGTAATTAGATATTCAATTATTTTCTCTTAAATGAACCATGTCCTAAGTAGAGTTAAGCAATATGACCCCATGTAAGGCTCCTTGAAATAGCTGTTAATTTTTCTTTTGCAGAGACAAGTTAAGTGCTTCTATACAGTATATTTTGGAAGTGACCAACATGTTTCCACAGAAAGGCTCCTTATATGGTGGAACTGAAATCACTATAATGGGTTTTGGATTCAGCACGATCCCAACTGAGAACACTGTGCTTTTAGGTAATAATTTCATCCTCACAGGAGGGCTGTTATCATATTTCTCATCTTAAAGGTTGCGCTCTGGGTGCCGAGTTATTACACAAATACTCTCAGTCATGGAAGCTTCATATTTTCTATTAATGTATAAAAGGTTAAGTGTATTTGGTTAGCTGGTATAAAAGAAACTAACTGTTTTTGATTTTGATAGTTTGTTATTGTTGTTCAGTCGCTCAGTTGTGTCCGACTCTTTGCAACCCCATGGATTGCAGCACTCCAGGCTTCACTGTCCCTCATCATCTCCAGTAAATAGTCTGAATATTTAATGTGTATCAAACACTTTAAATGAGAGGTCTCTGTTCTAAAAGTAATCAGTACTCAAACATAATTACTATCAGAAAAAAGTACCAAAGATCCTACTGTGTAATTGGAGCTTTTTAGGGCTTTGACTATCTATTACTTATGCTTCATCTCTGTATTTCTCAAAAACTATTTGAGAAAACGTATTTTCCCCCATCTTTATTCTTTCCAGGGTCCTTCCCTTGCAATGTGACATCATCATCACAAACTGTCATAAAATGTGTTCTACATTCAACAGGGAATGTATTTAGGATTACCAACAATGGGGAAGATTCAGGTATAAGATGGCCTTTATATGTTGTAAATAATGGAGGCGTGTTACCTTGGAATTAGATTTTTACTTATAATACTTCAGAGTATTCAGAGCATAAGTATTGTTATCTCTTTGTATAATTTGTTTATAGTTTGTGTAGAATTTATCCATTTGACATAGGGGGCCACGTGTAGTATGAATCAGTGGTAGACTTGAGTCTAAGAAGGCTAGGTTTAAAATTTCCAAGTTCAGGAATTGCCATTTGGTTTTATTGCCATTCAGAACCTTCTGAATTACTATAGTTTGTTTCCCATTGTGGGTTTCTAAATAAATATCCAAATTGAAATTATGTAGAATTTTGCATGCCTCAATGCCTGAGAAAATTTTTGAGTTTAAAGAATTGATCATAGCTTTAAAAAATAGCCCCATGTGATATTTCTGAACAATTTTGTTTATTAACTCTGATTTTTTGCAGATTGTCTGCAAAAAAGACTCTGATTGTCTCTTAGTCATCAGTTTTGAAGTTGTGTGATTTATCTTTTCCTTAGCTTCACATTATCTCACTTTCCATTATTTCTGTTTATTTTTATTATGTGTTTGAGTTAGACACATAAAAATTTTATAATGTTAACTGAAATTTTTTCACTCGTGGCTGTATAAAAAGGCAATATTTTAAAAGATAGTTATTAAGAATTTTTCCTACTTTTCCTTTTTTCTTCAAAAAAAATATGACTTAATTGCTCCCAGTACATGGATTAGGTTATGCCTGGTCACCATCAGTCTTAAATGTGTCTGTGGGAGACACAGTGACATGGCTTTGGCAAGCACATCCATATCTCAGGGGAATAGGATACAGCGTTTTCTCTGTCTCCAGTCCTGGAAGTGTAATTTATGATGGCAAAGGATTTACCAACGGAAGAGAAAAATCTGCATCAGGTATGTTTCCACTTTGCTGCATTTTGCATCATGTTTCTTTTTCCAAAATATAATAAAAAGAAATTTGTTTAGATTTAAAATATTTTTGCATAAATAATATATACAAATACAGGATATGGTTTAGTTGACATTTTATTGTTATCACAAAATACTTCAAATTTATAAAATATTCTTAATGAATGCCTGCAAGGCATTTTGTACATCAGAGTTGAGTTTTGATATCAGATATATCTCTTTTCATTCTGAAATAATCAACCAGAAAAGTATATTGAAACAAGCAAAATACAAAGATAACTGAAGTATGTGTTTTAATGATACCAACCTGGTAGCAAGTAATGAATTTCTGTTGATTGAAATCAGCTCTAAAATCAGTCTTCCAGGACAGCTTAGTGTACAATGTGCCTTTTAGACTTCCCATTTTGTTCTTCATGTGTAGCAGCTTGAACTTCTTATTCATGAACTATTTTTCATTGCCTGTTGAGTTTTTCTGTAGGAGTCAGTAAGTTATGCCAGATATCACATGTTTTTTTCTAGAAAAATTAATGCTGGAGCTTGCCTTTATGGAATAGAATTTCATTATACAGGACAGCTCTTTTATAGCCATTTTATGGTCTTTTGATAGTCATTTCCTTACTACTTCTGTTGAAATATCATATTCTTGAAAACCTGTCGTCTGTATGTGAGTTTGAAGGATCATTTCAAATTTATTTTCAAAGATGCATTAATTTCTTATATTTATTATGTACAATCTCATTTTATGGCAGGTTCATTTTCTTACCAGTTTACTTCACCTGGAATCCATTATTATAGCAGCGGGTATGTTGATGAGGCTCACTCCATTTTTCTCCAAGGAGTCATTAACGTTTTCCCAGCTGAAACCAGTCACATTCCCCTGCACCTGTTTGTGGGGGGCACTGAAGCCACATATGCTCAGGGTAAGAAGGTTAAAGGTGGAAACCCTGTCACTTCTGTTAAAGATGGAAACCCAGGGGGTATGCAGTCTTTCTGAAGTAGGAGGCAGATGACTGGCTCTGACTGTCTCTAACTAGCTGCATGACCTTGAATGGGTCCGGACTGCTCTGAGGCTAGCATTTATTCTATAAAATGAGGATCCTGTTAATACCGTCCTGCCAGTCTGCAGAATCCTCATGTGCCTCAAATAAGATGTAATGTGAAAGAGTTCTGATACTCTGTGAGTGTCTGAAAATATATTAAAATGTGAGATCATGTTATTATTTTATTTTCCCCATAGGATCTGGCCTTAGAGAAATTGAAAAATTAATCTTATATTCACTCTTAACTATATCATCTTTGTCCAGGTCTTTTAACTTTGCAGTGCCTGGGGCTCCTCTTGTCGTTTGAAAAATAAAAAGGATTTACCAGAATATAAACCACCATCATCAAAATAGAGTAATGTAGCCTGAAAACAGTTCTTGTTTTAGAATTTTTTCCATGACTTACAAACAGTTCTTTTGTTTAAAGGCAAACCCGTGAGTTTGCACTTGGGAAGCTCTGTGGCAGGCTGCCAAGCAAGAGAACCCCTGTGTGCCCTGAACAGTACCAGGGTTGAAAATTCAGAGAGATTGCTCTTTGAGCTTTCAAGTTGTCTTTCCCCGTCTATAAGCCACATTACTCCATCCGTCGGAACACTAAATGAATTGATAACAATTACTGGACGTGGCTTCAGTAATCTCACATGTGCTAATAAGGTAAGACTATGAAGATCTTCTTTTTACTTCTGTATATGCATACAAGGAAGATGTTTCATCCGTAACCTCATAGTTTAATTTGTAGCAGCTCAAAATTACGATATAATTCATATACCATACAATGCATTTATTTAATGTGCAAAATTCAGAAACTTTTAGTATATTCACAGAGTTGTGTATCCATTACTGTGGTCAATTTTAGAATGTTTTCATTACTCCCTGGTGACTTCCCTGGTGGCTCAGACAGTAAAGCGTCTGTCTGCAATGCGGACGAGCCGGGTTTGAACCCTGGGTTGGAGAAGGAAATGGCAATCCACTCCAGCACTATTGCCTGGAAAATCCCATGGACAGAGGAGCCTGGTAGGCTACAGTCCATGGGGTCGCAAAGAGTAGGACACGACTGAGCAACTTCACTTTCACTTTCATTACTCCAAATAGGAACCCCGTGACCCTTAGATATTATCCGCAACCCCTCCATACCTCTGGCCCTCCCTAGACAACCATGAATCCTTCTGTCTCTGTGGATTAGCCTCTTGTGAATATTCTTATAAATAGAATCTTAGAATATGTGGTCATTTGTGAGTAGCTCTATTCACTAAGCATAGCGTTTTCAAGGTTCATCCATGATGTACCATGTAGCAGTACTTCATTTCTTTTTCAGCTGAATAATATTCCATTGCATAAGGTATACAGTTTATTTATCCACCCATTTGCTCATGGATATTTGGGTTCTTTTCACCTTTTTGGCTATTATCAATAATGTAGCTACAAATATTTGTGTATGATCATAGTTTAGGTTTTTTAAAAATATTTATTTTTTTATTTGGCTGCTCTGAGTCTTAGTTGTGGCATGTGGAATCTAGTTTCCCAACCAGGGATCGAACCCAGGCCCCCTGCAGTGGGAGCCTGGAGTTCCAGCCACTGGACCACCAGGGAAGTCCTCATAGTTTAGTTTTAAGGTCAATCCAAAATATACCTTAATCAGTCTCCCAAATTAATTTTATGAATAAAAAGTTTTCACATGATCGATTTTTCAAATTTAGTCATTGCTAATGCAAAATCTAAGTTCATGCTAGAGTAATGTATTGACTTGTTCATCTGTTCACTTTACTTTCAGGTTAACATTGGTAGCTATCCCTGTGTTGTAGAAGAAAGTAGTAACAATTCCATTGTGTGTCGTATTGACCCTCAAAACTCAATGGATGTTGGCATCAGGGAAATTGTCTCAGTAACTGTCTACAACCTGGGCACTGCCATCAACACACTGTCCAGTGAACTTGATAGGCGGTTTGTACTTTTGCCAAACATCGACATGATATTACCAAATGCAGGGTCAACTACAGGAATGACCAAAGTGACCATAAAAGGCTCTGGATTTGCAGTTTCTTCTGCTGGTGCACAAGTCCTGATGGGTCATTTTCCATGTAAAGTTCTGTCAGTGAATTATACAGCCATTGAATGTGAAACATCTCCTGCACCCCAACAGCTTGTGAAAGTAAATCTCCTAATCCACGGGGTGCCTGCTCAGTGTCAGGGGAACTGCAGCTTTTCCTACCTAGAAAGCATCGCTGTGTTTGTAACAAGAATCTTCCCAAACTCTATCCAAGGATCTGAAAAAGTTCTTATTGAAGGGGAAGGTTTTGGCACTGTCTTGGAGGACATTTCTGTTTTCATTGGAAACCAACAGTTCAGAGCAATCGATGTTAATGAAAATAACATCACTGTTCTCATGACTCCCCTTCCGGCTGGACTTCATTCTCTTAGTGTGGTGGTGGGAACAAAAGGCTTGGCTCTGGGAAACTTGACTGTCAGCAGCCCCGCAGTAGCATCTGTCACCCCGACTTCTGGAAGCATTGGGGGTGGAACGACTCTGATGGTCACAGGAAATGGCTTCTCTCCAGGCAACACCACAGTCACTGTTGGGGATGAACCTTGTCAAATTCTTTCTGTCAATTCCAGTGACATCCACTGCCATACCCCGGCAGGGACGGCTGGAAGGGTCAGGGTGAAGATCTCTGTGAATGCAGTCGCTTACCCGCCTCTGTCATTTATGTATGCCTTGGAAGATACTCCGCTTCTCAAAGGAATTGTCCCAAGTACAGGTACTCCAAGACCTGCCTTTTGGGTGTCTTGATATAATATGATCAGTAATATTTGTTAGCATAGAATTGAAATAATGTTTACAAATGATTATTAGGATTGTTTTTAGACAATACCTCTTAATCAATACGTCGGATTTGAGTTCTGTATAGTCTCTGTTTTGTGATTATTTTTTGTATATTCTTGGGCTTCCCTGGTGGCTCAGATGGTAAAGAATCTTCCTGGAATGTGGGAGACCTGGGTTCGATCTCCAGGTCTGGAAGATCCCCTGGAGGAGGGCATGGCAACCCACTCCAGTATTTTTGTCTGGAGAATCCCCATGGATAGAGGAACCTGTGGGGTCACACAGAATCATACACAACTGAGCAACTAAGCACAGCATGTAGTGTCTATTTTGTGATTATTTTTGTACATTCTTGAGATCATAATTGTAGTGAAATTCCCACTTCTATTTTAAAACAAAATCCCCATGAACTTAAACTAATTTTGAAATGAGGAAGAAATAGCTGGATATCGATGGATAAAATTGCTCATTAGTTTGTGTCATTGGTGTTGATATGGCACAGAAAATACCTGTTAAAATTCATAAGTAGTCGTTCTTTTGTTTCCATGAAACTTCAGTTGATTATTAACACAACAAAATTCTTCTTAAGGGAGTAATTGGCCCATTCAGATGGAAAAAATATTATAAAACAATATTTACTTAATTATTTGGAGTGAGTTGTTTTTCTAAGCTAAGAATCGATGGAGTGACTTCTTGATCCTTTGTCACTGTGCTGTGCTGTTTCTGATCATCTTCAAGCTGTTGGAATGCTTATGATCCATGTAATGAATTCTGGAGAGGCAGCTATAGTCTCGTGGCTGAGAACATGGCCTAGATACCTGGGTTCACATCTTCTCTGTTCTACTTTTCAGTGGTGAAACTTTGGATACGTTTCTTAAAATATCAGATTCCTTATACATGCAGATACCTTTCTCATAAGGTTATAGAAGTTCATTCATATAATGCAACTTAAAAGTTCCTTTAATAAAGAACTTATTAAATGTTGGGCTTTTAAAAAAGTCTTTGTTAGTTTATAGTGTCATGGGTAAGATATATTCTCTGCTTTCAAGAAGCTTGCTATTGAAATTTTTTGTTAGACATCAAGTTTTCTCATTTAGAATTTTAAAAAGTAAATATTAGCAATAACAATGGCATCAGTTCAGTTCAGTCGCTCAGTCACGTCTGACTACTTTGCAACCCCATGAATCACAGCATGCCAGGCCTCCCTGTCCATCTCCCCCATATATTTGTAATCATTGCAAATGAAACTAGATATTGACATATGCTCCTTATTTCCATGAACCATTTCTGTCTCATCTCACTTTGAATGTATTTTTGAAAGCAGCATATCTGAAGATAGAAGAGACTTGTAGACAAGTGAGAACTGAGCTATTTTATTTACTGAAGAGACACAAGGTACAGATCGTTCTTAGAACAATGCTTCCATTTGAAAAGTGCAAATACTAGACAAGATTAAAACTTTAAGACCTTAAAGCATTTTAAAATCTTATATCCTAAAACTATTCTCAACATGAAAGATCTCATTAATATCTATGGTCTTTAAAATGCCAACTTACATTTCAGTGATGCTTACTATGGTCAATTACATGGTTATTTTTACTATCACTAGTTGAATTAAAAACCAACTACTACTTGGTGATTCTGCATTTGTAACAAGTTATGTTGATTAATATCTATTCACTTATTGTTTAGGTATATAAGTATGTGTTTGGATGACCTGTGAAAAATTCCGTATGTGTAATGCCCTCAATGCTTTTTGTCAAAAGAAGGAAGAAAGGAAACAGAAGGATTGAAATACTTTATTCCAGTTTCATTTTTTCAAGGCATTAACATCAACATTCATCTATGTCTTTAATTCCTTCTTTCTGTGTTGATTATCGTACACCTAATTATTTATATATCATGATTTGTTTATCAAGTCATGTATATTGAAAATATCTGAGTGAAGAAGAAATAGTTCATTCCTCAGAAAGGTTGCAAATATCAAGAAAGTACCAAAAGTTTTACAAAATAAGTTTCATCCCTGAAATATACTCTAACCCACCACCCACTGCTCAGGCATTCATTTCATCTTCCAGGCATTCGTCCTTCCTTCCTAACTCTAGATCTTGTCTATTTTATTCTCTCTTTTCCATTAACCTGAATTACGAGTAACTTATAACTTCCATCTGTAGAATGGACAGATGCACTGGAAAATAATAAACATTGTTATAAATATCTTACAGTTAAGATACCAAAAACTGCAATGAGATTATAGCCAAAATGTGTATGACATGTATTGTTTACATTAACATTAGTTTTAAAATACTAGATATAATTTTGTTTATGTAGGTGAATAGGTATATCTTTAAATGCATATCTAAGTATTAGAGTTTAGGTATGTATATGTATAGGATAGATAATGGACTGCCTTTCTTTTTAAGGTCCTCCTGAAACTGAAATTCGGATCACTGGATCTAATTTTGGTACTGACATCTTGGAAATTTCGGTGATGATAAGTGACACGCAGTGTAATGTGACCATGGTCAGTGATACTGTATTGCAGTGCATTGTTGGAGATCATGCTGGTGGCACTTTTCCTGTCATGATGCATCATAAAACAAAAGGCTTTGCCATGTCTGCAGTTGTATTTAAGTACCCACTTACTATTGACAGTATTCATCCAAGCCAAGGTAAGCATGAATGTGCCAGAGCCTAGAAATATTTCACATTGTTTCAGTAAACACTTATTTAGAAAGAAACATATGCTTCCAACCCTGCTAAAATATATAGTTCCTGTAGCACATTAAAATATTTTTGTTTATGCACCAAGAAGCATGCAAAGGTATCCATAGTTTCAAAATATTTGTTTAATGCTTATATTTCTCTTCATGCTGTAGAATATATTTAAATTTTAATACTATTGAAAATGTCCAGATTGTGTGTGGAAATGTTTTAAAAAAAATGTTTAAATATCACTGACATATAATTATGTCTACATAAATAAATATCTTTTTCTGTTTGAAAATTATTTTAGTGGTTAAAAACCTTAAGAAATTATAACCAATGTACTTTTAACTAAAATAGGAATTTTACATTTGCATTTTGACTATTCAAATTCTTTGTGACATTTCTATTAAATAAAATTTAAATTCCTAGAAGTAGTTTAAATAAATGACTAAATGTGACATTTACTCAGTGAGGGGTTTAAAACACTACAATCAAAAGAGATTCTGCTGCAATAATATCAAAATTTTCAGTTCTAAGAATCTTTTCATTTAATGAAATTAGCTTCCATTTCAGGTATTAAATATATGTACAGATGAGGTTTTCTTTTCATTAACTTTGTCTTTCCTTCTTACATCTCTTCACTAGGGAGCTTCGGTGGTGGTCAAACCATGACTGTGACAGGCACTGGGTTTAATCCACAAAATTCAGTTGTGTTAGTGTGTGGCTCAAAATGTGCAGTCAACAAACTGAAATCTAATCGCACAACATTATTATGTGACATTCCACCAAGTAATGGTAAGTAGTCCCTTGGAGGAGAGCATGGCAACGCACTCCAGTATTCTTGCCTGGAGAATCCCATGGACAGAGGAGCCTGGCAGGCTACAGTCCATAGGGTCGCACAGAGTCAGACATGACTGAGCTTAGCACGCACGAACAGTCAGAAAAAGAATGGCAGTCTTTGAGAACTGTTTCGTTTTATAGAGATCAATCTGAGTTTCTTTTTTATCAAGGTTTAGTGTTCATTAGGGCAACTGAATCAACTTTATGGATTTCCTGATTTTCAGCAGTTTCTTCAGAATTTTCCTTTCTACCCTTGTGTATTTCCAAGATTCATGACATCTGAGTTAAACTGAATTGTTTGTAACAAATTGCAGTTTTTTGGTTTATTACATAAGGAGCATACCAAATGGAAAACAAGTTTTTAGTACCTATTGGAGTATTAACTTTTCCTTAAAGTTAGGACAGTGTATATGGTACAGTATGCTATATATATGGTGTGTGTATATATATATATATATATATAGTATACTGGTTATGAAGGAAGTGAATTCTGATAACTCATTGCCAAGATGCCAACCCAGGCTGTGTTTCTGAGCAAGTTATTCAACCTCTCCATGCCTTGGTTCCCTCCTCTGTAAAAGGAAAATAATTAGCCTACTTATTGTGAGGCTTGATAAGCCAATGTGTGTAAAGTGGATAAAATGATATCCAAAACATGATCTGTGACTTGCTGTCACTATTACTCTTATTTATTTTTTAAATTTTTAATTATTTGTTTACTTTTGGCTGCACTGGGCCTTCGTTGCTTTTTGCACAGGCGTTCGCTAGTTGGGGCCAGCAGGGGCTGCTCTTCCTTGCGACGTGCAGGCTTCTCATTGCGGTGGCTTCTCTTGCTGTGAGCACAGGCTGTAGGAGCACACGGGCTCAGTAGCTGTGGTCCATGGGTTTAGTTTTCCTGCAGCGTGTGGAGTCTTCCCAGACCAGGGCCCCAACCCATGTCTCCTGCATTGACAAGTGGATTATTAACCAGTGGAGCACCAGGGAAGTCCACTCTTACTTAGTTTTATTTAATGGTTAAAAGCCCGCCCTTTAAGGAGCCCCTGAATTCATTCTACCATTGTCATCTCAGCTAAGTGACTCAACTCCTTTCTGCTTCAATTTGTCCAGCTATTGAAAGGAGATAATATTAACCCTAATTCGATGGGTTATTGTGGAGTTTAAATATCGGGTATCTTAAGTACACAATAAACTTTAATTATCTAGCAAAATTTAAGAAGAACCAAAGAGAATAATATAGATGAATAAGGGATATGGTTTATATATAAACATTTTTTTAAAGCATTAACAAAATTTGATGAAGCTTTTCTAAACATTTTTGCTTCTTCTGATTTCTTAAAGAATATTTAGGAAAATGTAACATTTTGTGACTGGGCTTGTTTATCATTTTAACATCAGAGTTGGTATTCTGATTGTTTTTTTTTTTTTTTTAATGCAGCAATGCTATCAAGACCTGTCAAGATTTGTTTGCCTTAACACGAGCTCTGCTTCTTTTTTCAACATTTTTGGATTGCATTTCTGTAGTTTTTCTGTCTCTCACCTTGCTTTTAACTGCCACTCCTTGCCATTGTCAGCGCACCTGCTGTGAGTGGTTCTTTGTTCCTTCCTCTCTAATTTGCAGTGTTGAATCCTCTAAGACTGGAAAACTGAACAGGCAGGTTTGTAGAATCATCTATAGTAAGAGGCTCTGAGGAAGGACCTAAGGGTTTTCCCTCTGGTGAGAACGTGCATTTATTTTGTGAGGTTTTTGACTAATGCTAGACATTCTTATTAACTCACATATAGCCAGTGAAAGTGACTTTGGGTAAGGAAGGTGTTATTGAAAATATTTGGGGGTTTTGGACATGAGTAAGGGCCTGATGGCAGAACTGAACTCAGTTTGATGTCCTCCTATCACAGGGAGGGGACCCGAGCAAGCCTGTGAAGTGAGTGTGGTCAACGGGAATGATTCCTCTCAGTCCACGGCTCCTTTTACATACAACATGTCAATGACGCCGTTCATCACGGAAATAGCTCCCAAGAGAGGCAGTACAGCAGGGGGCACCAGACTTACAGTCTTGGGATCAGGCTTCAGGTACTGTCTTCACATTACACGTACAGGAGTGCGTCTTTCCAGACTCAAGCCATTACACCTGCTTTCTCATGTGCCAGGACAGTGTTTAAATATAGTCAAATAATGTGTACCCGGAGAAGGAAATGGCAACCCACTGCAGTATTCTTCCCTGAAATCCCATGGACAGAGGAGCCTGGAGGCCACAGTCCATGGAGTTGCAAAATAGTCAGACACGATTTCGTGACTAAACAACAACAACAATGTGTGCCTGGGTTTCCCAGGTGGCGCAGCAGTAAAGAATCCACCTGCCACTGCAGGAGCTGCAAGAGACATGGGTTTGATCCCTGGGTTGGAATGAGAAGGAAATGGAAACTCCAGCCTGGCGGGCTATGGTCCATGGGGTAGCAAAGAGTCAGACACGACTGAGCAACTGAGCACTTGAAATGTGTGCCCATCTGCTGAAAAGCCACACTACTGTTTACTGACTGCACACTCTGTGTCACAAACCTTTCTACTCCATAGAATCTTCCTGGCTTACCTTCTTAGATATTTTAAATCCCATTTTATAGTTAGAAAACTAAAATTAAAGAAGATACTGATTTTCCCCATATCCTAGTAACATCACAAGTATAAATCACTTTCCTGTTATGCTTTCCGCCAAATCTCATTTGCAACCATCATCTGCTTCATTGGTTGAATGAAACATCTCTTCAAGCACCAGATCCATTTCATTGTAACTATTTAGATTCCTTCTTCCTAAACAAGTTCCATTATTTTGGCTCAAACTTATGTACTGCACTACCATCATCCTTCAAGTAGTTAAGGCTGACTTCAAAACCCCAGATCATTGAAATCATAGCAGGCAAAGCTAATTCCTCACATACTTATAACTACATTGGACTTGGATTTTTACACAGTGGTTAAGTCCCAAAGTCTATGAATATGGCAAAAATGTCAGCTAGACAAAATGATCACAATAAAGTCTCTTATTGAAGTGCCATTTTGGAGAAGAATGTAGAATCTCTCAGTAGTTTGAACCGAAGCATTTTTTTCTCCAGTGCTGCAGAACTTGCTAGTTTATATAGTTTTATTTCCCAACCTCTTAATCTCTTTGTTTACTTTTTTCTCAACAAATATTTTAAAGTTTTACTGCTCAAAAAAGTGTCAGTCTGCACTTTGATAGCTCATGGGGTAAGATCATTATTTTTACAATAATACAAATAATAGGGTGGTCAGTGTGACCTAGAAATTTGAGAAAAACATCAACGTTTTGTTTTCCTCCTTTTTACTTTACAGTGAAAATGTAGAGGATGTTCTCGTTACCGTAGCTGAAGCCACGTGTGATGTTGAGTATTCCAACGAGACCTGTGTCATCTGCATGACAAATGCCCACTCTCCTTCAGGGTGGGCTCCAGTCCATGTCAGCATCAGAAGCACCGGCCTGGCCAAACGGGTAACAGTGCTGTGGCATAGAGTAGTCTCGGCAGTAGAAAAACTAGCCTTATGGGAAGTGAAGTCACTAGTAATGGACTTTTTACTTTGTTAATTTCTCCAAAAAATAACTGAGATGTGACTATAAAACATTTAAAGTAGGTTTTTTTTTACTTATTACTAAAATGTTTATAATTTCAGACTTCTGATTATTCTGGGTTGCAGGTAATTGGTAATAGATTTTTTAAGTTTTTTATTATTGTGAAATGAATCAACTGGCAGCTCTAATGTATTTAAAGTAGGTTATACTTTATTGTTAATGAAGATGTTTGTTGTCAGATTTCTTCATTTTGAGAAATTAAATGATGAAATCTCTAAATTAAATTTTTAAAGTCTCTTATGTTATGTTACAGGCTAATGCTGACTTCCTGTATGTGGACACTTGGTCCTCCAACTCCTCATGGGGAGGAAAATCTCCCCCAGAGGAAGGCTCCCTAGTTGTTATTACAAAAGGACAGATAATTTTGCTGGATCAAAATACCCCTATCCTGAAAATGTTGCTTATTCAAGGTAAATTTTTGAAAATCTGTTTCTAAGACTCTGCCTATGAAATGGTTCTGTGAGATTAATTTAATCAAGATTCATGATTATGAACATCCACAGTTATATCATGTTTCAAATTCAGAGTGTAGTGCTAAATTTATTAAATTGAGTGTTATTATCCATTTGTGGTTATAAAATTATTTACTGTGTTGCCACCAGAATGTTTTTAATAAAATAGAATAGAAAATATCAGAGTGTACCACATTCATATGGGTAAGCGTGTTTTTTTAAAGTTAAATATTTCTTAAACTTTTGTTTCAATAACTGTGTGTGTTTGTGTGTGTATATGTGTAAGTGAATCCACATGGAGTGAATTAAACAGTAAAATAGTATTTCCTATTTAGAAAAACTAGTATAGTGGGTCCTGGGGATTGTAAAAACCACGGAGATGTGTTAAATTCTATACTAAATGACCCCCTCTTGCTCCTCTTGGATGTCAGATTGGGGTTTAACCTTTGCCTGTGAACCTGCCTTTCAACTGTTACCCAAAATTCTCTCTGCTTCTTAATATTCTATTTTTAATACAGAAAATTAAATAACCAGAACTGGTACAACTATGTGTAAAAGAGAGAATAATTGGCAAGAATAAAACACTTGGAGCTTTAATATATAAAGCTTTGCCATAATGGTCTTAGCTAATCAAAGACCTTTGCTTTTTGTTTTTGTTTCAAATCCTGATATAATAGCAGCATTTCACTTCTTTGAAGTTAATAATTATTGAACATTTGAACAAGTGAAGTTTTACTGTCCACAAAACTACATCAGTGTCTTAAAAAAATGTATCCCAGCACATTCTTTAATTATGCTAATCATAGGCTATAGCTATTGCTGGTGCAAATTAGTGGATAAAAGTTCAATGCTAATGTTGACATTACAATACTTTCTATAAAAAGTATTTTTCTTTTCTTTCAATTTTTTGTTCTTAATTTAAATTTGAGGTCCTGTGTTTGTAGAACTAGAAACTGTAGCTGCACTATTTAGTAGCATTTAAAATAACAAATGATCAAGGGAAAATAATCTGGCTTGGGGTTTGATTTTATTTAATATTGCCAAAGAACTGAAGTGAAGTGACATGCATAGTGATAGCAGATAGGAATAAAAAATCAAATTTTTAATGTATAATTTAATAAATAGCTTTAATATGAATTTTCCTTGTAATATATTTCAAAATTGTATGGTTTTTAGGTGGAACTCTAATATTTCATGAAGCTGACATTGAACTCCAGGCAGAAAATATTCTAATTACAGATGGAGGCATTCTGCAGGTATATGAGATAATTTGAACTGTGTTTATTGATAACCTCTCTCCATTTCTTTTTAAAATATCATGTGTAAAGTGGACAGTTAATTATGCTATACTATCACCAATTTACTTTTTTGTAGATCTCAGTTCTTAGCATAAAGTCTTTTTTCCTGGATCCCAGAATATTTTTGTGCTTTTAATGCGAAGATAAAGCATACTTGCAGAGAGCAGAAATTTAAATAGTGCAAAAAAAAAAAATTACCTCTGAGCTATATGTGGCCAAAGTCAATCAGTATCCTTTCCAAAGGCCTGACACAGTGTATTTGACTGACTAGAAAATGTAAGGTTTATCTTATGGAGGAAAATGTAAGGTTTATCTTTCTCTCTCCATATTGAGAATGGAGTAATCCATTCTCAAAAGAGGGGAGAGAAGGAAGGAATTTGTTTTTGGGTGATTACAGTCGTGGCTAATGAGTTTCAGCTTTTTGAGTGATGCTCGTGAAATCCCTTGCAGATTGGGACAGAAGCAGCCCCATTTCAACACAGGGCGGTCATTACCTTGCACGGGCACCTGAGGTCTCCTGAACTCCCAGTATATGGCGCCAAAACGCTGGCTGTGAGGGAAGGAATCCTGGATCTGCATGGTATGGCTCAGGGAATTGGTCCAGGAGAGACTAGCCAAGAAGCCAGAGATAATCCTCCTGATAACTCTCTAAATGCAGCCTTGCCAAGCTTCTCCTGTCTTTATGGATTCTCTCTTTACCCCCCTTTATCTCTTCCCTCCTTCACACAGGCCAGGTCAGCCCCTACAGACTACCAAGACACACAACCAAGGTCACTCCTGGAAAGCCCTTCCGTCACATTGTTTGCCTAATTTAGCACTTGAGACTGTCCATATTGATTGTTTTCTTTATTCATCCTATCTGAATAGAAAAGCATTAAGTCTGGAAGCAAAAATTGTCACGTCTTCCATTTGTATTTTAAAATGGGCTCTTTCTAACATACAACTATACATTTATAGTTGCATTTTTCTGTAACTATATTCTGGAAAATTATCAGCAAAGAAAAATTATTGTAATCCTGTTTGTGGTGTCAGGGTAGCATTGTTTAAAGGAAGTATGGTGTGAACCTTTTTATATGAAGTCTTCTCTATTGTAATGTGCGTGCGTGCTAAGTCACTCCAGTCGTGTCTGACTCTGTGTGATCCTATAGACTGTAGCCAACTGGGCTCCTCTGTCCATGGGATTCTCCAGGCAAGAATACTGGAGTAGGTTGCCATGCCGTCTTCCAGGGGATCTTCCCAACCCAGGAATTGAACCCACATCTCTTATGTCTCCTGCATTGGCAGGTGCGTTCTTTACCACTAGTGCCACCTGGGAAGCCCTCTCTATTGTAATAATCTACTTGTTTTATCAGTTTATAATATAGAAACACAATACCCAATTATGACCATATATGTCCTGCATTGGGCTAAATATCTACACTAATGAAATTTTCAGAAATTTACACATTTCATTTGTTTCCAGATTATCAATTTAAGCAACTCCTATCAACAAAGACAAGGTAATAGGCCTCTGCCCATGTTATCAATGTATGTCCCTGGTCATTTTATCAATGTATGCCTCTGGCCATTTTATCAAGAGTATTATACCATTCTGGAGAAGGAAATGGCTACCCACTCTAGTGTTCTTGCCTGGGAAATCCCATGGACAGAGGAGCCTGGTGGGCTACAGTCCATGGGGTCGCAGAGAGGCGGACATAACTGAGGGACTAAACAGCAAAATGATGCCATTGATACTGAGTTTATATAAAGGAGATTGTTATCAATGAAATATATCATTGCCAGAAGGACTTTTACAAAATGTGTAGACCCATACATGTTATTAATGTGACTGTTACTTTTATAAAGCAAGCACTCTAAATGTTTTTTTTTTTTTTTTTTTGAGAAAGGTATAAGATGGTAAGTTAAAATGAATCTTCTCAAAAGTTATTCAATCCAGGAGATTAAAATGCATAAAACTCTTAGTATTCCAGAAGACATACCTGAGGAAACTCTCAGTTGGTTTGTATGTTGGCTCCAGGCCTGCCTGTTCCTGTGATCTGGACTCGTTTGGCTCATACTGCAAAGGCAGGGGAATGGACTTTGATTTTACAAGAAGCAGTAACATGGAAACCAGGAGATAAGATTGTAATTGCAAGCACAGGACACAGGTATGATATCTTCTAGATCTGATAATTTTGATTTAGAATAGAAATGTGTAACTGTGTAAAAAAGGTAAGATTCAGGAGGTCCACAGCCATTTAATTTAAATTTGAAACCTCAAGTAAAGAAGCCTGGACAGCCAAATATTTATTTGCCAGATATTAACATTGAGTTGATCCCCCATGTGAGTTTTTATTGACTGAATTTACCATAAGAAAAAGTATAAATATATACTAATAAAAGATTTTAGTCGCTTTTCATGGTGCAGTTCCCACATAAGATTTCATTTGACAAGAGCATTCTGCTATTAAAAGTTATTTGAAAACCTCTGAGTGATGTCCTGCAGAGTGCAGTAAGTCAGAAAGAGAAAAACAAATACCATATATTAATGTATGAACGTGGAATCTAGAAAGATGGTACAGATGATTTCTTTTTGCAGGGCAGGAATAGAGATGTAGACGTGGGAAATGGACATGTGGACAGAGTGGGGAAAGGAGGGTGTAACGAATTGGCAGAGTAGCACTGACATATATACACGACCACGTGTGGAATAGATGGGCTATGGGAAGCCGCTGTACAGCACAGGGGGTTCACCTCAGTGCTCTGTGATGACCTGATGACCGAGAGGCGTGGGATGGTCATTGGGGTGGGAGAGAGATTCAGAAAGAAGGGGATATGTGTATACTTATGGCTGATTCACATTGTACAGCAGAAATTAACACAACATTGAAAGCAATTACACTCCAATAAAAAAAAAAAAAGAAAACCTCTGAGTGAGAGCTGTAGCTGAGTACATCAATGCATGCAAAAATGTAAATGAGCTTCTTTGTTTGGGGTCACCAACGAGCACAGTTGAAAGCAGCTAGTTAAGTCTTTTTAATCTTACAGTCTTGGCAGTGGTTCCCATGGAGCAAAATTGTTAGTAATGATTGAATGATAGAGATGAAATTATAGTGTAAGTAATAATTAACATGACCTTTGATGTCTGACATTTTATCATGAAACTGCTTATGACCCTTAATTAATGTTTAATTATATAGTTTAGCAAATAAGAAATACAAGGAACAAAACTAATATAGCTACATCTCTTGATGTAGGAGCTTTATAGCAAAGAATATAGCAAGAGGAACTTTATTTTTGCTCTGTTCAAATTATGTGATAGCAAAATTGGATATAGTTATGTGGATCAGGGAACAAATAGTAATTTATGACAAGAAACAGCTAAGTTGTATTAAGGTCATGACTCAGTTTAGAATTAAAATTCAAGATGGCATTTTGATTTTGTCCCTTTCCAAGTTAAAAATAGACTTGCAGATGTTAGGAAGAGTTAAATATATACTTAGCTTTATAAGCACCCTCTTTTTTTTTTCCTCTGCCCTTGGGATGATATAATGACAAAATTAAAAAGCAGCAAAATGACAGGGCTTGCTTATAGAATAGGAAGTCCTCATAGCTTTTCTGGGTGAAAGAAAATTAAGTTTAGAATTTAGGGGGTCACAAAGAGTCAGACACGACTGAGTGACTGAACAACAAACCAAAGTTTTAATAAACAAGAATTTAGGAATTTCCCACCAAATCTAATTAGTTGTTCACTATTTCATTTGTAAATCCTATTTGAGAGTTTGCAAAGCAGGTGGTTAAGAATACTACTTCTAAAGTCAGTCGACCTAGGTCCAACCCCCAGCAATGCCCCTCTCTGTGCTTCACTAAAATTAGAATGCTGTTAGTATGTATCTCAAAATTATTGTAAGGATTAAATGAGTTAATATGTGTAAAACAGAGTGGAACTTGGCTCAAAGTTAGTGCTATATAAATGTTGGATATTATTACAAAGGAAGGAAATGTGCATTTAGGTGCACCTAACATATAAAATGGCACCCCACTCCAGTACTCTTGCCTGGAAAATCCCATGGACGGAGGAGCCTGGTAGGCTGCAGTCCATGGGGTCGCTAAGAGTCAGACATGACTGAGTGACTTCCCTTTCACTTTTCACTCTCATGCATTGGAGAAGGAAATGGCAACCCACTCCAGTGTTCTTGCCTGGAGAATCCCAGGGACGGGGGAGCCTGATGGGCTGCCGACTATGGGGTCGCACAGAGTTGGACACGACTGAAGCTACTTAACAGCAGCAGCAGCAGCAACATATAAAAATCCTTTTGAGAACTTCTTTTCTAAAAATATCATCTCTGTATCATCTGAATCCAAGAGAATTGGGAGAGGTTAGTCCAAATCACCTGAGGGATCTTATAATATTATTGATACACCCTATCTCAAATATCCTTAATCTCCACTTCCCCCTCCCACCTCCCCCTCTAATTCCTTCCTTGGGTCTTTGGGAATTATGTCTTTCCATCCACTTACCCTTTTGGGGAAAAAAACAGCTTTGGTCTCCTGTTTCTTCTAGCTTTTCTGTCTCTCCCCTCGCCACCTCCCTTTCTCTCTCTCAGTTATTCAATCACTTAAATACCATGCCCATTTCTTCCATTTCATTCTCACTCTCCATTTTTTTCCCCTTTAAGCCCTACAATCTAATTTTCATCTTCACAAAAATTTGCCTAGTGACCTGAATATCAGCTGTCTTCACTTCCTGCACATCACCAAGTTCTTTGGGTTCTGCCCTTGAAATGCCTCTTCCATCAGCTTTCCTTACTTTCAGTTGAATTTAGACTCCCAGTCCCTCATGCTGGAATATTCCATCATCTTATTTGGGTTCCGTTCCTCTACCTTCTTCCCTCAGGAATTTATTCTGCATTAATTTGTTCAGTCAGTCAAATCTATGATTGAGTTGTGACAGGTACTCAGCATACAGAATGATTCAGTGGTTGCCTTACCTAGAGGAGCAGACAGGTATGGGAGGACAGAGAAGTAAATAGGGGATAGGTCTGCAGTGTGGTAACTGTGAGTCCTCATGGGGCCTCGGGCAGCGCTTATGGGGAATCTAGAAGGGCTGGGAAAGTTGAGACAGGTGCCTTCCAATCTATTTAAGATGCAACATTGTTGTTTGACCTGGTAGTTAAAGGAGGAGAAAGATTTGCAAGGAAGAGAGGAATCAAAAAGCAGTGTCAGGAAGATACATTGAAAACTCCCCTA
The DNA here is from genome assembly GCF_002263795.3 of Bos taurus. Classification (NCBI taxonomy): domain Eukaryota; kingdom Metazoa; phylum Chordata; class Mammalia; order Artiodactyla; family Bovidae; genus Bos; species Bos taurus. The sequence continues at coordinate 54,957,346 of NC_037341.1, read as the reverse complement.
AAGGCACCTCTGTCAATTGCATCAGTCACACACTTTAGTAGATAAAACACAAAATCAACCATAGAAACACTTGTCTCTCTGAAGTTAGGGGCACTTCTGCTTGGTACCCACCTCCCAGTATTTAACTCTATGTCTAGAAAACAGGCTTGTTCTTGTTCAGTGGCTATGTAGTGTCTGACTCTTTGCAACCCAGTGAACTGTAGCCTACCTCTGTTCATAGAATTTCCTCTGTTCATGGAATTTGCCGGCAAGAATATTGGAGTGGGTTGCCATTTCCTCCTAGACACTCAATAAACATTTGTTGGAAGGATTCATACATGAATGTGTATATTATCAATTTGGCCAGTCCTTTTGTTGGAACTTGGGGTGTGTTGAAGGAATGGGTAGAAATAAGACCTCCTGAACTCAACCTCAGTCATTTCTTTACCCTGCTCTGAAACCTCCAGTAGACTCCCTCTGTAAGGTTTTTTCCAACCTCAGCACTATTGACGTTTTGGACAGGTTAATTCTTTGTTTATCACAGGAGGTTTGGGAACATCCTCAGCCATTGCCTACTAGTAGCAACACCAACACCACCACCACCACCACCACCACCAATACCAATACCAACAACACCACCAACACCACTCCCACCAACACCACCTCCACCAACACCACCACCACCAATAATAATACCACCACCAACAACACCACCTCCACCAACACCACCACCACCAACACCACCTCTACCAACACCACCACCATCAATACAAATACCACCATTAACACCAACACCACCACCACCATCACCACCAACACCAACACCACCTCAACCAACACCAACACCAACACCACTACCACTACCACCAACACCACCTCCACCAACACCACCACACCAACACCAACACCACCACCACCACCAATACCAACACCACCACCACCAATACCAATACCAATAACACCACCAACACCACTCCCACCAACACCACCTCCACCAACACCACCACCACCAATAACAATACCATCACCACCAACACCACCTCCACCAACACCACCACCACCAACACCACCTCTACCAACACCACCACCATCAATACCAATACCACCACTAACACCAACACCACCACCACCATCACCACCAACACCAACACCACCTCAACCAACACCAACACCAACACCACTACCACCACCACCACCTCCACCAACACCACCACCACCAACACCACCTCTACCAACACCACCACCACCAATACCAATACCACCAACACCACCTCCACCAACACCAACATCACCAATACCAATACCACCAACACCACCTCCACCAACACCACCTCTACCAACACCACTACCACCAATACCAATACCACCAACACCACCTCCACCAACACCAACATCACCAATACCAATACCACCAACACCACCTCCACCAACCCCACCTCCACCAACACCACCACCATCAATACCAATATCACCACCAACACACCACCACCAACACCACCTCCACCACCACCACCACCAACACCACCTCTACCAACACCACCACCACCAATACCAATACCACCACCAACACACCACCACCACCAGTACCACCAATACCAACACCAACAGCACCTACACCAATACAACAGCCCCTGCTTTGCTGTGTTATAACAACCAAAAATGTGTCCAGGCATCGTCAAATGTCCCCAGGGGAATAAAATCATCCTTGGTTGAGAGCCACTGTGTGTGATCCTCAAAGTTGTAAAGGAGCTGTTCTTTTGAATACTTTAGAGAGAGTAAACTACCATCTTCAAATTCCTCTTCAGCATATTGTATGACATAAACATTTTTTTCCTATTTTACAGATGAAGTTTTCAAAATAGAATAAAACAAATATACCAAAGCAATACTGTGTTAATTTATATTAATTCTGACAGCTTGTGGTTAAAATTTTTACAGACACAGCCAACAAGAAAATGAAAAAAGGACCATTGCATCTGTATCTGTTGATGGCAGGAACATAACGCTCACTGATCCACTGAATTACACACACTTGGGGATCATTGTCACCCTCCCTGATGGAACTCTTTTTGAAGCAAGAGCAGAAATTGGAATTCTTACAAGAAATATTTTAATAAGAGGATCTAACAATGTGGAGTGGAATAACAAAATCCCAGCGTGTCCTGATGGATTTGACACAGGTAACTTTAGTAGCCTTAGTGTGTCAACTTTAATGTTTCCAGACATTGCAGAAATATTCCCTGTGGGCAAAATCAGCTCCTGTTCAGAACTAGGAGACTTGGTTATACACTGGCAATAAATAAGCCCCAAATTTTAGTGAGTTAAAATGGTAAAGGTTTATTTCTTATTTATACTACATGTGTCCAGTATGAGTCAACAGGGGGGCTCTGATCACTGTAATTTTCCAGTGTCTGGGTTGATGGAGGCTTCATCTCCACATGGGTTTCCATGGTCTCTGAGACAGGAGATCAGAAGGCCGGGAAGTTAAGCACCAGCAGTTACTTTGGTCCTAAAGGGACATGTGCTCTTCTACTCAGGTGTCAGTAGTTGGGACTGGTTCTATGGCTATCCTTAACCTACCATAGTTCTCATATATATAATATATATGTATATATATGGACTTCTCCAGTAGCTCAGCAGTAAAGAATCCACCTACTGTGCAGCAGCTGTGGAAAACAGAGGTTTCATCCCTGGGTTGGGAAGATTCCCTGGAGGAGGACATGGCAACCTACTCCAGTATTCTTGCCTGGAGAATCCCATGGATAGAGGAGCCTGGCAGGCTACAGTCCACAGCATTGCAAAGAGTTGGACACGACTGAAGCTACTTAGCATGTACACATGTATGTGTGTGTATACACATACACACACACACATGCATATGTGTGTATATATGTTTACATAAAACTATGTATAACTATATAAATGTGTATAGTTAGGAAGCACAGTGCATTTAAGTCTCTTTAAATATTTTATGTGATCACTACTACTGTTGATGGTTAGTTGCTAAGTCGTGTCCGACTCTTTGAGACCCTGTGGACTGCAGCCGGCTAGGGTCTCCTGTCCATGAATTCTCCAGGCAAGAATACCGGAGTGGGTTGCCATTTCCTTCCCCAGGGGATTGAACCTGCATCTCCTGCATTGGCAGGCAGATTCTTTACTGCTGAGCTGCCAGTGAAGCCCACTGCCATTACAATCCTATAAATAGTTGAATAATAACTGGTACACCTTAGGTATAGCCTTTTCTTCAGTGGGAAGCATAATACAAAGCTCAATGGATTCAATGTCAAGTGACCTGCATTCTGATTCCAGTTCATCTGCATCATCTCACTATGTCCATCATAAACCTAGATTCATCCTGATTATTTATATAAAGATATTTCCTGTTCTGCCAACCTACTATCATAAGAATTAAGTGAGATAATGCATGTTCTAATCTTGTACCAGTGTAAGATTGTATCAACTATGTTAATCCCAAATGTTGCGGAAAATAAATTCAGAGATAATAAAGCAAAATACCTTTATCAGCATTCATTCAGCCATTCAAACATTTATCTAGTATCTTTGAAAGATACTAAAGTGAGTACTTTTGGGCTTCTCTGGTAGCTCAGACAGTAAAGAATCTGCCTGCAATACGGGAGACCTGGGTTCAGTCCCTGGTTTGAGAAGATCCCCTGGAGAGGGTATGGCAACCCACTCCAGTATTCTTGCCTGGAGACTCCCCTATGGACTGAAGAGCCTGGCAGGCTATAGTCCATGGGGTTGCAAAGAGTAAGATACAAGTGAGAGACTAAGCACAGCACAGCAAAGTACTTTAGGGAATGCAGAGGTGAACAAGACAAGGCTATTACCTTCCTCACTGTGCAGAGGAAAAGATAACATGAATGCAAGCAATTATGTTCTAGGATAAGATTAAAATTATATGTAAATAAAAAGATATAACTAGGTGTGAAAAGCAGTCTTTATATGAGAGGATTTTGACATGGTTTTCCTTTATTGTATCTTAAAAATTATTTTTAAAGGTGAATTTGCTACACAGACATGTCTCCAAGGAAAGTTTGGAGAAGAAATAGGAAGTGACCAGTTTGGAGGCTGCATTATGCTTCATGCTCCTATAGCTGGTGCTAACATGGTAACTGGAAGGATAGAATATGTAGAGGTAAGAGACACTATTATTAGCGGCTTGTCCAAAGTTGTCTATACAATGAGTATGTATTGAGCACCTGCTTTTTGCCAGATGCTGCTTATAATGATGTTTGGTAGAGGAGACAGATAAATAAACAGACAGTGTCAATACATCTATTGTTATTCATGTATGTCATCATGCCAAAATTTTGTTTCTCTGCTTTTCTTATACCCACCCCATGTCAAATTCATTAACAAGTTCTATCCCAAAATAGTGTATCCTGAATCCACTATTTTTCCAGCACTCCACCTGGTTCCGAACCCAAACCACTGTCACCTCTCACCTGGACTACTATGCTTTTCTCCTAATTGGTCTTCCTGCTTCCACCTTTTTTGCAGCGTAATCTCCACACCACAGCCAAAGTTCAGCTTTTTTATTTTTAATTTATTTTATTGGCGAATAATTGCTTTGCAATCTTGTGTTGGTTTCTGCCATACGTCCCCATGAATCAGCCACAGGTATACATATGTCCCCTCCCTCCTGAACCCTCCTCCCATTTCCCTAGAGCCTATTATCCAGCGTGAAGTAAGTCAGAAAGAGAAAATAACATATGTTAGCGCACGTGTATGGAATCTAGAAAGACGGTCCTGACGAACTTGTTTGCAGGGGAGCAGTGGAGACACAGACGTAGAGAAGAGACTTGTGGACAAAGTTCAGGCCTTAGAGTGTGAAGCAGATCTTGCCACACTGTGTTCGAAACTCTTCAGGAGCTTCACAATACACTTAAAATGTCCAAGCTCTTCCCAGAGGAGCCACATCATCTGACCCACTCTGGCCTCTTGCTGTCTTGTGTGAACCATCCTTGGCGCCCGCCATGCTGGCCACATAGGCCTCCCTGTGTATGTGACCACGTCAGGCACGTTCCTAGCTCGGTTCTTTGCACACGCTCTTCATCTTCCTTACAATGCTTCTTTCCCAGGTACTTCTGTGTTCACACTCATTTCAGTCAAATCTCTCCTCAAGTGTATCTCCTTAGAGAGGCCGTGCCTCACCACCTTTATTTGAAAGAGCTGCCAAATTCCTATTTTTCTTTATTAACTCATAACTCCAGATATATTTTGGTTGTATTTTTTAATCTCTTCTTCTAGAACATAAGCAATCCTTCTAGTTTTCTACTGATTGCTCTGTAGCTGGAGCAGTGCTTGGCACAAACCAGATTCTTAATTGCCTATACATTGAATAAACACATAAATAAAAGAATAAATATACCCAAGATATTAGGAGCTCTTCTGTATCTTTAGTCTATATAATCTGGGTTTAGCACAGTTTTTATCAAGTATTCAATAAAAGGAAGGAGGATGCGAAGGAAGGAAGGATAGTAAAATCCATAAATTTGTTAAATTGGGAACATCCAAGTGTAGTAAGGGTAGCAAAGTCAATGGCTACATTTGGTAAAATCCTCCTCCTCCTAGGTTATATTACACACGTGTAACTTCTGGATATGGACTAAGTCACGTTACCAGGGTTGACCTGTATAGTAAATATTAGTAATAGTTAATTTTTATTTTTATATGAAGAATGAAAATAAATGGATGACGTAACATTTTATTTCCAAACCTCATAAGATTATATTACACAGATACACACACATACACACACACAGAGGTGTCTTCTGTCTTAGATTATTAGATCGTTTTGGTTGTTCAGTCACTAAGTCGTGTCTGACTCTGCGACTCCATGGACTGCAGCATGCCAGGCTCTCCTGTCCATCACTATCTCCTGGAATTTGCTCAGATTCATGTCCATTGAGTTGGTGATGCTGTATAATTATTTGATCCTCTGCTGCCCACTTCTCCTTTTGCCTCCCATCTTTCCCAGCATCAGGGTTTTTTCCAATGAGTTGGCCCTTTGCATTAGGTGGATTGTAGACCTTTGAAAGTATAGCAGAGTGGTTAGTAAGAGCGCCAACTCTCTAATCAGACCAGTGGGTTTAAGTGGAGCTTTGTGACTATGAAATAGATACTCAGCATTCAACATTTCACTTTCTTCATCTATAAAATGAAGCTTCTGATGAGTGGCTACTTCCTAGGATTGTAGTAAAGAGTGTGATCATGCATATGACATTTAGCACAATATCTGGCACTTAATAAATATTCAATAAATATTTCTTATAATTAAGTAAGGATTAAAAGGAGGAGAAAAAGAAGTATTTTAAGAGGTTGTGTTTTGCTCAACACCACAGTTTCATATCAGAGTAAGGTGAAAAGTGGAAGAGTTGAAGATGACTTTTGTTCATTCATTCATTTGATAAAAAGCATGAGCACACATGGGCTGTTATATTCATATATTGAATAAAACAAGGTGGGTTGGGGGTCAAAGAACATTTTAAAATGATAAACAGGAATAATATGGGAGATATCAATGCATTAATAATAATTAATGTGAAAGTGGATATTATTTTGAAACAAGAAAGTATGAGCCAGCAAACTCTGTGTGTATCACTGAATAGCTGTAATTTCTGGGCTTGACAGATATTCCATGCTGGTCAGGCATTCCGGTTGGGACGATATCCAATACATTGGCACCTTCTTGGAGATTTACAGTTTAAATCTTACGTAAAAGGCTGTGCAATTCACCAGACCTATAACAGGGCTATTACTATCCATAACACACATCACCTTCTGGTCGAGAGGAATATTATATATGATATCAGGGGAGGAGCATTTTTTATAGAAGATGGCATTGAACATGGCAATATCCTGCAATATAACTTGGCAGTATTTGTACATCAGAGTACTAGTCTTCTGAATGACGATGTGACTCCAGCCGCATTTTGGGTAACCAATCCAAACAACACCATACGACACAACGCGGCTGCTGGTGGCACTCACTTTGGCTTTTGGTACCGAATGAACAACCACCCTGATGGGCCGTCTTATGACCGAAACATTTGCCAAAAAAGAGTCCCTCTTGGAGAATTCTTTAACAACACTGTTCATTCTCAAGGTTGGTTTGGATTGTGGATCTTTGAAGAATATTTCCCCATGCAGACAGGATCGTGTACTTCTTCGGTGCCAATGCCTGCAGTATTTCATTCACTGACAACTTGGAATTGTCAAAAAGGAGCCGAATGGGTCAACGGAGGTGCCCTTCAGTTCCATAACTTTGTGATGGTAAATAATTACGAGGCTGGAATTGAAACAAAGAGGATCCTGGCTCCTTACGTTGGAGGATGGGGTGAAACCAATGGAGCAATGATTAAAAATGCCAAAATAGTTGGTCATCTTGATGAACTGGGGATGGGGTCTGCATTTTGCACGACAAAAGGCCTGGTTCTCCCGTTTAGTGAAGGACTGACTGTTTCTTCCGTACACTTCATGAACTTTGACCGTCCTGGATGTGCAGCTTTGGGAGTGACGTCCATCACAGGCGTTTGTAACCACAGATGTGGAGGGTGGAGTGCAAAATTCGCTGGCGTCCAGTATTTTCACACGCCGAACAAGGCTGGCTTTCGATGGGAACATGAAGTGGTACTGATTGATGTTGATGGTTCGCTTACAGGTAAGGTGATGTTTTCATTTCTGATAAAATATTTTGGAACTACATTTTTCACTTAACACGGACTTTAATTGTCATAGCATATTCAGGTGAATCACAGATCTTACCTGGTACCAAACTTTCCTGATGACCTAAAGATGTAGGTCAGCACTAGTCATAGATGACACATCCTTTTCTGGAGAAGTGCCAACCTATCACATTCAGCCTCCATGTGTGTCCTTTTTTTTCCTGCATTCGCACTTTGGTTTTGAGTTAATAGCGAATTTTAAACAATATTTATGGAATTAGGAATCACAAAAGAAAGCCATGTCAGTCTGAAAATGTCATTCTCTCTTATTCAGTTAATTACATGACTACCCAAATTCTCCAGCCAGTCAGGCCCATAGAGGTATAAATTCCAGGTTTATTTACATAAGCAATGTGGACAGACTGGATACATCCTGTTCAAGTACCTTAGAGGGAAGTAGTAAGTCCCAGGCCTACTGTTAGCCTTTTTCTTTCCAATCTAAATTCTGAATTTGGAATTGGTTCAAAGAATATGTGAACTTTAGTACAAAATTCAACATTCTTTGTAGGTTAAATTTTTCTACCGTCTGAAGTTCAGATCTTTCTGTAAATATGATTCCTAGAATTTAGCATTTTTATAAAATTTTAATGATAACGACTTGGCTTCCCTGGTGCCTCAGTGGTAAAGAGTCTGCCTACCAGTGCAGGAGACACAAGTTCGATCCCTGAGTTGGGAAGACCCCCTGAAGAAGGAAATGGCAACCCATTCCAGTATTCTTGCCTGGGAAATCCCATGGACAGAGAAGCCTGGAGGGCTATAGTCCATGCGGTGGCAAGAGTTGGACATGACTTAGCGACTAAACAACAATAACAATTTGGCTAAATAAGATAGGAAGGATGTGTATGTATGTATGATTCTGCATAATACCTTATAAAAGAGGAACAACTGACAAGTAAACCTACAGATACTAACAAATGTTTTTGAAAGCCTTGGAAAGAAGGTTCATCTCAATAGTCAAAGAGACTGAATACTCACCTATAATTGTTGATTTGTTTCCTATTTTAATTGTGGCTTTAAGAAGGAGAACATTTGGATAATTCCAATATATAGAGCTTTATTGACCTTTATTCCTTAATTCAGCTTAGATTCTTTTTTTTTTTTAATATTTATGTGTTAGGCTGTGCCAGGTCTTAGTTGTAACATGCAGGATATTTAGTTGGGGCATATGAACTCTTAGTTGTGGCATTTGGTGATCTAGTTCCCTGATCAGGGATCAAACCTGCAGCCCCTGCTTTGAGAGCATGGAGTCCTAGGCACTGGACCTCCAGGGATGTCCCTCAGCATGGATTCTTAATGTTTGTTGACAGACTCTCGGTTGAGAGCCCAGGCTTTATGGTCAGACAGCCTGGATTTACATCCTTCCTTGTGTCCTTGACCAAGTCACCTATTCCCCATCCCATCCCCTACTTTGTCTCTCATGGGTTCTTCAGATCCCATATTTCTGCTATGTTCATGATAAGCTCCCTGAGCAAAGAGTCCATTGTAAAGCCTTTTTAGGAGGGCCCCTTACTCCATGACAAAAAAAGAAAAGATGAACCAAGACTTCTAGGTTGTATTGGTGGCACTCTGGATCATAGTAAGCATATGCTGTGGACAGTTCGGCTTTTCAGTTTTCTGACGTGAAACGTGCTGTTGCGTCCATCTCCTAGGTCACAAAGGACACACCGTCATTCCACACAGCCCTCTGCTGGACCCTTCTCACTGCACTCAAGAAGCCGAGTGGAGCACAGGGTTCCCCGGGTCTGTCTGTGACACCTCGGTCAGCTTCCACCGGATAGCATTCAACAAGCCGTCTCCAGTGTCCCTGCTCGAAAAGGATGTGGTTCTCTCAGACTCTTTTGGTAAGTGGAATGTAATCAGGTGACCCACTCATTTAAATGTTTTCCTCAATTTTCATCATCACCTTCCTGAGTTGTCACTCACTATTTAGAACACTGAAAAAAGAATAATATTGATATCAGTCATAAGCCAGGCAGGAAACTAATAACACACCCCGAAATGACTTATGAGGACTATTGAGTAAATGTGTGGACGAGCATGACATTCTGCTGATTAAGGCACCCTAATATCATGGGCTCCCCTGGTAAAGAATCTGCCTGTAATGCAGGAGGCCTGGGTTTGATCCCTGGGTCAGGAAGATCCCCTGGAGGATACTCCAGTATTCTTGCCTGGAGAATCCCATGGACAGAGGAGCCTGGCAGACTACAGTCCATGGGGTCACAGTGAGTCAGACACAACTGAGGGACTAAGCAGTGTGCAACCGTAGCCAGTACTGTGACAGAGAGCAGGATAGTTGGCATAGCTTTTGGATTAAGACAGTGAAAATACATCGTTTCTGCCCCTGAAAGCAAATTATTTTGATTATCTTTGCTGATTGATGTAGGATGGGGGTGCATCTGCTAGGTCCCTGGCTGCACCCCAGGTGCCAGAGGCTGTTGATTTACTGAGTCGTTTGAGTAAAGATACTATATGTGGAACACCACATGTGCTTGACATTGTTGCCTGATGAGATTGCATTAATTTACCATCATTATTCATGATCCATCTGGCATTTGCACCAGCCAGACAAGCAAGTTAAATGGAGATTGGTAGGAATCCTGATCATCACATCTCTCAGATTTTTTGTTGTGGCATTATTTTCTATATTTTCCCCCCTCGAGGGTTTAGAATTGCTTTTAATTTGTTATCTTGATAAGGGGGTGACAGGGGGAAGTATGGTTCCTGAAGTGTTCACTCAGTCCTTCCTACCTGATTTTCCTTCCCTCCATTGGGAACTCTTCCAGTTACTAAATATGTCTATTTTCATCATGTCTGACCTGGCCTGACTGGACTAGCTCTTATCTCTATATCATTCCCTCCATCCCTTTATACACACATCCATCATCTGTTTGAATTATTGGTTAAAATGTGTGTGTTCTCAGTTGCTCAGTTGTGTTCAACTCTTTGTGACCCATGAACTGTAGCCCACCAAGCTCCTCTGTCCACAGGGTTTTCCAGGCAAGAATACTAGAGTGGGTGGCCATTTCCTCCTCCAGGGGATCTTCCCAACCCAGGGATTGAATCCACATCACTTTCATCTCCTGCATTGGCAGGTGGATTCTTTACCACTTAGCCAGCTGGAAGCTGCATTAGTTAAAACATCTATAATTAATCCAGTCTCCTATACATTGTTCTGATAGACTGCAGATTTTGGAAAATAGGAAAAGCATTGGTGCATGAAAGATTTGCCAGACATGATTCTCAAATATAGTTTTCCACATTTTCTGCATAAATCTAAATGATACAGCTTCTTGATGATAGTGTTTCCAAATTTCCATGTTTAATGATATTTACAAGGTAGAAACTTGCAATTTGAAACTAAAATTATGTATCTCAATATAAGCCAAATGAATTTTGAAAACATGTAGCATGATTATACCAGTAATACTGTAGCTGCTAAAATTATAGCTATGTCAAATCCATCAGGACATGCTAGGGTTTTGTTACTTCACCCCATATTATCAGATCCTCTTGGTAGGATATTTCTTGTGAGCATTTCAACTTCTGCTCTTTCTCCAAACAGAGTTCTATATCTATTCCCACTATACTTTTTGGAACTGAGGAATTACCATAAGATGACCCAGTGGCCTCAATGGACCAGCCATGAGATGAGCAAAGACTCATTCTATGGCCTGGCCTTTGTAAGCTGCCACTCCAGCTGGTTGACTGTGGCGGCATTTAGTCTTCGAGGGTTTATATCAGTTCAGATCCAGAAACTAACAATTATTGGAAGATTTGGTTAGTTTGCTCTCCCTAGTAGGCAGTAGCCCCATAAATGGCTACGTTTCTCTCACTCGGTGTTAGGTGTTTTTAGTCTGTGAATTGGCTTGGATCTAGGAAATAGATGAGAAGTAGCAAGTGTCCATTTGGGTAACTTGAGTTAAATCCATGCCCCTAAGATCTATATACTTTTTCTATCCATGTATGCCAAACGTCACCTTAGTGTGCTACCCACTGTTCTCCTAGGGGTGCCTCTTTGCATTGCAGTGACAGAGGCTCAAGAGGGTGTGTTTCACCCAGCAAGCACTTTTTAAGTCTTTGCAGTGTCAGTTCTGCTAATGGTTCCTGGGCCGAAGTAGTCACCCAGTATCAACAGAACGTGAGTGTATTCTGCCCTCAAGGACAGGAGAGGAGTGGATATTTGCTGAATAATCCAAATTATCATTGTTCTTCTCATATACTGCATATCTTTTTAAACTGTTTTTAGTGCCTCTGGTCATGGGCTCTTCAAAACTTAATGCTAGTTCATAAGCCTAAAAATATGTTCACCCTTAATATTGGAATTCATTTTGCTTTATTCCCTAGTGGCTCAGATGATAAAGAACCTGCCTGCAATGCAGAAGACTCCGGTTCTATCCCTGGGTTGGGAAGACCCCCTGGAGAAGGGCATGGCAACCCACTCTAGTATTCTTGCCTGGAGAATCCCATGGACAGGGCAGTCTGGCGGGCTACAATCTATGTGATCGCAAAGAGTCAGACACAGCTGAAGTGACTTAGCATGCATGTACACATCCCCAAAGGAAAAGAATGACAGTTTATTTTTGTTTTGTTCATTTTTTGTTTTTTTAACTTTGGTGTGATTTTGTTACTTGTTTTTTTTTTTTTTAATTTTTTGCTTTATATTGGAATATAACCAATTAACAATGTTGTGATAATTTCAGGTGGACATCTAAGGGACTCAGTCATGCATATACATGTATCCATTCTCCTCCAGATTCCCCCCAGGCTGCCACATAACAATAAGCAGAGTACCCTGTGCTGTGCAGTAGGACCTTGTTGATTATGCATTTTAAATATAGCTGTGTGTGCTTGACAGTCTATTTTGTAATCTCACTTCTGACTTCTTCCTCCTAATTTGGAAAGGGAAGAGGTTGCAAATTTAATGTAAAATCCAATCAAAGATGAAAGAAGGGAGAGGAAAAAATATAATTAATTAATCACAGATTTTTTTCTTTATATTGTGAGAGATACTTTCATATCTTCACCCGAAGTTGTCAGGCATTTATTCAGATTAAATCTTTTTCCCCTAACAGGTAGTTCAGGTTCCAGGTTTGTCATTAACAAAATTTAGAGTATTACAGCCGGTGTTAGAGGCTGCTTGTAGCCTACCCTAAGAGCTATCAATCAAAGATTTCCATTCATACTCATTAGGCTGATTTTTATTAACACAGCAAGTATGAGAGAATCTAATAATGTTTAGGACATGTATTTACATACTCTGCCAATCAAGGATTTTGAAGAAGAATAGAAATGGAATAATATTTCAGATCAATGATATTTTAAAAATTGTATTGATATATTTAAGCACTTTGTCTTAGTCATTATGTCATCATATTTCAATTTTATCTTTCCCCAGGGAATATAAGCTCCATATCAATTCAAAATTCCAAGTGAGAAAACATTTTATGTTTCAGTTAAGTGTGATATTAAGTATTGGGGCCTTCAGGTCAACAAAGATGTTTAGAACATAAGTAATGAAATGCTATACTGATCTCTTTAGAGGTTTCCATTGACTAGACTAATATTTACCTTTGCACTTACTCATAACAGAAGAAATTTTCTAGAGATAGATTACTATTGTTTGTTTATGTCCTATAGGCACAAGCATTGTTCCCTTTCAGAAGAAACGACTGACTCATATGTCTGGCTGGATGGCTCTGATTCCAAATGCAAAACACATTAACTGGTATTTTAAAGGTGTAGATCACATAACCAACATATCGTATACGTCAACATTCTATGGATTTAAGGTAAATAAAGAGTTGCACAATCCATCTTCTGATCACTTATGCTGCATGTTATTCTAACGCAGCCCACTCACACCAGTTGTGAGACCCAGACTGTCCTTGCCTCACACATTTACACTTTTCATGACCCATCTTAAATCTCAGAAGCAAGCCAAAAAAATCCTTCTTCAAAACTCAGAAGTAAGCAATCTTTCTGCCACATTTCTGTAGTACTAAGCTTATTATATCCATGATAATAGCTAACATTTATTGAGTACTTATGATGTTTTGGAAAATAGTAAAGGGCTTTATTATTTGTATTGTGAAATACAGCAGATACAGAAAATAGCAGGCCCAAATCCCATATGCCCACTACCTAGCTATCTGAATCAAACATTCTGTAACATTTTGTGACTCTTTACCTCAGATTTTTTTAAAGAAATAAATATTTTTGGATGAAGTGGAAGTCCTCTGCATGGCTTACTCTGATATCAGTCATCACTCTACTGCTAATGGTCACCAGTTTCCTGAATTGTGTATCTTCCTCCCTGTTCACATTCTTCTGCTTATACTACATGTGGCAACCAAAAAAAAAAAGCCTAGCATTGTTTCAGATGTTTTGAAATATTATAGAAATTAAATATTCTCTGAATGTATGCATATGTATGTGTGTATGTGTTAGGTATATATATATATGATGCTCAAGCTTGTTTTAGAAAAGGCAGAGGAACCAGAGATCAAATTGCCAACATCCGCTGCATCATGGAAAAAGCAAGAGAGTTCCAGAAAAACATCTATTTCTGCTTTATTGACTATGCCAAAGCCTTTCACTGTGTGGATCACAATAAACTGTGGAAAATTCTGAAAGAGATGGGAATACCAGACCACCTGATCTGCCTCTTGAGAAATTTGTATGCAGGTCAGGAAGCAACAGTTAGAACTGGACATGGAACAACAGACTGGTTCCAAATAGGAAAAGGAGTACATCAAGGCTGTATATTGTCACCCTGTTTATTTAACTTATATGCAGAGTACATCATGAGAAACGCTGGACTGGAAGAAACACAAGCTGGAATCAAGATTGCCTGGAGAAATATCAATAACCTCAGATATGCAGATGACACCACCCTTATGGCAGAAAGTGAAGAGGAACTCAAAAGCCTTTTGATGAAAGTGAAAGTGGAGAGTTAAAAAGTTGGCTTCAGCTCAACATTCAGAAAACGAAGATCATGGCATCCAGTCCCATCACTTCATGGGAAATAGATGGGGAAACAGTGGAAACAGTGTCAGACTTTATTTTTCTGGGCTCCAAAATCACTGCAGATGGTGACTGCAGCCATGAAAGTAAAAGACGCTTACTCCTTGGAAGGAAAGTTATGACCAACCTAGATAGCATATTCAAAAGCAGATACTGAAGCTGAAACTCCAGTACTTTGGCCACCTCATGCGAAAAGTTGACTCATTGGAAAAGACTCTGATGCTGGGAGGGATTGGGGGCAGGAGGAGAAGGGGACGACAGAGGATGAGATGGCTGGATGGCATCACTGACTCAATGGACATGAGTCTGAGTGAATTCTGGGAGTTGGTGATGGACAGGGAGGCCTGGCGTGCTGCGATTCATGAGGTCGCAAAGAGTCGGATACGACTGAGCGACTGAACTGAACTGAACTGAACTGACACATATATAATATATACATATATGTATATGTGTGTACATATATGTCGGAGAAGGCAATGGCACCCCACTCCAGTCCTCTTGCCTGGAAAATCCCATGGACGGAGGAGCCTGGTAAGCTGTAGTCCATGGGTCGCTAAGAGTCGGACATGACAGAGCGACTTCCTTTTCACTTTTCACTTTCATGCATTGGAGAAGGAAATGGCAACCCACTCCGGTGTTCTTGCCTGGAGAATCCCAGGGACGGAGGAGCCTGGTGGGCTGCCGTATATGGGGTCACACAGAGTCGGACACGACTGAAGCGACTTAGCAGCAGCAGTACATATATGTATGTACATATAAACGTATACATATATATACGTATATATACATATAAAAGAAGGAAAAAAACTTTCATTGCCTTGGTGATAAACTTAGCATTATTGCCATACACAGATAAAATGTTAAACAAAATATAAATGCAAAATGAAAAACAAACTAAACCAAAACTTAACTTTTAATATGGGGGTTAAGTGATTCATGTCATCAAAATGAGTGT
This sequence comes from Bos taurus, assembly GCF_002263795.3. NCBI lineage: Eukaryota > Metazoa > Chordata > Mammalia > Artiodactyla > Bovidae > Bos > Bos taurus. The sequence continues at coordinate 54,941,641 of NC_037341.1, read as the reverse complement.
ATATTATCCAGTATATTAACATCTAAAATAAACTTTAATAGGAAGAAGACTATGTAATCATATCTCATAACTTCACTCAAAATCCTGATATGTTTAATATCATTGATATGAGGAATGGCTCTTCAAATCCGCTGAATTGGAATACTAACAAGAATGGAGACTGGCACCTTGAAGCAAACACTAGTACTCTGTACTACCTGGGTATGTATTCAGTAGGCCAAAGTGATTTATTTATTGCTTCATCTAAAGGAGGAGAATAGTGGCTCAATGGGCAAATGCATTATATATATATATTATATGTTATATATATTATATATGCCTTGTATACAGCAGGATTTAATGAGTGTTTGTTGAATTAAAGAATGAGACTAAATTTATGCTGGAAAAGGCCTTGAATTGAATTAAGAACTTAACGTTTTATGCTTGGAGGTAGCACCATCTTTCATAATTGACTCCAACATTTATTTTACAAAATTAGAGGAAATGAGTACAATGAACTGTCATATATTTTGTTTCCATTTTTATTGTTTAACTAGTTTTAGAAAATAAAAATATTTAAGAATTCTCTTATTGAGTTAAGAGTTAAGAACTCTTAAGAGTTCTCAAATATTTGGTTTTGTCAAGATACTTTGACTCTACTTCTCAGATGTGCATTTTGTCGGAATTTCTTCATACCTATTCCAGACATTTGAATTATACTCAGTTACTGTCTAAAGAGTATTTTCAAATTGCCGTGATTTTGTTTACATTCAGATGCTTTGATCATCATGTTAGTTTAAACTGTTTTTATTTTCGCTTCCAGTGTCAGGAAAAAATGACCACCATCAGAGCCAGTCAATTTCTGGGACCCTGGATCCTGATGTGAAGGACGTTATTATTAATTTCCAAGCTTACTGCTGTGTTCTCCAGGATTGCTTTCCTGTACATCCTCCACCAAGAAAACCAATTCCTAGGAAGCGACCAGCCGCATATAAGTATACAGGCCTTCTTTCTATTCATTAATACGCTTCAGCGGTTCCTGACAGCATCCTTTTCCTGTGTCATTCTGGCTGAGATACTGTGCCCTCCTCCTGCACAGAGGGTCCCAAAACACTTCCACACTCATTGCCTCACTTGAGCATTACAGCTACCTGATGACAAGATGGAAAAATCTCACAAAAATTATGTGTGAAAGTTACTGGGAATCTCATACTTGCAGAATGTTAGATCAGAATTATTAGACCAACTCCCTTATTATTTGATGAGAGAGCTGAAGCCCAAAGACCTTAAATGAATTACCTGAGATCACAAAACTTCTCGATGACACACTCAGAACAGCACCAGAAACTGTCTCCTCATTGATCCAGTGCTTTCTGGTGCTGTGCTGTGCTTAGCTGCTCAGTCGTGTCTGACTCTTTTCAACCCCATGGACTGTAGCCCGCCAGGCTACAGCTTCTCTGTTCTTGGGGATTCTCCAGGCAAGAATACTGGAGTGGGTTGCCATGCCCTCATCCAGGGGATCTTCCCAACCTAGGGATTGAACCCAGATCTCCCACATTACAGGTGATTTCTTTATTGTCCGAGCCACCAAGGAAGCACAGGAATACTGGAGGGGGTAGCCTATCCCTTCTCCAGGTGATCTTCCTGACCCAGGAATCAAACCAGGCTCTCCTGCATTGCAGGCAGATTCTTTACCAGCTGAGCTACCAGGGAAGCAATGCTTTCTTAGCAGGCGGCACTTCTTTCTCTAGAATAACAGTCTTTTTGTGTCGGTGTGTGTGTGTGTGTGTGTTTTTATTGAAGTATAGGTGATTTATAATGTTGTGCTAGTTTCTGGTGCACAGCAAAGTGATTCAGTTATACATATAGATTTTTCATATTCTTTTCCATTATAGTTTATTACAAGATATTGTGTGTAATTCCCTTGCCATACAGGAGGACTTTATTGCTTATTGTATACATAGTAGTGTATATCTGCTAACCCCAAACTCCTAATTTATCCCTCTTACCCCTTTTTCCCTTTGGTAACCATAAGTTTGTTTTCTGTGTCTGTGAGTCTGTTTCCATTTTATAAATAAAATTCATTTGTATCATTTTTTAGATAGACTGTCTTGGTCAAATCTCATAATACAGCTTGTTTAATTTTATTTCAGATATTTGATTTCCTAAATATATGTTAACTCTCCTAGTTAAAAATAATTTTTCTATCTTTGAAACTTGTAAAGTCCTTTACCTATATTTCTCATATGAAACATCACTTTCTACCTCATATTATAGTAATTACCATATATGGTGGGAAAATCCCATGGACGGAGGAGCCTGGTGGGCTGTAGTCCATGGGGTCGCTAAGAGTCGGACACGACTGAGCGACTTCCCTTTCACTTTTCACTTTCCTGCATTGGAGAAGGAAATGGCAACCCACTCCAGTGTTCTTGCCTGGAGAATTCCAGGGACGGGGGAGCCTGGTGGGCTGCCGTCTATGGGGTCACACAGAGTCGGACACGACTGAAGTGACTTAGCAGCAGCAGTACGTGACAGTACTAGTCTTTAAGACCTTTAAAGGCATGATCCTGATTTGATGTATATTGCGTCACCTACAGGCAAATAATAACCATAAAAATAATGTTGGTAATGATAAAAATTAACAATCAGTAGGCATGTAAGAGCCCAGTACTGCACATCAAGTACAAATCAATATTTATTAAGTGAATTATAATTTCAAAATATACAGATACTGTGATAACTGTTGCACAAAAGAATAATAATTGAATTTGTTTATACATTCAACCATAAAAAAAAAGTTTACTGAGTACCTGCCATGTTCCAGGCACTGTACTGAGCACTGAGATTAGGTTGAGAGATGTGGCCTCTGCCCCCCTAACATATACTTCACATATATACCATAGGAAGAGTTTTTTCCTCCCACAGTATGAGTTCTGCTCACTAGAAATAGATGCAATTGGACTTGTTAGTTTGTATTTTGCAGATAGCTATCAGTGAGAGTGGGCTTCCCTGGTGGCTCAGCGGTAAAGAACCTTCCTGCAATGCAGGAGATCCAGGTTCAATCCCTGGGTCGGGAAGATTCCCTGGAGAAGGGCAAGGCAACCCCCTCCAGTATTCTTGCCTGGAGAAACCCATGGACAGAGGAGCCTGGTGGACTGCATTCCATAGAGTCACAAAGAGTTGGACACGACTGAAGCAGCTAACCAGCAGCAGCAGCAGTGAGAACAAATAGACTCTTGATCCAAAATTGTACCTCAGGAATAGAATATGCAGTTCTACCTACACAACACACAAGTGCTTAGTCCCAGAGGTATTAGGCTTTATTGATCATAACAGTGGGCAATTAGAAGAATACATAGCATCTAGTATAGTGCTGCTGGGCATAAGACTGAAAGGCTTGAGAAAAGCTTGAGAACTCAACTATTGAATCTGTACAATGCTGATCAAGTTATTCAATTAGATAGATATAACCTTTAAACAACCTTCATTGAGATCGCTTCATTAAAAAATGTATTATTGTGAGTATAAATAATCCTAAATGACCCGCTAGCTTCTGTTTTAAACCCATGAAGACAAAATTTTTATAACAGGATTTCTGAGCAACAGATTTTTTTAGTAATACACCTGAGTAATTAAAATGTGTCATAAAAATAACACTTTTAACCAAACAAACTATATTGGTATTCTTTAGACTTCCTGCATTAGTATCAGAAAAATTTTTAAATTTCTTACTCAGGCAGCATAGCAACCTCTGTGATCATTCTTAAACAGGAAAATACCCTCAACTGTGTAATAATATTGTTTGTAACAGTTTGTACTGAGATGGTTTCTAGCAGGCATAGTGACGGTGAGTAGAGATGGTGTCTCCTCCAACACACTTTCCGTATGCTGTGCTATGCATGCATGGTCAGTCGTGTCTGACTCTTTGCAACCCCATGGACTGTAGCCCACCAAATTCCTGTGTCCATGGAATTTTCCAGTCAAGAATAGTGAAGTGAGTTGCCATTTCCTTCTCCAGGGGATCTTCCCAATCCAGGGATTGAACCTGTATCTCTTGTATCTCCTGCACTGGCAGGAGGATTCTTTACCACTGGTGCCATCTGAAAAGCTGCACACTTTCCATATTTATTTCAATTTAACATAACACTTTTCACTCTGGTTATAGACTATTATCTGTGCACCCAGCCCAGGGCCTTACTCTCATTGACCCACCCTTTCCAATTCAGAGACCATTCTTCCAGGCTTCCTTCACAGAATCTAACCAACTATATGCCCTCTTGCTGTTTTCCCCTTGAAATAGCACCATATCTAAGAATCTTTAAATGGACAAAGAATGCGTTTCTTTTCACTTTTCCACCTGCATACACACTGCTATATTTAAAGTAGGTAACTAGGGAGGAGGGTTCAGGATGGGGAACACATGTATACCTGTGGTGGATTCATTTCGATATTTGGCAAAACCAATACAATATTGTAAAGTTTAAAAATAAAATTAAATTAAAAAAAAATAAAGTAGGTAACTAACAAGGACGTACTGTACAGCACAGAGAACTCTGCTCCATATGACGTAACAAGCTAAATGGGTAAAGAATTTGAAAAAGAATAGGCACGTGTTTATGTATAACTGAGTCACTTTGCTGTACACCTGAAAGTATCACAACATTGCTAATCAACTATGCTTCAAGATAAAATTAAAGTTTTAGAAAAGAAATCTTCTAAAGAAATCAAATTATTCATGTGATAGACAAAATTAGCGTATCACAATAAGGCTTCAGTAGGATAAAAAGTGATTCAGATAGTTTTCTTCAATGGAGAAAAATCTCTATGTAGTTATGTGTGTTGAGTCTTTTACTAATTGCATACATTAGCTTTCAGTGAAATTACAAACTATCTAATTTGCATTCTGTTATCCCCAAAACATCTAGTATAGTGCTACACTCTAAGGAGATGCTTATTAAATAAACAGAGATAATACTAAATGGAAATATTTCTTTTCTCTTTTCAGCTTATGGTCGAATAATTCTTTTTGGCAATCATCTCAAGAAAATAATTATACCATACCTTACCCAGGGGCAAATGTTGTTATTCCTGAAGGTAAATGCATAAATGTAAATAAATAAAATGCTTGTGTTTATCACCTTTAGGATAGATGCCAAAATACTTAGCAGTTAGGGTAGATACTGTTATGCAGCACACCCTGGAGAAAGAAAATGTGAAGAGGTGGGTTCCATTCTGTATCCTGGATGTTATATTATATGGAAAAAAGACTCACTAACTTCAAAATTAGGACTCACTGATAAGGCTGTCAATGTTTTATCTATAGGCTATAGTCTATGGATTACGTTATATTCCTTACATTAAAGTCTTGTTTTATAGGAACATGGATTGTGGCAGACACAGATATTCCACCAATGGAAAGGCTTGTTATTTGGGGGGTTCTAGAATTGGAAGATAAACATAATGTAGGAGCTGCAGAGTCTTCTTACAGAAAAGTTGTTCTGAATGCTACCTACATATCACTGCAGGTAAGACTGAGGGTCTTGTTAACTTTCACCCTTACTAGCCAAGTGCTAAAATGTTGGAGATTTATTGAACAGCTTATAAGAAAGCATATTCAACTGATGTGAATTGAAACACAACTGGCTCTACCCCATGAAATGCAAGCCTAAGTTCAATACATTGAACTTATATTTCTGCTCTCCTTTACATTTTAACACATTCCTTATGTGGTAATTATCATGCTACTTTGTAGTATGAGGTCTCCTCATTTTCAGTCCTTTAAAATAATTTATATCATTGTTAGGTAAAACTAAACTCACAGCTTGCTGCAACTAAGAGAGAATTCCCTAGAGTTCTGGGGGAAAAAAAGATTTTAAGTCTTTTTTTAAAAAAAAGAAAAGAAAAGAAAGTGAACAGTATTTCTTAAGATGAATGGATGTAGAAGGGATTATGAAAACCAGGAGCAGGCTAATAAAAATATTTCAGTTTGAAATAATCACCTCGTTCTCTCATAAACCTCAGATGGTCTTGAATATGTAGTAGTTTAATCAATTTAATTGTTCTGTCAGTGTTTTATTGGTGTTCATTTAAAAGAATAGCTTAACCAAAAGCTATTAAGCACCACTAAAAAATAAATGGGAGCCTTCTTTCATAAAACTAGGCCTTTAAAGCTTTAAAGATATGGGATATTTTGGTTAGATGCAGAGCTTAGAGGGAAGTTACCGCTACAATTGAATCCTTACCTCGTTGTTAAATTGTTGGGTAACGAGTTAGGTTATTTGACTTCTTTCCACATCAGTTTTATGATCTATGAAATGAGGATAATAATTCCAATTCATGGGTTTAGTGTAAAGATGAAATGATATAAAATACGTAAAGCCTTGCATGTTAAACCTGGCATAGAATCAGAAACCATTTAGTAATAGTAATTTTTATTAACAGTGATGGCTCATGAATAGCATAGCTTGGCTTCCCCAGTGACTCAGCAGTAAAGAATCCACCTGCAATGCAGGAGACAGGAGTTGGATCCCTGAGTTGGGAAAATCCCCTGGAGAAAGAACTGGCAACCCATTCCAGTCTTCCTGCCTGCAGAATTCCATGGACAGAGAAGCCTAGTGGGATACAGCCCATGGGGTCACAAAAGAGTCATAGCAACTGAACAAAAATGAAAAGAATATACTTTATATATGCTGTGTTATTTTAAGATACGGTGTGATCTGTTCAAACGGCATTAGTTTAGGTGTCAGGAGGTCTCAGTTTTAGGTCCAGTTCTGACCAGTAGAAGTTGAATTTGGCCTTGGAAAAAATCATTTAAACTGCCTATCCCAAAGTGGAGGAGTTAAATTAAGATCACTTCTAGTTACAATACTGTTTTTCTGTAAAACAACAGTTCATATATTTTCATTAAGAGAGGCTGCAAGCCTTCCTAATTCCTTTTTTATGGGGAAGTTTGTCCTGCTCAGTTTCTAAGTATTAACAACTTTCTGCTTCACTTCAGGGAGGTAGATTAATCGGTGGCTGGGAAGACAATCCTTTCAAAGGAGAATTACAGATTGTTCTGAGAGGGAATCATTCTACTCCAGAGTGGGCTCTTCCAGAAGGACCAAATCAAGGATCCAAGGTCTTAGGTATGTGCTCCCAGACACTGAAAGAATCGTGTTAGTTTTGAGAATCTGCTATAAAACATGGAGCACTAATAGACTTGCCCTCAGTTCATAAATTTACAGTATTAGAAGTTTTTACAAACACTGATTTGTAGTAATGGGTTATAAAAGTTGCCAACATTTAAAAAAATTAAATCATGCCACATTAAATTCTAAACCAAAATGTAATTTATTACAAAACTAACATTGGTCACTCCATATGTAGATTATTTCTCTAATCTGGTTTTCTTCATAATCTTTCTTTTGTAGAAACAATACTATTTTTCATACTTTAGGACTTTTCCCCTTTAAGGTAACTTTCCTGCACATTATTCCTACACAGTATTAGTAATCTGTGGATCAGTTGACTCTGGTGCCAGTTATCCAGTTGTAACTATTGTTGTGTTTTAATTTTCCAGTTGCATTTGTGTGGTTGTACAGATTCCCATTTGAGCCTAGAAAGCAATGGACCTGAGAGGGTTTAATTTGGTCCCAGTAAATAACCGCTTTTATTAATACCACTGCATCTTTTTTTTTTAATTTATTTATTTTAATAGGAGGCTAATTACTTTAAAATATTGTAGCAGTTTTTGCCATACATTGATATGAATCAGCCATGGGTGTACATGTGTTCCCCATCCTGAACCCTCTCCCGCTTCCCTCCCCATCCCATCCCTCAGGGTCATCCCAGTGCACCAGCCCTGAGCACCCTGTCTCATGCATCGAAACTGAACTGACGATCTATTTCACATACGATAATATACATGGTTCAATGCTAGTCTCTCAAATCACCACTGCATCTTTACTTAAAAGATACATGCTGTGTTGGCCAAAAAGCTCGTTCATTCAGACTTTTCTTCCCCCATACTATCTTATGAAAAAACTGAAAACGAACTTTTTGGCCAACTCAATAAATGTGCTTCACTCGCTCTAATGTACAATTTCTAAAACAGTGATAGTAAGTAAGGGGATTTTTTAAATGGCTTAAAATTGAGTTAGCTCTTCCAAGACAGACAAATTCAAATCTTAAAAGTTTCCTGGGACTTCCTTGGGGGCTCATTTGGTTAAGACTTTGCTTCTTGGGCAAGGAGTATAGGTTTGATCCCTAGTCGGGGAGCTAAAACCCCACATAGTGTGGGATAAAGAAAAGGAAAAAGAAAAAAAAAATTTCCTGAGGCAGACGAATGCAACCTTAAAAAAATTTTTTTTTGCTTTTATGTGTTTATTTTTTTATTTCAAAAATACCAGTTCTAACAACACAGAACAATATCAAGAAAAGACATACATCTTACCAGTTCTCCTCTCTGCATGAGGAAACTAACATTAGCAGTTTCTACATGTTCTTTTCATGCTTTTTATCTTTGTCTATATTCATATTACATAAAATGACTTGACCAAAAACATGGTCAAGCTAAATATATTACTGTGTGTTTTATTGTTAACATATGAATATCTTTCCAGATCGATACTTACATATAAAGCTCTTTCTTTTTATGGCATATTACACTACAGTATTATAATATATTCTAATTTACTCCTTCATTCTGCTATCGATGTACATTTAGATTAATTCTAGTTTTTCTAGTATTTCCAAATATTGCTGTATTAAGCATCCTCATTCGTGTATCCTTGTGTACTGGATTTAATTTCTAGGGACCAGATTCCTAGCAATGGGTCAGACAGCCAAAGCCTTCTTCTATAGCCCTGAGCAGATAACCCTAATCCTTTGCATTAATTCTAAAATGTTCAATCATTTACTGAAATATATCTATTGTTTCATTTTATACTAGCACCTAACTCAGTTCTGTATGGTGAATAAATAGGAGTGGGTTTTTCTCCTTCAGGGGTGTTTGGTGAACTGGACCTTCATGGAATTCCACATTCGATATATAAAACTAAACTCTCAGAAACTGCAGCGGCAGGTTCCAGAGTCCTTTCTCTGATGGATGCTGTGGATTGGCAGGTAGAGGAATTACTCTGCAGGGGAAGTAAAAACACGCAGTGGGTCAACTTAAAAAGGTTTCTTCTTTATTTTCATGGACATTAATTTTCTCACATGATTACCCAGGCAAGAAATGTGTGTTTTACAATTAGCTTGCACTCAAAAATCTGACTTTGACAGCAGGCATTTAAAAATTGTGGTGTCAGAGGTTCTTCAGAATATATAAAGAACGTTATGGATGTTTATAAAGATGCTCAACATCACTCATTATCAGAGAAATGCAAATCAAAACCACTATGAGATACCATTTCACACCAGTCAGAATGGCTGCGATCCAAAAGTCTACAAATAATAAATGCTGGAGAGGGTGTGGAGAAAAGGGAACCCTCTTACACTGTTGGTGGGAATGCAAACTAGTACAGCCACTATGGAGAACAGTGTGGAGATTCCTTAAAAAAACTGGAAATAGAACTGCCTTATGATCCAGCAATCCCACTGCTGGGCATACACACTGAGGAAACCAGAAGGGAAAGAGACACGTGAACCCCAATGTTCATCGCAGCACTGTTTATAATAGCCAGGACATGGAAGCAACCTAGATGTCCATCAGCAGATGAATGGCTAAGAAAGCAGTGGTACATATACACAATGGAGTATTACTCAACCATTAAAAAGAATACATTTGAATCAGTTCTAATGAGGTGGATGAAACTGGAGCCTATTATACAGAGTGAAGTAAGCCAGAAGGAAAAACACCAATACAGTATACTAACGCATATATATGGAATTTAGAAAGATGGTAACGATAACCCTGTATACGAGACAGCAAAAGAGACACTGATGTATAGAACAGGCTTATGGACTCTGTGGGAGAGAGAGAGGGTGGGAAGATTTGGGAGAATGGCATTGAAACATGTGAAATGTCATGTATGAAACGAGATGCCAGTCCAGGTTCAATGCACGATGCTGGATGCTTGGGGCTGGTGCACTGGGACGACCCAGAGGGATGGTATGGGGAGGGAGGAGGGAGGAGGGTTCAGGATGGGGAACACATGAGAAATAAAGGAATAAAAAATTTAAAAAAATTAAAAAATAAATAAATAAATATTTGAAAAAAAAAAAGAACGTTATGTATAAGTTATAAAAGGGAAATATGAAGGTTTGAGGGTAAAAAAAAATTGTTTACAAATTCTTGGCAAACAGAAAAAGGAATTTTTTTAAATGCACTTTTGTGTTATCTCACTTGTCTGAGATTTGCTTCTAATTTGTGATTTTACACATTAAGTGTTTGGAAAGAAACTAGATCTTGATGCCTAGTGATATTCAAAAAAGGCCTATATTAAGTAAGAGATTTTGGTAGATTATGAACAGTGGCAATTCCAATCTCTACTACATTCATAGGTTTGCATGTGATAATTGTGATAGTTGAGGTGTGATTACTTTTTAAAGGTGATTAAATGATTTAAATATCCCCATTATCCAATTATCATTTATTATTACTTATCCAGTTAATATTTTATGCATATTAATTATACAGTTGATATTTAGCTGAGTGTCAAACATTTTCTGGGCACAGAGGATTCATTTGTGAAGAAATTGGTCAAAATAGAGAGGAAATTGCATTGAGGTGGGAAAGGCAGACACTAAATGAATAAATAAATACGTGTTATTTTAGATCATAATCTTCCTAATGAAGGAAATAAATCAGGTGTGATAGAGACTGCCATGGTAGAGGGTGGCAGATGACATTAAATTGAGTTGCCAAAGAAGCCTCTGTCAAAGGTGTGACAGTATTCAGGACATACTATCCAAAAATATTGACTATTTTAAGCCGAAAAATTTCTGCGTGTGCAGGAGGACTTTCTGACCTTCCCCTGAAGCAGGTCATAAAACCTTCATGTGAAAGTTGCCTATACCCAGAAGAAAGGACCATCCTCAGCTTTAAAGACAGAGACATAGGAATCAGAATGGACAAGTGTTGCTGTTTATCCCAGTTTCCTACACTTAGCTCATACCCTATCACATTTTCCCTATACTCCCCACTGTTCCATAAAAATGCTCAAGGTTGTGGCCCAGTAGTTAAGAATCTGCCTGCCAATACAGGGGACACGGGGCCAATACAGAGGACATGGGTTCAATCCCTGGTATGGGAAGATTCCACATGCTGTGGGGCAACTAAACCCGTGCACCCCAACTACTGAACCTGCATTCTAGAACCCCCAGGTTGCAACAACTGAGCCGAAGTGCCGCAACTCCTGAAGCCCACGTGCCCTAGAGCCTGGTCTCTGCAGCAAGAGAAGCCATGCATGGGAAGTCCGTGCACTGCAGCTAGAGAGTAGCCTCGCTCGCCACAACTAGGAAAGGCCTGCGTGCAGCCACAGAGAGTCAGCGCGTCAGTAAATTTAACAAATGAATAATTTTTTAAGTGCTCAGGTTTAACAATTTCTTCATGTCTTCTGTCATTTAAAACTTACACTGAATAAAACATACGCTTTTCTCATGTTATTCGGTCTTTTGTTACAGAGGTCCTAGCTAAGAACTTGGTAGGGTAGAGGCAAAACATCTTTTTCCTCCTCTGCAAGTATAGTTGAGCAGAGGCTTGGATGACAAAGAGGAGCTTATCATATATGATAGAGATTCTAAGACTTGACCCTGTACTGTCACTTTTCTCTGCCTTTCTCACCTTTCAGGAATATCCAGTGATAGTTAATTGTGTAAAAAAATCTGGGGGGAGTTTTTTAAGTCTTAAGAATATTATTCTGACCAATTTTTAATATATATACGAATATATTTGCTTTGATCTATCTAATTTTAAAAATGTATATTAAGTGACTGAATTCAACTTGAGGAAATATTGACATAATTCAGGATATAGAATTCTTGGTATCAAACTAAAGCATATTTATTTTAGAAACCTAAAGATATGGTTTGTTTTCTCTGATAATACTATGGTTGTAACCAATGTAAGTTAAATTAGAATTATTTAATAATTATTAAGAGACATAAACCTATTTTTTAAAATTGTCTTGAATTTGGAATTTTTCTAAGGAGGGTGAAGAGATTGTGATAACAACCACAAGCTATGATTTCCACCAGACGGAAACTAGAAGCATCGTTAAAATCCTGCATGATCACAAAATTCTCATTCTCAATGATACCCTTTCCTACACCCACTTTGGTAAGTGGCTGTTCTTTAACCAAATAGCTAAATCATTAAAATGTCTTGAAAGAGTCACATTTTAGTCCTCTCCTCTGTAATTGCAATTATTTGATGAAATATCTCACAGTTATTTTATAGGTGCATTTCAGTGAAATTGGCAGTGGTACCCAGCGGGTGCTACTCTTCACGTGTTGGCTGCCAAGAGTTCCTGCTATATGTATTCGTTTATTCAGCAAATATTCGGCAGTGACCGTTATATTCCATGGGATAAGGCTGGCACTTCCTGTTTTAAGCAAGCTTCTAGACATACTTAGCAGCAGCAGTAGTGGTAGCAGCAGACATACTTATGCACACTGAAATTTAAGGAATCTTGATCCAAGAGCATCTTTGCCCTGATTGGTTTCACTGACACATTCCTCAGTGGTAACTGCATTTAGACAAGCTACTGCAAAATGGTAAACTCTCATTCTCAAGGAGAGAAGGAATTAATCAGAATCAATTGAAGGTTATCTTTCAGCTTGTAGAATCAGGGCCTTCCCAACACCCCAGCCTTTTCCCATTTCACATGCTGTGCTGTGCTTAGTCACTCAATCATGTCCAACTCTGCAACCCCATGGACTGTAGCCTGTCAGGCTCCTCTGTCCATGGGAATTCTCCATGCAGGAATACTGGAGTGGGCTGCCATGCCCTCCTCCAGGGAATCTTCACAACCCAGAGATCAAACCCAGGTATCCTGCATAGTAGGCGGATTCTCTACCATCTTAGCCACCAGGGATGCCTCATTTCACATGCTCAGATCACATCAGATCAGATCAGTTGCTCAGTCGTGTCTAACTGCGACCCCATGAATCGTAGCACGCCAGGCCTCCCAGTCCATCACCAACTCCCGGAGTTCACTCAGACTCACGTCCATCAAGTCAGTGATGCCATCCAGCCATCTCATCCTCTGTCGTTCCCTTCTCCTCCTGCCCCCAATCCCTCCCAGCATCAGAGTCTTTTCCAATGAGTCAACTCTTCGCATGAGGTGGCCAAAGTACTGGAGTTTCAGCTTTAGCATCATTCCTTCCAAAGAAATCCCAGGGCTGATCTCCTTAAGAATGGACTGGTTGGATCTCCTTGCAGTCCAAAGGACTCTCAAGAGTCTTCTCCAACACCACAGTTCAAAAGCATCAATTCTTCGGCACTCAGCCTTCTTCATAGTCCAACTCTCACATCCGTACATGACCACTGGAAAAACCATAGCCTTGACTAGACGAACCTTTGTTGGCAAAGTAATGTCTCTGCTTTTGAATATGCTATCTAGGTTGGTCATAACTTTCCTTCCAAGGAGCAAGCGTCTTTTAATTTCATGGCTGCAGTCACCATCTGTAGTGATTTTGGAGCCCAGAAAAATAATGTCTGACACTGTTTCCACTGTTTCCCCATCTATTTCCCATGAAGTGGTGGGACCGGATGTCATGATCTTCGTTTTCTGAATGTTGAGCTTTAAGCCAACTTTTTCACTCTCCACTTTCACTTTCATCAAAAGGCTTTTGAGTTCCTCTTCACTTTCTGCCATAAGGGTGGTGTCATCTGCCTATCTGAGGTTATTGATATTTCTCCAGGCAATCTTGATTCCAGCTTGTGTTTCTTCCAGCCCAGCGTTTCTCATGATGTACTCTGCATATAAGTTAAATAAACAGGGTGACAGTATACAGCCTTGACGTACTCCTTTTCCTATTTGGAACCAGTCTGTTGTTCCATGTCCAGTTCTAACTGTTGCTTCCTGACCTGCATACAAATTTCTCAAGAGGCAGATCAGGTTGTCTGGTATTCCCATCTCTTTCAGAATTTTCCACAGTTTCTTGTGATCCACACAGTCAAAGGCTTTGGCATAGTCAATAAAGCAGAAATAGATGTTTTTCTGGAACTCTCTTGCTTTTTCCATGATCCAGTGGATGTTGGCAATTTGATGTCTGGTTCCTCTGCCTTTTCTAAAACCAGCTTGAACATCTGGAAGTTCATGGTTCACATATTGCTGAAGCCTGGCTTGGAGAATTTTGAGCATTACTTTCCTAGCGTGTGAGATGAATGCAATTGTGCGGTAGTTTGAGCATTCTTTGGCATTGCCTTTCTTTGGGATTGGAATGAAAACTGACCTTTTCCAGTCCTGTGGCCACTGCTGAGTTGTCCAAATTTGCTGGCATATTGAGTGCAGCACTTTCAAAGCATTATCTTTCAGGATTTGGAACAGTTCAACTGGAATTCCATCACCTCCACTCGCTTTGTTCGTAGTGATGCTTTCTAAGGCCCACTTGACTTCACATTCCAGGATGTCTGGCTGTAGATCAGTGATCACACCATCATGATTATCTGGGTCATGAAGATCTTTTTTGTACAGTTCTTCTGTGTATTCTTGCCACCTCTTCTTAATATCTTCTGCTTCTGTTAGGTCCATACCATTTCTGTCCTTTATCGAGCCCATCTTTGCATGAAATGTTCCTTTGGTATCTCTGATTTTCTTGAAGAGATCTCTAGTCTTTCCCATTCTGTTGTTTTCCTCTATTTCTTTGCATTGATTGCTGAAGAAGGCTTTCTTATCTCTTCTTGCTCTTCTTTGGAACTCTGCATTCAGATGTTTATATCTTTCCTTTTCTCCTTTGCTTTTCGCTTCTGTTCTTTTCACAGCTATTTGTAAGGCCTCCCCAGACAGCCATTTTGCTTTTTTGCAATTCTTTTCCATGGGAATGGTCTTGATCCCTGTCTCCTGGACAATGTCACAAACCTCATTCCATAGTTCATCAGGCACTCTATCTATCAGATCTAGACCCTTAAATCTCTTTCTCACTTCCACTGTATAATCATAAGGGATTTGATTTAGGTCATACCTGAATGATCTAATGGTTTTCCCTACTTTCTTCAATTTAAGTCTGAATTTGGCTATAAGGAGTTCATGGTCTGAGCCACAGTTAGCTCCTGGTCTTGTTTTTGCTGACTGTATAGAGCTTCTCCATCTTTGGCTGCAAAGAATATAATCAGTCTGATTTCGGTGTTGACCATCTGGTGATGTGCATGTATAGAGTCTTCTCTTGTGTTGTTGGAAGAGGGTGTTTGTTATGACCAGTGCATTTTCTTGGCAAAACTCTATTAATCTTTGCCCTGCTTCATTCCGTATTCCAAGGCCAAATTTGCCTGTTACTCTAGGTGTTTCTTGACTTCCTACTTTTGCATTCCAGTCCCCTATAATGAAAAGGACATCTTTTTTGGGTGTTAGTTCTAAAAGGTCTTGTAGGTCTTCATAGAACCATTCAACTTCAGCTTCTTCAGTGTTACTGGTTGGGGCATAGACTTGGATTACTGTGATATTGAATGGTTTGCCTTGGAAACGAACAGAGATCATTCTGTTGTTTTTGAGATTGCATCCAAGTACTGCATTTCGGACTCTTTTGTTGACCATGATGGCCACTCCATTTCTTCTGAGGGATTCCTGCCCGCAGTAGTAGATATAACGGTCATCTGAGTTAAATTCACCCATTCCCGCCCATTTCAGTTCGCTGTTTCCTAGAATGTCGACATTCACTCTTGCCATCTCTTGTTTGACCACTTCCAATTTGCCTTGATTCATGGACCTGACATTCCAGGTTCCTATGCAATATTGCTCTTTACAGCATCGGACCTGCTTCTATCACCAGTCACATCCACAGCTGGGTATTCTTTTTGCTTTGTCTCCATCCCTTCATTCTTTCTGGAGTCATTTCTCCACTGATCTCCCATAGCATATTGGGCACCTACTGACCTGGGGAGTTTCTCTTTCAGTATCCTATCATTTTGCCTTTTCATACTGTTCATGGGGTTCTCAAGGAAAGAATACTGAAGTGTCTTGCCATTCCCTTCTCCAGTGGACCACATTCTGTCAAATCTCTCCATCATGACCCGCCCGTCTTGGGTTGCCCCGCAGGCATGGCTTAGTTTCATTGAGTTAGACTAGGCTGTGGTCCTCGTGTGATTAGGTTGACTAGTTTTCTGTGAGTATGGTTTCAGTATGTTTGCCCTCTGATGCCCTCTTGCAACACCTACCATCTTACTTGGGTTTCTCTTACCTTGGGCGTGGGGTATCTCTTCACAGTTCCTCCAGCAAAGCACAGCCAATGCTCCTTACCTTGGACGAGGGGTATCTCCTCACCACCACCCTTACCTTCATCTGAATCAGAGGAGGTGGAAGCAGACAGGAGTGTAATGTTAGGAAAGCCATTCAGGTACTTCTGATGTTCCTGAGAACCCAGCTAAGGCAGCATGATACACTGGTGGATATCTGACCTGCATGATAAAAGAAACTTTTTAAAGCAGTATTTTGATAGAAGCACGTGTTTATCATTCTATATCACATATTTTT
The DNA here is from genome assembly GCF_002263795.3 of Bos taurus. NCBI lineage: Eukaryota > Metazoa > Chordata > Mammalia > Artiodactyla > Bovidae > Bos > Bos taurus. The sequence goes on along the minus strand of NC_037341.1, from coordinate 54,925,043 downwards.
TCTTTAAATCAAAAGTAAAGGGTTTCTTTGAAGAATATTTTAATCGTAAGGTAGTTTTTGAAGTTTGATAGTATAGATTCTTTCATTTAAAGTGCCAGATACTTCTCTCTGTTTGAAATGTACCTGCTTGTCTTAAAGTTTTGAGTGAGATCTCTTGAAATGTAGAATGTAATTTAGGTTATGTTTTTAAATCATGAAAATGTAAATGTACAGACTGTGTTTGATAAAAAGGATATACTACATATTTATAAAGAATTGTATTTCGTAAAACATATCACAGGAAAAGCAGAGCAAACCAAGGTTTAAGCATCAGGAGAGGTAATATCTATGGGTTACTGATTCTCCACGTGGCCATAGGCAAGTTCTTTTACTTCTCTATCTCATTTCCTCATCTGTTAAAATTACAGTAAGCTCCCCAACTTGCCTTACAAGTGTATCTTTATGTATAATTTGAAGTGATTGCAAAATACCTATGAAGCAATAACTTTCTAAGCAATTATAATAATTGCTTTGGTATAAATGGAAGAACTCCTTTTGATTATTTTTTTATAAATAAAAAGGTGTAATTTCTAGCTGCCATCTGTATACGTTTAAGTGTGTAACTCGAATCAATTCATGTATTTGTTCTGATTTTTGGCATATTAGAAAGTTATGTGGCCTGTAAGCTGCAAAGAAACTAATAAAGACAGATATTTCTGTGTTGGTAATAATCCAACTGTCCTTCTGCTGCAGCTGAAAGATACCATGTTCCTGGAACTAGTCAGAGCTATACATTAGCCGCCGACGTTGGGATACTGAGTAGGAACATCAAAATACTTGGTGAGGATTATCCAGGTTGGTTGAAGGAATCTTTTGGTGCACGCATCCTAGTCAGTTCCTTCACTGAAAATATGGTGACTTTTAAAGGTTAGTACAGATTCAGTTTATTTTTCTAAATGAAATATAGCATGGTCTCTTCATGTTTAATTTTTAAATAATCCTCACTCCTTTGTAGGATCACTTGTGTTATAAATAAATATATATATATATATATATATCCAACTGAGTAAATTTTAAAGATCTCATTAGCTTTATTCAAGGATACACAAAAGGGGCAGCAGCCAATCTAACAAATGCAAAGGAGCATCAAAGAGCTGTGCAAAACAGAAGACTTGTAGGCAGAAGGAAGCAGCAACAAGGTAGTTATACTAGGCAAAAAGAGGATTGGCAGTTGCAAGGCTAATGTAGGGGGAGCAGAGGTTTATCAAGCAGATTACCTAATCAATGCTAATCAAGCAATTCCTAATGGGCTGGTTTAAGATTCCATTTCAGGAGAGCTAAAAATGTAATTAAGTCTGTTTGGTGATGCAGGGCTTAGCAAAAGGGACTCTGTTTTGGGCCTGATGTATTGTTTTTTAACATTGAAAAACAGAGCCTTGATATGTATTATATAGTCCAGGTACCACCCTCCAGAACCAAATTCTTAACATTATTCTTCTAATTTTATCTTCATAGACAAACTAATTATCAAATTAACAATGACCTTAGGTAACAGCTTACCCACTGATGCCTGGTGCTAAGTTGCTTCAGTCATGTCCAACTCTGCGATGCTATGGACTGGTAGCCCACTTGTTTCCTCTGTCCATGGAATTCTCCAGGCAAGAATCCTGGAGTGGGTTGCCATGCCCTCCTCCAGGGGATTTTCCCAGGCCAGGGGTCGAACCTGCATCTCTTATATCTCCTGGATTGGCAGGCAGGTTCTTTCCCACTAGTGCCGCCTGGGAAGCCCGCCCAGCATCACACTCAGAGACAAATCAATTCATAACAAGCACAACCAATCTGTTATTCTTGTGTGAAGGAAAATTTCTAACATATATTAAAAATAGAGAAATGTATAATGCTTATCATCACCAATTATCACAAGTATCAGCTTTGGCCTATCTTGTTTTACCTATGTGCTCACCCACTTTCTTCAAGCCCCAGATTATTTTGAAGCAGCAGGCATATATTTTTTAAGATATAATGGACACATAATATTGGGTAAGTTTCAGGTGTACAGTATGTTGATTTGATACTTTGATATATTGCCATTTGATTACCACAGTAGTGTTAACTAACATCTCTGTCATGTCATGTAAGTATTATTTCTTTGTTTGCGGTGAGCACAATTAAGACCTGGTCTCTTAGCAACTTTGAAGTTTATAATATGGTATTTTTACTGTTTCCCCATGCTGTACATCGGATCTCCAGGACTTATTTATCTACTAGTTGCAAGTTTATACCCTTAAATAGCTCCCTATTTCTCCCACCCCATAGATCCTGATAACCACCTTTCTCTTTTCTGTTTTTATGAGTTCAGCTTTCTTGTGTATGTTAGTCACTCAGCTGTGTCCAACTCTTCACGATGCCAAGGACTGTAGCCTGCCAGGCTCCTCTGTCCGTGGAATTCTCCATGCAAGAATACTGGAGCAGATTGCCGTTTCCTTCTCCAGGGAATCTTCCTGACCTAGGGATCGAACCCGAGTCCATTTCATTTATATGCAGAAGTTTTTAAAGATTCCGCATATAAATGAGATCATACAGCGTTTATCTTTCTCTGTCTGACTTATCTCACTGATCGTAATTCCCTCCAGGCCCATCCATGTTGTCCCAAATGACGGAACTTCATTCTGTGTTACTGATGGCTGAATGATGTGATATATGTATATATAGAGTGGAATATTTTAGATAGATAGAGGGGAGGGTACCTCACATCTTCATCCTTTCATCCATTGATGGACAGTTGGGTTGTTTCTATATCTTGGCTCTTATGAATGGAGCAACCACATATTCATCTAGAGATATTTCAGTGTGTAAATCTAAAAGACATCTTTAAAAACATCTGTAAGAATCAGATTTTAAAATGTTAGCTATAATTTCTAAACATCAAACGACTGTTCAGAATTCTCCAGTTCATTCCTTCTTCTCCTTCCTCCTTTCTTCCCTCCCTCCCACTCCCTCTTCTTTCCTCCTCCCCTTTCCCATTTTCCTCTTCTTTATCTTTCTTCCTTTCTTTATTTCCTTCTTTCTCTTTGACTCTTTTTGTTCAAGTTGGACTCTAAATAGATCCATATTGCAACTGGTTATGAATCTTAAATCTCTGATTCATTTTTCTTCCCTTGTAATTTACTAATAAAAGAAGCTAGGTCATCTGTCATATAGTGTCTGCAATAGCCCCAATTAGTGATGCACCCCTAGAATTTAACATGTTCCTGCCTCCTTTGTATTCTCTATGAATAAGTAGCAAATTTAGAACTAGTAAAATGACCAGACCCAGAGTCGATTTTTAGGCAAGAATTCCTCACAACTGGTGGTTGTTTTTCCATTAATAGGCACATAATATACAATTGTTCTTCCTTTTGTGAAATTAGCTGTTATTAATAATCATTGCCTGGATCTATTAAATCACTGAGGTTTAAAAAGATAATACTACCATTCCCCCCTCTTTTATAATCTTGAATATTTCTATAAGGAGAAGCTTCCCCAGACAACTGTTTGACCACCTTGAAGGATAATTTAGATGGAAAAAATGTTGAATTCTTTCCTTTTATTTTTTGGTTTTCAAAATAATGAACTTGTTCCCAATCATCCTCTGAAGGTGACAAGGAGTTTTAGTTTTGTTTTCTTATTAGTATCATTATGAACTTCTTAAGTTCTTCACCATATATACAAACACTGGCTCATGGATTTACAGACAGAAATCAATTTTCCTTCTAGTGTAAAATAACTCTTCTCCAATGCATTTCATTAGATATCAGTTTTTGAAACAACGAATATTCTCTACTGGTTTTTTTTTTTTTTTTCAGACATGAATCATTGTGCCCCAGTTAACCTGTATAAAAAACAGGAGTAATCAGAGTTCCTGACTCATAGATGTTGTACGAGAATTAAACATAGCCTGTTAAGCACTTAGTACAGAACTTGACATAGAGTCATCTCTCACAGATTGTTATGGCTGTTCCTAATAATCTATGAAATTGCTTTTTGTCACTTCAGTGGCACTTACAACAAACTCAATCTGCAGATACTTGGCAGTACATATTCTGGAAAAAATTATGTAAAGATAATGTCTTTAAAAAGCTCTTTGGAGCATCAAAATTGAAATGTCAGGTAAATTATAAATTGTATCTCATGCCATGCATTCTTAACAGGGACAGTATAACACCAACAGGTGTAAACTGACTCTTGGGGGCAAAAAAAGTTTAAACAGTCTATGGTCCTCCAAAGGGCCGCTATACAGTGACAGATACGTAGTTGTTGTTCAGTTGCTAGGTTGTGTCCGACTCTTTGTGACCCCAATGTGTGGTACATCTGTGATATTAAAATTTCATGGAGAATGGATGCTATTCAGAAAAAAATATCTAAAGAGGTTTTTGGAAGGGCAGTGAAAAAACATCTTTAGAAACATTACCTTATTTGGATTAAAAGAATAAAAAATGAATGTAATTTCCTTGAAAAAGTTGAAAACAAATTTGTAATTTGGAAAATTACTAGAACTTTCATAGTTTTTGAAAAATTTTTATTCAGTTTCAAAGAAAAAAATGTGTAACTCTTTTCCCCACCAGGAAATGCAAGAATAAGTAATGTGGAATTTTATCACAGTGGTCAAGAAGCCTTCAGAGATAGCACAGACCCAAGATATGCTGTAACATTTCTTAACCTCGGACAGGTTTGTACTTTATTTTGAATTTTTGCATATACTCAAAATTAAATATTTTAATTTTATTTTCATTTAACTTTACTTAATAGCCATATCTTAGAATTTCTGAAACTAAATTTAATATAATAAAAATTTCGTAGCTGTATTTCCTATTGACATTTTTAGACTCACAGCAGGAGTCTGACCAGGTCCTGCTGGTTGTGTCATGCATGTCATGTGGGAACCATTTGACTCCAACCATGTCATTCATTTATTTAAGGCCAGTAAGAAAAAAAAAAGGAAATGGAGCACAGGAGGTAGAAAAATTGAAGATCTATGATAGCATTTCACATCTCTGCTTTGTTTTACAATGACCAAAAATATGTCCAAATAGTTACTATTAAACAAAGTGAGTACTGCTTAAATTTCTCAAATGAAAACCATGTCTGAATATCCATGCCTCTGTCAAAAGGGCATATTTATCTTCCCAGATTTATCTGGGAAGATAAATATGCCTAGAGGGCTGGTGACTTAAGAAAAATGAGAAAGAGTGTATTTCTTATATGGAATTTGAAAAAGAATTGATACATATATGTATAACTGAATCACTTTGCTGTACACCTGAAACTCACACAACACTGTAACCAACTACGCTCCAGTATAAAATAAAAGTGTTTAAATAAAATATGTACATATATTATTGGGGAGGAGATAAATTGGGAGTCTGGGATTAACATATACACACTGCTGCTGCTGCTGCTAAGTCGCTTCAGTCGTGTCTGACTGTGTGACCCCATAGACAGCAGCCCACCAGGCTCCTCTGTCCCTGGGATTTTCCAGGCAAGAATACTGGAACGGGTTGCCATTGCATTCTCCATATACACACTGCTGCTGCTGCTGCTGCTCCTAAGTCGCTTCAGTTGTGTCCGACTCTGTGCGACCCCATGGACTGCAGCCTACCAGGCTCCTCCGTCCATGGGATTTTCCAGGCAATGGTACTGGAGTGGGGTGCCATTGCCTTCTCCGATATACACACTACTGTATGTAAAATAGATAAACAGGGACCTGCAGTATAGCAAGGGAAACTGTGGTCAATATTCTTGTAATAACCTATAATAGGAAAAACTATGAAAAAGAATAGATATATATGTGTAACTGAATCACTTTGCTTACTGTGTGACCCCATAGACGGCAGCCCACTAGGCTCCCCTGTCCCTGGGATTCTCCAGGCAAGAATACTGGAGTGGGTTGCCATTTCCTTCTCCAACGCATGAAAGTGAAAAGTGAAAGTGAAGTCGCTCAGTTGTATCCGACTCGTAGCGACCCCGTGGATTGCATTTTATAAGTAGTGATAAAATATAAATGCATTGAAAACCACTAGAGAATTTTTAATTCACTTTTAAGGTAAACAATTTTTTTTTGCTTTATTTAATCATAAATTGAGTAATATAGCCATTTCCTAGGATTAAAAGATCTCCTGGGAAATCATATCCTTTCATGGAATGTAAACTGAGTATTTTATTTATCAAGATTTGTTTACTGAAAATCACCTACTTCAATTTTTTTTTCTTTAAATATACTTTAGTTTTATTTTTTAAATGTTTACTAAATCTCAATGTTTTATAGATTCAAGAACATGGCTCGTCTTATGTTAGAGGCTGTGCTTTTCACAACGGCTTTTCCCCTGCAATTGGTGTATTTGGGACAGATGGATTGGACATAGATGATAATATCATTCACTTTACAGTGGGGGAAGGTAATATGATAATATTTTGGTCCAATAATCTGTCTTTCTCAGATAGCCTTGAATGCAAGCTTTGGAGCCATGGTGTCCAATTGGTCTTTCTGCAAAAATGGAAATGGCCTAAGTTTGTGCTAACATGGGAATTACTAAACTGCATGTGGCCATTGAACACTTGAAATGTGGCTAATGTGACTGATAAGCTGCATTTTTAAGTTTAATTATACTTAATTTAATTGTACTTACTTTACATATAAGTAGTCATATGTAGCTACGGACAGTACAGCTCTAGAATTATTTACCAGACGGTGCTCTTATGTGAGTTATCTAATCACCAATATTTTAAATTACTATGACTTTTAACATATCAATCAGAAAGATTATTCACAAATAAATGCTATTATTTTATAAAAAGTAAGTTTGATTGTAGGGAATTAACCTTTCTTGAATATCAGTCTAAAGCATAATATAAACTTAGTGAAGGTGTATACAGTATGAGTGTGTGTTTGTTAAAATCTAGGGCAGAACCTGTGAACCCACATATTTAACAAACACGGCAGAAGATTCTATTTCAGGAAATCTGTTAAATAGGTAGAGTATCAAAGAGTTTAGAGGATTTGCTCTAAAATTGAAGAGGTTCGTTGTCAGGCTCAAACTAGAAAACTAATTTCATTGAAGAAATGAACAACATTCTCCATAGTACTCATTACAAATTTATATGTATTGGGGGGACTTTATTTTTTTCTAGGCATAAGAATATGGGGGAATGCCAACAGAGTCCGGGGAAACTTGGTTACACTTTCAGTTTGGCCAGGAACCTATCAGAACAGAAAAGATCTGAGTTCCACTCTCTGGCATGCCGCAATTGAGGTAGTATGAACAAATTTGAAGACTGTAAGCTACCATGTGTAAAAGGGAGAGATAGTGGGAACCTGTGGTATAGCACAGGGAAATCAGCTCAGTGCTCCCTGATGATCTAGAAGGGTGAGATGGGGGAGTGGGGTGGATGGGCGTTCCAAGTTGGGAGATATTTGTATACATATAGCTGATTCACTTTGTTGTACAGCAGAAACCAACACAATATGGTAAAGCAATTATACTCCAATTTTTAAAAAAGGTGAGCTCCAGTCGCCATTGGATTTTTCTGTGTTGGCATCCTTTGGTTTAAGTAGTTTTCCCTTATTTCCTTGCTTCTCCAATATTAATTACTGCTTTCAAGCTCCGCTACAGGATTTCTCTGCTGCCAATTGACTGAATGCCTTACACGTATTACTGTTTAACTCTGAATTTAGTTTCCTTCCTTATATGAAAAATTGGAATGATAGACTTATATAGAAGGTCTAAAATTCATTTTTCATCTAAAATTCTTCTCTATGCAAGGTTATTTCCTCTTATCAGATATTACTAATTGAACCCTATTTCCCCTGAAGTTTCTTCAGTTACTTTAGCTATTTATTTAGATGTAGAGTGAGATTGTGAACAAGAAAATAGAAAGTACAGAAGGAGGATTTGGAGGAAAGACAGCTTCCTTTTGTTTTTATTTTGCTTACTTAAACCATAGGAAGGAAAAGGAATTAAAAATAGCTCACTTTGAAAGATGGGATAGGGATTGAATTTTGTTCTTGTGCAACCGTTAATAATCACCTTAAAGCAAAATCCAAAAGTCTGGACCTTAGTATACATTTATGAGATAATAATGTTCTCTTTTCATCTGTTTATAGATGTTAGAATGTAACCAAATGTCAATTAAAGTTAGTTATATCTTTTGAAAGACAATTTATTTTACTTTTATGAGTTGTATTTGACTATTTTTATCATCTTTAAAGATAAGGGTGTTTAATATGCTTTCAGTTCGATTTTGTCTGTTTTGCTGATACTATTAGGCAAGAAATAAACCTTCTATGCTTGTACCTTTCATTTCTACCACTCTGATTTGGCTTGTAAAGTAAAATTGTTTCGTAATTACCTAATACTTGTTCTAACCCTGTTTTTATTATAGCAGATTTTCTTTAATGAAGGCCTCTACTGAATTTAATGACCCACTATAATTGCCTCAGTTGCCTTTTTCTTAACTAATCAAATTGGTGACAGAATATAACCAAAAAGAGTGACAAAAGTTTTGTAATCTCACTATAATACTGGAATTTGGTGTACGGCTTGTTAATATTGAACCACGTCCAGTGGATTTTGTGACTGAAATGTACTTTAATATATTTTTCTAATGAAGACTAAGGTATCGTATCTAGCGGTAGGTTTACACCAAGAACCTAAGGTAATTTCAGCACTTCATTTGCATTATAAATTTGAATGTGGGTGAATAATGAATTAAATTTTTGTTTCAGAAAGCATTGTGATAATTAGTTTACCGGTGTATGTTGCATACCTGCTCTCATTGCGTAATTGTGTAAAAGCCTGACCTAAAGCATTTTCTTTATCATTGTACTAGATAAATAGAGGGACCAATACAGTCTTACAAAATAATGTAGTGGCTGGATTTGGAAGGGCTGGATACCGCATCGATGGTGAACCTTGCTCAGGTAAGTCTTTGGGTCATTAAAATTAGTAAATATCTTGTCCAAATTTGTTAGAAATAAATAATTATTGTTTGTCAGTTGAATATGTAATATCACCTCTTCCTGGGCACTGAAAGAACTCAACAAACAAAATTTTTTCTATATAATATTGGGTTTAAAGAAAAAATTAAAACCGATTTTCCTCTCCTCCTTTACCCACATCATTCTTCACACAGTGATATAACCCTTCCAAAGGGGAATCTGGCAAAAGCTACCAGAATTATAGAGGCATTTACCTTTGACTCAACATTTCTACTTCCTGTAATCTAACAGTTGCCTCTACAACAGTGAGAAAAAGATTTGTGAACAAGGTTATTCATCACAGCGTTGTCTATACCGGCAGAAAACTGAAAGCTACCCTGTGTCCAGTTATTGTGGGCTAGTTATAGAAAGCCAAACGTTGGAACACTAGGCCCCTCTAAAAAAGAAGGAAAAAGATGCATACCTATGTATTAGCATGGAGAAATCACCAGGATATTCTAAAATGATAAGTGGAGGTTGCAGAATAGTGTATGTAAAACTGTTTTGTGTATAGTATGTTTCGTGGAAGAAAGGGAAGAAAAGACTATGAGTGGTCTATGAGGGCTTCTCAGGTGCCCCAGATGGTTGAGACTCTGCCTACAATGTGGGAGACTTGGGTTTAGTCCCTGGGTTGGGAAGATCCCCTGGAGAAGGGCATGGCAACCCACTCCAGTATTCTTGCCTGGAGAATTCCATGGACAGATGAGCGTGGCAAGCTACAGTCCATGGGGTCACCAAGAGTTGGATATGACTGAGCAACTCACACACACACACACACACACACATACACACACACACACACACACACACAGTATATACATTTACATAAAAAAACATTGAAAGTGTTAAAGCAAAAAGTCATTGAAGGTAAGTAGGAACAGGGTGCCTGGTCACTTACTACTGTATAAATTTTTATAACCTCTTGACTACTAAACCAGGTAAATTAATTATTGAATCAAAAAATAGAATAAGAACTGCAGGCCTTACCTCTTGAGAAACTTAGCTAAAGGAAATGGAATTTTCTCTGAAAAATGTATAGCCCTTCTACAGTTGATTTTTTTTACATCTCTGTAGTTATTTTTGAAATTTTTTTGAGTAAGCATTTTTTCTATAAATTCAAAAAATATTGGACTTTAGCTAATTTTATTTTTGTGCAAAATACATTTTGAAGGAATAAAACAACTTTGGCACAGGTTTAACTGATTCCTTGATGTATGCTCCTTTTAAATATTGTAGTTCACAACAGCGTAAAAGTGGCTTTTCTTTGACTTAAAATTTTAAAATATGTAATTTTGTAAACTTTCTTTGAAGTGTTGTGGGTTTGTTTAAATCAAAATATGACCTGTGAATATGAGTATTTACTAATATGTATAATGCCATGTAATACATTTTTACTGACTATGTTGATCTTCCCAAATAATTGGGAGTGTTTATAAGGAGGTTTTAGATTTAAAGCAATTGAAAAGTGAGACATCACAAAGGAATTGAAGATTTAATTCCTGGGATGCAACATCAATTTACGCAATTCATGTCCCAGACAAGTGAGGGGCTGGGAAGCTGGGAAAGGAGCTCTGACACAAGTAGGTGCAGAGATGAAGCCATGCTTGTCCATGGGGCTACGCTGTGCAGAAGCAAGGTGTAGACATGAAAACAGCTTCTTAGGGAGAAAACAAAACAGAAATCAGGCAAACTGACCATAGGCGAAATGTCAGTGTCAAAGAAAGAAGGGATAAGCAGTAGAAGATGGAGGAAGTGAGATCTTGGGGAAATTGGACAAAAGAGCTGGTACAATGTACAATTTAGGAGACAGTGGCCCTCTTTATAAGGAATACTTAAATTTATGCATGGTTAGGAGGGGTTGTCGGAGAAGGCAATGGCACCCCACTCCAGTACTCTTGCCTGGAAAATCCCAGGGACAGGGGAGCCTGGTGGGCTGCCATCTCTGGGGTCGCACAGAGTCGGACACAACTTAAGTGACTTAACAGCAGCAGCAGCAGCAGGAGGGATTGTTTAAGGTTACTGCTCTGGTTTGTCCATAAGTAAAACTTTCATGAAAATCCACTTTAATTATCCTGTGTATTAATAATGGATATAGCTTCCATTTATTGAAGCACTTTATTTGATTATTTCATTTTGAAACAACCCTGAATTAGGCATTAAAATTTTTTATATATGAGGAAACTGAAGTTATAAAATTTTAAGCATCTTTCCCAAGATCATGCATGCATTAATTCAAGAAATACTTGATGAGCACCTACCTCTTCATTACCTTCTAGACTTTAGGAATCTGGCAGTGAAGGAGCTAGAGACAGTTCCTTCTCTTATGAAGCTTATTTCTAATAGAAGAGAGGAGATGAATAATTCACAAATAAGTGGTAATTAAACATCAAAGTGAAAAAAATGTAATGCCATGTTAAGTGACTTGAGGTGCTTTCTCATTTTGTTTTTTGTGTTTTTTTAAAAACATTTGTTTATTTACTTGACTGCACCAGGTCTTAGTTGCAGCACGTGGGATCTTTTAGTTGCAGTGTGCAGAATCTAGTTCCCCAACTAGGGCTTGAACCTCCTCCCTCTGCACTTGGAGCATAAAGTCTTAGCCACAGGACCACTAGGAAAGTCCCCCTGAAGTGCTACTTTGAATCAGGTTGTCAGAGAAAGCTTTTTAAGGAAGTGACTCTTAATTTGACACAGGGATGATCAGAAGAGACCAGCAACATTGATAGGCAACAAGTGCTACCGTTGTATTTTTCAGTTTAGCCTTGTTTGAATCCAAACTTCATAATCTTTCTAAGGAAACTCATCTTTAATCAGATATAATAAGTTAAGGGTACTAACTCTAAGTCAAACTTTTGCAAATGAATATACAATTATTCTGAGTAACAGTGAAGAGACAAATTAGATGAGAAAAATGTTAAATAAACCATAAATGGCAGAGCCATGCAAATATTTGATTATCTTGTTAAAACTTGCATCAGAATTATATATTTAATTTTTGAAAAGAATTTCAACTTTAACCAATACTGCTTATAACTGTCATTTGATTCATAATGTTAATTCTTTGCTCCTCTATTTCCTTCAAAGGTCAGTCTAATTCTCTGGAAAAGTGGTTTGACAATGAAGCCCATGGAGGTTTATTTGGTATCTATATGAACCAAGATGGCCTTCCTGGATGTTCGCTTATACAGGGATTTACCATTTGGTCATGCTGGGATTACGGAATTTATTTTCAGGTAAATGGATCCCCCAAAAGTGATTGTTTATTTTCTTTAATGATTGTATTCTGTACTGTGTAACCTACAAATTCTATTACAGACCACGGAGAGTGTGCATATCTACAACGTGACCCTGATTGACAATGGAATGGCCATTTTTTCAATGATTTACATGCCGTCTGCTGTATCTCACAAGATTTCCAGTAAAACGGTGCAAATTAAGGTAAGAATTGAATGCAGCCACACAAAGCAGAAAGAACAACTCTGAGAAGGGTAAAATACTGAATGCAAATGATTTTCTAGACTTCACCCTTCTAGTCATACCTCCTGCTTTTGTGCCCGTCGTCTTCTGCCAGGAATCTCTCCATCCTTCCCTCTGCCCGCTCCTTCCCTCATCTCTTCTTACTTATCACCTACTAATCTTGTCACAGTTAGTTTAATTTTCACTCACACTATGAAGTCTCCTGAACCAGCTTAGGTAATTTTGGCACTTTGTCCTCTTTCTGTTGCTACTGTTCCGTGCACAAATTCCTATCATAGAAACACAACGTGCTATTATATATAATTATTTATATGCCTGTCTCCCCACTCCTGCTTTAAGTGTCATCCACTCAGGGTAGATATCACATCTTTTGCATCTTGGTTTACTGAATGATCCATTTCTCAAAGTTATACAGGTTGTGCTTTGCTACAGTGGAATTCAGTACTATTCGTTGTCATGTTGTTATTAAAGCTTACCTTTTGAACTTTTTAAAATAGAACTCCCTAATTGTTGGAAGTAGCCCTGAATTTAATTGCTCTGATGTCCTAACTAATGATGATCCCAATATTGAACTTTCTGCTGCCCATCGAAGTTCTAGACCTCCATCAGGTAAAGATTTTAGAACTTTTGATTTTGGGGTTCATAAGAGTGCATGTACAAATTTCATTGACTTTCTTCTTCTTATAAAAGGTGGGAGAAGTGGGATTTGCTGGCCTACCTTTTCTTCAGCACATAACATGGCGCCTCGGAAACCCCATGCAGGGATCATGAGTTATAACTCCATCAGTGGTCTTTTGGACATCTCAGGCAAGTTTAAACATAGTCTTTGAAAATATACTCAATTAAGTTATGTAAAGACTATGTAGAATATAACTAGTAATTTCATTGTTAGTTTAAAAAAGTAATGATTAAAGTAATCTGCTCAATATGACAAGCAAAGAAACTGGACATCAGAGTCAATTTCAAGAATGGTTCCCTTGGGAGTTCTCTGGCAGTTCAGTGGTTAGGACTGTGCATGTGATGTGGCCAGAAAAATTAAAAATTAAAAAATTAAAATTAAAAAATACCATTTTTGTATAAATATTAAAGAATTGACATTACATTTTCCTTCTCAAATAAGAGAAAAGGCACTGGTATAATGATTTAATATTACTTAGTTTCTCTAAATTGGAATGCCCTTTTGTATCATTTGGGTTATATTTTATTAGAACCTTTTACAGCTGAAAAAATTTTAGTTCATAGAACTTAAATGTTTTCCCAAACTTCCACTGCTTTTGGCAGAGCCAGGATTAGAATCAAGATCTCTTGACTTAAAAATCCACTGCTTTTTCACTGAACCAGGCTGCATCCTTAAAAATATAAAATAGTTATATACAAATTCATATAGAGAATATAGCAAGTATTTTCAATTTTCCCATTAAATACACTGAGTCATTCTCTATTTCAGCTTAGCAAGTCTCCCTTTCATGAAAACTTTAACCAGTGTCCCCTCAAATAAACCAGGTCAATAACTTAGACACCTAAGTTTTGACATACTATTTCTCATAATTTTAATTCCTAGAAATGCAAAACAAATTATCATCATTTGTCTGTAGTGAGAACCAGAGTGAGGCTATGGTGAGGGTAAGTGTCAGGCCAAAGTGAGAATTAGGATCAGACCCTAGTGAGCATGAGAGTCAGCCATAATGAGTATGAGAGTCTTGCAACAAGGCGGACGAGAGTCAGGCCATAGTGAGGACCAGAATCAGGTCCCAGTAAGGAATCATTCAGGCTTTAGTGAGAAAAGAAGACATGCCCCAGTGAGCCAAAGAATCAGGCTTCAGTGAGGAAAACTTTCAGGCCGTAGTGAGGCATAGAGTGAGGCATTTGCTAGGCAAAGAATCAGGCCATCGAAAGGACTAGTGTCAGGCTCTAGGGGCGAGTTTCAGGCCCTAGTGAGGCCAAGAGACAGGCTGATGTGAGGACCAGGGTCAGATCATCGTGAGAACAGACTCAGGGCCCATTGAGGAGCACAGTCAGTGCACAGTGAGGACAGAGTTGGGGAAATGATGAAAATTTGTTTCATATTTTTAGGAGTTAAAATTATGAGAAATAGTATGGCAAAACAAAAATAGATGTCTAAGTTATTGACCTGGTGTCTTTGTTGATGGGCTTCCCATCAACAACAGCCCATTTACTAGCTGATGGGCTCAGCTAGTAAAGAATTTGCCTGCAATGTGGGAGACCTGGGTTTGATTCCTGGGTTGGGAAGATCCCCTGGAGAAGGGAAAGGCTACCCACTCCAGTATTCTGGCCTAGAGAATTTCTTGGACTGTGTAGTCCATGGGGTTGCAAAGAGTCAGACATGGCTGAGCGACCTTCACTTTGTAACGTGGATAGCCTCGCCAAAAATTGCTTAACGTGCCGCATGGGTTTAAGACCAATGAAGGAGACCAGTAAAGGATATCTGCGTAGTGTATGAACAGCATCTACTGCTGCAATATTTTGTTAATATTATTCTACAGGCTTATATTCATGTATATGCAATATTTTCTTACAATAAAATGTAATCAAGCAGGGTAGTAGATAGCACATAGCTAATGTGAGCATTTTTTGGAGCCACTTTTTACTGTTTTAAGTTTTGAGTAATGAAATTTTAAGTGCGAAAGAGCTTGTTTTTTGATCCAATCAGTTTTATCTTTGGACCACAAATATTTGCAGTAAAACCAAGGGAGCAATAGTGTTTCAGTTATCCTTTTCTGCATAACAAACCATCCTCCAAATTCAGAGCCTTTAAACAACCATTTATTAGCTCATGATTCTGTGGCTTGGCAATCTAGGTTTTGTTCATCTGAGTAGTTCTGCTAATCTTACCTAGGACTGTTCACTGAGCTGCTGTCATTTTACAAGATGTCTTAGGGACTGGTTAGTCTGGGATAGTTTCACTTCCATGTCTGGTGATTGGTGCTGGCCCTTGATGGGATAATGGGAATGACTGAGCCAAACATCTCCTAGGCTTACTCACATGCTGATAATCACAGAATTCCCCCAAAGTACCAAGAGAGTGAGCCCTCATAATATGCAAGCTCTTTTCAGATCTGTTTATGTTACTCTTGTCCCATTGTATAAAGCAAATCACAGAGAAAATATGCCAAGCTCAGAGAAAATACAGGAGAAGACTACTCAGTGGTGTGGATTTAGTCCACAAGTAGTGGTGGTCTTACCCGACACGTGGGCTCGCCTGGTAGCTCAGAGAGTAAAAAGTCCGCCTGCAGTGCAGGAGACTCGGGTTTGATCCCTGGGCCAGGAAGATCTCCTGGAGAAGAGAATGGCAACCCACTCCAGTATTCTTGCCTAGAGAATCCCAAAGACAGAGGAGCCAAGTGGGCTACAGTCCATGGGGTTGCAAAGAGTCAGACATGACTGAGCGACGAACACTTACCTGACACGTAAGAGCTCCGTGTTCAAGGTAGTGTTAAATGACATGTTTGGTGCAATAGATTTGAAACAAAACTGATTCGACGCTTTCTCTACAGCAGATTATCATTTTCCTATTATTTTTGTTTTAGATACAACATTTGTTGGATTTAAAAATGTTTGTTCAGGTGAAACTAATGTAATATTCATTACTAACCCTTTAAATGAGGATTTACAGCATCCAATTCATGTGAAGAACATACAGCTGGTTGACACTACTGAACAATCGAAAATATTTATCCATAGGCCTGATTTAAGGTAAAATATATGAAAATTAAGCTTCTTCTTCCCTGTCATCACAGTTTTCCATTGTTTTATTTCCCTGCCATAGACCTGAGAAAGTTGCTGTATTTAAAGTAACTGTTCATGTCTATGAAATTTTAATCAGCATTATGAAAGTGTCTAATATATCTATGCCTTCAGGTAAGTTGAAGAATCTAGGCCTTATTATGTATATTTTCTCATGCTTTTCTGCTCGTGTATCATAAATAGCACCATCTTTAAACATGAAAGATAACAGACTGAGTCTGAAGTGTATTTGTACATTAAGATCTCTCTATTAATAGTCATTAGAAATGAAAATCATGTCTATCATTTCTTCTCTTTTCCTTACCTCTTTTATTTCCTTTTGCTATCCAAATATCTTATTATGTGCACCACAGTGTATATTTGGAAATTAAATGAGAATCATTATAATCATTGTGATTGAGAATATGAAGAAACTTTGATGATTTTTTTTCAATCACAAAGGTTAGTTGGTGTCAGAATATTTCTAGAAGTTGAACCACTTAGATCCTAAGTCTTGAAAGAATATAGCCAGTAACTTCTATTCTTCGTAAGATGGACAGACCAGGAATTTAGATATAAGAAGGTACTGGAGGAAAGAAAATTTCCATTAGAGCTCTTTGACCATTTTTAGTACAGAGAGAAGACAAGAAATAATGCTAATTAGATAGACATCTTTTCAGAGAAATGCAGTATTTCTAATTAGTTTGATTTCATCTGATCTTATTTTGATGAAAACCCAGTATCTCCTCAATAACTGTTAAACCAAAGTGTTTTTTGGCTCACTGGAGGCTCCCCTCTCCTAATAGCTAATAGGAGCTATTAGCTCCTATTTAGTTATCATTGAATCTTTCATATTTCATATATAACTTTAATATCTAGGTCATGGAGAAAACATTATGTTTTAAAATATGTCTTTGAATTTTATGCTTTTATTGGGATACTGTTGGCACAGTCCCAGATCCCTTTTACTAGGTAGCTCATCTAGCCCTCAAATGCTCTAAATGTTGGCCAGTAATGACCTGCATTTGCCTGCTTTTCCAGAAGATTATTCAAACAGGAGTAGTTCTGAGAGGCTAAAGCGCTCCCTACTACCACCTTCTTGCAGTCCATAAAAAAAATGATTAAATTATACAAGAAGAGGTAGAACCCCTCTGGGTGTAATTCATGATCCAGAGGTTCTCTTGAGATCAGATTGAAGCTGGTATGTAGACCACAGTTGTCCCCCTTTTCTTTTCCCTTGCTGTATATGGCTTCTCTCCTTTGCTCTTCTCTCCTTTCCTTATTGAGAACTCTCTTTATAACTCACTTGAACAAAACTCCGCATCTCAGGTTCTGTTTCTTTGGAACCTGAAGTAAGATGGAGCCCTACACTATAATGTAAGAGTGCTACTGGGCACTCTATTCACAGACTTGCTCACAAAAACACTCTGCACACACTTGAACACAAAGAACACATAGCCTACAGAAATGCTTATTCAAATCATCTCCAAAACTAATAGAGGAAGGAATAGTTTATAGTTTCATGTCTTTTTTAGCAAAAAGCTCAGGTCTACTAGATAGTATTTTGTTGTTATAACTCTGGAATAAATTTTATTTCCCCATTGTATATATCATATAGTGTAAGTATACTATATACCATGTATATACAATGTCTAGTACATTGCAAATTAAGCGGCCATTTTTATTATTATACCTAATAACAGTCAACACTCCAAGTGGCTCAAGATGAAAGCAGAATACCATCTATCATTGAACTGCATGATGGGATTATAGTATTTCATCTCTTACGGTTTGGATATCTACAGAATGGTTATTAAAATATGTAGCATAAAAATTATAATTTAAATATATCCGCTTGTATATACATAGACAAAACCCTACAAGAATAAATATATACTAATCTATAATTGTTGATGAGCCTAAAAACTTGGGATAGAAAGGTAAAGTGGACTGAGATTTTATTAAGGATTTATTTTATAGGAAACATGCAGTACATTTATAATTCTTAGAGAACCATTAAAAAGAAGAAAAGGAAGGTAAAAATATAAAGATTTCCCTGCCAACACAAGGATTTTATATGTCTGTACTACTGAGTAATTTACCTACTCTTTGAGCAGTGTTAATATATTTTGAGCAATGCACAAATATGAAATGTATCATTCAACAAAATATAAAATAGCAAAATGGAATTTAATTTTTTTCTCACAGATATAAATTGTCCTTTTGAAATGTTAATGAATCACAATAATAGACCAAGTCAATACAATGGAAAAGCATCATTACAATGCTAATTATATATGCTACTTGGTCCCACTTTGAATCCTTTCTGAAATAAGATTCAAACAATGTTGTGGTACTCTAATCAAATATGCAACTATATTTTAATGCTCTCCAGAAATAGGGAGTTTATACTAAATCTAAGTATTTATGCATTTCACCTTTTCTCCACAGTAAGGTGAATCCATCAGATTGTGTAGATATGGTTTGTGATGCCAAAAGGAAATCTTTACTTAGAGATATGGATGGCTCCTTCCTGGGGAATTCTGGTTCAGTGATACCTGAAGCAGAATATGAATGGAATGGAAATAGCCAGTTTGGAATTGGAGACTATAGAATTCCTAAGGTGATGCTCACATTCCCAAATGGAAGTAGAATTCCTGTCACTGAAAAAGCACCTTATAAAGGTTTGTTGGCTCTTATTCTGTTAGTCTTCAGGTTCATGGAACAAAACATTTTTTATTTTTAATGATTGATGTACTCTAATGTATATTTTGTACTTATTAGTCATATGTACAAGCAAAAGATAATATGTGAATGCTTTTGTAAGGAGATTCTGTTTCATTTATAAATGTGTTTTCTACCATTTCCAGGAATCATTAGAGATTCAACCTGTAAATACATTCCAGAATGGCAGGGTCATAGGTGCTTTGGGATGGAATATGCAATGATGGTTATCGAAAGCCTGGATTCCGACACAGAAACTCGAAGACTCTCCCCGGTGGCTATAGTGAGCAATGGTTATGTTGATCTCATTAATGGTAGGTATTCAATGTAAATCAAATAGAGTTACTCAAAGCATTCACTCTTTATTAGATTCATGGACATATCTCATAAATTATCTGTCACAAAGAACTAGCAAACATCTGAACTTCCTTGCCTTCTGATTGTAAGAAAGATCTAAGGAAGGTAAAGAGACTTGACTCTTCAGCAGTCATTAGAAAGCAGGCAATGACTCTAAACTGAACGTTAAAAGAAGAGCAGGCAGGTTATGCCTTGAGTCATCTTTATAGGTATGAATGTGGACGGAGGAGCCTGGTAGGCTGCAGTCCATGGGGTCGCTAGGAGTCGGACACAACTGAGCAACTTCACTTTCACTTTTCACTTTTATGCACTGGAGAAGGAAATGGCAGCCCACTCCAGTGTTCTTGCCTGGAGAATCCCAGGGACGGCAGAGCCTGGTGGGCTGCCGTCTATGGGGTCGCACAGAGTCGGACACGACTGAAGCGACTTAGCAGCAGCAGCAGCAGCAGTGGCATAAATACATTTAAGAAAAAATTGATCTGAATGTCTGCAAAAAAACCCCAATTTTCCTTACATAAATTAAAAAACTGATAATGTGATATTTATAATACTTGAGAAGGAACAGTGTCAACCTACACCTTTCATTTTCATGAATCCTTGGAAGATTTAATCTAGAATCAGTGAGTTGTGAGGTTTTTTGTTTGGCTTTGGTTTTTGTCCATCCTGATTTCTTTGACTATGAAGACTATCTTGTCAAGCTCCAGAATCTAGGTCCCTTCCATTCTGGCCCTTGTTGGCTCTCATATAATGGAAGGCAGTGGTCTCCTGAGGATTCAGATCAACTCTGGTGTCCAAGAGTTTTTGAATAAACAGGTGACGTTCTAAAAGCTACTTAAAACAGAGGGCAAGGACTCATTATATATCCCTGAAGTGGCATTGGGGGCTCAAATATTAGTCCCTAATCGTGCTTTTAGAGTCTTTGAAATGCTGAAGGGGCACATAACCAGGATCAGAAAGATCTCTCTGTCCTGACAATGTCACAACATATACCAGAATATTCTGAAATTCCCAAAAGAGCCAATACCCTACAAGTTCATTTTTTTGCCTTGTTGAAGAGACTAGAATAAGCTATGTCAGCTCGTTGATTTTAACTCGCTCCACAATTCTGCTCTGACATATAATCTGCCTGGTTTCTATGACCTACAGTCAACCCAGTTTCAAATTCTACCTTTCAGATTTATAAAGCAGAGAAATCATGGAAAGAATTTTAGACCACTAAGTGACTAATGAAGAGGTTTACAAATTGCTTTGTTTTGTATGAGGAAAGATTTTATTCTTCTTATTTTTATATTTTGCTTTTCCTGAAAGACATTACAAGTTTTCCATTTATAATAGTGATATGACATTTCTCTTTTAAATAAATTTTAAAAAGTGACTGTCTAAGGGTAAAGAACCCACCTGCCAACGCAAGAGACATGAGATGTGTGTTCGATCCCTGGATTGAGAAGATCCCCTGGAGGAGGTGATGGCAACCCACTCCAGTATTCTTGCCTGAAGAATCCCATGGACAGAGGAGCCTGGCGGGCTACAGTCCATAGGGTCACAAAGAGTTGGACATGACTAAACTGATTTAGCACACATGCACGTCAGTTTAATGAGAATATAGTTTCAGTTCAGTTCAGTTGCTCAGTCATGTCCGACTCTTTGGGACGCCATGAATCATAGCACACCAGGCCTCCCTGTCCATCACCAACTCCCGGAGTTCACTGAGACTCACGTCCATCGAGTCAGTGATGCCATCCAGCCATCTCATCCTCTGTCTCCCCTTCTCCTCCTGCCCCCAATCCCTCCCAGCATCAGACTCTTTTCCAGTGAGTCAACTCTTCACATGAGGTGGCCAAAGTACTGGAGTTTCAGCTTCAGCATCATTCCTTCCAAAGAAATCCCAGGGCTCATCTCCTTCAGAATGGACTGGTTGGATCTCCTTGCAGTCCAAGGGACTCTCAAGAGTCTTCTCCAACATCACAGTTCAAAAGCATCAATTCTTCGGTGCTCAGCCTTCTTCACAGTCCAACCGTGACATCCATACATGACCACAGGAAAAACCATAGCCTTGACTAGATGGATCTTTGTTGGCAAAGTAATGTCTCTGCTTTTGAATATGTTATCTAGGTTGGACATAACTTTCCTTCCAAGGAGTAAGCATCTTTTAATTTCATGGCTGCAGTCACCATCTGCAGTGATTTTGGAGCCCAGAAAAATAAAGTCTGACACTTTTTCCACTGTTTCCCCATCTATTTCCCATGAAGTGATGGGACCGGATGCCATGATCTTCGTTTTCTGAATGTTGAGCTTTAAGCCAACTTTTTCACTCTCCACTTTCACTTTCATCAAGAGGCTTTTGAGTTCCTCTTCACTTTCTGCCATAAGGGTGGTGTCATCTGCATATCTGAGGTTATTGATATTTCTCCAGGCAATCTTGATTCCAGCTTGTGTTTCTTCCAGCCCAGTGTTTCTCATGATGTACTCTGCATAGAAGTTAAATAAGCAGGCTTACAATATACAGCCTTGACATACTCTTTTTCCTATTTGGAACCAGTCTGTTGTTCCATGTCCAGTTCTAACTGTTGCTTCCTGACCTGCATACAGATTTCTCAAGAGTCAGGTCAGATGGTCTGGTATTCCCATCTCTTGAAGAATTTTCTACAGTTTGTTGTGATCCACACAGTCAAAGGCTTTGGCATAGTCAGTAAAGCAGAAATAGATGTTTTTCTGGAACTCTCTTGCTTTTTCCATGATCCAGCAGATGTTGGCAATTTGATCTCTGGTTCCTCTGCCTTTTCTAAAACCAGCTTGAACATCTGGAAGTTCACAGTTCACATATTGCTGAAGCCTGGCTTGGAGAATTTTGAGCATTACTTTCCTAGCGTGTGAGATGAGTGCAATTGTGTGGTAGTTTGAGCATTCTTTGGCATTGCCTTTCTTTGGGATTGGAATGAAAACTGACCTTTTCTAGTCCTGTGGCCACTGCTGAGTTTTCCAAATTTGCTGGCATATTGAGTGCAGCACTTTCACAGCATTATCTTTCAGGATTTGAAAGAGCTCAACTGGATCCCATCACCTCCACTAGCTTTGTTCGTAGTGATGCTTTCTAAGGCCCACTTGACTTCACATTCCAGGATGTCTGGCTGTAGGTCAGTGATCACACCATCGTGATTATCTGGGTCATGAAGGTCCTTTTGTACAGTTCTTCTGTGTATTCTTGCCACCTCTTCTTGATATCTTCAGCCTCTGTTAGGAAATAATAGCAATGTGGCAAAAATTATGACAGTGTTAGAAGGATTATTGAAGCTTGGGATGTCTCTACTAGGTGGAAAGAATAATTCCAAGATAAAATTAGTACATACCACTAAAGTTTCCCTCAATTTTATTTGTTTTTTACAAAAAAATTTTTTTTACAAAAAATAATTTTTTTTATTTTATAAAATAAATTTTTATAAAATAAAATTATTTTATTTATAAAATAAAATTATTTTTATAAAATAAATTTTTTTATTTTATAAAATAATAAAAATTATTTTATTTTACAAAAAATAAAGTAAAAGCTTGGGATGTCTCTACTAGGTGGAAAGAATAATTCCAAGATAAAATTAGTACATACCACTAAAGTTTCCCTCAATTTTATTTGTTTTTTACGAATAAATTTGTTTTTTACAAAAAAATTTGTTTTTTACAAATAAATTGTTTATTACTTTACAATATTGTATTTGTTTTGCCATACATCAATATGAATCCACCATGGGTATACACATGTTCCCTATCCTAGGATTTATGTTTCTAATGCTAAGGAATATGTTATGCTCTATTTGAGCTTCAGAAGTTTATATTGATGTAAAATTCAATCGAAGTTCAGTTATAAATATTGATAATTCCAAGCAAGCTAGGAAATTGAGCAAAACTAATGAATAAATACATCAGGAAAATTCATCATTCCATATCTCACTGCTGTGTATATATATAATCCCAGCCACTTTAAAACTGAAGTGCAATAGAGAAGTTTCTTACAAGTCATGTTACATGTGTTCTGGAAATGTCTGGATTCAGGTGAAATTGTTCACTTTCTTTTGGCTTTTGAGAGAGTTTAAGGGAGTGTTATTTTTCACGTTTCTTCTGTTTATGTATGATGTTGACCCTCCAATGTACCTATCCTCATTCACAAAAATATTAAAATAAGAAGGAATGTTAAAGGCAATAAAAATAAACTTAAAAGTTTGTCAAGTTAAGAAATTAACTAATGAACAAACGAGTGTGTGAAAGAAATAATGCATCAGTGATTTGGACATTCAAATGTGTATGTTTTCTAGGTACAAGCTGTATTTTTAGCAAATTAGCTCTGCTAGAGTGTATTTCTCAATAAATGGTTTGAGAAAGTTGTTTCCTCACCCAAAGTCACATTTGATAGGAGAAACAGGAGAAAGCATCAAGCATTTTCTTCCTCACTGTGGGGCCTGGACATGATTATTAAAGTAGATATATAAGTAAACCTGCTATTTCCTTTAATAACCTTCCAATGCAGATCCTCAACATATTAGTTTACCTTATGACCCTGGGCTGTCTAAAAGTAAGGATAGTAGAGAGGCAGTTGCTTCCCTGAGTTCCTTTTCAAAAAAAAAAGTTTCCGTGCAACCCATTGTTGTCTGCTTAAAGTCCTTCAGGAGCCTTTATTTGCTGGCTGCACTGGGCCTCTGTTGCCACGCACAGATTTTTGTTGCTGTGCCGGGCTTCCTCTAGTTGCAGCGAGCGTGGGCTGCTCTCTAGCTGTGGTGCCCAGACTCCCTGTTCAAGTGGCTTCTCTAGTTGTGGAGCACAGGCTCTAAGGTGCACAGGCTCAACAGTCGTGGTGCACGGGCTTATCTTCCCACCAGGGAACAAATCTGTGTCCCCCACATTAGCAGGTGGCTTCTTAACCACTGAACCAAAGGAAAGACCCCTGCCTTCTTTTTTAAGGCAAGGCTTCAGAAATAGCTTAGATCACTGAATGGACATGTGGATGGATAATGGCTGTAAATGCTGAGCTTGACCACTGCAATTTATTTTGAATACAGTTACACTTCAGGCTTTGCACTAGTAATATTCATAATATGGAACATGAACTTTCATTTGTGTGGATGTAGGCCCACAGGATCATGGCTGGTGTGCCGGGTACACATGCCAGAGAAGATTGTCCCTGTTTCACAGCATCGTGGCTCTGGGCAAATCTTACGAGGTCTACTTCACAGGCACCAGTCCTCAGAATCTTCGACTGATGTTGCTTAATGTTGACCATGACAAGGTAAGGCAAGACAGAAATAATTTCTTATTTTATTATTGGTTCCAGGTGTACAGCACAGTGATTGATTCAGTGGTACATATACACGTGTCTATCTGAAACTAACACACACTGTTAACCAACTATACTCCAATGTAAAATAAAAAGTATTTAAATAAATAAATGAAGTAATTATTGATAGGTATGTAAAAAATAATAAAAATTATTTCATTTATTGACTTTGTCAAGAAATGCACTTTATCATTCAGTAATCCTATGACGATTATTTCTGTTCAATTCTTTCGAAGTAATTTATTTTAAAAAGTCTAAAAACAAACAAAAAAAGAATTACTGGGGAATCCCCTGGCAGTCTAGTAGTTTAGACTCGAGGCTTCTACTGCATGGGTCGGGGAACTAAGATCCAGCATGCCATACAGTGTGGCCAGAAAAAAAGAATGAATAAACTTAAAATCAAAGGCTTAAATAAAGAGTTATTGAAGTTATTTGCATATATATCTATCCACTAAGGACTTTACTTCCTTCCCTGTCCTCTGGAACAACATCAGCCTTACAGCTCCTTTTCAGGAACCAGTAGGGTACCACTAAGAATACTGAGAATCCAGACAGCTTAATCAGCCTGAGAGCACACAGGAGTTCCCAACACCTCTCCACATAGGCACTGGCTTGTGCTGCTACATCTGAGGTGTGACAGTGAGCCCTATGATTTGTGTGATTAGCAAGCAAACCTGAACTTGTACATAAAAATACCATGCATCTAAAACCAGCCCCTTAGGATTATATTGTCATTCTTCCATGCTGCTGTTATTCATATATGTCAGGAATACACCTTTGGAACTTACTTCAGAGATCACAACACATTATCTAAAATATCTTCAATAATGTCAGCTCTTTGCTGTAAAATGAATTCATCAGAGATAATTAACTTTATGCTATGTCAGTGGGAAAAGAGTATGAGGTTAAGTAGAAGTCTCATACTATAGATTTTTTTCCTGAGTATGAGACTCAGAAGTCCCAGAGTATCAGCAACTGATACTCATCAGTAATGAGTATGAGACGAGGCACAGAGAGGAGTAAGGAAAGGAGACACTTGAGAATGGCGAGAGCATTTCCATCCTCTCAGCTGCTCAAGATAAAACCTTGGAATCATTCTTTATTCCTCTCTTTCTTTCACATTCCTCATCTAGCCCATTGCAAATCCTATTGAGTGTTCCTGCAAAATGTCCAGGATCTGGCCACTCCTCACCTCCAGTGCTTCTATCCAGCTTGAGCCAACATTATGTCCTCCCTGAAGTAACACAGTTCCCTCCCAACTCTTCCTCCTGCTCTGCCTTTGCCCCCTCTGTGGTCTGTTCTCAGTAACAGAGCTCAGTAACCACCAAGATACCTTCGAAAACACAGGTCAGGGCAGGCCACGCCTGTGCTCCAAATCCTGCAATAATTTCCCCATTGTCTCCGTACAAGAGCCGGAGTCCTCACAATGGTCTACAGGGCACCTAAGAATCTCCCACATCCCTTACCGCTCTGACTTCTCCTCCATCCATGCTGTGCCCCTTGCTATTCCTCACCACACCAGACATCTTACCCTCTGGGCCTGCATTTCTGATGATGGTAAGTCTGCCTGGAACATTCTACATTCTACTCCCAACTTCCTCAACTCTCATTCTCCTTTGTAGGCCTACCCTGACCACCCCTCCCTGCTGGCTCACCCAGTTAGTCAGACTCTGATCTACCTTTCCTTTTTTTTCTATGGCACTTCTCACCTTTTAACATGCTTCATACTCTAATTTTTATTATTTCTATTAGTTATTGTCTCTCCCTATTCTAGAATGTAAGCTCGAAGAGGGCAGGGACTTTTGAAAGTTCCTAAAATAGTGCCTAAATCAGACAGGGACTCAATTTTTTGAGTGAAAGAGAATATTTTTATGTAGCTTATTAGATTTCTTGTAAATTCTGCCCCGCCTTTGCAAAAGCCAAGTCTCCTTACTTTATTTGATAGCATGAAATATGGGGAATGAACATGAAGGATGACCCACACTTAATCAGGATAGTTATTTTGACTGATTTTTTTGTTTTTTTTGTCTTACTAACAAAATTTTCTCAGAGATGAGCAGTGTTTTCAACATTAAGTACCTAATTTTGTGTGGTTGCATTGTACAGAAGAGCACTGCTAATGTTCCCATTTCCCCTGCCCCTGGAGTTGAAAGCCTGTGTTGAACATCATCTTTTAAAGGAATTCTTTCTTTAATTTAGAGGTTGTCCTCTAGTATTTTTTCTTACATTACTTTCTTTCCTATGAATGCATGCATGCTCAATAGCTCAGTCATGTCTTATTTTTTGAGACCCTATGAACTATAGCCCGCCAGGCTTCTCTGTCCATGGGATTTCCCAGGCAAGAATACTGGAGTGGGTTGCCATTTCCTTCTCCAGGGGATCCTCCTGACCCAGGGATTGAAACCAAGTCTCTTGCTTCTCCTGCATTGGCAGGCAGATCCTTTACCACTGCACCACACGGGAAGCCCTTCCATGAATTCACACGCACCTTGCGTGCCTGCATGCATGCTGAATCGCTTCAGTCATGTCCAACTCCTTGCGATCCCATATTGAATGTAAATCTGTTTAAAGTTTTTAGTTTAATATTTACCCTAAATCCATAAAACTTTGTTTTAATATTCTATGGAAGGCATGTATAAAGAATATTTTCAAAGTGCTAAATTCTAGTATTCTGTTTCATTGTTCTCTTTAGATGTAAAAATGTTGTTTATTTTTAATAGGCTGTTCTGGTAGGAATTTTTTTCCCCACACGTCAGCGTTTGGATGTCTATGTGAACAATACACTGGTCTGCCCCCAAAACACAGTGTGGAACTCCCAACAGAAACATTGTGAACTTACTAGACAACTATATACAGGTATTTGCTCAGAAAAATACTGCATACATTGTATATGTACTTAACCGTGTATAAAATTCTTCATAGTGTTTCATTATTAATGTTTTTAGTTCCTTAGCCCTTGACAAATACAGAGAAAATAAATGTTTACCCACGGTCCACCACACACTAAGATGTGTTCCTTTAGAACATGTGTGCCCTGAAAGATCCCTTCTGATGGAATTCTTATCTATCTGCACACCTGCAGATAAATGTCTGTGTGTACCATGGCTATTCCTTTGCCCCAGGAACATTTATATGCTATGCATTTAGTTCAGTTATTCCTGCGTACAGAAGACATTTCGCTTAGAATTTTTACCCTATGTTTGCTTCACTTCTCTTTCGTAGAGGTCAGAACCTAACTTCATTGGTAGTCACCAGAAGTATTGCCGAGAAAGTTAGTATAACAGCAGTTGAACACTGTGAAGTAAATATGTGAAATAAACTCTGGATTTAAAGGAAATATATGAAAGAAGCTAACTTGCGGATTTACCAGTGTTGCAAAACCGGGATTTATCTCTACTCCTGGAATTTTTTTTTGTTAAACATGGTCCTAATAAGCCCAGTCCACTCCTTTCTACGTGTGCTACTTATCATCATATTTTAGTTGCGCCCCCTAATCCTGGTTAATGATTACATCAATGTGTGCTGTAGATCATAATAGAAGCTAGACAGGAGAGTATGAATGAACAACCCATAATCATTACTGTCTATGAAGCAAGTCCTACTTCTACTAACATGAATAGCTCCTATTTCCAGAGACGTTGCTATGTGTCAGGCACTGTGCTAAGTGCTTTGTATATAATAACTCGCTGTTCCTATGTCCTAATAATAACCCTCTGAGGTAGGCACAGATGAGTAAACTGAGACACAGGGCAATGAAGTAATTTGCCAAGGTCTCTGTCTTAGCTCAGGCTGCCATAACAAGACACCATAAACTAGATGGCTTAAAACAGAAATTTATTTTTTTACTATTCCGGAGGCTGTGCGATCAGGATACCATTATGGTCTGGTTCTGAATACTTGCAGATGGCTGTCTTCTCACTGTAATCTCAGGTGGCAGGGAGGGGCTGGGGAGAGAGCGTGAGCTCTCTGGTGTCCCTTCTTATAAGGGCCTTAATTCATCATGAAGTCCCCACCCTCACTTCATCTGAACCTAATTTCTTCACAAAGGCTTCATCTCGAAATCCTGTCACATTGCGGGTTATGGCTACCGTAGGTGAATTTGAGTGGGGGGACACAATTCAGTCCAGAGCAATGTCAAAGCTGGAGGGGCAGAGCAAGGTACTGAACACATAGAGGCTAGCTCTATAACCCACGCTCTTGGTTCTGCTCCTTGGCCTCCTTGGAAACCAGGAGAGTCAGTGTTATTTTTAGACACAAATGATTGCACCTGTTTGCAGCTTAATTTTTATAAATTTCAACTCTTTTTTTTTAAAAAAAGACAATACTTTTGATTCAAAGTACTCCATCATTCAAATCAAGGAAATAGAATATCAACAGACAGAATTTAATAAATTGGTTACAGGGAATTGATTACAGAAGTTTGCAAAACAGTACCACCACCACCCTTTTAGAAAATTTTTTTCTGAAATAGCATTGTTTTTAGACAAACATTTTGCTTTGACACTTGGAATGAGAATAATATCCTATTATGACTGTACATATCGCTTTGCTGCTGCTGCTGCTGCTAAGTCACTTCAGTCGTGTCCGACTCTATGTGACCCCATAGACAGCAGCCCACCAGGCTCCCCCGTCCCTCGGATTCTCCAGGCAAGAACACTGGAGTGGGTTGCCATTTCCTTCTCCAATGCAGGAAAGTGAAAAGTGAAAGTGAAGTCGCTCAGTCGTGTCTGACCCTCAGCGACCCCATGGACTGCAGCCCACCAGGCTCCTCCATCCATGGGATTTTCCAGGCAAGAGTACTGGAGTGGGGTGCCACTGCCTTCTCCGACATATCTCTTTAGGTTGCCCAAAATGTGAAGACATGAGAAAGTTACCTAGAATAAATGATATATGCATCTCTAATGGTAGCTTGAGAACAGCTTCAATTTATAATACAAAAGCACATGCTTCAGATTCATGGAATGTTTAAGCCAAATTGCAAGTAGGTGTTCAGAAATATATAGTAATAATGAAATGCCTTCTTAATGCCATTGCTATGAATGTCTATTATGTTAGTAAGAAATAATCTCTTTTTTCTAAGATTCTAATTTCTTTTCCTCAGTATGCCCCACTATGAAATGTGGTAAGAAGCTTCATATCACATTCCAGTGTTATACAGTCAGACTTTGTGCTCAGTATGTGTTAGTGGATTTATTACTTCTTGGACATTGTTTATACTATGCCCTAAAATCACATATATACTTATTCATTACATATATAGGTATATATAATCTCAATCACTTTTACAAAAATTCAGTGCCCTAGAAGAATTTGTTTTGCATTAACTAAAGGGTTTTCAGTCTGAAATGTAAACTTGTGTTATTGATGTGAGATCCTTCTGAGATGTTTTCATATAAACTTCATTTATAGTATATACTTTTGTCCTTAGTAAAAATAGAAGCACTGAATCATCAATTTTCCTTAAGAGCTGGTATAGAGCACTGCATAAACTAAATGGCTATTAAAGTTAAATTTACACTTTTAAATTACAAAATGCCTTTAGTCACGGCTTTAAAATTCTGAAAATATAAAGAGTATTATAAGTACAACATAGATTTCTAGTTTATAATTAGATTTTATTTCTCATTAGTATGTCTACAGCTAGTTGTTTTTTATACTAAATTTAATATATAATGATTATTAATAGTATTATTTTTAAAATTGACTAATTTTGCACGTCAGTTCTATAAATGTTTTTGCTTTTAATATGCACATTTTCCTGTAAAAGAATGATAATATTGAACTTTTTCAGAATTTCGTACATTTAAACAAATATTAAATACTGCATGGTAATTATGATAATATAAATAAATGTAACTATGCTGTTTTGGCTTTTTTTCCTTTATAGAGCAATTACTTCCTAACCTGAATTCCACTCTCCCTGGTGAAAACTACTTTGATAGAACCTACCAGATGCTTTTCCTTTTGGTTAAAGGAACTATACCTGTTGAAGTTCACACCACTGCAGTCATATTTGTCTCTTTCCAATTACCTGCTGTAACAGAGGATGACTTTTATAGCTCTCATAATCTGGTTAGAAATCTTGCTTTGTTCCTAAAGATACCAAGTGACAAAATCCGTGTCAGCAAAGTAATACGAGGGGAGAGCCTGCGGAGGAAGAGATCCATGGAGCTCACAGTTGAACTGGAGATTGGTGATCCTCCCCCTCAGCTCATAACCAATGACACCGCAGGTATGAAAAGTAGACACTTGAGAAAGGGTAATGTCATTACCAAAACCGCATCCACAAATAACACTATTGAGGCTTGATAAGCCAGGCTCAGGAAATCTCACCAACCCCACATCCTGAACTCTCTAAGGACCTGGAAACCCTTTTCTCTGCTCTACTCCTGTAATCTCAAATTATTTTGAATTATGAAGAAACTTCAACCTCTATTTTGTAATTATAGCACTTAATTACTTCCATAATAGGATTTGACCTAACGTAAGATCCAAAAAATGACCTAAGGAAGTGACCTTATAGTTGAGAGATTCAGGATGAAAAGAGTTGGTCAATGAATGAAAAGAGTTGGTCAAAGTGGGTGGTAAGAATACTGGAGCTGAGGAAATAGGTAGTGAGAGTTTGGTCCAATTGAAGAACTGGAAAGGACCCAGAAGATCTGCAGCAGAAGGCTCCAGGAAGAACAAGCTGCTGGAGACGAGGTTGAGAGGTAGACAGGTACTAGATCGTGGGAAACCGAAAGAGGTTCTCCTCTTTGTTAAGCCCAGAAAAAGGAAGTAGGGGTCTTCCTAAGGGAGATAAATAAACCCTTGGAGATTCTGAGAGGTGGAGTAGTAGGATGGATTTCTAAAGTCATCTATTTGCCCTAATAAGTGCAAATGTGCAAGAATATGTCCTGTCTTTCATTTCTGTGAATGACCTAATCAGCCTTGCTAGCCATCACCCCTTTCTCTGACACTCACTCACTATACTCTATTTTCTAGGTATCAGAGATAAAAATAAGCTCAGCTATTCTGCCAGAGGTAACTTTGGTGGCTTAAATTATGGTTTCCTTAGGCTTACTCTGGCTGAGCATTTGGGTAAATGTTCAGACCTTCAGATTTTGTTCCTCTCCATCTTTTCAAGTTGGTATCTGAATGACAAGGGACTTTCTTGACCTCAGACCCTCATGTTGCCCTCTTGTCCTCATAGTTTCTGTGACAGGGTGGGTGGTCTTCTCTGCTCTGCCCGAACTTCTCTGGTGCAACTGAACTTTCCCGGCCTCTTGACATGCAATCACATTCTCAGCTGTAATTCCATGCTGATGTCTCTGGTGGTCAAGCCAAGTGTCTAGGCATACGCGTCTCCAAGAGGATGAGATATGGGTCTTTGTAGGGGGAAGATTAGCATCCAGCTTAAACTTCAAGTCCCTTTACTTGTACAAGTCCTGGGATGGGCTTTGACTTTCAAGGCCCTGGAAAAATGGTCCACTTAATAATGTGGTCAAATAATTGACTATTATAAAAGTTGTACAAATAAGACTTATTCTTAAAGAGAGTCTCCTTGTTGTATGAATTTCAGACTCAGAAAATCCTCATCTTCCCCATTCCTGTTAAGCATCTTCTTCATTCAACTCCCAGGCTCTCTTATGTGTCCACTTAGGTACTGAGTGTTCTCATCTTCTGCCACCAGGGTCGTCACTCATTTCCCCAGGTGGTTTGCTTCTGAGCTTTAACCCCATGCACCAGCCATGTTGCTCTTCTGGAATTCTACCAGTTAGGCAGGCAAAAGCTTCCTCCCTTGTGGGGATCAGCCTGTGGAAAGGCTTGCATGAATGGAAGGAAGTGCTGATCAGCTCTCTGTTGAAGGAAATAGGAAGCACAGGCTTGTGTTTGCAGCCACATCTTCCATTGGGCTTCCCTGGTGGCTCAGCTGGTAAAGAATCCGCCTGCAATGTGGGAGACCTGGGTTCGATCCCTGGGTTGAGAAGATCCCCAGGAATAGGGAATGGCTATCCACTCCAGTATTCTGGTCTTAAGAATTACGTAGACTGTATAGTCCATGGAGTCGTAAAGAGTCAGACAAGACTGAGAGACTTTCATTCTGTGCCCAGTCATAGGTTACTCTTCTTCATCAGCCTTGGGTTTCCTTATATCTACAGGGTCAGGGATTTGGGATCAACATAGTCTCTAATTTAGTCTAGGAGTTGCATCATGTTGAGATACAGGTCTGTATATGTAGATTGTTCACTGACTAAAAATTTCCCTGGTAAGCCCTTACGTGTATTGAGGTCCAGTACTTACTACACTAGCCACTCTAATGTCAAAAAACCCTGTGATTTATTTCCTGTATGTAATCTAAATTGCTTCACATACAACCTCTCCTACCCTCCATTCTCTTAAAGCAGTTTTATCTTGCTAGCCAGATTTAGATATAAATTTGGATATTTAGATACCCAGATATAAGCACACTGCTGTTTAAAAACATGGAAATAGGGGCAGGAGGACAGATAGGCTAACAGCTTGTTTCTAAGACTTAAACTGAATTAGGGTTTGAGGTCTCAAGGAAAGCCCTATAGTCTGGCAAGGAGTGACATCACAGCAAAATTTTGCAAAGTGGCAAGAAAGATATGCATGGAATAACACTTCTGGCCCCTCACAGCCTTCACAAAATGTTAGGACATCTATAAGTTTCCAGGTGTCCTAGAAAGTGGTTGCTTAAGTACTGAGGGGACCTCTGGACAAAGAGTCATGTCAGAAAAAACAGCTCTTCAAGTGAAAGTCTTTGGTTTCTAGCTGGCAGTCAGCAGAAATCAATGCCTTCACATGTCAGATGGTCAGAGAGAACCTGTTAATCATGCCAGCAGGTCAGGCGTGCCACCCTGCACCAAAAACCACTGAGGAGAGATGGGAGTAGCAGTGTATGGATGTGAAGCACCTTTGTACAGCTGGCACGAGGTCACGTGGCATACCCAGAAAGCCATCGTGTAGGAGCGTGTGTGGGTGGGGAGAGTCTGAAAGACTGCCATTTATCCCAAAGAGACTGAATCAACCAAAAGAGGCCTTTAAAATGGACAGGGACTAAAAATACCCAAGACTGTGATTTTCAGTGTCACATGAGACCTTCTGCCCGAGAGCACCGCCTGAGCACACTAAGCTTGAGGGCCTAGGCTTCATGGAAGAAACTCAGTGACTAAAGCCCTCAGGGCATGAGTCTGGATAAGGAAGGTGCTAGAGATGTAGGAACAGTACACCAAGACACTGGCTGTGGTTGTTGTTGTTGTTTTATTTTTTGTTTCTTTTTTATTGGAATATAATTGATTGTACAGTGTTGTGTTAGTTCCTGCTGTACAACATCATGAATCAGCCATTGTTGTTCAGTCGTCCAGTCGTGTCCAACTCTTTGCGACCCCATAGAGTGCAGCACGCCAGGCCTCCGTGTCCATCACCATCTCCCAGAGTTTGCCCAATTTCATGTCCATTGCATCAGTAATACCATCCAGCCATCTCTTCCTCTGATGCTTTCCCAGCATCAGGGACTTTTCCAATGAGTCGACTGTTCACACCTGCTTCAGCTTCAGCATCAGTCCTTCCAATAAGTATTCAGAGTTGATTTCCCTTAATATTGACTGGTTTGATCTCCTTGCTGTCCAAGGGACACTCAGGAGTCTTCTCCAGCACCACAGTTCAAAGGCATCAATTCTCTGGCATTCTGCCTTCTTTACAGTCCAGCTCTCACAACAGTACATGACCACTGGGAAGACCATAGCCTTGACTATATGGACCTCTGACAGGAGAGTAATGTATCTGCTTTTCAACACACTGTCCAGGTTTATCATAGCTTTCCTGCCAAGAAGCTAATGTCTTCTGATTTCATGGCTGCAGACACCGTCTGCAGTGATTTTAGAGCCCAAGAAGAGGAAATCTGTCACTAGCTCCACCTTTTCCCCTTCTATATGCATGAAGTAATGGTATTGGATGACATAATCTTAGTTTTTTTAATGTTTAGTTTTAAGCCAGCTTTTTCATTCTCCTCCTTCACTCTCATCAAGAGGCTCTTCAGTTCCTCTTCACTTTCTGCCATTAGAGTGGCATCATCCACACAAGAGAGGTTGTTGATATTTCTCCCACCTATCCTGATTCCAGCTTGTAACTCATCCAGCTCAGCATTTCTCATGATGTGCTCAGTGTATATGTTAAATAAACACGGTGACAGCAGACAGCCCTATTGTACTGCTTTCTCAATCCTGAACCAATCAACTGTTCCATACAGGGTTCTAACTGTTGCTTCTTGACCTGCATACAGGTTTCTCAGGAGACAGGTAAGATGGTTGGTATCCCCATCTCTTTAAGAGTTTTCCACAATATGTTATGATCCACACAGTCAAAGGCTTTAGTGTAGTTGATAAAAGAGAGGTAGATGTTTTCCTGGAATTTCCTTTCTTTCTCTATGAACTAACAAATGTTGGCAATTTAAATCTCTGGTTCCTCTGCCTTTTCTAAACCCAGCTTGTATGTCTGGAAGTTCTTGGTTCTCATAATGCTGAAGCCTAGCATGCAAAATTTTAAGCATGACCTGATTAGATGATTAAGCAGGTTCTGATTAGACCTGGGAGATGAGGCAATTGTCCGATGATTAGGTCATTCTTTAATACTGCCCTAAGGAGGGGATACATATGTGTATATGTGTACATATATCCCCTCCTTCTTGAGCCCCCCTCCCACTGTCCCATTCCACTCATCTAAGTTATCACAGTTCCAGCCCTCTAGGTCATCTCAGAGCACTGAGCTGAGCTCCCTGTGCTGTATGACAACTTCCCACTAGCTGTTTTACACATGGTAGGGTATATATGCCAGTGATACTCTCTCAGTTCATCCCACCCTCCTTCTCCCACTATGTCCACAGGGTCCATTCTCTACGTCTGTGTCTCTGTTTCTGCCCTGCAAAAAGGTTCATCAGTACCCTTTTTCTAGATTCCATATATATGCAGTAATGTACAGTGTTTGTTTGTCTCTTTCTGACGGGCTTCACTCTGTAGTTGTTTCTTAAATGATCGCTCTGACTGCAGTGTGTAGAACAGAATGCAAGAGGGAGAGAATGGATGTCAGGAAGCCAGTTTGAAAGCTGTTTTCGTATCTCTGCTGCTGATGGGTTGACTAGGATTTGAGCAATGGAGTTAGAGAGATTTCGAAATGGAGGACTGATTATATGGTGTTGGGGAGAGGTGAAGGAGAAGAAGGGCTCAAGAGAGAGTTCCAGGCTTCTCTGATAAGAGGTGCCACTTCACAAGGTAAAGAGCCTTAGCAGGGGAAGTAGGTTTACAAGGAACTGCAAAGCTAGAAAAAGGGAATAGAAACTACCTACAGTGTCAGAATTAACCTTGAAAATCGTCAGTGTCCAGAGCAAGGAACATTTTTGTTAGTAATTTAATGATAATGTTAGCCACTCATTAATATATACTATAAATTCAATGGTGCTAATTATCTCCTTCCATTCTGCAATGAACACTCTATTTTTTTAAAAAGTAATATTTAATGATAGACGTACATGAGAGTGCTTCACTTCTAAACAAAGAATGACATAGGAAAGTATTAAATTAAGAAACATTTTTCCCTGCATACTCTCACTCATTTTTCTTGAAATTATATTATCACCTTTGTTTTGTCTTTTGTTCTTTAATTCTAGCTAAATATATATATATATATATATATTCTACAGAGTTTTTTATTTTCCTGACCTCCTTAGTATGACTTTGTCATGTTTAGCTCAGGAATGGTTAGAAAGCTGTAGAATTCTCTGATGTGGATGGAGCGAGTGGCACAAACAAAAACTGAAGTGGAATATTCTCACATGTTCTCCCTATTCCATATTCTTACAGTCCACGTGTCATAACACTTTCCTCATAGGTCAGATGCAGTTACCTGAACTCCAAGAAATTGCTGGTTCTCTTGGACAAGCTGTAATTTTAGGAAAAACCAATAGTATCCTCGGATTTAATGTCTCTTCCATGTCTATTACTGATCCTATCCCCAGCCCCAGTGATTCTGGCTGGGCTAAGGTAAGAAAATGCAACTAGAAAGATGCATTTTGCTATTTAAAACATTGCTTCTTTCTTATTTTAACTGTTCTTCTATTTCAGTACAGTAATTTAGAGAGCATGTCTTTCTAATTATTGCCTATTTTTTTTTAAGTATTGCCAAAATCATAAAGTAGTTGAAAAAGGAGTGTATCTTCTAAAAAAGTATTTATTGGTGTAAAATATGCTTTGCTTTGCTTATTTACAACAGTGCTTCATGAATATGCTCTAGAGGAAATATTGTAATAATATTGACTTCATGCCTTGAACATACTTTTAACAAAGAACGTTAAACACTTAGCCTGGCCAAGAGGAGTTTGCTACTGAATGTAGTTGATCACGTGATCACCACTCTGTCGCTCGTGACCATTCACAGGTGGCTGCCCAGCCGGTTGGAAGGCTTTCATTTCCTGTTCATCATGTAGCCCTTGTGACTTCGCTCTCAGTGGTCACTCAGCCAGTGGCCACACAGCTGGGACAGCCATTTTCTCAACAGCCTTCAGTAAAGGCAGAAGATGCCGATGTAAGTTATAACTCAGAGATTTATTTAAGTGGAAGAATGAAGTTACTTCACTAATCCTGGTACACTGACAACCTGGGAATGGCACTGCCTCTTCAACGTTGGACTGTTATCTATGAATGTTGTCTTTTATGTTTTAAAAATGTGCCTTCTCTGTGAACTTGCTCCACAGCTTGTTATTTGAACTCTTTGTGTAGGAAAAAGAGCTTCTGTAGATTTAGAATTTGAAATGAGACATTTAAAAAGATAAAGTTCTATATATCTTTTTTTTTTTTAGGAAAAAAAAAAGCATGGTAACAGGCCAATTGTTGTAATTCTCTACTCTTTTTTTCTTTAGGGTAATTGTGTATCAGTTGGGATTACTGCACTGGCTTTGAAGGCCGTACTAAAGGACTCCAATAATAACCAAATCAGTGGACTTAGTGGGAATACAACAATTCCGTTTAGCAGCTGTTGGGCCAACTACACAGATCTTACTCTTCTTAGAACAGGTGAATGTACTATTTTTGATCCTCATATGTATACCCATAAATAAGGATAATTATAATTTCCTTTTAATGAATAAAGTGGTCTATACTACTCTGGTCAATAAATTATAGAAATCAGAATGTCTAGCTTACAAAAATATATCTAATATGCAAAATAAGGTGAAAAATAAAATAAGCAATTAAGGGAATTAAAACAGGTAATTTGAGGATGTAAATCAAAATTATATCATGATTCATATTTTCTTCCTTATCCATGTGTAATTCTTCTAAATCATCTATGTAAAAATTACATATTACATGTATAGTAAGAAAATTTAATATATAGAGTTTTCAGTTCAACAAAAGAAAGGGTAAGATAGTATCAGGTAATTTTAATGGCCCATGCTGGAGTTCAGAGTTGGGCTGGAAAGTGGGTTCTAGTCTTTCTATAAGCCAATGCGAAGGAGAAAACACGAGTGTTTTCATGATTCATAGCTCTCTAAAGATAAAACAGTCGCTCTGATGAATTACAATTTGCTCTGAGACCAGAACAGATGTCTCCTGTGAGTTCTCATGAAGTATACTCATGATCTCTTCAACATGGTTAGCGTAAATATAGTCACAACTCCCACAGTGAGGTTTCTTATATTATTTCCATGTGGACTGATGGCATAGCTTCAACTGGTAAAAGCCTTTCTACCGTGGCAAAAATGATACATCCAAAAAGTAGGTCTCTAGTGATGATAGATGAATCAATGTCAAAAGGAAGGAAATAGACTCGCTGTGCTGGACACAGACCAGCATTACTCCGTTTACCTCAACCCAGGGCTCATTTAGGACCTTTATAAGCCCTAACTCCTGAAAAAGTTTTATCTCAGCCCTCACTCTCCTCACCAATCTTATTTCAAACACACACACACTAAAAGTCAGAATAAAAGCCACAGTAGGGCTTTCCTGGTGGCTCAGTGGTAAAGAATCCATGTGCCCGTGCAGGAGATGGGTTTGATCCCTGATCCGGGAAGATTTCACATGCCACAAAACAACTAAGCCTGTGTACCACAACTGTTGAGCCTAAGCTTTAGAGCCCATGCTCTGCAACAAGAGAAGGCACCACAATGAGAAACCCTTGCACTGCAATTAGAGAGTTGCCCCTGCTCAGCACAGCAATGAAAACCCAACACAGCCAAAAATAAATTCTCTTTAAAAAAACCAAAATAAAGAGTAAGATAAGTTAAAGAAATTCTAACAATAATCTGGATTTTTTTTTCATAAGACCTAAATATCAAAAGCTAATATCATTCCAAAAGAGAGAAACTTGATCTTCCTACTGGGCAGCAATATCTCAACCTAGAGTTTTATGGAAATCCAGTGGCAATGAATTCAACATTGTGCCCTGGGGCAAGAGCCTGCAGTGTCCTATAAGCTCTAACAGTCAGCCTAAATGATGAGCTATGAGGCACTTGACAAGAACCCCCTCTGAAAGAAGGTTGCCCACCTCCCTGGGAAGGTGCCCAGTGGCAGAGACCCAACCTGAGGATCAAGGTCTTCATACTACGACTTTCAAAGGCAGTGTTCCAAAGTAACTGGGATCACTAGAGTGCTGAAGCAATAATGTAGATTTTGACGCTTTTCATGATAACAAAATAGTGCTCTCCTTTTATCCAGTAAATTTTCCTTTAGAGTTCAAAGCTTCCCTTGGAATGTCTATCTGTTGTTTCTAATTCTCTTCCTCCCTCCCTCCCTTCCTCCTTTCTTCCCTATTTCCTGCTTTCTTTTTTCCCGTAAGTGTAGGCTTTCAGTTCCCTGCTTATGTACAGTAAGGAAGGTCAAATATAGTCATCTCTTCATGATTTTTAGATCGGTTAGCCAGTTTGTAGATTAACCACTGTAAAACTGTACAAACAACAAAGCATATGCAAGAAAAGTGATAAAATGTCTTTCCATTGCTCCTTGGTCAAGTGTACAATGATCAGACAAGGCTCAGCACCCTCAGCTCTCTT
Organism: Bos taurus; assembly: GCF_002263795.3. Classification (NCBI taxonomy): domain Eukaryota; kingdom Metazoa; phylum Chordata; class Mammalia; order Artiodactyla; family Bovidae; genus Bos; species Bos taurus. The sequence goes on along the minus strand of NC_037341.1, from coordinate 54,885,389 downwards.
CCATACTGTCCTTTGTTTCTAACAGCCAGTCCTGGGCACTAGGAGAGAACCCCTAAGAAGTAGGTATTGACAATCCAGAAGGAAAATCTATCCAGAGTCCTCCTGTCCATAGCTGATGAGCAGATAGAAGTGAAAGTGTTAATCGCTCAGTTATGTCTGACTCTTTGTGACTCCATGGACTGTAGCCCACCAGGCTCATCTGTCCATGGAATTCTCCAGGCAGGAATACTAGAGTGGGGGATTTTCCTGACCCAGAGATTGAACCTGGGTTTCCTGCACTGCAGGTGGATTCCTGACCATCTGAGCCACCAGGGAAGTTAACTATGGCAAATAGAACACTTCTGACTCTGAGACCCTCTCTACCATTGTTTATACTTCAGTTCATTTGACTCAGTTTCCAAAAGTACTTCATTAGGGGTTATACAGTATTTGTAAGTTGATGAAAACCCAGTTGGAAGTGTATGACAACAAACAGATAATCAAAGGAAGTCAAACACTGCTTATTTTTCCCCCCCAGGAAAAAATTTTAAGATTGAATTTATCCTGGATGAGTTCGTTCGGGTGGAGTCCCAGCCTCTCGGCCTGGCTTCGCAGTCTGTCTCCAGCCCGGGCAGTAGCAGCAGTGGCAGCAGCAACAGCAAAGCGTCCACTGTGGGTACAGCTGCCCAGATAGTGACTACAGTGATAAGCTGTCTGGTGGGAAGAGTGTTGCTCTTGGAAATATTTATGACTGCAGTTTTGACATTGAACGTACTCTAGGTAAGCACGGTACATGCTGTTTGTCTCCACGTACTAAAGTATCAGAAAATGTTTACTGAAGAAAGACCGCAGCATGGCACCACTATGGTCACAAAGAGTCTCGGCCATTAAGGACGTTGTTGTTCAGCTGCTCAGTTGTGTCTGACTCTTGGTGACCCCATGGACGGTTGCACCCCAGGCTTCCCTGTCCTTCACCATCTCCTGGAGTTTGCTGAAACTCGTGTCTGTTGTGTCCATGATTCCATCTAACCACCTCATCCTCTGTTGATACAGCTAGTGAATTGAATTTGGTACTCAAAACTGAGACATACACTTTTCTTTCCTTCTTTGTTCTCCTTAATTAGTAATACTTGTTATTGTGGTTCAGCTGCTCAGTCATGTCCAACTCTTTGCCACCCCATGGACCGCAGAAACTCGTGTCTGTTGTGTCCATGATGCCATCCAACCATCTCACACTCTGTTGCCCACTTCTCCTCCTGCCCTCAATCTTTCCAAGCATCAGGGTCTTTTCCGATGAGTCAACTCTTCGCATCAGGTGGCCAAAGTATTGGAGCTTTAGCTTCAGCATCAGTCCCTCCAGTGGATATTCAGGGTTGATTTCCTTTAGGATTGACTGGTTTGATCTCCTTGCTGTCCAAGGAAGTGATAGGTTCAAATGTAAAGACAAAATACCACCCTGTGGAAATGTTATTCCATTATATGATGGGGTATAAGAATGTGGGGAGTGAGAAGTTCAGGTTACGTCAGTATTCTTTCAAGGTGCAAAAGCTCAGCTCCAGTTGGTTTGGACAATAAAGTGAACTCGCTTAACTGAGACACTCAGAAGTAATCTGATTTCTGGCAGAGCAAGAACCAAAGACTCAAATGACATCATCCAGAGCCTGAGTCTCTGTCTCTCTGCTCCATTCTCCTCAGTGATAGATTCACTCCCAGACTCTCTTTCTGCATCATCCACCCCAACCCTCATGTACAAATACCACCAGCATCTTCATGTTTACATTCTAATGCAGCTGATGCAGAAAGAACAAACCTCTTGCCCAACACTTCCAGAAAAAGTCCCAAAATTATTGTCATTGACTCAGCTTGGGTCACATGCCCATTCCTAAACCATTCTCTGTGGCCACACATTGCCATAAATTTGTGAGGAGATACCCCACGTCCAAGGGCAGAGAATCCCCAGCAAGTTGGTAGGAGGAACGAAATCGTGTTTTGAATCAAACCCCCTACTGGTCAGAGAGGCTCAGAGGGTTCAAACAAACCTTGTGCACACCAGGACCCAGAGACCTCACAGAGACTGAGACAAAATGGTGTTTGTGCGTCTCCTGTGGAGGTACAGGTCTGCAGTGAACTGCACCTGGGGCAGGGGCTCTGGATGCAGCAGACATGGGTATGGCATAAGCCCTCTTGGAAGAGGTCTCGTTAACCCCACCATACAGCTGCCAGAACTTACACAGAACTGGGGAAACAGACTCTTAGAGGATGCAAACAGAACCTTGTGCCTACCAGGTCCCAAGAGAAAGGAGCAGTGACCCCACAAGAGACTGACCCAGACTTGCCCCGGGGAATGTGCAGGAGTCTCCAACAGAGGCATGGGTTGGCAGTGGCCTGCTGCAGGGCTGGGGGCACTGAGTGTAGCAGTGCATGCATGGGACCTTTTGAAGGAGGTCGCCATTATCTTCATTACCTCCCTCATAGTTTGGCCCCAAGTCAAATAAAAGGAAGGGAACACAGCCCCACCCATCAACAGAAAATTGGATTAAAAATTTACTGAGCCTGGCCCTGCCCATCAGAACAAGACTTAGTTTCCTCAGTCAGTCTCTCCCATCAGGAAGCTTCCATAAGCCTCTTATCCTTCTCCATCAGAGGGCAGACAGACTGAAAACCTCAATCACAGAAAACTAACCAATCTGATCACATGAACCACAGCCTTGTCTAACTCAAGGAAACTCGAGCCGTGCCATGTAGGGCCATCCAAGATGGATGGGTCATGGTGGAGAGTTCTGACAAAACATGGTTCACTGGAGAAGGGAATGGCAAACCACTTCAGTATTCTTGCCTTGAGAACCCCATGAACAGTATGAAAAAACAAAAAGAGAGGACACTGAAAGAGGAACTCCCCAGGTCAGTAGGTGCCCAATATGCTACTGGAGATCAGTGGAGAAATGACTCCAGAAAGAATGAAGAGACAGAGCCAGAGCAAACACAACACCCAGTTGTTGATGTGACTGGTGATAGAAGTCTGATGCTGTAAGAGCAATATTGCACAGGAACCTGGAATGTTAGGTCCATGAATCAAGGCAAACTGGACATGGTCAAACAAGAGATGGCAAGAGTGAACATCAACATTTTAGGAATCAGTGAACTCAAATGGACTGGAATGGGTGAATTTAACTCAGATTACCATTATATTTACTACCGTGGGCAAGAATTCCTTAGAAGAAATGGAGTAGCCATCATAGTCAACAAAAGAGACCGAAATGCAGTACTTGGATGCAGTATCAAAAACAACAGAATGATCTCTGTTTGTTTCCAAGGCAAACCATTCAATATCATAGTAATTGGAGCCTATGCCCCGACCAGTAATGCTGAAGAAGCTGAACAGTTCTATGAAGACCTACAAGACCTTCTAGGACTAATGCCCCAAAAAGATGTCCTTTCCATTATAGGGGATTGGAATGCAAAAATAGGAAGTCAAGAAATACCTGAAGTAACAGGCAAATTTGGCCTTGGAGTACAGAATGAAGCAGGTCAAAAACTAACAGAGTTTTGCCAAGAGAACGCACTGGTCATAGCAAACACCCTCTTCCAACAACACAAGAGAAGACTCTACACATGGACATCACCAGATGGTCAATACCTAAGTCAGATTGATTATATTCTTTGCAGCCAAAGATGGAGAAGCTCTATACAATCAGCAAAAACAAAATCTCAAGCTGACTGTGGCTCGGATCATGATCTCCTTATTGGCAAATTCAGGCTTAAATTGAAGAAAGTGGGGAAAACCATTAGACCATTCAGGTATGACCTAAATCAAATTCCTTATGATTATACAGTGGAGGTGAGAAATAGATTCAAGGGATTAGATCTGATAGACAGAGTGCCTGAAGAACTATGGACAGAGGTTTGTGATATTGTACAAGAGCAGGGATCAAGACCACACCCAAGAAAAAGAAATGTGAAAAGGCAAAATGGTTGTCCGAGGAGGCCTTACAAATAGCTGTGAAAAGAAGAAACACGAAGGCAAAGGAGAAAAGAAAAGATATACCCATTTGAATGCAGAGTTCCAAAGAACAGCAGGGAGAGATTAGAAAGCCTTCCTCAGTGAACAATCAAAGAAATAGAGGAAAACAACAAAATGGGAAAGACTAGAGATCTCTTCAAGAAAATTAGAGATACCAAGGGAATATTTCATGCAAAGATGGGCTCAATAAAGGACAGAAATGGTATGGACCTAACAGAAGCAGAAGATATTAAGAAGAGGTGGCAAGAATACACAGACTAACTATACAAAAAAAAAAATCTTCATGACCCAGATAATCACGATGGTGTGATCACTCACCTAGAGCCAGACATCCTGGAATGCGAAGTCAAGTGGGCCTTACAAAGCATCACTACGAACAAAGCTAGTGGTAGTGATGGAATTCCAGTTGAACTATTTCAAATCCTAAAAGATGATGCTGTGAAAGTGCTGCACCCAATATGCCAGCAAATTTGGAAAACTCAGCAGTGACCACAGGACTGGAAAAGGTCAGTTTTCATTCCAATCCCAAAGAAGGGCAATGCCAAAGAATGCTCAAACTATGGCACATTGCATTTATCTCACCTGCTAGCAAAGTAATGCTCAAAATTCTCCAAGCCAGGCTTCAACAGTACATGAGCCTTGAACTTTCAGATGTTCAAGCTGGATTTAGAAGACAGAAGAACCAGAGATCAAATTACCAACATCTGTTGGATCATCGAAAAAGCAAGAGAGTTCCAGAAAAACATCTATTTCTGCTTTATTGACTATGCCAGAGCCTTTAATTGTGTGGATCACAACAAACTGTGGAAAATTCTTTAAGAGATGGGAATACTAGACCACTTGACTTGCCTCCTGAGAAATCTGTATGCAGGTCAAGAAGCAACAGTTAGAACTGGACATGGAACAACAGACTGGTTCCAAATAGGAAAAGGAGTACGTCTAGGCTGTATTTTGTCACCCTGCTTATTTAACTTCTATGCAGAGTACATCATGAGAAACGCTGGGCTGGATGAACCACAGGCTGGAACCAAGATTGCCGGGAGAAATATCAATAACCTCAGATATGCAGATGACACCACCCTTATGGCAGAAAGCGAAGAAAAACTAAAGAGCCTCTTGATGAAAGTGAAAGAGGAGAGGAAAATGTTGGCTTAAAGCTGAACATTCAGAAAACGAAGATCATGGCATCTGGTCCCATCACTTCATGGGAAATAGATGGGGAAACAGTGGAAACAGTGACAGACTTTATTTTTTTGGTCTCCAAATGGTGATTGCAGCCATGAAATTAAGACGCTTGCTCCTTGGAAGTTATGATGAACCGAGACAGCATATTAAAAAGCAGAGGCATTACTTTGCCAACAAAGGTACGTCTAGTGAAAGCTATGGTTTTTCCAGTAATCATGTATGGAGGTGAGAGTTGGACTATAAAGAAAGCTGAGTGCCAAAGAATTGATGCTTTTTAACTGTGGTGTTGGAGAAGACTCTTGAAGAGTCCCTTGGACTACAAGGAGATCCAACCAGTCCATGCTAAAGGAAATCAGTCCTGTATATTCACTGGAAGGACTGATGCTGAAGCTGATAGTCCAATACTTTGGCCACCTGATGCAAAGAACTGACTCAACTGAAAAGACCCTGATGCTGGGAAAGATTGAAGTTGGGAGAAGGGGACGACAGAGATTGAGATGATTGGATGGCATCACCAACTCAATGGACATGAGTTTGAGTAAACTCCGGGAGTTGGTGATGGACAGGGGGGCCTGGCATGCTGCAGTCCATGGAGTTGCAAAGAGTCAGACATGACTGAATGACTGAACTGAATTGAACTGAATAATTTAGAAGGAGAATAAAGTATTTCAGTACTAAAAGCCAAGACTAAATTTAAAATTAAAAAAAAAAAAAAAAGTCAGGATGAAGGGAAACAATAAGGCTGGCTTTCTGGGAGAGTGGCAGAACAACTGGAGCCTGGGGCTTCAAGAAGAAATAATCCGTTCTTCCCTCCTCCTGGTAGAAACTAATTAGAAACCAGCTGTCAAGGGAGAAGCACAATTTGAAAAGTCCCAGCCCTGCCTCTTATAGATAATAGAGAGGATGGGTTTGGAGCTGAAGGATCAAAGGTAAACAGCAGCACACAAGTTATTGTATTTTAATGCCAGTTTTCTTGTCCCTAGAATTCTAGTAAGAGTAAACTTGCTGTCTGTTTTAGAATCTTGTGATAGGTACTGTTTAAGTTCATTTCTTTCTTCCAAGAAGCATTAAAATATAAAGTATAAATACTGCTTATTATTATTATATTTGTACAGTATTATTATATCTGTACATTTTGTGTTTCTTCATTAAACGGATTTTTTTTCCTAATTATCTTCATTGACTTCCTCCCTACTTGTATCTACAACTTTGGAATTTTACAAAATTCATAAAATCCTACTTTGAAGTCATTGGTAAATGATATTGTTCATGGTGTTTTTTAGGACTTTTTTCGCAGATAAAAAGTTAGCAGCCTCCCCTTTGCTACTAAATAATCCATAATTCTTCAATCAAGACATGAGAAGACTTAAACACTGTCTTCGTCCTTTCAGGCTGCTATAACAAAATACCAAAGATTGAATGGCTTAAGAACAACAGAAATTTATTTCTCACAATTCTGGAGGCCAGAAGTCTGAGATCAGGGTGCCAGCATGATCAAATTAGGGCCCTCTTCTGGGTCACAGACTTCCACTGTATCTTTATGTGGTCGAAGGGGCTGGGGAATTCTGTGGAGTCTCTTCGCATTCATGGAGGCTCTGCCCTCAAGACCTAAGCACCTATCAAAAGCCCTATCCCTAATACCATCACATTGGACATTAGATTTTAAAACATAAATTTGAGGTGGGGCTTCCCTGGTGGCTCAGCTGGTAAAGATTCCACCTGCAGTGCAGGAGACCTGGGTTCCATCCCTGAGTTGGGAAGATCCCCTGGAGAAGGGAAAGGTTACCCACTCCAGTATTCTGGCCTGGAGAATTCCATGGACTGTATAGTTCATGGGATAGCAAAGAGTCAGACACATGACTGAGCGACTTTCACTTTCTTTCCCATTCAGATGGGGTTTCCCAGGTGGCACTATTGGTAAAGAATCTGCCTGCCAGTGCAGGAGACTTAAGAGATTCCTGGGTGGGTTCAATTCCTGGGTGGGGAAAATCCCCTAGAGGAGCAAATGGCCACGCACTCCAGTATTCTTGCCTGGAAAATTCCATGGATGGTGGAGCCTGGCGGGCCACAGTCCATGGGATTGCAAAGAGTCAGACACAGCACACACTCACATATTCAGCTCATAGCAACAGTTGATGAAATTCTGTTTTTCTTTTTTAATAACTTTGCATTCTGGATTAACAATATTTTAGTTTTAAGAGAGTCCTGAAATTATGCTGGGAGCCAGCACGGGAGTTCCCACCCATGACAAAGGTCATGCGGAGAGATCTGACATGCAAAGGTGAATCAGAACTCAAGGGGCCCCCCTGGACCTGCCTGAGCATCTACCCCAAAACCAAAATCTGTCTGTTTTACTATTTCACGACTTTCACCAACTCTTCTGACATTAACGGGGGGCTATTCCCAACCACCTTTCTCTGTAAGAAAATCAACTTAAAACCCTAGTTAATAAGTCTCCTGGACATAATAGGTGTGTTTCAATTCAAACCCTTCTGATGACTTTCTAGCTTGCCTGACAGGTTTGTTCGGACTCCTGCAGCTACACATGTGATTGTTCACAGCCTCCAACCACAAGAGGCACAGGAAGCTTAAGATATTCTAACAATGCAGAGCTTCTCAGAGAGTTAAAATTGTTAGAATAGAACTAGTAGAGGATTTCTTTGTTGAGCTAATGCTTGCTGCCAAGTTTCCATATCCCTTACCTATTATGTCCCTGGGAGTATATTGATTAATACAGTTGGTATATAGAAATGTAAGTAGTAGCTTTAATGTTAGTAACCTTGGACCCTTGAATTAATTCTTTTCTTGTTATAGCCCACCACACTTTTGCCCTATAGGAATGCAACTTTATCTAATGCTTTCAGAGGGTGGCGCCTGACTTTAGAATAATCACCTTTAGAGAAAAATAAGTTTTCTGAAGAAAGGGTCATAAAATGTTAACAGGCCTCCTGGCCAGAAGATGATGTAAATCACCTAAAGCTTTTGCGTATGATAAGTTTGCAGAAAGAAAGCCTGGCTTCGATAAGGATGAAGGACTGCTGACCTTGCATGACTCTACCCCCGCCCCACCCCCACCCCCCCATTATCCTCTATGCACAACTTAAGGTATAAAAACTACTTTGGAAAATAAAGTGTGGGCCATGCTCATCAAGCTTGGTCTCCCCATGTCATTCTTTCTCTTTCATTTTCCTTTTCAGGCTGATTCCCTGGAGCACAGGGGCCTTCTGTGTTCACTTTCCTGCCTGGGCTTCTAAGACCCACTCGAGAAGGTGCCTAAGGTGGAGCATCTTCAGCTATTTGAGAGGGCGCCTGCAGCCTACATGAACAGAGCAAGTCCCATGCTGGGGCTTTATTGGCTTTCTGCATAAACCAAGGAATATCAGCCTCTTTTCTCTCCTCTGTTTTCTTAACTGCAAAATTCTTTCCTTATCTCCTTCTCTATTTCTCTCAGTCGCCAATGCCGTCCTCCCAAGGGAATCCCTGGATCTAACCGGGGCTGGACCCCGGCAAAATTATACTAAATAAAATAAGAAAACTTGAATGTGAAAACTACAATATATAAGGACCACTGTTCTCTCTCCACAGTTCCACACAAGAGCAACTTAAATTGGTAAACTCTGAAATAGTGATTTTTGTCTTATTAACCATTCCATGAAATAGTAAGAAAGTTAAAATTAATTAAACATATTTTAAAATTACACTATATGTTCTTAAAAAATGTTTGTATTGTTTTTAACTTTCCAGGAAGCAACTGAAGTGCTATTCTGAAGAACAGGTTGAAAACACAAATATAGAAACTGCATATTTAGGAACTGTTGTGTTGCACATCAATAAAAAGTCTAATGTTTTCAAGAAAATATGCTAAAAATATTTTGACAATATATAAAATGTATTACTTAGCTTTAATCACAAAAATCAGACTTCCTCAAAATATAAATTTCTTTTGCTTCTTTGTGTTCGTATGTTATTTCATTTTAAAAACTTTTAGAAATATTTGATTTGTAAGTAGATATACCACCTCCAAGTTGCTGTCCCAACAGATCATAAAATCCTTTAAAGAGTTGAAAGAGCTGTCTAGTTTTGACTCAATTTCTCTAGATCAAATTGAAAGCATTCTGAATTTTTATATTGTACCGGGGATCTGTTTTTCTCTATCCTCATAAGGCTATAATTTCTGATGATCTAAGCCATTTTAATTTCTAAGGATTTTGGAGAAATGAGATTGTTTTAAACCTTTTTTTTTTTTTTTTCAGTCAAAGTTGATATTTTTCAAATCCACAGAAATGCCAGGAATTCTAGATTATCCTAGATTTCTGAGTCTGCCACCCCTGGTCAGTCTTCTAAGAAGAGCTTTCCTGGTGTCCTTTGTTTGAACAAATCCAAACTCCTCTGCTATCCCCTTCTTCCCACTCAAAACTGTCACTATGAAGAGTGTGACCTCCTGCAACCCAAGATTATACCAAAAGAGATACTTATTTTCAAGAGATAAAATTAGAGAGTGCAAAAAAGCCACAAATTACCATGGCTAAGTTAACCAAAAGCTCTCATACTATAAAAATTACACTTTCTACTCAGAAAAGTCTAAAGGAAATGCTCAATTTAGAAGAATAACTCTAATCAAGGCTTTGTGGCCATGTCGCAAGCAAGGAGAAGTGACATTCACAAGTCACCTTCCAGCAAGTGACAGGAAGCATATGGAACAGCTGGGAGAATGCAGCAAGTCTCAGAGCTCTTTCTACAGGATACCGCTCCCTAGAATACTCGCCCCAGGTCATTGTTAATCTTGCTAAACATGAAAAGTTTAATCTTGCTAAATCATGAAAAGTTATTCAGTTCAGTTCAGTTCAGTCACTCGATCATGTCCAACTTTTTGCAACCCCATAAATTGCAGCACACCAGGCCTCCCTGTCCATCACCAACTCCCGGATTTCACTCAAACTCACTTCCATCGAGTCGGTGATGCCATCCAGCCATCTCATCCTCTGTTGTTCCCTTCTCCTCCTGCCCCCAATCCCTCCCAGCATCAGGGTCTTTTCCAATGAGTCAACTCTTCGCATGAGGTGGCCAAAGTACTGGAGTTTCAGCTTTAGCATCAGTCCTTCCAAAGAACACCCAGGACTGATCTCCTTTAGAATGGACTGGTTGGATCTCCTTGCACTCCACGGGACTCTCAAGAGTCTTCTCCAACACCACAGTTCAAAAACATCAATTCTTCAGTGCTCAGCTTTCCTCACAGTCCAACTCTCACGTCCATACATGACCACAGGAAAAACCATAGCCTTGACTAGACGGACCTTTGTTGGCAAAGTAATGTCTCTGCTTTTGAATATGCTGTCTAGGTTGGTCATAACTTTCCTTCCAAGGAGTAAGTGTCTTTTAATTTCATGGCCGCCATCACCATCTGCAGTGATTATGGAGCCCAGAAAAATAAAGTCTGACACTGTTTCCACTGTTTCCCCATCTATTTCCCATGAAGTGATGGGACCAGATGCCATGATCTTAGTTTTCTGAATGTTACCATGTAATAAATCCAGGTATCTTTGTATATATTTACTTTGTATACATTTACTCAATAACAGGCATTCTAGTGAGAAGACTACAAAAAATAAGATTGTGTCTTCACCTTCCAGGAGTCTGCAAGGTAGTTGGGGAAATAGTAGCAGAAAAGGTGATATACAATACACAGAAGTGTAACATGGTACACGAGAGAAAGACGTAGGTGCTGGAGGGGTACAGTGGAAGGGCACTTGGCTGGAGGAAGGGCATCTTGTGAGGATGGAGATGGATGAGGGACAGATTCCAGAAGACCATGATGCCTGAAATAAGTGGTGAGATAAACATGAGATTAGCCAAGTAAGAGCGTTCTGACAGAAAGTGTGGGGGTAAGAACGAAGGCTGAAACACCACTAGATAGCAAGTTCCTTGGAGGTAGTGAGGCTCTTCCTTACTCAACATTTTGTTTGCCATCTTATGAGATGTCTGACACTAGGAGATGCAGACTCACTGTTCTGCATCTGTGTGCATTCTGCATTGTGTGAATGCAGCACGGAGCTTGGGGAAATCAAGACGCCATCTGTCGTATGGGCACTGCCATGTGTAAAACAGATAGCTAGCACAGCACTGGGAGCTCAGATCTGTGGTCTGTTGATGACCTAGAGAAGTGGGATAGGGGGTGGGAGTGAAGTCTAAAAGGGAGGGGATACTGGTGGCTCAGCAGTAAAGAATCCACTGCTATGAAGGATATGCAGAGACTTGGGGGTTCAGTCCCTGGGTCCGGAAGATCCTCTGGAGGAAGAAATGGCAACCCACTCCAGTATTCTTGCCTGGAAAATCCTGTGGACAGAGGAGCCTGGAAGGCTACAGTATATGGGTCACAAAGAGTTGGACATGATGACTGAGAGACTAAACAACAACAAATATGTATACACATGGCTGTTTCACTTCGTTGCATAGCAGAAACTAACATGACATTGTAAAGCAATTATGCCCCAGTTAAAAAAAAAAAAAAAAAAGAAGCCATCTGATGTTACTGGAGCACCAGTCTACTCCGTGAGGAACAGCTTTCATGTCCCGAGAGAATTGATGAGACCACACCACTTGTTAATTGAGGACCCTAATAATTCCCTCAGTTCCACCCCAAAGAGGCAAGAAAACTCTACCATTAAAATGAGGAGAGAGAGAGACTGACAAGAAAGACTTAAAAACCAGATTTCCTAGTGAAAATCCAATTTATTCTCCATTTCACAACACTTCCTTTGCTTGGAAAACTAAATTCCAAGAACTACAATTGTGACATCTAATAAACAAATTCCTACATTTGGCTTCTGGAAGAGGTGCAGAAATCTTCACATCTAAACACTGTGAAAGCCACAAAATTGATTACTCTCTGTAGGCTTTCCTTACTTCAAGCTGTATTCAGTCCACTGGATTTTTTTTTTTTTTAATTTCCATAGATTTTCAATAAAGAACTTTTCTAATGTAACAGAGCAAGGGCTCATGGGCCTGTGGCACAGAAAGCCAAACTCGGACAGAGGGTGTTTGCAACAAAGTAAGGGTTTCTTTGCAGGGTGGCAAGCAAAGAGAAAGGGCAGCTCAGAACTCCCCAGTGGCTTTTAAACAAGGGTTAGGGAAGATAATTAGGATGAAGATAACAGGGTCTCAGGACGCCTAATCAGCTCATGGACATTCTGACTCACTGGCCGGTGGTGAAGTAACAGGGTGATTTTCAGGAATCTCTGTCATCAACCATCTGGCTCCAGGCTGGGGTCTGCATGCTTGTGGATAGCATGCAGTCATCCTCCTCCACTGGGTGAGGGTGACTTAGTTTTTACTGAGAAACTCATAGATATGCATCAGATTGCTTTATATATTCCTTCAGGAGGGACGAGGAGTCTTGTGACTCTACTGCTCCTATCATTAGGGTAATGGGGGATATGAAAGGACTTTTATACCTGGAAAGACTCCACAGGGTTCTGCTTGGTTTCAGCCCCGCCTCTTTCTTTGATACTCCTCAATCCTGAGGGGAACAGAGGTAGGACAAGAAAGGGGGAAAAGTTTGGGATAGAAGTACTACCCGTAATCTCAGGGGAACTCAGTTTTAAGAGGACTGGATTTCTCTAGACAAATCATTTGAGAGTAAAGGGAATTTCTAAAAATTTGCTTCTTAGCCACAGACTTTGTTAAAAAGTTTCTAATTCAATTGCTCTAGGATTCTGGCTGTCTGCTTTTAAAATTTTTCCTAAAATTATTATAGCGATTACTTGCTCAGTTGCTCAGTCGTGTCCAACTCTTTGCGACCCCATGAACTGTAGCCCACCAGGCTCTTCTGTCCATGCAATTTTCCTGGCAAGAATACTGGAGTAGGTTGCCATTTCCTACTCCAACAGTTATTATAGTCAGTCAGTTCAGTCACTCAGTCATGTCTGACTCTTTGCGACCCCATGAATTGCAGCACACCAGGCCTCCCTGTCCATCACCAACTCCCAGATTTCACTCAAACTCACGTCCATCGAGTTGGTGATGCCATCCAGCCATCTCATCCTCTGTTGTCCCCTTTTTCTCCTGCCCTCAATCCCTCCCAGCATCAGAGTCTTTTCCAATGAGTCAACTTTTCACATGAGGTGGCCAAAGTACTGGAGTTTCAGCCTCAGCATCATTCCTTCCAAAGAACACCCAGGGCTGATCTTCAGAATGATCTGGTTGGATCTCCTTGCAGTCCAAGGGACTCTCAAGAGTCTTCTCCAACACCACAGTTCAAAAGCATCAATTCTTCAGCACTCAGCTTTCTTCACAGTCCAACTCTCACTTCCATACATGACCACAGGAAAAACCATAGCCTTGACTGCTGCTGCTGCTGCTGCTAAATCACTTCAGTCGTGTCTGACTCTGTGTGACCCCATAGACGGCAGCCCACCAGGCTCCCCCGTCCCTGGGATTCTCCAGGCAAGAACACTGGAGTGGGTTGCCATTTCCTTCTCCAATGCGTGAAAGTGAAAAGTGAAAGTGAAGTCGCTCAGTCGTGTCTGACTCGTAGCGACCCCATGGACTGCAGTCTACCAGGCTCCTCCACCCATGGGATTTTCCAGGCAAGAGTACTGGAGTGGGGTGCCATTGCCTTCTCCAGATGGACCTTTGTTGGCAAAGTAATGTCTCTGCTTTTGAATATGCTATCTAGGTTGGTCATAACTTTCCTTCCAAGGAGTAAGCATCTTTTAATTTCATGGCTGCAATCACCATCTGCAGTGATTTTGGAGCCCCCCAAAATAAAATCAGACACTGTTTCCACTGTTTCCCTATCTATTTCCCATGAAGGGATGGGACAGGATGCCACGATCTTTGTTTTCTGAATGTTGAGCTTTAAGCCAACTTTTTCACTCTCCTCTTTCACTTTCATCAGGAGGCTTTTTAGTTCTCTTCACTTTCTGCCATAAGGGTGGTGTCATCTGCATATCTGAGGTTATTGATATTTCTCCCGGCAATCTTGATTCCAGCTTGTGCTTCTTCCAGCCCAGCGTTTCTCATGATGTACTCTGCATATAAGTTAAATTTGTACCAGAAAAATTGCAGTTTTAACTAAGACTTTTTTAAATGCTTAATTGTTAAAAATCCATGGGCAATATGGCTTCACATAGCCTTCATTCATAAGCCAGCTATTTAAAAAAAAAAAGTTTCTCAGAATAATTCTGCCTTACAAATTTGTGTTTAAATTTTTTAAAATAATTTTTAATGTAAAAAATGGCCACTTAGCTGTTGAGCAAGTCATTAAAAAATACTTTGTATATTAGCATGGTTTCTTCAGGATCTGAAAAATTCATAAAGTAAATCAATATGATGTTCCCATCTTGGTCAATGTAAGGAACAGAGAATAAGGAGGTAATAAGAATATCTTCCTATATTTCTGATAATAAGTGAAACATTTATTCTTTTACAACCGTCTCTACTCTTCTAAGTTCCATCACCTTTTGATCATTGCAGTGATTTCTGGGTAATACATCTAATTTTACCTCTTGTCCACTTTATCCTAAAGAGTGCTATCTAAAATGCTACTACTACTACTACTGCTACTACTACTAATAATAATTAGAGATTTACCACATCCTTACTACACTGAGTGTTCTACATGGACACTTTCCTTACATTTTTACTATGAAGTTATTATCCCTTTTTCCGGATGAGGAAACAAAACCTAAAAATTAAATCAAATGTCCCCGTTCGCAGAGCTTTTAACAGTAAAGCTGAGATTCAAATCTAACTCCAGATCCCAGCTCCAACATTTAATTGCCTCCCACTTTTCCCCAAGTAGGAGAAAGTGTTTCACTATGAAGAGAGTTTTTAGAAAAACATATTTAGGTCCAAATTCCAGTTCAACTTGTAAGTTTATGTTTTACCACCTCTGTGCCCTTGGGCGAATTCTTAGTCTCCTTTATCTTCAGTTTCTTCACCTGTAAAATATGGAAAATATCTACCTTGCGATGCGGACCAATCTGAGGACTGATTACATCATACATAAGGCATCTAACACAATGCCCACCAGGTGGTAAGCTCTCAGTAAGGGATGGCCACTCCTATTATTGTTACGACTGTACTGTTGCCTATATTATGTCAATCGCTGGCCCATTAGGCTTCTTATTACACCAGAACAATGCCTAGCACGTAATGAACACAACACGAGTGTTAACTGTTAGAATCATTGGCCGGGCACAGGGCCATGAAGAAGAGACTATTTCTCATCAGTGAGTGCAGTGAAGAGCGACAAACTTGTGTACGGTGAGTTATGAAAACAGAAGTAATCTTGTGGCGTATTCTAGAAACTTACCTTAAAAGATGGCTGTCATGCATTCCTTTGCCTTTCTCCAGCCTTTCCTGTTTTTCCTGCTGCATGGAGCAGGGTGCCTCGTGGGACCAGGAGGGCAAACGCCAGCCCCTTTGGGGAAGGTGTAGAGAACTGAGCTGAAAAGAGGTTGGGTCCCTGACAATACCAGCCTTTGCTCTTTCAGGGTTGCATTGCTACTTGACCAGAGACCCAATCCTAACTGCTCCGTCTCCTGGTTTCATCAGGCAAAATATTAGCAGAACAAGAAAATAGGGAATGCATCCTCCCTACAGGGGAAGGTAGGCAGAGACAATGCCAGGGCAAAGAAATTGTTTCAAATTGCACAAATATTTTTAACCTTTTTATTTTGAGATAGTTATTTGAGATCATCACATATCATTTTTTTTTTCAAGTAATTTTACTTTATTTATTTGAGGTACTGGGTCTTCGCCACTGCGTGGGCTTTCTCTACTCGTGGAGAGTGGGAGTTACACTCTAGTTGAGAGGTATGTGAGCTTTTCATTGCAGTGGTTTCTCTTGTTGCAGAGCACCGGCTCTAGGGAGCAAGGACTTCAGTAGTTGCAGCTCTCAGGCTCTAGAGCACAGGCTCAGTAGTTGTGGCACACAGGTTTAGTTGCTCAGAGACGTGTGGGATCTTCCTGGACCAGGGATTGAACCTGTGTCTCCTGCATCAGCAGGCAGATTCTTTACCACTGAGCCATCAGGGAAGCCCCAGCACATACATCCTTGAAATTATTATGTGTATCCTCCAAAACTGAGATGCTTAACCCTTGATCTGAATCCATGGTGTATTTGGTTTGGGAAAACCATTGGAGGGTCACAATCTTCTTCCATTCTCATTAGTAGGCATTTCCAGTTTCCTCAGGTTGCCACTAGCTGAAAGGAAGTGTCCAAGCTCCAGCAAAAGAAACATAAAGATTTATCTCCCCTGACTTTGCCTTCCCTGAAAGTAGCCGCAGACAGGATGTTTAAGACCAAAAAGAAGGGGCCTGCTGCCTGGGGTTACAGTGGGCACCTGGATACTGTGGGCAGTGTGCCCAGCTACAGACCTCTTCCCACATTACTTGCAGGCTCTGATATTCCAGTCTAGTTATTATGATCAGATCTTGCTAAAATTAAAAAAGCTCTTAGGAAAAACTGTCCTTCCAGGAATTCTGTTTACCCATGACAAACTGATTTTACAAGAGAAATTACTCTCGGTTAAGGTACTTTCAACTCCTCTAACATGCTTAGCACACACTGTGCCCAAGTGTTGAGTAAGCTGTTTAATTAAGCAAATGAATAGACAGTATGATGAAACTTTCCCTCAATAAGATTTTTGAGATAAAAAACATCCTAACAAAATATATATTACAGAAATTGCACTTTATCTTGACTTGATGCCTGAGTATTTCAAATAACTGTATAAAATTCACATCCAGTTAGAGACCACTAGTTACGGTTACCATGGTAATGGGTCCTGTGCCTATGAGCAGAAAAAGATGATTCCTTTTGGGCAAGATACTTGAATGTGTCTGGCTGTGTGGAAAGAGTATTTTCCTTTTGTTTTTCTTCAGAATAATTTATGTATTTAATCAGATGATTCTGAAAGTTTGTTGCTGAACCACGAAAAGACACCAGGATTCTCGGCCTCTGGAGGAGAAGAATTCAATCCGGGGCCAGAGACGAGGCTTGATTGCTCAGAGCTTTTATGTGATAAAGTATTATTAAAGTATAAAGGAGATAGAGAAAGCTTCTGACATAGGCATCAGAAGGGGGCAGAAAGAGTATCCCTCTGCTAGTCTTCAGCTGGATGTTATATAGTCACTAGCAGTTTGTTGATGAAAGAAAAGAATGTCTCAAAACTCAGAATGACACCAGGCCCCTCATTCATAAAATGCATTTTGGGATAATCTTGGCACCAGACGAGTCATCTAGGTCATAAAATGATTGACTTGAATCTTGTAGAAGGGCAGATTACCATATAAATAGTTTCTTTCACAAAGATTAGGGGAACAATGTCTGAGTATAACATAATGGTTTGTCAAGTAGGTTCTGAGCCATTAGAGTCTGGGATAAATGCATAGTATATTAACATAGTTTAAGATAAACATTTCCGTAAGAAAAATGCATTGGTTAACTCAAGGTTTGAGAATAGTTAACTTCAGGTGGGACCAGGTGTCATTATGGCAACACAGTATTTTAAGAGAAACCCCCTTTTAAAATTTGTATAGAGAAGGGGGAAAAAATATATCACTAGTTTGTTTCCTCCTGCCACTTGAGAGAGAGATAAAAATGTCTCACACTTGCAACCTATTTCCTCTGTTTAGAGACCCCTGGCCTTCCTGCCTGTTACCCTCTCAATCCTCTATACATGTAAATTCTTCCTAGGAAGAGGGAAAACAAATTAAGTTCTTTATACTAGAAACTTCTAGGATGATGATAATATGGATTAAATTCTCACTTATAAAAGGTTTAATTTCACATAAAAATTAAAGCAAGGAAAACATATTCCATTGTGAGGAGGTGAGTAATTTTCACTGAATGAAATGTGCATCATATACAAACAAGTCCCTTTAACAAGAAGTATTGATATGTCTAATATTTTAAAGGGCCAGAGGTGGTCAGAGAAAGATCCAAGAGCAGCAGTTTGAAACTAAGAAATTAAAAAGCAAAAGTCAAGACACATATCCTCCTAAGGTGAATTTGAATTGATGGACAACAGCAACTCTCTCTTTATTTTGAACAGGAGCTTTAGCATGAAGAAGTATGTGCTTGAAAAATATTTATATTAATCGTGCAGTGAAGCACCAAGCTGAATTAGAAGATCGAAGATCATTATCATAATCCTGGTATGCTAAGATAATAGATAATAGACACTGAGAAGAAAAAATGGACAAAATGTGGCAATGGATGCTATTATGAGAAAAATATACCATAATTAATAAGGAAAAGACCAGAGAGGGAAGAGAAGAGTTGAAGGTGTTTTTGTTCTAACAGCTGCTCTTTCACCCCGTGTCTTTAAAGCCAAGGAGGCAAAGGAGGTGGGGGTGAACTCAGAGCTTAGCTTCAAAGCTGAGTGTTTCCTCCTCTTTTCACCTTTGTAACACATTACTAATATATATGTCTAGTTCTGGTTGCTGATGACATAAAATTCATCCCTGTGTTCCTTGTGTTAGGTAGTTAGAATAGGAAACAGTCCAGAATGGCAGTGGCTAAAACATAAGGAAGGGAAAAGCCTATAAAAACAGAACAAAGGAAGGTCTGAGGACCTGAGTGAGGACCTCAGGTAGAACAAACAACACTCGTGGCTAGCCCAGTTTACATAGGGCAGGCCCAGGGGGAGGAAAAAACATATAAAAAGAGGAGCCAAAGCGCCAGGGTCTCTCTCTCTGTCTCTCGCGCACTGGGGTGCTCTTCTCTTCACGTCTTTGGGTCGACATGTCCTCACGCCTCGAAGATGGATTTTCCTGATATTTTCTAAATAAAATAGAGCTGTAACACAGAGCTGTAACACTTGATTTGTCTAAGAGCTATAACACCATCTGTTCGAGACCTGAGAGGTATAACATGGTCTGTCCAAGACCCAAGAGCTGTGACACGCCGAGGGCTTTAATGTCCGTCACTCCAAATCTTTGTTGTGACGAGACAGAACCGAGGAGCATACACTCACCTGACACTTGGAAGGACTTAGTCCTTGTTGTGAGCTAAAAGAAGATTCTAGGGACTTGAAGAGGATAAACTTGTACACCTAAAAGCTTTCATTGATTTTATTGCTTTGTTTCCATCACATTTCCATGTACATTATGCCCCTTACTTTACAAAAGAAATTCATAAGGCAGGAATTATTAACCTAATTTTGCAGTAAAGGCTCAAATTTGTTCAAGATCAAAGCTACAATGTCTATCATGCTATAGCATCAATTAGGCTTTCATTATTGATTCAGTGTTGCTTTCTTTTTTTTTTTGTTTGTGCTACGCAGCTTGCAAGATCGTAGTTCCTGGACCAGGAATCAAACCTAGGCCCACGACAGTGAAAACACCGAGTCTTAACTAGTGACTTCCCTATTTAATTTTTTAGTTTTCAATTCACATACAGGATAAATTATATTATAAACTGTAAAGTTATATTGGTTAAATGAATCTCAACATATTTATTATTAGAAATCATAAATGGCATTAGATCGCCAGACTTGCTCAAATCAGGTCTATGTAACTCATAATAAAGCAGAACTATATTATAGCTCTAATAACAATATGGACAGCACCAAGGGGTATTACATGGCTGAACCTCTCTACTGAAACATAAGAGTGAAGAGTTCATGCCATTTTTTATATGAATTTATTTCTAATCTATGATTAGATTAGATTATTTCTAATCTAATAAATTATTTGTCTCCATTCCTATCCAGACATCTGAAGGGACCTGGTAAACTCTTAATTATTCTTAAACCTTGGGTCTTCCTGTATTTAGCAATAAAAATTACTATTAATTGAAGCTATGCTATAGAAATAACTATGATGAAAAATATTTATTTAAATGTTTCACAGAATGTTAATTTTCTTTTAATAAAAAAGAAATTAAAAAGCTGCTTCAGGGTTTTTGATTTCTCTATTAAGCAATGGTAATTTTGGATATTAAAAAATAAATTATGGTTTTCTATAATATTAAAATGTACCATTTTGAAAGCAAGCAAAATTCTGTAGACAGAAATATCAGTAGATCAATCCATTAGAATTATCCCCAGATAATTCTTTGCTTTCAAATGTATCCGTTCAAAACTGTCACTCTATAAGCTGTAAGGTTTTGTTTTGCTTGATCAAGAAATGAATGTGACTTTATGATCTGTATTCAACCATGAACAGCTGCTCATCAATAAAAAGTCATTAATGTCAGAACCGTGCTTTCCAGGTGGCACAGTGGTAAAGAATCTGCCTGCCAATGCAGGAGGTGCAAGAGACACAGATCCAATCCCTGGATCAGGAAGATCCCCTGGAGTAGGAAATGGCAACCCACTCCAGTATTCTTGCCTGGAAAATCCCACGGACAGAAGAGCCTAGTGGGCTATGCGTCTCAAAAAGTCAGGCCTGACTAAGCGACTGAGCACACAAATGTCAGGACAATGGGTCTAAGATTGTGCTTGAGGAAAAACCATTCCTTTAATGAAAAGTCAGGGAACTGAATGGGGGAAGATCTGGAAGCCTTACACTGTGTTTGCACCGTCTGCCCTACCTCCCAGGCAGGATGAGAGATCAGTTGGCAAGACACTACTCAGAACCTGGACAGCTCAGAATAAGGAATTCTACCCAGGCTTTGAACTGGGAGACTAAGTGGTGTGTTGAAAGCTGAAAGAATGAAAAAATCAAGCTGGTGATTGGGAACTGGGCAGGCAAATCAGAAGCCTTAACGTGGGCAAAATGGTCCTGACACAGAGTAAGTAGAGTTAGCTGTACCCCACGAAAGAGGGCTTCTCAGGAGGTGCTAGTGGTAAAGAACCTGCCTGCCAATGCAGGAGACATAAGATGCGGGTTTCATCTCTGGGTTGGGAAGATGCCCTGGAGAAGGGCATGGCAACCCACTCCAGTATTCTTGCCTGGAGAATCCCAGGGTCAGAGGAGCCTGGCAGCCTAAGGTCCATAGGGTCACAAAGAGTCAGAAATGACTGATGTGACTTCACATGCACACACACATGAAAGAGAGGCAATCCAAAAAGAGATATTTCACATATCAGGTTCTATCCCTTATGCTCCTCCCACTTGACATTTGGTGGTCCCCATCCCTACCCCATCCAAGACTTGGGCAGAGGACAGGACTTCACACTGCACACTTCCAAGAGTGGTCCCCAAACAAGACCTCAAATTATCGAGACTTAATTCCCAGTTATGGGATTAATGCTCAACAACTAATGATGACTTTTAAATATTCTTTTATAGGTATTTTTCCCTGGTGGCACAGCAGTGGAGAATCCATCTGCCAATGCAGGAGACATGGGTTCAATCCCTGGGTTGGGAAGTTACCCTGGAGAAAGAAATGGCAACCCACTCCAGTATTCTTGCCTGGGAAATCCTATGGACAGAGGAGCCTGGCAGGCTTACAGTACATAGGGGTTGCAAGAGTTGGACACAACTTAGCAATTAAACCACCACCACCACGTCGGTATTTTTAAAGCAAATTTTAAGTTTGCAGTCTAGCAAGATTTCTGTTTGTTTTCTTATTGTGCTGGAAAGCAAATATTCATTATTTGTTTCTAGAAAATATGTACCTTTTGTTTTGTTTCATTTGGAAATGGAAACTTTAATAAAGAAAACTGACAAATAATTTTTAAAAAGAAGAAAAGACAGAAGAGCCTGGCATGCTGCAGTCCATGGGGCGGCAGAGTGGGACTTAGCCACTGAACAACAACAACAACAAATAATAATAATAATAAATAGCTGAAGCAAGTATACACATCACTAAGGAAAAGCATTTTGAAAACATGTTCATATCAAGATGTAAACTAGTCTGGATTACTGGATTTGGGGAATCAAAAAAAATTCTAGAAATTTTTAATTATTGGAATTTAGGCATTTGAAGAAATTAAGGGCTAGAACAGGTGTTTAAGGGACTGTGGAGGGCAAAGTGGACCTTCAAGAGCTATGGTTACTAGGAATGATGTAGTGGTAATGTAGTAGTAACAGCTCTTATTTAAGAATGTTTGCTATACACCAGGTCCTGCCGTAAGAACTTTATAAGCTTTGACCATGAAGTAGGCACTATTACGTCCATTTCACTGATGAGCAAAATGAGGTTTAAGAACTAATACCTTATTCAAGGTTGTTACATAGAATAAATCCAAAACAAAGTCATAAACATTCTCTTTCTTCCCCTCTTGAGGATAAACAAGTTAAATTAATAGAAATGTGGTACAGATTTGGAGGGTAGAAGTGGTGAAGATATTAATACTATAAAGTAAAATAGGGAGATAAGTGTTGGTCAGGGTAACAGAACAACGATAGTTGTAGCCAAATAAAAGGAGAAAAAAGGCTGGTTGGGGAACAATTTGCAAGAACAGCTTTCAGTCTTTGACTATATAAATTTCTAACCTCCCTCACTGGTCACTTTACAACAGTGAAGCAGTTACTTCAGGGCCCCTTACCCACAACATCAAAGGATCTTAGCCTTTTAATAGCAAATGGCATGAAAAGAAAAAAAACAATCAGGCTTCAAAGAGAAATTCATAGAAAACACCTTAGTTTGAAGAAAGACTAACTTGGTAAGCAAGAGAGGAACAAAGGCAAGCACACGGTGAAATGTCACTTTTTAACTTTCAGTTAAAGGAAATTCCACCAAAAATTACTTGCAGAATCCTAAATTCTGAATTAAACTCGGGGTTTCGCACCTGTACAGTGGTAGATTGAATGAGATCTGACCTACCCAGGTCCAATATCCAGACACATGGGCCTCCCTCATTTTTGGCAATCTAGGCTCAGAGGTTAAAGCGTCTGCCTGCAATGTGGGAGACCTGGGTTCAGTCCCTGCGTCGGGAAGATCCACTGGAGAAGGAAATGGCAATCCACTCCAGTATTCTTGCCTGGAGAATCCCATGGACGGAGGAGCCTGGTGGGCTACAGTCCACGGGGTCGCAAACAGTCGGACACGACTGAGCGACTTCACTCACTCAAATATGTATTTATTTCTCTTGGTTCCATCTGGTAGGGGGATTCTGTGGGCTTAACAAAAAAGGGTATAGTTTGGAGCTGAGGCTCTGTGCACAGAAAGTAGAGAACACGGGAGAAGTCCATCCACTCCACAAAAACAGCAGTCTGCGCTGACAGAAACGGTCACAAAAAACCTACTCCTTTAATAAAATTAAGTAAGTTAACACTAGGGAAAAAAAAAAAAAAAAAAAACCTACTCCTAACCCAGCCCCAGCAGCTGCCACGCCAGCCGCCGCCGCTCGGCCCGCCCCCCAATGCTCATTGGTTCTCAGCCCCGACGCCGGACCTATAACCTCTTGCCTATTGGGCCAGACAGGACCTGGGGCGGGGTGCGGAAGTGAGAGCTTGGGACTCCTGAGAGCCGCCTTCTGGAGCGAAGGAGGAGGGGCAGGAGGTGGGACCGGGGGAGGGTTTCCCGAGGAGGGGGCGGCTATGGCAGCTGCGTGGAGGCAGCGGCGGCTTAGACAGAGCGCGCGCCCGGCTTTGAATGAGCAGGGCTGGGACTGAACCGGCGGAGCGCGAGCTCGAGGAAGCGACCGGCAGCGCGCGTGCGCGCGCCTTGCGTGCGCGCGCGGCTCGCGGCAGCTTGGAGCCTCCGCCGGGCGGGCGGGGAGGGGGAGGGGCAGGTGAGTGTGTGCGGCTCGCGCGCCCTCGAGGGGCTTCCCTCCCCCACCCCCATCCAGATCTGGACCCGAGTCCTGAGGAGGGGGGCGGGGTTGTCCTCTGCTGTTCTCGGGTTAGCCCTCCTCTTTGCCCCGCACTTCCCGCCCTCCCACCTTCCTTTTCTTTCACCCGGTCTTCCCCCCAACCCAGGCCGACTGCCACTCTAGGATACTGTTTCCGGGTCAGGGTGACCTCTGGGGTGAGGGACCTGCGACCCGGAGCGGGCCCCGGTCGAGCAGCCTTCACCATGCTTCTCTCGCGTGGGAGAGCGGCTGGCGGGGCCCCGGCCCAGAGTCTCCCCTCTCCCCAGATCTGCCCCCCCAAGGGGAAATTTGCCCCTTCTTCCTGCCCTTCCTCTACAGGCCTTGCTCCTTCCCAGACAGATTTTTCCAAAATCCAAATCCCAGTCCACTGGGCACCCACATGGAGCAATTGAGAGCGTTTCACCGAACGCCGTACGTATGGCGTCGGATTGTGTAACCTCAAAACGCTTCTGTCGATTTTTGCATCTGTACAGTGGGTATGATTTTTTTTTTTTTCATCAGTTAATTTCAGGTGGGTAATCTGAAGTTAAAGCATTTTAGTTTTGAAACTCGTTCCTTTTGAGCCTTTCAGGAGACTTTGCTCTGCCTTAGTAAGAGCCTCGGTGGTGTTCGAGGGTCTGGCTTTGCGTTGCCAGAGGCGGTCCGGTTTTGAACTTTACCACCTGCTCTGTCATTCTACTTCTTGTTCCCTTTCTCTTGCCGCTGCTGAACTTTGGTTTTTCAAATTTGAGTGAGGTCAGGTGGTTTTATTTTTGGAGCATTGCGATATACCGTAACCTACTTTAGAGAGTTACAAACTTAATTTAAGATTTCTGTACAGTAGTAGATCATATGGAGTTTCAAATTTTGGTATTAGGAAAATTCAGAACTATCGTTTTAGAAATTCAACAATTAATGACTTGTTTAGTGTGTTCCAACATAGATTTTGGCTTGGCTTATTTAACGATTTATGACATAGTATGATATAGTGACTACAGAAAAGCAGTTTACATGGAATTACAGGGAGGAAAGGTGCATTTAATCTTTCAGATTCTAATGCAGCATTCTTTTTTAAAATTGTAGGTGAATCTTTTTCACTTTACATAGCCAAGCTGTCATTGCTATTGATTTCCTAGAGAGATTATTTGTCCTTGATGCTTATTTCGGCTTTATCTCAGGGTTTTGTATTTTTGTAGTAATTTTTAAGGAAATCTTAATTTTTAAATTGTTTTAGCATTTCTCAGTCCTACTAAGTAGTTTGAAGCAGTCAAAATGCAGGTAGCCTAAGATGTGTACTTCTCAGATTAGTGATCTAGAGAGCATTTCAAAAATCAACTGAGGCATTGAGTGTCAAAGAGATCTCTTAAATGGGATGCGGTGTGGGAAGAACCTTGGCTTTGGGGTCAGTCTCTTTAACTTCTGGATGAGTGAATGTGAGTTTCACTAGTAGTTGAGCCTCATCTGTTAAATGGGAATAGTGAAACTCATCTCCTTTGTCCTTAGCATTCCCGTGAGACTATAGAAACGAAATAGATTGTCTTGAACTATATTGAGTGCTCAAGGAATGATAATTTCCCTTCCTTCAGCAAATATTTGAATACCTGCCATGTGCTTGACATTGGCTGAGACCTAGAAATAACCAAACTGAGCAAGACTGATGGGGCTCTGCCTTCCTAGAGCCTTGCATTGTCACTAGCTTTTGACACTTGAGCAACAGCGTGGTCTGTGTACTGGGTCAGTAGTATTTCCTATCACCCAGGGTAGTAGTATCTGTTACAGAGTGGATACTTGAACTGGATTGGAACAGTAAGTAAACAGGTCCCAAAGAATATTCCTGCCTTCAAATCAGTGTAATTGATAAAATAAAAACTGTTGCTTGATGTGGTCAACTTGATTACATTTCCCCACCTTTCAGTTGCAGTTGGTCAGAAAATTTATCTTGAAAATTATAATACCATCATTGAATTGCTAAGATAGTTTATTGTTAGTGAGGTATTCTTGGTTTTCGAATTAAATAGACCTAGGTTTGAATCTCGGAGAAGGCAATGGCACCCCCACTGCAGTACTCTTGCCTGGAAAATCCCATGGACGGAGGGCCTGGTGGGCTGCAGTCCATGGGGGTCACTAAGAGTCGGACACGACTGAGCGACTTCACTTTCACTTTTCACTTTCATGCATTGGAGAAGGAAATGGCAACCCACTCCAGTGTTTTTGCCTGGAGAACCCCAGGGACGGGGGAGCCTGGTGGGCTGCCATCTATGGGGTCGCACAGAGTCGGACCGACTGAAGCGACTTAGCAGTAGCAGGTTTGAATCTAGATCATTGGGTGTGAAAACATAAGCTTACACTTTGTGCTTCAATTCTATGAAAAGAGAACAATAATATCTATCTCATAAAATGGCTTTATGGGTTGAGAGAATACCTAGTGCTTGGCACATAGTAGCTGATCAGTGACTATTAGTTTTTCTCTTTTATTGTAAAAGCAAATTTTCCATAAAATGAAGATATTTTTAATTGCTAGGGAGAGAATTCTGTTCTGGTGTCAGTAATAGTCCCACTTGACAATTTACTGTTGAAACAAAACTTTAGATTTTATTTGCAGGCATCATTAGTCATTCACATTGAGAATACTTATTGAAAATGACACGTAGCAGTATTTATGGCAGGGTGATGACCGTTGTTACCAAAACTCCGCATGAAACTTATTCTCAAATCTTCATTCATATAAATCCTGAGACTGACTTTCCGCTCCAGTCCTTAAATATTAAACATCTTCTTCCTTCAAACATCCTGAGAGAGGGTCTCAACTCTTTCCCCTTTTCCCCCTGGTGCCACATGCTCTGCAGTTTCTTTCCTAGCTATCTTTTTTTTGTTTATATTTTTTTTCTGAAAATTCTAAATCTTCATTTAGGAAGTTTGCTTTCTTTTGGTTGAGTTTAATCCTTGACAAGTCAGCCTTAAAATGAAGCTTTTATTCATCATCTTAATTGTTCAGATTATTCTACTTATATGGAAGCAATCAAATCTTTCTTCCAGGTCTTACTTTGCAAACAGTAACTGGCAAGGTAACATGAACAAGATCCTCACAGGAAGGATTGTGCTGGAAGAATACAGTATATAGAAATAACTAAGGTACAAAATGGAAAATATAGGTACAGTAAGAGAAAAATACTGGAATTAAAACTTTGCAGTAGTTCAGCAATAAGTAATGAAGTCTTATGCCTGGGAGACCTCAGTGGAAATAGGAAAGAATATGGGCATTATTAGGAAACAGGATAAAGTCTTTTTTGTAGTTGGCATATAAGGGGATAAGACAAAGGAGGAGTCAAAGTTGTTGCATTTTTTGAACCTCTGTTGGGTGGTTTATCACTAGTAAACCACTGTTTGGAGATGTTTTTGACAGAAATAAGTTACTTGAACAGTGAGATTTTTAATATGTTTTTTTGTTCAATTTCTTTTAGAGTAACTGTTCTTTTCATCCTCTCAATTAGTACACCAACTCCAGAAATCAATGACTTGACCGTTGTTTCATGTACATATTTACTATTGTGTATCTGCTTTGTGAAGTGCCTATGCACAGCTTTCACCCATTTTTTAAAAATTAGGTTTTCTTACTGCATTTTGGGAGAACCTTATATATTCTGGATACAAGTCCTTTATCAGATATATGCTTTGCAAAAGTTTTCTCCTAGTCTGTGGCTTGTCTTTATATTCCCTTAACAGTGTCTTTGAATTATATAAATTTTTAATTTTGATGAAGCCCTGTTTATCCATTTTCTTTTAATGGGTTGTACTTTTGGTGTCATTATCTAAAAAACTCTTTTCCTAACCCAGGTCATAAAGATTTTGTCCAATTTTGTTTCTCTAAGCACTTTTGTAATTGGGTTTTATATTTACATATGCAATCCATTTTGAGTATTTTTTGTAAATGGCATGAAATATGGATTGTAATTCTTCAGGTTTTGGTGGTTTTTGTTTTTGTTTTTGTTTTGCATATGGATATCCAGTTTTTCCATTACTTTTTGTCAAAAAAACTCTTCTCCACTGAATGGGTTTTACATCTTCATAAATTTCAGTTCTTCATATTTTATGGGCCTATTTCTCTACCTCCCATTTGTTCCATCGATCTGTTTATCAATCTGTTTATCAATCGACTCCAGTACTATACCGTTTTGATTACTGCAGCTTTATAACATCTTGGAATCAGGTAGTATTAGCCCATCTGCTTTGATCTTTTTCAACATTGTTTGACCATTATAGACCCTTTATATTTCTATATGAATCTTAGAATTAGCTTATCGAATTTTAGAGAAAAAAGCCTCCTGAGATTTTGATTGGGATTTCATTGACTCTGTAGTTCAATTTAGAGTGATTCGCTATCTTAATAGTATCACGTCTTTGAGCCCTTAAAGATCTTTTTAAAAATTAATAAGGGTCTTTAAATTTCTGTCAGCAATATTTTGTAGTTTCCAATATATATGTTTTTCACTAGATGTGTCCCTAAGTACTTCGTATGTTTTGTACTCTTACAGATTCCTTAAAATTTTACTTTGTGATTGTTTGTTGTTGCTACCATATAAAAATACTGTTGATTATAGATTCCATTGAATTTTCTACATAGAGTATAGATACAGTTTTACTTCTTCCTTTCCAATCTGAATGCGTTTTATTTTCTTTTCTTGCTCGATTGCACTGGCCATACAGTGTTGAGCAGAAATGGCGAAAACAGATGTGCTGGTGGGAAGTAGCCAGTTTTTCACTGTTAAGTCTCAAGTTGCTATAGGCTTTTCATAGGTGTCCTTGGTCAGGTTGAGAAAGTTCCCTTCTATTTCTAGTTGGTTGTGAGTTTTCAAGGAGTTTTGTGTCTGTGTTCATAAGATATTGGTCTTCAGTTTTCTTTTCTGGTAATGTCTTTGGTCTAGATTAGTATCAGTGTAATGCTAGCCTCAAAGAGTGAATTAATAAATAATCCCTTCCTTCCGTTTTCTGGCAGTTTGTATAGAATTGGCACTACTTCTTAAGT
Source organism: Bos taurus (assembly GCF_002263795.3). NCBI lineage: Eukaryota > Metazoa > Chordata > Mammalia > Artiodactyla > Bovidae > Bos > Bos taurus. Next base: position 54,856,486 of record NC_037341.1, on the reverse strand, counting down.
ATTTGGTAGAGTTCACTCATGAAACCATCTGGGCTTAGGGGATTTTTAAGTATAAATTAAATATCTTTAATAAATTTAGAGATTTTCAAGTTATCTCTGTCTTCTTGCTGTGTTTTCATAACTTGTTTCTTTCAAAGAATTTGTCGATTTCATCGTGTCAAATACAGGGATAAAGTTATATTTTTCTCAATATCCTCTTCATATTTGCAGACTCTGGTAATGTCACCTCTCTTTTCTGATATTGGCATAATTTGTTTTTAGGGACATATGTTTTGGATTGTTATGTACTTTTGATTAACTGACCCCTTTATCATTATGAAATGAGCATTTTTATGCCTGCTAATGGTATTTTCCCTAAAAATCTACTCTCTGACATTGAAATATTTTAACCTTTTGCTCTTCTGTTGAGTATTTTTTATCTCCTTTGTTGGCTTTTTGACTGTAACTGGACTTTACCCCTCAGAGAATATGACTTAATAGATTTGCTGGTGCGGGTATAATGAAATGTATCTAGAAGTTGAAAAAGTTTAAAAATATTTTGAATAGTATTTCTATGTTCATATGATTCAAATTTCAAAAGATAAGGAAGACTCAGTACATTCTGTTCCATACACTTTGATTTTTCCTAGAAAACAAATTATAAATAAATTGTAAATAAATATTTAAGTACAACTTAGAAAACCACTCTGAGAATATTTTGAAAAGGCTTTTTTCCTCTCAACTGTTGAAAACTCTTCAGAACTTTCTTGTCAACATGATTTACGTTTTAATTTTTAAATTTACTGTGTTTTATCTGTGCTGTCTAAAGGAAAGTAAAAATATGTCTGATTTTTACAGTTCAAAATAGGACTTTTCAGGTTGACTTCAGAACATAAATATAGCTTATGAAATCACCCTAATGCATTTATTTTTGTGCTTTTTTCCACAGGTTTTGCTTTCCATCATGGCTATCACACAGTTTCGGTTATTTAAAGTTTGTACCTGCCTAGCAACAGTATTCTCATTCCTAAAGAGGTTAATATGCAGGTAAAGAAATTTTATGTTCAGATTGATCTGGTTATCTTCTTGCTAATTTTGGATACCTTCATAAGTTCAAAAAGGCAGGGCATATTATATTTAAGCTAAGCATCTTGATTGCAGTATTCATACATTAATCTCTAGTAGTTTTTAAAATATTTTCTCAGATTTTTATATGTTTTTTCAGATCTAGAAAGCAGAGGTTCAGGTCTTTTCATCAGATTCTTACATCTTCCATTAAAATAGCATTCTGTACTGTAGAATTTCAGAGATAAGCAAACCAACTTTCATATTGTAATCATTATGAAGTTTTTATGTACATAAGTGTTTTATTATCAGGGTATTTTTAAGATGATTAGGTGGAATTAGGCATAGGTATTTCTTTACATAGTACATTATGAGTGTTATGTTTATATTGGAAAAAGAAAAGTTTAACAGAAAAACCCCAAAGAAAATAGATTTTCTTTTTTTTTTTTGATCTTTTAAATAATATTTCAGCATGTACTGGGAGTCCAGGCTAGGTAAGTCCTTCTGCTTCAGTAAGTCATTCAGAGACTTGTATTCCTTCTATTTTGTCATTCTCCTGTACCCAAGAGATACAGTTCCTGAATGGTATGCCAGGGCACTTCAGGGCTCGCATTACAGTCACAGGGGTACCGAAGGATACTCTAAATTTCTAACAAAACACGCTGAATGTGATAATGTCTATTGAAATTATACAATCTGTTGGCTCAAGATAGTTCACGTTTGTAACATTAGATCCTGCAGTATTACTTTTGATGATGTTCTTGAATATTTGAGATAAGTTTTTGTTTACTTGTGTTTGCAGTGACCTATCTTTACAAAGCTAGGATTTTAGGTTGTAATTAAGAGCAAGCACTAAATCAGAACTAACATAGAACAGAAAATGAAGCTGACAGAATCCAGTCTGATTCCAAGGCTTGAGAAGCTATACAGTACCCAACAGGTACACACATTCTCTTAGTAAGTTGTAGTTATTAAAGAATGAAATGAAAATGTTTTTTCTCTAATTTCATATGTGATTTTTCCTAATGGCTACTAAGCAGATAGGACATACATAAGTATTGTTTGGGCCTATGTACTTAATCAGTGGAACTGTTAGGTATTTCCTTTGGCCTAGAGTACTGTGAAAAAAGCACCTACAGAGTAAGAGTCAGATAGAGAGGAGATGGAGGGTAGTCAGCTCTCTTTTTTAGTGGATATGATTTAGAAAGTACACATAATTCTGTTCACAGCCTACTGTCCAGAGCTTAGGCACCTAGCTACAAGGGAGGCTAGGAAATGTATTCTCTGACTAAAGGGCCATTTTATAACTACTAAAACTCTGAGGATTAAGTGGCATAGAATTTATTGTTAGAAGTATCATGACCAGAAAATAACTAGGTTAAAGCAGGATGAGAATGGGTATTAATGCCAGGAGACTAGAGGTTGAAAGGAATAAGTTGTTTTAACTGTGGTGATAAATTCTAGGTGTTTTTCTCTTTGCATCTGTTATTTCAAAAAATTTTTGTTGAATATAAGTTACTTTTAATATAAGATATTGCAATTTTCTATCATCTATATACGTTTCCCTGGTATCTCAGTGGTAAAGAATCCACCTGCAATGCAGGAGATGTGGGTTCCATCCCTAGGTGGGGAAGATCCCTGGAGTAGGAAATGGCAACCTGTTCCATTATTCTTGCCTGGAAAATTCCATGGACAGTGGAGCCTGGCGGGCTGCAGTCCCTGGGGATACAAAATAGACCATAGTACTTTTTAATGCATCCTTTAAACAAATAAAATAAGATTTCTAAACTTAGTTGACTTTATCAACTAGCTCTAAGCAGGTGTTTCATAGATTATTTGACATGAAGCAAGTGACTAATCATTTATAATAGCTATCATTTTTTAATGTCATTAAAAAGCAGGCACAGTCTCGTGTCTCACTGTTTTAAATATGTCAGTTAAATCTTCACAGCAACCTTGCAAAGGTCAGTTTGAATACCTGCCTTTTACAGATGAGGATACTGAGGCTCAGACATAGGTAATTCTAACTAGATTCATAATTAATAGAAGTAACATTGAAAACCATGGTTTACACAGATTCCATTGCCCATGGTCTTAACAACTCTATGACAATACCTATCTGGTTTCATGTAGTACTTCACTAATCCTTGAAAGTTACGGGGTACAGTTTACAATTCAACCCAGTGATTTTCAAACTTTTCAGTAGTTTAATAGTAATCTTAATAAGAAACCAACTATGTAAAACAAACAAAAGCCAGGCCACCCTGGTTAAAGCAGCGTAGACATCCCAGAGCATCACCCACAGAACTCACAGAACTCTCAGGAGTGTGATTTGAAACCAGTTTCTGGTTTTGGTTTTGGCTTTATAGTCCTCCTGAGTTTGACTCTAATTCTGAGTCCTAAGCCAAAAAGCAGTGTGATATTCTGGTCCAGTATTTAAAAACATTGAAAAGATCTCTAATATATGCCTTTCTTTTCATATATTAACAAACAACTGTTAATTATTAAAGTAAATAATTTAAAGCTGCAGAAGACCTTCTCTATAAATCTTAAGTTACTGTCTTTAGTGCTTTTACTTATGCTTGTTTTGGTGGTTTCTTGAAATAAATTATTTCATGTTTTTGTTTTAGATCTGGTAGAGGACGGAAATTAAGTGGAGACCAAATAACTTTGCCAACTACTGTTGATTATTCATCAGTTCCCAAACAGGTAAAACTTTTTTTGTACATTGAATAAGTGCTCCCGAACCATATTTTTCAAAGTGGGTTGCAAACTATTAATGTGTCATGAAATTAATTTGGTAGTCACGGTCAGGATTTTTGTTGTTCTATTGTTAAATTTCTTTATTCTAAAATTTTAACTTTATTCTTTATTTTCTATTTCTCTGCTGAGATTTTCTATTTTTTTCTTTGGTTTTAAGAGTGTTTGCTGTTGCTTATTGGAGCATTTTTGCAATAACATATTTAAAGCCTTAGATAATTACATCATTTGTATCATCTTGGGTTTGTTGTCTGTTGCTTGACTTTTTCAAGTTGAGATTTATTGATTCCTTGTTTGCTGAATAATTTCAAGTTATTTCATGGATTTTTTTGAATATTATGTTTGAGACTATATCTTATTTAAATCCTATAAAGAATGTTATTATTTATTATTTCATCAGGCAATAGACCTAGTTAGGGATAGATTGTAAGTTCCAGTCCTCTTTCTGTGGGCTGTAGTTCTAATATCAGTTCAGTTTTTGAAGCATTTTCTTTTGCTTTGTTTGGTTGTTTTTATTTTAATGGTTGGAACAGAATGTCTAACTCACAGAGTGTTTCTTTCTTAACTTTTGATCTAGTTTTGCTATCTGGCATAAAATGTATATTTTCCCATTGGTCAACAAATTTTGAAAAAACCACTGTTTTAGAAAGCTCATTTTTGTAATGAATGATGAAATTTTTGAATGACAATGCTGATCATTTAAATTTAGACAGATGTGGAAGAGTGGACTTCCTGGGATGAGGATGCACCCACAAGTGTCAAGATTGAAGGAGGGAATGGGAATGTGGCAACACAACAAAATGCTTTAGAGCAACTGGAACCTGACTATTTTAAGGACATGACACCAACTATACGGAAAACCCAGAAGGTACGTTAAAGATGTGTGCTCTTGGAAATTAAACTATGAGACTGCGCTTCAGATTCCTGTAATTAAAGCTAGACAGTATACTTAGTATTTGGTAGAAAGCCTATTTCTAACTGTCATTGTGTTTTTTGTCATATTAGAGAAGTTTATATATTCAAGTGAGCTGGCCATAGATCTGGTAAATTGTACCCCCACATCTTTTAAAATTATATCTAAGCGTTCATAGAAATCCTCCTGTATGTCAGATTCTAGACTCCAGTCTCTACTGTGAAGACTAAACTGAACAAGATACAGTTCTAGCCTTGAAAGAATTCATAGTACAGTGATTTCTACAAACCAGTAATACTGATAGTATCCATTGTTTATAACATTATCAAACTGATGCAGAGCTCTGAGAACTTAGAGTAATTGTGGTGGGTTTGCATAGTCATTCACACTTTATTTTATCCCTTTTGAATTGAATGTGGACAGTCACTTCAATATGCAGGAAATTATTAGCAAAAGAACAATGGCTAAGCAGTTTTCTTTCTTTTTATCAAAATAGTACATGTACATTTAAAATTTATTTTTAAATTAAAGATATAGAAAAGCTTATAATGAAAAGCAATACACTTCTGCCCCAACATTCTTCAAACCAGTTCTACTAAAAGCAGCCACTCACAATTTTTTCTGTTTATCTGTATACAGTATTCTTATCTTGCTATTCTTAGGCCAGTCACAGGTATTGTCTACCAGCTTCACACTGTGGTAAATGGGGGTTTATTTCATACCACCCTTACACCCATTTCAAATAATGTAATGCTATTATTCCCGTCTACCTCATCAATCATCCTGCTGTTTCCAAAAAAAAAAAAAAAATTTACTTTAAGTGCCATTTCTTATTCAGTCAAGCATAGAAAATATTTCCTATGAATATATTTCATAAAATGAGGACACTGTTTATTCTGCAGTTCTCTAATAGGGTTTTCACCCTCTTCTACCGTCCAGTCAGTTTTAGCTGTACATTTATTTTTAGATGTTCAAGGCTGATAACATTGACATACTGTAATCATAGTTGTTTTTATTTGTCCAAATGTCTCAGTGCTGAAAAGCATTAAGTTGTATATTTTTCAAGGAGTTTTAAGTGAATTTCTTAGTAGATGAATGCTTTTTGTTTTGAAAGTCTATTGCTGCTCTTAATAGGAACTTAGTATATTACAAGTAATACCTTAGTAAATTAGAATGAAAGTACTTTTAAGGTACAAAGCTAATACTACTGGCTTGAAAGAGTTAATGTGTTCATAGGTAGCCACATGCTTGGAGAGCTGGTTATACTTTTGGTAGGACAGTGACCCTATCCTACCAGAGGATATGCTTTAAGAAAATATAGAACAGGAAAGAAAGGCAGAACATATTTTGAATAATTATAAAATGCTTTGGTCAGTTAATTCTTCTCTTTTTATAGAGTGGTGTGTAAAATGTTTCCATAATTCTATTTCAATTAATCTTTCAGATCATCATTAAGAAGCGAGAACCATTAAATTTTGGCATCCCAGATGGTAGCACAGGCTTCTCTAGTAGACTAGCAGCTACACAAGATATGCCTTTCATTCATCAATCTGTAAGTATGTTAATTGTATCTAGGCAAGAGATTGTTTTTTTCATTTCTGTTTTTTTTAAGGAAAAATAAAAAAATTAAAATGACTTGAACATAGTATTTGTATGACTTTGGAACTGGTTTAGCAGATCAAGAGCAGTTGCCAGTCCTGTCCTTTTATGAGACTCTAAATTACATCAGATACTAAGATCAGAGTCCACTGCACACATAAAAGATGGAGACAAAAATGTGAAAATATAAAAGTATGACCTTTAAAGAGATTACCCCTAAAATCTAACCTCAATAGCAGCTTTTTTTAAAGTAAATTATGAATTATTAAGTTAAAGACTTATATGTACATTTAAAGTGTGGTTTAACTTAAAATGGATTTGACTTAAATACAACACTTTTAAGGACAAAAGTAGTGAAGAAGGTATATGTTTTCAACTTTGGAGGCCATCAGATTCATCTTTGAAACTTTTGAAACACATCACTGTCCAAACCCATCCCCAGCTTTTAAGTATTGATATGTTTTGATTATTTTATGCAGTTATCTTACTCATTTAATTATTTCCTCACTAACTAAACATTCCAGAATGAGCATTTTCATTGGTTTCTGGAAGGAAAAAGTGAACTTAGAGGCCTGGCCTGGGGAATAGTGGAAGCTAGTGTGGCCTGCCTAATGGTATCAGGTAAGACAGGCAAAAGGAAGCACAATACAAAAGTACTCCAATAAAGAGTAAACTTTTCCTGACTTGTCATTTTTGCATGGGACCCAGACAATAAGTGCCATTGAAAAGTCTAGAAAATTACTTGTGCTTAAAGGGAGATGACTGTACTAGGTTGGAAACGTAGGTTCTTCGAGTTCGTTCACCTTCCCAGCCGAAGAGTAGTCCAGTCAAGCATCTAATCCAGTGTGGGGTCAGCCTCTCTCTTCTCTTTCCCCCCACTTACACACTCCTTCTTCTTACTCAAGAGAGAGAGAAACAGAAGGTATGTCCTATTCTTATTTTTTCCAAACTAAAGTAGGAGAAAGTAAAGGAAAAGTTAGGAAAGTAAAGGAAAAGTTAGTATATTAAAGGAATATTCTTTAAAACATGAAATAGGAAGAAAGCTGGACTTGCTGAGACTTACGTATGGAAGGTCATGCGTCTCAGGAAACCCCTTAGTTCCAGGCACACCAGGGGCAGTCATTTGATCCTGTAGAGGATGTGATAAGAAAGTGAAGAAGACACAGGGCAGTGATGAGGTCTGAGTTATGCTTTAAAATATATCCTCTTCTTGACCACTGAGTGGAAAAAGGATGAAGCGAAGTTAGTCTCTCAGTCGTGTCTGACTCTTTGTGACCCCAAAGACTGGGGCTCGCCAGGCTCTTCTATCTGTAGGATTCTCCAGGCAAGAATACTGGAGCGGGTTACCATTTCCTTTTCCGGGAGATCTTCCTGACCCAGGGATCGAACCCAGGTCTTCTGCACTCCAAACTGCAGGTAGACTCTTTACCGTGTAAGCCACCAAGGATGGCTCTTGACTGTTGTAATTTTGTTTTGTTTTGTTTTATTGTAGCCTGAATTAGGTGACTTAGATACCTGGCAGGAAAACACCAATGCTTGGGAAGAAGAAGAAGATGCGGCCTGGCAAGCCGAAGAAGTTCTGAGGTATTTGAGTAATATTTACACTGTCGCTGGAGTAGAACCGGTTTTGTTCATGTTACATTTAAGGTCAAGAAAGTATCTTCTGCCAAATGTTATATTTTTCTTCCTTCTCATTTGAGCCTTAACCAATCTGGGATAGTTTTTTTGTATTTCAGACTACATGTACTATTTTATATGATTAAAACCTCACAGAAACCAACAATTTAAAGCATTATAGATACAAAAGAATAATTTACTAACGAAGAAGGAGATTGTCTACATACAGACACCATATTGTACTGTATGCTTCATACTTCATTCCCTATAAAATGTATCTCTTGAAATGTGAGTCACGACGATGTATTAATATGTTCTCTGGGTCAGAAATTGCAGCTTTAGTTCTGTTTCCCCATGGCCTAGCATAGTCCAGCCCTGCTCGTTCAGTATAGTAGTGAATAGCTCCACTGGGTTTCTGTGGTCGTGTCCGCTCTTGGCTGCTGCACGCGGGATCTCTCTTGCAGTGCCTGGACTCTGTTGCAGCGCTCGGGCTTAGTTGCCCGTGGCCTGTGGGATCTTAGCTCTCTGTGCATGTGTGCTCAGTCGCTAAGTTGTCTCCAGCTCTTTGTGATCCCAAGGACTGTAGCCTGTCAGGCTCCTCTGTCCATGAGATTTCCCAGGCAAGAATACTGGAGTGTGTTGCCATTTCCTTCTCCAGGGGATCTTCCCAACCCAGGATCAAACCCAAGTCTCCTGCTTTGGCAGGCGGGTTCTTAACCACTGGAAGCCCCCAGCACTGCTATTTGAAAGTAATGTGTGTTGCACTCTACATTTGTATGTGTGTTTCACCTGAGGTACTTGAAAGCCCTGAGGTAGATAACATAAGTCATAATACTTACTGCCTACTCTACAGAAGATACTTTTTCTGGAGGTTTACAAGTTTGTTTTTGTTAGTTATGTTCTTTTTTCTTTGTTTTTGTGAAGAGTAAACTTAATTCTTGCTACTACCGCATTAGATCAAAGAGTAAAAAGAAAATTTACCTTGAGAGTTTGTGACTGTTATCACTGATAAAAACTCTATGTAAATATATCTGAATTACTTTTGCATTTTAAAGATGATAAAGTAAAATATAGCAGTATGTTTTCTTCAAATATGGTTTTTATAATTGGGATAAAAAAATGAATTACCCTTATCTGACCATCTTGAAACAACTGGTTTCATTTTTGTATTTTCCTTTCCCATGTTTACCAATAAATTGTAATTACCTTGAGTAGCCAGCAGAGGGTGCAGTTAAATAACTGAGTTAAGACTGACTTTTTTGGTCTTGTCAGTACTGTTTTCAGCATTTTTTTTTTTAAACAGAAGGAGGTCACATTATAAAAGTCAGTAAAGGTGTGACAGTTTTAAATATTTAGTTCCTGTTTGATAATCATTCAGTATAAAGGAAACAGTTTTAAAACTGTAAACAGCAACATTTATGTTCCATGAATTGTCAAAAAAAGATGTCACTTTTTTAAACTCTATTTCTTTTGGATATATATCATAGAAGTCTGAGTATTTTTAGAACGTTTTGGAATTGGGACTTAGTGATGATTGGTTTATCAACCACAAGGATAAAGGAAGGGGCTATTCATTTTGAATCTAATCATCTTAATGACAGCACTGTAGAGTTTATGAGTTCACTGATCATAGCTGAACATTCACGGTATAAAAACCATCTCTTTTTCACCCTGTCATCGTGCACCCTGAACAAAACAAGACAAGACAAAAAAACCTCCGCAAACTCCGTGCTTTTGAAACAACAGCTTGGGAGGCGGAGACTATTAGTCAGTAATAGACATGCTTCAAGCTGCAAGTTGCATAAGTAGAGCCAAAGACACCTGGAGGCTTCCATATGTTGTTACCACCCCCAGGAGAACACTGAGAATTTTAAAAGTGTATCCATAATCCATGGCTTCTATCCTAGCCTGTTTCCCATTGCTACTTTAAATACTACCAGTACTATGATCAGTATCATTAAGGAAAAAATTCTGGTACTTTAATCATTCCAGACATGTATCTGGACAAGAAAAATATATTTTATCAGCAGTAATGTCCAAGTTGCCTCTGGTACCAGGAAGATTAATTGTTGATGCTTATATTTCTGCTGGTAACTAGGTCAGAGCTGGATTATCTTATTTGTTTGTAACCTAGCAAGCCTTTCATAATTCTTTTTCTTTTTTCTGCCACTGACATTTTGATGTTTTTAGTGCATATTATCAGTTTTTCTTGAAAGTGAACAGAGCTAATGAAAAGTAGATTTTTTAAAACTATTCTTTTGGAATTTTAATTAGTTGGTGGTGATGGTCAAATGTTGCCTAAAGTAAGTCTCTCTACTTTGTTGAATTTTGGTCATCCATACCTCTGCTTACTCCCATTTATAAGTATGACTGAGAATTATATATATACCTTTCACTTGCTATAGCCAGCTTTGAGCTATCCCGTGTATGGGTAATGCACGTTAGATTTTTCTATATATAACCCAGTGTTGCCTGTCCTGTGCCCTACTGCTTCCTTCCTCAGCCTTGCATGCTTCTTGACTTACTTTCTCAGACCCTAAGCCTTCAGATCCAGGACCAGCTTCTGTTCTCCATTCTCCTATTTCATTACCCTACTCCTGTCCCCACTTTCCATACGAGTCAGTCAATAAAGATAGAGCACTTATATGTGGAATCTAAACTATGACACAGGGACTTCCCTGGTGGTCCCAAGGTTAATACTTTGCCTTCCTGTGTAGGGATGCGGGTTCGATGTGGCCAAAAAACCAAAACTCAAAGCAAGCAAAGTTGTAACAAATTCAGTAAAGACTTTAAAAGTGGTGCACATCAAAAAATCATTTAAAAAATAAATAAAATATGATACAAATGAACCCATCTACGAAGTAGAAACAGACTCACAGACATAAAGAACAGACTTGTGGTGCTGGGGTGGGGTGGGAGGTGGGGGTATGGATGGGGAGTTTGGGATCAGCAGATGGAAACTATTATATATAGAATGGGTGAACAATGAGGTCCCACTGTATAGCACACAGACTACATTCAGTATCCTGTGATAAACCATAATGGAAAAGAGTATTAAAAAGAATATATATATGTGTATATATAACTAAATCACTTTCCTGAACAGTAGAAATTAACAGAACATTGTAAATCAACTATAGTTCAATTTAAAAATCAATAAAGATAGAAGTGTTTAGAGGTTCTATATCAGTAGAGTTAGGGAGGAGCTGGGAGAAGGCACTTCATAAAGTATAATTATTAAATTTCCACCATTCTGTCCCTTCATAATTGAAGTGAAGTGAAAGTTGCTCAGTCGTGTCTCACTCTTTGTGACCCCATGGCCTATACAGTCCATGGAATTCTCTAGGCCAGAATACTGGAGTGGGTTGCCTTTTCCTTCTCCAGGGGAATCTTCCCAACCCAGGAATCAAACCCAGGTCTCCCACATTGCAGGCAGAGTCTTTACCAGCTGAGCCACAAGGGAAGCCCAAGAATACTGGAGTGGGTAGCCTATCCCTTCTCAGTGGATCTTCCTGACCCAGGAATCTAACCAGGGTTTCCTGCATTGCAGGTGGATTCTTTACCAACTGAGCTATGAGGGAAGCCCTTCATTAGTAGAGCTAGTTAAATTTTAATCCTTAGAGTTCTAGCTTCTAATTGGAAGGTATGTCTTTGCATTTTGTTTTTGCATTGTGCTCTGTACGTCTGTGTTCTTGATATCCTTCAGCTGACAAGCTTTTAACTATTGTCATAGCAGGATATTTAGTCATAAATATCAGGCTTTTCTCAGAAGGAGATGTAGTCCAATGGAAATAGTGTTTTAGTGAAAATAATCTGAAGAAAAGGAGTCAGGAGATATAGGTTCTTAGCCTTATACTTAATCTTATGACTTCGGCCGTTTTACTTAGCCTGAATGCCCCATTTTAGTTATTCTTAAAACAGAGATAATACCTTTTTTATTTTGTAAGTCATGTTCTAAGGATTAAAAGAAGTACTATTTTGAAAATCCTTGAAATTTTCAAAGCAGTGAGAAGAATGAAGACTTTTTAAACTTACATTTGATGATAGTTGAAGGGAAGTGCTCTTTCTTTCTGGACCTTATTTGCCATTTTACCTGTGTAGTGTTCTCTAACGGAGAAGGCAATGGCACCCCACTCCAGTACTCTTGCCTGGAAAATCCCATGGACAGAGGAGCCTGGTGGGCTGCAGTCCATGGGGTCGCTAAGAGTTGAACACGACTGAGTGACTTCACTTTCACTTTTCACTTTCATGCATTGGAGAAGGAAATGGCAACCCACTCCAGTGTTTTTTCCTGGAGAATCCCAGGGACAGGGGAGCCTGGTGGGCTGCTGTCTGTGGGGTCACACAGAGTCATACACAACTGAAGCGACTTAGCAGCAGCAGCAGTGTTCTCTAAAAGTAAAAATATGCTTCTTTTCAGGCAGCAGAAGATAGCAGACAGAGAAAAGAGAGCAGCAGAACAACAAAGGAAGAAAATGGAAAAGGAAGCCCAGCGGCTAATGAAGAAGGAACAAAATAAAATTGGTGTGAAACTTTCGTAACAAATGTTCTTCAGATGTCCTAGTGCCAGTGGGAGAAATGCGAGCTCTACAAGCCAAGCAGCATTTATATGGAGCCAAAAGTATTTTCAGAATACAAATACCCTGCTTGATTTTAATGCATTCATCAGCCAGCCAGGACACCAGGATTCTCTCAAAGCCCCCTGAACTCTTAGTGACTGAGACTCAGAGAACAAAAAAGACTTATGAGACAATATTTTCTTCAGTGTGTTCCAAGTGTACGACAATTGTTTGTTGTAGAAAAATTATTACAAATGGAATATATCAGTACCTCTTCAAGCTAGTGTTTCTAGCTGATTCAATGGGTGTAAAGAATTCTATGATGGGAAAGAATTCTGCTGTCTATAGTGCTTTCCTTCAATGTGTATAATGTTAAAATAAATAATTTTAAATATTTGTTTGTTTCCATGATTACCCAACCTAAATCAGACAGACTTGCAGGGCTTTAACTTCTTATTTCTGTTGTCAGAAGCTCGTGTTGGCATATATTTGCTCTGACTTGAACTGGCATTCATTAAGGCATCTGGTCATTTCAGTTTTCAAGAAAATGACGTTAAATGCAATAATTTTATTTATCACAAACATTTTATACGTCATTGTTTTCTTTTAGATGGTGTTGTAATGTTTTACTTATTTGTAATTTATATTGCATGTATAAACATACCGAAAATAAGCTAAAATGGCAAATTTGTTTTACATTATTATAATTTGTGAGTTTTAAAAGCTAGTATTTGTAGTTTTTCTCTGTCATTGTAGATTTTAAGATGTTATGGTATCTTTAAGTACCTTAGCTCCTCTCTGCCAAAAGCCATTAATTTACAAATGCATAAAGCCTTCAGTTCTACTGTTTCAAAGCTTTTAGATGATTTCTGTATCAGTTTTGTATAATGACATAATGCAAGTTACCTATGTTGTTTACTAAGGTAACATTGATTTATTAAACCAAGATAGGAATAATAATACTTCTATTTTTGGATGTTGACAAGCTCCAAAATAGTTTTCAGAAAATAGATATAGACTGTGTTCATAGGGGAAAGTGTAGATTTGATAGTTTAAAATCTCATTAATTTTGTCTCCCCATTTAAAATACATCCAGCCTGACCTTCTTTGGCTTTGGAATTTAAGATTTTTACTTTCTTAAAAATTGCTGCCCAAAATTAACATTTTGTGAGTTTTTAAAATGTCATAAATACAAGCCAAATACTGCTAATTCATTGGCATTAAAGTGATATTTCATAGTAAAATCACAAACTATACAATAAACTCCTTAAGTTCTTAGCCTAAGCATCTAGACTAAATGCGGTTGTTTTTTTATTTTCTTAGAATTTTTATTGGAGTATTGTTGATTTACAATGTTGTGTAATTTCAGATGTACAGCAAATGAAATAGGTTGAAATTTAACTTTGGTAAAAAGCTTCCTGTTATAGCCCCAAGCTATATTTTCAGTTATGGTTATTAGCTTTTGCCAGTGAACTCCCTATTAAATAGAATTAGACTCAAATTTGTAATAATAAATGAATTTATGTCCTTTGTATTTATTTATTTTTAGTTATTATGGGAATGCTACATGATTTCTCTAAACCGAGGGTTCATAAAGGCTAATTTTCCTTCAGTACAATTGGTTTTTACTGCTTTTCCCCAGAGTGGACAAATATTGAAGTCTGCTTTGGTCATGATTTTCATGGGTGACCTTTTTTTGTTTGATTTTTTAATTTTTATTTAGAAGTAAAGACTGGATGGAATCACAGTCTGTATGATTAATTAGGAAGAAAGAGATTTTTCTCATGGAAAGAATAGAGTGAATTCTTGTATTTTTTGACCTCTGTTGGTGTAAACTAGATTCCTGTGTTTTGCTGGGTATATTGTCCCAACAGAAGTCAGACATGATAAGCCCTTTATAGTAGCAAACTGGTTCCTTCAGCTTCTAAATTTATGGTTTCTGTTTTTTCCGTAATTTTAGCAAAGGATTATCAGTTTTAGGAGCTTATTAGTAGAAGTTAAAAATTCAAGATTCATCCTCTAGTTGAATCCTGGCTCTGTTTTAGTGGCATCTTTGAGTCAATACCCAGCATCTGAATTCCTCATTTTCGACATGCACTTGCCAGGGCAGTGACCGTTCCTGGATGAAGATTGGTGCTTGGGAAGCAGGTGGTAGCTATGGAAACTGGCGTCTGGATTGATCTTCAGCACCACGCTACAAGCTACTACAACAGAATAAATCTAACCACAGCTAAAATGTTCCAAAAAGCCGAAATTTTGTCATTATAGGTGCCCCTTGTTCTATTACACTTCGCTTTATTGTGCTTTGCAGATAGTGTGTTTTTAACAAATTGAAGTCTTCTGGCAACCCTGTGCTGAACAAGCTTATCAGCACCATTTTCCCAACAGCCTTTGCTCACTTCTTTTACATTTCGGTATTTTCACAATATTTCAAACTGTTTCATTATTATATTTGTTATGGTGTTTTAGGGGTGTGAACCACACCCGTATAAGATAGCAAATTTAGTGGATAAATGTGTGCGTCCTGCCTGCTTTACCAACTAGCCCTTCCACTGCCTTTCTCCCTCTCCTCCCACCTCCCTATTTCCTGAGACACGGGAATATTGAAACTAGGCAAATTTAAAACTTTACAATGGCTTCTCTAAGTGTTCAAAAAAGAGTCACACAACTCTTTCTCTCAATCAAAAAGCTAGAAATGATTTTAGTCGTGAGAAACACCCACTGAAAGCTGAGATAGGCCAAAACTAGGCCTCCTTGGGCCTAACAGCCAAGTTGTAAAGAAGATGGTGGGTCCATGAAGAGTTTATTTTACTAGCTGCTACTGCTGCTGCTGCGAAGTTGCTTCAGTCGTGTCCAACTCTCTTCAACCGCATAGACGGCAGCCCACCAGGCTCCCCGTCCCTGGGATTCTCCAGGCAAGAACACTGGAGTGGATTGCCATTTCCTTCTCCAATGCATGAAAGTGAAAGTGAAGTCACTCAGTCGTGTCTGACTCTTAGCGACCCCATGGACTTCAGCCCACCAGGCTCCTCTGTCCATGGGATTTTCCAGGCAAGAGTACTGGAGTGGGATGCCATTGCCTTCTCCAATTTTAGTAGCAAGTAACTTGTTTTTCCCATTTACGCAGATTTTTAAAATTTAAGTTCCTCTCCCCTCATCACGGAGAAGGCAATGTCACCCCTCATATCAAAGACAGCTTTTTTCCTTTGTGTCATTTACTTCCACTTTCTTTAATGCATCCAAGGCTGCTCCAAGGTTATAGCAACAGCTGATAACACTTTCTGTTTACTTGGCTTTCTACCTTTTTCAGTGTCCGTTTGTCACAGCCTTTGGACTGCTCAGTAACCAGAGTAAGTTTCGAGAGTATCAGATGCTTTTCCATCAGAAGCCTCAATCTCCTAGGGCTGTAAAGAGCCACTTTTCTAGGAGCCTGCTTGTCATCACCCCATAAAACAGATTTCTACCCTTGCAGAGCTGCTGTGGACACTGCTAATCACAAGCTGGAGTGTTACAGAGAAACTCTAGCCGAAAGTCGGTG
Source organism: Bos taurus (assembly GCF_002263795.3). Lineage (NCBI taxonomy): Eukaryota > Metazoa > Chordata > Mammalia > Artiodactyla > Bovidae > Bos > Bos taurus. The sequence continues at coordinate 54,840,456 of NC_037341.1, read as the reverse complement.
GTCACCCATGTCAATCTCCGCCTTTCCCATCAGGGAACTTCATGGCTGTTTAAAGGACTTTGCCTATTTACTGCTCTGATCACATCCATTTTGAGAGCTTCTCAGAGTTCTCCAGCTGCTGTAGAGATGTAGCAGTATTAAAGTGCCTGCAGTTGCAAATCTTTTAAATGGAGGTGGTGGCATTAAGGATTAACCGAGACAGTGTTCAGTACAGTGCCTGATGCACACATAACAGGTGCTCAGCAATGGTAGGTGTTGTGGGCTCCTAGACACACTTCTTTACAAGTCCCTGCACACACTTCCTCCTCGTGGGATCTTGTGCACACCTCCCATACATTACACCACCCATTGATGTTGCAGCCCTTTCCCTGAGCAGAGTGGGGAAACTTGACTGATCTTAACTAAGTTCATTTTTACACACCTTTAAGTTGAACTCTAATAAGAGGAAAGTTTTACTTGGTGCTCGGCACCACCTAAGAATTTTAACTATCAATGAATGACTCCTCATAATCCAGGGAGGTGAACATTATCCCCACTACATGTGTAAGGAAACTAAAGCTTGGAAAGGCATTGTGTGCCAGCTTAATTTAAAAGAAATCAGTAAGCTTTGGGAGCAGGTTTTTTAGTGGTTAGGTCAACATTCTAAGTGGACTGTGATTTCCAAAGCCTCTCTTCTCTTGATGAAACTATGAGCTGCCAAAGAGTGAGCTTTTAGGAATTCCTCTCTAGTTCTTAAATGGCGCTAGTGGCAAGAACCTGCCTGCCAATGCAGGAGGTGTAAGAGACGCGGATTCTATCCCTAGGTCGGGAAGATTCCTTGGAGGAAGGCATGGCAACCCACTCCAGTAATCTTGCCTGGAAAATCCCATGGATAGAGGAGCCTGGCAAGCTACAGTCCATGGGGCCGCAAAGAGTCGTACATGACTGAGACACAGCACTGCACAGCACAGTGTGAAAATTAGTAAGACTGCTTTCATTTTGCATTTTATCCATACAACCAAGTCAGAAATAACATGCTGGTTCAGAAAAATTAAACGTCAGTTTAAAATGCCAGCACCTATTGTTTACTGTAGAAAGTGAGGCTACCAAACCACTTCAAACTCTGTTAGCTATTTGATTGCAAGAAAGGAGAGGAAGGATCTTATTCACCATCAAATTAGAGAAATACTGCTGTTGTTAATGGCTTTCATATTCTAGTCTATTAAAGCTATGGTCTAGCAAAATTTTAATTTTTCAGTTATTCAAATAGCTTTGATCAGAAATGATAACTTTCAAGGAACAAGAGCGAAAATATCTCTGAAGGTGAGTCAGGTAGGATTGGCACAGGGAGGAATTCTGTGACCATGAGGAGAAAAGTTCTGATACCTGCCTTTAATAGCATTCAGTAGGGGAGCCTAGGCTTCTCTGGTGGCTCAGATGGGAAAGAATATGCCTGCAATGCGGGAGACCTGAGTTCCATCCCTGGGTGGGGAAGGTCCCCTGGAGAAGGGAAAGGCAACTCACTCTAGTATTCTCGCCTGGAGAATTCCATGGACAGAGCAGCCTGGAGGATTATAGTCCGTGGGACCGCAAACAGTCAGACGTGACTGAGTGACTAACACACACAGACACAAGGGAGCCTGGACTGTGGGTTTTACATCATCATTTCACATCCATAATCCCAGATGCCTCCATGGCCTCTGTAGATGGAATGAGAGATCCTCTTCCCAGTCAAATCAACAGAGAGTGGCCAACGAAGTTCTGTGAGAAATGGTTAGAAAACATCTCCATCAAGCAGGAAACATCTCCATTAAGCATTCGATTGTTTAGGACAGTAGAGGATAGAGTCCTTCAGCATTATCCAGAGTACTTACTCTTCCAACGAACTGAGAGTTACCACCAGGAGCTCTTACATGAACCGGCAGTTTTCAAAGAACTGGTATATGGTGAACTGGCTTTCAAACTGTTCTCAGAGGTGACCCTGGAACCACTGCCGGAGATGAGAGAGAGGCAGATGGGAGGTCTCCAGGACTGGTGTGCTGTTCCCAGATCTGCACTTTTGTGTGTTCAGTGTATTAGGTTTTTTAATGTTGAAAAATTATTTTGACAGAGACGTGCCGTGCCTTTTACAGAACTTAAACACTGCTGAAATATTCCAGTATTTTAACACAAACTCTTTTGAGTAGCATTTAAACCTTTTTTTAATTTTAAAATTCTTTGAAATCATTGTATAACGATTAGTTACCACAATCACTGTGACTGAGGGAGAATCTGGTCAAAGCGGAGCCTGCCTTCCTGTGGTTTAAAAATAACTACCTGACTTACTTCACTCTGTAAAGTGGGATCTGGGTTCGTTGTAAAGCAATTATCCTCCAGGGAAGGGCAGGGAAACTACCTGATAGAAACTTGTATTCTATTTGGATTTCTAATTGATTTCTCAGGACCATTGGGCGTTTGTTGACATTCTTTCAAGACTTGATTTCTGTAAACTGCTGTTTTTAATGGCCCAAGTTACTGCTTCATTGTACACATTTTGCCTGGCAAGACTGGGAGTAAGTGAATTTTGTAAAAGAGCTCACTGAGCCAAAATGGAAGTCAGAAACCACCCCAAAACTTTTAAAATGAAAAATCCTCAAGAGAAAAAATGTATCAGACCCAACCACGACTAAGGCAGGGCCTAAGACAAACACAAATCACAGACTTCCTTTTTCTTCTGCCACAAATGCCAGAAACGCCTGGCATCTGAGTGTATTGCATTTTTTTTTTCTCCTTTCTGAACAGCTCAACTTGGAAAGGTCAGCCTATCCCTTTGGGAAAAATCTTTTCTTGTAAATTGGAACGTTTGCACACAAAACTGTAGGAAATGTTTAACATTTGCTTTGATGGGACAGCAGTTTGTTCAATAGAGTAGAATTGTTCTTCTTTTTCCATTTTCCTGTCTGTTTGTACATCACAGGCACCCAAATTATGGAAAGCAACTTTGAGGCGCTTCTTTCTATGGGGTCAGATGATCCTGTCCACAAAACCAGCCAACGCCTTGGACTTCCGAAACGCAGGCTGTGTTCCCTCTTTTATTTACTCCGAGGGACTCATTTGTAAGAGACTTTGTTCTGAATAAAAGCAGTAATTTTCCACAGACTATACATAGTGAAACCCTGGAAAAGGAGGAGGAGGAGGTGGTGGAGGAAGGAAATAGGGAGAAAAAGAAAAGTGGAATAACCGCTCTAAGTTCTCCTGTTTTACCTTTGCACAAATTTGTTTCCATGTGTATAACACATGTTGTACACTGTCCAGTGTTTCAATGAATTAACTTTCTGTGAGTCTTCTGGTTTATGTTTTAAAAAGATACAGGTCATTAAGACAACAAAGCAAGTTGCTGTTTGTGATCAGCTGCCTCCAGTGTGATGATCAACATAAACGTTTGTGGTTCATGGATAAATCTCCTTCACCAGAACCCATCTTGCCATCCATCTTGAACTGATGAAGAACAGTGCTGATTTTATGTGGTTCTATTCGTTTCTGTAGCAACACATGGATACCAAAAGCACACTTACAATTTTTCTTAAAAATGCTTAACTTGGCAATGACAAAAAATAAACAACACAGGGAGGGATTGTAAGGAAGATGGCCAGATCTAGGTGTTGGTCTGGGCTGGACAGCAGGAAGGGACCTGAGTCAGCATGGTTCATTATTTTGGGAGGCTTCCGATTACTCACTTCCAGAAACGGCTTCCCTTTCATTTCTGCCAAGTCCCTCTGCTACTGAGTGTGTGCAGTGTGAGAACCCACATGTATCCCTGAGGCGTATGTGTGTCCCACGGAAGAAGTGGACTGACTATCCAAGACAACCCACTTCTCTCCATGGCTCCATCCTATCCCTCTCACTTCCCAAGGACTTCCCTCCTTCAATTAATTCTTTCTCTCCTAGGTCATCAGTTTCTTTCTTCATTGGCTCAGTCACAAAAGTGTACAAACATTATTTCTTCTCGGTATTGAAAAAAATTAAACAAATCCTTGCAACTCATATCCCCTTATAATTATTACCCACAGCCCGCCTCTTCTTCATAGTAAAACTTCAAAATAAGTTAGCTGCACACATTGATTCTTTCTCTCTTCCACTCACTCTCCAACCTACTCACATCTAGCTTCAATTCCCATTTTTGCAATAAAATGATCTCCACAGTCACTGAGATTTTGTTGTCAAAGCCAGTGGACACCTATCTGTTCTCATGCAACTCAGCTTCTAATAGGACTTCAACACAGTTGACCATTCTCTGCTCTTGGCTTTTGGGATCCTGCCTCCACCAAGTTTTCCTCCTGCCTTTGGGCTGCCTCTCTCCAGATGTTTTGTTGGTTATTCATCCTCTATCTAGATGTGGAAGCACCATAGGACTCAGTTCCCAGCCTTCTCCTCTTTACACCCTCCCTGGATGATTTCATCCATCCCATGGTTTGACATAGTGTGTGAATGCTGAAGAATCCTGGTCCTGATGACTCCTGTGATTTTCACATTCATACACACCATTACTCTCTTGACATCTCAAATTCATTGTTTTAAACTCGTTTCTCTTGGACTTTTCCATTCTCAGTAAATGACACCACTATTGAGCCAGATGCTCAAGTCAAACACTGTGAGACATCCTTAGTTTCTCTTCCTTAAACCCTACCTCATCTCTTCCCCATATTCCACCTATCAGGAAATCACATCAGTTTTCTTTTTAAGATATATCTTTAATTGTTCAACTTCATCTTTATATCCACTTCTACCTCCAAATTGTCATCATCACTTATTCGGACTATCACAATGGTCTTCCTGCTGTCACTCCTGCTCCTGTACATCCTGCACAAAGCAGACAGAGTTTATTAAAAAGAAGAAAAACCAGATTGTATCATTGCCCTGTATAAAGTCTGTTAATATTTCTCACTGCTCTGGGAATAAATTCAAACCAACCCTCCCACGGTTTGCATGGCCCCATATGAACTAGCTTGTCCTCCCCTTCTCAACCACCTCCTTCCCCTCACTCTGCTTTAGACACACTGGCCTCCTTGATGTCCCTCTAACATATCCAGCCCTTTTCTGCCTCAGAAACTTTGCCTCTGTTCTTTCTGCAACATTTGACCTCCCATATCGTCACTGATTGGCTCTCTTTCATCTGTTAACACTAACATTGTTGGCATTTCTTCAGATATGTGTTCCTTGCCTTTACCCCAAATCTCTTGTTCAAAACATCTTATTTCCTTGGAAGCACTTACCATTATTCAGAGTTAACTTGTTCATCCGATGGCATGTTCTGTGTCTTTCACAGATAGAATGTAAGCTCCCTGAGGGCAGAATCCTTGCCTGTCCCCTTCATTATTGGTAACAGACCTAGCAAGGTGTCTAGGATGAGAGCACCCAATAAGTATTTGTTTGATGAATTCATTCAACAGCTCTGATTAGAACTCCCTATTATGTGCCACCTACCGTTCTAAGCTCTTGACATTTATCTGTGAATAAAACAGAACACAGATCCCTAATATTTTAGTGGGGCAGATGGGCACTAACTAAGACATAGTCAGCAAAAATATAGTATGTCCGAGGGCATGGCAACCCACTCCAGTATTCTTGCCTGGAGAATCCCATGGACGGAGGAGCCTGGTGGGCTACAGTCCATGGGGTTGCAAAGAGTTGGACATGACTGAAGCGACTTAGCACACAAAGCTGATTAGGTGCTGTGGAAGAATTGTTTCTGGGGAAAACTTAGGATATTCTCCAGTCTCTTCCCTTTGTGTGCAAAGTGGAAAAGGCATGTGCTTTGCACACTTGAAACCTTGGCTTCTACAGATGAATGATGACACTCTGAGCAATTTACCTCTTTTAAGGCTCAGCTCCTTTAACTGTAAAATAGAATAATACCCACTTCTCCAGGCTGGTGTAAAGAACAAATGAAATAATACAGATTTGATACTATCTCATCCCTTCCAGTCACCCACCCTCACCCTATCACTCCAAGGACAGAAGCCAAATGGTGCAGTATTTCCTCCCTCTCTGAACCCCTAGCATGCTTTCAAACAAAATCAACCCAAATTCCTGAAAACACTCAGTGTATTTAAATAAGTACAGGGTTGGCCAAAAGTTCGATTGGTTTCTTCTGTTACATCTTATGAAAAAACATGAACAACTTTGTGGCCAACCCAACATGGGGACAAACAAGTGTACGGATAACCGCAGAGCAAACAATCAAAGCTACTTTTACTCAGAAATAATGCTTCGTAAACATTTTTTCAATTGTAGTCTCTATTTATTTCTATTTTTGGCTGTGCTGGGTCTTCATGGCTTCATACACTTTTCTCCGGTTGTGGCGAGCAGGGGCTACTCTACAGTTGCGCTGCAGTACTTGGGCTTCTCCTTGCAGCGGCTTCTCTTGTTGCAGAGCATGGGACTCTAGGGCTCTCGAGCTTCGGTAGTTATGGGGCTTGGGCTCAGTAGTTGCAGTTTCCAGGCTCTAGAGTACAGGCCCAATAGTTGTGGCACACGGACTTAGCTGCATGTGGGATCTTCCCAGGTCAGGGATCGAACCTGTGTCTCCTGCATTGGCAGGTAGATTCTTTACCACTGAGCCACCAGGGAAGCCCAGAAAATAATGCATTTTAAAAGATAGAGTGGGAAGTCCTCGCCTTTATTGAACAATTATTTTTCCCTCTTTATCATGTAATTCCATTTTTACAGTTTCTACTGTTAAAGATGGAAGGGTGTGCCATCCATATAGTCTTTCTTATCATATGCAGAAGTAAAATCACAGAGATAGTTATTTTATAGGAGGATAGAACATTTATTTCAATGGAAACACTAATCTTTATTTTCATCATGCTTTAGTGTGTGGTTACAAACAATTTTCAACAAAACACTATATATAATAAGCAAAAAATAAGTTAATACAATGTAAACCTTACATACAGTTTCATCAATTACCAGGTTTAGGAACACACAAGCCATTTCAGACTCTGGAGCTACATTTAGTTTTAAAAAAACTGCAAACACTCAAACCTTATCAACCCCAATTAAGACACTAAAGAGCTATTCAAGACTTCTTCCAACCCATTACACAAATACATTTTTATTTTTGGTTACAGTCCCCTGCTATGCACAAGACCATTGGAATGCTGTTAACAATTACACATTTTTGAAAAACGGGACAAAGCAAAGCAAGGAGATAACATGCCAGCCTTACAGAAGCTGTCTTGAAAGTGCAAACTCTGCATTTTCTCTTCCTGAACCACTAGGATAATAAGCAGGGGTACCTTGGACGACAAGGGCAGGGTCACGAACATGCTTTCTCTATCACACCGGTGGGACATTGACTGGAACCAGGTCTCCATGCCTTTGAAGATACCTCCGGTTTTCAACAGGGAACAGGCTTTCAACTAAATATAGTGCAAATCAAATACCGAGGAGCAAAGAACGACAGAACCAGACCCGCCACCGGTCGACCCCGCGGCTTCTCCACCGGGCACCGTGCTGCACGGGGTGGGGGCAGGTGGGCCCACCCCACCGAAGCCACATCGTCTCTTTAGGTTTTGATGTGCTCGGTGGTGCGGCGGAGCGAGTGCAGGGCCACCACGCAGCAGCCCCGTAGCAGGGCCCCGATGTTGTACAGGGGATCCGTGCCCCCCCTCTGAGTACTGAACGCCCACAGCACGGTGGGGACCACGGGGGCCCCCACGGCCAGCAGATCCACCAGGAAGCTGCGGCTCCAGTAGCGCCCGGCGATGCCCCCTGCGCGGGCCAGTGGGCCCGGGCCGTCCAGCCTCACCTCCTCCTCCGCCGCCGCCGCCTCCGAGCCCGCAAAATCCAGCTCTCTCATGAGGCGGTTCCCACGAGCCTCGGGACCCGCCGCGGGGGACGGGGTCTCCACGGGAGACAAAAGGATGGCCGAGTTTGGATTCCGGGGAGTTAAATCGACCACGAAGGTGGAGATGGGCTCTGGGAAGCTTTCGGTCGAGTCGTCCCCGGACTCCTCGTCGGGGGTCGCGGCGCTGGAGGAGGGCCAGGGGTCCTGCAGCCGGAGCACGTGCCGGAGGAGCTCGGAGAAGGCCGGGCTGTAGGGCACCACGTCGGTCTGCACCGCCCGCTCCGCCACCGCGCGGCGCCCTCCGCGGCCCACCGCCGCCGCCTCGCCGCCCAGCGCCACGACCTCGGCTCCTGGCAGCTCCGGCTCCGGGATGGCGCCTGTCACCAGCTCCTCCAACACATCCTCGCCGGGGGCCGCGCCGTCTGCCCCCAGCAGCTCGCTGTCGGCCCCTTCTTCCGTGGCCGGCTCCTCCGGGGACAGAGCACCCTCCGTCGGCCCCAAGGCCGCGCCGAGGGCCAAGCCCTTCTCCGGGGACTCACAGGGGAAGTCGAGGCACAGCTCGTCCCTCAGCAAGCCGCTGTGCGCCATCTCCATGCTCTGGAGGAGCGACTCCAGCTTCTTGTTCTGAATGTTGATGTCCACAAAATATTTCTGAATGCCTTTGTCTTTATCGGCCAGGCTGCTCCGCATCGTTTCGATGACCTGTTTGAGTTGCTTGATCTCCTTCCGGGCCTCCTTGAGGGCCAGCTGGGCCTCCACCCGGTGGCACTCTTCCTCAATCCAGTCCTCGCGCATTCGGGCCAGCTGGGACTTCAGCTCCACGATCTCACTCTCCCTAGAGCCGGAAGACAAGGGCGACTCAGAAAGAAAAAAGGTCAACTCTGACACCCGCCTGGAGCCCATGCTCTCCCACCGGAAACGTGCAGGTTATGTAACTTTCTATTTTTTTTTTTTCTTTCTTTTGAAGGTATTAGCTCTGAACTGCCCCCCTTTTAATTGTAAAATAGCTAAGATAATAACAGTTACTAGAATCAGAAAAAAAATTTTGCTGTGATTGTTTTTCTCTCCTTTTTCATAGTGTCCACTCTATGTCTGACATGGCACTAAGTACTTTTCAAGCATCCTGCTTAGTCGCTCAGTCGTGTCTGACTCTTTGTGACCCCCATAGACTGTAGCCCGCCAGGCTCCTCTGTCCATGGGGATTCTCCAGGCAAGAATACTGGAGTGGGTTGCCATGCCCTCCTCCAGAACTTCCCAATCCAGGGATTGAACCAGGTCTCCCGCATTGCAGACATATTCTTTATATTCTTTACAGTGGTCTGAGCCATCTTTCAAGCATTATCCTCTGCTTAGTACAGACAGTTTTATTGCACTTTGCCTTATCATGCTTTGTAGATACTATGTCTTTTACAAATTGAAGGTTTGTGGCAACCCTGCTTTGTCAGACACTGATTAGCATTTTTTAGCAATTAAGGTATTTTTAAATTAAGGTTTGTACATTTTTTTTAGGTATAATGCTATTGTACACTTAATAGACTCCAGTGTAGTAAAACAACTTTTATAGGTGCTAAGAAGTGACAAATTTCATATAAATCACTTTATTGCAATTTGCTTTATTGCAGTGGTCTGGAACCAAACCTGCAATATCTCTGAGGCAATCCTGTACTTAATACTGGAAATTATTTTATTAGAACACATTAGAGTCTCTTAGCCTGCTTTAATCTCCATAGCCTACTCTTTCATATGTCCACAAAACAATTTGGGGAAGGAAAGTCCATATCACTTTTAATTATGTGTCAAAGGCAGAAGACAGACTGATAAACTTTAGCATTGCAAAACAGTTCTGATCATATTCCAATGATAAAAAAACTTTTTTAAACCATAAAAAGTTACATGTTTCAAGGACTTTATGAAATGTTGATAATTCTACCTCTTCTCAGGCTAGATGACATTAGATCCATCCTACACTGAAGGGAATGGTTAGCTTCTTCACAGGACAATATTTCTAGATATTTGTAAAAAAAATGTTTCCTTACATATAATTTCTTCCTAGTCAATGTAAATGTATGTATTCATTCTCTCAGTGACTAGGACAAGACCACATAGTCAGGATACTGACATATTTGAAGAGATGTTGTACATACTGCTTCTTTAAGTTTAGGCTTCACTATTCTCTAGTTTCACTGCCTTTCCACACCTCCCTCCTAGGGATTCAAACCATCCCAGAAATTCCTCAAAACATAAACCAAGACTTCCAGAAAGTATGATCTGACTCATGTCACCATCGACCCTGGTCAGAGCTCTCAGAAAAACTACCAAGCAAAAATCTGGCCTGTCCCAATACGTCAAAGGTCTTTTCTCTCTGAGATAAGATCTCTTAAGCTTGGGCTGTTGTTTTTCTTTTTTTTAATTACCGTAACACTTGGCCAAGAATAATGAACCTTTTCCTTCAGCACAGAAATAGCTTGCAGGAATCACAATGCACACGGCCATCCACTCTCTGACACATACAAACAGGGCTTCATAGGGGCCAGCTGTGTGTGACCCAGTCTACTGGAAGTACGGCATTGTTCCTGCAAGTGTTCTGTCCTTTAAAAATAGCTCTGCACACACCCAGCTCTTCACGTCAAAGCTAGACACACCCAGAAAAAGCAGAGGGTCCCTTCAAACCCAGGAGGGTTCCCTGAACTCCTAAGAGTCAAATCACTCAGGATTATGAAATGACTCTTCTGAGAGACTGAGTTAAGAAATCCGACAAAAATTAAATGAAGTAATTTTTCTTCTGTTCTACAGCGTGGGTTCACATTTCACTTTATGGAAAAAGAAAGCGTTCTAAATCACAGCGTGCAAGGAATGCGACTTCACCTCTCATGCAGTCGGCGCTCGGACTCCTTGAGCTTGGTCTTCAGGTGTCTCACCGTAACCTCTTTCTGCTGCAGAGGGGTCAAGTACTGCTCTGGATTTGGGGGTTTGACACCATGATTTTCACCACAGGACATGTACCTTCCAGACCGCCTGAAACAATCCAAGTAAATGAAATATTACTTTTTCTATAAAAAAGGAAAATTAAGGCACAGCTAAAACAGCTTGAGAAGAAACGGCAGCTGTGTGCCGGGATCTTAAAGCCCAACAGTGAGTGGCCTCACTTTGATCCCTGGGTTGGGAATATCCCCTGGAGAAGGGATAGGCTACCCACTCCAGTCTCCTCGGGCTTCCCTGCTGGTTCAGACGGTAAAGAATCAGCCTGCATTGTGGGAGACACCTGGGTTCAATCCCTGGGTTGGGAAAATCCCCTGGAGAAGGGAACAGTATTTTTGCCTGGAAAATTCCATGGACAGAGGAGCCTGGCAGGCTACAGTCCTTGGGTTCGCAGAGTCAGACATGACTGAGCGACTTTCACTTCTCTTCACTTCACTTCAGAAGGGGAACAGTCATCCACCTGCCACTCTTAGGACTGCGCATAACTGGGAAGATTGAGGGCGGGGCTTTGTCAAGGGGGTGGGGCCAGGAGAGGGAGATTTTCTGTGGCTTAGGGACGATCTCCTGTAAAATAATGCACAATTATCCAGAGACCCACCTGTCAGTTCAGAGTAGGAGGCTGTTATGTTAAAGGGCAATGAGTGGGGGCAGGAAGGGAGCGAGATGACCTCGCTTCCACACAATGTGCCACTTGCCTAAAGATCTTGATTGTTGTTGGTTGAATTCAGATTGTTCTGATATCAGTCCCTGACGTGAGTGTGCTGATTTGGTTTAAAGTTTCCTTCTTTTGAAGGGAAAAGAGCTGGTCTACTCGCACCAGATAGGGTTTGTAAGACAGGTGTCCAGCGCTCTGTGAAGCTTCCTTCACTGGAGTCCTGGCCCCTGTCAGGCCTGGCCGAGAGCGGGGCATCCCTCCTGCTCTAAGAAAGCTGACTGTGAGACCCGGATGCCCGGGAGGAGGAAGATGGAAGGAGGAGGGCTGGCAGCTTCTTCCCCAATTCAGGACCTGGGCCAAGCCGCCGCATCCGCCCTGCTGGCCCTGAGCCTGCGCTCCATCCAAGATGGCCCGTGCCCAGCGTCCAGTTCCCAACTGGCCTGCTAGGGCCCATCTGGATGTGCAGTTCCTTTTTTCTGCAACCTCGTGCCTTCCAGGGACTAATTCATTCCTTTCTTGAGCTTCAGATCTCATTTCAATTTCGCTTTTTCAGAGAGGCCTCCTTTGACCCCTCCAAATGGATCCTGTGTCCACTTTTTTTTTTTTGATGCAGACCATTTTAAAAGTCGCTATTGAATTTATTACAGTATTGCTTCTGTTTTTATGTTTTGGCTGCGAGGCATGTGGGATCCTAGCTCCCTGACCAGGGACTGACCCTGCACTCCCGTGCACTGGAAGGCAAAGTTTTTAACCACTGGACTGCCAGGGAATTCCCAGTTCCCAGCTTTTACACAGAATGACAGGTACTTGCAGAATAATCCTAATGCATTTCTGTCATTAGATGGCTACTGTTTTTCTTCTCCTCTGGGCATCAGCATGGGGACCTCTGTTGTTCATGGCTCTATTCCCAGTGCTTCACACAGCACTGGATACAGTGTGGTACTCAGTAAACATCTGGTGTTTGAATGAACCGGCAAACACACGAACGACTCTTCCCCATTCGGAGGGAAATGCGTAGGACCGTCCTACTGCTGCTGTGCCATTTCTCCTACCCAGCCAGTAATTCCTGGGACTGCTGAGCCTTATTAGAAATTGTGGCTCCTGTCCTTTCTGCAGCAGCCCTTGAAGGATTGTTACTGAGTGCGGGAAAGTAAAGAGATGTGTCATATTGCAGGACAAGGCAGGGGATTGAGAGTTATATGCATGCATGCTCAGTCTCTCAGTCGTGTCTGACTCTGTGACCCCATGGACTGTAGTCCGCCAGGCTCCTCTGTCCTGGTGGATTCCCCAGGTAAGAATACTGGAGTGCCATGCCATGCCTTCCTCCAGGGGATCTTCCCAACCCAGGAATCAAACCTGACTCTCCTACTTGGCAGACAGAATTCTTTACCACTGAGCCACCAGGGAAGCCACTGCGAGTTTTATATACTTTTATATATATATGTATGTATAATTTTTATATATATATATATATAAATTTTTTTTTTTTTAAAGAGAAGCTTACAAGTAGGACAAACTAAGAACCATGAGTCAGGAGACGGACGGCACTCACCTCATGACAGGGCTACAGTCACTTCCTTTGTAGGAGCCGGAGTTGCTGCTGCTCGGGGAAGAAGGCGCATAACTGGGGTGGATGTTAACGGGACTCAACTGGTTCCTGCAGAGCATGGCCAGAAGGTCCTTCTCCCGTGGGGAGGGTGGGCTGTTGGCAGACTTGTAGGACGAAGCTCCATTGCTCCGCCCGTGGGGACCTCGACTAGGAGAGAAGCATGAAGCATGTTAGAATCCCTGGGGCCGGGGATACCCAAGTGCAAATGTTCTATTCCTTCTTAAACCTAGTCACCACCGAGGAAATCCAACCTATAGGGTTGGAAAGGGTCAACACTATAATGATTAGAGCAACATGGCTTTATGAGCGCCTTCTTCCCACCTGCCCGATATTTTCTCTCCTGTGTTGTCAGCACTCTGCTGTTCTTTCAAATAGTTTCTGACCATAAAGCTTGTTTTGCATTAAACCCAGCTGCCTGCTAAGAACACAAACCATGTAAAAGGTTGCTTTGGTTTAGTTTTGTTCCAGAGGCTGTTTTAAAGACGTGGCGTCTATTTCAGTATACCTGTTTCTACTTTAAAATATTCAGGTTTTGCTCATGTTGGGTCAGAAAACTGGGGTGGATCATTTGGAGGATCAGGGAGAAGGAGTTTGCCCATAAGGAAGAAGGAAAAAACAGGACAGATAAATATAACCCACATAAATGCATCGTCTATAATTTTAACCACCTATATGTTTTTTCTTTCTGTTCCCAATGACTTGTGGTTCTTTCAGTTGCTGAGTTGTGTCCAACTCTTTTGGATGCTGTGGACTGAAGCCCACCAGGCTTCTCTGTCCATGGGATTTCCCAGCAAGAATACTAGAATGGGGTGCCATTTCCTCCTCCAGGGGATCTTCCCAGCCTAGGGATGGCACCCACATCTCCTGTATTGGCAGGTGGGTTCTTTACCACTGAGCCACCTGGGAAGCCCCCAATGACTTAGCAAAACCTTTATCATTTGACTGCTGAAATATTACCCCTTTTCTTTCCCTGCCTCTTGTCTGGCCCTCTCAGCAAGGAGGTTGTCCCTGCGGTAAAAGCAGCTTTTCCAATGCGCAATTTGAGTGTCATTGGCCTCCTCAAAGCCATTCAGCTTCCAGAATAAAATCCAGACTCCTTAATACAGTGCCCAAGGTCTGATCCCATCCCCACACCACCGCATTCAACCCATCTTCTCCCTGCCCCTCCTCCCCCCTTCCCCTGCATTCCAGACAATTTCATTTCCTGATGGTCCATGCTCTCCATCATCCTTTTAATTCTGAACTTATTTTCTCTGTCTAGAATGTTCTTCTGCTCCCTACCCTGAGCCTCTGGGTACCTCCTACTTTGAGATGGATGGGAGCCTTCTCTGGACTCTTCTTTCTCTAGGCTGGTGTAGGTGCTGTCCCCTGGGGCTTCCCACCCCACTGTGCAGACTTCACCATGGAACTTATCACAGTGCTTTACCACGGCAGACTTGTCTGTCCTTCCCACCAGACTAGGGCATCCTGAGGGCAGAAACATAGCTTGTGCTCTTACATCCCCACTACATCCTAGCACAGGTAGGTTCTCCCTAAATGACTGCTAAGTGAGTAAACTGGGTTGAAATCCTGGCACTGCCACTTACTAGGAACTTAGCAAGTAAGCCACTTACTATTGGGGATATATGAAAACTTTCACAGAGGTGATGTGGAATTAAAGAATGCATGTTGAATACACTGGATAAGCTGTTAAGGGCAATTCAACTGCAAGGTACTATTTTTGGATAATCTTGTTTGAACTTCCCTGTTAATCTAGTTCCATAGATTTGACACTCCCTAAATGGTACCCCACTCCAGTACTCTTGCCTAAAAAATCCCATGGACAGAGGAGCCTGGTGGGCTGCAGTCCATGGGATCGCTAAAGAGTCAGACATGACTTAGCGACTTCACTTTCACTTTTCGCTTTCATGCACTGGAGAAGGCAATGGCAACCCACTCCAGTGTTCTTGCCTGGGGAATCCCAGGGACGGGGGAGCCTGGTGGGCTGCCGTCTATGGGGTCGCACAGAGTCGGACACGACTGAAGCGACTTAGCAGCAACAGCAGCAGTGTAAGGAATGGATGTGAAAGTTTGACTGTGAAGAAAGCTGAGTGCCGAAGAATTGATGCTTTTGAACTGTGGTGTTGGAGAAGTCTCTTGAGAGTCCCTTGGACTGCAAGGAGATCCAACCAGTCCATTCTAAAGGAGATCAGTCCTGAGTGTTCATTGGAAGGACTGATGCTAAAGCTGAAACTCCACTACTTTGGCCACCTCATGCGAAGAGTTGACTCATTGGAAAAGACTGTGATGCTGGGAGGGATTGGGGGCAGGAGGAGAAGGGGACAACAGAGGATGAGATGGCTGGATGGCATCACGGACTCAATGGACGTGAGTCTGAGTGAACTCCGGGAGTTGGTGATGGACAGGGAGGCCCGGCGTGCTGAAGTTCACGGGGTGGCAAAGAGTTGGACACGACTGAGCGACTGAACTGAACTGAGTGTAAGGAATGGGGCTTCCCAGGTGGCACAGTGGTAAAGAATCTGCTTGCCAATGCAGGAGATGCAAGAGATGCCGGTCTGATCCCTGCGTCGGGAAGATCCCCTGAAGGAGGAAATGGCAACATGAATCCAGTATTCATGCCTGGAGAATTCCATGGACAGAGGAGCCTAGCGGGCTACAGTCCATGGGGCTGCAAAGAGTTGGACACGACTGAGTACACATACACACAAAACAGTGTAAGGAATGGGCTTTCTTGGTGGCTCAGTGGTAAAGAATCTGCCTGCCAATGCGAGAAATGTGAGTTTGACCCCTGGGTCAGAAAGATCCCTTGGAGAAGGAAATGGCAACCTACTCCAGTATTCTTGCCTGGGAAATCCCATAGACAGAGGGGCCTGGTGGACTAGAGTCCATAGGGTTGCAAAGAGTCAGACACAGTGATTAAACAACAACAATAACGCAATGTAAGGAAGCATCTTAAGAATGTAGAAATTACTTAAATAGGATAGCACATCTATGTCAGGAATACATCTTGATGACATTGCTGCTGCTGCTGCTAAGTCGCTTCAGTCGTGTCCGACTCTGTGTGACCCCATAGACGGCAGCCCACCAAGCTCCCCCGTCCCTGGGATTCTCCAGGCAAGGACACTGGAGTGGGTTGCCATTTCCTTCTCCAATGCATGAAAGTGAAAAGTGAAAGTGAAGTCGCTCAGTTGTGTCCGACTCTTAGCGACCCCATGGACTGCAGCCCACCAGGGTCCTCTGTCCATGGGATTTTCCAGGCAAGAGTACTGGAGTGGGGTGCCATTGCCTTCTCCGTTGATGACATTACAAGGAGGTAAAAGGGAAAACGATACTCTTCACGCAGCAGGGCTGCTTTTTGACAGTCTCTCTTTGCAATTTTGATTGCAAGTGTATCCAACAGACACATCTCACTGAGAAACATGAGTGTCAGTATAAGTGTGTGTGCTTGGCTCTACTTGGCTCCAAAATTGCAATTACTTAAAATCTAATACAATTTGAACTAGTACTCAACCCAGTAAATCACATATAAATGAAACATCATGAAATTCTCAAGTTAAAAAGTTCTTTCCTTTTGAAATCATCCAAATGGACTCTGCCTCCTTTTTTTGTGTGAAAGGGGACACTTTATATGGAACAGATGGGCTGATGGCTTTGTGACAAACCAACTCCAGCAACTCTGTGGTAGGGGCGGGGCAGGAAAGAACATGTTCTCTGGCTTGGGAGGTGCTTCTCTCTGCTTCACTTCTAAGTCTGGCACCGACTGGCCTGACTAGTTCTTCATGTGGCTATGAGACATGTGGAGGGTTAACCATTACAAGTTAGGAGAAAAAGTAAAGCCCTCAACCCCTCAACATGATCAACCCCTCATGTTTATCCAGGGAATTTTTCACCAAGAGCCTTCTGCAACCCAGGCTCTGTTGTAAGGGCTTTATGAACATCGTTTCACTTAACTTTGACCATCAGGGCAATAAGATTTATGACAGTAAGACTGGTCAGATGATCATTTTCCTTTTACATTACATGAAGTATGGGAAGTACTAAAGTTATGAGCAATAAATGAAGCTCAGGGGGGAGGAAAGGGCTTTCCAGGTGGTGCTAGTGGTAAAGAACCCCCCTGCCAATGCATGAGATGAAAGAGACTCATGTTCTATCCCTAGGTTGGGAAGATTCCCTGGGGAGGGCATAGCAACTCACTCCAGTATGCTTGCCTGGAGAATCCCATGGACAGAAGAGCCTGGCAGGCTACACTCCAAGGGGTCACAAAGAGTTGGACTCAGCTGAAGCAACTTAGCACGCACCCAAGCAGGGGAAAAAAGAAAAAAACTGGTCTAAGAACTCACAACTCAACTGGGATTTAAATCCAGGTCTCTTAACTCTACAGATATGTCTCCATCTTTCCACAAATGGAGTATATTGTTTTGGGCTTGTAAACAGGTATACTAGCTACTGGCGAGGTATGTGGTTATTAACCTGAAGAATTCACCACCAACTTCTTTAGTTTGGTGCTTGCACTAAGACGTATGATTAGTGACATATACATTAAATGAAGTGAGGATTTTGTAAGAATTCCTCAGCTATACAAAATAAAGCAAAAACTCTTCAAGCTATCAAACACTACTCAAGTACAACTGAGTCTTGAAATATATTTCAGGAAATGAGTTACTAGGCTGTTTGTAAGAGCCAACTTGTAAAAAAGAAACTGCATGCTTTAAATGATCAGTTCTGTCCCCTACATTTAGTTTAGTTCAAACGCTAACTTATGTGGGTACAAACATGGGAGAAACATCGTGGATGATGATAAAAAAAATTTCGGTGGAGAAGCAGGCTTCCATGCTGGTCAAGGCCGTGCAAAGGCAAATTGGACACTGCCTTCCTAGCCCTCCCCATATGCTGGTCTGGTGGATACAACGAATGAAGTCCACACAGAGAGAGAATTCCGCTACGCTGTGCCCCTTCCTGCAAACCTGCACCAGTAACTGGAAATGAGAGAAATGGGGAGGTGAAGAAGGGATCCTCAGAAGGCACCCAGGGGAATCTCCCTTTGCCAGCCCTTGCCCTTTCCTTCAGGTAACATCCTCACCCTTGCCCTCACCGTCTTCATCATCATTGTCACAGGCTGAACAATGTCCCCCTCCAATTCACAGGTGGAAGCTCTGACTCCCAGCACCTAAGAATGTGACTGTATTTGGAAACAGGGCTTTAAAAAGGGTATTTCTGTTTAAACAACGTGCTAGGGTGGGCCTCAATCCAGTATGACTAGTGTGCTTATAGGAAGAGGGAACTTGGACACAGACACAGAGAAAAGAGCATGTGAGGAAAGAAGGACGAGATGGCCATCTCCAAGTCAAGGAGAGGGGCCGCCGCAAGAAGCCAGTCCTGCCAACACCTTGATCTTGGATTTCCAGCCTCCACAATAGTGCAAAGTGAATTTCTGCTGTTTAGAGCTCCCCAGTCTGTGTTTTTTTGTTATAACAGCCTGAGCAAACTGGTATGATAATCACCATCGCCACCACCAGCACCATCGGCCGCGGCAGCACCAGCATCTTGCCCACTCATTAGTATTATTTTTATCACTTCCGACTAAAAATAACCATCTAATGACTCTTTTCCTGAGTTCTGGGCACTGTGTTAAGGGGCTTCCCAGGTGGCTCTGGCTCCTGCCTGCCAATACAGGAGACATAAGAGACACAGGTTCAATCCCTGTGTCAAGAAGATCCCTTAGAGAAGGGCATGGCATCCCACTCCAGTATTCTTTCCTGGAGAATCCCCATGGACAGAGGAGCCTGGTGGGCTAGTGCATAGGGTAGCAAAGATTTCTCAGTTCATTTAAATCAGGAAGGTGAATGCCATTATTACCCCATTTCCAGAAAAGGAAACTGAGGCTGGGCACTCTGGGTCTTTCTTGTACCTAATAAACGATAGATGCTCAAGTCAAACCCAGGTCCATCTGACTCCAAATTCTTTTTTTTTTTTCTTTTCACTTCTAGCTGCCTCTAGTCAGATTAGAGTTTTGGTTTAAGAAAGAGAATTTCTCAGAAAGACCAGGGAGTTGGCCTTTTCTAAGAGGAGGTCGTTTGTAAATCTTCCAGGTTTTGTTTGTGAAGTGTGAAAGCGTTGGTCCTTCAGTCGTGCGGCGACCCCATGGACTGCAGCCTGCCAGTCTCCTCTGTGGGCTGCCATTGCCTTTGTTTGTGAAATCACCTGTCAAAAATATTCTCTTCAGGACTTCCCTGGTGGTTGAGTGGCCGAGATGCCGCGATTCTAATGCAGGGGTGTGCTGCGTGCTAAGTCACTTCAGTTGTATCTGAATTTTTGCCACCCCATGGCCTGTAGCCTACCAGGCTCCTCTGACCATGGGATTCTCCAGGCAAGAATACGGAGTGGGTTGCCATGCTCTCCTCCAGGAGATCCTCACCCAGTGATGGCACCTGCTTCTTTTATGCCTCCTGCATTGGCAGGCGGGTTCTTTACCACTAGCGCCAGCTGGGAAGCCCAAAAGATTCATAAGCTCTTTAAAAGTTTAGCGTGGATACCTGGAAAGATTGAAGGTGGGTGGAGAAGGGGACGACAGAGGATGAGATGGTTGGATGGCATCACTGACTCTATGGACATGAGTTTGAGTAAGCTCCAGAAGTTGGTGATGGACAGGGAGGCCTGGTGTGCTGCAGTCCATGGGGTCGCAAAGAGTCAGACACAACTGAGCAACTGAACTGAACTGAACTGCACCAGCCCATCCAGAGAAGCTATTCTCAAAACGTGGTCCTGTAGAACACACAGATTACGTGAAACACCCACACCATTCCATCCCAGAAATCCACTGATGGTGCTCTGTCTGTGCCTGGGTCAGATTTTTAAAAAGTGAGCATAATGGACAGAACACTTGCCTATTTCAATTTCCTGTCTATTAAGCGTATATCTGATTTGCACATAATTATATTAAGCTATTTTATGTTTAAAACATTAATTTTCCATCACTGAGGGAATTCATGGGTTCCAGACTAGAATATTTTCTCTAAGTCAGTCAGTATACCTGACATTACCTTGGAATTTAACGAGAGACTCAAATCCCTTTGAAATGCTTATGAAAATTGGTTTGCTCTTCAGGCCATTTCTTTTTTCTTTTGCTTCTCTGTTCTTTGATGCCTTGCACCACGGGTATGTGCTAATTCCTTGAATGGGTGAGGTAAATGGCTTATTCTCAGAGCAAGCCACATCTGATCTGTACAGAGAATGTTTATAGTCTCATCCTGTGATCCCAGAGGAACTTTATTTCCAAAATACATGGTATTTGGAGATAGAACAATTGTTCTTCACTGCAGACTTCACTCTTTAGTTACAAGTTTGTCTGGCTTCAGCTTTGTTTTTAACAATAAAACTCTGCACTGTGGGCCTCAGATCCCTTTATAAATATTAGCCACATCTTCTGCTCACCCAAGAGAAGTAGGAAACATTTGCTTGCTCAGTCCTGGAAATGCAAGCAGTTAGAAACTAAACAGTTTTTCTCCAGAAAAGGGACCTTAAGAATCATGTGGTCCAACCTCCTTTTTACACATTCGGACACTGTGGTCCAGGACAGTCAAGGGACCCATCACCCCCGGTGTCACGTGACTCACTCCGTCGCTTTGTTCAGGTCCCGGCCCAGAGCTAACCTCATCACACAGTCTCCCAGAACCAGCCTATCCAGAATATACCACACACTGTGGGTCTCTGTATCCTTATTCTGCACATTAAAAAATATATATATTTATATTATTTACATGCATTCATTATCTTTCTCTCCTAGAACAAATATATAGTTTTCCTAAGTTTTGTTTACTGCCATATCTCTAGAGACTGCCTCATAATGGATGCTCAATAAATTCTAATTGAATAAATGAAGCTACAGATGGCAGCAGAGAGTCCTGGGGCTGACAATGTGTCCCTCCAAATGTGAACGGTGGCCCCCTTTTTCCTCATGGTCCTTCTCCCCCCCAGTCCAAACAGCACCGATCGTGTGCTGATGTTTACTGTGCTTCAAACACAGCAAACACACTTTACTCAATTAACTAGTTTAACCCCAACTATAAACCCTACAGGGCTTCCCAGATGGCTCAGCAGTAAAGAACCTGCTTGCCAAAGCAGGAGACGGGGGTTCAATACCTACGTTCAATCCCTAGGATCGGGAAGATCCCCTGGAGAAGGAAATGGCAACCCACTCCAGTATTTTTGCCTGTGAAATCTCATGGGCAGAGGAGCTTGGCAGGCTCCAGTCCATGGGGTCACAAAAGAGTCAGACATGACTCAGCAACTAAAGAACAATAAATAAACCCTACAAGGTGGGTATGACTATTATCCTACTTTCCAGATGAGGACACTCCGGCATAGAGAAGCTGAACAACTTGCTGGGGTCCACAAGGCCTGGGGTTGGTGGTGCTGGCATTCTAACCAAGAGCCCACAGAGGTCACTATTCTGTTAGACTTCTTCTTTTGGGGGGTGGGGGGCACCCCGACCTATGAACTTTATACTTTCTTCACCCCTTCCCCAAGTGAATATTGGGGGTGGCCCAGAGGGTCACCATGCTTCTTTCACAAAAAGGAAGCTCAGCTAGAGGCAAGAAAAGGGTGAAGTCAGAGGCTTTACGGCCAAGAGGACAGATTCAAGAAGGCGGAGGCTGGGTGGGAAGTGGGGACGGGAAGACCTGATCCACAGGTGAGCACACGGGTGGGGGCCGGAGAAGCAGGGCTCCCCGAGCGGGGGACGGGATGAGGGGGGAGCCCCGCATGGGCACACGCGGGGCCAAGCACGAGACCACGGCAGGTAAGGCTGGGCAAAGTACCAACCGTGAATCACTGTAAAATGCCACCAACCCCAAACCCATTCACTGAAGAATCACAAAATGGAAATGGACAGCAGTAAAGCCAGGTGTCTAGGAAAACAGGTTAAAGACAGGTAAGACACCCGTGCATCGCGTCTCAATGAGGACAGAGCCGGAGCTGGAGGCGGGCCTACTTGCGTGAGAAAGAGGACCGCTTGCTCCCGGCGGCAGACATGGGGACCTCAGGAGCCGAGATGCTGCCGGTGCTGCTCGAGGAGCTGAAATCGGCTTCACTACCTGAAAAAACAAAGGCGGGGGAGAAGCATGAAGGACAGGAAACTCGAAACCCGAGAGCCCGCTGGCCGATGCCCTGCCCTCTGAGGTCCCCGGCTCCCGCGTTTGCACACGGACGCAGCACGTGGCGGGGTTCCAGCGCTCCCAGGCTCCCACCGTTTTCCTCAAAGCCGACGAGAGGAGGCGCAGGCATGAGGACAGCATCGCCTAAACACAGCCTGGAAGCACCGAGAGGCCGGTTTCCTAGATGCCCGGCTTCCCGCGGACGAGCCGCGGTCACCCGGTCCGGAGACAGCGCCCGCCGCTCCCTCCCGGTTCCCCGGGCGCGCCCGGAACATGAACGCGCCGACCCCAACGTTCGGCAGCATGAAAAGCATGGTTGTCAGCCCCAGAGCGGTTTTTCCAAGAGAGTTTATCTTTCGGCTTTGCAGTCGGCTAGCCATACTTGAATTTGGCACGTTCGGGTCTGGAGATAATCAACCGGTTCGAAATAGGAAAGCCTGCGCTCCAGATAACAGCTCCAAGCCCCGCTATCTGATCTTCCTCCACTTCTCTGACCGCAGCTGCAGCTTTTCTATGAAGAACACAACCTTAACAGAACAGCAGGAACTTAACATTTCCAGAGAGTTGTGAAAAAAGTTCACAGTGACCAGTGATGGAACATGGGAATGATCATTGAAATTTGAAACCGCAGTTTTTGGGGGTGGGTGGAGGGGTTGTTTATTAGTTTACAAAGATCACAGTACGTTTTAAGCACAGACTAGGGTTCAGCGTATAATTGAAAACATGCTGTGTGGTAGAATAATTAACATAAATTCATTTTTAACAAAACAAAGTTTTGAAACAGTAATAATGAAAACATTCCATGGATTGTCTGGAAGTTCAGGGGCATGGAAGAGGTAACAGGACAACAGGAAGAAAAGAGGATTTTTTTTTTTAAAGATGAAATTCCAAATGCTTTTGGAAAAATCAATTGAGGCACACAATTTTATTCGATCTTGTTTCTCAACTCCTGTGCCACAATTTGTGACTCTTCTGGCCTAGAATTCAGAACCAGATCACATTTCTGATTGAGGAAACTATGAATAATCTAAATCCCCTGAGTTTCTGATATGCAGTGACTAGTAATCATTATTATTTTGAATTTAATTTTATTTTTTAGGCTGCGTTGTGTGCATGTAGGAGCTTAGTTCCCCAATCATGGTCAAACCCATGCCCCCAGCTTTGGATGCACAGAACTTTAACTACTGAAGTCCTGATGATCATGACTCTTTATTGAGAACCTACTAGGTTCCAGACTATTGTTCAAGATTCTTTCTATTCCTTGACCTATTAATCTTGACATCTTGTAAGGCAGATATTAATCTTGTCTTCTACTGTTGAGGAAACAAAAGCTGATTTATTTGCCTAAGGCTTGTGGGTGATGAATTCTGTCCAGGACCAAATCCCCATGCTACCCCTGTGATAACATGTCCCAAGAAGACCGTAAAAGAAGCGGGAGCTGGGGAGGTTCCTGAATAAACTACCATCTCCCTGACAGCCAAGATGAGCCACGAGGACAAGAGGTGGCCAGACTGGCCCACTGGTGAACAAATGCTCTTACTGATGGCATGTTTTGGTTTTGCTGAAGGGGGAAGCAAGTAACAGCAAGGCAAAGAGAAAGACCCCTTGTCTGGTTTCTAGGACCTCTCGGGAAGGTCAGCCTCTTCTGGAAAACAGATCAGGAAGGACCCCTTAGGGCAGATGACAGCTGCGAATCCCAGCTCCCAGCAGAATTCTGGGAGGATTACAGTAGCAATTTATCAGAACCAGGACTGGCTATTCCTTCTGGATTTGAGAGACTTTGTCTAATGATGTAATGAACTCCCAGAAGCTCCTTGAACTTAATTAGTTGCCTCTGAGTAATGCGTTGGCTAAACTATAGTATTTCACAGTTTCAAGGACTCATGATTGGTAATGCTACCGAGGAACACAGTAGCCCTGACAGTCTACTCCAACTTTGTCTGCTAGCAAATTACCAGGTTGGTTATAAAATGATAAAGGTGGATGATTTTCAAAAATAGGTCCTGTGGTTGCAGCCATCAGGGGTAAGATATTATTTTCTGATGTAAAATTATTACTCTGAGACACCTGATTTTCATTCTTTAAAAGGTATGCAAAGACCCATCAATATAATTTGACAGCCTGCATAAAAATGGAAATTCTAGAACAGAAACAGATGTTTGCTGAAAATCCATTGTTATTTAACGATGCCTCTGACCTGCAGTTATTGTGTGTGTGTGCTAAGTTGCTTCAGTAGTGTCTGGTTCTTTGTAACCCTGACCCCATGGACTGTAGTCTACTAGGTTCCTCCATCCATGGGATTCTCTGGGCAGTAAAACTAGAGTGGGTTGTCATGCCCTCCTCCAGGGCATCTTCTCGCCCCAGGATCGAACCCGCATCTCTTACGTCTCCTGCACTGGCAGGTGGGTTCTTTACCACTAGCGCCACCGGGGAAGCCCCTCTGCAGTTATTACGTACCCTGAACTGAAGGGACCACGTTGTTCTACATTTACTGCTCCTGGCACTCAATATATGACTTGTTAGTGTTTGCAGGGCCTAGGGCACTTTGTCCCTGTGCTTTTCTAGCTTACCTTGTACACGTCAGAAAGAGACTGAGAAGACCCATCCAGGGTACAACTGTATTCAGGACTATCTGAGTAACATTATAGTGAAGAATGTAAATGCTACTTACCTATTTCTGTTGGTGACTTTTAAAAATATAAACTATTTACAGTTTGCTTATTGTCATGTAAAGTCAATGCACTCTTTTTAAAAAAGGGATATACAGAAAAGTCAATTTTACTATGGCGTCTGAATATATTCTCCCCATTTACTAAACAGGGTAACTAAGAGGACAGCTGGAGACCTGAAAACCTCTTATGTATCTATTAGCTGCAGCAAAGATACCAAGAAGGAGAGGCACTCTTTATGTATTTCCTTTAAACAGTGTATGCAACTAGATGATTGTGGTGGGTACTGTATGTAGTTCAGTGCTCTTGTGGGTCACTGCTGCTGCTGCTGCTAAGTTGCTTCAGTCGTATCTGACCCCATAGACGGCAGCCCACCAGGCTCCCCCATCCCTGGGATTCTCCAGGCAAGAACACTGGAGTGGGTTGCCATTTCCTTCTCCAATGCATGAAAGTGAAAAGTGAAAGTGAAGTCGCTCAGTCGTGTCCAACTCTTCGTGACCCCATGGACTGCAGCCTACCAGGCTCCTCTGTCCATGGGATTTTCCAGGCAAGAGTACTGGAGCCGGGTGCCATTGCCATACAAAGAGAGGTCCTAACCTAAAAACATAAGCCCTGAATCAGACAGCCCAGGTTCAAATCCCACCTCTACTGCTTATGAGATGGAAGATGTAGTAGGCACATTACTTCACCTCACTCTGCTTGATTTCTTAATCTGTAAATGGAGATTGATAATCATAGCACTCACCTCATGGGGTTATTATAAGCAGTGAGTATCTATCTCCTGTCTCAGAAAAACACCTGATCTGTTGTAAGCTCTCAAAATAGCTGTTATTATTACTCTGCAGGACTTGAAAAGGCAATTTTTATTATACTATGCATTTCTTTTGTGGAAGACTTAGAAAACAGCAATGATCCAGAGGGGAAAATATAGCCTATAATTCCATCACCGAAAAATAACCTTTTGGTATGTAACTATTCAGCATTCATACTTAATACATTATTATGTAACCTAATTGTTTTTCTTTTAATATGTGAATAACTTTAAAACATGGCATATTTTGTTTTATTAAATCAATGAATATGTAGGCCATGTTCATTTTTCTATGATTAATACCAAACATTATGTACCAGAAACCATCCTGAGCATCTTTTACATGTTAAGCCACTTATTTTTCATGACAGGACAAATTCTATGTGGTAGGGACAGCTATCAGACCATTTTAAAGATACGGAAGAGAAGCTGAGTGACACACACCAGGTCACACAATAAGTGGAGCCAAGAGGGAAACCAAGCTGTCTAACCCCAGAGTGCCCGCTCTTAAACCCACGTGGGCTTAATGGATACGCTTGAGCATACAGATTTACATTCTTGTTTGATTATTTCCTTAGAATAAATTCCTAAACATAGAACATTAAAACCAAAGTATATACCCACTTTAAGACTTTAATATATATTCCATAGGGATTTTTTGGATGGCATGAGCCTAAAGCAGTTTTAGGGGACAAGGAAGTATTTGCCCGCATCCGCTGGTATGTAGATACCTATTGGTAAATCGCCGATGTCACAGGGACTCCTTCAGCAAAGCACAGGGAAAAATATTTGGCCACTGAAGAGCTGTGCTTGAAAAGCTGAAGGGAATTTTAAAATGTGCATATCCAAGTCAATATCCTCATCAATACTGTCTTCAATCAGGTACTAGGTAGGCGGAGCACGATGACCTTTGAGATATCTTGCAATGCTGATGCTGGTGATTACACACTGGGCAGCAGACAGCACCTTCCAGCCAGAAAGGAGCTGTGCTTGCCGGCCTCCAGAAGCTCTGCGGGTTTTTGTTCAGGAGTGCTGCTGGATTCTCTTGAGAGGCCTTACTTTTATTCATAACCTTAGGGTAATGAGCATTCTATGCATGTGATGGTAAGGCTGGGAATTAGAGAAGGAAGGGAAAATGGAAACAAAAAATATGGGCAAAATTTACTGATAACTAGATGCATTTTTTTTTAAAACACTGTGATCCAGTCTCTTAGGACGTTATTATTTTTGCCTGCTTTCAGGACACTGTGGATTCCTCATTCATCAGAATATCACACAGGCCTCTGAGAACAGAGAACTCCTAACGTCTACGAAGTGGTAATAAGCCATCCTAAACCACTGCTTCAAGCAACCCCAAACCTTCCTTTATCCTTTGTTACCACAAAACAATCAGATTAATTCAGGTTGGCCACCTATATCTCCACCTCAAACAGAATCAGCAAATTAAAAACACACACACACAAAAAAAACCCAGACCCCCATCAATTCATCTTCCCATCCCCCGTCCCCACACACAGATACACAGATCTTCTATTTAAAGGTCTCTGGGGAAGGGAGAGGAGCCGTTTTCACTAAGGCCAAGTAGCACTATTAAGGAGCAGCTGGAGCAGTGGACATGTGTAATTACAGATGACGCTACTCCAAGTCTATTCAGTAGCACTGACTCTTAGCTGCAGAGCTGAGCTCTGGGGGCCCAGCCAAGGAATCCAAAAAATGCTTCACAGCCAAAAGAGGATTTTTGTTTTACTTATTGCAAACTAATCCCAAAACTTCCATAGGTATTTGTGTCAGAAAGGGAATATTTGATCTAAAGATCAACAAAGGGATTGAAATATATCTATAAATGTTATAAATATTTTCTTTCAGTTTATTATTTGTCTTTGAGTCTACTGTATTTTTATGTACGTAGATTTTATGTTTATAGTTATGTAGTTAGATTTATCAATACAAAATTATTCATTTCTACATACTTTAAATTTGAACTTCTGTTTATAAATGTTTATATATGCTTTTAAATGTATGGCAGTTCCATACGAACGTCAATCAGAATGAAGATAAATCTTTTCTGAAATTATGATAAAATGGAAATGGTATTTACAACCTTTCAGGAAGACATGATCTGATATGTCTTGCATATCAGATCATGTCTGATGTAGAAGTGAATAATTTTGTATTGATAAATCTAACTATATAACTATAAACATAAATCTAATTACATAAAAATAAAATAGCAGAGTCAAAGACAAATAATAAATTGAATGAAAATATTTATAACACATTTATAGATAAAGGGCTAATTTCCTTAACTTACCAAAAGCTCAAACAAATTAGAAAAAAAAGAGAGGAAAACAAAGAACAGAAAAATGGGCAAAGGACATGAACAGTCAGATGGCAGACAAAGAGAGAAAAACAAACCACCGATATACCTGAAATGCCATACAATCTCACTTATAAAATTAAAAATGGAAATGAAAAAGGATTTTTTTTCCAACAGATCAGCAAAAAAAAAAAAGAGTTTGCTAACACTGGTTCTGTTAAGGGTTTGGGGCAAAACACTAGTGTGAATTGGTGCAACGTGCATAAAAAAGAACACTGTACTGCTGGGAACGTACCCTGCACGTAAGCATCCAAGAAAATTGTCCATCAGTACTGACAGCCTAAGTCGGGCAGCACAGCAAACTAAATGCATACTCTACAATCATGACGAGGGGTGACACGCACCTGTGTGTGCCGAGATGGAAAGACCTATTACTCGACCAGGAAAGCAAGATACAGAAGAGTGGGTGCGGCATGCATGCTTCTCTATAAATAAACCTTTAAATCATAAACTGCTACATGTACAGAACATTTTTCTTGGGGAACAAAAAGAGATCTGGTATAATGGTTTCCCTTGAAAATAGGACAATGAGGATATAAACAGACTCTTATTTTCATTTTATAACTTCCTGAGCCATGTGGCGTTTCTAACCAGGTGCATATGACTCTTGTTATAAAAATTATAAGTAGGGGAATAGTACAATTATGGACAATTGGTTCTTTCCTTGAAAGTCTAAGATTTTAAAAGAAAATCATCATATAATAAAAGTAATCACACCATATAATGCAGTATTGTGAGGGTTTGGGAGTCAAGCCACTTGGGTTTGAATTACGGCCCTTCTGTTAACTCTATGAAGCCTCAAGCAAGTTGTTTACCCTCTCTCTGCCTCAGTTTCCTCATCTGTAAAACAGGGATGAAAATATTAAGAGTAGATAGTGCTAAGGGACTGTGGGGATTAGGTGAAACATGAAAAGAAATGAAGACAGTGTCTGGCACACAGCAAGCACTCGTTACAGGTAAGCTATTATTATTTCTAAGTAGAATTATTATTTCTAGCTAGAATTATTTATAACTAGAATTACTGATACAGTGGCTTGAGGGCTGGAAGAGGGCTTTTTCAGGCATCGTTCCCTTAAAAAGCCCCACAACAGGAAATGCTTTATCTCACTTGAGTCAGGCATTTTTATAGTCACTCTTTACAAATGGTGGTCTTCCCTCAGTGGAGAGCATGTTTCTATTTTTAACCGTATGTGTGTACATATGTGTGTACACAATAGACTATGTAATAAAGATCCACAGTCCTGAGCTTCCCTGGCGGTCCAGTGGTTAAGAATCTGCCTCGAAATGCAAGGGACACTGGTTCGATCCCTGGTCCAGGAAGATCCCACATGCCAAGAAGCAACTAAGTCAGTGCGTCACAACTATTGAGCCTGTGCTCTAGAGCCCATGTGCCACAGCAACTGAAGCCCGGGCCCCTGGAGCCTGTGCTCTGTAACAAAAGAAGCCACAGCAATGAGAACCCTGCGACCTGCAAGGAGGAGTACCTCCCACTCATTACAACCAGAGAAAAAGCCCACACAGCAACGAAGACCCAGCACAGCCATTAATAAATAAATCAGATTATATTAAAAAAAATATCCATGGTCCTAAAACAAAGTCCCCATGGACAGCCTCCAGAAATCTCTAGAGTTGCTCCTGCACTAGAATCCTGCTTTCAGAAAAGCCCAGGGAAAATGTACACACCTTTACAACAGCTCAAGTCTTGGCAGAGGCCAGTCCCCTGAGAAAGGGCGGGAGGGACAATGGGAGAGGAGGCACAGAGGGCCAACAGGTCAAGGATAACACCATCAGCTTCGCTTCTTTATCTTGGCCTGGCTCAGCTACCTGTATTTGGCAGAAATACAATCTACCTGCCAAGCAAGAAAAGTGGATGGAAGAAATGATAAGCAAAGAGCAGAGTATAAATAAACTTCCAGAAGGGAAGAGAAAGCGAACATTTCTGACCAGGGCAAAAAGCTTATTAATCTCCCACAGGGCCTGAGGATATAACTAGCATCCTTCTACCTCACCCCCCAGGAAAATTAAGACTCTGCATTGGTTAACCTCAGCAGAGTACAGGGCAGGAGCATGGGTCCGTTTGGCTTCGTGAACAATCATCCAAGTTCCCTAGGCCTGTTATCTTCATTACTGATAAATAAATATGATCCTGCCGATTTATCAGAGATGGCTAAGAGGTGAATGATAGAGATCAATCAGTTCAACCTAAGGCCAATCAGATGCCTCTGGGGTCCTCTGGCACCACTGCCGTGCACAACTCAGCATCCCCAGAAGGGGGCGCCAGCCTGAAACCTCACACACCAACAAGCTCTACCCAAAGAAGGCTCTACAAAGCCTGGCTCCACCTCTCACTTGCCATGTGTTCTTGGCCAGGTGTTTTTAACTTCTGTAAACCTTAGTTTCCTTATTTATTTATGGAGCAAATGTGTGTGTCTGTGTGTATGTTTATGGGCTTCATAGGTGGCACTAGTGGTAAAGAACCTAAATGTAGGACGTGACGTTAACAGACTAGGAAAGATCCCCTGGAGGAGGGTATGGCTACCCACTCCAGTACTCTTGCCCGGAGAATCCCATGAACAGGGGAGCCTGGCAAGCTACAAGCCATATTGCAAAGAATCTGACATGACTGAAGTGACTTAGCAGGTAGGAGGCATATATATATATATATATGTAAAACATCTGTTGGCTCATTGAAAAAGCAAGAGTGCCAGAAAAACATCTACTTCTGCTTTATTGACTATTCCAAAGCCTTTGACTGCGTGGATCACAACAAACTGTGGAAAATTCTTAAAGATATGGGAATACCAAACTGCCTGACCTGCCTCCTGAGAAATCTGTATGCAGGTCAAGAAGCAACAGTTAGAACTGGACATGGAAGGATGGACTGGTTTCAAATCGGGAAAGGAGTACGTCGAGGCTATATATTGTCACCCTGCTTATTTAACTTATATGCAGAATACATCATGCGAAACGAGGGGCTGGATGAAGCACAAACTGGAATCAAAATTGCCGGAAGAAATATCAATAACCTCAGATATGCAGAAAACACCACCCTTGTGGCAGAAAGTGAAGAAGAACTAAAAAGCCTCTTGATGAAAGTGAAAGAGGAGAGTGAAAAAGTTGGTTTAAAACTCAACATTCAGAGAACTAAGATCATGGCATCCGGTCCCATCACTTCATGGCAAAGAGATGGAGAAACAATGGAAACAGGTGAGAGACTTAATTTTTGGGGGCTCCAAAGTCATGGCAGATGGTGACTGCAGCCATGAAATTAAAAGACGATTGCTCCTTGGAAGAAAAGTTATGACCAACCCAGAGAGCATATTAAAAAGCAGAGACATTACCAACAAAGGTCCGTCTAGTCAAAGCTATGGTTTTTTCAGTAGTCATGTATGGATGTGAAAGTTGGACTATAAAGTTGAGTGCTGAAAAATTGATGCTTTTGAACTGTGGTAGTGGAGAAGACTCTTGAGAGTCCTTTGGACTGCAAGGAGATCCAACCAGTCCATCTTAAAGGAAATCAGTCCTGAATATTCATTGGAAGGACCGATGCTAAAGCTGAAACTCCAATAATTTGGCCACCTGATGTGAAGAACTGACTCATCTGAAAAGACCCTGATGCTGGGAAAGATTGAAGGCAGGAGGAGACGGGGATGACAGAGGATGAGGTGGTTGGATAGCATCACCGACAAGATGGACAGTGAGTTTGAGTAAGCTCCGGGAGCTGGTGATGGACAGGAAAGCTTGGCAAGCTGCAGTCCATAGGGTCGTGAAGAGTCGAGCATGACTGAGCAACTGAACTGAACTGATATATATACACACACACATATATTTAAGGTTAACTTATTGTTTAATAAAAAATGTATTGAGCATCTGCTGTGTGCCATGTGTCAGGCCCTGCTCTAGGTGGGTGATTTCTACCTTGTAGAGCTGTGGTGAAGTTGAAATGAATGGAAAGTGAAATGCATGGTAAGTGCTTGACATGTTCATAAATATTAATCTGATAATTATTAATAATGCAATGATTTCTAAAACTTACTGTGTATAAGCGTCACCTGGGAAGTGGAGACTTCTGGGAAACACTCATAGAAATTCCTTTAGAAGGCTGGGAAGGGTGGGTGACCCAGGAATCAGCATTTTAAGTAATTACCATAGATGATTGTGCAGCAGATGGTTATGGACCACACTGTGAGGAGGAGAGCTCCAAAGATACAGAGCGCAGGGAATCTCTCTCCAGTCTGGTCAAACTCAAGAGCTTTCTTCCATGGCAAGTGGAAGGCGAGTGAGCAGAAGTTAAGAAGGCTTCACTCGACGACAAGGCACACAGGAGAGAGGAGTGTAACAGAGTGATCTCTGCCCTCGCAGCCCTCCAGAAGCACGTTCCTGGGCTAGGTGCATTCTTAGAGGACTGGAAGGAAAGGGGGAACATATAGAAGGTACCAGTTCCAGCCAAGCGCATGTGCACACATGTCAGTTTATAAAGCCAGTAGGACATTTAGCAGTTTATCCATGGTTTGAAGTCCTCGTAATCCGGTTTTAAAGAGGAAGGGCTGAGCGCTTTGGACTTGGGGGTATCAGCAATCATCCAACACTGATACAGCTCACAGCCCAGCCAGCTCTCCACTGGGTCATCCCATCAGCCCCAACCCTCTGGTAGGCTCGAGTTGTCCCTGGCTGACATGCCAAGTGAAACCAAGGAACCACACATGTGTGCAGAGCCTCCCACACTGAACCAGCGTCGGGCACAGGCCCTTAAGAAGAGGGGCTCGAAGGGCAACCCTCAGCCACACGGCCTTCCGCTAAACAGGTCTGGGAAGGGTGGCCTCCACGGTGGCCGTGAACTTCATCCACACTGATTATCTTGCGGGCCTGGTAATAACACGAGCTGATCCTCCTTGCAGAATTTTTCACTCTTACATGTTCCTCATCTTTGACTTGTCAAGTTTATTCAACTGAGTTGCTGCCACTTAGGGAAAAAAAGCCAGCTGGTGAGCCGGCTGCTTCTATTTAAGGAGACGTGTTTATCCAGCGTTTACCAAAATGAGGTGCCTGCCCTCCGTGTCTGGCAGGAAAACCTAAATCAGAGAAAAAGCAGCGCTCAAGGTGGCAGTGGTGGGTTCGGAGCAGGGGTGTCACCGTGGAGACAGCTGACGGGGAGGAAGGGGGTGGTGATGGGGTGGGGGAGAACTGGGGACTGACGTGTCACTAAGACTACAAAGGCAGAGCACGGCTCGGATTCCTGTCTGGGACTGCAGGATATAAGGGGGAAGGATTAGGGATGGGTCTTGTTCAAAGTCCCCTGACTTTGCACGCTTAGTGAGGCCCTGCTCTCTGCAAGCAGTTTGAGACCATGAATGGAACAACATCACCCACTTGCTAAGGAAGAAGATGACATAATTTATAATTTGTTGCAGAGACATACAGCAGGGTTCTAAAACAGCATTTCTTTCTTTCTTTCTAAACCACCTTAAGCACAGTTTCTAAAATAGACTCCAAGACCGAACAGTTTCGACTGCCTCCCGGCATCCTCGTCAGGGTCACCGCCTCGTGACCCGGGGCACGCCGATTGGTGTGCGCTCTCGGCTCCAGGCTCCTGGAGGGCCGCCGCCCAGTACCCCCCGGGGAAGCGGCGCCTCACGCTGCCGCGCTCTCCTGACTTTCGCCGCAGTCCCGACCTTCCTCTTCACTCCACTGAACCATCTGCCTCGAACTACATCACTGGATCTTGTCAGCACGTGGCCTCGCTCCACTTCGAATATTTCGACATCCTTTCACCTTTATTCCTGAAGAATTTATCCTCTCTCTCTCTAGCATTTCAATCCCCATGAAGTTGTTTCTCTTCACTTTTTATGCGGTGGTACAGTTCAGTAGCCTCCGTTACTAGCTGTGTGACCTTGGGAATGGCACTCGGCCTCTCTGCGCCTTCTATGGACAGAGAATGGTAACGGGAGCTTTCTTACAGAGTCGTTGTAAGGGTTATGTAAACTAGTATAGGTAAACCATGTAGAACGTAGGGCCTGGCGCTTGGTAAGAACTTAAAAATACTGCTATTATTTTGATTTTTCTTCTCACGATCTCCCTCTCTAAATCACATCTGAGTCCCAGTACACGATGGGCCCAGTCGGAGATGACTTGGAGCACAGAGCAGGAGTGAGGTGGGGAGCACGGAGCAGGACTAAGGTGGGGAGCACGAAGCAGGACTAAGGTGAGGAGCACAGAGCAGGAATGGGGTGGGAGCACAGAGCAGGAGTGAGGTGAGGAGCACAGAGCAGGAGTGAGGTGGGAGCATAGAGCAGGAGCAGGGTGGGGAGCACAGAGCAGGAGCGGGGTGGGGAGCACAGAGCAGGAGCGGGGTGGGGAGCACAGAGCAGGAGTGAGGTGAGGCTGTAGTGTGGGGTGTAGTTATGAGCAAGCATTCAAAACAAGCAAGAAAATAAACAGAAGATTCTCCCAGAGGATGGTAAAGATTCTGCCTCCTCCCTTTAGATTCTAAATTGAGTAAATCCTCAGACCTGGGCTGTATTGACTGAATCTTCCAATTTCACAGGAAAGCCTCAAGCACACTAAACAACAGAGAGCTAACCATCGAGCCTTCTCGCAGGGTCAGGGGTCACAAACACACACTCAGGATACAGCATCTCCACGAGGGCGAGATTTCGTCAGTTCCTTTGCACACCCAGCAACCGTCATGCTGAGATGCTGAACCTGTTTCTTCAGAAAGAAGCAAACTTCTCAGGACAGAGATTCATTAGGTGCTAAGAGAGGTCAACAAAGGAAAACACTGTTCCCTACTGGAAGGATTACGATTCCAGGAGATGCTCAGTGAACCAGCAAGCTCTGGAAACGATTCACGACTATCCGAGACTGCGGCAGGAGGAGTGCGGAGAAGGGCGTCCAGGGCGAAGGGGCGGCAGGAGACAGCAGCCCTGTGCGGGGAGCGGAAGCAACATCGGGAACGAGGCCATCAAGGCAGTTTAGACCCAGCTGAGTTTAAAATCCCCAAAAGTTTGGTTGGATGCAGATCTTTCCATTTCTAGAACTCCGACCTTTGCGTCTCTGAGAAAACATGTAAACGTGACCTTTCTCAGGCAGGTGGGTAGGAAAGAGAAGGAAACATCTATGTTTTTCCTACTTCAGGGACACTGTAGCCTTTAGTTTTGTCTGAAGTGACTCTACTGACAATCTTCAATGACCTCCTGACCTCCCTGCCTCCTGAGTGATCTCCGTTGATAAGCTGCACAAACTGAGACAAGGTGAGAGGCAGTGGCCAAGACTTGAGGTCACAGCGCTGCGTGGACCCGAGCCTGGACCTTCAGAGTGGGGCTGCGTTATTTTCTCTGAAACCCAGAAAGCTATTTTCCCACCTGCTGTCCGCATGGAAACATGAGACTCAGAGGCACAGAACTGGATTAATCAAATTCCTTGGTTCTTGACACACACTCCTCATTGACTCATGAAAGACTACCTTTATTTTTATTTTCTACCTGGTTTATGTTTTTGTTTATTTATTCACAGTTAATATTATAATAAATAAAGAAACCACCCTCATCAGAAACACTAGATGGTCGACACCAACTTACATATACTTCTTCTTCTTATTGCCTGTTCACCATTTCCTGGTTTTCATTTTTACAAAGAGCAATCACATCTATTTGAATTTCCAAATGGCAATTTTTTTTCTTGTTTCATCTATTTTTCACTTTTTAATAAACAGGTTATCATGATATGTATAGTATTTGGGAAAATTTTCACTCAAAATTATGTTGCTAAAATACTCCTATAGTTATAGTACATTCATTTGACAACTGTATAATAGTCCACTGTATGACTTATTCCATAATTTAGGTCTTAATTCTTCTGATGATGAGAAAATTAGTTCGGTTAATTCCAGCTACTCATCTAGCTAGGTTTTCCATTCTGATAAACCATCCACTTGCATTTCCAGAGGCTCAAATCCTCCAAAGAAAACTATCAACTCAGTGAATCTACTTCTATGTTATACATTCCATGGACAAAAGAAAATGCTCGTGGGTCTCTTGCGCTTACACATTTGTCTTTATATCCCTTCCCTCTCATTGTTGTGAAGAAATCAAGAGTTCAACATAAAACTAGACTCTGCTTTACCCTGTCCCAATTTTAGGATCCAACATGCCCAAGGTGATCCTTTCTAGCGTCATTCTGACCTGGAGTAATCCTAAAATCTCAAGAATCACCTGATAACCTACTGGGTTTAGCTTAGGTCACTCCATGACCTCGCCCCTTAACTTAGACAACGAGACCAGTCCATGAATGTGAGAAACCAACCCAGAGTTTACTGGACTGTGCATACAACCTCATAGAGGGAGAAAGCCCTTGCCCCTCAAAGGGCAGAGGAGGGGGACATGAAATGGCTTAAGACAGCCCAGAACTTATTAATAGCTAAGTACCTAGTTTTAAGACAAAATGCTGGGTTTGCATCACAGGTGAAGTTCTGAATACGTAAGTGAAGTGATGTTGCTCAGTCGTGTCTGCTTCTTTGCGACCCCGTGGACTGTAGCCTACCAGGCTCCTCCGTTCATGGGATTGTCCAGGCAAGAGTACTGGAGTGGGTTGCCACTGGCTTCTCCATCTGAATACATAGCTGAGTCTTAAATCAGGCCCCACTGTTTTAGAGAAGGGGGAGCTACTATATACAAGTCTCTACATTAGAAAGCAATTACCCTGCTCTAGAAATGTTAAAACCGAAGTAAAGATGACCATCTTCTGATTTGCATCTAAGCATCTACATGCTAGAGCGGACATTCTGTTGCTTCAGAACATCTTTGTGAATTTAAATAATTAGGTTGGTGAAGCAGGTCTGGTGATTATAGGGTAGACTTTAAACTATCCTCTGCCCCTAAAGTCACCAACCATCTTCCCATTCCTCTAAGACAGTGGTTTTCACAGTGTGGTTCCAAACCAGCAGCAGCAGCAGCAGCATCACCTGGGAACTTATCAGGAATGCAGATTCTCAGCGCCCCTCCCCCCCAGACCTACAGAGTCAGCAACTCAGAGGCAGGGCTACATGCTCAGTCGCTTCAGTCGTGTCCATGGACCATAGCCAACCAGGCTCCACTGTTCATGGGATTCTCCAGGTAAGAATACTGGAGGGGGCTGTGCCCTCCTCCAGGGGATCTTCCCGACCCAGGGATCAAGCCCATGTCTCCTGTGTCTTTTCCACTGCAGGCAGACTCTTAACCTGCTGAGCCACCTGGGAAGCCCATATTTTAACAAGCCCTTCAGGTCTCTGAACACTAAACTTGGGAATCATTCTAATACACCCTCTGACTGAGATCACATGTATCGGCTTCCTGAATGGCTGCCTCTGAGAAACAGAGCAGCAGGCTTGGCTCTGATTTAAAATATAGCTACACAGCACAGCATGCATTTTGGGAATAATCTTTTACATATTTCGCACTCAAAATGAGTCAATTTCTGATTTTACTTGGCATAATACTGAGTGTTACTAACTGTGCTTCATGTAACTGATAGTAGGTATTTAACATCTGTGGTTAAAAGCAGAGTCCAGCATTGGTGGTGGAGAAGGCAATGGCACCCCACTCCAGTACTCTTGCCTGGAAAATCCCATGGACAGAGGAGCCTGGTAGGCTGCAGTCCATGGGTCGCTAAGAGTCAGATATGACTGAGCGCCTTCACTTTCACTTTTCACTTTCATGCATTGGAGGAGGAAATGGCACCCCACTCCAGTGTTCTTGCTTGGAGAATCCCAGGGACAGGGGAGCCTAGTGGGCTGCCGTCTATGGGGTCGCACAGAGTCAGATACAACTGAAGCGACTTAGCAGCAGCAGCAGCATTGGTGGGTTCTGAGAGAAGATATCTAATCTTTCATTTAATGCCAGTGTGACCTTGGTGATTGATTAATCTCTTTATGACTCATTTCCTCACTCTAAAAAGGGATCCCAGGCTGGTTGTATGGGACCATTGTGAGGACTCAGTGACATAATGGGAACTGTGATAAGTGCATTAATATTACTATTCATGTATTAAGACGCTGGACTGGAAGAAACACAAACTGGAATCAAGATTGCCAGGAGAAATATCAATAACCTCAGATATGCAGATGACACCACCCTTATGGCAGAAAGTGAAGAGGAACTCAAAAGCCTCTTGATGAAAGTGAAAGTGGAGAGTGAAAAAGTTGGCTTAAAGCTCAACATTCAGAAAACGAAGATCATGGCATCCAGTCCCACTACTTCATGGGAAATAGATGGGGAAACAGTGGAAACAGTGTCAGACTTTATTTTTGGGGGCTCCAAAATCACTGCAGATGGTGACTGCAGCCATGAAATTAAAAGACGCTTACTCCTTGGAAGCAAAGTTATGACCAACCTAGATGGCGTATTCAAAAGCAGAGACATTACTTTGCCAACAAAGGTTCGTCTAGTCAAGGCTATGGTTTTTCCTGTGGTCATGTACGGATGTGAGAGTTGGACTGTGAAGAAGGCTGAGTGCCGAAGAATTGATGCTTTTGAACTGTGGTGTTGGAGAAGCCTCTTGAGAGTCCCTTGGACTGCAAGGAGATCCAGCCAGTCCATTCTGAAGGAGATCAGCCCTGGGATTTCTTTGGAAGGAATGATGCTAAAGCTGAAACTCCAGTACTTTGGCCACCTGATGTGAAGAGTTGACTCATTGGAAAAGACTCTGATGCTGGGAGGGATTGGGGGCAGGAGGAGAAGGGGACGACAGAAGATGAGATGGCTGGATGGCATTACTGACTCGATGGACGTGAGTCTGAGTGAACTCCAGGAGTTGGTGATGGACAGGGAGGCCTGGCGTGCTGCGATTCATGGGGTCACAAAGAGTCGGACACGACTGAGCGACTGATCTGATCTGATCTGATTAATATTCAGCATTATTACTTATTGGCTGACTTAACCCCATGTTTGGTATGTGTTGCTAAATATTAAGTTTCTCAAAGCATTCTTGCATATGGGCTCCATAAATGCGTTTTTCTAAAGCACCATGACTGAAATAAGAAGGTGAAGACTTTATTACATGATGAAACTCTTAATTCAAGTGATGAGTTTATTACAGATCTCAGTAATGATTAGAAATGGCTTATTATGTTCACATGCTGTCAATGTGCTGTACATGTATTCTCATTTAATACATATCAAGTCTATGAGACAGGTACAATTTTACTCCCATTTTACATATGACAGAAGGAGAGAACAGGTAACTTGCTCAAGATTACACAGCTTGTATATAGTGAAGCTGGGATTTGAAGGTGGACATTTAAGCTTGAGAAATACCACAATAATATGCATCAAAATATGCCGTGAACACTAAGAATGCATACCTGCACCAAGAGCTGGGAGATTTTATTTTCCTCATAAGTGGTTGCTGGCTTGCTCAAGCAAAGGGCTTGCTGAAACTTTGGAAAATTCATTTACAAACCATCTGCTGTAGGAGTCTTAATAAGATTATCACCCTCTGTTCTGCCTCCCTTGTTTTAGTCACTAAGTCATGTCTGACTTTGTGACTCCATGAACTGTTGCCCACCACGCTCCTCTGTCCATGGGATTTCCCAGGCAAGAATAATGAAGTGGGTTGCCATTTGCTCCTCTGGGGATCTTCCCAACTCAGGGATCAAACCCGAGTCTCCTGCATTGCAGGTGGATTCCTTACCACCGAGCCACCTGGGAAGCCCCGCATCGCTTACCAGAGAGCAAACAATTAGTGAACACAGACCACACTAGCCAGGAGACAGCCCTTTTTAAATTTTTTTAGCACCTGAACCCATCAGGCTGAGCCACTCACCTATTCTCAACAAAAATAATAGGACTGGGGCTTCCCTGATGGTGCAGTGGTAAGAATCTGCCTGCCAATGCTGGAGACATGGGTTCCAGCCTTGATTCAGGAAGATCCCACACGCCTCAGAGCAGCTAAGCCTGTGAGCCACAACTATGGAGCTGTGCTTTAGCGCCTGGACTGCAGTAACTCAAAGGGCCACAACTACTGAAGCCTCAGCGCCCCAGAGCCTGTGCTCCACAAGAGAAGCCCCCACAATGAGAGGCCTGCTCGCGGCAACCAGAGAAAAAGCCGGTGCAGCAACACAGGCCCAGCACAGCCGGAAATAAATAATTAAATACATAAGTTTTTAAAAATAGGACTGATGCTTCATTCTTAAATGAGAAGTTAACAATCATGGATACGCTTAAGAGACTGCCAGTTTAAAACCTCTCATAGAGCGGGGCTTTTGACGGTGTGGTCTGAGGCCCGTCTGCATCAGTGTCACCTGGACACTTGCTGAAAACACAGATTCTTGACTTACATCCCAAATCTGTCCACTGACATTTCCTCAAGTCATTCCCATAACACACATTTTTACAAATGCCCAGGCGATCTTTTATGCATGCTAAAGTCTGAGAACCACTACAGTAAATGGCTCTGGTTTTCAATATTTAACTATAGATTGCAGCCATCTACTCGAATCTGTCTGTAGTAACTTCCGTGATCTGTCTGCTTCTTCCCATCCTGAATGCTCCACCCCAGGCCACGATCATTTCTTACCAGAATTATGACACCACCACCCACTGTAATCCAGCTGCTCATCGTGGCCCCGAGCACTCCATCTTCCAGGCTGCTCCAGAGCATAAATCTAATTAGGTGATTCCCCTGTTGAAACCCTTAATGGTGCTCATGTCCTGAAGATAAAATCCAAACTTCAATGCATAATCTACAAGCCGTCCATAGAATCTGTCCCGACTGCCACAACTGCACCCCGGCTGGTGGAACCATCGACATTTCTGGAAGGCAGCACAACCATCTCTGGACTCCAGTTTTCACAAAAGCTGTTCCCTCCACCTGGAAGGATGAGTTTTCTTTCCCTCTGGGCCTGGCTACTACCTGTTCTTCAGGTCTCAGCTTAGCTTTAACCTTTAACTCCTTCAGGAAAGAGATCAGAAGCCCTTCCTTTATGCTCTCACCCCACCCAGAATTTTAATGAGCATTCATTTCATTGCACTGCAACCGTCTGTAATTTCCCAGCCCATTGTCAGCTCCTTGAGGGCTCCCCTATGACTGCACCCATGTCTAATGCAGCACTGAATACACAGTAGCTGCTATGGCCTTGAAAGGCTTCATAACACTGAAAGTTCCTCCATACTCAGTATTCAGCAAGGGCGCCTGGAAAGGCTCTCGACTGAGTTACCTTCCTCTTTCTCTCCTTTCAGTTTGGGTTGACAGCCTGTTGTTCTTTATGGTTAGGATAAATATTCCCTCCAATCCTACCTACCAATAGGGCTTTCCAGGTGGTGGCAGTGGTAAGGAATCCACCTGCAATGCAGGAGATGTGGGTTTGATCCCTGGGTTGGGAAAATCCCCTGAAGGAGGGCATGACAACCAACTTCAGTATTCTTGTCTGGAGAATCCCATGGACAGAGAAGCCTGGTGGGCTACGGTCTATAGGGTTGCACAGAGTTGGATACGACTGAAGTAACTGAGTACACACGCATACCTACCTACCCATATGCTTAAATTTCTTAAAATTCAAGTTTTCAGCCCCAAATTTAGCACGCAAAAACCATGCAGTTTGGGAAGACCTCTGTCTTGTTCATCACTGTATCCTCCAAAACTAAACACTGTACCTGACAGAGGAGACTCAGAAGAATAGTTACTGAGTGAAGGAAGGTACTAAAAGAACTTACAGATATGACTGTGGAAATACCACCAATTTTGGGGAAATCAGAAAGGAAGAGATGTAGCTGGTTGGTGATGAACAAAAAGTACAGAGGTTATCAAAGCAGAGAAACGATAAATCCTGGAAATCACAAACTGCTACATTTGGTGTTGATCTCCAGTAAAACTGTAGGAAAGGTCCCATCATAAGATAAGTAGAAGCCAGAAAGAGAAGTCATATGACTATAGTCATAAAAAAATTTCATTCCTTTCCTGACGGTGCTATGATTTGGGGCGGCCACACAAATGGGTTACCTGGAATTCAGCAGGCAATTAGCCACAACACTTCGGAAAGTCTTATGAACAAGGCTGCCATGGGAACTGGATGGCAGCACAGTTCAGGACCCAAAGGATGTTGACTAATGGATTGCCTGCCAACCTCGAGGGAAATCTCTAGTAATGTGTCACCTGGCTTTGTATCTGCCCTTATCCTATTAACATGCCTTATTAATGACACAGATGAAAGCATGGATGGCCTGGTGCTGATGGCAGACTAGAGATTACACAGACCTTGAAGGGATAACTAATGCAACAGACAACAGAGTCAGACACGAACGTTACTAACCGCTGTGTACTAAAAGCCTACTTAACCTACCTCTGATATTTTCTTGAATCTAAAGACATTTGTTCTAAAGACATACAGGGTGTAAAAGAAGAAACTGAGGTTCTGAGTGGTGATGGAACTTGCTCCAAGTCACGGAGCTGGTAACAGCAGAGCTGGTCAGTCTGACTCCAGAGTTGGCTTTCTTCTTTGTCCACGCTGCTTGGGACCTTGTCATCAGAATTCACAATGATCTAAGATCTGGAAACCAAAATGATAGCATTCAACTCAAATGTGTGTTGAGCTGTGCACAGGCACTCGGGGGAGGAAACAAGAAGTATGGTTCCAGGGCACAAGGCTCTTCTCAGGAGGAGACGAGCTTCAGAGACAAACAACTAGGAGATGAGAGGACATGCTGAGTGCAAGATAGAGAGAGGGCATTAGGGGACCACAGAGGAGGAAGAAACCCTCTCGGCTGTGTGAGCAGAAGAGGGCAGGGACAATGTCAAGGGAGAGATGCCTTGAGCAGTCGGGAGAACGTGATTAAGTGCTGGGGGTACAGAAGGGAGCGGACTTTCGGTGAAGGGGGTGGTATGAACTGAAACCCAGAGGAAGGAAAACACAGGGCATATTTAGCATATATTGAACCCCTTCTTTGGCTGGGATATAGTGATCAGATGAGAAAATGCAGCCACAAAGGTGAGTTGAAGAGAGTTGAAGAATGTAAAGCTATGCTAAGGGCCTATGCTGGGAAAGATTGAAGGCAAAAGGAAAAAAAGGGAAGCAGAGGATGAGATGGTTGGATGGCATCACTGACTCAATGGACGTGAGTCTGAGCAAACTCTGGGAGATACTGAAGGACAGGGAAGCCTGGCGTGCTGCAGAAAGTTGGACATGACTTAGCGACTGAACAACAACAAGGACCTTTACTCTGAAGGCAAGAGGGAGCCATGGCGAGTTTTGAACAGGGCTTTATTATGAATACACTGATGTTTTATGGAGATCTTGCAGCAGTGAAATCTGCAGGAGGGACTGGAGGTGGGAAGGCCAGGCAGGTGACTGTTACAGTTCGGAGCCAGGCTGTATCTAAGGGGGAAAGCACCCTGTCTACAGAGTTCCTCTCCACGTAGCTCTTAGGTTCACAAAGTTAACTGCATAGATTCAAAATCAGTTAAAACC
Organism: Bos taurus; assembly: GCF_002263795.3. Classification (NCBI taxonomy): domain Eukaryota; kingdom Metazoa; phylum Chordata; class Mammalia; order Artiodactyla; family Bovidae; genus Bos; species Bos taurus. The sequence continues at coordinate 54,796,958 of NC_037341.1, read as the reverse complement.
CCAGTTGTACAAAAGGATTTAAAACAGGAAAAGCACAGAGCAAGTTAAATATTAAGAGACACCTCATCTTACCCTGGGTTTCCCTGGTGGCTCAGATGGTAAAGAATTTGCCTGCAATGCAGAAGACCCAAGTTTGACCCCTGGGTTGGGAAGATCCCCTGGAAAAGGGAATGGAAACCTACTCCAGTATTTTTGCTTGGAGAATTACATGGACAGAGGAGTCTGGTGAGCTATAGTCCATGGGATTGCAAAGAGTCGGACACAACTGAGCGACGAACACGTTCATGTTGATCTTATGTTACACACTTGACCGCAGTGCTACCCACACAAAAGAACAACTGAAACGGCCATATGTGCAGTAATTCTCTCTGCCAAACGAAAGGAAAAAATGTTTCTCATATGGCCCGAGGACTATGTGAAAAATTGAATTCTCTAATCAGAATGGATTGACCATGCTCCACGATCAATGCTACCTTCACCACTGTGTAATATTTTCTGGAGAGTAGGCTGTAAGGGGGCTTCCCAGGTGGTGCAGTAGTAAAGAATCCACCTGTCAATGCAGGAGACCCGGGTTTGATCCCTGGGTCAGGAAGATCCCTTGGAGAAGGAAATGGCAACCCACTCCAGTATTCTTCCCTGGAAAATTCCATGGACAAAGGAGCCTGGCAGGCTACAGTCCACGGGGTCACAGAGAATGAGACATGACTGAGCAACTGAGCACGCAATCAATCTTTAACACAAATATTTTTTATTTGCAAGCACAAATGTCAACAAAATAAAAACAAACAAGCTGGGTAAATTCTGGCAATTCCTGGCATCTGTACATAGTGTTAGAACAAAAGCAAGCAAATGGAGCAATGAAAGGTCTCATGGGGTTTGTTTAAATTCAGATGTGTGTTCAAGAAACTAAAGTGAGAATCGGGGAGAGAGGGAAAAATGAAGTCACATGGAAATGTTTCTGGCAAGGACCTGGCAACACAAAAGAGGATATCTGGATGAGTGCAGGGATGGGCTAGGAGGAAAGCAGGTGTGAGGCAGGTGAACCAGCTCTTGCACTCTCGCCCTGGGACACCTGATCAAGGCCAGCAGAGCCTGGCACCTCTGGGGAGGGGACTTCACCCAGAGGCCATGCTCCCACTGCGCCTTCAGAGCTGGGTGCTCCCTGGGCAGAGGCCAGGCATTCTGCAAACAAGCTGAGCTCCCAGCAGCAAGCTCCAAAGGTCACCTCACCCCATTGTTTAACCCACTGAAAACTACTGAGACTCTCAAGCTTCTGAACAAAATGTTTTTGAATGTCCCCCTGAAAATGTTCTCTGCTGGTTCTTGTGTGGTGCCTGGCATTTAAAAAGAATGAAGCTCTCTCACCATCAGATTATGCTCTGCACACAAATTATGCTCTGCATTTCCATGGATTTGTTTAATGGAACCTTCCCCAGGCTCTCAACTCAAAGTGACGTCTGGCACGGAGCACGCGTTCCCCAGCCAACCCTTTGATTGCCCGGCTCCTCTGCCCCACCCCCCGATGCAAGTTAACTTTTAATTCAAGTGTACTCAGTGTTCCTTAGTCTCTCCACCTCTCTCCTCCCCATTCCACACTGTTCTAAGAAAAGCCACAATGGAATGGAAAGGCAAAACAGATTATGAAAAAAAACATTAAGGCCACTCTCTTTAGGACCACTGGACAGTTGTTTGCATGGCAGTGAAATGAAGAGGATAAGTAGGAAGTTTTTTGTTGTTTAGTTGCTAAGTCGTGTCTGACTCTTTGCAACCCCGTGGACTGTAGCCCGCCAGGCTCCTCTGTCCATGGGATTTCCCAGGCAAGAATACTGGAGTGAGTTGCCACTTCCTTCTCTAGGGGATCTTCCTGACTCAGGGATCCAACCCACGTCTCCTGCATTGGCAGGTGGATTCTTTACCACTGAGCCACCAGGGAAGCCCAAGTAGGAAGTCTCCCCAAACAATTAAACAGTGTGTGACTCATTTCTGTGACCTACATCCATAAGCATCCCAAAGGAACAAAACCAACAAGGCTCAAAAGGAACAAACTGACTAAAACTGAATTCCAGTATCTCCTTGGTGTATAGCATCACAAAGATATCTTCCAGGCTCTACAAGGGCATATCCATCTGTCCACAAACATCCAATGAGAACCTCTTAAGTTCTAGGCCCTGTGCGACTTAGGGAGAGCACAAAGGCAGATAGCTCCATGTTTAAATTTTACCCTTGGGCTCCAACATATTTGTAGGGGCACACACCTAAGGTGGTAGAGATTATTTTTAAAATGAAAGGAATTGATAAAACACACATTTCAATGTAGTGGTTACCTCTGGGGAAAGGCCAAGAATGAGATCTGGAAGAGCCTGTAGGCAGCTTCAGTGGTGTAATTCTTACAGCAGAAGATGGGTCACAGTGCCTGCTTTATTATTATTTTCTATAGCTTATATATGGGCTTTCCAAGTGGCACTAGCAGTGAAGAACCCACCTGCCAATACAGGAGATGTCTAGTCAAGGCTATGGTTTTTCCTGTGGTCATGTATGGATGTGAGAGTTGGACTGTGAAGAAAGCTGAGCACCGAAGAATTGATGCTTTTGAACTGTGGTGTTGGAGAAGCCTCTTGAGAGTCCCTTGGACTGCAAGGAGATCCAACCAGTCCATTCTAAAGGAGATCAGTCCTGGGTGTTCTTTGGAAAGAATGATGCTAAAGCTGAAACTCCAGTACTTTGGCCACCTCATGCGAAGAGTTGACTCATTGGAAAAGACTCTGATGCTGGGAGGGATTAGGGGCAGGAGGAGAAGGAGACGACAGAGGATGAGATGGCTGGATGGCATCACCGACTCGATAGATGTGAGTTTGAGTGAACTCTGGGAGTTGGTGATGGACAGGGAGGCCTGGCGTGCTGTGATTCATGGGGTTGCAAAGAGTCGGACACGACTGAGTGACTGAACTGAACTGAAGAGATGTGGATTGGCTTCCTAGGTCAGGAAGATCCCCTGGAGGATGGAATGGAAATCTACTCCAGCATTCTTGCCGGGAGAATCCCATGGACAGAGAAGCCTGGTGGGCTGTAGTCCATGGGGTCACAAAGAGTCTGACACGACAGAGCAACTTAGAATGGCACAGCATGGCATAGCTTACACATGTTATATCTGTTCTTTATGGGCAGTATATTAAATACATAATATTTAAAAAGAAAGAAACAAGGCAGCATGAATTATTTAAAATAAAAACAAAATGTGGGGGATGGCAAGAATGAAAGAAGGAAGGAAAGAAGGGGAAAAACATGGTCCACATCCTAAAGAGGCTCACATCCTAGCAGAGGAAAGACTCATGTTAACTGCAACATGGTAGCCATGACAATAGAACTTAAACTCCAAAGGAAGTACACGGGGCTTCCCTGGTGGCTCAGTAGTAAAGAATCCACCTGCCAATGCAGGAGACTTGGGTTGGAGCCCTGGGTCAGGAAGATTCTCTGGAGAAGGAAATGGCAACCTACTCTATTATTCTTGCTTGGGAAATCCCATGGATAGAGAAGCCAGGCGGGCTACAGTCCCTGGGGATCTTAAAAGAGTGGGACATGACTTAGCAGGTAAAGCATAACAAGAAAGTATGTAGTACTAAAGTTAACAGCAATGGCATGTAAAATTCAGATCCTTGAGTGTCTTCACACTTAAAAACCTAGTTTTACCCTTTCTAAGTGTCAATCTAGCATTACTTCCCCGAGACCCTTCCCAGAACTCCAAAGTCTGGGTTCCATGGTCCTCCTCGGTACACTCAGGGGACTCAGCACCTTCCCCAGAAACACATCACATCCCACACATATGTGGCGCTCCTGGCTTACTGTTGTATTCCCGTGCCTGGCTCACTGGCTGGCACATCAATAAAGAGTTGCTGAAACAACAAATGAGGAGCATTACTGGGTTGCCTGGAGAATCCCATGGACAGAGGAGCCTGACGGGCTACAGTCCACGGGGTTGCAAACAGTCGGACACGACTGAAGCAACTTAGCACACATACACACACTGGGTTCAGATCTGTTAAGTGGTGACTGAGACAGAAGAGAAAAGAAAGGCTGGAAATGCAAAGCTGGAGAATCTCATCCCAAACTCAAGAAGGCCCCAGCTCTGCACAGACAAAACCCCTCCACTATCCCTGGTAAGCTGGGCTCGGCCATATAGGAGACCATGGCATGGCCCATAGATCCTGAACTACTGCTCTCTACTGCACTAAAGAGGACCAAAGCCCCTCAGCCTGAATCCTCTGCTTCCTCTGCAAACACGGGGGGGAAAGCACTGAAGTCAGGTAGGAACCCAGGATCAGGTTCAGGCACAGCCTCCATCTCTCAAGAACAGTCAGGCCCGCCAGTCGCCGGGGCAGAAATCAGATCTTCCTGGCAGAGGCTTGCAGAGCCTGCGTTATCTCAGCCACAAGGGTGAGCACAAGAAGCAAAACCTGCAGGAAGATCCAGTTTCCCTGAATAATGTTGCCACCACACAGGACAAGGGAACAGCCCTCCCTCTGAAACTGCTGTAAACTCCCTCAGATAAAAAAGGACTCAGCAAACAGAACTGCCAACTGAGACCTCAGAATGCTCCTCAGATGTCCACAGAAGGACGTGATCCCCAACTCATGACAGCAGCTCCAGTCACCTAACAAACGCTCGACAAATTGTGCATCGTCGAAGCATGTGCCTGTCTGACTAAAGACAGTGGAAAAGGAAAGCGGGGATTATGTTGTCACAGACCAGTGTCATATAGATAAAAGGTGGCCGTGCTAGTGGGATGTTGTTATGGATTTGATTTTTGCCTTGAAATATTCCAAGAGAAGTCTTATTCTAGCTTCATTACTTGAGTGATATTGCATCTGAAATTAGGTTTAGCAAAATATATTTAGTTCTATGTTTGGACAGATAGTGAGTCCCAGGTCTCAACCTCTAGAGACCTCATATTAAATCACCTTCTACAAATGTCCGCCCCTTTTTTTCCATTCAAGCAAATTGGTATAGCCCTTATTCCACATGCCACGTTCTTTCCAGGGCAAACAGATGGAAGGAAGAGAACATGCCAGAAAGAAGAAATGGAAAATGAACATGACATTGTAATGAAAATAAAACTGCAAAATATTATCTGGGTCAACTCTTCATGTGTTTTAAAATCAGCACCAGCAGGCTCTGCACATATGGCATTGGCTTTACTCTTTTTTTTGGTTCGGATGTCACAGAGGATTAGTGCAAAAGGAAAAACCCCAGCATGGGGCCTATTTTTATACAGATTAATCAATCATTTCCCTTTCCTTTCCTTTCTAATCACTCCCAAAACTCAACTTAATGAAACGGCTCTCATTCAAAATATGTCATTTATTGCACTCTGAATGGAAAACTTTTCAGGAAAGGAAGTGAGCTTAGAATCTGAACCTAAGTTTTTAAATGTCACATTTTTAATTCAAGGTATAACTATTAACTACACTTAGCTATAGCCCAGCCCCTTTTAGCTTACATATCTGCTGTGGACTCTTACATATCCGTTAGTGGCAGCAAAATGAATTGGCAAACATTTCCTTGTGTAGATCTAGATACGGCCATTTGACAAAAACAGAAAGCCACACATTTGAAAAGAAAAAACTACTGCACATCTCACGTTTTGTTTTGTTGTCTACATTTTCAAGTACATTGAATGTCATAATTTCCATCAGAAAACCAAGCACCAAGCACACGGTTAGGTTCTTAGTATTTGCTAGAAAATTTGATAAGCTGAATGGAATCAAACCAAAGAACTGTTCAAACTCTTCAATACACGCTCCCTTAACTACAAGTGATTGTAAAAATGATCATAACGATGCTTACAGTAATCATAATACAACAGCAGTGACTATTTAGTATATGTCATGTGCTACTGATGGTGTCACTGAATTTTCAAAGTAGCTTTATGTCATAGGTACTATTATTAGTTCAGTATATAGATGAGGGACAGGGAGGCCTGGCGTGCTGCGGTTCATGGGGTTGAAAAGAGTTGGACACAACTGAGCGACTTAACTGAACTGATATAGATGAGGAAACAGCAAATTCCAGTATTTTGAGGCTGAAAAAATTCCCATACTCTGCTGGTTTGCAGAGATGGGCAGGAGAATTTGTCACAGACACACTGAAAACGAGAAATGGAGCCTATAATACCGAAAGTGAAAGTGGAAGTCGCTTAGTCGTGTCCAACTCTTTGCAACCCCATGGACTATACAGTCCATGGAATTCTCCATTCCAGAATACTGGAGTGGGTAGCTCTTCCCTTCTCCAGGGGATCTTCCCAACCCAGGGATCGAACCCAGGTCTCTCGCATTGCAGGCAGATTCTTTACCAGCTGAGCCACAACTAATGAGGTGAGAAATTTTGCAGAAAGTGTCATCGACATTGTTTCCATGTCTTTAAAGCCATGATCACTACAGAGTGTATCATGAACTTTTATTTGTCTGCTGCCCCTTTGATGAGTGGAAATTATATTTATAAAATATTAAGACAGTGACCTAAAGTCTGACCTCAGTGACAAAATCAGAGCCAGAGGAGTCACCAGGACATTCACATCCTCAAAGGGTGGTGACTTTTCATCATTTGGGGCAATTAAAATTGAGCCATGACTAACAGCTGGAAGAGATGACATTACACCAGTTCTCCTCTACATGAATGGTTAGTCATGAGTACAGAAAATAAGAGACATTTACAATCTAGCGTGACAGTCTGTGCTCACTGTTCTATATAACTAAAAATGAATCACTCTTACACCAGTACAGTGTATATTCTGCTTTTTGTCTAGAGCTGCTAGACGCCAGCTACCTACTGTGGACAGTCTGAAGATCTAATTTAATGTAATTTTAGAATTACTGAACTAAGTTGGGGTAACCATACGTATAGTCTTTTGTTTCCACTCATTAATTTTAACACCACAGGCATTAATCATTCACCCAGCAGATGAAAATTGCTCTAAGATGACTCATGTGTTTTACAACATTGCAAACCCAACCCTTATGCTCTTGGAAGGTACAAGAAAGTGGAAATGTTAGAGCAAATCATTAATAAACACAAAATTCTTCCCCATCCAAATTCCACGGACCTGAAGAGTTTCTGAATTTTTCCTGAACACTATATGAGAAAAATAAATTAAAACTGGCTAGAGAGATGGTCTCTGAGTAATTTCCATGGTGAACTGGCAGAGATGAGCACATAAGCAAGATCACTCTTGATAATAAATACATCGAGTCTCAGCCTACACAGAGGCCCCATTGCACACTGTGTGCAGGGCCAATTAGCATTAATTGTGCCTGTGCTCGTCTATTCCCATAGCACGTCACTGGGCAAGGACAAGCTCTGCATTTACAAATGCAGCATGCAAGGCGAGAGTTAGGAGAGCATTCTCAAGTGTGATCATCCATGTCCATCTTTTCCCATTTGCCTCAAACGGCAGATTCACAAATGACAAGGGGTATTTAAAACAATATAGGTGTGTATTTTTCAAAGTTTAGTTTCAGACTCTGCATTCAGGATATCTGAAAGGCAGACGGTTGAAAATTTGTTTCCAGACTACATTTTTAGCCTACCACAAGTAACTTGACACACACATATACACAAAGAACGTATCCTCTGGGATCCAATATAATTATTTACTTACTGTGACTAATATGACTTACTTAGAAGATAAGCTCCGTAGACTTTCATGGCAAACACTGCCTCTGCAAACAGCCTCCCACCACAGGCTGGGGTATGTCTTGTGCAGAAATACAGTATGTGCAGCTCAGCTCATCTCTCCGTGGAGTACAGTCTCAGAGTGGGGTATCCATGGAGACTGAGCCTCCTACTTGTACAGGGCAAGGAAGTTACTCTGCTGGGCACCATAGCAACAGGAGGCAGAGGGGAGGCTGGCCAATCAGGAGAGAGCACAAGAGCTTCTCCCTGGTGACTGCAGCATTTCAAATGAAACCATCGCCCTCATGAATGGACACAAAGCATTTAAGGAAACATCAAATTGTCAAACAGAGGTAAAGGCCTACAGGACAGTCAAGGCTAATCTTTGACAATTATAGAGCAACACTTAAGAGCCTTTATATCCCAAAGAGCAAGGAAGAAATTACATCAAAACCCAACACATTCCTACATGTAATGGCAAGCACGTGACACTTTGAGGAAATTTTTCAGTGTACTTCCTGACTTCCAGCTATTTAAATATGCAAGGCACTTCACAGTTCTCTCTGGGAGGGAGGACCAGGAGACAATCATTGTTCTCAAGGGAGAAAATGAATTGAAGGCTGTCTGAGACAACTGTTAGCACAGTGTTTCCAAACAGGAGTTTGCTCAGAGCCAAGATGTTTATTAAGCATCCAGAAAAGCCCTTTATTATATTAGAATAATTCTTACTAAGAAAGTAACTGTGATAAATAGGACCAATGCAAACAAGATGGGAAGCGGGCATTCAAATACCTTAAAGTTGAGCTATTTGTAAACTTTGCTCATTTAATCACCATAATGATCATTTACTGAGCACACACTGCAGAACAGGAAAATACGGTAACTACAAACACTTGCCAAATGCTGACACTGATTTTTGCAAAGGTGTAAGACGTGCACGTTTACCTCTCAGCATCGTGCAGTATTTACTCGATGCACATACAGGCATATCTCACCTTACTGTGTTTTGTTGTATTGTGCTTCGCAGATACTGCATTTTTTAAAAACCTGAAGGTATGTGGTACTGTGAGTTGTCAGATGACGGTCTGCATATGATAGCATAAAGTATTTTTAAATGTATATATTTTTAGACCCAATGCTATTGCACATTTCATATACTACAGTAGAGAGTAAATATAACTTTTATACACTTTAGGAAACCAAAAAATTCACATGACTCACTTCATTGCAATATTCACTTGACTGCAGTGGTCTGGAACCAAACCCACAAAATCTCTAAGGTAGGCCTGTACTCTGTTACATACGTAACATGTTTTATTGTTGGGGGCCAGAGTGAGGTACTCCGCCCGTGGCAAAGGTCATGAGGAAGGAGGCTCGACATACACAAAGGCGGGATCGAGCCTCAGAGTCCCCCTGGAAATCCTCGAGCAACTACCCCCATAACCAGAGCCTGCCTACTTTACTACTTTGTGCTCTCACCTACACCTCTGACTTTACAGGGGGCTGTCCCCCACCACCTCTTTTGGAGAAGGAGTTAACCTAGAGCTCCAGTTAATAAAAACTCCTGGGCGTGACAAGAGTGTTTTAACCTACAAACTCCTCTGAAGGTTCTCTGGCCTGCCTGACAGGCTTGTCCAGCCACATGTGATTGCTCACAGCCTCCCAACCATGAGAGGCACAAGATGCTTTAAACCTTCTAAAAACAGGTTCCTTAGAAAAGTTAGAAAACTATTAGTATAAGTATAGTGGGCTGATTAGAAATTGTATTGGTGAAGGGTTTTTCATTTGTTGAGCCAATGTTTGTTGCTAAGTCTCCATATCCCCTGCCCTTACACACATTAATGAATATATAGAAGAAATAAGTATTAACCTTTGATATTAATCACGTTGGACCTTAGGCTAAGTAAATTCTTTCCTTAACTAAAACCCACTACACCCTCACCCTATAGGAATGTAACTTTATTTGGGTGGCGTCTGTTTTAAGAATAATCACCCCTGGAGAAATAAGTGTCCTGGTTGACTGACCACTGTCACAAGGAGAGGGTCATAAATTGTCAGCAGGCCCCCTGCCAGAAGATGATGTAACACCCCTAAGACCTCTGTATACATTTGTATGAAGCACCTGACTTTGATAAAAGTCAGGACTGCTGACCCCACGTGACTTTTGCATAACATCTCAGTGTATAAATGTAGACCATGTAAAATAAAGAATTGGGATCAGTTTCTCGAAATACTGGTCTCCCCATGTCGCTCTCTCTCTCATTCTGGCTGAGTCTCCATCTGGAGCGCGGAACCCACCATGCTTACTAATTATGCCTGGGCTTCTAAGATCCGACCGGGGAGGCCTCAGTGTCTCCTCTCCTTCGGGAGAACGGAAGGATGCCTGCGGCCTACGTAAGTGGTGCAAGCTTCTTGTCTTGAAGTTTTATTGGTCTCCCACGTAAACCAAGCTACTCAGCCTCTTTTCTCCACTGAATTTTCCTACTGAGCTATCCTTATTCTATTACTCTTTATATCTTTAATTAATATCTAATTGAAGCTATTGTATCCTGACCCTCGCCGACGCTGTCCCCGCTTCGAATACCCTGGATCAGCCGGGGCTGGACCCCGGCATTTTATGATTCTCACAGCAACATAAGAAAGATAAGTAGTAATTATTCCTCCATATGACAAAAGAGAAATCATTTCCTCATATTTACAAAAGAAACTATCTGGCATATGAACTCCCCTGTCTCCCACTGCTTGGCAAGTGACGTGGTGCACCCTATTCAATACCTAAATATAAGGTGAGGCACTCTCTTCCCACAATTACCTCACACAAAAGCAAGCTCCTTATTTTAAAGTCTTTCCAAAGCCTCTTATTATAGAGATCTCTCTTATAATTACCTTCTTTGAACAAAAAGTATCATTTGAAAAAGACACAGGGGACTGAATCGACCTCAATCAGTATTGTTTTGGGCTGCCTTCAGGGGTCGACTGACGGGATTATTTAAAATGAAAGGGGCCAAGAAATTCAAAAGCAGATTTTGTAATTATTCCTGTGGTATGACTGGTATGACTCCTCCAGCCTTTTTTAAAGATCAGCTTAAATAGCAGTGTCGTTCAGTCGCTAAGTCGTGTCTGACTCTTTGCAATCCCATGGACCGCAGCACGCCTGGTCTCCCTTGTCCCTCACTGTGTCCCTGAGTATGCCCAAGTGCATGTCCATTGAATCGGTGATGCCATCCAACAATCTCATGCTCTGCTGCTTCTGCTATTAAATAGCAATAATCAAAGGTTAAGTTGTGGAGATTGAAAAAAAAAAAAAAACATACTCTTTGCTAACTGGACTCAGTAACTGAATAGCTTTGGGTATTGATGGATACCGACATTGCATTTACAGGGGAACAGAAAAACCAGCTGCCCCCACGCTCTCCATGGGTGCTGTGATGGTCTGCTAGCTGTCGTCCAATGTCCATCCCCATTCTTTCCTTCTTCCATAATAATAGATGCCCAGCTGACTCAGATGTCCTGGGATATAATTGGAAATGACGTGTGCCACTTCTGTGCCCTGACGGTAGAGTGATTGGGTGAGTATCCCCTGGTCCCTCTCTCCCTCCTTCTTCCTGGAGAAGGACAGCCGACCTGACACGCTGCCTACCAGCCTCAGTCCCCCAAACACCTAGGGACTGTTTTATGACGAAGATCAGCTTCTGTCTAGTTTTTAACCTCTGGATTTGGGAGCCTTTTTTTACATTAACTTAACAGCTACCCTCACAGTACTCATAGGCTTGAAAATAATGTTCAATGAGAGCTCCAGATATGAATTCAAAATGGCTTTGTATCAAACAAATTGGGCAGAAGTGAAGATAACTTGCTCTGGAAAAGACATTGGAAAAGACACCTGAGTTGAAAACTAGCTCCAGGGATGAGGAGGGCAATAAATTTTTTATATTAATGATGAATAACAAGATTCCTGCTTCTAAATAAATAATAGAGTATACATTTGTATGTTTAACTAAAAAAATAAATTTAAAAAACCTACCAGCTATTGACTATTTCATCCATCTCTAAAGGTTTATGCAAGTTAGCAAATAAAACATTTTTAATCTCATTAGGAAAATGCAGGACCTTGTATTCTCTCATATACACTGTTTCCTACACTTGGCTCTGTTTTCACTGCCTTCTCCTTCATTAACCTGCTTCCAGTTTCATCTCTTGAAAATGCAGGCTCCTCAGAGCAACCAAAAGGGCCTTGAACATATACACTAAATTGTGTTGCGTTGAGAGCATGCTCAGTTGTGTCTGACTCTGTGCTCTATGGACTGTAGCCCACCAGGCTCCTCTGTCCAGGGAATTTTCCTGTCCTAGGGGTGGAACCTGCATCTCCTGTGACTCCTGCGTTGGCAGGCAGATTCTTTATCACTGAGCCACCTGGGAAACCCATATATTAAATTATGTCTCTCTCAAAACTGGCCAGTAGGTTCCCATTGTTTGATGCAGACTTCACCTGCAATTACTCTTTCTTCTTCCTAGCTCACTGCTTCACTCACTGTCCCTGCAAACCCTCCGCAAGTGCAAAGGAATATGACTAAGTTCTCAGCTCAAATGTCACCTCCCCAGACACTCCCTGCCCAATGCTCATCACTGGCTATAGCCTTCCCTTTTAAGTGTCACTATCTGAACTTATCTTGTTTGTCTGCCTGTGTATCAGCCATCTCCCTATATCAGGCAGGTTCCAAGAGAACAGGCATCTCGTTTGTTTTTTCCCCTCCTTCTGTCCTGAAAGCCTGGAACAATGGTGTCAGCACAGAATAAATGCTTTGTAAATGCTTGTTGAGTGAATGAGTGAAAGCTGGTCAATCAGTGTACAGCCAGGATTCAAACTGAAGTTGAGCAGAACCCTTATAGGTGGTGAAGTGAGTGAGGTTTGCTGTCTTTTAGGCTCCTACACAAAAATCACCTTCCTGCAAAGCCACAGACATTCTAGTCCATGTAATGGATTTGAATTGAAAACGTCTTGGATTGTAAGTCCACTGTGGCCAGTTTCCTGAAGCTCACCTCACTTAACTGTGACCTGCAGCAACACTGCCTACTGCTTGGCTGCTGTTAGACACAGGTTCAGGTGGTAGAAGACTGTAATTCACTGAATTACCCCAACAAACTTACTTAAGTTTGGTTCAACACATAACTTCCACCAGTAGCCCAGTCCACCCAAACGCCACCCACCTAATTATACAGACAAAGAAGACAGAGAAGTCAGGGTACTTTTCCCTCTACCTCCTTTCTTGTTAGGCACATTGTTTTGCTGGGTTTCCCTAGTGGCTCAGATGGTAAAAATCTGCCCGCAATGCAGGGAGACCCAGGTTCGATCCCTGGGTCGGGAAGATTCACTGGAGGGGACACGGCAACCCGCTCCAGTACTCTTGCCTGGGAAATCCCATGGACAGAGGGGCCTAGTAGCCTACAGTCCAGTCAGTCAGCTCAGTTGTGTCTGACTCTTTTTGACCCCGTGGGCTGTAGCACGTCATGGACTACAGTCCACGGGGTTGCAAAGAGTCAGACATGACTGAGCAGCTAACACTTTGCCACCAAAGTGCATGGTTCCCTCACATGCAGCCTGGGAATTCTCTGGCTCTGGGTTCTGGTACCTTGACCTTTCTCTGCCTCTTCACGACAGGGAAGGACTCCAAGCTGTTGCCATTCCCATACTGGTTGTGCTATATGCTAAGTCGCTTCAGTTGTGTCTGACTCTTTGCAACCCTATGGACTATAACCCTCCAGGCTCCCCTGTCCCTGGGATTCTCCAGGCAAGAATACTGGAGTGGGTTGCCATGCCCTTCTCCAGGGGATCTTACCGACCCAGGGATTGAACCCGCGTCTCTTATATCTCCTGCGTTGGCAGGCGGGTTCTTTACCACTAGTGCCACTTGGGAAGCCCCATACTGGATGGGTTTCCTTAATTAAGCTCATTTCTGTACATGTGGTCTCCTCAATAACTCTTCTCAATTGGCTGGGAGTGGGGGAGAAGCCCAACCTAAAGCATATATCTGCATGATTTATAACTCTTAGTTTATAGGTTTGTGTGTAAAATACATTTTCAGGTTTATTTCTCTTGGGCTGGTAGTCGATAAACATCTTTAATGGTGGGTGTGTGGTCTGCTGGGGCATCTGCTATGTGTGAGATACCACTATTGCTTTGTTCTCAGCACATTAGAGCACTTAGGAAGCATCTGGCGAGCCCCCAAATCGGTAGCTATAACACTGTAGGTGCAATAAATCCCAGTAGACCTGGGATGTGGACAGCAGTCACCTCTGAGAAGAAGAGGATTATAACTCACTAATTCTTATGGGAAAACCATTAGCAGACCATTTGGCCACATCACATTGATTGGGTGCACCATCAAAGGCACAGATGGGAGGAAGCCATGAGAGTAAATATGTAAGTAACCCTGCGATAAAGATAAACACCCAGGGCTCCTCATCACAGTTCAGCATTTTTTTTCCACCCGTCTGGTCTCTGCTGGGGAGAAGAGGCAGACTATACAGCAGCTCATCATAAAACATTTTGTGCTGATTCCTGGGGGGGCATTTTTTCTCTCAGAGTGAAAGTTTCAGAGATCCACTTCAGTATCGGTGCAAAAGCTCCTGTTTAAGTTGACAAAACCTAATGATCATTGTTTATGAAACTATTAATGACACACAGGGCGGCACATTAAACACTGTGACAAGTAGAGAAAGAAGTAGATCATGATCAAATGGAAAACTCTGAAGACCCTCACATCCTTTGATGTTGACATCTTCATGGTTTATTTTCCTGATCTGCATCCAAATAGCCTCCTGTGTTCAATTTTCTGTATTTCATTGAAGTTACATTGAGGGTCATTGATTTGGTTAGCAGCAGCCAGCATAATAAGTATATGGACTGTATCAGATAATCTATAGGGCTCCACAGATATTTTTTTTAAAAAATCCCTGTCTTATATCAACACATCTTTCTCAATTGTCATACTTCCCTGTTACAATTAAAATTTTTCCTTTGAAGTTGGACCTTACGACCAGTGTGGTAGTTAAGAGTCAAAAGCAAAACTACACTGTTTAGAATCCATTTACAGACTGTGACCTTGCATGAATTAGCTTCTCTATGCCAGTTTCTCCATCTGTAAAAGAGGGGACAATGATACCCTCTTCTCACACTGATATTAGGATTAAATGAGTAAAGTCCTTGGAATTTTGCCTGGGACAGTTAAGTCTCAATAAATATGGGCTACAACAATTTTAAATCAAATTTCAGAGTCATGCAAGCACACGATTACATCTAATATAGTCTTCCAGATATGTTTAGCATCTGAAACAGACTAAAGACTTTATTTGAGATTGGGCTTTGCTGCTGAAAGACCTTTGAAACTATAAGCTATTAGAAAAGCACTGTCTGCCAAAGAATGCAGAATGTTTCCATAAAACCCAAATCTCTTTTAGCACTAAAATTTTAATTTTTCCATTCTATGAAAATATTTCTAAAATGCTTCAGGAATTTTCCTGCCCTCATACACATAATTTTCTGCCAACTACACCATCACAATGACTCAGTCTGTTTCTAGAACATTAAGTATTGCATTAAGTGCTATAAGAAGCCTCTCATGTGGTGCTAGTGATAAACAATGTGCCTGCCAGTGCAGGAGATGCAAGAGATGCGGGGTCAGGAAGATTCCCTGGAGTAGGGAATGGCAACTCACTTCAGCATTCTTGCCTGGGAAATCCCACAGACAGAGGAGCCTGGCAGGCAACAGCCCATGGGGTCACAAAGAGTCAGATACAACTGAGCACACATACACACACAAGTGCTACAAAACATTTAATAGGCTGTCATGCTTTTTAGTGGTCTTTTGTTTGCTTTTTACATATTTTCCCTTTCATATTTTCTCTTTCCTCATTGTCAAACCATCATCTGTCAATCAACTCACGCTCTCTCCAGTGTCCTCCAACAGCAAACACTCCTCTTGTTTTATATGAACTGGGAGAACATGACATGCTAGAATTTTGTTTTAATAAACATAAGTTCTGTGTGATAGTTTCAAGGATACTCCTTGTAAACAAAGTGCAAGGAATCTCTGATAGCTATTTTAAGAGCAACAAATGACTGTTATTAACATTTACTAAGGAATTGTTTTGTGCCAGATGGAACGCTGGGCATCTTACATTCTTTAATCTGTTTAATGGACACAATAACCCATTCTAAAGATGCCAAACACAAGGTTTCTGGAAGATAACAAGTAGTTGAAGAGTGCACTGTTAAAGAGGTGGCATGAAGCTGTGAGCCTGGTGTACTGGATTCCTGAGTCTGGTGTTTAGTAAGGTATCCCTGCAGCCCCACCCCACCCATCCATTCACACGTTTTCCCCCAAGAAACCACAAGCTGGGTAACCTGCGGAGAACTGTAAGCTAAGTTCTTGAGTGTCCTCTCTGTAGTCAAGTTATTGTAAGAACATATGCCCCCCTCACGCCCCACCCTGTACATTGTCCCTTTTATTCGACAGGACTAACTTTGAAGTGAAAGGGACGATGCCCCTGATAAGCATGGGAACACCTGCGGGCCATTGGCTGCATGCGAAGGAGCCTCCATCTCCTTAAACCAGTGTTGATTAATCATCAATCCAGTTCGTGCCTTCTGAGTTTTCTAGCAAATGTCTCTGAAAGTGGGAAATCGTCTTTTTAAAGTCACCCATCCTCTGTTACTGTGGTGAGGTTATTACAGTTCATCTGGCCAGGTTTCTGATTTCAATAGCCTGGGTGGTGTCTGATGACAGGGGAATACTAAGTCTGAATTCTGATGGTGGCGGTGACATCTTTCAAATGTAGATTTCAACATTTCAGTTTCTAAATGTGGATTTCTTTTCAATTATAATGACCCTAACCATTTGCTCTTGATCTACCTCCTTAAACGGCAGGTATTTTTTTTTTCCTCCCTTTCACTTTTTCTAATTATTTGTTCAAATTGTGTAGTTGTTTCCTTAGCTTCCCACAAGCCTTGTATAGGAAGGATTTAGTACTTGCATTTGTAGAACACTGACACTGGGTCTTTTTCTCCTTTGGGTTAAGATGCTCCCCAAGTAGACAATCAAGCATTAAAGGCGGCCCAGGAAAATCATTTAATGTTCTAGTGCAGAAATCCAATTAAAACTTTCCTTTCTGGGTGACAACAATCTCATCAGGAAAACTGACTGTGGACTAAAATCAGGATAAGCATCTGAGAGAAGGAATGCTAACAATGTAGATCTCTCAAAAAGTAATGGTATTGGCAAATATACACTACTATTGCATGCGTGTGTGCTAAGCTGCTTCAGTCTTGCCCTACTCTTTGTGACCCTATGGACTGTAGCCTGCCAGGCTCCTCTGTCCATAGGATTCTCCATGCAAGAATACCAGAGTTGATTGCCATTTCCTACTCCAGGGGATCTTCCAGACCCAGGGATGGGACCCACGTCTCTTATGTCTCCTGCATTGGCAGGCAGATTCCTTACCACTAACGCCACCTGGGAAGCCCATACACTACTATTAATACACGTAAAATAGATAACTAAAAAGGACCTACCTACTCTACAGCACAGGGAGCTCTACTCAGTACACTGTAATGACCTCTACGGGAAAAGAACCTAAAAAAGAGAGAGAATATATGTATATGTACTGGCTTCCCAGGTGGACCAGTGGTGAGGAACCTGCCTGCCAGTGCAGGAGACATAAGAGACGTGGGTTCAACCCCTGGGTCAGGGAGACCCCCTGCAGGAGGGAATGGCAACCCACTCCAGTATTCTTGCCTGGAGAATCCCATGGACAGAGAAGGGGAGGGGGTGGCTGTAGTCCATAGGCTTGCAGAGTCGGACAGGATTGAAGCAACTTAGCATAGCACAGCATGTGTATGTACAACTAATTCACTCTGCTGTACAGCAGAAGCTAGCACAACATTGTAAATCAACTATATTCCAATAAAAATGAATTATTATAAAGAGGTCCCTACAGCATGCCTTCATTCCCTTCCTTTTAATCTGTACTATAGCCCAGCTTTATTGTACAGTTTTCTGTCTTGAATGATAAGGTCCCCAAGAGCAAGGATGATGCTGAGGTCATCTCTGCCTATCTTTCCCATACTCCTCCCACACTAAACATCATTCCATTCTCATTGAAGGATTTACTGCACACCTGTGTCATGACAGACATCGTATTAGGCTCTAGAGATACAGTCTTGAATGTCTGCTGAGTTGACTCATGAAAACATGAAAAAGGCAAAGCCATTATCCAACTGACTGCAGGGTTATTTTCTTTCACTGTTTGGTGGCAATTTTTAATTAAATCTGAATAGGCATTAAGTGATAGAAGCCAAAATGACAGAAGGCGCACTGCCTCCGAGAAGGTCCAGCACGAGTCCTGCCTAGAAGGCAAGGCTTCCATGCTGTGAGTGCCGTGGTGCCCTGCTGGGGAGGTGCGGGTGTGCTCAGCTTACCTTTCTAAGCCCTTCCTGGCATCCCGTGACACAGTTCCCTTCTCCTTCTGCATTAGGTACCCAGCCAACATTACTATGGAGCTTCCCAGGTGGCTCAGTGGTAAAGAATCTGCCTGTCAATGCAGGAGATGCAGGTTCGATCCCTGGGTTGGGATGATCCCTGGAGGAGGGAATGGCAACCCACTCCAGTATTCTTGCCTGGAGAATCACCATGGAAAGAGGAGCTTGGTGGGCTATAGTCCATGCAGTTGCAAAGAGTTGGACATGACTGAGTGACTAAGCACACACACACACACACATACAACATTATTAGTTCTTATCTGAACAACCAAAGGGGCATTTCAATAACTCCTTTCTAAGGTGAACAGCAGTTTCCAGAATCTAGAACAACAGACCTAAAATTAAATGGGCCCAGGTTAATGTTAAAGGGCCCTGGAGCATCTGTGTAGGAGACTAATTGCTTGCTATTTTAATAAACTGGTATTGGTTCTAATGAGTTGATTTATTTTAAAAAAGTAGAGCATACATCAAGAGTGGAAGATGAGTTTAGGCTGAGGGGAGATGGTCACCTGGGGCTGTGGAGGAAGTGGAACATTTTAATAACTGGTGAGCAGTATCTTCTTGTGGTTTAACGACGGATTCTCTGCATTTTATAGATTTTGGAGTAACCCAAGGCCCTTGTGTCTTGGGTTTCTCTCTTCTTAGTTACGAGACTGACAGGTTTATTCTGCTGAAAATTCAGAGAGCTATAGGTCCCAGTGCAGACTGCTTTAAATACAAAGAGCTTACCGTACAGACTGGAGAAGGAAATGGCAACCCACTCCAGTATTCTTGCCTGGAGTATTCCATGGACAGAGGAGCCTGGCGGGCTACAGTCCATGGGGTCGCAAGAGTCGGACATGACTTAGCGACTAAACCAGCACCACCACTGGGAACCAATGGGTCCCTATAGATAGGGACCCATTCAAAAGCTCAAGCAATGCCTTTTAGTGATGACATTAGGAACCTCAGGCAACTGAAAAATACACTTTAGGGACCCTTGTGACCTTGATCAAATGCAAATAAATCAAAAGATCCTGAGGTCAGCACTGCTTAGGTGATTAAATCAGAAGCAGTTGACAAAGGTGCTATTTCAGGCTCTGCCCCTGGGCAGGGTTATTAACTAGGAGTTAAAAATCCTAATAAAGGGGGCCCATAAAACCCAGAAATAGTATGTGATATTTTGTGCATATTTTTCTGGAATATGGGTCCATGGCCTTCAGGATTCTCAAAGGATCCATTATTATCGAAACAGCATGAAGAACAACTCGTGTTTCCTTTCTTTCCTCCTTCCTTCTTTTCCTTCCTCCCTCCCCACTCACTCCTTGTTAGTCTTTTTGTCTGTACTTTCTACTTAAACATCCTCAGCAAGACAAGTAGCTGATATTCAACACGTATCTTCTGTAGGAACCAAGACTTGCTCAGGGTGAATTCTGTGCATACACACAGATATGATTAACCTTCATTAAGATATGACTATTCTTATGATGATTATTGAAACAAGGCTTCCCCTGGGCCTTAGCGGTGAAGAATCTGCCTGCAGTGCAGGAGACATGGGTTCTATCCCTGGATCGGGAAGATCCCCTGGAGGAGGAAATGGCAGCCCACTCCAGCATTCTTTCCTGGAGAATCCCACGGCCGGAGAAGCCTGGAGGACCACAGTGCGTATGGTCACAAAGTCAGACACGACTGAGTGACTGAGCATATGATGACCACTGAAACAAGGAAGGGCACGGGTAGTCTTGAAGTGAAAGTGAAAAGTGTTAGTCACTTAGTCGTGCCCAGCTCTTTGTGACCCTGTGCATTGTAGTCTGACAGCCTCCTATGTCCTTGGGATTCTCCAGGCAAGAATACTGGGGTGGGTTTGCTGTGCCTTCCACCAGGGGATCTTCCCAACCCAGGGATCGAACCCAGGTCTCCCACATTACAGGCAGATTCTTTACCAACTGAGCCACCAGGGAAGGCCAAGGATAGTCTTAACTTAGTTTAGACTAAGTTTTTTTAACTTAGTTTGTTCTTGCTGCACCACACTCGTGTCTTGTTTCACTGTTTACTTGTATAGTCACCACTGTAAAATGTTTTGAGGATGAGGTGGGGATCGGGGGAGGTGCTGCTGCTGCTGCTAAGTCATTTCAGTCGTGTCCGACTCTGTGCGACCCCAGAGACGTCAGCCCACCAGGCTCTGCTGTCCCTGGGATTCTCCAGGCAAGAACACTGGCGTGGGTTGCCATTTCCTTCTCCAACGCATGAAAGGGAAAAGTGCAAGTGAAGTTGCTCAGTCCTGTCCGACTCGTAGAGACCCCATGGACTGCAGCCCACCAGGCTTCTCCATCCATGGGATTTTCCAGGCAAGAGTACTGGAGCGGGGTGCCATTGCCTTCTCCGTCAGGGAAGGTGGTGGGTGGTGAATAACAGAAGTGAAATAATTTCAGGTTGCATTCAAACCCTACAATATCTTCACAATAAAAATCTATTTTTCCTTGGCCACCCCCAAAGCCGACACTCTTTCCTGCAGCATTTTACATTCTCAATGCCATAGCCTACCTTTGCTGTTGAGGTTAACCAGTGTCGACTGTGCCCTCGATACACACCGGACCCTGTGTGCTAGGAATACAAAAAGAGGATGACAGGGCTTCTGCTCTTAAACTCACATCCTGTATGCCGCAAGAAGCAGAATCTATTGGTGACTGCTCCCAACTGTCTAAAAGAAAATTGAGAACATTTCTCCAAGGAAGATACACGAACAGCCAACACGCACATGAAAAGGTGCTCGTCATCTTTAGCCATCAGGGAAATGGAAATCAAAAGCACAATGAAATACTGCCTCACACTCACTAGAGTAAGTATAACCAAAAGGATAGACAATAACAACTGTTAATAAGGATGCTGAGAAACTGAAACCCTTAGACATTGCTGGTGGTATGTAAGGTAGTACAGCCATTAGGGAAAAAAGTTTGGCAGTTCCTCAAAGGGTTAAACATAGAGTTACCATATGACTTAGAAACTTCAGTCTTAGGTATGCACCCAAGAGAACTGAAAGTCTGTATGAAAACTTGTATGTGACTGTGCATGACACCATTATTCACAATAGGTCAAAAGTGGAAACAACCCAAATGTCCATCAACTGTGAACGGATAAGCAAAATGTGGTGTGACACCACACTAAGCCAAGATGTTAATAATAGAAGAAGCTGGAGGTAGTGGTATGAGATATGAGATATGAGATATGGTAGAGGATATGAGAACCCTGTACTGGGTGCTCAATTTTTCTGTACATCCAAAATTTCTCACCAAAAGTTTACTTTAAAATGTGGTATACTGATACAGTAGAATATTACTGAGCCATAAAAAGAATGACGGGCTAGTGCATGAACCTTGAAAACATCATGCTAAGCAAAAGAAGCCAAACACAAAAGGCCATAGATTATACAATGCCATTATACGTGATGTCCAGAACAGGCAGATCAGACAGAGGGCACGTAAGTCGTTGTCAGGGGCTGGGAGAAAGGAAGAGTGGACAGTGACGTCTCATGGGTATGGGGCTTCTTTGGAGGGATATAAAAGTGCCCTGAAATTGGACAGTGGTAATGTTTGTACAATCTTTTGAATATACTAAATACCCTGGAAATGTACACTTTAAAGGGGTGAATTTTATAGTATGTGAATTATATCTTAATTTTTTAAAAGGACAGCCGAGCTGGGGAAGAGAGGAAGGACATTCTAGTTTCTGAATACACAAGGTAATGGTTTATTTCTTGACCATAATTACATTTGGATACAACTTAGCGACTCAATAACAACAATACAATAATTATATGACATTCTTGAACACACTGTCTCTGTCTTAAGTATATAAAAGAGCATAAAAGGCATAAAAAGGGGTACTTAACATCTCTTTTATAATATCCATCTTTCTCCTATGCTGTCTTCTCCACTGTGTATCATTTCCTTTCTTTTTCATATTATACCAAAGCAAAAGACAACAAATTCATCTTGACTGACATTTACCAGGAACCAATAGGAAATAAAGGATTTCTTCCTCACACAGTTTAAATTTTGCTCTCAAATTAAACGGCATTTTCTCTGATTGACCAAAAGCAAGATGAAGAATAATTCATTAAGATATGCTCTGCATATCAATTATTCATGAAGAACAAAAGCGGAGAGAGATGGAAGTGGATGTAGGACCTCCCAATGGAAGCAGACAAGGACCAAGCTTTGGCTCCATTGAAATAAAGCCACCTACAGCTCCTTGCACAATAATGTCATCACCAAACAAAAATTAGAAGACAAATGTAAGGAATGGAACTCATGCAAGCCATTAATCTGTCTTTTCAGGCTCATTAATATGTATAGCACAACTGGTGATATTGAAGAAAATAAGACAATATTATAGGGGTTGTCTCTCAATGCCAATATTCAGGTCCTTTTACTTTCAAGTTATAGCTTTAGTTTGACTAAAACTTTATTTGCTCAAACACTGTATATATTTTTGAGATGTAAAGTACTTATTGTTATATTGCAAATTCTGAGAACTGTTCTGATGTTCATGGCATCTTATTCACTGTAATAATGATCTCCATTTCATCTCAAAGCTTTTACTATTTTGTCATTATTGAACATTCTATATATATACATAAACACACGTACACACATATAGCACCATACTCATATTTCAGTCTTAAAAAAGCAAATAAAATAGCTAGGTTAGCAAGCACTCCCAGCCTTACAGATCTGCCTCAAGATAACCTGTTCTTTTCACAATCTGTGCATAGTTTAGATGGTACTGAGTAATTTCTTAGTATAACTTATGCTAGATTTAATTATATAGTTTAAATGTCTGTTAGACCATTCAGTTAACATTTCTTCAAATCTCCTCCCTTTTTAACATGTCTTTATAATAGACACATATACCACTATGCATTCTCAATTAACAACTAGTATAGAAAATATTCCACTCTCTGCTCTATCTCTTTATGTTAAAAAAAAAGATATTTCTGGGTACTAGGTACTGCATTAGTATTCCTCATCCTGATATCCAGGGGCTTCATTTCAAATTTCACTTGAAATCACTCCAGTCATATTGCTCTGATAAGAACATGAAGAGTAAGGTCACTTACCTGGCTTTACAAGGCCTGACTTCGGTTCCTTCTTGTGTCGTGCTGACTGGAGGCTTCCCTCACCAACCATTCCAATTGTGCATTTCTTTCTGGTACAGTCTTCATCACTTCCAGGGCAAAAGCCAATGGGGCTGTTCCCAGCATCTGAGGGCGTCTTCACAGGCGATACTGACTGGCTACTAGGGCAGCCTGTGTCATCTGGAAGACAGGAATCGACGAGTGTTTAATGAGGAGGAGGAGATCAATGATGGTGCAGGGGAGCCAGGCAGTGAGCCATGCCCACGCGCACTCACACACACGTACTCTGCTCAGGAGGTGCAGGCTAACTCCTGTGGATGACTTGCCTTTTATTTTCCATATTCTGGCCAATCACGTTAACAAAGGAAATACCAACGATCAAAGAATAGATTCTAAGGCAAAACCCTGTAAGACTTTTGGATCACAAATATTTCTGTGACATTCCTGTTGTCCAAACCTAAATTATGCCTGTTGTTTAAGACTTTAGGTGGTATACTGCTGGTTCATATTCATCCACGCATTTCTGATGGGGTTAGTAATAAAACGTTTGTCAGAGCAATTCAGAATTATTGATATGAATTCTTCAGGGTTGTCTGTATTAGGAAAAAGTTGCTTGAATGTTATTGACCACACCCAGTTTTCAATTACTAGACCCATCAGTTGGTTGCCAGAGTTTGAAAGAGAAGGCAGCTGACTTCAGGAGTTCAAGGAATCAGAAGACAGTGATCTTGTTTTATCATCGAACACACCTATCCAAACCAAAAGGACATCAGTCAGATATCTTGCTGTCAGGGGTAAATGGGCAAAATAAAAATAATATTCAAATTAGAAATGTTCCCTTAACTTTCAAGCTATATATTAACTACCATAGTTATTAATGTAAGTTAATATGCATAATACACAGTGACCTTGTAAATACTTATTAAGCAAACAAGAAAGTTACATTGCTGATTCCTTTAAGTTCTTTCCATATCTACTAAATGTTTATAATGGTTGATTAATTCATTAATACTGTGTTGAGGAGAAATGTATGGAATGTAAAGCCAATCGGCATTACTTAAAAGTATGTCTACTCAAAATAATCAATTAGTGGTAAATTTTCATTGCTGAAAAATTCTCTATTATATGGAAATATTTTGACAGCAGAGCTATTTTAGTAACTAAGTAGGCAAAAAAATGAATAGTACTAATGAATATTACTAAATGAATTTGGTACTAATAACTTTTAGGACTATTATATTTTTATAAATATTAAAAGAACTAAAATAATTTGCCATCTATCAAAGGCTATCATAAAACTTCATGGCTTGAATGAAGACAGAAACAGAACTAGGACTGAATAAAATATACTGGTTGCCTGAATTAACATGACTAGATAATCCATCTAAAAAGTAATTGCCATTGCTTCATTTTTGGCCTTTATTTCAATTTTTGTTATAAAATACCCCAGCTACTAGAACAAAGTGAACTTGGCATTAGTAAAATGACATATCCTTTCAGACTTTTGGACATAATAGTCTATATCGGATCTCAGTGGTCCATTTCTAGAAGTAAATGGTTTTTAGTGCACCGTTCATACCTTCTGTCTTTGCTGCTCTTTTAAATGTGCTATGTTCTTCTTGAATTGAAGAAACTGTGGCCCTGAATCACAATGTGATGAGAATCCTCTTGGCTGCTACAGCTCAGCTATTTCACTCTTGTCCCTGGCTTCTTACTTTTGCCTGTCCCATGCTTCAGTCCAAAGAAATCTGAGCTCCTTTCTTAAGGTGCAAAGACAGATTCCAGTACTTTTATGAGGCTCAACAGGTCTGCCCATGGCCTCAAGAGAGCCTGGTTCCTGATTTCTATCCCAAAGCAGATAAACCCAAATGAATGAAGTCTAATCATCCAAAATTACCTGTTGTCTTTAAAAGTATTTCCTTATGAGTCAGTTCCATAAGTTACTTCTTTTGAAAGAGAGATGGCCCAAATTAACAAAAAGTCATGCTTCAGATTCTCTACCCTCGAAAGCAATTTTTCTTGAGAACTCTGACTCCAAGGGACAAAATTAAACAGTTTCCAGTATTGAGAAACACTGTCAAAACTGTAATTTAAATAGATAGAAAACGAACACGCTTTGTTTGGTTCTACTCTCATTTAGCCAGAGTTAAACAAGAAGGAATGTGTGCATGCCATGTTTTCAGTACTAGTCATTTCAAGGACTACATGTCTGATTAAAAATTGGGGACTAAAATTATTCAGAATGGTAGCAGTTTACGGAAGGCAGTAGCAATTTTTCACCTGGCATGTATGTCTCACCTGCCATCAAAATTTACAGCCGTTATCTCCAGGGCAGGGATTGAGAAGATGAATACTTGAATAAATTTTTAACTTCAGGTACCTCATACAGCATTTGAATCACTACCTGGTAAACTAGTATTCATTTATCATCTCTTAACTGTCTGGTATTACACTTCATTTTGAGGGGGAAATGATGGGAATATGAGACATCGTCTTTCATTAAACAAATATATATCCAGTCTTGGCACTGAATCAGCCACAGGAATGTACCCAGCCCCCATACTGATAGAGCTTATAAGCAAGTAAAGGGAGTTGGTAAATATCACTCCCAGTGCATAGTTCTTGTTAACTAGTAAGCCTGTTAAGGCATATCCACACCCCAGAAAAACTGAGTTATGAGAGAAGCTTGGGGTATTTGCCTGTTTTGTCTAATGGAACCAACACTGACAAAGGAATCTAGTTTTGGAAAGGGCGGGGCCATTAATTTTCCTACTGCAGAGACTACACTTTAAGTTATGCAAACTAAGACCCCAGCAAAAACAACAGAAATTCAGTACCAGAGTCAACTGGTTAACTATGGCACTTGAGGTGTTTTCTTCTGCACAGCACTGAAGAAGTGGTTCAACAGGTCTTGTTTTTTTCAACAGGTCTTGTTTAGGGCCCTTTCTTTCCTCCCCTTCCCAATCCCTCCTCTTCCTCTCTTCCTTTTTAACTTCATGATCATAGCTGGAAGCAGACCACCAGTCCAGATGAAGATAATATTCCTTTCCAAAATTCTATGTAAAATAGTCTTAGTTCACATTTATTCCAAGATTCTAAGAACAGTCAAATTGATGTTCTTTGGTTGTTCAAGTCTAATCTCACTACATGCCAAACTACATGTGGATCCAGCACATAATAGATTTCTTTATTAAACCTACTTCAGTGAAATACTTCATGCCTTCTGTTTCCTGCTGCTATTTTGACTGTTAAATCTGTCTTGCAGAATTACAATTCTCATTACTTATGTTAGTATAAAGGAATTACCAGTGGCAGAAATTTCTAAGAGGATACCACAAAGAAACTGTTTCTGGGCAGGAAATGGCAGAAATCCTGAATGATTTACCCAGAGAAGTGTGGGTTGTTTTAAATTTCCAGAATGTCTGAGAAAAGTAAGAACATTTCAACTTGGTTTTAAGGAAAACTTTGCTCCAAGGCTTTAGAAAGAGAGTGGAGGAGATTTTCACTTCTACTGAAAAGGGGTTTTTCTCTTAAAACATGCTTAAACACACACCCACACCAGCTCTTACATAGCAGAGCTTTTATGTTTCTTTCTCATGGTATTATTCATGGTAAGTATAATTTCATTTTAAGAATATACATGAAATAGGAGCACTTCCATGTTTTACAGCGTGATCCATTTGAGATGATTTCCTTCCGGGGTCAACAATTTAAAATTCCACTTACATGAGTCCAGAATGGCCCCTGGTGGATCTCAGGGTAAAGGGACCCTCATCAGGGCCAAATGATTACCATTTGCAGTGAAGGAGACTAATTTACATGCCCCCTTTCACTTATTTTGCTGTGGTTGTATCCCTAAGTTGTGTCCAACTCCTTGCGACCCCATGAACTGCAGCACACCAGGCTCCCCTGTCCTCTGCTATCTCCTGGAGTTTGCTCAGATTCATGTCCATTGAGTTGGTGATGTTACCTAACCATCTCAACCCCTGCTGCCCACTTCTCTTTTTGTCTTCAATCTTTCCCAGCATCAGGGTCTTTTCTAATGAGTTGGTTCTTCACTTCAGGTAGCCAAAGTATTGAAACTTCAGGTTCAGCATCAGTCCTTCCAATGAATATTCACTTTTATTTATACTGAGGAATAAGTTCTTTCATTGATTTGTTCCTGTTTATTTTCTTTGAATATGTCAATCCACAGGATTAAGGATAATAGAAAAATATTTACAGATTTAGGAACCTCCAGAAGTTGTGGCCCACCTCAAGTGCTGTAAGAAATATACTACTAACTCGTTTCCAAATTGATTTTGAGGGAAAAAAACTTTAAGGTCTACAAAGACAGATGGGAGAAACAAATATCTAATGCAGTTTTGGAGCTTGGAGGTTGTTAAAAATGATTTTTTAATCTATTTTCTTCTCTCTTTATATTATAAGCTCTTTGAGAGTATGGGATACAGCTAAAAATTGTACAATTACTCTATCTAAAATTCTGAAAAAAGTGTGCAAAACCACCTTTTAAAACAATTTGTATATTATTTTAAATGTACTAAAGAAACTTAAGTTAAAGAAAATATTCTGTTGGGTTTTTAAATTATAAAAGTAATACTCTTTAATGCAGAACATCTAGAGTACAGAAAATCACAAAGAAGTAGAAAAAATAAAGAGATAATAGTTTCCTAGAATTGTACTGCCAATAAGAAATATTTAACTATTTGGTATATTTCTTACTGATTTTTTATGCATATTATTTACTTGCTTGCTTGTTTTCTGTTTTTTTTAAATTTCAACATACATTACAGCTTCTTTACTCTGTTATTAAAAATTTTTTTCCCTGGAATTTGTTAGGTTAGACAGAAAGAAGCTGTTAAGGCTAGTAGGAACCAAAACAATTAAAAGGAAATAATATCCTGATTGTAAAAGCTGTTACTGGAGAATCTGTATTTTATGATAACTTAAATCACTCACTGATATTGGAAAGTTCTTTCTTACAGAAGCATTCTGGTTAGTGGAAGTAAGATGGAATAATAGAAAGTTACTATGGTTGACCCTTGAACACGTGGCTGGTTGGTGGTTGGGGGTGCTGACCCCATGCAGTAGAAAACCAAGTAAAACATAGCAGTTGATCCACCATGTATGCAGTTCTACATTCAAGGATTCAACAAACCTTAGCTCATAGTATATATTCATTTTAAAAAGTCTGAGTATAAGTGGACTCATGCAGTTTAAACCCATGTTGCACAAGGGTCAACTTTGTAATTATTTCCAAAGGAATAACAGATTTAAGCAACAACACAATGGATGAAACCATTAGACAAAAGGCTGACGGAGAGTCTGTAGTAGAGGGATGAAGCCTTACCCACTTGTACCCACTGAGTATCCTTAGCATAACTGGGGCAAAGGACATTATGTACCTTCTGACGGGCTATGAGATGAAACACACGGCACTCCCCATGAAGTATTTTTGCCACAAAAAAACTTCCCCTAAATCTAATCAAGCTTTAAAGCTAATGTCCACCACACAATATGGAGAACAGGAATGAGTTAAATCAGGGGTTGGCAAACTGCAGCCTGAAGGCCAAATCCTGTTCGCTGCCTGCTTTTGTAAATCAAATGTTACTGGAAAACAGCCCAATCCTTTACATGGTGTGGGCTGTGGCTTTCAAGCACAAAAGCAGAGGTGAATAATTACAACAGAGATCATCTGGCGAGCAAAGCTGAAATTATTTACTACCTTGTCCTTTTCAGAAAAGTTTGTTGGCCTCTGGTTTAAATAATACCGTGAGGAAGGAAACAGAAACTTTCGAGATGACTGGGGCTATTTTGGTGTTCTCGATAGTACCAAGGAATTATGTTAATTGTGTTAGTAATGAAAATGACACTAATTTTTGCAAGAAAATGTTCATTTTTTAAAGAAATGAGTGCTAAGGTATGGACATGAAATGGCATGATGTCTGGATATAAGCTTTAAAATGCTTCAGCAAACTAAAAAAGAAAGAAAGAGACAGATGCAGCAAATACGACATCTTGCTATTACTTAATCTTGATAGAACGGACAAGCAGCATATTAGGGTTTACTATAGTATTCATCTTTCTTTGGGTATGTTTTTAAAAGTTTCAGAGTATTTTATTTAATTTCTCAAAAATATTATTTTTAAATGAGTAACTGTTTAAAACAGGAATGCAGTATTTCCAAAAATCAATTCCTTCTTGCAGGGTTTTTTAGGTTGTTTCCAATTTTCTATTATTGAAATTGCTTTAATAACACTCTACAGATAAATCTATGGTCACATTTTTTTTATTACCTCATAGAACGTATCTCTAAAAGTAAAATCAACACTTTTTACAAAAACTAACAATTCTGAGAAATTTCAGGCAATTTATATTCCTGTTACTTTCATATGAGAGTACCCTACTTATTAAATTTATGCTAGTAATGAATACTAGTTTGTTTGCATTTTTGCCAAGTTAATATGAAAAATGTATTTCTGATGTTTTAGTTTGCATGTATTTAATTATCAGTGAGGCTTAATGTCTTTCATATGTTCGCTGGTCTTTTTTTTACTTATTCTATGTACTGTGCATGTTTTTGACAATTTTTCTATTAAGGTGTTAAGGAATTCTTATTGATCTATAAGAAATTCTTACATATGGAAGGCACAGTCCTCCAGCATAGTTCACCAAATTTATTGTTGGCTTTTAGTTTAAAATGTTTTCAACAACCAACCTTTTCTATGTCTAGTTGTTAAATCTCTCCATATTTCCTTTGTGATTTCTTTCAATGCTTTAATGCTTAGAATGTCATTTTTAACTCCAGGATCAATTAAATGTTACCAAATCACTGCAGATGGTGATTGCAGCCATGAAATTAAAAGACACTTACTCCTTGGAAGGAAAGTTATGACCAACCTAGATAGCATATTCAAAAGTGGAGACGTTACTTTGCCAACAAAGGTCTGTCTAGTCAAGGCTATGGTTTTTCCAGTGGTCATGTATGGATGTGAGAGTTGGACTGTGAAGAAAGCTGAGTGCTGAAGAATTGATGCTTTTGAACCATGGTGTTGGAGAAGACTCTTGAGAGTCCCTTGGACTGCAAGGAGATCCAACTAGTCCATCCTAAAGGAAATCAGTCCTGGGTGTTCTTTGGAAGGAATGATGCTAAAGCTGAAACTCCAGTACTTTGGCCACCTCATGCGAAGAGTTGACTCATTGGAAAAGACTCTGATGCTGGGAGGGATTGGGGGCAGGAGGAGAAGGGGATGGCAGAGGATGAGATGGCTGGATGGCATCACTGACTCCATGCACATGAGTTTGAGTGAACTCCAGGAGTTGGTGATGGACAGGGAGGCCTGGTGTGCTGAGATTCATGGGCTTGCAAAGAGTCGGACACGACTGAGCGACTGAACTGACTGACTGACTGATACTTTCTTCCCCTGGAGAAGGGAAAGGCTACCCACTCCAGTACTCTGGCCTAGAGAATTCCATGCACTGTAGTCCACAGGGTCACAAAGAATCAGACACGACTGAGCAACTTTCACTTTCATACTTTCTTCTAGATTGTTATAATTTCAGTTTTCATGTATATTAAACCCATCTGCAATTCATTTTAAAATGCAGTATAAGGTTAGATGCTGTTATTGTTTTCTTAATTTTTAGGAAATCTATCCTTCCCATATTACTTGTTAATGCTTTTCTGGTGAAAATTTGAAAGCAATGAATATTTTCTGCAAAGTGAATATATATATATGTGTATAGGTGTGTGTATATATGTGTGTGTGTGTATATATATGCACGTTGTGTGTGTGTGCTATATTATGTCCAACTCTTTCAGACCCTAATGGACTGTAGCCTACCAGGCTCCTTTGTCTATGGGATTCCCCAGGCAAGAATACTGGAATGGGTTGCCATGCTCTCCTCCAGGGGATCTTTCCAACCCAGGGATCAAACCTGCATCTGTCTCCAGCATTGGCAGGCAGGTTCTTTACCACTAGCACCATCTGGTAAGCCCCTATACATATATATGTGCTGTGCTGTGCTTAGTTGCTCAGTCATGTCCAATTCTTTGCCACTCCCTGGACTGTAACCCGCCAAGATCCAGGCAAGTATACTGGAGTGGTTTGCTATGCCCTCATCCAGGGGATCTTCCCAACCCAGCAATCGAACCCAGGTTGCCCACACTGCAGGGAGATTCTTTACTGTCTAAGCCACCAGGGAAGCCCATGAATACTGGAGTAGGTAGGCGATCCCTTTTCCAGGGGATCTTTCTGACCCAGAAATCAAACCTGGGTTTCCTGCATTGCAGGCAGATTCTTTACCAGCTGAGCTACCAGGGAAGCCCATATATATATATATATATAACCCACATTTAAAAATATTAGGATTGCCTAAGTGTGTGTACATTTACTGATATTTAAGGTGTCTAACAACCAGTGCGGAGAAGGCAATGGCACCCCACTCCAGTACTCTTGACTGGAAAATCCCATGGATGGAGGAGCCTGGTAGGCTGCAGTCCATGGGGTTGCTAAGAGTCGGACACAACTGAGCGACTTCACTTTCACTTTTCACTTTCCTGCATTGGAGAAGGAAATGGCAACCCACGCCAGTGTTCTTGCCTGGAGAATCCCAGGGACGGCGGGGCCTGGTGGGCTGCCGTCTATGGGGTCACACAGAGTCGGACATGACTGAAGCGACTTAGCAGCAGCAGCAGCAGCAACAGCCAGTGCTATCCAACACGTTTGGTGACAATTATGATGACCAAGTCCCAACTTCAAGTTCCTAGTAATCTAAAGATTATTGATAAAATATTTCTTCAAAGTCCAAGGAACATCTTTAAAACTTCTGGTTCATTTTTGAATTTAGATATTAGAGCTCATTGGTTTTCCAAAATGCTGAACTAAACAATTCCAGAAGAACTTAAAAATAACAGCAGGCAGAGGAAAATGTGGTTTTGTGCCATAAGGTCTTGAAACATTCAGTTATGGTTTGATGCTGTTCAATGTTCAGTTGCATAATTTGGAGGAAGAATTATTTCCATTTTAAAGAAACATCAAACTATATAGAAATCTAGTTGATTCTCATGCATGACAAAGGCATTTACAGACAACTTACTCATCTGCTCAACAAATATTTACTGAGTATCTACCATGTGCCAGACACTGTTATAGGTGTTACTATTTACTGCTCAGGAAATATTTACTATTTATTGGTCAGGCAGGAGGAGAAGGGGGTGAGGATGAGATGGTTGGATGGCATCACCAACTCAATGGATATGAATTTGAGCAAACTCCAGGAGATAATGGAGGACAGATGAGCCTGACATGCTGCAGTCCATGGGGTTGAAAAGAGTCGGACATGACTGAGCAACTGAACAATAATTTACTGCTCCAGACACTGACATTTCTGAAGATAGTCTAATGGGAAACAAGTAAAATGTCATAGTTTAAATTCATGGTTAATCTGAACCCTGTGAAATTCTTACTAAAAACTATTCAAATGCTCTGAAAGGATATAGGTAAGATAAAAGTAACATAGCTCTCATGTCCAAGAATACTAGTTTTATCTATAATTTTAATAATATCTCATTTTTATAGATGGGAAAACTAAGGCTTGGACAGGGTAAGAAATCCAGTCACACAGCTAATAAGGGATGAATTCAAAGATTCAAACTCAGGTTTGTCTGACTCTGAAGTCCCTGTCTTTCTCACCACCATGAGCTGTTTTCTAAATTTTTCTACCTATGTTTGTTCCAAGAGGAAACAGCAGAAATTTGGGGAATGCTCAAATTAAAAACAGACGAAGGAAGCTGCTAGAAAGAAGACATCTCATTATAAACAGACCACAAAATTTGAGGCAAGAAACTCAAGCTGTTTCTAGTGTTTTGCTTCAACACAGTGACCGTTTAATGCATGCTGCTCAGATAATTTTGCACTGTAGGTTTTCAGTAGCAAAATTTGCAATTCTATTCCCTCACCTAATTTCAGCATCTTTTTGGAGTGAAAATTCAGAAGTCGACAAGGCTCCACCCTAAATTTGCTTCAGCATTATACAATGTGACACTAAACAATTGCCAATGTTGAAGTGTAAGAATCTCATTCATCCATCCATCCATCCCACAAATAATTACTGATTTCCTATTGTGTGGCAGATAGTCCTCAAGATATTGAAAATGTAATGATGACCAAGACTCTAAGATCCTTGTCCTCAAGGAGTTGACATTCTAGACGTAGAGAGAGTTGATATGCAAGCTAAAAAAAACAAAAAACAAAAACCACGTAGGGAAGAAATTTTGATTGTGATGTACTGTTAACAAAACAAACTGGGTGATATTAGAGTAGCTGGGTGGGAGGTGGGAAGATATTTCATTAGACAGATTGTCATGGAAGGCCCTAAAGAGGTAATTTGAACTGAGATGAAAAAAATGAGAAGAAGCCAATCATGGAAAAGGCAGGGGAGAGAAAACTCCAGGGAGAGGGAACAACAAGGAGTCTGGTACACTGAGGAACCTGAGAAGAGACCAGAAAAATGTGAGGGCCGAGGACTGATGAGGAGGTTGAAGGAGGCGGAAGTCTGAGCATGCGCACGACTATAGGCAAGAACCCTACGTTTATCTCAAGTGCAATGGAAGCTATCATACGCATTAAACAAGAAATGACAATCATTTGGCCTGTGGAGAACAGACTATATTAGTGATATTAGGTCTCACTAATATTTATTGAGTGCCTACTAAGAACCAGGCATGTTTAGAACACTAAACCTTTAATGCAATTTAATTAACTTAATCTAATATCCTCTTGGAGACAGGCGCTAACAAGATGTACTGCAGTCCACGGGGCTGCAAAGAGCCAGACACGACTGAGCAACTGAACTGAACTGAATAAGATAGGCATACAAAACTAGCACTACAAAGCCACTTCCCTGAGGCCACAGTAAGCTGCGGGTATGAATTCAAAGAGGTCAACTCCAGAGTCTCCTTCTGAACACCCATGCTGTGTAACCCCTTTAGGAATGAAGGCATGGAAGCAGTGAACCCACATGGAGACCACTGCATAGTGGAAATGAGAGAAGACAGTGGTTTGACTGAGGGAGTAGTAGTAAAAACTGAGAAAAGGAGATGGATTGGGGATACATTAGTTATGACAATGAAAAGTAGAAGGTCAAGAATACTTCCAGGTTCTTTGCTTAAGCAACAGAGAATATGGTGGTCATTTCTGAGTTGGAGAAAAATGGGCTTATGAGTTTACAGAAGGGGAAATTAAGAATTCTGGTTTTGATGGGACTTCCCTGGTGGTCCAGTGGTTAGGAATATGCCTTCCAATGTAGGAGATTCAGGTTCCATCCCCAGTCAGGGAACTAAGATCCCACATGCTGCAAGGCAATTAAGCCCATGTGCGGCAAATAGAGAGTCCACGTATTACAACCATCAAACGTGTACCACAACTACTGAACACGCAGGCCACAACGAAGAGCCGATGAAGAGCCCACATGCTACAGGGAAGACCCAGCTCACCCTCCCCCGCAAAAAAGGAATTCTGCTTCTGCTATATGCTAAATCTTAGGCACAAATTAGCCAGGACACTGGAGATATCAAATAGGCAGTTGGATATGTGAGCCTAAAGCTCAGAGGGGGCTCCCCAGGTGGCGCTAGCAGTGAAGAACTCACCTGCCAATGCAAGAGACTTAAGGGTTCAATCCCTGGGTGGGGAAAATCCCCTGGAGGAGGCTGTGGCAACCCACTCCAGTATTCTTGCCTGGAGCATCCCACGGATAAAGAGCCTGGCGGGCTGCAGTCCATGGGGTTGCACAGAGTTGGACATGACTGAAGTGACTTTGTGTGCACACAAAGCTCAGAGGAGAGGTTGGATTGGAGAGCATCACCATCCTACAAGTGAGGGATGTAAAGATCTGAGCCCTTGGGGAGGGCAGGAAGAGAAGAGGACTGAGGACTGAGGCACCCGGACACGGTGAGGCGGGAAGGGGCAGGACGGAGCCAACAGGAACTCTCAAAGGGGGGCCCGAAGGAGCCAAGGAGGAAAATCTTTCCTAAGAAAGAGGCTTGTTCAACTGTATTGACTCATGCTGGGAAATCAAGGAAAATGACGGCAGATAAGAGAATGTCAGATCTGCTAATGTGGTCACCCCCATGCTTGACAAGGACAGATTACGGAGATAGGATGTTGGTGAAGGTCTGCTCGTGAAGAGGAACAGGGAAGTAGAATGGCAGCTGCAAGGCAATGAGGGGGTCAAAGGGAGCTCATTTACTCTGAAGGTTGTGTAAACAAAAGCATATGTATGTGCTGAAGGAGGTGAACTTGTTAGAGCGATTGGAATGAAACACCTCCACTAAGACACGTAACCTACGTCCACAAAAACCAAGCAGAAAACAGAGAAATTATTTAATGAAAGTTTCCCTGGTTTCTTGGAGACAAAATAATCATTTCCCATATAAACATTCCCGGGATTTCTGAGCTATTCTGGAGCCTCGAGTGCTCCCATAAAAGTCATTCTGGTGCAGCCCTGGGCAGCAAAAGAGGCTATTTGGTGAGGCAAGGTGAGGCAAGCCGGTCTCTTCACGGGACCTGTGCTTTCTCTGAAACGAAGGCTTCTACTTGGTTTTCCACCAAGCGCCAAATTGTCTCATTTGTAGGAGCAACCACGGGGGGAATTTAGAAGGGAAAACAAGTTGGTCCAAATAGTCAGCGTAGCATAATGACACATTTATCTAGGCGTTTGGGTGAGGGAGCAACCGATGTTGAAATTGGGAACCAGGTTGGCTCAGTCACTGCCAGGAGACAGGTGAGCCCCGGGAGGTGGGTGGGGGAGTTCTTCTGTCTCGCAAGCTTTTATTTCTCCTGCTCTTTCTTTCACAGGGTTATGATCTTTCCAAAATAGGAATGTTACTAATGCTTCTGATCTTCCCTCTCCTTAGTGATATGAGTTTATTTGCAGCTTCTAAATCACGGGTTTATAAAGACCTTTTTTTTTAAGGTTCCTTTTTGGGAGAAGATAGCAGACAGGGAAAGGCAGGGCAGGAGGGGACCTGGCAGATAGGACGGAAAGAAGAGACACACAGAGAGTCAGACAAGGAAGCTATCTTTTGATCTCTTGAAAACCTTATAACAAGGAAACCCGAAACCACTCTGAAGAAAGAAAGTGAAGTTGCTCAGTTTCTTTGAGACCC
Organism: Bos taurus; assembly: GCF_002263795.3. NCBI lineage: Eukaryota > Metazoa > Chordata > Mammalia > Artiodactyla > Bovidae > Bos > Bos taurus. The sequence goes on along the minus strand of NC_037341.1, from coordinate 54,760,472 downwards.
CATGGACTGTAACCTACCAGGCTCCTCTGTCCATGGGATTTTCCAGGCAAGAGTACTGGAGTGGGTTGCCATTTCCCTCTCCATGGGATCTTCCTGACCCAGGGATCGAACCCCAGTCTCCCACACTGCGGGCAGATACTTTACCATCTGAGCCACCAGGGAAACCACTCTTAGGACACCTGAATTACAGGGACCTCTCTTGTAGCAAACCCCTTTCCAGGTAGCACAAGTGGAAAACGATCTGCCTGCCAATGCAGGAGATGTAAGAGATGCAGGTTCAATCCCTGGGTTGGGAGGATCCCTTGCAGAAGGAAATGGCAACCCACTCTAGTATTTCTTGCCTGGAAAACTTCCACGGACAGAGGCAGACACTCTTGTAGCAATGCAAATCTTTTCCCCTTCCTTTCTATTTTTTCTCACATTGAGCATTTGAAGATAGCGATGATCAGATGCAGTAAAGCATTGAAATGGAGAAATGTTGAAGTACGTTAAGGAAAAAACAATGCTTATTATACAGTCTAATTTCTACATCTTGATCTTTCTATCTGAAAACAAAAGAATTGTTTTAGAGAATATATATGAATCAGGGTATTAGTTTTTTTTAAAAAAGATACAAACACAGGAAAGAGAGAGAGATGCTCAGGAATAAAGTTCATTTCAGTGACATTCAATAAATGAAATTCTGAATTTTGAAAAGTCAGCCTCAGAGATGAAATGTCCATCCACAGAGGAATGGCTGAATAAATGAAGCCTTCGATCCAGAGGAACCCTAGCTGTCAGTACAGTGAATGGGGGCACCTCTATGTACTGACAAGCAATGACAGGTACAGGTACCGCCTAGAATACACACTCCTGGAGGGCAGGAGTCCTGTCAGGGTTGTTCATCACTGTTGTTCAGCTCCTAGGATAGCACCTTGTCCACAATAGGTGTTTGATAAATATTTTTACTTAGAAAGGATCACGGGTCACTAAAGCAGGATCTCACTTTGGCAAAAAGCAGTGTAAGTGTTATTACATCTACTCTGACGTATGTGTTTGCACATAGATCTTAGTTTTGAATTGAAAACATATAATCATTAGCATTAAAGAATAAATAACCCTCACACACACCTCAGGACAACTAGAAGGGCAGGTTAGGGTCCACAGGGTCTCAAGAATTCTGAGGGCTCTGTCAACACCTAAAAGGAATCAGGGACCACCTGATTCAGGGACCACCCCAGGCTAAAGAGAAGAGAATGAAGCAGGGCCAGCTGGGAAGGAGGCGTGCTGGGAAGATTCACACTGAGCAGGGAAAAGCTGAAGGACGGGTTTCTACCAGGTGCGGGTGAGAGCTGGGCGAGCCCCCATGATGAGCACTAGGAAGTTTGGTTAGGATTCTCTAAAAAGAGACAGCAGTCAGCCTGACATGACTGGCCTCCTGCAGCAGGAGGAGTATAACCCGGGCAATGAGCAGAGGACAGGCACCTTGACCACCCAGCAGTGCATGGAGCAGCTGGGAAGGTCTCTGCTCCGAGAGACATGCGGCCCGACAGTGTCTCCAAAGCAGGAGATGCCACAGTCCAAGCCCGAGGGCAGCAGAGGTTTAATGCAGTTACCTTGCGTGAGTGCTAGCAAAGCCAGCTAACAGTACAGGCGCACCCAGCAGTCTTGTCTCCCCTGGGCTTTTTCAGAGTAAAATCCACCACCTGGGTGGTGGGGCAGGGGGCTGGCCTGGGTCAAGTTGAGTCCTGGGAAATGTGGGTATGTGGCTTTGTCCTGAATTCCTTCTTCACTCTGAACTGGAATGCTGTTATCTAGACGAAGTGGGTGCCATATACTGAGATGGGAATCCAGTGGGATGAAGAGGTGAAGACGGAGAATCCACCGTTAGGTTTGGTGGTGCGGTGAGGATCCTGAGAATTGCACAGGTGTCAATTCAGGGGGAAAGAAGGAGGAAAACCTGACTGGAGCTGCATGAACAGAGAGCTTAGGCATCACCTCCTCCAGAATGCTTTGCTGATTCGCCAGCCTTCCACCTCTCCTGCCACCAGGCACACAGATGTGTGCACACCTCACACACTCATACAGATGTATACACATACACACACCAATCACTACACACATGCACCTCACCCACACTTCTCACACTTACATATACACACACAGTTAAATAAAACATAAACGGGATGGCTATTTTTCCTTCCTGGCTTCCAAGTACCAACTCCGGAGTGGGATATTTTCTGATTTTCTTAGTAAGAGAGCTCTCCTCTAGCTGTCACAGCACTGGGGGCCTGTTCCCTTACACCGATGACTCTGATAATTAGACACTGAACTCCTCTGGACAGGAATGTTTCTTTCCTGTAATAAACCAATTATATCCCCTGGATGAGGGCATGGCAACCCACTCCAGTATTCTTGCCTGGAGAATTCCACGGACAGAGGAGCCTGGCAGGCTACAGTCCATGGGGTCACAAAGAGTCGGACACGACTGAGTGACTAACAATTTCTATTACCAGACATGTCCGAAGGTGACTACTTCTTCGCTTTATGCCATTTCTGTTCACAAAAGGTTTCACACGATGCTTTACTTTAAGATGGCAGGGAAACCTGTGTCAAGCCCCTTGACTGACTTCAGCTACTAACATCTCTGACTTCTCTTCACAGCTCAAGACCTTTATCTCAAGTGCAGCAAAGCCTAATCTGAGTTCATTCACCTGACTCACCCTCCTCCCCAGTCCTGCTACTTCATCTGGGTTCATCCAGTGGAAATTTAGACGCATTCCGCTTGAAACTGGTGACTAAGACACACACATTCTGGCTTCAGTCCTCACACTTATTACTTTATCATTTTTCACTTAGACTGTCACCACAGTGGCCTTCAAACCAGGCAGGCTCTCACCATCATTCTCTGTCTCCTCCTATCCAATCTCCCACATGTAATCAGAAAGATTTTTCTAAATTATAAATCTAGTCATAAACTAGAAAACCCTTCCCTGGGGAAAACCCTTCAGTGGCTCTGGAGGATGTTAAGGAATTGCAAAACGGCAGTCCAAGAGCTAAATCCAGCTACTTATGTATGCTATTTGACCCATATAGTGGGGGGGGAAAGCACTGAATTTTTAAAACTCTGACTATTGTTAGAAGGGGCATACACTGTCCAGTTCTAGAGTCCAAACCTATTGTCATCTAGCCAGGTGGCCTCACTCTTTACGTTACGGGTTCACTTCCTGTACGGACCTTGGACCTCAGGGATCAAGTTTTTCACAAGGCGAACAAAGCCTTTCCTGCTCTGGTCCTGCTCACCTTTCTAATCTTATTTCATGCTTTTAACTCAGGTCCGTGGATGCCAAGGCTCATGTTTATCTACTATACCACACTAACAAATGCTACTCCTTTGAACCCTTGGGCTTATGAAATGTGAGAGGCCAGTGCAGATAATAAACAGAGCAACAAACTCAAACTACAAGGAAGGAGTGTGTGTGTGTCGAGTGGGTGTGGGTAAAAACGAACAGATACAAAATCACTGAGATAAAGGCAGTTGTGTGGGAAATGCCTCCACACATATCATCCCATTTATTGATATTTTATCAGAGTGAAGGCAGTAAAATACTTGATTTTTCCAATCCCTGTGTTTTATTCATCTCTGTACCCTTAGCCTGACCCTTAGCAGGCACTGAATAAATGCTTATTAGATTAATTCGTTTTTATGGAAGTTTGCAAAAAGCTGAATGTCTTGCTACTCCCAGGCCTCAGTTTCTCTTTTTTTTTCCCATCCCTCTCAGTGAACCTACTGGGTGTTTAGGGCACATTCATGTTGTACCCAGTACAACTGCTTCCAATGTACCTCAAATCATCCCAATGCCAAAATAAGTAAATGCAAAAGAATTAAAAGTCTGGCCACAGATAGTATATCCAGAAAGAGGGTTATCCAGGAAAATAGAGGAAAGAAATGCTTTCTCCTCCCGTTAACTTCTCTACCATCTTAACACAAGTTAAGCCCACTATGTAGACATAAATAATACTATCACTAAGACTAATGACATGAGAATTGTAAATACGGACTGAGAAGCTGTAATTTCCAGGAACTGTGGAAGCATTTTCCTTGTCCCATGCCATGGGTTTAAACAGCTTGTCTAGCCACCACTTCTGCCGTCTTTGATCCCTGTTCATCTTGGGATGCCACTGGGGCATACCCCTCACATCCCTCATACAAAATCCCTAAACACACGCAGACCGCAAAATAGAGAGGCTCAGACTTCACTAGGTAAAAGTCATCCAGAAGGTCTATAAAATACAGATTCCTTGGCCCTTCCATCCTGGAATAACAAGCTAGGATAGTGCCAAGGCATCTGCATTTTAAACCAGCTTTCCTGGGCATCTGACTGTAGACAAACACCACACTCTGAAGTGATAAACAACGTCACAGACGTGAGAATTCTACAGCATGAAAGATGTTCACAGTAAGTACCACAATTTGCTCTCAGGCATGGTCCAACTCCAACCTTTCACTGTTCACACTGAGTAATTTTTTTTTTCATTAAATGGCAAAACCTTTTGTTCTTGTCCCTCTAATTGCAGTTACCGCATCCTCAAAGAAGCACTGTCTATGTGCCCTTCATTTGCGAGCTGTTTCATTAGGTACTTACTTCTGAGGCTGAGGCAGCTAAGCATCAGAAATATGTATCATGCCGCAGAGCCTAGGTCCCATGCTCATTAAAATGAAACTAAATTCTTAGGGTTTTAGTTGTTCTTTTTTTCTTCTTCACAGCAGGTTGGCAGTCATTCAATTATAGTGTAATTCAGTACTGCAGCTCACTTCAGTTTAATCACTTCATCTCAATTCTGATCATTATATTCAAAGGCTTACTCTATCCAGATGCCAAGTTTCCTCAACTGGACAAAAGCATAGCAGAAATATTTCTGTTTGGCAAGGCAAAGCAGATTTTTGGAGGCATTATCATGCCTCGGCAGGGCACTAGTCAGGTTGTAATTTGCCGTAATTGTTCTTCCCACAAACAGCCACAATGATTACCTCTAGGTCACTGCACCCAAAGACGGAGTTCTTCTCAGCCACTGTAACTACCGAAGTTATTTCTGCAAACACCTTACTCAGAATTAGACTGCAAAGAATCAGTTTCTCAGATGCTGTCCGTTCGGCTGATTGATCTGGGACACGCTTTTTAATGGGTTAGGCCATACACTTGACTGTGTGCACATTAGAAACATGGAAATAACTCAGAGCAATCACTGGTCTCCCATAAAACCATCGGTGTGCTGTATGCATCATTTCCCCCACCTGCCATGTTTACAAGGCACCCCAAGGAGAACTAGCCTAAAGCCCAGCAATCCATCTGCCTCCCAGTTGCACGGGGTAATTATTGCCTCAACTAAGCAAAGAGAACTGCGTGGCATGCTGCTGATCACGTCAGGTGACTGCTGTAAGTGACTGACTTACCCAGGTCATTAGAGTTCCTAATAGTGGCCGGAGTTGTGGCCACAATGACAAACACACAAGCACAACGCCCTAACAACAACAACAAAAAGGCGGGGGGTGGAGGGAGAGAAAAATGGACAGAGGCCTAGATTCAATGGGCCACACCCAGAACACAAATCACAGATGTGGGTTTTTGTCACTTCTCATGGGCATGTTAAAACAAGAAAATGGGGAGGGGGCAGGGAGAGGGAAGGAAGACAGGATGATTTTATGAGAAAACATTGGTTAAAAAAACTGACAAAAAATAAAAGAGAGGACATAAAAGCAGGGTTTTTTTTTTTTTTTAACTTTTTAAACTGTACTTCCTTAGGTACTTTTTTTTAAAGAAAGCATTAGTCAACATTTTTTAAGAATGCAGTTTTTTCTTTGCCATACACACAAAAGAGGGCCTGGCCTCCAACACAATATAAACCTAACTGCGCCCACCTGAGGTCACAGTGACTAAGTTCAAATACAAACTGTAAGGAATAGACTCCTTTAACAGGAGGATGATGTCCAAGTGCAAAAACACACGTGCTGACGAAACGCACAAAGCATATGCATCTCTTCAGAGAAATTCTGCTAGTAAGAAGCCATTAAGAGAAGAGCTCTTTGGGGACACACCCCAAATGAATTGCAAAAGGTCACAGACAACTTCTTCCCTGTGAAATGAGATCAAGACAACAGACAAATTAGCATACAGAATCTCAAATCATTAAATGTTCCTTGTCAAGGCTCCCGTGGGAAGGAAAGGGAGAAGGCAGTGGAGAGAGAGAAGGAAGAAAGTAGGTAAAAAATGGACAGGTCACTCTGAAAATAGTGCAGGCTTTTAATTTCATAGATCAGCAAAATTAAAGGAAAAACGTGAGGGTGGAGGACATTTCAATATGGAGTTGTCATTTATTTTGCTGAAGTATAACTCCAACCACTGTCAGGATTTTTTGTTATAATACAAATGATAGGAAAGCCAGACTCTCAAAATAAAGGATAATCCTTTATAATAAGTAAATTTAACTTTATATAAACTCAATGAACTATTCTTTTAAAAACTGAGTATCTTAGGATATATGATGCTCTTCATAATTTATACAGCCTTTGATACAGATTTAGGGAAAGAATCTAGTTTGTAGTTTTAAAACTGTAATTTTCAAATTAAATTGCATTGTGATTGAGCAACAGCATTCTCTCCCATTTAACTACCAGATTGTAAGAATTCCTCTTTCTCGTTAGTAAAAGGTGATGATTTATAATAAAGAAAACAAACTAATGCAGAATGATCACAATAAAGTTAGGAAGTTATGGCAGTAACAGATATCTCTACATTATTTGAGTTTCACTGTAGCAATGGATGGTATTTTTACGATTTGCATGTACCCAGTCATGTGCAGTCTCTCACTTAACTGCCATGATAATCAACATATTTTGTAGCTTCAGCGTTAAAGTGGCTGGATTAAAACCAGCTATTTCCCCCTGCTGGTTGGACGTGTTTTACATTCTCAACTTCACTGCCTGCAGCTTTAATACTCCCCATAGTACTAAACCCATTTATTTCTCATCCACCAACTGACCTCTGAAAGCATCATTCACGCCCCACCCCAAAGACCTTGCTCCTGTCAATTTTAGTCAGCACAGCACTCAAAAGCCATCATGGGGTTTTACCAGGGCTCTTAGGAGAGGAAAGTAAAGAATGACAAGGCACCAACCCAAACCTTGGGGAACTGCCAAGCAGGAAGATGAGACCCCAGAACAGAGAGAGTCTTATCTGCAGGCAGGATGCAAGACTGAAGATCAAAAGGTAGGTTTATAGACACCGGTCATTAGACGCTTGTGCCACTCAATTCTCAGCTAGTTAATGGCACAAGGATCAATATTTACTTTCGATTTTCATGTACAGCATTATGGCCTTAGTGGGAGACAGGGCTCCTGGGAAGAAGGGTTGATCCAGGAAATGGGTCTTGGAAAGAATGATTCATGGCTGAAATTAACAATTTTATCTGTTTGCCAAATATATTTTTTAATATTTGGGGCTCTTTCTTTTGCTTTGACCAACTTTTTCTTTTTTGCTGGTAACACTGCTCATGCTAAAGTCAGTCAGAGAGAAGGTGATGATGTGGAGAGAATTTCAGGAATAAATATAGAATTGAGTTACGCAAACAAAGCTGTGTGAGTATGAAATGATAGTTCCCTGGGTTCATCCACATTCAGCAAGAGTGATTCCTGAGCTCGAAAAGGGAGTGAAAGTAAACAGCATTACATTCTGCAAACACCACTTTGAGTTCCAGGAATTTTTACTGCTCCAGTAGTTTTCCTTTTGTTTTCTTGCTGGGAGAATGTCAAGCAAACCATCAGTGGGTCTCCATTTTACAGTGGATTCAGCAATAATCAGTTTTAAAATATAATATTTTGATATAATATTTTCAAAATCAAACAGAGAATCTGAGGCATTATGGAGAAAAGGATTTAAAAATAGGCAGCACAGTATTTCTAATATACAACTTATGTACTGGGTGGAATTATTTTGTCAAAGTATATAATAAATCTAAAGCTACACTTTTAAAATCCCTGAAAATGTAATCACTGGTACTAACTACAATGGAATATTGTATCCTGCTTAATTAGGGCATTAATCATAGCACCTTGATTCATCTTTCCCTTTTCATGAATGTGTTAATCTTCAGATTACATTTTCCCTAAATAAATTCTAAGAATTATCCTTTGTGAAACATTCTTCATGAATCATAATATGGTCACTCCTTTAAATTTTACCCAAATTCCTAATGCTTCTCAAATAATATAAGTCTTTCTAGGTCACGTGCTTCAGTTTGTATGATAGAGATAATGCAGTACCTCTAGGAGGTAGGAAGGGATCTGTGCCCTTAACCAAATATGCTCACAGCTCTAAGGAAACTTTCTTAAACATGTATCAAAACTGACATATGTTCTCGTATTAAGAACCATCATTTCTCAAGCACCTCTGCAGGGCAGGCCCTGCGCTAGGAATACATTTAAGTATGTAGTCTCTTTCAACCTCTCAGCTACTCTACAAGGTAGGTATTATCAACCCATTTTATGGATGTAACAACTGAGGCTTAAGGAGGTTAAGAAACTTGCCCAAGGTCCAACACATCGTAGGGTTCATAGAAAGGCCAGGCCTGTAAGTTCAAAACCTGTTTTCTTTCCCTCTAAAACACAAGGTCAAGCCAGTACTGGGATATAAGCCACCTTGATCTTGACCTCATTCATTAGGACTTGCTTTATCTTCGGGGATTTCAGAAACAGAAGTACCCAGGCTTACAAAGATTGTTTGCATGAAATGTAAGCTACGTTTTCCAGATTTAGCCAAGAAATATATTTTACAGTCATATAAAAAGGAAGTTAAGATTTCATATAGAAAATTATCAACTAGAATAACATAAAAATGGGGATGAAATTCCATGGGGTTGAACCATTAGAAACTGCTGTATCCCTTGGTTACAAGAGTCAAAAAGATGCAGCCTCCTACTATTCATCCTAATAACAGACATCTGCTCAGAGACTGTAAGAGGCCCGCTCCAGGTCCACTCACAACGCACCCGCAGTGTACTCACTTCCTGCGTTCGTTCCCGTGGGTACCGTACCTGAGCAGAAGCTGTTGCTGCTCACGGTCCTTGCTGAGCGCCCAGAGCTGCTGGGGTTGAATTCTCTGCTCTCTTCCTCCGAGAAGGGAGACTCAGAGGCGGGGGACACCTTGTGCTGTTGCTGAGGCAGATGGGGCCGAAGAATCAAGCGGGGAATCCGGCTTCGGGCAATCTCCTTCTCATGATGCTGTACTCTCAGCTCCTTCTCCAAATCGGACATCAGAGAGAAAACAAAAGGACACTTGTTGCCCCCTCTGAACTCCAGTCTGCTCCTTCTGGGCTCAGTGTCTGCAGAGCCACATTTCTGAATATTAAATCTTCACAGAGCAGTCCTTGTTTCAGTAGCTAAAATCAGCTCCAAAACTCTTCTACTGAGCTAAGCCTTCTAATTTATTGAAGATCACACGCTGCAGCATGGATGTGTGTACACACACACACACACACACACAGACACACACACACACTTTCAGCTGCTAGCAGGAAGGCTATTCCTTTCTCACATGTCTAACTCACCTTGCCACTCTGGCTTTTCCTACCACATTCAAGCTTTCAGCTCTCTCAAAGGCTCTTTATAACTCACAGCACACTCTGATTATTACTCGATTTCCTCCAGACTTCCATTTTGCTTTCCCTGAATTAGCTGTGACAATTTGACTCCTGTTTTCCTGTCTCCTGACAAAGCAGACCCCTATACCTGAAACAGTTTCCCTAGATAGATCATGCAACCTTATCTTTCAAGTGCACCCCCTCTTCCGGCCAGGATTTTAATTATTCATTAATATCCTGGTACACAAGGCTTGTTGCCAACAGAAAAGCAAACAAAAATTCAATACCGGGTAAGATGGCTCCGCCTTTCTCATCATGTTTAGCTTTTGTTTTCCTTACAGGACACTCAGATGAAGACATTTTTTTCTCCCTGTCTCTCTCCTTCAAAACACAGCATCAAGTGCAGAGGGCTTTGAAAATGCCCCCAAAGCAGTATCTCAGCAATATTTTCCCATTTTTAAAGTGCTTTGCCAGCCATCATTTTGTTTAGTCTTTCCAACAACGGAGGCCACAGAGAGCACACTAATTTGCGTCCCTATTTACAGATGAGGAAACTGAAGCTAAAAGAGGCAGAGATGCTCAGCCAAGACTGCTGCACATTACCTAGAAGCAGAACGGGGGCCTGCAGTCCAGAGCTGGTCGGTCGGGGTCACCCCCACCCTCCCTTATTAAAATGGACTCCCAGGACGGGCTCTCTGCAGAAAAAAACCCACCGCTCCCTCCAACCTCTGCAACTGAAAAAGGGCTTTGGATTAGGTAACGAACACTATGTGGAAACATGACCTTCTGCTCATTTCCACGCGGCTTACCAGGAAGGGTCGCTGCCAAAGTAAACACCTCTGAGAGGCCTTCACAGTGCAGGAATTGAAGGGAAAGTCCCAGCCGCGGGTAACTCCCGAGGTCGCTCAGGCACCCGCCCTATCCAGGGGCGAGAGCCGCACCCAGCCTGCAATCTGTGCTGTCACCCAGCAGGTATCACACGCCAGCCGCTCCGCTGGGCACCAGGCGGACGCTGAACCAATGCTGGAGTCCTTATTTCTCAGTCACCAATATATCAAATCCTTTTTAGTCACATCACACACGGAGGACGACGATTGAGAACTAGATCCCCAATCTCCAATTTCAGGGAATGGGATTAACCCTTCGGAGTCCATCTTTTTAATTCTCAGTGTCAACCCTCCAAACACAGTACTGCCTCCCCATCTCCCGGGTCTCGGATCTCATCACCTGGGCGACAGTCCCCTGCCTTCTTATCGCGCTCGCCACCTCGTCGTCCCCGTCCACCGCAATCCTAAAGGTCACCCCTCCAGCTCTCACCTGATCCGCGTCCCTCCCCGCAGTGCCCACCTCTCCTCTCCCTCCGGCGCTCGCTGACACAGCCATCGAGCCCTTCGGATGTGCCCTCCTTACCTTGGTCTCCCGAAGGGGTCCCATCGCGCTGCCGCCTGCCGGCTCCTCGCGCCGCCGCTGCCGCCGTCCAGGAGGTGGCACCTGCGGGCACCGGGAGCGAGGAGACTACGCTAAGCCTGAGCGCGCCGCGGGCGGCGCTGCTGCGGGGCCGACGCGCCGCCGCCGCCGCTGGCGCTGGGCTCCGAGGGCGCGCCCCGCCGCCCCGCCCCGGCCGGACACGTGGTGCCACCGCAGCTGCCGTCGCACCTCCCTCTCCCCCGACCTCCCTCACCTGCCGGCCCCCGAGAAGGCTCCTCGGCGCGCTCCGCCCGCCCAACTTGGCCGCGGGCTCTCCTCCCAGATCCCCGCGCCTCTCCAGCTCTGCCGAGCCCGACCCTAAGAGGGGTCGCGGACAGAGGCTCGGAGCATCTTCAGCGCGGAGAAGCCCAACACCCCCTTTTGGGCACCTGGTATGGGGTTCGAAAGGGGTGCACGTGGCAGAGAAGAACCCAGAAGAGCTGTGACATCACGGAGAGCCAACCTGTACCAGGGGAAAGTTTTTGCCTGGCGGCCCCTCCCTGCCCTCCGGGTTTTCTGTCGGCGTCCAGCTTCCCGCACAATTACCTCCCCGGAGAGACGGGGTGGGTCGGCCCCCACCCGGACCCCCGGCAAGCCACTGCTGCAGGCCTGACAAAGCATCTGGGTTCCAGGATCTCTGAGGCTGCGCTCCTCCTCGGGGGCTTTGCATCAGAAGGGCCTGGCGTTGGCGGCGCGGCACAGCCGCAGGGAGAGATCGGCTGGCTTGGGAAGCCGGGCTGCCCCCTCTTCAGCTCCGAACCACCGCCGCCCGCCCGCCGGGAGTGAGTGCCCGGCGCGCGGCTCTGGCGACGCCTCACTCGGGCTCAGAAAACCGGTTCAGGGCGGCACTCCTCTCGCTTCTCGAAGTGCCTATATGCCTAAAGTTCTTGACTTCTCTGAACTAAAAGTTTATGCTCGTTAAATTTGAGGGATAATACTAATAGCCTCGTCAAGTGTAGCTAGAAGGATTAAAAAAAACAGCTGTACCTACTGTTTGAACAGAACTTTCCAAAGGGCAGTGAAGTCTCCTCCAGCTCTTCCATTCAGTATTTGCTGCATCCTCTTACATGATAGAAAAAGCATTTGAGGAAGACAAATATGTTCAAAAAAAAGCTCTAAAACCTGTCCAACTGAGGACTTTGAATAGGGATCATCCATCGTGTGGGTCGTGGGCCTTGATTTATTACACTTCAGTTTGATAATGCAAGTCTGCATATAATAATTTAGAGGCCCTTTATTTCAGAATTGGCGAATATTATAAGTAGCAATGTGGATGGAGAACAGTCTGATTGTTACATCCAGTGTTCTAGGGAGGACGGGAGGACGATGGTCCTTAAAAGTCTGAAGGTCCGAACCTGAACCATCTTGTTTGTCCTCCAAAAAGCATTTTTTCTGAGTCTTCAACTTTCAAGTCTAGGAATGTACAGTGAGTCTAGAAAGAGCTTGAAATCAGAAGATTAGTGAAATCAATTTGCCTCCTCTATATCCATAAATAAGTTTTATTACATACATCTTCGTGTCTTTTCAATCTACTTAGCTCTCTTAAGCAGTGAAGTTGATAAGTCTTAAGATTTTTATTTTGTCAGGGAGAGGTGATTAATTCATACTTTTAAACAGCTCATAGCTATCTTAGATATGGGTTTCAGGAAAGTGACATTCCAGAACTCCTACAATTATGGGCCCAAATTATGAGCCCAAGGACATACACTGTCAGACAGTATCGAACTGTTAATGTCAAACTGTTAAGGTGTTTCTGAGGTCCCTCTTGAGAATTAAATCTGGGAGCATAAAAGCAGAAACACCCTCCACTGAGTTGTCCAAGTCAGAACTTCACATTCTTGACTTCTCCTTCCTATGACCCCCAAATAGCAGAAACCACAAATGATCTTCATGCTACCCTAGAAATAATGTCTTGGATCTGATTACTTCTAGCCTCTGTTTGACCGCATTATCTTCACTTAGAGACTAAACCACAAATGTCCTGGATTATTACAATAGTGGTCTAACTAAAGTTGTCTTCCTTCCAACCTTGCCTCTCAATTCCTCTCTTGCCAGTTTTGCAATTTTTCCACAAGGCCTTTCTAGCCATGCTTCTTTATTACAACTCATTAATGATTTCCCAGTTGTCCTCCAAGTAATACTCAAACTCCTGAATGTGGCATAAAGGCCTTTCCTGGTCTGGCTTTGTGTACGTCTCCCATCTCATTTCTCTCCACTGCTCTTCTGAGATCCTCCCTCCCCTCACCAATCCTGCCACCGCCACCCCTCCATCCACTGCCCCTGCCACTCCCCCTCCGCATACAAATGGCCACCCCTCAAATTGTAGCACTTGCAGTTCTCAGGAAGTATCATGTTCTCTTTTCCCTCTAGACTACTGCACATAGTTGGTCCCTTTGTCTAGAGCATTTCTTGTACCCCACTACCCATCCTCCTCAACTCCTAAAGATACATTAAGTTTCATTTTAGAAACACCTTCTTCCAGGAAACCTCCCTTGATCTCCCCAAAAGACTCCCCTTACATACTTCCAGGACACCTGTATGCAATGCACCTGGGAAGAGCTGTTATGATTTTGTATCAGAATCCCCTACTTATTTGTCTGTCTTCACCAGGGATGTAGGCAGTGCCTAGTACAGGTCCTGACACCATGAGTGAGTGACAGTTGCTCAGTTGTGTCCAACTCTTTGTGACCCCATGGACTCTTGCCTGCCAGGCTCCTCTGTCCATGGAATTCTCCAGGCAAGAACACTGGAGTGGGTTACCATCTCCTTCTCCACCTGACACCGTAGGCACTCAGATTTAACAGTCAAATAAATGAATCATGAATGAGTGAATTCTCTAACCCCTTAAGGGGCCCAACAGTGCAAGATAAAGAACATAGATACAACTTCTGTTTAGAAAATGACTCAGATAAAGCTGCCTCCAATATGTCTTTGTATTTGATGATGGGGTGTGTGCCTTAAAAAAATCCAACATGTGTTCAGTGAAAGCCTTTTACTGCAGAAGTGCAGGCCTTGAGAGGCTGTGCTGTAGCCCTGTTGTCACCATAGCAACCCTGCTAAGGGAAAGGCTGGTGATTTAGTGTTCAAACGCCTCTTAGCTCTGTACTTTTGGAACCCAAGCCTGTTTTTATGCTGTTCTAAAAGGCAAGTTTTACAAATGCTAATATCTGTCTTGCCTTTAATTTCACTCAAGTGTTTCTCACGTCATTAAGAGAAGTGTCTTATAACATTAGGATCACACCATCAAAGAGAGATAATCTAATACAGTATAATATAGTCAGCTCTGATCTGCTCAAAAATATCCTCTACTTTAATACTTATTCTCTGGTTTTCGAATTTTGTGGCTTTTCCCTTAGAAATGACTAGAATGCTGATTTTTTTAGAAAGTAACTACTTCGAACATTGGAATTCTTCGAGATTATAAATAATACCCCTGCCCAGACCTAGGATGAACAGGGGAGATAGGGTACGGCAGATTGGGAGACAAGGGATATGTTTATGTAATTATGTCCCCACATCTAGGGTAAATTAATTGCTGTTTGGCTTATGTGAAATTTGTAATTAAATGATTCATGCCTTTCATGTGCACACAACTTTCTATTTTCAGAGCTCTCTCACATGTATAATCTTATTTGAGCCCCCCCAAAATCCTGTGATGTGCATGTCGTCAATCCCTGAAAACAGATAAGTCATAAAGGACAGGTTTTTCTTGACAGGAAGCCCCCAGACTGCAAACTTCACAGAAAAGACAATACAAATATACAAATGCACGGCCACAGAGAAAAAAAAAAAAAATCTGCACCATTCAACCAAGATACATCCCAGTCCCCCACATTCATTCGCTCACTCTGCCTCTCAGCTCACCTGCGAATGCTGGGGGCTCCCTCAGATTCAGTCAGGGCTGACAAAGCACCAGCTCCTAATCCTATCAGCGGTGTGAGCCAGTGCTGCCGTCTGTCTCAGTGACCCGATGTTGGGTGATCTGCACAGCAACAAGGAGCGGCTGACGTGCTTTATAACACGTCACGAAGAAAAGAAACTGCATTCTGGGGCATCCTGGGATTCTTCTTTTTTTTTTTTTTGTGGTGGGGTGGAGACCCATATTTTTCTTAACCAGGGAGAGAGCTGCCTGCTTTCCCATAAGAGCATGTGTGAGTGATTCAACCCTCCTCTTCTCCTATGTGTTGTTGTTACTATATGGTTAAGGGATTTTGATGTTGTGAAACTGTAGTGGGTAGAATTCTGCGAGGTCACTCCCTGAGGAGGGGGTCCAGAGAGTATCTGAAGCAATCGGGGGAGTAGGTACCTGAGGCAAGACTGGCTGGAACATTCATCGGGTTCAGAGTGTGTCGATTATCTCTGCCCTACAAAGGAGTCTTCAGAGAGAGCTCTCAGAGGAAGAACAGGGATGAAGGGAAACTCCAGGTGGGGAGGCAGAGGTTGGGGGTTGGAGTCTCTGAAGGATGGTAAGGATCCAGTCTTCTGCTTGCCTGATGGGGCAGCAGACATGAGGTAATCCTCCCCAAAGCTGTCTGTTTGTGGCCTTTTGTTTGTGAGAATCGGGGACGATATTAGCCAAAGACACAGGTATGGTGATTGTATCGAACAAACTGGGGAAACACAGATGGACAAGTATGCTTATTGGGACAGTAGATTAGAATGATGGAGATTAAGATGCCCAGAAAGTATGAGTGTCAAGGATGCCACTCAGATAGGAGAAACTGAGCTTTGAGATGCTTCAAATGATGGGACAAGACAGGGAGATGTGTGAATCTCCAGACATCCAGAAAAGGCAGAGGAAGTTTTCTGTGAGGTCGACATAGGAAGGCCTAAATCCAGAGGCTGAATTCTGGGTCTTTCTTTCCAGGAGACCAAGGAAAACCAGACAGTGTGAGCAGGACTGGGCCTTTCAAAGCTGCATGAACTCACTGGGATTAGCTAGCTACCTAGAGAGATGAGGAGTGAAGGCTGAGATTCTCCTCAGACCTGGCAGGGGCAGAACAGGTCCCTCAGCTGAAAGGCTCTGACTGACTCATTCAGCATCCACAGCAGTCTAGGCTTAGAAAAAAATGTCATAATCTGGACTCTCAGAAAGCAGGTCTGTGGTTAGATTTGTTACATTAAGATAAAAGAATCTTTTCTCCCTTGTATCATTTATTTCCATGAATTTGCTTTCCCTTCAGTTTTCTAGTAAATGTGCTTTTATATTTTTAACAGTAATTCTTCCTTTATTTCTGCTAAAAGATTGGAGGGAAAGAGGAAGGTTTCGAGATTGTCTCCTGGAAGGACCAGAGCGGTTTTGCAAAATGGAGCAGAGCGCCCCTAGAGGCCAACTACTATGATGGCAGCTACAGGAGCCCAGGGGAAACCTAGAAGCACCAGCTAGAGGCACTGCTGGTCGGGGGTAGAGGGATTACTTCTGCAGTTGTGGAGCTGAGGACACATTTGATTTCTGCTTTATTTCCACCTCCTAGGCCATTCCTGTGAACCATTTTCCTTTATCACCAGAAATTATGTGATCTAGTGAATAAATTTAGTCTTTGCTATGTAGCTG
This sequence comes from Bos taurus, assembly GCF_002263795.3. NCBI lineage: Eukaryota > Metazoa > Chordata > Mammalia > Artiodactyla > Bovidae > Bos > Bos taurus. The sequence continues at coordinate 54,743,836 of NC_037341.1, read as the reverse complement.
CCCTGGTGGCTCAGTGGTAAAGAACCTGCCCGCAATATAGGAGACCTGGGATGGACCCCTGGGTGGGGAAGATCCCCTGGAAAAGGAAATGGAAACCCACCCCAGTATTCTTGCCTGGAGAATTTCATGGACAGAGGAGCCTGGCAAGGTGCAGTCCACGGGGTCGCAAAGAGTCAGACATGACGTAGTGACTAAACAGCAGCGATGTAGTCGCAGCTCTTTTCCAATCCATGCAGAAAAGTCTGGAAGAAGATACACCCAGAATTTGGGAATCTGGTCTATGTTGTTTCACCTGCCCATGTTTCATCTGTCCTCTCTAACTCTTTCATCAGAGAGAAAAGAATGCTTTTAAAAATATAAATTTTAATGTTTATTTTTAAAGGTACTAAAACCACACAGTTAAAATTTTGACAAATAAAACAAAAATATTACTCATCATCTCATTGCCCCAACATCAATTATCCATATTCCTTCTGTTAGCATTTTTGTGTATTTTCTTTCAGGCTTATCTACTATGCATCAAAAATAGCACTGTTAAAATGAGAATATGATTCTAAGTGACATATGGCATTTTAGGCCTTCAACGCCATCATATCTGGCTATTTCTGGATGACTGTGGTAGGCTAATACCGACTGTTCTCTCATAAAATACCTTCTGTTTGCCTTCTGATTGGGCACCAGTCCTCTAAGATAGGATGCTTTCAGCTTGTTGACAAACAGCTGGGGCTGCTGCTGGAAGTTCAGAGCACAGGCCTGGCTTCCCAAGTCCCTGGTGTCAATTACACTAGCCAAAAGTTTCAGGAAGAGCTGGTGGGGGGAGAGTTAGCAAGTCCAGACTGGAGAAATGACTCCAAGTTGGTAGGTTGGTAGAAACACTGTGTCCCTTTCTATTCAAAAGTGTCAGTACTAGCTTGCCATAATGTGATGTTAATTCAAAGGAGAGCAGGAACATGAAATGAGGTTCCCAAAGTCTGAAAAAAGATTTGTGATGGAAAGATGCACTTTAATAAAGGACAAGAATTCTCAAGTCCTAGAGACCAGATTTGAGTCCTCTGCCTCTTTCTCACTGCATGACCTTAGACAAGTTTTTAACCCCTCTGGGACTCAGTAGGTAATAAACCTTTGTCTCATGTTAGTTAAAAAAAGAAGGAAGGAAGGAAGGAAAGAAGGAAGGAAGGAAGGAAAGAAGGACGATCAGGTTGCACCTGTTAGTGTTTCTGGACAAATTAACTTTTCTCATCCTCATTTTCTCACCTATAAGAGGACTTAATAACAATAATTTGTTCGTACTACTGTTGTAAGGGTCAGATAAGAATCCATGCAAAGTCTATCATTTATGTAGCACATGGTTGGGACTTCATAGATATATTCTCTCCCTCAGGACCAAACCATTCCAACACTACTGGTGCCTCCTGCTTGATTTGCATGCTCATCCTAATGATTTTTATTTGAATGCCATTAAAGGAAAATGATAAATGTCCCCCAGATGACTTATGAGATACAAAGTGAGAAACAACTTTTCATTAGAAAAGAAGATGACAGGACTTTTCTTCCCAAAGGTGGCTGGGAAAGGTTAGAGCAGATGGCATGATAAATCGCCAGATATCTATCATGCATTCATTCATTCATTCACCCATCGATGTTTATTTTATTCCAATTCTGAGTCAGACACTAGTTTAGGCACTGGTTCAAGAGCATTCAAAAATGAACATGTTTCCTGTCCTCAAGTATCTCACAGCCTAGTTAACAGAGATATGGATACAGCCATCAGCTGTTACACTATTATTGTGTTAACACCATGAAAGATGACCGTCCCCAGGGCTTGCCAGCATGTGAATCAGACTGGACTCTGAGACTTCCGGGGGTGAATTTGGGGGGAATGAATAAGTTCTGTTGCAATTTTGGCTCCTTCAGAATTCCTTCCTCTTGCTCTCTCCTCTCTTCTTTCCACTCCCTTCCCCTCCCTCACTTTGTCCACCTTCTACCTCCACCTTCTTTCCACTTTGAAAGACTTCTGCCGCCCTAATTGTTAATTCAATTATTTAAAAATTCAAGAACACCATGTTATACTGCCACCTATTGGTTCACTGGTAAATTTCTATTTTGATACCTCAAGTTTCTTTGGTTTGCAACAAAGTTGTCTTCATAAAACAAACCTTCATTTCGGTCAAGTTCAGTTGCTCAGTTGTGTCCGACTCTTTGCGACCCCATGAATCGCAGCACGCCAGGCCTCCCTGTCCATCACCAACTCCCAGAATTCACTCAGACTCACATCCATTGAGTCGGTGATGCCATCCAGCCATCTCATCCTCTGTCGTCCCCTTCTCTTCCTGCCCCCAATCCCTTCCAGCATGAGGGTCTTTTCCAATGAGTCAACTCTTCGCATTAGGTGGCCAAAATATTGGAGTTTCACCTTTAGCATCAGTCCTTCCAATGAACAGGAAGGACTGATCTCCTTTAGGATGGACTGGTTAGTAGTATTGCCTTTATTGAAACTTTGAGCGCTTTCAGAAAACTTTCATAGTTTAAGGCCACACTCAACTGAATGCCAATAAATAGAATCAATATTCAGTGGGTATAGGATAATACTCACTTTGTGGTTCAAAAGACAATAGTTCCAAGCTCCTTTCATCTCTTTATCTGCTGAGTCACTGTAGACAAGCAAGGTAAGTCATGGGCAGTCATATGGTAAAGTCATGTTCTGATAGTGCCTACCTTGTATATTCCAAGGTGTATTTTTGAAATTAATAGACTTTTTGAGCAGTTTCTTAGTCTACAGAAAAACTAAGCAGAGGTATAGTTGTCATGTACCACTTTACCAAGATCTATTTTTTCTCCATTTTTATTTTTTAAATTATGAAAATATGACGACAGATTTACAGGAGACTTGAAAAATATAAAGTTACATATATTTCCACTATATATTACAATTATTTTTAAGTAGATAAGATTTTTAGTTGGAGTTTCAATATAAAAACTCTCAGAAATTAATAGAATTAATAGACAGAAAAGTAGAAGAACATAGTAGACCTGAAAAGCACTATGAACCAATTCAACATAATTCAGATTTATACAATTTTCACAAAATAGCAGGATACAAATTCTATTCAAGTTCCCACAGACTATAAACCAGGAGACACTGGAACCAATACACGGACATAAAACAAGGTGCAAAAATTTCATGGCCTAAAGGTATTGAAATCATACAGAGTCTGTTCTCTTATCAATGTGGAGTTATATTTGAAATTAGTATCAAGTAATATTTGAAAATAACCCACATACTTTAAAGTGCAATGTGACGTTTACCAAGAGAGATAAGATCTATTCTTTAACTTTTTATCTTTGGACACCATCCATCCCCTGTCTACCTGATTAATTAAGTATACTTACACCCTACTTCTAAAGAAGGTTCAAGTAAGTCCCTATCAAATGGTTGGACACCTCTTACTCATCCCCTGCCCTTCCCTATACCCCTGACCCATTTGGTTTACTTCTGAAGTCTTCTAAATCTCCATGGCTGAATCAACACCAAGACTTCTGGATCTTTCTTGGATGGTCTTAACAGTACAGCATTCCCTCTTATTCTTTATAGGGTCTATTTGACGTCTTTTTGGTGCTTCAAACCTACCAGTCTACCACTCCATCTCTTGCTGTGCAAATACCCTTCCATCCTGGTTGACTGACAAATTAGAAGCTATTAAGAGAACTCAATCTCCTGCTTCCAGACCTATAAATTCACCTGCCTCCACCCCATTCTTCCCATGTCTGGTTCTGTAGAACGCAAGTAGTCTCTCTTCAGTACAAGGGTAATTCCTTTACCTGGGCTTTTCCACTTCTTAAGCAAAGTTATTCCATCAGTTAGTCCTTCTAACTCTCCAGGTTTCTATTTCCTTATCTACAAAATGAAATAATCACAGAGTACCTACTGGTGAGCATCAGAGGAGTTACTACACATGAAGAACTTGGAAGAGTGCCTAGTATACATTAAGCATTCAGTGAGTGTTAGCTGTTATTACTAGCTATTCTACTTGTTTCTTTTTTTGGATAACTTAACCTACTTTTCTATCAGACACTTCACATCAGCATTTAAACATCCTGAAACCTTTCCCAAGGAAACAAATAACTCTCTGAACTTTTGTATCATTCTAGTATTACCCATTGCTTCTCCCCATTCATCATAAAACTTCTTTAAAAAAGTTGATATGCCCAGGTCTCACACTTTCTTGCTTCTTCACCCAACCCACTCATACACTTGTACCCACCATTCTACCAAACAGCTTTTGCCCAAAGTCACAAATCATTTCTGTGTGGTTAATTCTAATGACTGGTTTTTACCTTAATCTTCATCTCTCATCAGTCTTTGGCACAATTAAACACTCCAGCATTTTTGAAACCCACTTTCCTTCCATAACAGAATCCTCCTGTTTTACCTGTTGACCCAGTATCCTTGAAGTATGTTTCTTAAATATTGGTGTTCCTCAGCCTGGCCCTGATCCTCTTACGCTTTTATCCTACTGTTCCCCCGGTAGCAACTTTCTTTTCAGTTGCTTCAATCACTATTTATACACAGATCTTCCATAAATTTAATAAATTTTTATTCCATAGCTATCCCATAAGCCATCTGGAAATCTCAGGGTCCAAAACTCACTGTATTCCAAATGGAATCCATTGGTAATTCCTCTTAAGGTAGAACTTTTTTTCCTGAGTTCCTGAAATTAATAAATGATATCATTGTGCAGACTCAGGAAGCTGGATGAACTCTCAACTCTTGTCTCACCATCACTTTTACAATGAACTGGAACTTAACTAATATCTACTCTACCTCTTAATTATCGTTAAAATGTGTTCATTTTTCTACCATTTCTGACTGCCTGGATTTTTTTAAAATTTAAATTTATTTATTTTGATTAGAGGCTAATTACTTTACAATATTGTATTGGGTTTGAAAATGGCATTGACTGCCTGGATTTCTAATCAAGTGCATAGACTTGTCCCTTTGGTCCATTTAAAATAGCCAGAATGATGTCTTTCGACAAATCTGATCAGCCCCTACCCTGTATCCCCCAGCCCCAGTTGAAACGCTTCAGTCTCATCACCGCCCTCGAAATGCAGTTCATACACTTACTTATGACTTATACGATCTCTCGTGATCTAATCCTTGCATTCTACCTTTGTCTTTCTCCAGTGTTGTTCCATGTACAATATTTCTCAATCTCTAACCTCCATCGCTCCAACCAGCATCCAGTTCCTATTGCCCTCCAGAGTATTCACTGCATCTTGGGTGTGAAATAGAACAAAATGATTTTTGGCTTTGAAATACTTTCTGCTGGAACTATACGGGTGGATAGTATTATGGAAAGATAAAGCCATATTAAAGATATGGTGAACACGGAGGCTGTGTTAGCTTTTGTGTTTGTAACATGAATTGAAGGACAATTCAGAAGAATTTAATGATCAAGTGAAATAGTGACTTCCAAACTGGTAGAACTTGAATACTTCTGCCACAGAAAATACATATATTTTATCTTATTCATTATAAAATAATAAGCTTGGTTAGCTTCATTATTTTAATGAACTCACTTCTCTTGAGTAAGAATTCAAAGAATTGTCTTTGCAAAAGTATTCCCATGATTCTTTCTTACAGATTTTCTCTTGTTTTCCCCTACTTATTTGACTTTTATTATTAAAATTGAAAATAATTCTAGATTAGGATTTATTTTTTAAAAAGACAGTGGCATTTATATTTTAAAATATTCATATGGTTGCATTGCTATATTTTTATTGTTACAATAAACTCAGGAAAATGTAACTTTTTCAAATAAATATAGGATTTTAGCAGATCTATTTTGGAACTTAGAAAGATTTTAAATAAATAGTTAATTGGGAAGAGAATATTAGAAAACTCTACATAATAACCCTTTTAAAACACACTTGAGAGCAGCCAGTTTCCTAAGTATATAAAATACTAAGTATAGAAATACTAAGTATAGAAGTGTGAATTTGTTAAAACTAGTATGCATAAGCTGTTTACCATCTCCCATGGTAAACAACTGTTTTTTTGCATATAAATTGCTATTTTTTTCCTGCCTGTGCTAATGTCAGTCTCTCTCTCCACAGAGTTCTAAATTTAGAAGTATTCCTATGGAAAGGACTGTGAAATATTGCAAATGGGGAATAAATATAGGCTTAAGAACCTTCTAGTTCTTATTTTTGGCTTTTCTTTACGCAGTAATGTGTATCTGAAAAATATTGTTTTAAAATAAGAAAATTATTCATCACTAAATACAATGGAGCCAAAGAAAATAATAATTAGGCAGTTTCTGTAAGTCCATCTAAAAACTGCCCTACAGGGTTTTACTTTTACGGCTGAGAATCCTTTCTGTAAATTCCAGACTTTTTATAAATAAGTGATTTTATTTATTCAATAAATATTCATTGAGCCTTTTTTGGCTGTGTACCAAGAACTTCTGTAAATATTGGGAGAAATTTAAATAGTTTGCCTTGGTAGCAGGTGGGATTTTTTATTTCACTCTGCCCTTGCACACTGTCCTAAGCACTGTTTAGACTGTTAGATGGCCATGGAGAATAAAGGTAGAATGAAGAACTCCATTCAAATATTAAGCCATACTGCATCCTTTGGAGCAACTTTTAAATAGCAAAATAAAATATGATCATTTTAACACTTATAGGATAATAACATGACCTGTTTAACATTCATATTTCAATTTCTAGCTTTAAGCTATATTTTAAGATAGTGAAAAGTGAAGTCGCTCAGTCATGTTGGACTCTTTTCGACCCCGTGGACTACACAGTCCATGGAATTCTCCAGGCCAGAATACTGGAGTGGGTATCCTTTCCCTTTTCCAGGGGATCTTCCCAAACCAGGGATCAAACCCAGGTCTCCTGCAATGCAGGTGGATTCTTTACCAGCTGAGCCACAAGGGAAGCCCATTTTAAGATAAAGCAAGAATTAAAACACAGAAAAAAAAAAACAAACCATAACAAAAGAATGCTACCTGTTGATATAGAACATATGCTGTAGTTTTTCTTTAAAATTAAGAAATACAGTCAAGTGAGAATCAACCAAGTCTTTTTTCCCCTTGGTTGAACCCCTTGAATTACTTTCCACAGAGTGTTGCTGTTTATATAAGCATCACAAACTAGTGGACGCACAACAGCCGTGAACGGTGGGAAATGTACTCACTTGACTTTATTTTGCTATAGTGGTTCTATTATGACACTTTACTGCAGAATAATCACTTATCCATCATTTACAAACATAGCCAGAGATCATGGTGATTTACAGAAGTGGTTTGAACAGAAAATCCTGTTTCTTTTTTTATCAGAAGGAATACGGTTCTCCTTCAAAACTGAGGTTTTCTGATGTTCTTTTGCCAAAGGGTAGGTAATGTGTTTGTTCTGGTGAGTTTTAAAAAGAAAAGGTTGACAGCAGGTCTGCTGTTATACACTCCTGGCATTGGGCCTTCCATGGAAATGTGCATTAGATATTCAGGCCCTTTCTCAAGCATTCTATTCCTGTAACCTGACTTCATCTGTTCCTTTCCACTGTTGCCATTGAAACTGGAAATCACTGCAGAATATAAATCATATGATAAATATTGGGGACTATGTCTTTGTAGTTTTTCAGCATCAGTGCCAAACTTTCTTGCCTAGAGAGCTGTGTGAGGCTTTTCAACCTGAAACCTTGGAGCAATCCCATTCTCTAGCCAACTGGGAAGCATCCGCAGGATTTTACTGCAGCAGCCCTCCAAAGGGATTAATAAACATTTCAGGTTCTTTGAGTGCATATGCTTTTAAGGCATGCTCATTGTTGGGTCTATATTTATATCCAATAATTTTAAACTCTGAGATGCACCTTCTTTACGAATATCCCCAAATGTGATGTACGCAGTTTTAAATAACATTATTATTATAAGTGAAAAGACTTTCCCTAAAATTTTCCATCACAATACTACCCCTCATTTTGTCTGATCCTACTGAAGGATGCTACCTTTGGGTTTCTTTCCGCACTCACTAGTAAGTCAGAGTGGAAGACAATGTCATTTGGAGAGTAGGTCTAACATCTCAATGATGAGTAGAGGTGCAGGACATATTTAAGGCTAATTAACACCTTCAGGCGGAGAAGGCAATGGCACCCCACTGCAGTACACTTGCCTGGAAAATCCCATGGACAGAGGAGCCTGGTAGGCTGCAGTCCATGGGGTCGCTAAGAGTCGGACACGACTAAGCGACTTCACTTTCACTTTTCACTTTCATGCATTGGAGAAGGAAATGGCAACCCACTCCATGTTCTTGCCTGGAGAATCCCAGGGACAGGGGAGCCTGGTGGGCTGCCATTTATGGGGTCGCACAGAGTCGGACACGACTGAAGTGACTTAGCAGCAGCAGCAGCAGCAACACCTTCAGGTGGGCTTCCCAGGTGGCTCAGTGGTAAAGAACCCACCTGCCAATGTAGGACATGTGTTTTTGATTCCTGGGTTGGGAAGATCCCCTGGAGAAGGAAATGGCAAGCTGCTCCAGTATTTGCCTGGGAAATCCCATGGACAGAGGAGCCTGGCGGGCTACAGTCCATGGGGTTGCAAAAGAATGGGACACAACTCAGTGACTAAACAACTACATCTTCAGGTCTCTCTGGATTCTCACTTATAGGCCTGAACCTGTGATTTTCTCACTGACCATGCTTTTAAACAGAGGCTCTCACACATGTAATCTATGAAGGAGGGCCATGTCTGCCCTATGCTCCAACCAGTGCATTCCATCTGCTTTCTTAAGTGTTATTAAGCGGTCTTCCACAAAATCTGCTGAAGTTTTTAATTCACAAAGACAAAGGGGGTTGTTTGATATGTTATAAAGAGAGGTAAGTGTGGCAAAAATGTCAAAAAAGCCAGGATTTTAAATGTGTTCGAAGCTGCTGGCTTTCTCAATGGTGACTAAGACAGGGGTATTGAAACTCAGAGGGGTATTTCCTGCTTGAGCAGGTCAGGAACTTCTCTCTTCATTTGGAGATTAGCACTAATACTATTACCCATTAAACCAATATGCTTGTTATTTACATCCACTCCAAGCTCATAGACATTGTTAAGAATTGCATTTTCTTTGAACCTTGTATTCACCTGCTTGGCCTCTTTAAACTCAACAACTTAACATTTGACAAAGGAGTCTTACCCACATAGAATGTATACGTCATTTTGTGGTCACCAAGCACTTGCATTTTCAGGTCCATTTGTAAGGATGGAAAAGTACTGGGTTTACCAAACAGTGATCACTAGATCATGTTTGCCAACTTTCCCAATGATGTGGGTGAGCCTTATGTTTATTTACTTTCAGCAAGACAGTATTGCTCAAGTTTACTCCACAGTGGACTTCCGTTTGGGCAATGAGAGAAAATTAGCCAAGGGAATTTCCAGTTTGCCATTGTGTAGGCAACAACAAACAGCTTGACAATCAGCCGCTTCTTGCTTGCCCCAGCACCTATAAGACTTCTAGTAATGACTGCAGTTTGAGGTTCTCCAGGGTAACAGGGGTAGAGGCTTTCAAATCTGATACCTCTTTGGTGCCTTTCACTGCCTACACGTTTATTCACATTGTCCTTTTTCAACGAGGAGCCCACACGGTCAATAAAAGCAGCACTGTATTTCACAATGGCCCAGTTTGAATTTGCTCTTTTGTAGACAGAGAACAATAAGTTTTACCAATCACAACCCCACTGCCAGATTCATAAGAGCTCTTCACCCCTGCCTGCACAAATATTTACAAATATCTATGATTCGTAAGATCCCCTAGAGGAGGGAATTGCAGCCCACTCCAATACTCTTGCCTAGGGAATCCCATGGACAGAGGAGCCTGGTCAGCTAGTCCATGGGGTCGCAATGTAGGCTAAAGCCAACAGTCTCCTACGTGGTCTTCCTTATGCAGCCTCTCCTCCACTCTAATGTATATTTGAGTCTACATATGAATTTAATCTATATGGGACTCTAGAACAGGATTTATTAGCACAGGATTCGTCCTGGAGAGCCCCTCCTCAAAAATCTTCTTGGGCCCTTTGGTCTCTCATGCCCCTGGCTTCGTTGTTGTCGTTTGGTCACTAAGTCATGTCAGATTCTTTTGCGACCCTGCCAGGCTCCTCCTCTTTTCCAGGCAAGAATACTGAAGTGAGTTGCCATTTCCTTCTCCAGGGGATCTTTCCAACCCAGGGATAGAACTTGCATCTCCTGCACTGGCAGGCAGAAAGTGGACTTTACTTCCTGCCTGCAAAAATTTGCAAGCAAATTTTTTTGTTACTTCGCAAAATTTCTTTGTATCCCGCCTGCTTTCAGATCCCCCTTTCTGAAGTATATACGTCACAGAATTTAGCAGCCATTCTCCATTTGTTTTCTATTTATCTGTATTTTCCTCTCAATCCTAAAAGCAAAGAAATATGTATTTTACTTTCTTTTTACCCTTCCAACGCACTGGCGCCAAACATAGTAAACAGATTATAACTACACATTTATTGATAAAAATTGATGAAGACATCTGCCATACAGAAAAGTCATGTATGACATTTATCAGGGGTTATTAAGGAGAATATGGATCCTGAGATATTCTTGATTTTTTTAGGGGAAACCAAGCAGATAGCTACCACCTTCTTCAACATGATGCATAAGGCCACTGTCAGGGAGTCCACAAACAAATGAATTAAGCCAGGCACCAGAAATATAAACAGGCATAAAACAAAGTCCCTTCTCAGTCTCCCTCACGCATATTCTACCTGGAGGTGGGAAGGTCAAGCTCATAAATATATATGAATAAAACAAGGACATTAGGGCAGAGATAGGAACAATAAAGGACAGAATAGGATAGAAAAGTCTCTGGATCACACCTAATGTGACATTTATTAGGTATCCCGTTTAACTCTTATGACTGGCTTAAAATATTCTAATTTTGATTAGTCAATGTGTATGTATATAATTGTAATGAATCAATTAGGCTTTTAAACTTGGTCACTGAGGGCATATTTTTGAAAAAATGAGTCACAGTTAACATAAGGCAAACCAACATCTGATGGAGGTCATCTGATGGAGGTGCTTTTTACATCACAATTAAAATATTTCTGTATTGTAGTAGTGTAATGTTAATTGCTCAATCCTATCTGACTCTTTGTGACCCCATAGACTGTAGCCCTGTAGCTTGCCAGGCTCCTCTGTCCATGGGATTCTCCAGGCAAGAATACTAGAGTGGGTTGCCATTCCCTTCTTCTGAGGATCTTCCTGACCCAGGGATCGAATCAGGGACTCTTGCATTGCAGATAGATTCTTTACCATCTGAAGTACAGGGAAGTCTGATGAAGTCTGGTGATACTTTATTATTCATCTTTGTCTTTCCTTCACCATAGTTGGTTTTTTTTTTACTTAAAATTCTCTTTTTTGCTCCCATTTTCTAGTCTTTGATTTGACTCCCAGCTCATACTCTCAAGATTCTATCCCTTTTGTCCTCAAATAAATACTGCATGTATTTATTGGCTTTGTTTCATGTGGCTGATGCTTTTCCACACTGAACAGGTTAGACTGTCCTGCACCACTACTTAACAGTTTAAATTTGAAAGTATTGTGCAAATATTGTGCAAAGTAAGTATTAAGTTTGATCACTTAATATATTAAGCTAAATCAACAATTACTGAAGTAATTCAGTAATTTTGCAAAGGGCTAACCAAGATCATTTCTGACTTCAATGAATCACATAGAGTATATGTTCAGTTCAGTTCAGTTCAGTTGCTCAGTCGTATCTGACTCTTTGTGACCCCATGAATCGCAGCACACCAGGCCTCCCTGTCCATCACCAACTCCCGGAGTTCACTCAGACTCACGTCTATCGAGTCAGTGATGCCATCCAACCATCTCATCCTCTGACGTCCCCTTCTCCTCCTGCCCCCAATCCCTCCCAGCATCAGAGTCTTTTCCAATGAGTCAACTCTTCACATGAGGTCGCCAAAGTACTGGAGTTTCAGCTTTAGCATCATTCCTTCCAAAGAAATCCCAGGGCTGATCTCCTTCAGAATGGACTGTTTGGACCTCCCTGCAGTCCAGGGGACTCTCAAGAGTCTTCTCCAACACCACAGTTCAAAGCATCAAATCTTCGGCGCTCAGCCTTCTTCACAGTCCAACTCTCACATCCATACGTGACCACAGGAAAAACCATAGCCTTGACTAGATGAACCTTTGTTGGCAAAGTAATGTCTCTGCTTTTGAATACGCTATCTAGGTTGGTCATAACTTTCCTTCCAAGGATATGTTAGGAAACAACATATAAAAATTTGAAAATTTAAAGGCACACAATATATGTAATGGCTGGAATCAAGAGAGGAGAAAAAAGCCACAATGGAATATGTGCTGATTAGTGGTATATAAAATAGATTAATAGATTAATTAATAAAAATAGATTAATTTACTTCTCAAAATGTGTTGCTAGTAACTCAATCCTATAAAATTCTTGGTTAAAAAAATATAGTCCATCGTCAACAAGGATTAGGAAATGCTATATACCAAGTGGCTCTTTAAAAATTCTCAATACATATTAAGCCAGTAAGGGCCCTGAGAAACCCTGCAGTAAAAGACACCAATTGACTTCATTTAAGTCAGCGTTTCCCTAACTCATTTAACCATGGAACGTTTTTTCTTAGAAAATGTAACTCTGGCAGTTCCACTGTTAGAAGAAGCATACTTTGAGGAAGGCTGGTTACAGATTAGATGCTGAAGAGTTCAGAAATGGAGGAGGCCACTTGCATTTGGGGAAAACCACCTATGAAGAAGGAGTGTTTTTGAGTTAGATATTGAAGAATGAGGTAAAGATGAGGCAGGGGAGGCATCTCAGACAAAGGGAACCTTGTGAGCTGAAAACAGAGAGAGCACTAGGTGTAGGAAGGAAGGTTGGGAAGAGCCTGTCTGGTGAAAGCAGAAGGTTCCTGTAGGCTGCAAATGGACGTTAACACTAGAAAAATGGTACTGCAGAGTAGAATGATTAGCAATCCATGTATCCTTATGCATTTCTCTCTCATATAGTCATAATTTCTTATATGCTCATTTAATCATGAAGTGTTAGTTGCTCAGTTATGTCTGACTCTTTGTGACCTCCTGGACTATAGCCCACCAGGCTCCTCTTTTCATGGAATTCTCCAGGCAAGAACACTGGAGTCGGTTACCATTTCCTTCTCCAGGGGATCTTCCCTGACCCAGGGATCACACCCAGGTCTCCTACAATGCAGGCATATTCTTTATAGTCTGAGCCACCAGGGAAGCGCAAGTGATTACTCAATTAAAACCTGAATGGTCTAGGCCAGCAGTGTTCAATAAAAATAATCAGTATCATAAATGTACTTTTATATACAGTATTATCAATGTACTTTTAAATCTTCTAGCAGCAACATTTAAAAAAATAGATGAATTTAACTTTAAAATATATTTTATTCAACTCAGCATATCCGAAATATTGTCACATCAACATGTCAGGAATTCCCTGGAATCCAGTGGTTTACCACTCTGAGCTTTCACTGCTGAGGGCCCAGGTTTAATCTCTGGTCAGAGAACTAAGAGCAAGCCGTGTGACATGGACAAACCCCCCCAAAAAACATGGCATCCATATAAAAATTGTTAATGAAAATTTTCTCTTTTGGACAAGTCTTCAAATTCCAGTTTGTGCTTTACAATTACAACAGATCTCAATTCAGCCCAGCCACACTTCAAGGGCTCCATCATAACCACATGGTTAATACTACCATATTAGACAGGACAGGTCTCTACATCAGCATAAATTAGCTGGATAAAGCAGTCAATCTGGACAGTTTCCTAGTAAATGTAATTACAATTGAAAGTTTCAAGTCTTGAAGATTCAATTGGGAAGACAGATTTGCTTTACCAGTTTTTGAAATTTATGTTTTATTTTTTGGTTGGATTGGAAACAGGCAAATCAAGTGTAATTATAGTTTAAAAGTGAGAACTTCCATTTATCCTCCAAATTAGCTCAATAATGTAGATAAATTACCTTCTTCCTCTCCTATGGCTCTCCTTTAGCTACTAATAAGAGAAGTCAGTGGATTTGTGACAGTTACACTCGAAGTCTCTCCTACATATGCCAGCTGATTTGTAGCCACATACAAGCTCTAGGAAACTATTTTTGAGATTTTTAAAAATTTAAATGATCCCTCCTGCTGGTGCAGCTTCTTCACACTTCATCACATTTCTAAATAAGTGATCGTGTAACTGAAGACTTCATGTCCCCAAGGCATTATACCAATACTTCCAAATGCTCCTACTTAAAACACAAAGCAGCTTTATTCACACTTCCCATTTTTGATTGCATTAAAGCCATTTGGGGAGAAGAAAAGCTAGACACCTGCTCTCCTGTTTTTGTTTTCTGCTAATTGTCTTTACTGAGAGCTTGTACGTTTCCAAAGCACATTAATACCCATTATAAACTGAGTGAAAATGGCACAATCTTTAAATGGAAACGTTGGAAAATCTGCTGCTTTAAAAATGGAAGATGAACGCCAAGCCAACTGCTGTGCTTCTCAGTGGAGCACTCTTCTTGACGCTACCAGGGTGGACTTGGGATAGAAATGGAAAACATCCAGCGACACACCAAGAGTCTGAAAGTCCAGGGCTTTATTCCAGGGTTTCTGAACAGCAGCGCCATTGACATATTTGGCCTGATAATTCTTTGCTGTGGGGGCCTGTCCTTTCATTGTATGACACTTAGCAGCATCTCTACCCTCTACTCACTAGATTCTAGTAGCACCATCCCCACAACTGTTCTCATCCACGTTTTGACAAATCAAAAATGTCTCCAGACATTCCCAAATGCCCCCTGGAGCACAAAATTGTCCCTGATTGAGAACCATTGCTCTATTCAAAGTCTGAACATTATATGTTTACAAATAAAGAATGAACTCTAGTTTGAGGTACAAATCCACTAATATTATTATCTACATTTTTTATGAACTTGTAACCTTTGGAAAATAGATTCTCCTCCTCTCTGGTCAGCTGTGTCCAACTCTTTGCAACTCCAAAGAGTGGACTTTGGGGACTGGAGCCCACCAGGCTCCTCTGTCCATGAGGTTTTTCAGGCAAGAATACTGGAGTGGATTGCCATTTTCCTCCCCCAGGGGATCTTCCCAATCCAAGGATCGAACCCGTGTCTCTTATATCTGCTGCATTGCAGGCGGATTCTTTATTGCTGAGCCAAATAGATTAGAATCACATAATAATCTCTTGTGTTCCATCTCTTCAATCTCAATGATCTTGTTTTAACTTACTGTCTATGCATCCGGTCCCACCACTTCATGGGAAATAGATGGGGAAACAGTGTCAGACTTTATTTTTCTGGGCTCCAAAATCACTGCAGATGGTGACTGCAGCCATGAAATTAAAAGACGCTTACTCCTTGGAAGGAAAGTTATGACCAACCTAGATAGCATATTCAAAAGCAGAGACATTACTTTGCCAACAAAGGTCTGTCTAGTCAAGGCTATGGTTTTTCCAGTGGTCATGTATGGATGTGAGAGTTGGACTGTGAAGAAGGCTGCGCGCCGAAAAATTGATGCTTTTGAACTGTGGTGTTGGAGAAGACTCTTGAGAGTCCCTTGGACTGCAAGGAGATCCAACCAGTCCATTCTAAAGGAGATCAGCCCTGGGTGTTCTTTGGAAGGAATGATGCTAAAGCTGAAACTCCAGTACTTTGGCCACCTCATGCGAAGAGTTGACTCACTGGAAAAGACTCTGATGCTGGGAGGGATTGGGGGCAGGAGGAGAAGGGGACGACAGAGGATGAGATGGCTGGGTGGCATCACTGACTGGATGGACATGAGGCTGGGTTAACTCTGGGAGTTGGTGATGGACAGGGAGGCCTGGCATGCTGCGATTCATGGGGTCGCAAACAGTTGGACATGACTGAGCGACTGATCTAATCTGATCTGATCTGATAAAATTTTGGGGGGGGGGCTATACCAGAGGATCTTAGTTCCCTCTCCAGGGATCGAACCCAGGCTCCCAGCAGTGGAAGAGCAGAGTCCTAACCACTGGACCACCAGGGAATTTCCGGCTTACTCTCTAAGTTACGCATCCCAGCTCATTTTTACCCAGAATTCATATGCTATAATGATAATGTTGACTTTCATAAACAATCCTTGCATAAAACAGAATGAAAAGATGTAGCAGCTTGAAACTCCTTAGATATATTTCAAGTGTGCTTATTTAAATTGTTTTTACAATGGCCCATAGGAGGAAATGGCAACTCACTCCAGTATTATGGACTGGAGAATCCCATGGAGAGAGGAGCCTAGTGGGCCACAGTCCCTGCGACTACAAAGAGTCAGACCGACTGAGCAACTGAGCAGGCATGCGTAATGACCTGCACTCCCTAAATAAAGAAGAAAGTCACTAAAACTTCACTACCATAAATTGGTATCTTTTGGTAGTATCACAAAGAAGATGCATCAATTTGTGTTTTACATAGAATATGAAATATTTCCAACCACTTAAAACACTATGTAGGCTTCCCTGGTGGCTCAGACCATAAAGAATCTGCCTGCAATGCAGGAGACCCAGGTTCTATCTCTGGGTCAGGAAGATCCCTTGGGGAAGGAAACGGCAACCCACTCCAGTATTCTTGTCTAGGAAATCCCATGGACAGAGAAGCCTGGCAGGCTACAGCTCATGGGGTCCGAAAGAATCGGACACAACTAAGCGACCAACAGTGTCAGTTTCAAACACTATGCATGGATAAAACACTTCAAAGCAAGATTTACATTTCTTTCTCCTTTAGTTCAGGAATAAAGCAATTTATACTTAGTAGAGCCTATTCCCTGCCATATGTAAAATCTGGGTATTTAAGAACAGTGAAAGCTTATTCCATGTTTTTAGAACAGGTTGTTGTATTATTTAGTCACTAAGTCATGTCCAATTCTTTGTGACCCCATGGGCTGTAGCTGCCCAGGCTTCTCTGTCTACAGGATTTTCCTGGCAAGAATACTTGCCAAGAATGGGGTATCATTTCCTTCTCCACGGGATCCTCCCCACTCAGGGATCAAACCTGCGTCTCCGGCCTGGCCAGTGGCTTCTTTACCATTGAGTCGCCTGGGAAACTATAGAACAGGTAGATAGATGTAATATGAGGACAAGTGAAAGTGAAGTTGCTCAGTCATGTCCATCTCTTTGTGACCCCAAGAACAGTAGCCTACCAGGCTCCACCGTCCGTGGGATTTTCCAGGCAAGAATACTGGAGTGGGCTGCCAACATGAGGACAAGATCATGGTAATTTCACAGAGACAGCACCTGGAACAATGTATACAAACTATTTGTTCTCTACTACCCTCTGGTGGTTTGTTTAAAAAAAGGTAACAGTTTAAAAAAAAAACAACAAAAAAACAGCCTTAAGGAATCCTTATTCTTATCCCCTGATGATATCAATAGCTAACATTTATGGTACACACTACAGTACACTTATTAAAAATTCTCTCATTTAACCCTAAACAGATGCTTCAAGTGGGTATTATAATTCATACTTGAAAATTAAGAAAACTGAAGCTCAAAGTGCTAAAGTTATCTTGTCCAAATTGACGTGTCTGGTAGAAACGGCACTCCAGTTCATATCTTTTTTATGCCAAGGCTCAAGTTCATTGCTTGTGTTAATGCTTCCCAGGCAACCCTTAAGTGAGAGTTTGTCTGACACCATGAGCTCTGTAATCCTAGGAGGCTAATGGACTTTTTGGCAAAAGAACCCTGTCTTGTCACATTCTCATTTAAATCAATCAAATTCAGCTATTCAATTTGAGAAAGAGGGAGAGAAAGTTTTAATAGTGTAGGCATTTTCCAGCTTAGGCCTGGGGGTTAAAGTGAAACGGGAGATGTGAATTTGCTATTCTTTAGTTCTCACAACTCACCGAATCACATGTGTTTCTAGGGTCTGAAGACACAAATATTTTTATACAAAGGTTCTAAGTATAAACCAAGAAGTTCATCTGCTATTTAACTAATTATAAAAAACACAACCTGCTTTGATGTTAGAAGGAAACTGGCTAAATGGTGAACCTACAGCCATTTTAAAGAATTTGCAAAGATAATCTGAACCTTATTATTATTGTTGTTTACTCTGCATCAGTTCAGTTCAGTTTCTTAGTCATGTCTGACTCTTTGCAACCCCATGGACTGCAGCACACCAGGCTTCCCTGTCTATCACCAACTCCCAGAGTTTACTCAAACTCATGTCCATTGAGTTGGTGATGCCATCCAACCATCTCATCCTCTGTTGTCCCCTTCTTCTGCCTTCAATTATTCCCAGCATCAGGGTCTTTTCAAATGAGTCAGTTCTTCGCATCAGGTGGCCAAAGTACTGGAGCTTCAGCTTCGGCATCAGTTCTTCCAATGAATATTCAGGACTGATTTCCTTTAAGATGGACTGGTTGGATCTCCTTGCAGTCCAAGGGACTCTCAAGAGTCTTCTCCAACACCACAGTTCAAAAACATCAATTCCTCGGCGCTCAGCCTTCTTCATAGTCCAACTCTCACATCCATACGTGATTACTGGAAAAACCATAGCCTTGACTAGATGGACCTTTGTTTTCAAAGTAATGTCTCTGCTTTTTAATATGCTGTCTAGGTTGTCCATAACTTTTCTTCCAACAGGCAAGCGTCTTTTAATCTGCAGTCACCATCTGCAGTGATTTTAGAGCCCCCAAAAATAAAGTTTCTCACTGTTTCCACTGTTTCCCCATCTATTTCCCATGAAGTGATGGGACCAGATACCATGATCTTAATTTCTGAATGTTAAGTTTTAAGCCAACTTTTTCACTCTCCTCTTTCACTTTCATCAAAAGGCTCTTTAGTTCTTCTTCACTCTCTGCCATAAGGGTGGTGTCATCTGCATATCTGAGGTTATTGATATTTCTCCCGCCAATCTTGATTCCAGCTTGTGCTTCTTCCAGCCCAGCATTTCTCGTGATGTACTCTGCATATAAGTTAAATAAGCAGGGTGACAATATACAGCCTTGATGTACTCCTTTCCCGATTTGGAACCAGTCTGTTGTTCCATGTCCAGTTCTAACTGTTGCTTCCTGACCTGTATACAGATTTCTCAAGAGGCAGGTCAGGTGGTCTGACCATCTCTTCAAGAATTTTCCAGTTTGTTGTGGTCCACACAGTCAAAGGCTTTGGCATAGTCAATAAAGCAGAAGTAGATGTTTTTCTGGAACTCTCTTGCTTTTTCGATGATCCAGTGGATGTTGGCAATTAGATCTCTGGTTCTTCTGCCTTTTCTAAAACCAGCTTGAACATCAGGAAGTTCACGGTTCACATACTGTTGAAGCCTGGCTTGGAGAATTTTGAGTATTACTTTACTAGCATGTGAGATGAGTGCAATTGTACGGTAGTTTGAGCATTGTCTGGCATTGCCTTTCTTTGGTATTAGAATGAAAACCGACCTTTTACAGTCCTGTGGCCACTGCTGAGTTTTCCAAATTTGCTGGCATATTGAGTGCATCACTTTCACAGCATCATCTTTCAGGATTTGAAATAGCTCAACTGGAATTCCATGACCTCCACTAGCTTTGTTTGTAGTGATGCTTCCTAAGGCCCACTTGACTTCACATTCCGGATGCCTGGCTCTGGGTGCATACTATTACTCCGCATAAAGCATTACTCTGCATACTTTCTTGAAAACCTCAACCCAGTATACAGTGTGATTCTACCACCTCTGTATGTGTGTATATGTGCTAGGAGAATAGGGGCTAAGAGGTGGTTTTGAGGGCAATGTCACTCCACAATTTTCCAACAAGAAAAATGAAGCCAAAATTATAGACTTCATGGAATTATTTAAAATGGCAAGAATATCCTGCTCTTTCAGACCACTGCTGGCAAAGATGAATATGTTTTAGAGATTCTCAAGACGTATGCAGTTCATTGCCCAGCTCAGACTGGGCTAGGGCAACACTGAATGGTAAATGTTTTATTTCCAAATTGGACAGTCCTTTGAAAAAGTTGGAGAAGGCAATGGCACCCCACTCCAGTACTCTTGCCTGGAAAATCCCATGGATGGAGGTGCCTGGTGGGCTGCAGTCCATGGGGTCGCTAAGAGTTGGACACGACTGAGCGACTTCACTTTCACTTTTCACTTTCATGCATTGGAGAAGGAAGTGGCAACCCACTCCAGTGTTCTTGCCTGGAGAATCCCAGGGATGGCAGAGCCTGGTGGGCTGCCATCTATGGGGTCGCATAGAGTCGGACTCGACTGAAGCGACTTAGCAGCAGCAGTTGAAAAAGTTACAGTGAAAAGGACTGTGCTGATAACTCAAGCTCAGTAACTTCTAACTTGAAATCCTCCTTAATTTTTATTATGTGCATTTTGTGAACATAGGAAATGTGTGCATTTAATTCAGTTACGTTAAATTTTAGGTATGAATGGACAAATATTTGAGTGCCTAGGAAAGGGGAGACATTGTAAACAGAGCAAAAGTTTTATGAGGTAGTTGAAATGCAGGCTTATTTCCCTGACTTACTTAATTACTCTATGAAGCAACTGATCTATGAGACTGAAGATATTTATTGGTCCTGGCATAAACACTTATAAAATCTGATTAAGAAGATTACACTCATGCAGCAGTATTCTATAAAACATACCAATGTGTTGAATTTTTAAGTGGAAAACACTGTCATTTCTGATTTAATACAATATGATGTTTTATTCAAACACCATATATTTTGATTTCTGGAGTCAAAGTTAGAGATTCTACCAGCAGAAAGCTTCTTTGGGTTGGTTCCTTTTCCTGGTTCTCTTCCCCAACCTGTCCAAGAAAATAAAAGGCAGCCAGAGGCTATTACTGATTCAAGAGAAGGGTACAGCCATTGATTTTACAGTTTCTATATAAAGAACATTTATTTATTAGTCTAAATAAGTGCATATGCCTTGATTACCACTGTCTTTGTATAAGTACTGTAGAATGAGTCTGGATCCTAACTACAGGTTTAAAATATGGGAAATCCATACACGCTTATGCAAAGACTTTAATTAATCCTTTAATAGATGATGAATATTCATCAAAAGTACACCTATTTTCAGTATAAACATAAAGGATTAGGCCAAATGAAAGAAAAATTAGTAACAGTAACAGAATTATGAACAGAACCTTAAAAAATAAAATTCTGCATCATAGAAACATGATGTAGAAGTAACGTCTGTTATTGGCTACTACCAACATCTATATGTATACACCAATAATAATTATAATAATTATTGAACTGAATATTAAAAAGGTAAGATTCTATTTTAAAGAAATTCAAAAAGTCAGACTTTTCACATTTACAAAGTGAAAATTCCAGAAAAAGATAACTATAATAATATCACAGCATATAAATTTTAGTTTTACAAATCATTTTCATGTTTATTAGCTCATTTAATTTCTAAACACCTCTTGAACCTTAGTATGATTTTTTTTCCTATAGTACTATTTTTACTGAGGCTATTGTGAAATTATTTTTGGTTATGTAAGTACTATTGAGTGAACATAAAAACTGTGATTCACTTCTATCATTGGTGTTTAAGTAAGCCACCTCTAAATGAAATTTTAAATTAAAGAACATTTGCCCTATCTCTGCCAGGATATCAGTTTTTAGCAAACACCTTGTTTCCTTCTTTTCTTCCTTTGTCTCCCTCCCTCCTTTCCTTGCATATATAATATCATTTTAGGTATCATGCAATTATTTTATTTCTATTTTTCTCTAAAAAGAGTGAGTGAGAGAGAATTTCTTTACTTTATGTAGGTATCAAAGGGAATCTTAATATAGAATTTCTCCTTTTTATGTTCTAAGGGATAAATGAATCTATAGGTTCCTTTTAAAGAATTGATTGAGGTAACACCTCCCAAATTATAAATCTTCTGAATGAAGCTACTAGCTTTTTGCAATTTATAGCATAGTAAGTATGAAAATACTGACTTCGAATGTAATGTTGGTTTTTCCCTTCACAATTATTTCTTTCGATATAGTGAACTCAAATTTATAGGCAGAAAAGCATTCTTTATTGTAGTCATGTTAAGTTCAAAACAAATTTTATTTCAAATTTCTCAGGTTTTCTTTTTATCAGGGGTGTGGCAGAGTTTTATTTTATTTTTTTTTATAAAAGAGAGGAAAGCTATGTGAGTGCATATTTCATAAGCTTCTTATTCATTATTCATACCATTAGAGATAGAAGGAATATATTCACACAGAGCATTTTCTTAGATGTGTCCTCTGAGAAGTACACTCAGCCTAAACCTCAAAGAATCTCCTTTCCTGGGGGCTGGAGGGAAGCTCAGTGGCGATGGCAGATGGCCTTCCTCAGACATATTCTCACAGCAATGCTCCAGTGGGTAAGTTCCAGTGGAATTTACTTTTTGGCCATATGAATTAGGCCAATTGCACTTTACCCTAAAACAACTGAAGAGTAATTACAATGCTTGAAAAGTTTCCAACTAGTTTTACACATTTCAGAAATACTATTTTCTGAAACATGAAAATAAAACCTTCTCTAATTCAATTTAGGGAGAGTTCATGTCACATTTATTTACTTATATAAATTAGTTTATGCTTCTTGCATGAAGAGGCTGATGTAGGCTTATGAGTTAACATGCATTCAGGATGCTGTGGGGACTTTATTAATATTTAATTTTTTAAATGAGCATAGTATATTCCTCCCCTACTTGAATTATTAATAAAAAGGAGCCATTAGTGTAAACCTTTTTGAAAAACTCATTGATGAAGTCAAAATAAACTAATAAATTAAGTGTTAAAATGTACTATGTAATTTAAGAATAGGAATGAAAACATTTTTTTAATATCAGATTGTACTTTTCCCCTGCACCATCTATTTAATATCAGTCCTGAATGAAATATTAAAAATAAAACAAAGAAACAAAAATGAATTTTAGAAGTAACCTCTTCCTGTACCCACTTCTGTGTATGTCTGAGATAGATTCATGGTCAGTTATCTCATGACAACAGTTACTGACATTAACAAATTAAGTTTTCCTGTAGTTGGCTATGATTATGAGAATGGATATCAAGAATGTCTGTCAGTTCAAGGTTGCTGTACATTTAATAAACTGTAGGTGAGCAACTTAGATTTTGGATTCTCTGTCTCAACAGCAGCTAACTCCAATTTCACAATAATAATGTAATGTAATATTAGTCGCTCAGTCAAGTCTGACTCTTTGCAACCCCATGGACTGTATGTAGCCTGCCAGGCTCCTCTGTCCATGGAATTCTCCAGGCAAGAATACTGGAGTGGGTGGCCATTTCCTTCTCCACCAATTTCACAATACAGTCAGGTTTTTGATATACAAATTTGAGAATGCAACTGAAATAGAAAAAGCAATTTTTGTATTAAGATTTACAGCTTGATGTCCAGAAATCATATGATTGAAAATGACAAATATTTCCTTAATAAATTGAGCTGTATACAAGGTGCCCAAGATAGAATGAGATTTTCTGTGTAATTAAGAGCATGTCAGGTTGGCACTGAGTGGATTGCTTTGGCAGCAGGCCGTTGTTATCAACATTTAAATTGACTGAGATCTCAGAGCATACGTTGTAGGAAAATCTCTCTCTCTCTGTTCCCCTCTCTATTAAGGAAGATAAAGGAAAACAGAGCTAAAATGTGTATTTGATTGGATACAGGCAAGTGGTGTACACATGACTTAAGATTTGAGTGGGAAGCCCTTTAAAGAACTTGTGTCAATAAATGACAAGGGTTATTTACAAAACCAAAAGAATTCATGACATTTAAAAAGAAAAAGAGAAAACAATATACACAAATTAATCCCCAGAACCTTTTCAACAACAACAAAAAATGAGAGCACTCACACAATTGCAGATTGTAAAACAAACAGCAGCATGTGTGCCATTATACCAAAATAAGGTGAATTTTAATCACTTCCTTTTCCTTCTTTTAATAACATTTGGGCAAATTAATAAACCTTGCATTTTCTGCATGACTTCTTAGCTACTCTGAATTCTTTTGTTTATTATAAAATAAAGAAATACACATCCTATTCCAGGCGAAGCTTTGAATTAACCCACTTTAAAAAAAAAAAAACCACAGGGGAATTAACCTACTATAGGGGACATAATAGTTTTTCCATAGTTATTGCCTAAAGGTTAATCTGGATATTTTAGTGTTAATATTAATAATCTGAAGAAGGAAGGGGAAAACTAATTTAGATTAAGCATTCACTGTGTGTCAGGCAACTTACTAGACATTTTAACATGCACTACCTCTTGAACTCTTTCAGTTGCCCTCTAGAGATTTGCTCTAGATAGGAAACTGGCTTGGGTGTTTCCAAACTACAGACTGAAATGGGTCTCAGGGATAAAAGTGCAATTAACGCTACCGAACAACTCAAAACACTGTTTTGTGTACTTCATTATAGATATGGACATGGAAAAGTAAAATTGAATACTTTTCAATTTTACTTTTCCACATCTGACTTCAATAACATCAGCATTTAGATAAAACATCTTACTCTGCATTCTCAAAGCTTAAATTTGACATGCTCTGAATTCAAGATTATTAGGTTAAATTTGATAATCCCCTGCCCCGCTCACTCCTAAAAACTAGATAAATCACTTTAGTATCTGCTATTGCTGCCTAGGGTAGATGGGAGACCATTTTCAAAAGATTTTTAAAAATTATGCAGGAAGATAACTCTTCTCAAAGTGGTGGTTCTCAACCTTGACTACATCTTTGAATTACTTGAGAAACTTAAAAAAAAAAATTCCAGGGGCTGACCATGTGATTCTACCAGGCAGCTAAGCTTGGAAAACATTTAGTTTGTTTCCATCCACAACAAAGGCATTATTCTTTTGCAGTTGCATTGTATTGCACCCACGTAACTTCACATAGAGGAGGGAATGGCAACCCACTCCAGTATTCTTGCCTGGAGAATCCCCATGGACCGAAGAGCCTGGTGGGCTAGTCCATGGGGTCGCAAAGTCAGACACGACTGAACAACTAAGCATACACACACACACACACACACACACACACACACACGCATGCGTGCACACACACACACACATGCGCACACACAACTTCAAATAAGATGAAGTTTGGGGTACCGGATGAGTGTGAAGAATTAGGCACAGCACAAGTATGACAGTGGTTTATGTTATTAGCAATGAGATAACTCGGATAGTAACAATCATCATCATCTTTGTGACAGATATCTTAAGTTCTGCAAAAACAGTGTAAGTCTTACTTGAAAGAAAGCTGCCTTATTTCAGCAGGAAATAACCCTCTCTTCCTTGCTGAGATCGGCTTTCCTGGTGGCTCAGTTGGTAAAGAATGCGCCTGCAATGCAGGAGACCTGGGTTCAATCCCTGGGTTGGGATGATCCCTTGGAAAAGGGAACGGCTACCCACTCCAGTATTCTGGCCAGGAGAATCTCACGGACTGCATAGTCCATGGGGCGGCAAAGAGTTGACCCGACTCAGCGACTTTCACTTTCACTTTCCTTGCTGAGTTGGGAGCTCAACTGACATTCACTTAGTCAGCTGGAACTGGAGCCTATAACAGAACAGCTATATTTAAATTCACATTTCACTTGCAAGAGTCTCCATCAACTTGTAAATCAGATTATTAAATTCATGGTCATTATTTTTTAAAATCTGCATACTAGATAGTCTAGAAACAAATAATATAGCATTTCTACTTAACAGCAGAAAGACACTTTAGCCATAATCTCTGACAGCTCCCAGTCAGGACAGCATGTGTAAACTCTTATATGCTACAGAAGCATTCAATTTGTACAACCTCAAAACAACTAACATATCACATTCAAAATAATTTAGTTAAAATGCTTCTAGATCAAGAGCATTATTACTCAGTTACATTCTAAAGCAAAGCCTGCCGGATAAAATTATGGAGTCTGTAATAAACTCTGGATAGAAACTCACTGAAACTCAATCACTCAATTGCTATCTATTTGGCAATTGTAGGAATATGCCACTCTCACTGGCAGTTCTTTCCTGTCAACAGATCAGAGATACTCATGATGAAGAACACAGGAAGTTATTTTATACGGCTTGATAAAAAGAAAGCTACCTTCTATTGAAGTGACAAACAAGGGTTAATATTTTTATAAGACATTTGTAATTTCTTGCAAGAATCATAAATTAGGCAGTGTACATTCCTCACTTGGAATCTTAGAATTTCTTCAGGTTCCTTACAACTCTAAAACTAGGCTTCTCTGGAAAAATTACCAACATTTTATAAAATGTGGTTAAGTTAGCCACATCTTCCTTAATACTTTTATGACAAATCTTTGGCCCAAAATATAACTCCCTAGCAAAACCAATACTCCTCCTTCATCACCACAAGCAAACTTACCTATTGGTAAGGAGAAATAACCAAAAGCACTGGCTCAGGCAAATTTAAAGAGCTCTATGAGCCTTCAGTTCTGGAGCCAAGGGTTGGAAACGTGTTTAAATGAACCCAAGTTAGATGGCTGTGGCTACCACCCTTTCCACAGAAACCAGAGGAATCTGCACTGGGCTGTAGGGCTTCCAGGCGCCTCCCTTTGTTCTAAGTAGAATGCTAATGCTAAAAGCGCAGTTTGCATTCCTGCTAGCTCTAGAAAACACTGATGCCTTCTGACAAAGCTTAAAATATCCTGATAGGGAGAAAAATAAGTCCCAGAGACGGGCCCTCCCTTGTGCACCAGTAAAACAAGCCACAGGGTGACTGTGTAAATGTGAACGGTTCAAAATTTGTGGCCACATTAATGCTATCTCATCTCCTTTGCAAGATATATTAGAGGCACTGCGAAAAGAGAATGTCCACTTCTCGTGAATGTCCATTAAGGAAATCAAGGATATGTCTTCGAATTTTTTCCACCTCTTTCTTCTCCCTAGTGTGCAGAATTTTCACTGGCACATGAAAGCAGGAAGGCAAAAAGAGAAAGAAATCCCTTAGGGCAGTGAAATATAGATCAAGGCAGAGCATAATGGGATGGAAAATGCAATGAAGTTAAGGACACGAAGAGGAAAAGACCTAACAATGTAACTTATTCATATATATGTTAGCATATGTTTTAAAGTATAGGAGAAATTTAATTTCGAATTATTTTTAATGCTGATTTTCATTACACAGGAGATGTTTCATTATAAAGCAGATGACTACTATTTAATCTTAATTTTTAAAAAAATAATCTAAAAACGTCTCATGCTATCTCATCACTATCTATACAGTTGATGAAGTTTGTTTTCCTCAAACTTTATGACGAAGTTTTCTTTCCTCTTTATATGGGAAAATTATATAACAGATTACATAGTTCAGTGAATGACTAGGGCCAAAAACTTTAGAGCAGTGATCAACCCTTCGTATCTTTAATTTACAAGTCTCTGTAGATATTTACTGATGAGCACATAAATAATATATCAGTCACTTCACCTAACACAATAACTTTATCATTATTTCAGCAAGGAAAATCAGATAATCAGACTGCTTTTGCCTTTTCCAATGAGGAAAATAAGTGTTTATGTATTGCCAGAGAATGGAATGTTTTCAGCTCTACTGGGTTTCATTTATTTTTCATTTTAAAGTTTCTCAGCTGGATATCAGAATGCAAATTTATGAATGGTAAGAATTGTATGTGCTTAAAACAACAGCTCTACCAAATCTATTTTCCTAGTACTCTTTTATGGAATGTGACCAATATTATGACTTTTTAATTGAGTTCAAGATTATTGATGAATTTTATGGACAAAATTCAGTATTGATCAGTGGTGACAGCTAAACAATAGATGATGGATTAAAAGTTTTTTATCTTAAAAATGCAACATAAATACAAGAAATATCGGATTGGGAAACAGTGTGAGAAAGTGACCTAGAGATTTCTTAAAGAAACTTCTACAAATAAGTCTAATATGATTGCATAAAA
This sequence comes from Bos taurus, assembly GCF_002263795.3. Lineage (NCBI taxonomy): Eukaryota > Metazoa > Chordata > Mammalia > Artiodactyla > Bovidae > Bos > Bos taurus. Next base: position 54,715,878 of record NC_037341.1, on the reverse strand, counting down.
AAGAATTGGTCTACACCCTCAGTTTGATATTGGTCTTGTTGGGGGAAAAAATGTCGCTTTGTCTGGAACATTTTTCCTCAAGACTTTGGCTGAAACTCATGCCACAGCTACTTCACTCCAAAAAGAAGAGAGAACAAATCAACAGCCAGAAAATTATTACTGCTCTGTAGCCACCCCCCTGTAACTCCCCCCCGCCCCAAATTCTCAACTGGGAGCCTAACTATTCTTTTTCAACTGTGTCACTTCTTTCTCTACTTTCATATAAACTCAAAGGACTCCTCTGGGTCTGGGCTTTTGTGCTCTTCACTATAAATAAACCTTCTTTTTGCAGCTATAAAGAGGGGAAAAAGTGATTTCTTTACTGCTAGCTAAAAAAGGAAAGTTGTGAAGGTAAAGAAACCTTTCATAACTGGTCAAGAGAAAGATTTCCCAAGAGCTAGAATCTGTATGATGACATGGAATTTACAAAGGTGCCAGAATGCTCAAAAATATGTTGGGGTTTTGGTAAAATCATGGCTAAGAGTTCAGGCATAGTTCTGAGTTTGGATTCTGCATTACTATTGCCTGGATTACTTAAAGTCATTTAACTTTCCTCATTTATAAAAAGAGATTATAATAGTTGTAGTGAAGTGACACAGATAAACACTAGAAATACTTCATATTTAAAATGATGTTAGCCATTAATTTTACTCTTGGTAATTCAGTGCATTGAGAAAAATAGACAAATATATATCAATTTCTATAACTTGGTAACTGAAGCATGCATGCCTCCTCTAAAGAAAGTAACTGTAAATCAATGACATTTTAATGGTGCCACCAATTCTAGCTGTCTTTGCACTTAATCATTCATTCATATTCTAATCCATTTAACAAAGCAGTGAAAATGGCAAGCAGGCCCAGTCCCTCAATGAGCTTAAATTTTAATGATATACACTGCTTGTGTTATTTTACAAGTACATGTAATAATTATTCAATTTTAGGTTTTTCAGGGTCAGAGGCATATATCTGAATTTTTTGTTGAAGGCAGAAGAAGAGGGTGACAGAGGATTAGACAGTTGGATGGCATTACCGATTCAGTGGACATGAACTTGGGCAAACTCCAGTAGATCGTGAGGGTCAGGGAGGCCTGGTGTGTCCATGGGGTGGCAGAGAGTCGGACACGACTTGGGGACTGAACAACAACAATAACATTCACTGACTTAAACTGTAACTGATAATAAGTGTTCTCTAAAAGTGCTGCACTCAATATGCCAGCAAATTTGGAAAACTCAGCAGCGGCCACAGGACTGGAAAACGTCTGTTTTCATTGCAATCCCAAAGAAAGGCAATGCCAAAGAATGTTCAAACTACTGCACAATTGCACTCTCAAACTACCGCACAATTGCACTCATCTCACACGCTAGTAAAGTAATGCTCAAAATTCTCCAAGCCAGGCTTCAGCAATACGTGAACTGTGAACTTCCAGATGTTTAAGCTGGTTTTAGAAAAGGCAGAGGAACCAGAGATCAAATTGCCAACATCTGTTGGATCACTGAAAAAGCAAGAGAGTTCCAAAAAAACATCTATTTCTGCTTTATTGACTATGCCAAAGCCTTTGACTGTGTGGATCACAATAAACTGTGGAAAATTGTGAAACAGATGGGAATACCAGACCACCTGACCTGCCTCCTGAGAAACCTATATGCAGGTCAGGAGACAACAGTCAGAACTGGACATGGAGAGCAACAGACTGGTTCCAAATAGGAAAAGGAGTATGTCAAGGCTGTATACTGTCACCCTGCTTATTTAACTTATATGCAGAGTACATCATGAGAAACACTGGGCTGGAAGAAGCACAAGCTGGAATCAAGATTGCCGAGAGAAATATCTATGACCTCAGATATGCAGATGATACCACCCTTATGGCAGAAAGTGAAGAGGAACTAAAAAGCCTCTTGATGAAAGTGAAAGTGGAGAGTGAAAAAGTTGGCTTAAAGCTCAACATTCAGAAAACAAAGATCATGGCATCTGGTCCCATCACTTCATGGCAGATAGATGGGGAAACAGTGGAAACAGTGTTAGACTTTATTTTTTTGGCTCCAAAATCACTGCAGATGGTGACTGCAGCCATGAAATTAAAAGATGCTTACTCCTTGGAAGGAAAGTTATGACCAACCTAGATAGCATATTGAAAAGCAGAGACATTACTTTGCCAACAAAGGTCTGTCTAGTCAAGGCTATGGTTTTTCCAGTGGTCATGTATGGATATGAGAGTTGGACTGTGAAGAAGGCTGAGCACCGAAGAATTGATGTTTTTGAACTGTGGTGTTGGAGAAGACTCTTGAGAGTCCCTTGGACTGCAAGGAGATCCAACCAGTCCATTCTGAAGGAGATCAGCCCTGGGATTTCTTTGGAAGGAATGATGCTAAAGCTGAAACTCCAGTACTTTGGCCACCTCATGCGAAGAGTTGACTCATTGGAAAAGACTCTGATGCTGGGAGGGATTGGGGGCAGGAGGAAAAGGGGACGACAGAGGATGAGATGGCTGGATGGCATCACCGACTCAATGGACGTGAGTTTGAGTGAACTCCGGGCGTTGGTGATGGACAGGCAGGCCTGGCATGCTCTGATTCATGGGGTTGCAAAGAGTCGGACATGACTGAGCAACTGAACTGAACTGAACTGATACCTACAGTTCAAATACTGGCCCATTCAAATATTGGTCCACTATTTGAAGATGTGTGGTTTGTCCTGTGGTTTAAAATTGTATGTGAGTGCATATTCAGTTGCTTCAGTCACATCTAACTCTTTGCAATCATATGGACTGTAGCCCGCCAGTCTCCTCTGTCCATGGGATTCTCCAGGCAAGCATATTGGAGTGGGTTGCCATACCCTCCTCCAGGTGATCCTCCGGACCCAGGGATTGAACCTATGTCTCCTGCATTTCAGGAGGATTCTTTACCTCTGAGCCACCAGGGAAACCCTTAAAATTATAGGAAGAATGCCCAAAGTGTTTATTGTAATAAATGTCACAGAGAGAAAACAATATTATGGGCTTATGAGAATCCAAAATTAAGAGTTTTTGAAAAACAAATAGAGATGGATGAAAGTTAAATATTATTGTTATAGGTGTACTTTAATGAATAATAGAAGTGTAGAAAAAAATGACAAAAATTCCCAAGCTGTACTTCAAATAAGTTAAAAACAAATATTTGCCAATTCAGCCCTCATTTTGCACACTATTCAAATACACAAACTTATAAAGATGTGCAAATTTTCTTGCTATGCTGATTATAAATTTGAACAATGGGTTCATTTCTAAATCAATATTTTTATTCTTATAAGTTGTTAATTGGAATAAATGTCAATCCTTTTTTTTCCCCTTTCTATCTTCTCCTGTGATGAGGCCCCTGTGGTACAGCCAGTTTCAGCACCATGGACAAAGCACCAAAAGCACTCAGTCTTTTGAGAGGTACAGGAAACATCCCCCTTAGGGTGAAATATAAGAAATAACATAATGGGAGCGATCTTCCATTTTCATATGTTTTAAGGATCAAATGGATACTCTTCACAAATGTTCAGCCGGATAAAATAAATTTTACACTTTCAAACCCCTTCTATCTCATGGAAAAACATAATGGCCCTTTTAAAGACATGCATCACTGTGATAAATGCATTTAAGTGTCATTAGGTTTAATGGTTCCTACTCATTCAAACTATTATATCCTACCTTTTAAAGTTAATTTAATGCGTATTAATGGTGTGAAATTGATGAAATTATGAATTGAGTTTCCCTGGGCACAGGTTAAACCAAGAAAGAAGGGAGAGGACAGGTTAATATTACCTTTCACCCCATTCTTCATTTGTTCTACAAAAGATGTCAGCTCAGTGTTAGTAAGTTGAACTTAAACTGATTTTTATGGTTTTTAAACTCAGGTAACTGACTGTGGTTGGGTTACCAAAGGTTTGCAGTTTTCTTCAGGGAATAAGAAAATATGTGCATTTCTGAGAGTAAGTTCATATTTTATTCCATAGCTTCAGAGAATTAAATAACTTGTCACCCCCTTTCCTTCCTGTATTCATCTTACAGATTCAATTCAGAGGGTCACTCAGGATATTATTTTGTAATCTCTCCTTTGCATTATCACCATGTATCAGACAAAGTGGCTCAGTTTAAAATCTGAGCTAAATATTATGATAATACATATTATTATTATTATGTGAAAAATTGAAAAATCCAAGGTTATACTTCCAGGAACACTTGTACAGCAATACTTTGGTTCGTAGTATCAGGAAGTATGCTAAATCACTTCAGTTGTCCAATTCGTTGCAACCCCATGGACTATTGCCCACCAGGCTCCTCTGTTCATGGGATTTCCCAGCAGGAATACTGGAGTAGGTTGCCATTTCCTTCTTTAAGTAATAGGAAGACTGGACTCTAATTTTGAACTATGACTTGCAAAAATATTAAGAATGAGAAAACTATTCACTTCAATTATGTTGGAAGGGAGAAGAGAAATAAAAATGTACAGCCACTACTTGTTACAGTTCTTTTAATATTGGTGGATGATGGATGGCTATAAGAAGACGGAAGTTTATAGCTACTCTTTAGCTTTTCTGTCAAGTAAAATGATCTCCAAACTAAAAAGCATAGCATAAAGTTTGAAGAGGATACTAAAGCTCAAGCAAATTAATACTACTAGCTTCTCATAAGGCATTTAGTTCATTTGACAGATTATGTACTGGGAATTATAATCTCAGCTTTTACAAACAAGATTATAACACTGTTAGTGTCACTGAAGAATCTGGAGATGAAAAGAGATGCCAAGAGGGTAAAAATATAGAAATAAAGTACACAGTTTTGATTTTCACAAATTAGAAGGAACAGTCTCTAAAACCAACATAAAATATTAGGTAATATTCTGAAACAAATTAATAAAAAGATGGCTTCTGAGCACTTGAAAAAGAAAAGAATATTCAGAAATTAGCTTGATTTCCAAAGAATAACATAGCAAGCCTAGTCTTTTTTTTTTTTTTTTTAACTAATAGGGTTAAAATTAGTAAATCTGAGAAATGGTCAAATGTTGCAAATACAGAAATTTACTTAGACCAGGCGATTAACACAAATAAGCCAAATGGCCCAGTATACTATCAAATGGAATGGTACTGCGAATAGAGAAGGTTGTGCCCCAGCTGCTACTTCTCAGCTCTAAATGATGTTATTTTCCCAGGGAAGTCAGAAATCTGGGATTTTTATGTGAATCACTGTGACTTTAAAAAATTTAACTGCAACTTTTTATTAATGAATACCCTCCTGGGTTGAAGGTGGCTCAGTGGTAAAGAGCCTGGGTCAAGAAGATTCCCTGGAGGAGGAAATGGCAACTCACTCCATTATTCTTGCCTGGAAAATTCCATGATCAGAAGAGCCTAGCGGGCTACAGCCCATGGGATTGCAAAGAGTCTGATATGACTGAACACATACACACACATTCCTGATTTTAAAACAAAACAAAATACATTTGTAGAATGAATCTGACCCACTGGGTGCCAGCTTGGGACATGTGACCTTGGGTCTGACATGGTTTCACATATCACTGCTGAGAGTTCTGGCTAGGTGACAGTCAGACATTACAATTAGATGAGTTCAAATTTAATCTCAATATAAGGAAAATCCCAACGAAGGCATGGGCAGCCCTTACACTAGAAGTATTCACCTTAACCACAATCTGGCAATTCAAAAAACCATATGGGGAAATAACCTGGAGCTGAATTTTGAAATTAATGTTAATATATTCTCAAAAATCTGAATACATTTATGTGTATATATACAGTTCTTCTGTCATTTACTCATTCATTTGAAAACATTTATTAGAAACATGCCATTGCCAAGCACTGTTCTAGGTGCTGGGAGTGCAATAGGAACAAAAATCTTTGCTCTTATGGAATTTACACACTACATTTATCCTATTTGGACATTAAAGTATAGGGGCACTTTACAAATGTGTATTTTTGTGTGCTAAATGCATTCTGAAGTTTTGCTCTGCATTCAGCATAGGACATGAAATTCTCAGTGAAAAACACATTGTACTGTGACACATGGGTGTTGTTAGCTAACAGTTTTAATTATTCTTTTAAATTTTCTTTTTAAAATGTTTATTATGCACCTGCCATGCTGCTAGGGTAAAGTACTGAATTAGACATGATATAGTCAACGAGTATAGGCTGGGATATGATCACACTCCACATAGATCAACATTTTGAATACTTTGGTATTCAAATAAGCCAGATATGCTGCCTTATCTTTGATCAACTTTCCACAAGCTAAAGAAATTAGAGATGAGGATGAAATCATCACACACCTGGCCGTGACTGTTCCAACATCAATGTAGAAGGAAAAACACCTCATCTTTGTTTTTAAATCCCACCATGCTGTGGCAAACTAATTCTAAAATGAGGTGGCAAGCATGGTGAAGTCTAGTATAGACCTATGAATGAATCTATTCTGATACCATTTCTGGCTTTTCTATCCATAATGGTGGCTGCTGCTGCTGCTAAGTCACTTCAGTCGTGTCCGACTCTGTGAGACCCCATAGACGGCAGCCCACAAGGCTCCCCCGTCCCTGGGATTCTCCAGGCAAGAACACTGGAGTGGGTTGCCATTTCCTTCTCCAGTGCATGAAAGTGAAAAGTGAAAAGTGAAAATGAAGTCGCTCAGTTGTGTCTGACTCTTAGCGACCCCATGGACTGCAGCCTTCCAGGCTCCTCGGTCCATGGGATTTTCCAGGCAAGAGTACTGGAGTGGTGCCATTGCCTTCTCTGCCATAATGGTGGAGGGGTAAGAAAAATGATTTTGAAAAATTACCATGTATTCAAAATAATCCCATCTGATTTTGTAGGTAATTAAAAAATTTAAAAAACAAAGGGTCAGAAATAACTGGGGGAGTTAGGCTATGACTGAGTTTATTTCTCCTTATGTTGATTCAGTCAGAGTCAAAGAATATTCCTTCCTCTCAAATCTGGAAGTTGTTGGCTGGAAGGTTTAGGAAGATATTTTTCAGTTGTCCAAGAGATATGCCTATGTTTCTTGAGAAGCAAAGTTGAGAACAAGGCAATAGATCATTTTAATGTTTGAAGATAGATTATTTAAATTAAAAAAAATCATGGCCCTGAAGAATGCTTTTGTTAAAAGGAATTGCTCTGTTTCTTTCTTTTTTTTTTTTCCTTCCTGATGAGTGAACATTCTCACTGAAGTTTTATGATCACCAAAGTTCATTTTGGAGAAGGGCATGGCAACCCACATCAGTACTCTTGCCTGGAAAATTCCATGAACAGAGGGGCCTGGCTGGCTAAAATCCACGGGGTTGGAAGGAGTCAGACACAACTGAAGCGACTTAGCATAAAGTTCATTTTAGAACTAGCAGAGGCACAATGAGTTAAAGTTCCTTAAAAGCATTTTTTTAGGAATGCATTTTAATAATTCTGTTACTATTCTTCCACACTTAACTACCTATCTTTTTTCATACCGTTTTTAAAAATTCACTTTGAGTATGCCAAGGTTTTCTCATCCATGGGCTGTTTTCAAAGAGACCTCTATAGCAAACCAAAGGCCACAGAGTTTAAGCAAAATGAGTTAATATGCTCTGAACAGAGAGACAGAAAAATCCCACATACCGATGACTTGGTGATTAAGCCTGGAAGACAACTTGAATAATTATTATCATAAATTATAGAAATAAAAACCAAATATAGCTTCTAACTGGTATATTCTTGCTGAGATGCTCCACTCTGGTAAAGACTTGAAGTTATTTTAGGAATATTTTATAATTTAAAAAGCTTAATGAAAACTGTCTTTTTCTAGAAGGAATGAGAAGCCATTCTCAAATGGATGTGGGGCGACCTAGTTCTCTCTCCCTCTGCTGCACTGATCATAAGCTGTTCTGCAGAGCTGGGCTTGCCTCCCTCATCACTCCCTGGAACACTTCTCAAAGCCTTGCCATTACACAGCGTTCCCAGGGTGGTGGTGATTTAGGCGGATAAGTCTCTTTAAAGTTATATTTCTATTTTTACATATTTTGGGACATGTAACATAACCCCTCAACCTGATATTACGTGGATATTACTCCTTAGATGAAGGCTTAAGTAAAAAAAAACAAAAGTGTGTCAATTTAAATGACAGTATTAAGAGAATTACAATTTGTATTTAGACATAATAAACATTGTCAAGGACACCAGAGTAACTGAAATTCTGGAAATAATGCCTTCTCCCATGGAGAAGCATGCTTTGGAATTTGATGTACTTACAAATGACTTTTTAAAAATGCTTTTATTTTGAAATAATGATAGATTCATAGGATGTTGTAAAGACAGTACAGAGAATTCCTATATACCTTTTGTCCAGTTTCCCCCAGTGAGTCTATCTTACATAGTACAGTACAATATCAAAAGTAGGAGACTGAGTTAATGCAATGTGTGTTCAGAGCTCTATGACACTTTATCCTATATACATATGGGATAAAGTGTCATATATATAGGCTTCCCTGGTGGTTCAGACAAAAAAGAATCTGCTTGCAATGCAGGAGACCCAGGTTTGATCCCTGGGTCAGGAAGATTCCCCCAGAGAAGGGAATGGCTACCGACTCCAGTATTCTTGTCTGAAGAATTCCATGGACAGAGGAGCTTGGTGGGTCCCAAAGAGTCGGACATGACTGAGTGACTAACACTTTCACTTTCATATATACATATATATATACACACACACACACACACACACACACATACACATACACAGACATACACACATATACATAACCATGGTTATATAACCATCATGACAATCAAGATACATAACCTTTCCATCATGACAAAGATTTCCTTCCTGCTACCTAGTTATAGTCACAGACCCTTTCACCCCCATCTCTAAGCGCTGCCCATCAGGCCAATTGTAAGATTACTCTTTTAAGCTTATCTCTTACACACTTTAACTAAAATGTGAGAAAACCACAGGACTGGGTGTTAGGAGATGGCTGGTTCTAAGTTTGCCAGTAACTAATTCATGTTCTTGGACTACTTACTTACTCTCTGCCAGACTCAGCAACTCATCTATAAAAATGAAGATCTGAACTATTTTTTAGGACACCAGCATTTAAGTACTCATATAATTATTTGAACTCAATTATGATACCACTTTAAAGACTACTGCATGCAAATCAAGTTAATAAAATTTGATTTAAATATGTGGAGATCAACAAGGATTGAACGGTGTGTTATAAATGTATTTTGCATTAAAATAATGTCATTGTCACATAAATTAGGAAACCAAAAGTTGCATTATGATAATACATTGCTGCTGTAAAATCTGAAGCAAGTAAAAAATATGATTTCCCCCATCTCTCAAGGGGTCAAATGTTGCTGCTCTCCCAAAAGCACAAGAGGAGAAAACTTGGCCCTGTGATGACCTGACTTCCTTTGCCTCTAAAACATCTTTTGAAGAAGAAGAAGCAAACATCTGTAATGTATGCCCAGCCAAGTGCTGCAGCAGAAACTTAAAGCTGAAAATTTTGAACTGCGGTGTTCAAATTTGGTTCTTTTCTGAGAAGCAAGACTCAGGACCCTGAAGCTGCTCTTTGCTTCTGCTGCCCAGGGTCTGGGGTCAGAACCATAGGACCTTCCAGGAACCCAGCAGTGGACTTTCCTGCTTTCCCTGACGTCACTACTTGCTCAACACTGGAGAACCAAAGACAAAGCGGTTTACACCAAGTGGCTTTTTCCACTTAAAGCTTTAAAATTCTCCTCCCATGCACCAATTCAACCTTCCAGCTCTCTGCGATTCACTCCTATTTTAAATTCACCCAGCAAGAAGATGACATCCAGTATGAGGATGTTTTTGAGCTCATCAACTGAGCCCTTCTAACACACTGATGAAAAATGTCCTCCCTCCTCACCAAACAATCTGGTGAAAAGTCCCCAAGGGAGGAGAAACTTGACAAGCGTGCTCCGGGGACTCTGCACGCACCCATGCCACTGAAGAGATCGCCTGAGGCTTTCTTTCTGGATACCATCAATTCTTTACTGAACCTTCTTTATCAAAAGGCACCCTTTTCAAGCCCCACTTCCGCCAACAATTACTAAAGGGAGACCCCCCCCCCCCCAACCGACGGCCTGGTCAGCCTTGCCTGTTGCAACAACAAGTCCAGCTCAATCATCTCAAAAACCAATCAAACAGGGACACTGTCCCCGCTGCTTTCCTCTGCTGAAAGTCCCCATTTTCCACCACCTTCTTCTGCGGGTGCCGGAGAACACTGGATACCACCCCCGCCCGGCCCCCACCACTGGAAGGGGCAGCGCCGGGGTCCCGAGCATCCATCTCCGCCCTCACTGGACCACAGAGCATCCGTCGCCCTCCGGCGCCGGTGGGCACTGCCCGCAGAGCCCTCACAGATGCCCATTCTTACCCTTTCTCTCCCAGAAAGGCCCCATCGCGCCGTCCAGGAGGAGGCATCCGCACGCGCCCGGGAGACCGGGGCGCGGCTGGGCCGGCGTCGGGTGCGGATGGGACCCGGCGCCGCCGCGGGTGTGCGCTCGGGCTCTGGGAGCCGGGCACGGCCCGCTCCGCCCGCGCCTGCCCGGGCCGGACACGTGGTGCCTTCGCCGCCCGCGCGTTGGGATCCGGGTGGCGGCCCCTCGGCCTCTGCAGCCGCCGGTCCGCGAACCGCGTGGGGAGAAGGGCGGGGACCAGCGGGCCGGGGACCAGTAGGCGGGGCGCGGCGGCGGGCTACTGCTCCGGGGACGGCCGACCCGCAGGCTCGGGCTCGGTCGCCCAGGCCCCCAGCCGCCTTCGCCGCCGGCTCGTTTCCCAAAGCCGCTCGGGGTGGGGGCGGCGCACTGCGGAGGCTGCGGCTTCCCGCCCGCAGAGGGAGGCCGGGCCAAGGGCGGGAAGGTGTGCGCTGCGCGACCTCCTTCTCGCGCGCGTGCGGATGCCCGGGGTCACTGAGGCTGGAGTCCGCCTCGCGCTCTTCACTCACCGGGTGAAGCAATACCCGGTCCCCGCGGGGGAGATGCAAACCCCTGAACCCCGCGGCGTGGTCCTGAGGTGCCCTTGAGGACGGCCTCTACCGGGGAAAATTTCCTCTCGCGACCGCAGCCTGTGTGAGGCAGCTAAGGAAACACTGCCCAAAATTCAGGGCCAAGACTTACCTGCAGCCTCTCCTCGACCTTGGGCGCCTCGTCTAAACAAGGTGTCAGTGTCCGAATTTCCTGACCCCGAAGATAAACGTGGTCAATCACTTTCTACCTCTAAGGAGATAATATACCCTAGCGGCAGCAGTGCAATAGAGATAAAATTCGCACTGATTTTAGGTAAGGCTGGAGGAAACGTCTGGAGACGGAAATGGCAACCCGCTCCAGTACTCTTGCCTGGAGAATCCCATGGAGGGAGGAGCCTGGTAGGCTACAGTCCATGGAGGTCGCCAAGAGTCGGACCCGACTGAGCGACTTCACTTTAACTTAAACGTCGGCACAGCGAAGAAAGCCGTTCCAATTCGTGGATCGGTCCAAATGCAAAACTAATCCATCAGCCCCACTACCTGCTTTCCTGGGAAGGTGGAATTTGGCGACTGGTGAGAAGGTACTCTTCCCTCCGACGTTCCAAGAGCCCCATGCAGCCCCATCAAGAACGTTCAGCTTTACTAAAGATCTTTACCATGGAAATCGCTCAGTCGTGTCCAAGTCTTTGCGACCCATAGACTGTAGCCTCGGAGAATGCAATGGCACCACACTCCAGTACTCTTGCCTGGAAAATCCCATGGATGGAGGAACCTGGAAGGCTGCAGTCCATGGGGTCGCTGAGGGTCGGACACGACTGAGCGACTTCACCTTCACTTTTCACTTTCATGCATTGGAGAAGGAAATGGCAACCCACTCCAGTGTTCTTGCCTGGAGAATCCCAGGGACGGGGGAGCCTGTTGGGCTGCCGTCTATGGGGTCGCACAGAGTCGGACACGACTGAAGCGACTTAGCAGCAGCAACAGACTGTAGCCTACCAGGCTCCTCCGTCCATGGGATTTTGCAGGCAAGAGTACTGGAGTGGGTTGCCATTTCCTTCTCCAGAGGATCTTCCCGACCCAGGGATCGAACTCCGGTTTCCCGCCTTGTAGGCAGACGCTTTATCACCTGAGCCACCTGAGAAGCCTAAAGATCTTTACCATAGAACTGCTTATATCTTTCTGAGGCAGAGGCAGATGGGCCCCCAGGGTAAAGTGATTGGAGATTCATTCCTTGGGGATCCAAAGAATACAATAAATACCTCTAGATGAACATCAAAGCACAAATCCCTGAACTCACACTTCCCTGGACATGTTGCAAGAATACAGTGTAATTATAGAAACTCTTGTAGATATCATTTTAGAAGAAACCTGGATGTTTATAGAATCGTGAAGATGGAAGGGACTTTAAAAGATGGCCTATTCCAGCCTTTGAGATGTGTCAGTCATGCTTCCTCAGTTCTTGGGTTTGGAAGAAAAAAAAAAAAAAAGTCTTTCTCCCTCATCTACTCCTTTCTTCCTAGTTTCTAGATTTAAGTCGAGACCACTGAGGGCATCAGGGCAGGTGCGAAACTAAAGAAAATTCTTGTTTGGTTTCTCTAGACTTAAGAATAATGTTAAATAACCAGGTCACAAGTTGGGAGGTTTCAAATGATGCACAGAAGCCACACGGTCCTTTCAGGAACCCAGAATTAAAGGAAAACAAATTCAGTTACAGTGACTGCAAAGAAATGCCAGCTTTTCTTTTATGGAGATAAACTGTAATTGTCTTGTGCTAAGAATATTTGAAGTTCAGTTCTTCACTTCCTTAAATATACAGAGCTAGAACTTGATTATAATTTATTTATTCATTGAGCAGCATTTACTCAGTACCGCATTCCAGACTTAATTTGTTTTTCCTTTTCCTCTTTCCATTTCCTTAAGGCTTGTTTTTAAAGTTTGATTAGGTTGCTGTTACTCCTCTAAGTTACTGGAATGGGGAGGAACTCACTTTTGTTGTGTATATCCTATGTACCAGACACCAGTTTATGTCATCTAATATAATTGTTACATTTTCCTTAAGCTGTCACACCTTACTGATGAAGAAAAGAAAGTTCTTCGTTTCTTGTTTACAATGACAAAACTAGTAAATGGTGAAGTGAGGATTTGGACCCAAGTATTTCTGATTATTCTGTGTTCCTATTCTGGGACTTTCTGGAGGCAATGCCTTTATTCAAAGAAATAGTCAAATAGGAGAAATATTAGATGCTATGGCAAGGTAGACAGGGAGTGGATCTGTTCAACTTTTGTCACTCAACTCAAACATACCAGTAGTTTTGTCTTTTCTTGCAGAAAGCCTAATCAAAATCCTTGGGAAGATTGGAAACCTGTGTTAGATTCCCTTAAATCACATATATGATGATGCATATTTATTTAAAATATTTGAAGAAAAATTATTTATTATAATTCCTAGGTCTACAGTGTGACTATAGAATGTTTAAAGTCTTAGCCAAGCCAGCAACTTTTATTCACAACAGATTGTTTTAATGAGAAGAGATGCATGGTGAGTTTGAACAACTTGTATACCATCTCCGAGCCTGTAGTTCTTCACTGGTTAAACGTAAGTAGTAGGTATAGTGCTCCAGGAGTCTGAGGTGTCAAAGGAAATATTGGAAACAAAAGTGCTTTGAGAACTATGACTACAAATAGTCTTATATATGACAGCAAGAAGGAGCTAAGTGGAAATCAATAGTGAACTGAGTGGAAGAGGAATAGTTTATAACTCACGTAAGCTTGAATCACAGTTATGAAGTTTTAGCATAAATGTAAATGTGCAGGTTATTTAATATCCTTCATCTTATAAATAAAGAAACAAATGCCCAGAGGAAGTTAAGTAGTCTGCAATCACATCACATTCTTGAGAATATTGTTGAAAATTCTAAAATAAGAATCTGATACCATAGGATGAGACAGGATCAGTCACTAACTTTTGTTTGAGTACCTACTGTATATCAGGCACTGTTTTAGGCGCTAGAAATGTAGCAGTGAACAAAATAGTTTTCATTTCTACTGTGCAAAATCTGATATTCTAATGGGGTCAGGGACTTTCTGGGTAGCTCAGCTGATAAAGAATACACCTGCAATGCAGGAAACCCTGATTCGATTCCTGGGTCTGGAAGAATCCCTCAAGAAGGGATAGGCTACCCACTTCAGTATTCTTGGGCTTCCCTGGTGGCTCAGACTGTAAAGAATCCTCCTGCAATGAGGGAGACCTGGGTTCACTCCCTGAATTGGGAAGATCCCCTGGAGGAGGGCATGGCAACCCACTCCAGTATTCTCACCTGGAGAATCCCATGGACAGAGGCGCCTGCTGGGCTAAGTCCATGGAGTCCCAAAGAGTGGTACTGAGTGACTAAGCACAGCACAGCAATGGGGTCAGATAAAGAGATGTATAAACAAACAAATCATTCAGGTACTAAGTGTTTTAGAGAAGGTAAAATAAGCAATGTGGTGATGATGCCAAGGTTTTTGATCTGAATAACTAAGTGAATAGGGGTATAATTTTCTTTGATGGGTCAAGATGTGATTGTGATGGTTGGGATGAGAATGGGAAGAAATGATTTGTTCCTGTTTTGGTCATATGAAATGTTAAATAATAATTAGGCATCTAGATGGTGCTATGGAGTGGAAGTTTGAAGGTTAGAGGTTGAAGGTAAACATTTGAGAGTTTTCATCACATAGACCGACTTCTCTGGTGGCTCAGACAGTAAAGCATCTGTCTACAATATGGGAGACCTGGGTTTGATCCCTGGGTTGGGAAGTTCCCTGGAGAAGGAAAAGGCAACCCACTCCAGTACTCTTACCTAGAAAATCCCAAGGACAGAGGAGCCTGGTGTCCATGGGGTCATAAAGAGTCGGACAGGACTGAGCGACTTCACTTTCACTTTCATCACATAGACAGATTCAAAGTCATGGAGGGTTTTTTTGTAAAAAAATGGATAATTTGTTCTTAAATATAAAGAGTTTTCTTTAGTCAGGTTGCTGTGTGAGGAGAGTGGTTCAAACATGTCTTAGCTTGTCCCCACAAATTAAAGCCATTTGAAGATGCTCAGCTAAAGGCCAGCAAACCATCACCATAGCAACAGTGTCTTGTCAAAGGGGATAGGGAATCTCTTCTCATTTTGAGGCTTCAGTCATGTCTGCCAGTTTAATATGAAGGTCCTCATGACCACACTGTTATTCCTTTTGTTGTGTACTGTGCTAAGTCACTTCTAATCGTGTCTGACTTTTTGCGACCCTATGGACTGTAACCCAGAAGGCTCCTCTGTCCATGGGGATTCTTCAGGCAAGAATACTGGAGTGGGTTGCCATGCCCTCCTCCAGGGGATCTTCCCAACCCAGGGAGTAAACCCAAGTATCCCTCATTGCAGGAGGATTCTTTACAGTCTGAGCCACCAGGGAAGCCCAAGAATATTGGAGTGGGTAGCCTATCCCTTCTCCAGGGGATCTTCCGAACCCACATCTCTTACATCTCCTGCATTGGCAGGCGGGTTCTTTACCACCAGAACCACCTGAAAATGAAAGTGAAAGTCACTCAGTCGTGTCCAATTCTTTGTGGCCCCAGGAACTTATATAGTCCTTGGAATTCTCCAGGCCAGATACTGGCGTGGATAGCATTTCTTTTCTTCAGGGGATCTTCCAACCCAGAGATGGAACGTTATTACTTTTCAGTTCAGTTCAGTTCAGTCGCACAGTCATGTCCAACTCTTTGTGACCCCATGAACTGCAGCACGCCAGGCTTCCTTGTCCATCACCAACTCCTGGAGTTCACCCAGACTCACGTCCATCGAGTTGGTGATGCCATCCAGCCATCTCATCCTCTGTCATCCCCTTCTCCTACTGCTCCCAATCCCTCCCAGCATCAGAGTCTTTTCCAATGAGTCAACTCTTCGCATGAGGTGGCCAAAGTACTGGAGTTTCAGCTTTAGCATCAGTCCTTCTAAAGAAATCCCAGGGCTGATCTCCTTCAGAATGGACTGGTTGGATCTCCTTGCAGTCCAGGGGACTCTCAAGAGTCTTCTCCAACACCACAATTCAAAAGCATCAATTCTTCGGCATTCAGCTTTCTTCACAGTCCAACTCTCACATCTATACATGACCACTGGAAAAACCATAGCCTTGACTAGGGTTTAGTCAACAGAGAAGGGGAAAAAAATGTCTGCCACTTGCAATTTATTTCCTCCTGCTGCTTGGAGACCTCTGGCCTTCCTACCTGTTACCCTCTCATTATGTGATTTTATCTATTATTGATTATTCTGCTACACAATTATTTTAACAGCTTTGTGGCATTACATCATATGGCTGCGACACACAGTTGTCTGCTAAGATGTAAGTATTTATAAGCAGTGCATGGTTTCATGCAAAAGACCCTTTTAATTTCACATGAAATTAAAATGATGATCTTTAAAAATTTTATGCAAAGTAAATCAATAAGATAAGGCTATCAAGGTCATTGTTAAAGGGAAAATAAGTAGGAAAATAACAAGTTTTTAAGATACAGGTGTGAAGGATTAGAGCAGTTCCTAAGATTGTTGATTATGCATATGTGAGCGTAAGAGTGTGATCAAGGCATTATATTTAAAGATTATTCGAGAAGTATTGAAAAATGTGAAAGCACTGTGTATTTGTACCGTATGGTTTTACACACATGTTTATAGATACATACTAGAACAGACACAGGTATAGATATAGACCATCATCACCAAATTTTTAAGGTTTATGGAGTTCATATTTTCAGTGTACAGACTATTTCAAACTGGCACTGATCATAGAGGCCTGAATGGAAGAACACCCTAGGTATTCATTTTTTTGGAGACTAGCAGACTGGAAACCAGCAAGCCAGGGTCCTACATTGTATACAACAGTATGGTTCTTTGAGAGGGTTAATAATGCCTTTTTCATAGTAAAGTTCATGGAGCAGTACCACCTGCCACAGAGATATTTTGGGACTTGTTAAAATTTTGGGTTTCTGGAGCCCATCCTAAATCAAATAACTCAAATTCTCAGGTGTAACACACTGCCCAGGTGATGTGTATGGAAGTCAAAGTATCAGAATGACTGGGAATTAAGCAAATGAAGAAAAAAATGCCTTCGAGCATTAGGGATTTTTTTTATTATTATTTGTATCTCTGGCACCTAGAACAGTGCCCATGGGAAGTGATATTTAAATGTTTATTACATTGACTATTTAAACAAACACTTGTAATAAGTTCTTGCCTTATACTATAATGTGCTTCTCCAAACCATCTTGTAACAACTTTTCAAACAAATTCTCATAATCTCTGTGATCATGCCTTGCATACAGCAGGAACTTGATGAATGTTGATTACATGAATGAGTAAAATAATGTGTAGTTACACCTAATCACGCTTAACTTCAGAACAGTGGATACCACCAATAACCTAGTATGGTGTCCTTTGTCCCTAAAAGTATCAAAACTGGGAGTCAAACTCCCTGCATTAAATATATGTCAAAATTTCCACATGGCCATGAGTGAACCACTGCTTAGCCCTACTGACTTCAGCTTTGAAATCTATAAAGTAAAGGAAGTCGTGAGATTCAGTGAGATAATATCCATGAAGTTACTTTGGGATCAATTAAGTACTTTGCAAATGTAAGTTATCATTCTTATCTTCTCCACCAAGGTTGTCCCCAACAAGAACTTTTCCACCTGCCTCAGTTCTTGGGAGAGCAAGCCACTGCTCATTTCCCTGTGGCAAGCTTGAGCAAGATTGCATTTTAACAAATTTATGAATGTTTGAAATTCTTTTTTTATAGTTTTCCTTATGGGTTTTTGGGTGTGCTGGGTCTTTATTGCTGGGCAGGGTGTCCTCTGCTTGCAGTGAGTGGAGGCTGCGCTCTAGTTGTGGTGCACAGGTTACTCTGAGGTTGCTGTGGTTGCTCTTCCCTTGTTGTGGAGCATGGGCTCCAAAGGACACATGGGCTTCAGTGGTGTGCCACGTGGCTCCCAGGCACCAGAGCACAGGCTCAACTGTGGTGCACGGGCTTAGTTGCTCCGAGGCATGTGGGATCTTCCTGGACCAGGGATCCAACCTGTGTCTCCTACATTGGCGGGTGGATTCTTTACCACTGAGCCACCAGGGAAGCTCCTGTTTGGAATTCTTAAGGGACAGGGATGGCAAATAAGTTGACCCATGTTCACATTTCACCTCTGGTATCCAAGGTCAACATCACTAAAGGATTATTGTTCTCTAGTTCTTATGTCCTCAAAGGTCACCTTACAAATTTCTCAGCACAGTGCCACAGCAGCCCTTCAGTAGAACCTATTCACCCTCTCTGATACAGGATAAATCTATATAAAAGTTTGTGGTATTAGATTTGAATATGAACATATTTCTTAAAGATATGAGATTATCTTATATAAGAGAAGGATGTAGACATACATACATTGTATAGTGTGTGTATATAGCATATATATATATATATATATGTATCATATGTATCATATGTGAGATAATACCGAGTATAACATAGGACTGTGAGTGAGTGAGTGTGTGTGTGTGTGTAAAATAGAGACCAAGAGGCTATTATGGTCATGTTTTTAGGTTAGGCTTTGAAAAATCACAATAAAATCTTCTGAAAGGAACTGAAAGAAGAGTAAAAATTTTATGTAGGTCTCTCAGGTCTCAGCAAATGTTATAATTAAAGTTTCAGTCTCAGTACACAAACCAGAGTTCTGTTTTATTGTTGGGGAGACCCTAGCTGGAGTCTTACCTCTTTGGAACAGGATACAAGTCTGAAAGACTTGGATAATTGAGCTTTGTGGTCAGCTCGATATAGTGATTAAAAGAGATCTTAATTTAGTTCCCTTATGGTGGAAATACAGCAGTCTTTTGGAATGCTGTCTCAACCATATCCCTTAGTATCTTACTTGAATATTTCATGTTCTTAATGATTTCTTCCCTTCAAAAAAAAAAAAAAACTGGCCCGCTATTAATTTGCTAACTAGTGTTAGATGTTTGATATGCAGAATCCCTGATCTCCCAAACTTCAGATAAGTGTTTCTCCGAGGTGCTCCCATAGTACACTTAATTTCCACTATTAAAATACTTATCACATTGTGCTATACTTGCCTGTATCTCCAGCTGAAGTACAGACTCCCATGGGACAAGGCTGATTCAGTATAACATCTCTGTTGATTAAACCAGAGGTCGTCAAACTTTTTCTACTTTGGATCAGATTGTAAAACACTAGGATCTGAGGATCATACAGTTTCTGTTTCAACTGCTCAACTTGCTGATGGAGTGTGAAAGCAGCTGATTGGGTATAACTGTGTTCATGCAAACAGGAGATGGGTTGAAATTTTCCCACTGTTGTTTGGCATATGGTCAGTGCTCAACAGATTTTTATTAGTAGTAGTAGTAGTATATTAATCTAATTGAATTAATAAATGAAAATCTAATGACATATGATATCTGTTGTCATGGATCTTACATTCTAGTGGAAACTAAAGCAATTACAATATAGTATGAAAAGTCCTACATATTATGGAAGCCCAGAGATTTGGTATCCTATGAAACTGGAGGAGGGGATTAGAAAAGTCTTCCTGAAAGAGATAGATATGAAATTCCATTTTGAAGGAAAAAAAATAGAAGCAATATGCAGAAGATGAGGGAGGAAAGGGTGTTCTAGGCTACAGGAATAGCACCCATGCAGAGGCTGAGAGGCATGGAAATCTATGACACGTTTGGAGACCTGTAGGTAGTTCATTATGGGAATTTTGCCTCTGGAAGATGGTGTTGCAATTTAGTTCCTCCACCTGCACTCTAACCTCCTCATCTTATTATTCTTTGGGACCAGCTCCATCCTATTTTCTTTATTCTCTCTCTTACTGATTCTTTCATCTTAGTAGATAAACACGCTCAAGGATTTTCTATATTTAAAACTACTGTTTCCATTTCTACAGTCACTGCTACCACAACCACCACTGTCTTAACTAAAACCACCATCCCCACCTCCATCATCACTTACACCACCACCACTGCCTCAGCATCTATCTGCACGACCACCTTTGCTGCCTCTGCCACCTCCACCATTTTCATCATCTCCAAGACCACCACAGCTGCTACCCTCTACCCTCTTCACATCTACCATCTTCACCATCACCTCTCAGTTCAGTTCAGTGTAGTCGCTCAGTCGTGTCCGACTCTTTGCGACCCCATGGATCACAGCACGCCAGGCCTCCCTGTCCATCACCCATTCCCAGAGTTCACTCAGACTCACATCCATTGAGTCAGTGATGCCATCCAGCCATCTCATCTTCTGTCATCCCCTTCTCCTTTTTGCCCCAATCCCTCCCAGCATCAGAGTCTTCTCCAATGAGTCAACTCTTCGCATGAGGTGGCCAAAGTACTGGAGTTTCAGCCTCAGCATCATTCCTTCCAAAGAAATCCCAGGGCTGATCTCCTTCAGAATGGATTGGTTGGATCTCCTTGCAGTCCAAGGGACTCTCAAGAGTCTTCTGCAACACCACAGTTCAAAAGCATCAATTCTTTGGTGCTCAGCTTTCTTCACAGTTCAACTCTCACATCCATACATGACCACAGGAAAAACCATAGCCTTGACTAGGCGGACCTTTGTTGGCAAAGTAATGTCTCTGCTTTTGAATATGCTATCTAGGTTGGACATAACTTTCCTTCCAAGGAGTAAGCATCTTTTAATTTCATGGCTGCAGTCACCATCTGCAGTGATTTTGGAGCCCCCAAAAATAAAGTCTGGCACTGTTTCTACTGTTTCCCCCTCTATTTCCCATGAAGTGATGGGACCGGATGCCATGATCTTCGTTTTCTGAATGTTAAGCTTTAAGCCAACTTTTTCACTCTCCTCTTTAACTTTCATCAAGAGGCTTTTTAGTTCCTCTTCACTTTCTGCCATAAGGGTGGTGTCATCTGCATATCTGAGGTTATTGATATTTCTCCCGGCAATCTTGATTCCAGCTTGTGCTTCTTCCAGCCCAGCG
Organism: Bos taurus; assembly: GCF_002263795.3. NCBI lineage: Eukaryota > Metazoa > Chordata > Mammalia > Artiodactyla > Bovidae > Bos > Bos taurus. Next base: position 54,694,842 of record NC_037341.1, on the reverse strand, counting down.
TTTCTCATGATGTGCTCTGCATATAAGTTAAATAAGCAGGGTGACAATATACGGCCTTGATGTACTCCTTTCCCGATTTGGAACCAGTCTGTTGTTCCATGTCCAGTTCTAACTGTTGCTTCCTGACCTGCATACAGATTTCTCAAGAGGCAGGTCAGGTCATCTGGTATTCCCATCTCTTTCAGAATTTTCCACAGTTTATTGTGATCCACACAGTCAAAGGCTTTGGCATAGTCAATAAAGCAGAAACAGATGTTTTTCTGGAACTCTCTTGCTTTTTCCATGATCCAGCAGATGTTGTCAATTTGATCTCTGGTTCCTCTGCCTTTTCTAAACCAGCTTGAACATCAGGAAGTTCATGGTTCACATATTGCTGAAGCCTGGCTTGGAGAATTTTGAGCATTACTTTACTAGCATGTGAGATGAGTGCAGTTGTGCGGTAGTTTGAGCATTCTTTGGCATTGCCTTTCTTTGGGATTGGAATGAAAACTGATCTTTTCCAGTCCTGTGGCCACTGCTGAGTTTTCCAAGTTTGCTGACATATTGAGTGCAGCACTTTCACAGCATCATCTTTCAGGATTTGGAATAGCTCAACTGGAATTCCATCACCTCCACTAGCTTTGTTCATAGTGATGCTTTCTAAGACCCACTTGACTTCACATTCCAGGATGTCTGTCTCTAGGTCAGTGATCACACCATCGTGATTATCTGGGTTGTGAAGATCTTTTTTGTACAGTTCTTCTGTGTATTCTTGCCACCTCTTCTTGATATCTTCTGCTTCTGTTAGGTCCATACCATTTCTGTCCTTTATCGAGCCCATCTTTGCATGAAATGTCCCCTTGGTATCTCTAATTTTCTGGAAGAGATCTCTAGTCTTTCCCATTCTGTTGTTTTCCTCTATTTCTTTGCATTGATCGCTGAGAAAGGCTTTCTTATCTCTTCTTGCTATTCTTTGGAACTCTACATTCAGATGCTTATATCTTTCCTTTTCTCCTTTGCTTTTCGCTTCTCTTCTTTTCACAGCTATTTGTAAGGCCTCCCCAGACAGTCATTTTGCTTTTTTGCATTTCTTTTCCATGGGGATGGTCTTGATCCCTGTCTCCTGGACAATGTCACGAACCTCCGTCCATAGTTCATCAGGCACTCTATCTAACAGATCTAGGCCTTTAAATCTATTTCTCACTTCCACTGTATAATCATAAGGGATTTGATTTAGGTCATACCTGAATGGTCTAGTAGTTTTCCCTACTTTCTTCAATTTAAGTCTGAATTTGGTAATAAGGAGTTCATGATCTGAGCCACAGTCAGCTCCTCATCTTGTTTTTGTTGATTGTATAGAGCTTCTCCATTTTTGGCTGCAAAGAATATAATCAATCTGATTTCAGTGTTGACCATTTGGTGATGTCCATGTGTAGAGTCTTCTCTTGTGTTGTTGGAAGAGGGTGTTTGCTATGACCAGTGCATTTTTTTTGGCAAAACTCTATTAGTCTTTGCCCTGCTTCATTCCGTATTCCAAGGCCAAATTTGCCTGTTACTCCAGGTGTTTCTTGACTTCCTACTTTTGCATTCCAGTCCCCTATAATGAAAAGGACATCTTTTTTGAGTGTTAGTTCTAAAAGGTCTTGGAGGCCTTCATAGAACCGTTCAACTTCAGCTTCTTCAGCGTTACTGGTTGGGGCATAGACTTGGATTACTGTGATATTGAATGGTCTGCCTTGGAAACCATCACCTCTGCTGCTCCTAACCACCTCGACTTACCATCACCACCACTGCCATATCCACAGTGAATGCTTCCTTTAGTCCTCATGTCCTCCAGTCATGACATCTTTCTGTTTCATAGACAACCTTCTCTTTCATGATGAAATGTCATTTAAAAAGTATGTACTTATTTATTTATATGTATGTGTTTGGCTGCACTGGGTCTTCATTGCTATGTGTGGGCTGTCTCTAGTTGTGGTGAGAAGGGGCTACTCTTCATCGTGTTGCACGGGCACCTCATTGTGCTGGCTTCTCTCGTTGTGGAGCACGGGCTCTAGGTTGCAGGACTGGTGGGCTCTAGAGCACCAGCTCAGTAGTTGTGGCACACAGGCTCAGCTGCTTCTTAGTAAGTGGAATCCTGCCAGACCAGGGATCGAACCCATGTCCCCCGTATTGGCAGGCAGGCTCCCAACCACTGGACCACCAGGGAAGTCCCCACAGACAAACGTCTTGAAAGATTATGTACTTGCTTTTTCCTGTCTCTCTCATTTGTTGTTCAGTCAACTAGAATCTGATTTCTATTCTCATTGCTCCATTGGAATTATTTGAAATAAGGTCACTATTTACCGTGATCATTATAGTGCCACATTCAGTGGACCCTTTGACACTTAACATATTTGATTTCTCAGTATCAAATGGGCTTTGTATGGGCTTTGTAATACTTTTTGTATTTTTTTTAATTTCTGGTTGCCTCCTAATTTTCCTCTTTTCAGTCTTCTCTAAGGCTCCTTGTCATCCCTGTCAGTTACCCCTTAATGTGTGAGTTTTCCTTGGATATCTGCTGATCTCACAATCTTTAATCAACCATGTATTTAATCTCTCATACTCAGTTCCTACATCCAGTGAGTAAGAACAAGACAGTTTGCCATAAGTGAGCAGGTAGACTTGGGAAAGAGGTGAACATTTAGCATAGGTGCTGGGAGAAGTAAGAAAAAGAGCAGACTAAGAAATGCTGGTCAGCACATGGAGCCCAGCCGAAGCTGCAGATCTTAAATTTGTGGTGTCTTCAAACCAAACGGTTGTAGATTTTTTTCCCCCAACATCCTAAGAATAAGAAAAAAAAATTGATTAGGTTAATATGTGGCTAAAAAAGAGGGTAAAATTTCTAAATAATTTCCTTATAGTCTTAACTGGGACTGTTCCCTCAACTGACATATCCTAAGATAGTTGAAAAGGTATGACTGTCAAAAAACACTGATCTCTAAACATTTTGTTGTTAAATCAACACATTCTTGTTTGATATAATAACTCTTTATTCTCTCCATCCTTCATTTTCAAAGATGTTGTAAAATCTATATTTATTTTAAAAAACTAATACGAAATAAAGTTAGATTTGTCTAGAGGTTTAAGTGTGGTATCTGTAGACTTTTTAAAGATGATTTTGTAACACCAAATCCTGAAGTGAGGAAATAAATTTGATGTATGCATTTGGAGCTATATCTGACTCCCCTCAAAAGAGGCTACTTTGTATTTTCAGGACTGGGTCTAAACTAGTTTATTTTTAACTAGAATTCCTATTTGACCACGCATGGATAATTGCATGGCTGAATTCGTATATGTTATTTGGTTTTCCATTTAATTTTGTCTGCTGCAGATCCTTGGATATGATACTTAAAATGACAAAGTCAGAGAAAATTTTATTTTGGAGAAAATCCAAGCATTTTAACATGGCCTTTCATTAGTGGTCCCCTGTATATCTTTGCAGCCTCAACTTTCCGTTCCTCCTAACCTCAGAGCATATGTTGCAGCCACATTGAATTACTTCCAAGTCCTCAAATATGCCGCACCCTCCTCGCCGTCTCGTTCTTGAACATGCTGTTCATTCACAGTGGGTTACATTCTGTCCTAACTAATACCTGTGAGTTCTTCAAAGCTTCACACTGGGAAGTCCTCTCTGACACTCTAATACTAACTGTGTCATAGGACTGAATATGTCACATATTCCATCTTTGTTGCTCCTGCTAGATAGTAAGATCCTTGAATACTGTATTTTAAACAATTCAGTTCAGTTCAGTCGCTCAGTCGTGTCCGACTCTTTTCGACCCCATGAATCGCAGCATGCCAGGCCTCCCTGTTCATCACCAACTCCCGGAGTTCACTCAAACTCATGTCCATCGAGTCGGTGATGCCATCCAGCCATCTCATCCTCTGTCGTCCCCTTCTCCTCCTGCCCCCGTTCCCTCCCAGCATCAGAGTCTTTTCCAATGAGTCAACTCTTCACATCAGGTGGCCAAAGTACTGGAGTTTCAGCTTTAGCATCACTCCTTCCAAAGAAATCCCAGGGCTGATCTCCTTCAGAATGGACTGGTTGGATCTCCTTGCAGTCCAAGGGACTCTCAAGAGTCTTGTAGTTATTTTTGGCGATGCTGGGTCCTCCTTGCTGCTTGTGGGCTACAGTGCAATCGAAGCGCTCCCGTCTCTCAGTGCAGTGGCTTCTCTTGTGGAGCACAGGCTCCAGGGCGCGTGGGCTTCAGTAGCTGCAGCACACAGGCTTAGTTGCCTTACAGCATGTGGAATCCTCCCAGACCAGGAATCGAACCTGTGTCCCCTACAGGCAGATTCTTAAGCGCTGGACCACCAGGGAAGTCCCAAAGGCTCTGTTTTTGTCTTTATATACCTACTGCTTAGCGCAAGACTTGACAATGGAAGACTTTCAATTATTGTTATTCAGTTGAATGAATGAATGAAATTACTCTCTGTGTTCCATTTTTTTGAGGGGTGGGACTGAAAAATGAAAATTTAATGTTGCAGGAAAGGCAGATGCTTAGGGGGTAGATTCCAGCAGGGGGCACCACCCTGTCCTTGGTCTTGGGCTAGCGATGCAGAAGCAAGAAGTGCAGGGCCCGGCACACAGGTGTGTACCCCAGACGGCTCAGATGCAGGTAGTCATACATATCATAGTGGCTGATGGTACCATATGGGTGCACCAAGCCAGGATCTGTGTCCAGGAAGTGGGCCTGTGGGTGGCCAACCAGTCACCTGTCGGTTTTTCTCTGGAAGTGGGTTGGGACCCTGGCCCCAGATAAGCAGGCGGAGTACCGTGAGCCCATACCTGGGGCTGCCGCTGCGTTCACCAGTTGCACTACGGCCTTGATGCCACCAGCCACCTACCTGCTCTGTGGTGCGCCCATGGTTGTTGGTACCTACCCAGACCACCGCCGTCTAGGGGCGGAGGTGTTCCAGCTCTGTGTTCTCATTCTCCCAATTCCACAGCCCATGCTGCGTGCTGTCACAGCCAATGCCAAAGGTAAGTGCGTGCAGAGGGGAAAAGAGCTCCTGCCAGATTTCCCCACTGGTCCCTGAGCTGGACCAAGGAGTCCCTGATGAAGACTTAAGGTTCCTCATCTTTGCTATCGGCTACCACAATGTGGCTTCCCTGATAGCTCAGTTGGTAAAGAATCTGCCTGCAATGCAGGAGACCCCAGTTCGATTCCTAGGTCGGGAAGATCTGCTGGAGAAGGGATAGGCTACCCACGCCAGTATCCTTGGGCTTCCCTGTGGCTCAGCTGGTAAAGGATCCGCCTGCAATGAGAGAGGCCTGGGTTCGATCCCTGGGCTGGGAAGACCCCCTGGAGTAGAGAAAGGCTACCCACTCCAGTATTCTGGCCTGGAAAATTCCATGGCCTGGAGAAGCCCATGGGGTCGCAAAGAGTTGGACAAGACTGAGCGACTTTCACTTTCACGATGGTGCAGGGACACTCGGCGCCCAGAGCCCTGCATGTCGTGCACTCGGCGTGAGCTTGCTGGCTGGGTTCCTTTCTCCACTAGTCTTGGGGCCTCAGCTCCTTCACTTAGGAGGGGAGGTGGGATTGGGAACCCTTGCTTCCCCCATGGCGGCCACACAGTGGGCTCATCTGCAGCTTCCTGCCCCCAGGGGAGTAGGGGGGGATCACTCTTGGGCGGCTGCTGGCGCACCCTGGGGGAGCGTGGGGGTCCATTTTTCTTTTTAAATCACATTACTCTGATATATTTTGTCATATGTAATAGCTTCTTGAATATAAATTTGTTTTAGTAGTACTGAATGCTAAGAGCATCTCTCCATGTTTTTGCATCTCTGTAGATGTCTAGTGTTATTCAGAGATTTTGTGTTATTCCTGCTTCCATAAACTTTGCCTCCTCTATGTTCATGCATTCACTTGCTTTCACCTTCAAGCCTAGATTTGTTCCTGCTGCAACAGGAAGAATATAGGAGGCTTCCTGCCAGCTCTCCTTTTTGCTCATACCTGGTATGTGTTCTGCTCATCTTACTTATAAGTAATCTGGTTCCTGCTGATCTGCCTGGCTTTTGACCATCTACCTTGCCTTCCAGCTTTGGGAATCTTCAGTTCATGCATGTCTCCTTGTCTCTCACTCGCCTTCTCTTTGCTCTGATCCTCCAGGCAGGCACTGATTTCTGCTTTTCTTCTTGGTTCCTGACTGACCGCAACATCTTGACCTCTGACTCATCTGTGTGTGTGAATTATGGACTAACCTGTATAGGTGCTGTTTCACCACCTCACCTGGATCCCTTTCTTTGAGCATGCCTTAACTTTCCTGGTATTACATGCATGTGTTATTATATTAAGCTACAGGTCTGCCTCTGACATGGTATTTCTTTTGAACAAAAATACTATTCATATTTCTTCAAGCTGTGATTATGGAAGCTGAGGTACAGAGACATAAACTCTAAGCCAACTGCTATGTTATTTATGGTATTTATATACAAAACATATCACTAATGAATCTGAAGTGTGTTAGTTACTCAGTTGTGTCCAACTCTTTGCAACTCCATGGACCATAGCCTACCAGGCTCCTCTGTCCATGGGATTCTCCAGGCAAGAATAGTGGAGTGGGTTGTCATTTCCTTCTCCAGGGGATCTGAAAGTAGTGTTTAATCTCCCACATACTAATTAAGTATTCTTGTGACTGTGACTGTACATCTGTGGAATATCTGTGGAATCTAAAGTACATGGAGATGTTTAGGGCCCCTGCAAAATCATTGAATCCGAATCTTGAGATGGGACCTCAACAGATATATTTTCAGAAACTTCATGAATCATTTTGATGGACAGCACGGGTTGAAGTTGAACAGCATTGCTGCACTAATGATAACTCTAAACATCATATATTGGATGTGACAATGAGTATCTCAAATGTATGATGACTAACAAATACCAATATTATTCATTGCTACCTGTTTGAGTCTAGTTTCTCATTTAATTAACCTTCAAGTCAACATTATGAGCCAGGTGCTATTGTATGCTGCTACTGCTAAGTCGCTTCAGTCATGTCTGACTCTGTGCGACCCCATAGACGGCAGCCCATCAGGCTCCCCCGTTCCTGGGATTCTCCAGGCAAGAACACTGGAGTAGGTTGCCATTTCCTTCTCCAATGCATGAAAGTGAAAAGTGAAAGTGAAGTCACTCAATTGTGTCTGACTCTTCGCGACCCCATGGACTGCAGCCTACCAGGCTCCTCCATCCATGGGACTTTCCAGGCAAGAGCACTGGAGGGTGCTATTGCATAGAAGATGCTTAAATGTAAGGGGACCAATGTTACATAACTAATTGCAGAGTAAGAACTTAAATCCAAGTCTTCTTTATGCTTAAATAATGTGCTGTATGGCATAATATAGCTCATTGACCAAATTTCCTTATAAATGGTATAATTATTATTTAATCCATAGTTTTATTACTATAGTCAATAAATTCAAAAGAAATCCAATTATCTCATTACCTTGCTTAGGGATTCCTATAGTCTTCTCACTGCCAACCATAAAGAATAAACTTTCCTTATTATGGTGTAAAATATCCTTCACAATCTATCTTCCAATTCCTCCTTCAATTCTGTCTTCATGATCTATCATTTCCTCTTTACAGTGATCATACTGAATTTCCCATCTTGTTGGTAACATACAAACTCTGAAACAATAAAATGCCTTCGTATTGGGATTTGAGGGTCATTTGAGGGTCAGATTTTGAAGCAATTGAGGAAGAGCTATAGGAAGCAGGGATCCATGGGATCAGCTTTGTTATGAGCAAAGTGGAATTGGAAGAGGCACCAGTATCCTCCTGAACTGAGCTTACCCGGCTGGTCACAGATGAAGCAGCTGGATAGCTACAGTCTTCCCACCTGGGCTATTATTTTTACTATTAGGAGTCATCAAACAATGTTTTTGAACTGTGACTACCTTCAGAGAAACGTAAGATCCTAAGTGTGAATTTCCAAAAAATGAGCAAACCCATATATCCAGCCCCCAAATAAAACCCCCAGATCTAACCAACAGTGCAGAGACCTCTCTTAGGCCCTCTCGCAGTCACTCTCTCCCCCAGGGCTAACCACTGTCTCGACTTCTGACACTATAAGATGTATTTTGCTTGTTTTTGAATTTCATAAAATTTAACCGTGACAGAACATACTCTTTTTCTGTCTTATGTCTGCTCAACATTGTGAGATTCACTCATGTTTTTGGATGCAGTAATAGTTTGTTCATTCTCATTGCTATATAGTATCCCCATAAATTAATACGCTTCAGTTTATTTATCCTTTTTACTGCCGAGGGACTGAGTTATTTGCAGTGTTTGGCTATTACAAATAGTACATAATATTATTCCATGTGTTTTATGGTGAAAATATGTACCCAGAGAGGAAGATACATACTCACAGAAGAGGAATTGCTGCAGGATATAGATCCAGTCAGCTCTATCTGATGCTTTCAAACTGACTTCCGAAGATTTATGTTTCCATCAACAGCAGATGAAAATTCCAGTTACTCTTCATTCTAGAATAGGACTTGGTGTTGTCTGGCTTATTCATTTAAGCCATTCTGGTGGGTATGAGGTGTTATTACAATGCTCTTTAAATTGCATTCCTGTGATGACTAATGAAGTGGTGACCCTTTTTATTGGCCATTCGGATATTCTCTTTTAGGTCCATGGAGGATTTTGCAAATTTTCTAACTGTGCCTGTCTCATTTAAAAATTTCTGTAAGAATTCTTTGTATATTCTGGATATGGGTTCCTTGTCAGATATAGGTATTGCAAATATACTGTATGAATAATTTAAATCTGCAGTTGGTTCAGTGTAGACACCCTCCAATTACCAACTACTGGTGGTGTCAGCCTGGTGTGCAGTTGAATCTCCTGAGTGGATTTAACAAAACACAACTCTAGAGACTTATTCCTGAGAACATGAATCAGAATCTCAGAGGTGGGGACTGATTCGCATACTCTTAATCATTGTATCCCAAGTGCCTAAATAACCACACTTCTTAACTGAAACAGGTATTTAAAATTTAATCTTTAGTTCAAGATTCAGTCTTTCACCAAACCATGCATATATATACCCAGTACAATTTAAATGCATTTTCTCGCATGATTAAAGTAAATTACCTAGTTTATAGGACTTGAAAAACAAGAAAAAATAAGAATTTATTTTTACATGTTTACTAGGTATTCATGAGGATAATAAAATAAACTTTCTAATAGAATATTTAACAATATATAAAAATGAAAGTCATTTAAAATTGCTTTTAACTTATTCCACATTAAACAATACCACGAATTAAAACATTTTTAAGGGGGAGTTACGTGATTTTATGGAATCCACCTGCTAATGCAGGAGACGCAGTTGCGGGTTCGATCCCTGGATTGGAAAGATCCCCTGGAGAAGGAAATAGCAACCCACTCCAGTATTCTTGCCTCGAAAATTCCATGGATAGAAGAGCCAGGGAGGCTATAGTCCATGGGGTTACAAAAAGCTGGACACGACTGAGCGACTTCACTTTCACTTTTCACTTTCATCATTGGAGAAGGAAATGGCAACCCACTCCAGTGTTCTTGCCTGGAGAATCCCAGGGACGGGGGGAGCCTGGTGGGCTGCCGTCTATGGTGTCGCACAGAGTCGGACACGACTTGAAGCGACTTAGCAGCAGCAGCAGCAGCAGAGCACGTACGCAAAAAGAATGTGATTAGATAGCTTAGCCGGGGAAGTTTATAGCTCAAAATCAGCTGGGTTATGTGGCTCTGGAGGGGAAAATGGGTAGAAATTAAAAGGCTGCAAGTTGTGGCTCATGATTAAGAAAATGGGGTGACAGCTGCCCAACACTGAAGATGCCTTTCAGGAGGCTGTGAATGACACATTATGAAGAGTAATCACACGGAGTGTGAATTTCCGTTTGGATGGAAATATCCACACTGGGTCAGATTGTTACAGATGTATCCAGACTGTTACAGATGACCTGTAACAGTACCTTGCAGCTTTAAACTCTATGTATTTCTGCAGTGTGACCCCTGATGTAGTGCAAACACAGTTCTTGTCCTGGAAGTGAAATCCTCCCAACCCCCTCTGCTCTTGATATTTTTGCCCTGAATGAAGGGCATCACCTTAGGGTTTTGAAAGTCACCCTTTGAAAGAATTTTCACTGAAAGGAGATTTTCCTGTCATTGATCTAGCAGAGAGGTTCTTGTCATCAGACTTTGTTCCTCTTTTTGGATTTATTCTTGCTCTATATTTTTAGGGACCTCCCTGAGTTAGATCCAAGATGTTCTGTGAAATGGAAATGTAGCTGAGTGGAAAGCAAGATTGACAGTGAAAATTCTCAATCTGCCATGTACAAGGGATAATTTTTCAACATTGAATATAAAAAGCTCTGCCTGAGGGTTGCATTATAGCCAGTGGGGTGTCCTGTCAACCAACATGCTGGGAAAGAGGTTTATACAACTCATTCTTTTCAGTAATTATTGCCTTAAGTGAGAGCATCCGAGCATACTAAATGAGACTTAGTTCATAATTGTCAGATATTCGTATAATGGATTCAGCTAAAAGGATTTTAAACATTTGGGACAATTTGTCCCTCTGTTCTAGAAGCTGCACAGGGCATGCATGGTATGAATTTGCCCCTTGAAATTGGCGAGAGGATGATGTGAGAACCTTGGATGCCTGGCTTTAGTTAGGAATGTTTCCTGTCTTTCTTGCCACCCAACACTGCATCGCTGGTGTAACGCAGGCCTGTAACAAACAAAAATATCCACAGGACGTTACCGACTCCAGGGTGCACTAAAATCTGGAGCTTAATTCTCAGGCTGAAAACCCACAATCACCAATATTTTCAGCTGGTTTCTTAACTTGTGTTTCCAAGTACTCTAGGAGATTCAGTAGGCAGCTTTTTAGTCTTATGTTAGAAAGTGTGCTGTGTTAATCCCCTGGACTACTCAACATATAGGGCCCACACTAAAGACTGTCAAAGTTTTGGTATGAAGAAACATGAGAGTTCTAATGAGTCTTCTCTTAGATCTCTAATACACAGGGTGTATAACCCACAGCAGGGAAATCACACCATGTCTGTCAGTCAAAATTGTCCTAAATTTTCATATTTCAATGGGGTTGGCATGCAATTAACAGAGTTAGAAGCCACTTGAAGATCTCTTGTAATATTGTCTTGGGAACATTTTGGGAGCTTCCTGAGAAAATATTATTTGATTATGGCTCAGATGGTAAAGAATCTGCCTGCAATGCAGGAGACTCGAATTCAGTTCCTGGGTTGGGAAGATCCCCTGGAGGAGGGAATGGCAACCCACTCCAATATTCTTGCCTGGAGAATTCTATGGACAGAGGAGCCTGGTGGGCTATATAGTCCATGGGTTTGCAAAGAGTCAGACACAACTGAGTAACTAACACTTTCATTTTGATAAACAAATATCCAAGACCTGTGGTCTTTAAGCATGTATGGATCTCTGACTTACCCTCAGAGAAACTTTCTATGCAGATGGAACCTCCCTGGTGGGAATGTTCATTTTAGAGGTCCTCTTGGTTAAAGGGGAATCCTTGAGTCTATATAGCATTCTATTTCACAGCCATACCCAGATTCTGATGTGGATGAACCACATTTTTTCCATCTTTTAAAAGTACTGATTAGTTTTCACAGGTAATACAGGAGTACACTCCTGCGGGAGTATTTCAAGCAAGGAAGAACTATAATCAGGATCATTAAGAGTTAATCTGTTTTCACTCCTGCCTCTAATTCCACTCCAGCTGACTGTATCCTAAAGGTAGTCATTATTAATAGCAGAATATCATTTTCTGATCTTTTTAATGCATGTATATTTATATGTATGAGCACATACAAATCAATAGTTGAGAAAATAGTAAAGGAATCTTAGAGTACTTTTTTTTTCTATTTGCTTTTTCATTTAAAAAATAAATTATGTTAAACCAGAAACCATTAGTTTTGGGGATTGTTTACTGTTGTCCCTGTTTACAAACTCAGAACTGGAGTTTTCCAAAGGCCCCCCTCACACATGGGCTGTCCTATTTCATTTACTGCCCCCCACCACCCGCCCCATTGTCCTTTCTATTGTCTCACAGTCCAGCTGCATCAAGAGGAGAAACACTTCATTCAGTGCAACAATTCAGAAAGCCTTGTCTGTGTTTTCGAATTAAACTATGTGTAAGATTTCTGAACCAACAGAGGGAGAAAATGGAATGACCAACAAAGATTTCAATTTAAAGAGCTGAGGAGTCTACCTAGGTTACTCAAGCAGCAAAGGAATATTTCTTACAGCCTCAGAGAGAGAAATGGGATAATTGCTAAGAAAAATGGGTCTGTCTGACTTATTATGCTATTTCCACCAAATTCTAGTAGCTTCTCTTATCCCTCCTTTTATGACCATTTGACATCTGAGCAGAAGGCAAGAGCTCTTCCTGCAAAAGTTGAGCTTGATTGCTTACAATTTCTGCCCCCAGGGGTTCACCCCTCCCTTGATTAGGAGAAATGGCCCCCTGCTCATCCTGTCAAGATGCCCAGGCCGCACAGTGAATAGGGGAGAAATCTCATTTTGGAGACAAGCATTCTCTCTGAACTCTATTAAGCAACAAAGCAGCCAGGCTTTCATGAGGTCATATTTCCAGGATATAATCACCAACTTCTTGGGTGCAATAGAAGGCCTCTGCCGGAGTCCACTCTTTCCATGTTCGTCAATGTGATTATTTCACGATAACAGCTTTCTCGAGGGAGTCTGAGATGCTTTCTGCACATTTTAATGAGCCTGTCATTCTGCCTCAATTCTTTCCCTCAGTCTTTATTTCTTCTCTGCCTCTTTTCTTTCCTGTTGTTAGCCACATGTATTTAGAAGGCTGAGAGGACACAGAGATTTTAAAATGTCATCCATCATGGATGGAAATCTATTGTCTTCCCTTCTGGAAATGTAGCAATATTGCATTGTCTTGGCTTAACAAGGTTAAAGATACTCTATATCTGTGTTCTGAGGAAAAAACAAACAAACAAACTGTATAATTGAGTATGAAATTTCGGTATGCTCCTAAATAAAGATAATCTTAGTTTTCAGGAAGCATTGAAACACATTAGGTGCAGTTATAATTAAGAGCATTGCAACAAATAATCCTGGTAGTAAAAGATTTCAGAGTCCTATCCAATGACCCAGCAAATGTAAGATTCTGTGGTTATGGTTTTGCTGTAATTCACTAAAAGAGGCTATATATAGATAATAGACCCAGTGGTTCTAAGGTTAACGTTTTCATTTGGAAGTGTTACTTAATTTAACAACAAATACTGAATATGAGATTCATAAAATTTGTTTTTTATTTTTAATAACAGAAAAAATATATAAATAAAGGAATGGTCAGAATATTTGATTTCGTTTCTGTTACTCATGTCATTCCATATTTATTAAATTTATACTTAATTTTCAACATATTTAATAATTTTCTTTTACACTAGAGTTTGAATTTTACAACTATTAATGAATTTACCCTGGGATTTAGTATTAAAAAAATAGTACAATAAGATTTGATTTTATAACTAGGTTTACCTTGGGATTTGCTATGTAAGGACTGTAGATTAGATATATTTTAATGAATTTCAGCTATCCATTGATGACTTTTTATTCTCATTTTTTCAGATGGCTTTTGTTAATGAATGATGTCTGTGACTAATGCTCCCTGTAGCTTCACCTATTTAAATTAATCTGGCTCTTTATCCTTTGTAAACATATGTATGATCTGTTTCAATCAGATTTTCTGAAAACAAAGGGAAGTATTCCAATCTTTTCCCAGAGGTTTAAAAATGATATGCATTGAACTAATCCAATTGGACTAATATGATTATTTGTGTGTGTGTATGCAGAAGAGCGTAGACTGCTCAATAATATATGAGAAAGGAGAGATGACTATTCTCCTCCCAGCTTCTTTGCATCTGGATCCGGGAGAGAAGGTGTCTGCGGACTCAATACTCACGAGGCTGCTGGGCTGCAAAGCTTTGCTTTAGGAACAGTGTCCTCTCTTCTTCTGAAAATAAGGATACATTCTCCAAATCAGGCAAAGATGATGTGTTGGCTCACCTTCATTCACACATTTTTTTCCTGCGGGAATGAGGGATCTATATGCACAGACTCAGGCTCCCACCTGGCCACCAGAGTGGCGAAACAAAGGCCTGGGTCTATCCAGGTTGGGCTGGCTGAGGGAAGGACACTCCTTCAGTCTGAGCCTGGATGTGGGTCCACGAGGCTGCCCCTCAGACACCTCCATAGTGCGTGTTTTGGTCCGTCTAGGAGGCAATAACAAAATATCTCAGATGGACTTGTCTTAGAAACAACAGAAATTTCTCTGGGATCTTCCTGGACCAGGAATCAAAACAGTGTTCCTTGCATTGCAAGGCAGACTTTTAGCCACTGGACCATGAGGGAAGCTCCTATATCCATTCTTAATTCAAATAAAACTATTCAGAAGCAAATTCAGGAAGTTGTATTTCTACTATAAATGGAGATGCAGTGTTACTTGCAATAGAGATGAGAAAACCATGAAAATAAAAACACGACGACTACAAAAATCTACCTGTGCTCCTGTGAAATCAGCTTGCACCTCATGCTGAGCTTGCACCTCCGCAGTGGCACGCATGCTACCTTTTGGAAAGCACTGCTCAACTGTACCACCTATCAGACTATCCAAAGGCAAGCTTTTAAAGATTTTTCTGAAGAAGATTTACAGGTCGTACTACAATTATAGCTTATAAAAGAGACAGCAAGGAGTTAAATAAAATTGTAAATGATCACATTGATTTCTAGTTGTTGTCACAGTAAAAAGTGTCAATCTTATCTTAGTACAAATGCAGCAAATCTTGGTTGACTGTGCACTCACTGAGTTCTAAACAGAGTGATGGGAAGCTTTTGAAGTGTTTCTTAGCCCATCTTTCCTATGGTCTTTAACTCAAGAGGGAAAGTACTAAACACAGATTATTTAAAAATGAGATCAGCAGGACAATGAAAATGGGATGTTGTGCCTGGAGGGGTAAATGTTCTTACCACAAACTATCTGTCAGGCTGGATTTGTTAGAGTCTATGAAAGGATGACTATGAACATACAATAAAACACAGCATTGTCTTTAGATTTGGGAATGGTCAAAGACTGTTGCTAGACCAGGCTTAATTACATGTGTCATTTCACTTGGTGGCACTCTAGAGTCACAAAAATCTCAAAGGGATCCATTATTTGTCTTAACAGTTTAAGTATACAAGTCACGTTACATTTGATTTTTCTCTTTCTTTTCATCTCTAGATGCTGATTTGTATGTTTAAAAGAAATGCAGTAGAAAGAGTCTGCATTCAGATGCTTTTATTATTTGATCTGTTAAGAATGAATCAACATAGGAGCTGAACACTTAATAAGTTGAGAGCCAGAAACAAAGAATATTATCATTTAAAACTTTTCAAATTTGTTATACTTCTCAACTCAAGATTATAAAGTACCAATTTCTACTAAATACATAAAAGTGCTGCCAACTCTAGAAATTTCAGAGAGAATAGTAAGCATTAACTAGTCATATAAAAATAGAATTCTGTGACCAGTAATGAGGGGGTGTTTATTTCCTACATTATTCCAAATGTATAATTTTCGTTGTTCCTTTTCAAATTACAACCGGATACAAAACAAAATACTCTTTTATTCAGAAAGGATATTATTAAGTTTTCTTTAAGAAAAAAAAAAAAAGAGCTGTGTGCAGACACGTCTCAAAAATGGACCCAAAGATGAATGAAATAGCTTATTAAAATGATTTGATATTTTCAAGAGATGAAGTCATATCATTTAATTCTTTAGCCTTCGTGCTGATTTGATTACCATTCACGATTTGTGATCCTAGGTTACTAGAAAGAGACTTAGTTTAGACAAAGCTGAGATTGCACTCATGAGTCCATGAGCTTCTGTTCTGTTGTCTCATCTGTGATTTCAGAGTTTCTCTAGACCTTAAGAGAATCGAGGGGTCACATGCCAGTGAGACTCCCTTTCCTTTACTGAAAGTCGTGTGACTTCCCCCATAGCTGGCTCTAGAGTTCTTTGAGTCTCATGACTGCTGTCTCAGAGAGGTCAATGGGGAGACTTCAGGGAGCCACAATCCCTGTCCCACAAATTGTACACAGTGTTGTCCGCCCTTGGAGAAGGAAATGGCAACCCACTCCAGTGTTCTTGCCTGGAGAATCCCATGGACGGAGAAGCCTCGTAGGCTGCAGTCCATGGGGTCCCACAGAGTCGGACACGACTGAAGCAACTTGGCAGGCGGCAGCAGCAGTTGTCTGCCCTGCCCCCACCTGGGAGGAGCTCATCACTTCCAGAAGATTCTTCAAGGATTCATTAATTTTAAAAAGTTGAAAACTGGTCCTCCAATGCCTCTATAATCAGGGGCTGCCCAGGTGGCACAGTGGTAAAGAATTTGCTTGCCCATGCAGGGGACACGGGGGACGCTGATTTGATCCCTAGGTCAGGAAGATCCCCCTAGAGAAGGAAATGGCAACCCACCCCAGTATTCTTGCCTAGAGAATCCCATGGACAGAAGAGCCTGGGGCATAGGCTATAGTCCATGAGGTTGCAAAGAGTCTGGCATGACTGAGCGTGCAAGCATTCATGACTCACTTTGTTGCAATTCATAGTCCCAGAGCAACTGCCTCTACATTATGTGGAGTTGAAATCTTTTCAGGGTGAAATAGGTGAGATCTCTTTTTAAAAAATCTATCATGGTAAAATACACACAATGTAATATTTTTCATTTTAACTGTAAGTGCATAATTCAGTGGCACTAAATACATTAACAATATATAACAATCATCACTTCCCTGTAACCATTAAATAGTAACTACCCTCCCCCACCCACTACCCTCCTCTCAGAAAATGTTAACCTCTATTCTACTTTCTGTCTTCATGAATTTCCCTATTCTAGTTACCTCATATAAGTGGAATCATACAATATTTACCCTTATATATCTTTTTTCACCAAGCATAGTATTTTCACAGTCCCTCTGAGTTGTAGCAGCTATGAAAATTTCACTCCTTTTTAGTGCTGATTAATATTCTGGTGTGTATATATAGCACATTTTGTAATCCAATCATCTGTTGATGGACATTTGGGTTGTTTCCACCTTTTGGCTATTGTGAATAATGTTGCTATGAACATTGGTTTCAGTTCTTTTATTATTTTGGATTTATACCTAGGAATGAGATTTGTGGATAAGATCTCTTTTTCTGATTAAAAAAATCTCAAGGTAGTTTTTTCTTTTCACCACCAAGCAAAACTTTTGCCACAGAATCACCCAAAATCAGTTGTTATTCCCTATTCAGTTTGCTATAAGTGATATGAACCCACCTGGGTATCTTCCTGATCACCCTACTTTCCAATTGCAAGTCCTTCTCTCATGCTCTTGCCTTGTTAAACCCTTGGAAACAAAATCCATCAAAGATGGAGATAGTTTATTTTTATCTTGAGCATAGATCTCATAGATCTCACTCTTTTTTCAATATTCATGACACATAGAGAAATTTTTACTGCCTGAAAGAGATATAATGAAAGAGAAATAATAATTTCACCTAGGCATTATTCCCATACAATTTTCAGAATTTACTTTGTAAATTACTTGAAATGGCACCTGTCACCAATGAACAGGATGAAAAATAAGGGCAAATCATTTCCCTTGTGAAAATAATTATTCTGGACACGGCCCTAATTTACCAACCCTGAAAAAGTCAGTTTCTGTTTATAAAGACCTTGACATATCCACGGAATTGAGAAGTTTAAGTAAATATCACGAGCTTGTGTTTGCTGGTCCCTGGGGTAACTGCTTAATACAAGTTCCCCTGGAGATCTTTATCCTCAGAAATCTTATTAAAATGATGACATTATCAAGGTGTTGGAGGATGGGAGACAAAAATAAAATTAAAGGTGGATGCGTAGTGGGAACTTGACCTGAAGAATTCATTTTCACGGAGATACTTTGTCATTTCTTCCAAACTCATCCTCACTCCATCAGAGGGGCAAAAGAGTTGGAATGGATATAATCCTTTGGGACTCATAGTTAATTATCCTAAATAATGTGGTAGACACTGCCCGTGAATGGGAATGGAAGTCAAGTATCTCAGGGATCCGCAGCGTCCACGTCACCTCACTCACTCCCTGCTGTCAGATTTACCCTGGATTAGCTCTGGTTCCATAAGTTTGCCCTATTTTGGAGAATAATGGAATCACAGAATTGAGTTTGGAAGGCATTTGTTCTCCTGCGTTTGAATTCTGTTTGCATCTCTGCCACGTGGATATCTGGATCCCAAGTGAATTTTCAGAGACAGCTAGCAGTATGGGGCAATGGTTCAGAGGGCCCGATATGGAAGACACACCAATCTGGATCAGACTTGACTGCCACATATTAGCTGTGAGTCCTTCGATAAGTCACTTAAGCATCCTGAACCTCAATGTCTTCATCTATAGTATGTTTAAAATAACCCCTTGTGTGATTGCTACGAGGGCAAAATGGAAGAAGGCTTGGACACGCCACTTATTATTGAATGACTGCTTTGTCTCAGCACAGTAGTGAATGCTTTTCATACAAGTTACTCTAGTTGGAACCGAAAGTGTGTCAGATAACTATTACCTGTGCCTTGAGGTCATTCAGGCAGATTACTTCAAGAATATCAACATCATCAAATCTCATCCCTTTCCCACCTTTAAGCCAGTCTCCAAAATATGATTGTGGTTCAGTTCAGTTCAGTTCAGTCGCTCAGTCATGTCCGACTCTTTGAGATCTCATGAACCGCAGCTCGCCAGGCCTCCCTGTCCATCACCAACTCCCGGAGTTCACCCAAACCCATGTCCATCGAGTTGGTGATGCCATCCAACCATCTCATCCTCTGTCGACCCCTTCTCCTTCTGCCCTTAATTTTTCCCAGCATCAGGGTCTTTTCAAATGAGTCAGCTCTTTGAATCAGGTGGCCAAAGTATTGGAGTTTCAGCCTCAACATCAGTCCTTCCAATGAACACCCAGGACTGATCTCCTTTAGGATGGACTGGTTGGATCTCCTTGCAGTCCAAGGGACTCTCAAGAGTCTTCTTCAACACCACAGTTCAAAAGCATCAATTCTTTGGTGCTCAGCTTTCTGTATAGTCCAACTCTTACTTCCATACTTGAGCGCTGGAAAAACCATAGCCTTGACTAGATGGACCTTTGTTGACAAAGTAATGTCTCTGCTTTTTAATATGCTGTCTAGGGTGGTAATCACTTTAAGAATGGAAAGTTGATCACATTATTTCATCATCTTATATTTTGCCCTATAAAATAATAAATATGTCCAGGTATTCAGACATGGATGTCTTTGCAGGGGGGCACTTTTCAGGCCACCATACTACACTTTGCAGATAGGGAAACCAAGTTGCCAAAGGACCACAGGCATTAAGCAGCAGAGCCTGGATTTGAAGCTGCATTTTTTTGATCGTGGAGTCTGTCTGTCCCTTCTTTCCTCTCTTTATCCCGAAATAATCAGTAATATCAAACGACATTTGTGTGGCTGTCTTATTCTGAGTCAAGGTTAATTATAAAACTCCTGAGTTCAGGATTTGAAAGGGTAGGCAGTATAGACAGAAATTACTGATGACACAGAACACTCAAGGTTCGTGCAACACAAGCATTGATTTCCTTTATTGTTGAAGCAGGCAGCGAGGTGGTGGGGAGGGAAGGCTGATGGAGACATTGCTCAGGGAGATGGATCAGCATCTCATTACCTTGGCTGCTGCGGACTCTCAGCTGGTGTGTCAGGAACCTCAGCTAGCAAGCTCCCCTTCTGCCTAGGAAAAAAAAAAGTGTTAGTAGCTCTGTCGTGCCCAGCTCTTTGTGACCCTGTGGGCTGTAGCCTGCCAGATTCCTCTGTTCATGCAATTCTCCAAGAAAGAATACTGGAGTGGGTTGCCATTCCGTTCTCCAGGGGATCTTCCCAACCCAGGGATTAAACCCGGGTCTCCTTCATTGCAGGCAGATTTTTAACCGTCTGAGCCGCTAAGGAAACCCTCTGCCTAGGAGGCATTGCGCAAAACACACCAAAAAACCCAACCCAGTGTTCTCCTTTGGAAATACAAGGGGGTGGGGGCTCAGGCTCAGGGATGGTGTGGCGACCCAGCTTTTTTTTTTTTTCCAGTAAAAAGATGGTAGTCTGTTTATTCACAACTTCTAAAATTCTGGGTTATATCATTTAACATTGGCTAAGCATTTTCTTAATTTCTTTTTACTTTTAAAACATTTATTTTTAATGGGAGGATAATTGTTTTATGATATTGTGTTGGTTTCTGCCATACATCAACATGGATCAGCCATAGATATACATATGTCCCCTCGTGACCCAGCGTTTATGGTAGAATTTCTCCTAGGGGACCAGGACTATAGCAAGAAGTGTTCACTCCATTAGGTTTTATTTAAATGCAAACGACTTTTTAGATTATTTACTTTTCTCATACAATCGTGCTTTCCCCTTTTCAAAAATGTTTCTCAAACACATCATGTTCAAAACCAAGTTTTATAGAAATATATACAATGTGTTTGTATTCAGCAAAGTGGGGTCAAAACACTGTCAAAACAAGCCCATTTGAGAAGCGTGCAGAATGTACCTCTGAAAAATCCTCAAACCACACAAGTCACAATTGTGCATAATCAAACAGTAGAAATGCAGGCAGAGCATTCCTCGCTCAGAGGTAAACCCTGTGAATGGTGAATAATTTCAGTCATCTCTTTATGCTTTTTAACAGACATATCTAATATATTTATTTTCAGTTAGTGGGGTCATATTTTGGCTACTTGCTCTTTAAAGTTGACAATGAACCTTGGAGGTATTTATAGGTTGAGTGAATGAATGATAGTTGCTCAGTCGTGTCCGACCGTTTGCGACCCCATGGACTGTAGCCTGCCAGGCTCCTCTGTTCATGGAATTCTCCAGGCAAGAATAATGGAGTGGGTTGCCATTTCCTTCTCCAATCTACAGGTTAGAACCTATGAAAGTTGTATAGTATCCCAAAGCATGGGTATATAATATCATAATTTCTTTACTCCCTTATTGGACACTTAAATGTTGCTTATGTGTTATTGTAACAATACTATAAGGAGCAAAAATGTAGCTTGAGTGTTCATGCAACTATAAATTTAGGAGATGATTTTTTTAAAGGGGCACACTTTTTCTACTACACCAAAAAGGGAAAAATTGGCGCCAATCAAAGGAGGGATACTCTGAGATCTTAAAATTTTCAACCTGCATCATAATGTGAAATAAAAGAGGTCTCCTGGTAGCTGTAGTTTATAAAGAGGTTCTTTGAGGAGTGTCTCCCAGAGTTACCTTTCCAGTCCTTGCATGTGCATGGCTGTCCTTCAAGCTGATTGTGCTATTTCTCACGTTCCAGGGATAGGTTCATATTTCTGTAGTTTCCTTTCATGGTGTAAAGATTATGGTTTTGCTTGGCTTCATAACTGTAGGACCGTACCCAAATGTATTCAATTTGCTTACTCAACTAGTCCAGAGGCCATCCTCCAGGGCAGGCGGATGAGTACCGTGATACTTTTAAAGGCCTGGGCTCCCCTTGTCTTCCTGCTCTATTATCCTTTTCACGTCTCTTTCATCCTTTTGGTTACAAAATGACTGCTCAGTCTACAGACATGGCATCTGCATCCTAGATTAGAACCTGGAGAAGGCTGAGAGCAAAGGACTAAGAAAGAAGGTGGATGCCAGCTGAGGCTGTTGCTTTGTTAAAGCATTGTCCCAGGAGTCTCAGCCAGTGGCCTCTGCTTACATCTTATTTTCCAGAACTAGAATAGATGGTTGTTCCTAGTTGCAAAGATTTCAGGGAAGATGGGAATATTTAACAGGGTTCTTTGTGACCAGAGTGTGAGTTTGGTTAATGAAGATGGAGGGAAAATGGAGATTAAGTAGAAATTAGCCATGTTTGCCATTCTTGGCAATTCACGTGAAAATGTCTTGAAGAAAATGCTAAAAATGTGGAATATTCAACACTGATTCTGTTATGGGCAAAGGGGTTAAAATAAATGGCATACATGACACTGTAAATAATACTGCAAATAAGAAATTACCTATAATTCTGCCTTCCTAAAAAAAAGGATGGTTTTCATTTTTCTTCCACTCATTCTGGTCCCACTAAATATGCAATCATGATTTTTACATACCTTCAACCCAGAATAAATTAGACTTTATATTCTTTGCTTTTTGCTTAATCTAGCATAAGTATGTTAATACCTTAGTCATTTAAATATTCATAAAACAGCTGCAGTGTATTCCACCAGCTTGATATTTATTTATTTCATTAAGTCTACAAAGACATTTAGGTTATTTCCACTTTAAAAGATAGTGTAGGAAATGTTACAAAGACCATTTTTTTGTGTATTGCTTTTTAGTTTTTTTAAAAGGATTCTTACTTTATGGAAACATTTTAATAAGATGAATTACATATGAACATTTTCATGACTCTTGCAAAAGTAACATGTTATTTTTGAAAACAATTTTTACCAATTTATGCTATTGTCTACACTGCCACTGTGTACCCCTTTTAACACCTTAAAAAAGAAGAAAAAAATGAGACATCCAAGATTGAATCAGCCCTGCCCTCTTGTGGTAAATCTTAAAATTTCAGGGCAAGCGCTTGCCCTGGGGCTATTTTTAGAATGTTGCAGCAGAAAGCTGTTCTCATCAGCCACTGGTCTTTACAAACAGAATGTATGGATTTTGATAGCAGTTGTACTGACTCAAAGAATGAGAATGGTCTGGACTTGAAGTCCATATGGTTAACAAAGGAATCACCTTAAAAAAAGATCCGCAGGCCCAGAGAAGGCAATGGCCCCGACTCCAGTATTCCTACCTGGAAAATCCCATGGACGGAGGAGCCTGGTAGGCTGCAGTCCATGGGGTTGCTTTGAGCGACTTCATGTTCATTTTTCACTTTCGTGCATTGGAGAAGGAAATGGCAACCCACTCCAGTGTTCTTGCCTGGAAAATCCCAGGGACGGGGGAGCCTGGTGGGCTACCGTCTGTGGGGTCTCACAGAGTCGGACACGACTGAAGTGACTTAGCAGTAGCAGTAGCAGCATAGGAGCAGGCCAGTTCTTATTCTATTTGATTAGGTAATTGGTGGTTTGACCTGGGGGGCAATCTTCTGAAGGGCTTGGTCCATAATGATGATTTAAGGAAGTGACAATATGTGGTTGTGCACTGAGAAAAAAATTTTTTTCAATCCAGAAGAAGCAGCAGGTATTGTCTAGCCCAATTATTTTAGTTTACAATTGAGGACACTGAGGATCAGGGCACTTAAATAGCTTTCCCCCCCAAAAACACGTAATGCCTATGGGCATCCGGTCAGCCCTGGCCTTTGGATCTTCACTGCACGGCCTTACCATCAGGCGTCTTCAAAAGGAGTTGTGAGCGAGCATCAAATGGGGAAATACACAGGACAGGCTTTGAGAAATAATCAGTACAAACACAAGGAAGCAGAATTATTAGGGGATATAATAGAGAGACAGTGCAATTTGAACTAAGAACGCTATCTTGCATTCATAACCCTGGGTTTGGGACTTCACCATCTTGTGTCTTGGACAAGTCACATAACTTCCTGAAGTGTGGATTTTTCTCATCTTCAAACTAGAGATGAAAATAAAATCATGAGTTCTTATTGTCTGTAATCTCAATTAGTCTACTTAAAATCACTGGAAGTGGTAGAACTCAAAGGCTCTTTAAAAGTATCTTGTTTAGTCTATTCAACTTATAGGTCTCACTTAGCTAACATATATGAAGTGCTTGGCACAGTGCTGAAGCTGTAATTGTTACCATTATGTGCCTGTTACCCTACCTAAGTGCTTAACATATACTAACTCTTTCGGTTCCCATAACTACCCTATGAAGTAGATTCTATTCATCGCTTTAATCTAATTTTACAGATGAGGAACCTGAGGCCTAGGGAAGTTAAGCAACTTGCTGTGGTCACAAAGACGTAAATGGCAGATCCAGGGTTTGACCCCAGGCAATCTGGCTGTTATCTGACTCCTTACGGTCTCCTTGTGCCGTGCTGAGTTGCTTCAGTCGTGTTGTACTCTTTGTGAACCCAAGCACCATAGCCCACCAGGCCCCTTAAACCACTGTCTCCTTAAACCACTTTTAATGGCTCACTCAATGCTCAGGCTAGAAGCCCATTTTCTGGCTACTATGCAACACACGATGTCATCTCTCTTTTGCATTTGTCTGTCTTCTACTGGAAACCAGGAGAAGGTCTCTCCAGAGCTTCTTAGAAAGCTACAGTGTGACTTCATTGAGAGTCCAAGATTTTCAAAAGAAAGTAACTGTTGCAACAGAAGAGTAAATATTTAATTTGCTTTCTACTTAGTCCTGCTGCTGCTGCTGCTGCTGCTAAGTCGCTTCAGTCGTGTCCGACTCTGTGCGACCCCATAGACGGCAGCCCACCAGGCTCCGCCATCCCTGGGATTCTCCAAGCAAGAACACTGGAGTGGGTTGCCATTTCCTTCTCCAATGCATGAAAGTGAAAAGTGAAAGTGAAGTTGCTCAGTCGTGTCCGACTCCTAGCGACCCCATGGACTGCAGCCCACCAGGCTCCTCCGTCCGTGGGATCCTCCAGGCAAGAGTGCTGGAGTGGGGTGCCATTGCCTTCTCCTAGTGGTGCTGAAAGAGATAATGCCAGTAATCTTTCCTTTCTCAATAGTGGAGATTCCTTTTTCATTCAAAAGTCAACTAATACTTGCTGAGTGTCCTTTTAGCACAGAGACTGAGATTACTTTGATGAACAAGGCCCACGGGATCCTTGATCTTAAGATGCTTAAACTGTTAAGGAGGAAATGAATATTAATTAGTTGACCACAATGTGATAATTGTTGTTAAAAAAAAGCATATATGAGAGTACAGTTGTGATCCATCTTAATATGGAATGTTGGATAAGGTTTTCTGAGGAAGTAACATTTCAAGGGGAAGGAATAGCAAAACTGTCCCAGGAAGGACTATGAATCCATTAAGGGTCTGAAAGAAGATGACTGTGGCTGGAGCAGTACAGGGTAGGAGGGTGCAGGTGAGACAGAGTGTAGGTGATGGCCAGATCAGACAAACAGCAGTGGAGAATGATTGAAGTGCTTCAGGCTCCAGGGTGTGTGTGTGTGTGCGTGTGTGTGAATTTTTCAACAGTTGGAAGAATGGATTGGAAAGGAGCCTTTACAGTGTAAATGCTATGTAAATAATTTCCAGCATGAAGCAAACTCTACGCTTCCTTTTAGAATGATTATTTTTTGGATATTTTCAATATTCAGTTAGTTGAATTCCCAGATGAGAAACACATGGATACAGAGGCCTGACTGGTTGTACAGTGAAATATTCAGCTATGAGAAAGAAAGAAATCCTCTATTTTTGTCAACTTATATGGATCTTGAGGACATTTTGCTAAGTAAAACAAAAAGTCAAACAGAGACAGAGAGCATGGTGACTATAGTTAACAGTACTGTATTATATACTTGAATGTTACTAAGAGAGTAAATCTTAAGTGTTGTAAACCACACACACAAAATAATAGTGATTATATCAGGTAATGGAGGTGTTATCCCGCCCTATGGTAATAATAATTTCACAATATATACATATACCTGATCATCAAATTATATACTTACACAGTGTTGTATGTCAATTATATCTCAATAAAGCTGGAAAAATCCCTGCAAAGTAGATGCTTCTTTGTTTAGCAGGGACTGTTGATAACTTTTTGGGTCTACAAAGATTGATCTGGATGGTGAGAGGAGTGAACTTAAAATGCTACTGTTCTGAATAAAAGTGAGGAATTGGGAAGTGTGTACATAAATGGGAGGGTAATGGTGAAGGGGGAGGGGTAGATAGGCACCTAAGATGAACCATACTGGAGAGATGACAGAAGGTCAAGACCAGAGAAGAATTCCCTATGGAGATGGGTAATGGCAGATACATTCCGGGAACTCCAATACCCACTTTAAGTTGAAGCTGATTTATCTTCTATGGTATCTTCTACTCGTAGGGCTTCTCTGGTGGCTCAGAAGGTAAGGAATCTGCCTGCAAGGCAGAAGACCTGGGCTTCAATCCCTGAGTTGGGAAGATGCCCCTGGAGAAGGGGATGGCTTCCCACTCTAGCACTCTTGCCTGGGAAATCCATAGACAGAGGAACCTGGTGTGCAGAGTAGAGGGAGCAAAGATCCCAAGTGGCAGGAGAGCTTTACTTGCAGTCCTACACGGGTCACACAGGAGGAGCAGTAAGCTTGGCCCACCAACCCAGTGTACCGGGAGATATATCCAGCCTATGTGCTCTGAGGGTGGACCACATGCCAGGCTCTGAACCACATGTTTTACACACGTTCTTTTGTTCTCACCTCCTCCCCAGTCACCCAGGGAGCTGAGGATATTATTCTCCTCTTTTTACAGGTGAAGAGATTAAGGCTCAGGGATGACTACAAAGAAAGTTTTCCGAATCACATAGCTGGTAATTACTAGAGGTTTTTAATCCCAAATCATGTTCAAACCCAAAGCTCGCTCTTAGGGCCCCCATGCCAGTGAGATGACGCAACCCAAGACAGGGGAACAACCACGCCTCTGAACCACCTGAAAGGCACATGTCAATCTACTGGGCTCACAGTTAATTCTGTCAACTCCTAAATGAGGTACAGAAGACTGTGTATGTCAAGTCATTCTCATTTAGTAGTTTGGAAGGCTGGGGACAAAAGGTTCTGCCTCTGTTGTAAAGAAATTGAGCAGCGAAGCCAGTATTATCATGTTGTTCATTTCTAGGGTAGATTATTTATTTCTGCTGCATACTCCGCAGAATTGAGTTTCTACAGACTTAATTGTTTTGGTCTCAGAAGAAACTCATCTGTGAATAATGACTATGTATTGCCATTCCTGAATAATAAAGTGAGAGATTCATTTTCCTGTTGTTTTATTCCATTGCTGTTAAGTTTACATAGACATCAAGGGAACAAGAGTTTCAGATTAATTATGATAGAGCACCTTGAATAATGCAAGTCGGATGCTGCTTCATTCATGGGAAAACACTTTCATTGGGTCCTTTCAAAAGTAGGTTTTAAACAATATCCTCAAGGATTTATCTCCACACTAAAAGAAAATGCATTTAATAATGCTAGTTGGGATTTTTTTTTAAATCATTCAGTAATAGCCACATAAGTGTCTTTTACTGATGGCTCAGTGTTTAAGTATATCTCACACCCATGACTGGTGCATTAAAATCCGAATCTAGCACTGCCAGTCTGGTGCAAGAAGTCTGGGACTGATTGAGGCTGCTCCTAAGATCATATTTTAATTGTTGTGTCTGAGAACATGGCTCATTACCACTGCTTTCAGAATCTCCAGAAACTTGTTTCTTTTCTCATCCAGGTTTTCTAGAACTCTTCCTGGGCTTCATTACATCTGCCAAAATGTACACAGGAGTGCTCGTCTATAGGGGCTAATCACTCTTATTTTTAGTAAGAAAATCTTACCTTTCTTTTACAGCTAGCATATGAAAGAAACCTTGTGACTTTATCATAAAATAATGAAGAAAAATATTAAATCTATTACGAGGTGAATGAACACAAGTAACTAAAAGTGAATTTTCTTTCATTGCTCAGCCTCTGCTAGTTCAGAATTCCAGCATTTGGAGAGATTTAATGATTGAAGAGGAAAAGCCTTATTTTATAAATACAAAAATACATAATACATGTATATATAGACAGACAAAGAGCAGATAAACAGGAGAAAAACAAATTTTATACAAGCAGGAGTTCAAAAGATATGACTCAAGGACAAGTTGGGCAATTGAAGTTTGTATGCTATCCCGAGTTAAGGAATGGTAAAGGGCCTGGTGAAAGTGAGAGCGGAGAGTGAAAAAGTTGGCTTAAAGCTCAACATGCAGAAAACGAAGATCATGGCATCCGGTCCCATCACTTCATGGGAAATAGATGGGGAAACAGTGGAAACAGTGTCAGACTTTATTTTTTTGGGCTCCAAAATCACTGCAGATGGTGACTGCAGCCATGAAATTAAAAGACGCTTACTCCTTGGAAGAAAAGTTATGACCAACTTAGACGGCATATTGAAAAGCAGAGACATTACTTTGCCAACAAAGTTCTGTCTAGTCAAGGCTATGGTTTTTCCAGTGGTCATGTATGGATGTGAGAGTTGGACTGTGAAGAAGGCTGAGCGCCGAAGAATTGATGCGTTTGAACTGTGCTGTTGGAGAAGACTCCTGAGAGTCCCTTGGACTGCAAGGAGATCCAACCAGTCCTTTCTAAAGGAGATCAGCCCTGGGATTTCTTTGGAAGGAATGATGCTAAAGCTGAAACTCCAGTACTTTGGCCACCTCATGCAAAGAGTTGACTCATTGGAAAAGATTCTGATGCTGGGAGTGATTGGGGGCAGGAGGAGAAGGGGATGACAGAGGATAAGATGGCCGGATGGCATCACTGACTCGATGGACGTGAGTCTGAGTGAACTCCGGGAGTTGGTGATGGACAGGCAGGCCTGGCGTGCTGCGATTCATGGGGTTGCAAAGAGTCGGACACGACTGAGCAACTGAACTGAACTGAACTGAACTGAAAGGGCCTCTGGCCTTAAAGGGATGGAGGGTAACTCACAGATGAAAAGACCAGATGTTTGGTAATCAGAAGCTTACCCTGCTAGACATATAAGTATTTTGGGGAAAAGAAAGCTACTTTAATAGCTCTTTTTCTGGTCTAGGATTCCTGTCTAATTATTATTATTCTTATTAATTAAACAAATGTTTGGCTGTGCTGGGTCTTTGTCGTGGTGCACGGTGCTTCCTTGTTGCACGTGGGCTTTCCCTACTTGCAGCGAGGAGCAGCTACTCTCTGGTTGCAATGCACAGGCTTCTCATTGCAGTGGCTTCTCTTCGCTGCAGAGCACAGGCTCTAGAGCCTGGGCTCAGTAGCTGTGGCACACAGGCTTAGTTGCCCTGCAGCATGTGCGATCTTCCTGGATTAGCAATTGTACTGGTGTCCTCTGCATTGGCAGACAGATTCTTAACCACTGGACCATCAGGAAAGTCCCTGAAATCTTTTAGGCAGTTAAGCAAGAGATAAAAGCTTTCCCTGAGTCTGCTGGGTCAACTGTCTTCAGCTCCAAGTAATTTACGTGCCAAAGTGACATATTTTGGGGTGGCCTAGTCTGCTCCCCTTCGATTGCTATCACTTAAGATGGACTCTGTGTACCTTACCTTATATCCCCAGGCCAAGATTTATAGCAAGGCCAAAGTTTATAAGCAAAAAATGCTGCCGGCCATTCCAGTTCTAGAAGGATCAGGTTGTTAGCTACTACAGTCCTGATCTACAAGTACACCCTGAAAAGAATTCAAGATAAAGCATTCTGTTTTGGATATATGGGCCCCTTGATGGCTAAAGTGTATATATAAGGATGAATTTCAAGCTCAGATTCCTTTATCTTCCCTTACCTAGAAAAGCACTAAAATCGTTGACTAAGCATGTTTAGTCATGACTAGCAATACCTCTTCACTAAGATCTTGATAGTATGTTCCTCATAGCCAAAATTCACACACATATACATATATATATATATATAGATAGATAGATAGATGCGCATGTGTGTGTGTGTGTGTGTGTGTTGCATGAGCTCAGTCACTTCAGTTGTGTCTGACTCTGACCCCATAAACTGTAGTCTGCTGAGCTCCTCTGTCCATGGGATTATTCTGGCAAGAATACTGGAGTGAGTTGCCGTTTCCTCCTCCAGGGGATCTTCCCAACCCAGGGATTGAACCTGCTTCTCCTGTGGCTCCTACATTAGCAGGAAGATTCCAGGGACAGGACCTACACCTTGGCACTTCCCTGATGGCTCAGACGGGTAAAGAATGTGCCTCCAATGCAGGAGACTCAGCTATACATATATATATACTGGCTTCTCCTCTACCACTTCAGAGCAGTTCCTAGGAGCTCTCTGAGAGGTTACCTCCTGGGCTAGAGCCCTCAGTGAGACACTGAAAAACACTCAGCTCACAGTTCTTAGATTGTGCATTTTTTAAAAAGCCAATAGATTTTAGGAAAAAGAACAATTGTTTTAGAAACAGTTTGATTATTTAGGTGTTATTTCTCTAGGTATATTAACCTGACAAATTTTCCAGGTTCTTGACTTTTTCTCCTTTCACTTTCCTGCTTTATTTCATTTTTGCCTTGCAGACTAAGATACTTGGTTTAAAACTCTCACAAGAGTAGGCAATTACTGCGAGAGAGTGGAATAACAATTCATTAAAACTCTTGATCAGAATTAAGTCTTTCTTTAAACTCTGTCAGCCTTATCTCCCACATCTTTTAAAGGAATTTTGTATCTAAAATTTTCCTTTCTTTTTTTTCCCCCCTCTATGTTTGAATAAGTGTTCTGGCCAGCCATATGACCTTGGGCAAGACACTTAACTTTGCTAAGGCAATTTCCCCTCATCTATAAAATAAGAACATAATTTGTCATCTGTTCAGGAGACTTTGAGGTTGAATGAGGAAGTGCATGCAAAGCTCTTTGTGAGCTGTGAAGCCTTATATGGGTGCCTATGAAATATTAATAAACTGCCTGCTCTGTTTTCTAATGTATGCACCTTTACTTCTTCCAATTTAATGCCAAAAACATAATATCTCAGATAGGCTTCCATTAGTCAGTGTTGCTAAGAAAGTTCTCTAAAATGGTCTTGCGAAGCTACTGAGGAAATGGGACTTTGGCACACCTCAGCTGGTTGGAATCTGAATTTTGACCACCTCTGGTCTTAACCCAGCCATCCAGAATATGTATCCAATTTTTTAGAACTAAAAGTACTTATTGGTCCCCTTGTTGTGTGTGTGTATGTTAGTTTCTCAGTCATTTCCAGCTTTTTGCAAGCCCATGGATGGTAGCCCGCCAGGCTCCCCTGTCATGGAATGCTCCAGGCAAGAATACCAGAGTGGGTAGCCATTCCAGGGGATCTTCCTGACCCAGGGATAGAACCTGGGTTTCCCACATTGCAGGCAGATTCTTTACTATCTGAGCCACCAGAGAAGTCCTTAACCCTAAATAACTTGTGACAGCCTTTTCCTTAAGGACAAGCATTTTCTTTCTTGAGCCAGAGTCAGTCATAATTCCTGCCAGAAGCTTTAACAACCTTGTGGCCTTTGCCTTTATAAACCTCTACCTCTTTCCCTTCTCTGAACACTCTGGGTTTTACCGGAATCTGTGTCTCCCGAATTGCAATTCCTAAGACTCCAAATAAACTCTTATTTGCAGCCTTCTGGGTTTCTTGGTTGACAACATCTAAGTCAAACATCCCTGAACCCCTCCCCAAATTCTCTCTGTAAAAATGTGCCTTGAGCTTCTCTGGTTCAGCCTGCCACTTTCCATCTCTGTGCTTGTCATCCACATGTCTAAACCTGGGAATGGTTTATGCCTTTTCAAAACTCTTTCAGAGAGGGAGTCAGTCATGCTTGCAGCTCATTACTTCTCAGTCTAGCTTTCCCTGTGTTTTTTTCCCCTTAAAAAGGTAGAAACAGTGTTTCTAGTACCTTGTTTGCAAAGATCAGGCTCCTCACCAGGGGTATCCAAATTTCTAAGACTATCTCATGGCCCTTCAGCCGTTTCTGCAGTGTGCTCACTATTTTCACAGAGCTACTCAAGCCTCCAACAAAGCAGCTGAGTCTGCACATCTGACTTTGCAACAGAACCTCCTACAATGGCCTGATGACCACTAATGTGGAGGAAGGGAGCAAAATACACCATACCCCTAAATAGATCTCTGTAGTAGATGGATTACTTTGAGTTGGTTATTTTTAAGAAACAGCAGACACAAGTGAAGCTCACCAACCTGAGTAGAAGTTATCCTTTTGTAGGAGACATTTACATTTCTATGGGAAATGTCCGTTTTAAGAATATCTCCCTCTTTCTGGGGCTTCCCTGGTGGCTCGGATAGTAAAGAATTTGCCTGCAATGCAGGAAACCCAGGTTCAGTTTCTGGGTCACAAAGATCCCCCGGAGAAGGGTATGGCAACCCACTCCACTATTCTTGCCTGGAGAATCCCATGGACAGAGGAGCCTGGAAGACTACAGTCCACGGGGTTGCAAAGAGTCAGACTGGACTGAGTGACTAACACTTTCACTTTCACTTTCCTCTTTCTATTAGGAAGAGAAAAAGGAAAGAACGTGAAGTCGCTCAGTTGTGTCCCCTTTGTAACCCCATGGACTGTAGCCTACCAGGCTTCTCCATCTTGGAATTTTCCATGCAAGAATAGTGGAGTGGGTTGCCATTTCCTCCAGGAGATCTTCCTGACCCAGGGATAGAATCTGGGTCTCCCGTATTGTAGGCAGACGCTTTACGGTCTAAGCCACTAGGGAAATCCACCAGGAAGAGAAGATGATCTAAATCTCCAGAAATTCTTATCAATGGAGAAGAAAGTGAAGTCAGTTGTGTCTGACTCTTTGTGACCCCATGTACTATAGCCTACCAGGTTCCTCCATCCATGGGATTTTCCAGGCAAGAATACTGGAGTGGGTTGCCATGTCTTTCTCCAGGAGATCTTCCCAACCCAGGGATTGAACCCAGGTCTCCTTCATTGTAGGCAGAATGCTTTACCGTCTGAGCCACCAGGGAAGTCTGATGGAGAAGACTTCATCAGACTTCCATCAACGGAGAAGGCAACAACTTAAATCTGCATAACAAATTTATCCTTGTTTGTTGTGCTTTTCCTAGTAATCTCCCATAACTACACCCTACCCTAAGGTCTTCTTTTGTCTTTAGCTAGAGGTGGTATTTAAGGTGTTAGCTTGGGCCATTTTGGGGAGTTACTGTATTCCTGAGGTCTTCCCCGGTGGCTCAGATGGTAAAGAATCTGCCTGCAATGCAGGAGACCTGAGTTCGATCCTTGGGATCCCCTGGAGAAGGAAACAGCAACCCACTCCAGTATTCTTGCTTGGACAACCCCATGGACAGAGGAATGGGGCTACAGTTCATGGGGTTGCAAAGAGTTGGACATGACAGCACAGCACAGCATGTTCTTTTATTACAAGTTTGGGTAGGTAGGGAGTGTCTCAGCCAAGAGCCTCAAAAGGTAGAGGACAGAGGAGCCTCTCCTGCAATGGAAAAGGCTTGATCTCCAGAACAAAGTTTTGAAGCAAGATTATTAAAAAGAAATCTTTTTTATTAAAAAAAAAAGTAAAGATGATACCATGTACAATTGAGGTATTTTTTCTATTAAGCATGAAAAAGGCAGGGGTTATTTTTGATTACTGAATCAGTGACTAGAAACTACAGTTCTGTTTTATTAGTGTATTTTCTCTTGAGCTTAATATTATCTTGTAAGGAATGAAGTTTTATTGGTTCATTCAGTATTTAGAAAAAGGAACTTGTTGACATCCTGGAATTCCAGAATGTAACTTTTCTGGGAACTTGTTCAATGTGAGACACTGGTAAGTGGAAATCATGAAACTTCTTAGAATTTATTTCATCTTTGGAGCCTTGGCTCTGTAGTGAAATGCAGTGGACGTTCACAGATACAGACCATTCACGGTCATGTCTAGACCAGAGAAAAGGGATGGAACTTGTCACAGAGGTTGGGTGAATAACTTACCACGTTTTTATTTCAAAAGTTCTATTGTTTTGTGAGTTCACACATCTGATGCAAGCATTACTGCATAGTAACCACGAGATGGCAGGAGAGAACAACATAAAAAGTACAACCTGCCTTCTAACAGAAAGAACTTGTTCTCCATTGCCGTTCCCTCTATCCCGTTTTATAATCTCCTGCCTTCCATCATTCCTCTCCTTTCCTTCTCTCTATTTTATTGTATTTGTATTTCTAGTTACAATTTTAACTAATGGATTATCAAGAGTCATGTAACTGATTCTAAAGAATCAGATCTGAAAAGCAGGCTGCCCCCATGTACTTATAATTTGAACACTAAAGCAAAAACTATTTTTTTCTAATTCAAGAGGTGTTTTATAACTGCTTCCACTTGAGCTGAGGATAAAGAGGCTTCAGAAATCCTCCTGTTTCAGTTGGATTCTCTCACCCTGGCAGGCGGAGGGAGAAAAACAAGGCTGAAAGAATAAAAGGGAGGAGCCCTAAGGCCTTTGGAGCATTGTGTAAACCAATAAGCTGTATTACTTTTCTGTGATAGTATCAAAGGGGTGGTTTGATATGATCAAAGTGCTGTGCTGAAGCTATTCCAAGCGTGTGCACACATGCACACACACACACACATATACACACACACACAATCCCCAAACCCCCAAACATGGCCATAGGCAGGACTTGAGAAATGACCTAGTTTTACTAATACATTGGTGGCGCTAGTGGTAAAGAACCCACCTGCCAAAGGAGGAGACACAAGAGATGCTGGTTCAATCCCTGGGTTGGGAAGATCCCCTGGAGAAGGGCATGGCAGCCCACTGCAGTATTCTTCCCTGGAGAATCCCATGGACTGAGGAGTATGGTGGGCTGCAGTCCACAGGGTCCCAAAGAGTCAGACATGACTAAAGTGGCTCAGCACTCACAGCGCTCGATGGAGGAAAGTTCATCGGTTTGAATTAACAGCCAGGCAACTGAGTTGTGTGTTTGAGACATGTGATTAGGTTCTCTCTCTCTCTTTCTTGGAGTCATTGTTGTTTGCTCAGCAAATCTTCCTTTCATTTAAAATTTTTTTCTCTTCTCAAAGGCATCCCCTTTTGAAGACTAGGGTTCTGATTTCTTAAGTGCAGAATTTGAATTTTGTCCCCCATCTCTCAACCAGTCAGAAATAGGCTTCAGAGAGCCTCCTGAAGCAACACCTCATGGGGTGCTCCTTGTCTGTCACCATACTGGTAAGTCAGGGCTTTACAAGGTCTGTTGTTGTTCTGTAGCGATTAAGTCGTGTCTGAGTCTTTGTGACCTCATGGACTGTAGCCTGCCAGGCTCCTCTGTCCATGGGATTCTCCAGGCAAGAATACTGGAGGGGGTTGCCATTTCCTCCTCCAGGGGATCTTCCCAACCCTGGGATCGAACCCAAGTCCCCTGCACTGGCAGGCAGATTCTTTACCACTGAGCCAATTTCAGATTTGGAAATTAAGAAACTGAACAGGAGCCAACCCTCCATCTCTCCGTCCTTCTCTCTGTTTCTCTCTCCCTCTCTCACATACACACAAAATACCACAAACATACAAAGGAGAGAAGGAAACACACTTCTTCTAGTGGAAAATTAAACCTTGTGGAAAAAAAATGGGATTATGACAATCTCTTTTGAGATTGTCATCATCCTATTGATTCATTTTTCTCCTGTTGCAGAAGTTAAATGCCAGGAGTAGATAAAAGATTAAGAGACAGGAATAGGCTACAGAGTCAGGCAATTTCTGGGATTATCAGAAATTACTGATAGGAGCTACATAAGCTCCAACAAACCCCTGAGAATTCAGGGTGTAATTCTTCCTTCCAACTCTTGTAGTCCAAATGGCAAAGCAGCACATAATGGATAAGATTATTTTAGTTGAGTTGACTAGTTAGCACTGTCATACTGTCACTTAGGGTAGGTTCTTAGCCAAGGTGCTTAACACTCTGAGCTACAGTTTTCTCATTTGTGAGACAAGGTTGATAATATCTACCCCATGGTGCTGTTTCGAGAGTGAAGTGAGAAAACATGTGTAGTGTCTGGCATTGTACTTGGTTCATAGTAGTGCTTAATGAACAGAAGTTACTAATTTTGGAGAAGTGATGGAGCAGGACTAGAAGGTGGCAGAGGAGTTAAACAGAACTAGGGTTAGGTCCTGTACTTTGCTTGTCTCCCACAGACTGAAGATTTTGGGCCAGCCACTCAATTCTCACCTGTAAAATGGTGATAATGCCACATTGTTCCCTCAGTTACTCTGCCTGCCATGTGGTAATAATTCTGTAACTGGTAATCAGCATTATTTACAGTATCTATTCTTTCCTTAAAATATTTATTGCCACTAAACCATGTTATCTGTTTAGGACTGTATTCAATGGTAAGAGAGACTCTACAAAGAATCATCTGATGGTGTTTGCTTTCAAGGGACTAACAGCTTTGCTGAAGGGGAAAAAACAAGTGAAAACCTGGTCACTTAGTGTAGCAATGTGTCTGTAACTGAGTGTCTGTAAAAGAAAATGATACAGTACATAGTCAAGTCTGAGAGATTTCAGAAACTGGAGAGAACATTGGGGGTCACCATTGTTCGGGAGGACCTATATTAAAGTTCTGGAGGGCTTTGGAAGATGAATAGGATTTGCAGATGTAGGGACTGAAATGGACAAATATAAAGGATGTCAGCTATATTTAAAATGGAGAACCAACAAGGACCTACTGTATAGCACAGGGAACTCTGCTCGATATTATGTGACAACCTAAATGGGAAAATAATGTAAATAAATAGATACACCTATACTCCAATATAAAACAAAACATTTTTTAAAAGAAAAAAGTATGTTAAATAATGAAATGTGCTATGGAGAAAAACAACAGAGAAGGAGCAGAGGGAGTTCTGGGTAGGTGACAATTTTAAATGGGGGTGAAAGGGAAGACTTCACTGAGAAGTCCTCAGGAGAAGTCACCAATTGAGCAAAGGAGATGAGAAAGCGAACCAGGTGGATACCTGGGGAGAGAGAATTCCAGACTGAAGAAACTCCAAGTGCAGAGTTCCCGAAGCAGAAGCATGCTTGGAACGTTGGAGAAATAACAAGGAGGTCAGTGGGACTGAAAGAGACAGCAGTGGGGAAAGGTGAAGGAGATGAGGAGGGAGATGCAGTATTTTGGGGTGGGGTTTGAGAAGAGTGGGGAATGAGGTAGGGCATTGTGTTCCACTTTAAAGACTTTGGCTTAACGTTAAGTGAGATGGGACATTATTGAAGGGTTTGAGTAGAGGAATGGCAAGAGCTGACTTCCGTTTGCAAGGGACCATTCTGGATGCTGTTTTGAGAAAGAGCCTGCAGAGAGCCAAGGGTAGAAGCAGAGAAGGCATGTCGGGGAAATTTGCAACAACTCAGGTGAGGGAACTGATGGTGTCTTGAAACAAAATATTAGAAGTGAGAAGAGTCTGGATTCTGAAATTCTGGATTTATTTAGAATTAGCAGGAAGAATCATACATAAACAAGAAACTCATGAGGTACTTTTAAGGTAGTTAACTTTTGAACCCTATGTTGTTCAGTCGCTCAGTCATGGCTAACTCTTTGCAACCCCATGAACCGCAGCATGCCAGGCCTCCCTGTCTATCACCAACTCCCGGAGTCCACCCAAACCCATGTCCATTGAGTCGATGATGCCATCCAACCATCTCATCCTCTGTCATCCCCTTCTCCTCCTGCCTTCAATGTTGCCCAACATCAGGGTCTTTTCTAATGAGTCAGCTCTTAGCATCAGGTGGCCAAAGTATTGGAGCTTCAGCTTCAGCATCAGTCCTTCCAATGAATATTCAGGACTGATTTCCTTTAGGATTGACTGGTTTGATCTCCTTGCAGCTCAAGGGACTCTCAAGAGTCTTTTTCAACACCACAGTTCAAAAGAAATCAATTTTTTGGCCCTCAGCCTTCTTTGTAGTCCAACTGTCACATCCATACATGACTACTGGAAAAACCATAGCTTTGATTAGATGGACCTTTGTCAGCAAAGTAATGTCTCTGCTTTTTAATATGCTGTCTAGGTTTGTCATAGCTTTCTTCAAGGGAGCAAGTATCTTTTAATTCTGTGACTGCAGTCGCCGTCTGCAGTGATTTTGAAGCCCAAGAAAAAGTCTGTCAGTTTCCGTTGTTTCCCATTTTTTGCCATGAAGTGATGGGACTGGATGCCATGATCTTAGTTTTTTGTATGTTGAGTTTTAAGCCAGCTGTTCACTCTCCTCTTTCATTTTCATCAAAGGCTCTTTAGTTCCTCTTTGCTTTCTGCCATAAGGGTGGTGTTATCTGCATATCTGAGGTTATTGATATTTCTCCCAGCAACCTTGATTCCAGCTTATGCTTTGAACCCTATAATGTAAATTTATAACATTTTAGAGGTGAGGAGAGACATTGTAGGTTTCTTGTGTTTATTTTATTTGATCAACATATTATAAAATTTTAAATTCTTTCTTTCCTTTACCCTTATAGCACTGTTCTGGTTTGATCTCTCTCTCACCCTCCACCCTGTCTCCTTCATAGTATATCCATCATTCATCTTTCCATCCATTCATCCACCTCGCCATCCATTAATCCCTTTACCCTTTGGAAACCCACGATGTACTAAGTTTCAAAACTAGGGCTGGTGATTGAGAGATGAATATAGTGCTTAACTCAGCCATTAAAAAGCTCATAGTCTAATAATGGAGACAGGCAGGTAAATAAGAAAAAGTGAAACATTTTTGGCAGGAACTATGGTAGAGATTAAAGACATAATGGGGCACAAAGAAAATATTTAACAATATCTGCACATCATAGAAGTCTTCTCAGCTGATGTTTTCCACATCCCCTTAAACGTAGACATTGACTAACATTTTGTCCTTCAACCTTTGTTTTCTTTCTCCTTTGAGGTCTCATTTGTAACCACAGCTTTATCTATTATCTCTATTATTATATTAAATCTTCCAAATCTTCATCTCTAGCCCTGACCTCTTTTGAATACCCTTAGTTAAGTTCCCAATAGTGTCTTCCTGGAATATTTAACCTCTCACCCTGATGGCTACTGTTTTTCTAGTGAACCAGTTCTATACTTCAGTCATCAGTGACCTTCCTGAGCTTCCTGTACCCAAGCAACTACCAAATCATGTAAAATCTACCTCTGCAGTGTCTTTCTTACCCATTCTCTCTTGCTGCATTCCTGTTGCCACCAATACATTACTCCTTGGATTGACTGCATCCTGGGTTTTCACTCTCATACTGGTGTAAGCTTCTTGAGGTTAAAAATTGGGTCAATATCACTTAGCACAAAATAAGGTGCATGATAGATGCTCAACAACTATTTTTACCTTGAAATTCTTTATCTTTTGGAACATGGAATTGAAATCCAAACATGTTTGTTCTCAAATTTCTTGTACATGGAAATTATCAAAGGAAGTTTATCAAAAATTCAGATTTATGGGGGCTACTCTGCAGACATTCTACTTCAGTTATTCCAGGGTGGGGCCCATAAACTTTCATTTTTAATAAGTATTTGAAGTGATTCTGTTGTAGGTGGTCTAAAATTGAGAAACAGTGCTCGACAATATGAGATGATTTGCTTAAATTCACTTAACACAGCTGGAAATCAAGTCTACACTCAACTTTATTTGGATATTAGGGACATCTAGGTAAAATATCTGTAAGTAATGATGCTAAGTGTGTGTTCTTCTCCTTTCTTACCTCTTGAAGCTTCACACACCTGGTCGGGGGGGGGGGGGTGATGCTTTTGTTTGTTTGCTTCCTGGCTACTCAGATCTTAGCTAAGAGACCTTATATCTTGGATATTTGGTTCTTTGTGTGTGGCTTGTCTGGCCAGTATCATTTGGAATATGTCAGTTTTGAAGGTGAACAAACTCTTGTGCCCTGTTGGTGCAACTATGGCAAACAAAATGGTAATTCCTCAAAAAACTGAAAATAGAACTACCATAAGATAGAGAAGTTGCACTTATGGATATGTATCTGAAGGAAATGAAATCAGTATCTGAAAGAGGCATATGCACTCCCCTGTTTCTTGCAGCATTATTTACAACAGCTAAGATATGGAAACAACCTAAGGGCCTGTCAATGGAACAGTGGATAGAGAAGATGTGGCATATACTCATGGGGCCTCCCAGGCGAATAATGGTAAAGAACCTGCCAGCCAGTGCAGGGGCCACTAGAGATCTGGGTTCATTTCATGGATTGGGAAGATCCCCTGGAGGAGGGCATGGCAACCCACTCCAGTATGCTTGCCTGGAGAACCCTGTGGACAGAGGAGCCTGATGGGCTACAGTCCATGGGGTTGCACAGAATCGGACATGACTGAAGCAACTTAGCACGCACACATGGTATATATTCATACATAGCACAGTGAAATATTACTCACGAGAAAGAAGGAAGTCCTTCCATTTGCTATGACATAGATTGACCTTGGGAGAAGGCAATGGCAACCTACTCCAGTACTCTTGCCTGGAGAATCCCATGGATGGAGGAGCCTGGTAGGCTGCAGTCCATGGGGTCGAGAAGAGTTGGACACGACTGAGAGACTTCACTTTCACTTTTCACTTTCATGCATTGGAGAAGAAAATGGCAACCCACTCCAGTGTTTTCACCTGGAGAATCCCAGGGTCAGCAGAGCCTGGTGGGCTGCCGTGTATGGGGTCGCACAGAGTCGGACATGACTGAAGTCACTTAGCAGCAGCAGCAGCAGATTGACCTTGAGAGCACTGTGCTGAGTGAAAAAAGTCAGACAGAGAAAGACAAATACTGTATGGTCTCACAATTATGTGGAATCTAAAAAGCCAAACTCACAGAAATAAGTATCTTGAATAGTAGTTCACAGGGGCTGAAGGGTGGGGGAAATGGAGAGAGATTGGTCAAAGTGTACAAATTTCCAGTTGTAAGATGAATAAGTTCTGAGGATCTAATGTAGGACATGATAATTATAGTTAATAATACTATATTATATACTTGCAAGTAGCTAAGGGAGTAGATCTTAAACATTCTCACCGTAAGAAAGAACTGGCAATTATGTGATATGATGGAGGTGTTAGCTAATGCTATGGTGGTAATCAGTTCACAATATATGAATGTATCAAGTCAACACCCTGTATACTCTAAACTCACACAGTGTTATTTGTCAATTATATCTCAATAAAGACGGAAAAAAGAAAATGGATGGAATCACCTAAGAATTTCAACATAATCATTTTGATCTCTACATTTTACTCTATTGACATAGAGTAGATGAAATATACTGGCACAGTGCATTTTTTATTTGAATTGTTAATTGTTCAAATGAATATGAACTAACACTTCTGTCTACAGAGCTCCATCAACCAGATAAAAGTGATTTTGTTTAAAATTTTTAACCTCTGGTCAATAGTAATGACAATTCTGAAGAAGAAAATAATGAGCCTGGAATAGATTTTAATTATTGTAAAAGGAAAAAATATCCCCTCATTTTGCAAAAGAACTCCTTAGTTTACTGGTCCCCTTTGGTGTAGAGAATAGGTGTGTTGTGTGTGTGTGTGAGAGAGAGACTCTTCTAAATTGTTGAGATGCCGAGTGCATGTGAA
This sequence comes from Bos taurus, assembly GCF_002263795.3. NCBI lineage: Eukaryota > Metazoa > Chordata > Mammalia > Artiodactyla > Bovidae > Bos > Bos taurus. The sequence goes on along the minus strand of NC_037341.1, from coordinate 54,653,578 downwards.
TCAAACCTGAAGAAATAGAGTTGATACGTGTTTTCCCCCCACAGTAAAGTTTTTGTTGCTTGTACTTGAATTCAGCATTGTTTCGAGACACCACTCTCTTTCTAGTCTAACAACTGAAAATCCCAGTCTATATTGGATGGAGAGTATTACAATTTTAATTTTCACAATCTTGCCTTGTCTTCCATCTCTTCTCAGGCCATTGTCCCTATAGGAGAATAGAGAATTACCTTTTTTTTTTTTTTTAAATATAAACTCTTTCAAACCTCTTTTCACTTGCTTGCTGTTCCATTTAACTGACATACATGTCCTTCTCCTCTTGGTAGGATGCGCTTCAGAACTCTGCTCCTTTTTTTGGCTGCATCGGGTCTTAGCTGCAGTATGCAGGATCTCCTATTGTGTCATGCGGGATCTGTTGCTGTAGTGCATGGACTCTCTGATTGTGGCAAGTGGGCTTGTAGCTGTGGTGCATGGGCTTAGTTACTCTGAGGCATGTGAGATCTCAGTCCTTGGCCAGGGATCGAACTCACTTTCCCTACGCTGCAAGGCAGATTCTTCACCACTGGACCACCAGGGAAGTCCCCACCATTACTTTTGAAATTTCTACTAACAGTAGCAACAACAACAACAACAAAAACCCAACAAAATTATTTACAGAGCAGTTACCTTGTGTCAGAAAATGTTTTATCATCAAAACAATCCTACAAAGTCCGTGTTCTTAAATTCTTATTCTTCAGGTGAAGAAACTTAGTAGACCAGAGAGGTTAAATGAGCTGCTTAGGTCACACAGAGAGTAAGACTAAGACTCTGTTTGAACCCCATATGAGTGAGTGTAAAGTTGATGGTTTTAACTACAGTTCTCTGATGTACAAATGTTCTCAGTGGCCAAGAGCTCATTGTTCAAATATGACCACAGATACTATCTCATCAGTTTCTCATTTTTACATGAGTTAGTAAGCTGTTTGAAAATATAGGGCTTTCCCTGGTGACTCAGACTGTAAGGAATCTGCCTGCAATTCAGGAGACCCAGGTTCGATCCCTGAGTCTGGAAGATCCCCTGGAGAAGAAAATGGCAACCCACTCCAGTGATCTTGCCTGGAGGATCCCATGGACAGAGGAGCCTGGTGGGCTACAACCCATGGCGTTGCAAAGAGTTTTAGCTTAATACTTGGCTATAATAGGTATCAAATAAATATGTACTAAATGAATTGGATGGATAAACATCCGTTAGATCCTTTTGAAACTCACAAATAAAGCATATTTTGAATTTTTGAAAGTGTTTTGGTCAGTGGTGAAATATATTCTAATATTCAGAGTTTTTCTAAGTCCAACAAAGACCCCTGAAAACCACTGAATGAGGGAAAAGTTGGCAGGAAAATAATTGGAATCACTAATACTTCTTTACAATAATTATTGTTATTACTCATACGATTATAACTGCTATATGGCGCTTTCCACTATTTCTGAGATAAATACTCATTTTGTTTCACCTAGAGATAAGTAGACAATAATTGTTATAAGTAAAGATATTAAACTTTTCTTTGGTGTTTGATATATCCAATACCCTTTGCTGACACATATTTATGTTTTTGAATTCTGAGTGATTCAACATTGAAAACTCTCTTGTTCAGTGAGTTCTAAAGACTTTTATTTCTGACATGATTGTAATTTTAAATATGGTGTAAAAGGTTCCAAAAGTTACACATCATGAAACCTGATATAGTATGTCCTGATGCAAAATTTTTGGAAAATGTCATCTCTATCTCCTTTTGTTTCCACTTTATGTTTTTATAGATTTCTATTTTTATTGATTCACAGTCAGTTTTCAGTATGGAAGCAGTTTCAATTTCCTAGCACTCTAAACAACATCTATCTCACAATGATTTTTTTTTATAGCAAATCATAGGCAAAAAATTATTATGTTGAAAAAAGGAGAGACATGCACATAAGGAAATAAGGAAATGGATACAAAGGGAACCTTCTGTCTATAATGAGACTCACAGTAGATCCCCTTTAAATTAACACTAGAGAAATGCCTTATTATTTTACTGAGGGAAACAAAGCAAGTATAAGTTTACAGGACATCTGGGACAATTCTTTGCTAGCAAGAGGCCTTGGGTAAATTTTTGTTGGTGAACAAATAAAATGAAATGGACAGGGGAGGGAATGTTGGAGACTGATGCAAAATCACTGCCTCTGTCTGGAAGAACATTGGCTCAATGAGGGAACAGAGGTGAAACGAGAAATTTGGCTGATGAATAAGGTGTCTTGAATGTCGGATATGGAGTTTCAGACTTTATTTGCCACAGAATGAGGAGTCAAACAAGGTTTCTCTGCAGAGAATTAGCATGATTAAAGCAATATTTTAGAGAAGATCAATTCAGTGTTGTATGTAGTACTGAGGATAAAAGACTCTGAGCACTTAACTGGAGAAAAATTGAAATAGTCTAATTGCGAGATATGGAAGGTTAAACTGAAATAGAAGTTGACATTTCTGACTCTGGAGCCACAATCAAACAAACAAACAAAAATTGAAAAGGGATTCTTTAAAGTAGTGGAAGGAAAACACTTGAGTGCATTAATGTGTTCCCATTTATTCCTTGTGTTGCTTTTGAACGTTTACCATGAGCTATCCCTGTGTCTACCAAGGTTGAAGAGATGCATGAGATATTTTTACCTCTAAGGAGCTTATGGTCTAAGAAGGGAGAGAAAAAGATAATCCAATACTTGCATGTATTCAGAGGATTTTTTTTCCTTCTGGTAGTGACATAAGTTTTCTCTGATAATCCTCACTTTTCCCTTTGGGTTTGTGCTCAATGTATATGTGTGCTCAGTCATTCAGTTGTCTCCAGTTCTTTGCGACCCCCTGGACTGTAGCCCACCAGAGTCCTCTGTCCTTGGAATTTCCCAGCAAGAATACTGAAGTGGGTTGCCATTTCCTACTCCAGGGAATCTTCCCCAGCCAGGGATCGAAATCACATCTCTTGCATCTCCTGCATTGTGCTTAATAGTGCTTAGTAATCTGACTGACCAGGATCAGGGTAAAGTCTGTGATGTGCAATCTATGTCAAGGAGTTGGTCTCCAGTTGTTTTAATGGGTATCTCTCAGATCCTACTTATAGCCTCAGGCTCCTTGGCTGCTGTTTAGCCAACGGTAAAGAAAGTCAGACAGCTGAGGATAAAAGAAGTGAAGCAGAGAGAAGGGGAAACCATCAAACTGAACAGACACACCTAATTGGCTACTTTCCAAAATTTCCTTAGGCTTCTTCAAGCTTTGATGAAGTCTTAAGATCTTGTTTTCAGGGATTGAATGTCTTTCAGATGGATGATAGATCCTCTCGTTAGTATTTAAAAAAGAGAATAGAATGAGCTCACTTAGCCCACTCCTGTCATCATTTCACTTTATTTGAACAGCAATCAACCGATGAAGAGGGCTCAGGCTTCTAAAAAAAAAAGGGAAGAAAAGTACTTGTTACTCAACAGTTGTTGGACTCTGCCAGAAACACTGAGGGCACTTGCTAAGTAAAAATGATTTAGCAAGTGGAAGGGAGTTTTAAGTGCAATATCCACCCCTTTTTCCCTGAGAGTAGATGATGACTCAGACAGTGACCATATATCAGGATGTAAATGAGATTCTCTGGGGACTTCTTGCTGCCTTCCTCACTGGTGCAACATGGGGCTCAGTGTTGCACTGGCTGGGTTTTAGGAATGCAATGAAATGTGTGAAAAGGGTGTGGATGAGTTCCAGGCACATAGTAGGTGCTCAGTTAGCCCTCATGGGAGCCTACGGGGTGTATCCTTGATTGATATCCCTTTAGGGTCTTTTTTAAAAACTGTTGCAGAAGTACAACAGAGTGACATTTAGATGCTCCAAAAGGATCATGTAATTGGGCGTGCAGTTATATAGCGATCAGCAGTGTGTAGGATATTCTAACTTTCTAATTATACTTACAGCTAAAGTTACTATTCCTGTTTCCAAAAAGAAAAACAATACATTTAATAATATCTGCTCTATAAGGGACTCTTCATGCCTGGGTACAAAACTCACATGGCCAGGACAGCTAATTACTTCTGTAGATATTAAGCCAAATGTAAGATACTTCAGTTAGATTTCAACATTCACGTTCCTCTCAAATTTTGTTAGATGGAAGAATTACCGTCGGTTCAGTTCAGTTCAGTCTCTCAGTCGTGTCTGACTCTTTGCAACCCCATGAACAGCAGCACACCAGGCCTCCCTGTCCATCACCAACTCCCGGAGTCTACTCAAACTCACGTCCATCCAGTCGGTGATGCCATCCAGCCATCTCATCCTCTGTCGTCCCCTTCTCCTTCTGCCCCCAATCCCTCCCAGCATCAGAGTCTTTTCCAATGAGTCAATTCTTCGCATGAGGTGGCCAAAGTATTGGCGTTTCAGCTTTAGCATCATTCCTTCCAAAGAACACCCAGGACTGATCTCCTTTATTATTATTATTATTTTTTGATCTCCTTTAGAATGGACTGGTTGGATCTCCTTGCAGTCCAAGGGACTCTCAAGAGTCTTCTCCAACACCACAATTCAAAAGCATCAGTTCTTCGGCACTCAGCTGAAAAGCAGAGAATTACCTTGGGAGCACTTAAAAATTCAAATTCCCATGCTTCTTCCACAGACTCTGGTCTTATAGGTCTGGTTCTGGGATCTGTATCTTCAGCTGTTGCTGAGGACGTGGATACTCCCCTTTGAGGAACACTCAGGAAATCAACCCTGAATACACATTAGAAGGACTGATGCTAAAGCTGAAGCTCCAATACTTTGGCCACCTGATGCGAAGAGCTGACTCGTTAGGAAAGACCCTGATTGCTGGGAAAGACTGAAGGTGGGAGGAGAAGGGGCAACAGAGAATGAGATGATTGGACAGCATCACCGATTCAATGGACATGAGTTTGAGTAAACTCTGGGAGATGGTGAAGGACAGGGAAACCTAGCGTGCTGCAGTCTATGGGGTCACAAAGAGTTGGACAGACTGAGCAACTGAACAACAACCACTGGGCTCCCAAACCTGCTCTTCAGGCAAATCTCACGTGCTCATTGTTCCAATACGCCTCTTACCTCTCATAACATTCTTTTCCTCTGTGAAAACGTAAACTTCATCAAATGATATTCTTGTTAAAAAATAAAGTGATTCATTTTTGTGGGTTTCATGTTGTTCTGTAATTCTTCATACATTTAGGAGCAGCCTTCGTGACTTTAAATTCTTAGTTTAAAATGTGCATGCAAGTAAACGAATTTCTCATGGATAATTCAATTTCTGCCACTCACAGACTTGACCACAGTATTTCAGAAATGGAGGAAAATATACAGAGTTTCTTTAGGAAAGGAAAGCTTTTGGAATAATCTAGAATTTATGTGGGGCCATTTTGGGTTGTTAAAAAATGTTATATGTTGATTAAATTTAGTAATGTGACTTTTTTTTTCTTTCAAAAATCAAGTTTAATTTCACTTTGATGAAGGTCAATGGGAAGCTGAAAAACATGAAAGTAAAATTTGAAAGGAGGTTCTTTCTGCCAGAAAATACATGAGGTGTTTGTAATTGAAATGAGCCACCTGTTATATTTTACAATTTGAGAGAATTATAAAGCTGAGCTTCCTTAGACTTTCTAGAAGAAGTTGCTACTTGATTTCTAGAATATTCTGGACTGGCACTGTCCAATAGAACTTTGTGTAATCAAAACTATTCTGTATCTACACTGTGCAATATAGTAGCTACTAACCATACTTGTTCTTGAAGTGTGATACGGGCGCTGAATTTTTAATTTTACTTACTGTTAATAATTTAAATCTAAGTAGACCTATTGGCTAATAGCTGCTGAAATGGACAGCACAGGTCTAGGTAAATATACTCAGAATTCATCTACAGCCTTATATTGCGTTGGCCAGAACATTCATTATGGAAAAATGATATTATAGTATTTCCATTACGGAAAAACCCAAACGAACTTTTAGGCCAATCCAATACTTTAAAGTTACATATACTAAGAAAGTGTGAAAGAAAGTGGAAGTTGCTCAGTTGTGTCCAACTCTTTGTGACCCCGTGGACTATACAGTTCATGGAATTCTCCAGGCCAGAATACTGGAATGGGTAGCCTTTCCCTTCTCCAGGGGATCTTCCCAACCCAGGGATCAAACCCAGGTCTCCCGCATTGCAGGCGGATTCTTTGCCAGCTGAGCCGCAAGGGAAGCCCACACAAGGGAAGCCCACATATACTAAGCCCACACAAAATTCAAAGTTCTTTAAAAACTTCATGTTTAAAATATAATTAACTGGAATGCACGCATGTATGCTCAGTCGCGTCCGACACTTTGGACTGCAAGGACTGTTGCCCTGTCAGTCTCCTCTGTCCATGGAATTCTCCAGGCAAGAATACTGGAGTGGTTGCCATTTCCTACTTCAGGGGATCTTCTCATCTCAGGGATCAAACACGCTTTGCTTGCATCTCCGGCATTGGCAGGTGGATTCTTTACCAAGTGTGCCACCTGGGAAGTCCCAGTTAACTGGGATAGTGATTATTAAATGAATCATTCAAGAGGAGACACTTAGCCTTTAGGTCTTTATTTTCCTCAGTAGAATGAGAAGGAATGTGGCCCCATAACCTTTAAGGTTTCCCAGCTTTAATGCTTTATGATTTACATTTAGATTGTTTCTAAGTACTTAAAGTAAAGTACCTTCTTTACATTTCTTTTCCCCTCTGAAAATGTTCAGGCACATTGCCCACCCCACGTTAAGGCAGAACAGGGAGAAATCAAGAATACATTTTTCTTGACTTGCTGCTGTTTTCTGTCTACAGATTGTGTGTCAGGAAGATCCCCTGGATAAGGGAATGGTAACCAACTCCAGTATTCTTGCCTGGAGAATTCCAAGGACAGAGGATACTGGCGGGTTACAACCCCTGGGGTCGCATACTGTGGACTCAACTGATTGACTAACACTTTCCCTTTCACTTTTATCCAATAGGGCTGTTGTCCTCATAAGAAGAGATTAGGACCTAGACACACACCGTAGGAAGACCACAGGGAGAAGACAGTCATCTATAAGCCAGAGAGACCTCAGAAGAAATCAACCCTGCTAAAATATAGATCTTGGACTTCTAGCTTCCAGAATTGTGAGAATATAAGTGTTGTTTAAATTCTCCAGTCTGTGGTACTTTGTTCAGGCAGCCCTAGCAAATTAATATAAAGTTTAAACCACTATACGATATTTTTCATCAGATTACATATTATTTAAACCTTCTTTGGGCTTCCTTGGTGACTCAGAAGGTAAAGAATCTGCCTGCAATGTGGAAGATCTGAGTTTGATCCCTGGGTCAGGAAGATCCCCTGAAGAAGGGAATGGAAACCCACTCCCGTGTTCTTGTCTGGAGAATTCCATGGACAGAGAAGCCTGGTGGGCTACAGTCTATGGGGCCACAAAGAGTCATAAATGACTGAGTAACTAACACTTTCACAAACCTGCTTTATTTCTTTTTTTCCTTAAATGGTACAAGCAATATTGCCCATACAAATAAGCAAATCTTTAAATAGAGTGTTACAGTTTTTTAAAGATTTAAAGTCTGGTGTTTCTATTACTTATTCCTTATCTCCTGTTTTTGATAAATCTTGCTTGCCTTGCTTTACTGCTGAGATTTCACCTTCTTAGAATCTCTATTTCTTCTTTTTTTAATTGACACTTTTATTTTTAAAATATTTATTTATTTGGCTCTGTCAGGTCTTAATTGCGGCACACAGGATCTTCGATCTTTGTTGTGGCATGCGGAATCTAGTTCCCTGATCAAAGATCAAACTCAGTCCCCCTGCATTGGGAGCATGGAGTCTTAGCCACTGGACCACCAGGAAAGTCCTTCTATTTCTTTCATGCTTGTTCTAATTCTAATTAACTTCTAAGGTCTGGTTCAGGTGGTCTCTGAATTCAGCCTGAGCTGCCACTGTTCTAAACTTACATTGTATTTTGCATAGCACTCTATATAGTTTATTTACTTGAGTACAGTGTTTCTGTCTTGTTGATTTTAAAAAAATTGTTTCCCAGCACTGTGGGAACTCCCACAGTGATAAACTGATATTTAATAGGCACTACAGAAACATTTTTGGAAACAAACGTGTAATAGTATCGATTCTTTAGATCCAAAATTTCTGAATGGTTAACCTTTCTCATATTCTTCAAATAGTCAGTGTTCATTGAACATTTACTATATGGAAGGCACTGTAATTATTAACTGTTCACTCTACTTGGGCTGTACACAAAACTTTAGTTGACATATGTTTTCCTTTTTGCTGGATTGCTTGGTTGGGTAACCATTCAAGCATAAGAAGCATCACTTGATTGCACATTTAATACTTGATGTATTTAATACTGATTTAAACTGAGTTACTAGTGGGAGGAGTGAATAACTGAAATAGTTTTATTTGTACTGAAATAAGAAACACAAGCTGGAATCAAGATTGCCAGGAGAAATATCAATAACCCCAGATATGCAGATGACGCCACCCTTATGGAAGACAGTGAAGAGGAACTAAAAAGCCTCTTGATGAAAGTGAAAGTGGAGAATGAAAAAGTTGGCTTAAAGCTCAACATTCAGAAAACGAAGATCATGGCATCCGGTCCTATCACTTCATGGGAAATAGATGAGGAAACAGTGGAAACAGTGTCAGACTTTATTTTTCTGGGCTCCAAAATGACTGCAGATGGTGACTGAAGCCATGAAATTAAAAGACACTTACTCCTTGGAAGGAAAGTTATGTCCAACCTAGATAGCATATTCAAAAACAGAGACATTGCCAACAAAAGTCCGTCTAGTCAAGGCTATGGTTTTTCCTGTGGTCATGTATGGATTTGAGAGTTGGACTGTGAAGAAGGCTGAGCGCCGAAGAATTGGTGCTTTTGAACTATGATGTTGGAGAAGACTCTTGAGAGTCCCTTGGACTGCAAGGAGATCCAACCAGTCCATTCTGGAAGGAATGATGCTAAAGCTGAAACTCCAGTACTTTGGCCACCTCATGTGAAGAGTTGACTCATTGGAAAAGACTCTGATGCTGGGAGGGATTGGGGGCAGGAGGAGAAGGGGACAACAGAGGATAAGATGGCTAGATGGTATCACTGACTCGATGGATGTGAGTCTGAGTGAACTCCGGGAGTTGGTGATGGACAGGGAGGCCTGGCGTGCTGTGATTCATGGGGTCGCAAAGAGTTGGACACAACTGAGTGACTGAACTGAACTGAACTGAGTGTGCTCATAAATGTATCTTTCCCTTTAGTATTCATTATGGAAATAAGATATACAATAGTTGATTAAAATAAGTTCTAAGTTAGTTTGGAAAATCAGAATTTAATATCACTTCCAGGCAGGCTGAGTTCAGTCTATTAAAATTGGGTTTTATTTTATTTGCAAATGGCCATTTTGGCTTTATCATACATGCATAATGTTTCTGAGCTAAATGTTCTAAGAAATTTAATAGAAGAAATATTGTGTTGTATGTCATATTGAGTGACATATGCAGTAGTGATCTCTTTTAATTTAATAATGTATTCTTTTCTTATTTGACTTATACACATTGCTGGAAAGAAGAGCTCAAAGTGGGAGTAAAGGAAGGCTTGAGAAATAAGAGTGTGCAGTTTTTGTAAATTGAAAAGCATATGGGAATTCCCCCAGGAAATAAGATTAAAAACGAAAATTGGGAACAATAAAAGAGAAGAGCAAAACTCAGTCTCCCTGTTTGGTTCACATAGGGCATAAAGCCATAGAATTCATTTGCTTGAAATTCTGTTGATTTGGTATATAATTTAAAAAATCATGAGATATATCTATCTAATCATAGCCTCTGCATCTTCTCTCAACAAAAGGAGAAGAATATTCCTTATGTATTCAGTGTTAGGATCAGGGCAGAGTAATTTTGAATTTATTAACCATTTCTGTCTTCAGCATCACACATCAAGGCATATGAGTCTTAAGAGGACATCTAGTTCAGTTCTCTTAACAGATGAGAAAAAGGAGACTCAAAGGAGTTATAATTGCAACACACTGGACCTGGCAGGATGGTATGGTCATTAAGATCATGGTGGAGTCTGCCACACCTGAGCCCAAATTCAGACCAAATCATTACAAGTCATGAGTTTGGTCACCTGCCAGTATCTGCCCTAAATTGGGAAAAATATAACTTTCAAGAATGTACTCACGCATATGGAATATGCTTAGGACACAGATAGAAAGCCTTTACAATGTTGCCTAATGATCTCCCATCACTTCATGGCAAATAGATGGGGAAACTGAAAACAGTGGCTGACTTTATTTTTGTGGGCTCCAAAATCACTGCAGATGGTGACTGCAGCCATGAAATGAAAAGACGCTTACTCCTTGGGAGGAAAGTTTTCACCAACCTAGATAGCATATTCAAAAGCAGAGACATTACTTTGTCAACAAAGGTCCATCTAGTCAAGGCTATGGTTTTTCCAGTGGTCATGTATGGATGTGAGAGTTGGACTATAAAGAAAGCTGAGCACCGAGGAATTGATGCTTTTGAACTGTGGTGTTTGGAGAAGACTCTTGAGAGTCCCTTGGACTGCAAGGAGATCCAACCAGTCCATCCTGAAGGAGATCAGTCCTGGGTGTTCATTGGAAGGACTGATGTTGAAGCTGAAACTCCAATACTTTGGCCACCTGATGCGGAGAGCTGACTCATTTGAAAAGACCCTGATGCTGGGAAAGATTGAGGGCAGGAGGAGAAGGGGACAACAGAGGATGAGATAGTTGGATGGCATCACTGACTCAATGGACATGGGTTTGGGTGGACTCCAGGAGTTGGTGATGGACAGGGAGGCCTGGTGTGCTGCAGTTCATGGGGTTGCAAAGAGTCAGACATGACTGAGCGACTGAACTGAACTGAACTGAACTAATGATCTTACTTCTTGGCATTCTTGCCCTTGTGCAAACTCCTCCCCTTGCCCATGGACTGTGCCTAGTGACTTGCTTCTAACCAACATCTTATGGAAAAGGTGGTGGGATTGTTTAGTTGCTAAGTTATGTCCAACTCTTTGGGGACCCCATGGGCTGTTGCCCACCAGCCTCCTCTGCTCGTGGGATTTCCAAGGCAAGAATACAGGAGTGGGTTGCCATTTCCTTCTCCAGGGGATCATCCCGACCTAGGGATCAAACCCATCTCTCCTGCATTTGCAGGTGGGTTTCTTACCACTGAGCCACCAGGGAAGCCCCATTTCCATGGTTAGGTTATAGAATACTGTGGTTTCCATCTTGCTGGCAGACTTTCTCCTTTGTGGGTTTTTGATGGAATAAGAGGCATGTTACAGAGGCTCATGTAGCAAGGAACCCTCAGTTCAGCAGCCTTCAAGGAACTGAATTCTGCTAACAAGCACTGAGTGAGTTTGGAAGTGGATTGTTCCTCAGTTGAAGCTGATTTCAGCCTTGTGAGACGTCCTGAAGTAGAGGACCCATCTCAGTCATACTTGGACTCCTGACCCACAGAAACTGTGAGATAATGTGTGCTGTTTGAAGCCACTGAATTTTGGGGTAACTTGTTAAGCAGCAATAGATAAATAATACAAACAGTTCTTAACAAAGTAGTGAGGTATATGGTAAGGGCAGCTACTATTTTAGAAAGAGTTTAAAGAGATAGGAATGAAGAGCACTGAAGGGCCTTCCTGAGAGTCATGAGAAGCCCATTATAAACAGAGAGAATAGTATAAGCGCAGCCCCTAAAGTGAATCTTTGAGTGTTTGAAGAAAAGAAAGGATATAAGAATGACTGGGAAGATAGTTGTCATGGGCTTAGGAGCAAGTTAATGTAGTGTTTTATAGGTCATGGAAAGGATTTGGATGTTAAAAATAAACGTGTGATGGGAAATGGAATAATCTGGTTAATATTTCGGCTGTTGTGTGGAGAACTGAATGGGTGTGTATTTGTGGTGGTGGAATAGGAATATTAGCAGAGAGACTCATCTAGTAAGGAATCCAGACAAGAGACCATGGCAGCTGGGACTGTGGGTGGCACAGCGGTGAGGGTGGGAAAGTGTCGAGCATGTAGTTTGGAGGCTTCAGGGATAAATACGCTGATGGGCAGCTGGGTGTAAAGCGTCACAAGAAGAAAAGGAGTCAAGGATGACTCTAAGGTTTTTGGTCTGAGAAACTTGGCAAACAAGTCTACTGAGATAGAAAAGGTATAATGGAGAATCTTAGGTTTCTGAAGAAGATTATGAGCTCATAGATGCCAAGCAGATATCCAAGTGGAGAAACTGAGAAGGCAGATTTATATGGGTCTGGGATTTAGAGAGGTGGGGTGAGGGACATAGATTTGGGTGTCATCATGGGCCTAGAATGAGTGCAGACAGAGAAGAGACCTGAAGCGTGAACCCAGAGGCATTCCAGCATGGGGGTGTGGGCAAAAGGAGGAGGAGTCAGTGAAGGATACTTGCGAAGAGCAGCCTCAGAGGTCACAGGAAAGCCAGGGGGTATGTTTTCCCAGAGGCCTAAGATAGCTGTTCTGTTGTTCTCAATTTTCTAGGTCAATGATTCTAACTTGAGTGTACATCGCAATCACCTAGAGGGCTTTTCTTTCTTTCTTTTTCTAAAAAGAACTTACTTTATTTTTTTAGAATATTATTGATTTGTTTATTTATTTTTGGCCATGCAGCATATGGGGTTTTAGTTCCCCAACCAGGGATCGAACCCATGCCCCCTGCAGTAGAAGGGTGGAGTCTCAACCACTGGACCAAGAGGGAAGCCCCTGGAGGGTATTTTAAATCCCAGAGTGCTAGCTGCCTCCTCCCAGAGTTTCTGACTCAGTAGGTCCTGAGTATGATCCAAGAATTTGTATTTGGAAAAAGCTCTCAGGGGATGCTCAGGCCACTTATTCAGGCACCAAATTATGAGGCCACTGTTATTAATCAAAAGTTATCTAACTATGGTCCATGGTATATTTGTGATCCATTTAATACTTTGTTGATTTTTAGAAAGTTAAAGTTATTGTGCTAGGCACAATAGGATTCAGTATCAAGTAGAGGAATTACATATAAACATTTTATTTACAGTGCAACGTGGTAAGTACAACGTGAGAGGCATGAACAAGGCAGAGTGGTGATGTGGTGGTAAAGGAGTCAGAGAACGTTTAAGATACAGACTTTGGGAGAGCAGGTAATGTTTTATCTTAGTTATGAGTAAGGGTTAGGTAGTCATGGGGGGAAATGCATTCCAGGGATTAGTATGCATAATGGGGAGGCATGAATAGACATGGTGTGTTCATGCGGTGCTAGTGGTAAAGAACCTGCCTGCCAATGCAGGAGACATAAGAGATGCAGGTTCCATCCCTGGGTTGGGACGATCTCCTGGAGCAGGGCATGGCAAGTCACTCCAGTATTCTTGCCTGGAGAATCCCATGGACAGAGGATCCTGGCAGCCTATAGTCCATGGGCTCGCAGAGTCAGACACGACTGAAGCGACTTAGCACACAGCACACACGTTCATGAGATTTAGGGCATTGTGAGAAATCTAATGTAGTGGTTTTTAGAGATTGGAAGGGCAGTAAAAGGGGATGAGGTTAAATTTAGGCAGATGTCAAGATGTGGTCCGGTGGTAAAGACTCTGAGCTTCCACTGCAGAGGACATGGGTTTGACCCCTGCTTGGGGAGGTTCTGCATGCCTCACCAAGTGGCCACCACCCCCCAAAAAAGATAGACTTGGGCAGATATGTTATCATTTGTATTTGTTCTATTGTTTAACTTCTTCTCAACATTCAATTAAGTTTGAAGTTTATATAAACAACAATATTTATTTGAAAACCAATACGGCTTAAACCATGAGGGCTGTCCCAATCAGAGATTTTAAAAACTCAAGCAGTTAAAGTGATTTCCTTCAGAAGTGACCTAAAAAGCAACACAAACATACCATATGATCCAATTTATAGGAAATATCTAGAATAGGTAAACACAGAGAAACAGAAAGACAAAAAGCTATTGCCAGAGGCAGGGGAGGTGGGGACTAGAAAGTGACTGTGTAAACGGGTACAGGATCTCCTTCAGGGTTGAAGAAATTAAAAAAAAATCTTTATCTTATATTGGAGTATAGTTGATTTACAGTGCTGTGTTACGATGAAAATATTTTGCAACTAGGTAGAGGTGATTGTCTCACACCATTGTGAATATACTAAATGCTAAGTGCTACTACATTACTCTTTAAAATGATTAATTTTGTGTTATGGGGATTTCATCTCAATTAAAAATTTATTGGCTCAATAATACAAAATTTAAATACAATATTCAAAAATAATGTGCTGTCAAGAATGCAGATTGGGACTGTTTCTAATTTTCACATATATCTAGAGAGAAATGTCAGGCAACTTGATCTAACAATATAAAGGTTGTTCATCATTAACCTGGTTGAACATTAGAAAAGGAGTTTTTGATGAATAAAACAAAGCAACTGACACAAGTTTCAGAAGCTTATATAATTTAAATGATGACAATGTTTCTCTTTTTTTTGATGACATTTACTGACTGAAAAGTCTGTATCTTTATCTTAAGGATTAATGTCTCAAAATGGCATTGCATCATTGAAGGTACTGTTTTCCTTGTGATTCATAACTGCAAAAAATTCAGTTCAATACTGGAAATTATAAATTGATTAAAGTCAGATTATCTGAGCATATAAATAACTTCCTGAAGGAAATCATTCATTTGGCTAAGATATTATTATAAATTGAAAAATTACAGTGTTTTAAAATTATGGACAAAATGTCCATAAATTTATCCTGTACTAGAACAACTACTATTATTTTCTGTATTCCTTTACAGTTTTTAAAAATAGGATTCTTTTAAAAAGGATCTTATTTTTGGTCCTCAGAGGCAGAGACCTGAGTTTATTATACTTCTTGTCGTAATGAAGTACATCAATGATCTGTTCAAGGCCTTTCTCATTTTCTTTTCTTTTTCTTCTTCATTTCATCCCTACTCCAATTTCAATCCCCTTAGTCATTCTATTCTTTAATCTATGTTCTTTGAGTTGTATACAAACACACATTTTTGGGAATATCTATTGTGTTGTTTTGTTTATCTGTGCTTTTATTTTATATAAATAGTATCATTCAGATCTCATCCATTCCCCCAACTCTATTTTTAAGGGGCTGTCTTCATAGCATTACCCTTTCTGTTTTTCAACTCCCCCTTTGAGTTTTTTATTTCAATGATTATATTTTTCGTATGCAGAATCTCCAGATTCTAGCTCCTTATCTCACATGCTAGTACAGTAATGCTTAAATTCTCCAAGCCAGGCTTCAGCAATACGTGAACTGTGAACTTCCAGATGTTTAAGCTGGTTTTAGAAAAGGCAGAGGAACCAGAGATCAAATTGCCAACATCTGCTGGATCATGGAAAAAGCAAGAGAGTTCCAGAAAAACATCTATTTCTGCTTTATTGACTATGCCAAAGCATTTGACTGTGTGGATCACAATAAACTGTGGAAAATTCTGAAAGAGATGGGAATACCAGACCACCTGACCTGACTCTTCAGAAACCTCTATGCAGGTCAGGAAGCAACAGTTAGAACTGGACATGGAACAACAGACTGGTTCCAAATAGGAAAAGGAGTCCATCAAGGCTGTATATTGTCACCCTGCTTATTTAACTTCTATGCAGAGTACATCATGAGAAACACTGGGCTGGAAGAAGCACAAGCTGGAATCAAGATTGCTGGGAGAAATATCAATAACCTCAGATATGCAGATGATACCACCCTTATGGCAGAAAGTGAAGAGGAACTAAAAAGCCTCTTGATGAAAGTGAAAGAGGAGAGTGAAAAAGTTGGCTTAAAGCTCAACATTCAGAAAACAAAGATCATGGCATCCGGTCCCATCACTTCATGGGAAATAGATGGGGAAACAGTGGAAACAGTGTCAGACTTCATTTTTTGGGGCTCCAAAATCACTGCAGATGGTGATTGCAGCCATGAAATTAAAAGACGCATATTCCTTGGAAGGAAAGTTATGACCAACCTAGATAGCGTATTAAAAAGCAGAGACATCACTTTGCCAACAAAGGTCCGTCTAGTCAAGGCTACAGTTTTTCCAGTACTCATGTATGGATGGGAGAGTTGGACTGTGAAGAAAAGCTGAGCGCCAAAGAATTGATGCTTTTGAACTGTGGTGTTGGAGAAGACTCTTGAGAGTCCCTTGGACTGCAAGGAGATCCAACCAGTCCATTCTAAAGGAGATCAGTCCTGGGTGTTCATTGGAAGGACTTGCGGGGAGCTGCCCGTTAGAATGGGGTCCTTTGTCTGAAGGACACAGCTCTGGGAGCTGCCTCAGTCCTTGAGGGTTTGCTTGCAAACATAGCTCTCTGTCCCGCCACCCCAGAGGTTAGGCGCTTATTTACTGCAGACACCTGGAGTTCTGGACAAACTTCTCACGCACAGGGAAATGTTATCTGGTGTAAGAAATAATAACAGGGTGCCATTCCCACGCTCTCAAGATTTCTTGTGACTTTTTGTAAGATGTATAGGTCAACCAAGAAAAAATTAACTGTCTTGTCTTTCTCACGCTCTCCTGTATAAATATAAGATGCTGAATAAAGTCGTGGTCAGACCGCTTCCCTTTGTGGAGACGTGCCTGAACCTCTCGACCCCATCTTTGTTGTAGTATTCTTTTGCTGTAGTATTCTTTCTCAGCCGCGCCGTGCACGTTCTTGGGACCTGATTGACTTTGCCGGCTGGCTCCGGCAAGGACTGATGCTAAAGCTGAAACTCCAGTACTTTGGCCACCTCATGCGAAGAGTTGACTCACCGGAAAAGACTCTGATGCTGGGAGGGATTGGGGGCAGGAGGAGAAGGGGACGACAGAGGATGAGATGGCTGGATGGCATCACCGACTGGATGGACGTGAGTTTGAGTAGACTCTGGGAGTTGGTGATGGACAGGGAGGCCTGACGTGCTGCACTTCATGGGGTTGCAAAGAGTTGGACACGACTGAGCGACTGAACTGAATTGATGATTCTGTTCCTGGTTCCTGTTTAACATTCTGTTGTTTCTTTGAGGATACCTATTTTCTTTAAATTTTTTTAACTTAAAATCTTGATTTTAGCCAATCCATTAATTTGGCTTCTTCTACTACAGAGTGTTGAGTTTGTTGTCTTTCTACTACAGAACTTGTATTCCTCTAGCTGAATTTAGGGAGTAGGTTCCAAGGAAATCAGATGTTACCAGTGGTAAATCTGATATTACCACTTGGACTAAACCACACCCTTTTTACATTCCTTCCTCCCCCACACCTGACACCCCACACTTGATAGGGCCTGACCTCCCAGTGACCCACTCTCTCTCCCCTTCAGGGCACAGTTCTTTCCCAATGATTGCTTGTCTTGGATGAAATCACCTAGACCAGTGATTCTATAACTTTAGTGTGCATCAAAATCATCAGGCATGCTTGTTAAAACATAGAATGCTGCGCCCCCCACTCCCTAGACTTTCTGATATGTTAAGTTTGCGATGGAGAAGAGTATTTACATTTCAAAGAAGTTACCAGTTGATGCTGATACTGCTAATCAAGAACCCTGTTTTGAGAACTATGGACTTAGCACAATGGAAGGAGAAGAATGTACACAAATAATTAGGGGTTAATCCACCTGTCTCTGGGCTTCCCTGGTGACTCAGTGGTAAAGAATCTACCTGCAATGAAGAAGACGTGGGTTCGATTCCTGAGTCAAGAAGATTCCCCTGGAGAAGAAAATGGCAATCCAGTCCAATCTTCTTGTCTGGAGAAACCCACGGACAGAGGAGGCTGGAGGACGACAGTCCATGGGGCCACAAAAGAGTCAGATACAACTTGGCGACTAAACAACCACCACATAACTGCGCCTCTTGTTTTCTGCCCTTCCTCACTAGTTCCAGGGTCCATGCTTGCCTGGATATTACCCTGAAGCCTCTATTTAGCCCTGGCTGGTCCTGGCTGGTCCTCCTGCTATTATGCTGCCTATGATCCAGGACTGTGTGAGGTAGGATCAAAGATTGAACAAGGAAGTTCTCCTCAGTCTGTTCCCACAATCGTGGTTTTGGAGGCTCTTCTGTTCTAGGCTGCCCATGTCTCTTCCCTCATTACTTCCGTCTGACTGGGACCCAACCAACTTGTCTCCTTAGAGGTTTCTGATGGTTATATGCTAAAATTTATTTATTTCTTTATTTACTTTTGGCTAATAAAAACTGTATTTATTTAGGGTATATAGCATGATGTTTTGATATAGGCATACATTGTAAAATGATACCACAATCACATTAATTAACATATGCATCATCTTCCATAGTTGCTATTTTCTGTGTTGAGAACACTTGAGATTTACTCTCTTAGCAAATTTCAAGTACACAATACATTGTTATTACAGTCACCATGTTGTATATTCGATCTCCAAACTTCTTTACCTTACAACTGAAAGCTTGTATGTTTTCATCAGTATCTCCTCTTTTCCCCTCTGCCCTCCAACCTCTGGTAACCACCTTTCTGCTCTCTCCTATTGTGAGTCTTTTTTGGTTCCATATGAGTTTTAGGAATTTCTTTTTCTATAAAAATTCCATTAGAATATTGATAGGGGTTTCAGTTGAATCTATAGATCATTTTGGATAGAACAGACATTTTGACAATATTAAATCTTCCAATCAATGAACATGGGCTATCTTTCCATTTATTTGTGTTTTCTTTGATTTCTTCCATCAGTGTTTTATAGTTTTTAATTTTTCATGTCCTTGCTTAAATTTATGTATAAATATTTTTTGTTGTTATTGTAAATGGGACTGTTTTCTTTATTCTTATTTTTTTGGGGATTTTGTTTGTTATTGGTGTATATAAACACAACTGATTTTTTTTTTTTGGTCGTGTTGTTCTTTGTTGTTGTGTGAGTTTTCTCTAGTTGCAGTTCGCAGGGGCTGCTCTTTGTTGCCTTGGGTGGGCTTCTCATTGCGATGGCTTCTCTTGTCGTGACGCACGGGCTCCAGGTGCTCAGGCCTCCGTAGCTGCAGCACGTGGGCTCGGTAGTTGCAGTTTCCAGGCTCTAGGGCATGGACTCAGTAGTTGTGGCATGTGGGCTTAGTTGCTCCATAGCATGTGGGATCTTCCTCGACCAGGGATTGAACCTGTGTCCCCTGCATTGGCAGGTGGGCTCTTAACCACTGAACAACCAGGGAAGTCCCAGACTTTACTGAATGTATCCTAGACCTTACTGAATGCTTTTATTAATTTTAACAGTTATTTGGTGTGTAAGATGATATCATCTGCACAGTTTCATGTTCCTGGATCCACCCATCTCCTGCTTCTTTCTGCAGCTTCTCTAGGGTCAAGCACAGGTGCAGAGCCAACATCTCGTGGTAGCTTGCCGTCTTGTCTGACCTTCTAATATTTTTGTGTATATTTTAAAAATATGACAAACCTATAGTTTTATAAAGTTTTACTGTCTACCTAGCACCAGTCATTGCTATTTTAAGGTTTATGGGTATGACACATAATGAATGTAACAATTTCAGAATACTATAATATTACATTTCTTGGATAAACTGTCATTTATTAATTACCCCCTAATGTTGGACATTTGGAATGCTTTCCGTTGTCCCAACATGAGTTGTAGCATTAATTGTATTAAATTTTCATACCGACAAAAGTATTTTTGGATATTTTCCTTTTGTTGTTGTTGTTTCCGTGTGTTGTGAAAGAGTTAAGGCAGCTTTCAGAGTGCTTTAAGTTCTGGGAGAATCTGCCTCTTTGTGTCTGACTCATTTTCTGAGTGGGTGGTGTACTGCTTTAACCTTGTCACTGACAGGGAAGTTCAGATTTCATCCTGCAAAAGAGGTCTGTCCTTGCAGTTCTCTTCACTGAAGTGTTTGCCTTTCTGCAATGATTGTACACATTCTTCCATCAATACACCAGTACTTGCTAGTGTCAGTTCTCCTTTTGAATTGAAATTGCAATTTCCTTTGTTCATCTGGGCTATTTTTAAACTGGCAGCTCTTATTTAAAAGCCATAGATTGTGTTCCAGATTAACCCCTGTCCACATTTGGTCATGATGATTAAGCCACTGAGGGTAATCAAAATAATCAAATGAAGGAAAAGCACTTCTTTTCTAACTTCTCTGGCTAAAATGAATGTTCAGATAATGTGACTTTAGTTTTTATATAAATCCATAGCATTTTTGTAAGCAGCTTCTGAAAATAGATTAATGAATCATCATGGGAGAAGACTTGAGAATCTTTGATTTAAAAGGAACGTTAGCAGTCATTTAAGACAGTCTACCACACAAAAGCAAAACTCATCTACAGAGTGCCTGATAGTCCATCTGTTTTGATGGTCTATCAGACCCCTATTAAACCCCTTCCATGGGGCTTCCCTGGTGGTTCAGACAGTAAGGAATCTGCCTGCAATGCAGGAGACTGGGATTCAATCCCTGGGTCAGGAAGATCCCCTGAAGAAGGAAATGGCAACCCACTCCAGTATTCTTGCCTGGAGAATTCCATGGACAGAGGAGCCTGGTGGGGTACACTCGATGGGGTTACGAAGAGTCAGACATGACTGAGAGACTTTTACTCACTCATCCATTCATGGCTAGAAGATAACCACCTCATCAATCAGCTCATTTATTTTTGGATAGCTTTAATGAAAAGTTCTCCTTTTAGAACAGTGTGGAGATTCCTTAAAAAACTGGAAATAGAACTGCCTTATGATCCAGCAATCCCACTGCTGGGCATACACACTGAGGAAACCAGAAGGGAAAGAGACACGTGAACCCCAATGTTCATCGCAGCACTGTTTATAATAGCCAGGACATGGAAGCAACCTAGATGCCCATCAGCAGATGAATGGATAAGAAAGCTGTGGTACATATACACAATGGAGTATTACTCAGCCATTAAAAAGAATTCATTTGAATCAGTTCTAATGAGGTGGATGAAACTGGAGCCTATTATACAGAGTGAAGTAAGCCAGAAGGAAAAACAACAATACAGTATACTAACGCATATATATGAAATTTAGAAAGATGATAACAATAACCCTGTGTAAGAGACAGCAAAAGAGACACTGATGTATGGAACAGTCTTATGGACTCTGTGGGAGAGGGAGAGGGTGGGAAGATTTGGGAGAATGGCATTAAAACATGTAAAATATCATGTATGAAATGAGATGCCAGTCCAGGTTCAATGCATGATACTGGATGCTTGGGGCTAGTGCACTGGGACGACCCAGAGGGATGGTATGGGGAGGGAGGAGGGAGGAGGGTTCAGGATGGGGAGCACATGTATACCTGTGATGGATTCATTTTGATATTTGGCAAAAGTAATACAATTATGTAAAGTTAAAAAAAAAAAAGTTCTCCTTTTATTTTTTTTCTTGGATTGAAATCTGTCTTTTTAACATCTATGTAAAGATATGCTGACTTCCCTTTGTGCCACAGGGAAAAAGGTGTATTTCTTCTTATCATAGTCTTCTGAATATTTGAAGACATCTGTATGGTTTCCCCTAAGTGTTCTTTTTTAGAATAAATGTCCTTGGGCCATTCAGGCTTTTTCCCCTCCTTAAAATGATGATATCTGTATCACTAATCATCTCAAATACTTTCCTGGATATTTTTCAATTTATTCATGTTCTTAAAATAAGGGTTGTAGGGCAGAAAACAGTGGCTCACAGATGTAGTGGAATCACTTTACATTCCTGTGATCTTGATTTGGGATGTTTTGCTTTACAAATATCTGTTAGAGACTTCCTCCAAAGTTCATTATGTAGGATTTCCCTGTGATATACCTATAGGTACATATTGTTTTCAATAGTCTTATTCTAGAACATAGTCTCCAAGAGATGGCAACCGTACTCCTGATAATTAGGTGTAAAAGTGATAATCATTAAGCTCTTTCATAAGGGCTATCGCATAAAGCCACATTGCTTTCAAAAGGAAATACGATTTGTAGAAAAAGATGAAAACATTATCCTTTACACCTGAGAGCTCATCTTTAATCACAGCTTGAATTTCATGGCCCATGATGGGAGAAAATAAAATAAGAATGTGTCACTACACTACAACTAGCAATAGACAATGCTTTGTGCTACACCTGGAAGATTTGTGCTCTAATTATTTGTAAGGCATGTTAGACTTGGACTAAAAGGGATCTTACACGTCATACCCTCCTAATTGTATTATACAAGTGACTGATCACTCATAGATCTCAACTATCTGGGAATCATTGTATTTTGATAGATTATTTGAGAGGTAATTGTACTCTTTTGTTTTCTTTACTTTTTGTTTTTTTAGTTCCTGCTCTACACAAAAAAATGTTTTGATCATTTGGAACATCTTGATTAGATTAAATCAATCTATCTATTTAATAGAAAACAAAATCAGTTAATGTTTAATGATATTTATTATTTGTTAGCCACGTCACCCTCTCTCTCTCTTTCTCTCTCTCTCTCTCTCTATATATAAAATGTGTATGTGTGCTCAGTCACTCAGTTGTGTCTGACTCTTTGAGACCTTATGGACTGTAGCCTGCCAGTTTCCTTTGTTCATGGTATTTTCCAGGCATGAATACAGGAGGGGGTTGCCATTTCCTCCTGCAGGGAATCTGCCCAATCCAGGGACTGGACCCGAGTCTCTTGCTTCTCCTGCATTGGCAGGGTGATTCTTTACCACTGTGCCACCTAGGAAGCCTATATAATACACACACACACACACACACACACACACACACACAGTATGTTATATATAACATATATATATATATATATATCCATCCCACATTCTGATCAAAGAACTAGATATCATTAGTGCTAAAATCATCCTTCCTTCAATCTGTACACCTCTTGATTCAGCCCTGTTCCCAAAAACTGCCCAGTCCAAAATGCAATCTGAGCCTTTGTTATAATCATTCCTTTACTTTTATGTTTTTACTATCTCAGTATGTATCCATAGACAATACTTTGCCTTAGTTTTGCCTAATTTGAGCCTTGGTATAAATACCCTCATATTTTATATATTTTCCTATTGCTTACTGCTTTCGTTCAACACTATGTAATACATCCATATGGATATATGAAGCATGTTTCATTTATTTTTACCACTGTATGTTAAAAACATGTACTGCTGTATGTATTACAAATTATTTGTTCAACAACTTACTATTGGTATTTAATCAGGTTATTTCTGGGCTTCCCAGGTGGCACTAGTGGTAAAGAACCAGCCTGCCAATGCAGGAGACATAAAGAGATGCAGGTTAGATCCCTGGGTGGGGAAGATCCCCTGGAGGAGGTCACGGCAACACACTCCAGTATTCTTGCTTGGAGAATTCCATAGATGGAGGAGCCTGGTGGGATATAGTCCATGGGGTCACAAACAGACACGACTGAACGACTTTTACTCACTCACCATTCATGGCTAGAATATAACCACCTCATCAATCAGCTCATTTATTTTTGGATAGCTTTAATGAAAAGTTCACCTTTTATTTATTTTTTCTTGAATTGAAACCTGTCTTTTTAACATCTATGTAAAGATACACAATGGCACCCAACTCCAGTACTCTTGACTGGAAAATCCCTTGGATGGAGGAGCCTGGAAGGCTGCAGTCCACGGGGTCGCTGAGGGTCGGACACGACTGAGCGACTTCACTTTCACTTTTTACTTTCATGCATTGGAGAAGGAAATGGCAGCCCACTCCAGTGTTCTTGCCTGGAGAATCCCAGGGACAGGAGAGCCTGGTGGGCTGCTGTCTATGGGGTCGCACAGAGTCGGACATGACTGAAGTGACTTAGCAGCAGCAAAGATACACTGACTTCCCTTTGTGCCATACAGAGGAAGGTGTGTTTCTCCTTATCATAGTCTTCTGAATATTTGAAGACATCTTATGGTTTCCCCTAAGTGTTCTCTCACAAAGAGTTGGACATGACTGAAGTGACTTAGCACAGTATTTTGGGGTTTCCCGAGTGGCTCTGATGGTAAAGAATCTGCCCACAGTTTGGGAGACCTGGGTTGGATCCTTGGGTCAGGAAGGTCCCTGGAGAAGGGAATGACAATCTACTCCAGTATTCTTGCCTAAGGAAACCCCATGGACAGAGGAGCCTGGTGGGCTACCGTCCATAGAGTTGCAAAGAGTCAGACACAACTGAGTGACTAACACACACACTCTCTCCATGAGGTGTTAGAATTTTCTCCTTTTTCTTAGGGTTATGGACTTTTCAAATCTCCCAGGGTTATATCTGGTCCTGAGTTACCTGTCTGAGGGAGCAGCTGAGTCAGCCTTCTTGGCCAGAGTGTACCCAGCTGATGCCAATTATGCAGAGTCAAACCAGGTGTGTTAACAAAGTAATAGACCAGAGGCTTTGAGAGCCTAGCATGTGGGACCCAAGCCTGGGGTACCAGCAGGTTGAGCAGGAGTATGCTCTAGAGGTTGGGACATACTGGTGAGTTCAAATGTATGGTCCAGAGGAGACTCTCCTTTACATCCATCTCAAGAAGGGGATTTAATGCTGTTCAGCTGTGGACTTCACGAGTTTTAGTCCAGGCTTCACAGAATTGTTTCTGACTGCTCCCTGGCTTCATTGGGAACAGCTGTGCAGAGTTGCCTTATATCAAGAAGCCTGCTGGGAAACTTATCCAAATGTCCTCCAAGGAAGACAGAGTTGTGGTAAGTAACTGGTTACATGGGCCTAATCAATAGTGTTGGAGTAGAACACAGCCAGGAGCCAGCTGACTTTTATGTTCATTCAGAGAGAATGGATCGTTCCTAGGAATTTTTCAGACTGGAAATGTTTAACTTGGAGAAAATCCTTCTGTCTTAATTTATGCTTGCCTTTGTTTTCAGAGCTGACAAACTTGGGAGTTTGGGAGATGTCTTTAAGCCTATTTGTGAGCTTTGTCCAATCCTGGTTGATGTAGGCCTATTATCTTGGGACAACAGGCTTCCCAAAGTCATCCTAGGAGGGTTTCTGGGGGTTGTTGTCATCTGAGGTCAATAGGTGTAGTTAGAGGTTAAGAGGAAAGGAGAAAAGGCCAGTAATGACTTCAGTCCACGCCTATTGGTATCTGCCTTTCAAATCGAATCCATGTCTTCGAAAATAGTATAATAAATTTGGAGGCTTAGATTCTTTTTTCTCTCCCTATCTTGAGCTATCTGGCTTCTGACTCTTAGGCTTGATGTTATTGTTTCATCATTAAGTCATGTCTGACTCTTTTGAGACCCAGTGGGGTGTAGCCCACCAGGCTCCTCTGTCCTCAGAATTTCCCAGGCAAAAATACTGCAGTGGGTTGCCATTTTCTTCTCCTGGGGACCTTCCCAACACAGGAACTGAAACCAATTATATCTTACGTCTCCTACACTGGCAGATAGGTTTTTTACCACTGAGCCTCCTGGGAAGCCCCTTAGACTTGATTGGGAGTGAAATTTCCTTTAGAAAAAGTGTGCGTGTGTGTGTCTTTGAATCTAACCTAGATCCTTCTCCTCCAGGTTGTTTTCTCAGTACCTTCTCCCTTCACTCAGCTTTCTCAAGACTGAGATAAGGCTGGGCTAACCATTATGTACCATTCCAGGAAAAGCCTCGTGTTGATTGATGGAGATTTTGCTT
Source organism: Bos taurus (assembly GCF_002263795.3). Lineage (NCBI taxonomy): Eukaryota > Metazoa > Chordata > Mammalia > Artiodactyla > Bovidae > Bos > Bos taurus. The sequence goes on along the minus strand of NC_037341.1, from coordinate 54,627,974 downwards.
TGGAGATTTGAAAATTCTAGCGACTGCTCGTTCAATTTCTCTATTTTGGCTGCTTCCTTGTTTTCCTGCCCAAATTCCTTCTCTTACTCTGCCCCCATCCTTCTTTCTCTCAAATTTTCACATCCTACTAACCAACAGATCATAGGTATTTTGTACGCTGTTCTAGCTCTATGTATACTCTGTGTGTTCAATGAGTCTTATGTATTTGACATTTAATGATATTTATTCTGGTTACTGAATCAAAGTTTTAAAGTATTTGCTTAATTACTATTTTTTTTTTTTTTACTTTTTAAAAATGCTAGTCATACGAAAATGTAGATTCATAAATTGTACCAACTAAGAAGTTGCATTAGAATGACTGATTATAGCAGTATTGAGGAACTTTGGGGGAGAAAACCCCAGTCATTATCACATGAATCTCTTAAAATTTACATGTTAGATTTTAGTTTTTGAAGATGTAATTTTCCACTTTATATTTTATTTCATATTCCACTTTTTCCAAGTAATTATTTTTATAAATCTATAATTATTATATTAATGGACACAATGACTTTCTGTCATATATATAGACATGTATGAGCAATTAATTGATGACATACTATTTTGATTAATTTTAATTCCATCCCTCCCTCCGTCCCTTCCTTTTCTCTCCCTCTCTCCCTTCCTTTTTTCCTTTCCTTTATTAGATATACATTTGGAACAGACCTCTTATTAATGTAGCTTTTTGCTTTTGTTAAATTTCCTTAGGCATCATTCCTATGAATAAAGTTGCTGGCTAAAGAATATGAACATAAATGGTTTTTACAAACTTAAAAGTATTTTCAAAGCTTTTAATGCTTCCAGTTATGTAAAGTCTATATAAAGTTTCACCATGACTTTGAACATCATGTATTATAATTTACAAAATGCTTTCTTCCTTTGATGTAATTATTGTTTGTTGTTTGTTTTAAATTGCTTTTTCTTTAGTATGAGAAAGCAGGACATTTTCTGTTTTGTGTTTGCTCTTTGTATTTTCTTTTATATGAACTCTGTTTGTGTCATAAGATATATTTCTCTTATCCATCCTGAGAGTCTAAAAGCAAATTCTGCTGAGAGATAAGGAATTTTATAATTTTTTGCATTGAATATTATTTAACATATTTTATTTAAGTATTAATCTATTTAAATATATTTATACTACAAATACTTTCACTAAGTAGAATCTAGGTTGAAGTCTCCAAAAAAATATCCACAACCTTTTGATTATAAATTTACATTATAAAAATGGTAACATTTCTTATCTCAGTATTTAAATTAATTTTAACTAATTTAATTAAATTTAATTTTGATATGGAATTTAAAATTCTTTATTGCAGTTATGGAGATTACATTGTATTTTATTTCACTCAGGCATGTATTTTAAACAGTATAATGGAGTGTTCTGATACATTATAATCATTGAATTGGAAATGGATAATTGAGGAACTGACTTTTGAAATAGGCTTCATTTACTTACTGTTTTTTACTGAGCATCCTCTTGAACTAGGTATTGTTTGGTACTAAGAACCAAATGGTAAATTAATTTCAGCCTTTCTCTGAGAGAACTTTGTGGTCCAATGTGGAAGCAAGAATGATAGATGATTATAATGGATGTGCTACGGTAGGAGAGATACAGCCAAGAAAAATTCACAACCATTTGAGTCCCAGAAACCCAAAGGAGGCCAGTTCCTCTGGGGAGGGGAGGCATCTAACTGAACTTTAGACAAAGTAGTATTTAAACTGAGGTCTGAAGGTATTGCCTCCTTCATACAAAGGACCTTACACATCCCCACTGTGTTGCTCTGGTGACTATTACTGTTACCGTCCTCGGTCTCTGTGTTGTCGTTCAGTCGCTCAGTCATGTCTGCCTCTTCGCGACCCTGTGGACTGCAGCACTCCAGGATTCCCTCTACTTCACCATCTCCCCCGGAGCTTCTGCAAACTCGTGTTCACTGAGTTGATGATGCCATCCAACCATCTTCTCCTCCGTCATCCCCTTCTCCTCCTGACTCTGTGAGTGAGTACTAATATATAGTTTTTGTCTTTTTCTCAGAAGACACAAATCGGTGTTGTGGGAAGAGTCCAGCCCTATGGAGAGCAGCCAGGTAGAAGCCCTGAAGGCCAGACTCCTCTACCAGGATGTGTGCAGGGCAGCTCAGTGTCTCGACCATTTCCTTCTAAAAGGAAATGCCCACGAAGAGCTTTTCAAGCCTCATGTCCTGGCCCTCAGGGATATGGTCCAGCAAGTCTGCATTAAACTCATGTTTCTGCACCCAGTGGAATATGGGAGGAAAGCAGAAGAGCTGCTCTGGAGGAAAACGTACTCTGACGTGGTTCTGCTGCTGCTGAAGCCCAACAGAAAAAACACGGACTCCTCTGAGGAACAGTGGGAAGGCCCCCTGTGGGCGCATCTAAAGGGTGGCCTCAGGTTCTATGAACACCTTTTCCTGTTCCTGCAGGAGCACTACCAGCTGGGCTTGTGGAGCTATATCGACTGGCCTCACAGTGCCATCCACTTCATCGGCTGCAAAAGAGCAGGTCCTGCATCAGAGGAAGAGGTGGACTGGGCACGGATGGCCTGCCACCGCTGCCTGCTGTACTTGGGAGACTTGTTCCGCTTTCAGAATGAGTTCCTGGCCCTGCACACCAAGGACCTGGCAGAGAGGTGTTATTACCGAGCCCTGTCAGTGGCACCACACATGGGCATGCCCTTCAACCAGCTGGGAACTCTCACGGGGAGCAAGTACTATGGTGTGGAAGCCACATACTTCTACCAGCGCTGCCTCCACTCGGAAGTGCCTTTTAAAGGGGCATCTTGGAACCTCAAACAACTCTACCATCATGCGGGAAAAAGATATAGCCGGCTGAAGAGGAACCAGGGGAAGAAGCTCTCTCTCAGCCAGAGGCGGTGTTGGGATAACAAAAGGTTACTGGTTAGTTTCCTCTACCTTCAGAGCCTCTTGCAGCCTCAGAGGAAATTCAGAGCCACCAGGCTCATGGCCTTGTGCCAGCTGGTTCTGGAAGACTTCCGTCTTTGTCTTTCCTATCGGCCCTGCCCATCCAACCAGAGCCAGGCCTCCAGAGAGAGAAAGCCCGCAAGAGGCTACCAGTTCCTCCCCGACCTCCTCATCTTCCACATGGTGGTCCTCTGCCTCATGAGCGTGCACAGCCTGAGGACAGCAGGCTCCAAGCAGCACAGGACAGCGGTCACCTTCACCTTGACCCTTTTCTCCCATTTAATTCAACACGTGACGACACGCCTCCAGGCTGAGCTCCAGAAAGGGAAGCTGACTCCAGAGGTGGACGTCCCCAGGGACAAGGAAGACCAACAGAAGATGGAGGCTGGGGAGGGGCAACAAGATGGTCTAGCCCCCTCCCCTGGGCCCCGCCACAGCAAATCTCAGAAAACCCACAGGTCATCTCACGTTTCCAGTGAGGGTGACAACCCAGAAGCCAGTTTTCATTCTTGCTGTGACTGGGATGAGACAGAAGAAGATGAAAACACATCCTTATGCTCACAAGTCAGCTCAGAACTCAGCAGTGAAACCACTTATTCAGACACAACTGATGATGAGGAAAGTGGCTCCCTGAATCCACAAGCAACGCAGGAGGGTGGAGCTAAATCCAAAGATAGAATTTTCCCTCCCAGGGATAAGCTGAAGACGTGTCAACTTCCCAGTCATCTCCTAGGTCTCTTAAAAACAACCAGTTCCGCTAGCCTATCAGCCCCGTCGAGCCACAAGCTTCCAGGCAAACATGGCTTTCACTTGGCTCCTGTCTTCAGCCACAGTTTCTTTACGCCTCCTAGTCCTGCCTCCAGCAAAGCATCTGTCACAGAGGATGACGTGAGCAGCTGTCTTGAGACAGAGCCTCCTGCTGGCTGCAACTTGGGGCAGAATGCCTCCATCAGCCAACCCTGCAGCAATCTCCAGACCATTCAGAAGAAACTGCAGGTCCTCTCTGCAGAGGGGCTGCTGCCCACGGTCAAGGTGATACTGGGCTGGCTCCGCGCCAACTGCAGTCTCCTCACCGCACATGGGTGGAGCCTGTTTAGCCTGTGGGACCACCTGTCCATGCTGCTGAACCTGCTGCCCTCTGTGCGAGACCTTCAGGAGCCAGGCCTGGGCCTGTCCTACCATCTCCATGAGCTACTGCAGAGCTGCAAGGGCCCACACCTTCCCCAGTTCCTGAAGCTCCCAGAGGACATTGCCCTGGGCCAGCACTGGCTGAAGCAGGCTTCCCAGGAGAGGGTGGGCTTGGAGCAGGACCCACCTCCACTCAGCTCCCAAGATGAAGCTGCTGTACGCGTCTGTTTCCTCAGAAGCTTTGGCCACTTCGCCACGACACTCCCTGGACAGTTCCTGAGGTATGACTCTCATTCAGGGGTCTTTGTGAGCACTGGGTTTGAAGGACCAGACAACCTATCTCAGCAGTTGCTAGAGAAAACTTCCAGGATCAGATTTTTCAAAGACATAGTACAACTGTGGCTTCAAAGTGAGGTGGTGCTGCTGGAGAAAACTCTCAGGCACATCCAGATTCGGTCAGCTTTGACCCTTTACCTGTTCCCTGACCCCCGGGCCCTCTGTGAGCACCTGCCAGTCATCCGGCAGCTTGCCACCAGCGGTCAGTTTCTCCTCATCGTACCCAACATCGTGGTGGACATATTGTATATCCTGAGAAGGGAGGACAAGCGGGCTTCAGCAGCCATCACCTTCCTAGAGGGGGAGCTGAAGAGAGGGAACCAGTACCTTCTCTGCCAGTCCTGTGTGTCTGTGACGTTGGTGAGACCCAGGATGACCAGGCCAGACTCTGATGCCTGGGACCTCTATAACATGCTTGACATCTGCAGAGGTCTGCTGGACTCATCCTGGCTGGGGACCCCCGACCACAGGAATATGATCACCATCCTCACGGGCATCTGTTTAGACAACCCTAGGAATCTCTCATACCCCCTGCAGCTGGTGCTGGGGACGGCAACTGAAGCTGGTGTGGAAGTCAAGAATGTCCTGCGCTTCTACAGGAAGTGGAAGATGGTCAGCTGATGTGGTCATATCTCCCTACTTCTCCCTCGGCACTTACACATCAAGCTCAGTCTGTTCACCTCTCTTGTTCGCACCTAATGTTAAAGGTAGCTGTTGTGTAAACTCATATCTGTACCTACCTACCTATGGGTAGAGTCTCAGTGGACCATCTCCCAGAGGCCTTCATGTTTCCTTCTTTGTTGTCTTGACTTGATATCACATTCTCTGTCTGAAAAATATCTCTAGGTTAAACTAACTCAGTATTTGGTGTTTTTGTGGTAAAGCAGCAACTTAAGGAGGCATTTCTGCGTCCCTGCTCAGCTGGTGGAACTGTAATTTGTTTTGCTCTGTTTTTTTTTTTTTTTGCTTTGCTCTGCTTTGTGACATGAAACTTTTTAATGCTATTTTATTGTAATGGATCATGCCTACTATGTAAGGTAGGCTTGGCCATCTGTGAAAGCTCAATAAATGGAAAGTTAAAATTCTGATTGGAGTGAAGGGTTTTATTGCAATTCCTGGTTACTTCTTCACTATCTTTTATGCTCCATTCAGGTTTTTCCCTTTTGGCTAGGACTAGGTCAGTAGCCCAGAACGCTGTGGTAGGATTTCATTTGCTCCCTCTAATATGATAGCAATAGCCCCAAGGATCAGCTGATCTGGTTCCAGTTATCTTCCATTGGAAGATAACCTACTTCCCAGATTATCTGGGAGTAGGTACTATTTAGTGGTACAGTATTGGTAAAGTTTCTAATTTGGCTACTATGACATTGTCTCTTGCTTTTTCCCTGGCTCTCAGATTCTTTTGGGACCTCTTGTCAACATTGTACTGATGTATACTCTGGAGAGCAGCTCTTTTAGCAAACTCCATTAGCAGAGTTTGAATGTGGACCCTGTAAATACTGGCCACAAGTGAATATCTACCGATTTACTCAGATTGGCATGCATTACAAGTATTGACATTAATCTCCTCCCCTCCTCCCATCCCCAGAGTTCTTCCCTGGTAAACCATCACATTTCAAGGCCAAACTTAATCTTCTTTTAGGATCCTAAGTTCTTGAGGCATCTGAATCCTTCTCTGTCTGGATATGTTCCTCCCTAAGTCAACCTCAGGTCTAATTTATCCAGAAGCAGAAATTACCTTCTGAGCTTTTTCCTGACTCATGGGTTCTCATTTCTCAGTTGTCCTAAGCTAAGCCTTTGTGTTTCAGTTAAACTTCTGTCACTTTCCCTTTTCCATGCTTTTTAAAGTATTTTATTGTATTTATTAAAGAAATTTCAACTCATGGAAGAAAATCTTAAGAGAAAAACCCAAAGGTTGTTATACCCTAATATTAGCATTTTGTTTTCAGTTTATTTATAACTTGTCATTCTTCCTCTGGATACATGTTTTTCTTAGTTATATTCTATAAACACCTTTTTATTTTTAAAAAACCTTTAGTGGTGGAAATCTTTATTGCTTTATTATTATTAAAATTTTAATTTTGTATTGAGATATAGCTGATTAACAAGCAATGTAGTGATAGTTTCAGGTGAGCAGCAAAGGGACTCAGCCGTACATGTACGTGTATCCATTCTCCCCCAAACTCCCCTCCCACCCAGGCTGCCACATAACACTGAGCAGAGTTTCATGAGCTCCACAGTAGATCCTTGTTGGTTATCTGTTTTAAACACAGCAGTGTGTACATAAAAATCTTTTTAACTTCCGTTTCTTCAAATTACAGGCACTTCTTATATTATTGCATTATCTTCATTGCCCCTTTAATAGCACCTTCCTGTTATTGTTTGCTTAAGCGTTAACCTTTTTTTCTAATATTTTAGCATTAAATTATTAATAATTACGTGTTAAAGCCTGAGTGCACGGGCACACACACAGAGGTCTCTGTATCTGCTAGGATTAGTTCCTTAGGATAAGTGAACAGAAATTGATTTACTGAGTTAAAAACTACATATGTATATAAGTTTACATTATATTTATGTGTTTATATGTATGTATATGTAAGTGCCTGTCATGTCTGACTCTTTGGGACCCTATGGCCCATCGCTTGCCAGGCTCCTCTGTCTATGGGATTCTCCAGGCAAGAATACTAGAGTGGGTTGCCATGCTCTCCTCCAGAGGATCTTTCCAACCCAGGGATCGAACCCAAGTCTCTTATGTCTCCTGCATTAGCATGTGATTTCTTTACCACTAGTGCCACCTGGGAAGCCATATATGTATATGTACATATGCATGTAAATATAACTTTTTATGACATATGGACAAATGGCTTTCCACAGAGGAATTTATTTCCAGGAGAGGAATAAATATTTAACATGGTTTCATAGCCACATTTTCCACCAAATACATTATGATAATTTTCATAATAATCATTTTTTAAAGATGATTTTTAAAAGTGACCATGTTATGCATATTCCATAATTTGCATAATCATTGTCCTGTTTTCAGATATTTGTTTCTTCATTTTTTCCATTATAAATAATGTAAATAAATTTTTGTATGTGCTTTTGATTATTAGAGCAAATTCCTAGAAGTAGAATTGCTGAGGCAAAGGAACAGAACATCAGGGCCCTTAATGATTCTAAAAATGATACTAAATTGGCTTCCTAAAAGGCTATAAGAACACTTACTCCTCGGAATATGAGTGTGCATATTTCATTGCATTCATTCAGATAATTTCAATTTTTTTCTTGCCAATTTGAAAAGTAAAATTCTCATTGTATTATTGACTGTAGAAGATTGAAATAAATAGCCAAGTGGCTGTATTACCAATTTTAAGCTTTTTTTTTTTTTTTTGCTTATCTCATTTCACTTTAAATCTTTTTCTTATTTCTTATTGATAATTTTTTTCTTATTTCATATTGTTATAATCTGCAACTAACCTACAATATATGAGAGCACAAATTTAATTCGACCCTAAATATAATTGTCTAAATCAGATAGCTGACTGCCCTTTTATTCGTTGCCTTGCTTGTTGTAACCTGCCAGATAGAGTATTCTATTTGTATGAGAGCTGATAATAATTGGTAGCTTGAGAGGAGTGAAAAAGTAACTCAAAGCATGCAATGGAGCAGAAAAGAATAAAAGAACAAGAATAAATTATTATTTTTTTAAATTTACCTTATAATTAGAAGAAAATCACTTTGCAGCATTGTGTTGGCTTCTGCCATACAAAAGTGTGAATCAGCCATAATTATACATATAATCCCCTCCCTCTTGATCCTCTCCCCCACCACATACCTCCCCCCACACACCCCTAGGTCATCACAGCATGCCAGGCTGGGCTTCTCGTGCTATAGAGAAACTTTACCAGCTATCTATTTTACACATGATGGTGTATATATGTCAATGCTACTTTCTCTATTCCTCCCACTCTCTCCTTCCTCCACTGTGTCTACTGTTTACAATAGCCAGAACATGGAAGAAACCTAGATGTCCACTGACAGATGAATAGATAAAGAAGTGATCATATATACAAAAAATAAATTATTTTTTAAGATGCAAACAGGTTTTTCTCATAGGACATATTTGATGTTTTCACATATGAAAATAAATAAGCATTTGTCACTATGGAAAATCCTTCCTTCAATAAGCTTGGATGGGAGGCTCCAAATTCTATTTGGGAGGTTCTAGTTTAAATGATATCAGGGTGAGGTGAGGGCAAGAAAAACTAGAGCAGTGCTGTTAACACAGTAGATATTGCATTGTATCTCACAGTGGGTTTTGGTTCTTTGAGGCCCAGAAGTCAGCCCCATTCTCATTCTGACTGTTAAAAATGAGTCATTTCAATATGTCTCGGCAGCCTCAGATGCTAATGCAGGAGACATTCTCAGGAAGAGGCAGTTATATCAGCAGATACACCACCATAGTTCTGCTAATTTTTTATTTTTTACATATAGAAATCATTCTCCCTGAGAAAGCTTCCTGTTGGGTTCTGTGATATTTCCTTGCTTTCCCTTGTAGAAGTTTTGAAAGTACAGATGTTCAGCTGATTATCAGCAGACACCCCAGGTCTAGACTTAGGTAAAGACTGAGAAATGCCAGGCAGGGGGCTGCCTTGAAGATGTCACTGCTGTGAATTCATGACATATGTCACAGATGTCTCCTGCGTGGAGAACCTGCTGATTCTTTAAATTTAAAATTCTTTAAAATTCTATAAATAATCTTGCTGATTCTTTGGAAAAGCTAAGAGGCAAAGAAAGCATATTATTGTTATTAAATGACTGGACTTCATTTGGCTTACTTAGAGAATAAGCACAAATGAAGTCAGTCCTTGCCAGTTAGAACCACCCAGGCAAAGTCCTTTAAAGAAACACTTAGATGACATTGTTCCTACTCATCTAAAGGGTTTCTCTAATAGCTCAGTGGTAAAGAAGCTGCCTGCCAGTGCAGGAGGTGAAGGTTTGATCCTTGGGTCATGAACATCCCTGGAGAAGGAAATGACAATCCACTCCAGTATTCTTGCCTGGGAAATCCCATGGACAGAGGAGCCTGGTGGGCTATAGACCATGGGGTCGCAAAAGAGTCGGACACGACTTAGTGACCAAACAACAACTCATCCTAAAAGTTTTTGTCTTCTAAAAGTGCAGTCTTTTGTCTTAGACCTGTGGGATTGTGGACAAAATCCTATATAGTAGAAGACTTGATTTTCTTATAGTTTTTACTTCTCTTCATCTCTGTACATCAGGATTGATATAAAATAATAGGAACAATATTTAACAGTATAGGGCCTAAATCTTTGTGTACAGAGACTCAGCTGAGGAAAAGAACTCTTGAAGTTTTATTATCACCCAACATTCTGTTAAGGAGAGCCTTATTTGTTTGATGCATAAGAATTTATCACTGGGTGTGGCTATTCCTTTGGTGGGATAGGGACATTCTTAATTCTTCTGTCTGCTCTCTGATGGATGAGGATAAGAAGCTTGAGTGAGCTTCCTGATGGGAGGCACTGGCTGTGGGGAAAACTGGATCTTGCTCTGGTGGGCAGGGCCAAGCTCAGTTCAGTTCAGTTCAGCGACTCAGTTGTGTCCGACTCTTTGCGACCCCATGAATCATAGCATGCCAGGCTCCCTGTCTATCACTAACTCCTGGAGTTCACTTAAACTCATGTCCATCAAGTTAGTGATGCCATCCAGCCATCTCATCCTCTGTCGTCCTCTTCTCCTCCTGCCCTCAATCCCTCCCAGAATCAGGGTCTTTTCCAATGAGTCAACTCTTCACATGAGGTGGCCAAAGTATTGGAGTTTCAACTTCAGCATCAGTCCTCCCAATGAACACCCAAGACTAATCTCCTTTAGGATGGACTGGTTGGATCTTCTTGCAGTCCAAGGGACTCTCAATAGTCTTCTCCAACACCACAGTTCAAAAGCATCAATTCTTCAGCACTCAGCTTTCTTCACAGTCCAACTCTCACATCCATACATGACCACTGGAAAAACCACAGCCTTGACGAGATGGACCTTTGTTGGCAAAGTAATATCTCTGCTTTTCAATATGCTATCTAGGTTGGTCATAACTTTCCTTCCAAGGAGTAAGCGTCTTTTAATTTCATGGCTTCAGTCACCATCTGCAGTCATTTTGGAGCCCCCAAAAATAAAGTCTGACACTGTTTCCACTGTTTCCCCATCTATTTCCCATGAAGTGATGGGACCAGATGCCAATATCTTCGTTTTCTGAATGTTGAGCTTTAAGCCAACTTTTTCACTCTCCTCTTTCACTTTCATCAAGAGGCTTTTTAGTTCCTCTTCACTTTCTGACATAAGGGTGGTGTCATCTGCATATCTGAGGTTATTGATATTTCTCCTGGTAATCTTGATTCCAGCTTGTGTTTCTTCTAGCCCAGCGCTTCTCATGATGTACTCTGCATAGAAGTTAAATAAGCAGGGTGACAATATACAGCCTTGACGGACTCCTTTTCCTATTTGGAACCAGTCTGTTGTTCCATGTCCAGTTTTAACTGTTGCTTCCTGACCTGCATACAAATTTCTCAAGAGGCAGATCAGGTGGTCTGGTATTCCCATCTCTTTCAGAATTTTCCACAGTTTATTGTGATCCACACAGTCAAAGGCTTTGGCATAGTCAATAAAGCAGAAATAGATGTTTTTCTGGAACTCTCTTGCTTTTTCCATGATTCAGCAGATGTTGGCAATTTGAACTCTGGTTCCTCTGCCTTTTCTAAAACCAGCTTGAACATCTGGAAGTTCACACTTCATGTATTGCTGAAGCCTGGTGTGGAGAATTTTGAGCACTACTTTACTAGCATGTGAGATGAGTGCAATTGTGTGGTAGTTTGAACATTCTTTGGCATTGCCTTTCTTTAAAAAATGGCAAAAAAAAAAAAAGGTGGTACTAGATTATTGACATCTGAGACACTCTACAGTGAGGCAACAGATACAGATTTCTTATTGAGAATCACAGTTTTCTGCAAGATTATTGTAAAAATAAGAACGACCCTTGAACTAACAAGTCACAGCCAATCCCCCAGAGAAGGAAATGACAACCCACTCCAAAGTTCTTCCCTGGGAAATCCCATGGATAGAGGAGCCTGGTAGGCTACAGACCATGGGATCACAAAGAGTCAGTACACAACTGAACGACTGAACACACACACACACACACACATGTCACAGTATGTGACTCAGAGTTTGAATCCTGTTTCTGCCACTGGCTCTGGCTGCATGAATCTGAAAGAGTCTCCTTGGACCTTCCTAGTCCTGTGACTCGTGAGCTCCCTACCACTTCCTCTCCCTGTTCACATGAGAAGGAGAGAATGCGCTTGTGAATCCTCAGCTCAGTAAATCTTTAATTCAGTTGTCTGCTGATGGGTGGCACTGTGTCCCCTCCCTGTTAGTAGTTTGACCTGAGGTGACCCAGTCCTGGAGTCTACAGGCTCTATGGTAGGGCTACTGGTGACCTCCAAAAGGACATGCCTCCCAGGTCTGTTGCTGCCAGTGCTCCTGCCCCCACGGCAGGCCACTGCTGACCACGTCTCTGCAGGAGACCCTCAAGCAGTCATGGCAGGTCTGGCTCAGTCTCTTGTGGGTCACTACTCCTTTCCCCTGGGTCTTGGTGCACACAGGATTTGTGTGTGTGTGCCCTCCAAGAGTCTCTGTTTCCCCCAGTCCTTTGGGAGTTGAGGAATTAAATCCCTCTGTCCTTCAAAGTCAGATTCCCTGGGGATCCCCAATCCCTTTGCAGAGACCCAGGCTGGGAAGCCTGCTCTGGGGCCTGGAATCTTCGCAGCTTCTTTGGTACTGTTGTCCTCCAGTTCGTGGGTTGCGCACCCGGAGGACATGAGATTTGACTTTATCATGGCTTCTCCCCTCCTACTTTCTCATTGAGGCTTCTCCTTTGTCCTTGAACACGGGCTATCTTTTTTGGGGGGAGGGGTTCCAGCATCCTCCTGTCGATGGCTGTTCAACAGCCCGTTGCAATTTTGGTGTTCTCACAGGAGAAGATGAGCACACGTCCTTCTACTCCGCCATCTTGATGGACCATTCTATGGATATGTGTGTGATAGTCACTCAGTTGTGTCCGACTCTTTGTGACCCCATGGGCTGTAGCCTGCCAGGCTCCACTGGCCATAGAATTCTCCAGACAAGAATACTGGAATGGCCTTGCCAAGAGGAAGGAGATCTTCCCAACCCAGGGATTGAACCCGGGTCTCCTGCACTGCAGGCAGATGCTTTACTGTCTGAACTATAAGGGGAACCCATTCTATGGATTATCACTTTCTAATTTGCCTTTTACTCTGGAAAGTAGAGAAGAACTCAGTGTTTCAAGTTAGTAAGATATCTACCAAGTTAAGCAACTTTCCCAAAGGCCTGCAGCTACTAAGTGACTTACCTGAGATTCGATTCCAGATATATCTAGCTCAAATCTATCCCATGTAGATCTGGCTCACTTAAATGCACACTGACTATCCCAGTGAAGGTCAGTGACAACCTAAAGGGCAGCTTGTGGGACACAGAAACAACTTTCACTCTTCCCCCATCTGATTGTCCTGGTGATGTGCAAACTTCCAGAAGGAAAAGTTTATGGAGGGAGAAACAACCCTGACGGGGAGTTTCAACTCTGACTTGAGAAGATATTTCTCAAAAAGAAATTGCTTTATTTATTTATTTATTTTTTCTAGTAAGGTATAGTTTCAGGCTTCCCAGGTGGCTCAGTAGAAAAGAATCCGCTTGCCAATGCAGGAGCCGTAGGTGTCCTGGGTTCAATGGTTTGGGAAGCTTCCCTGGAGTAAGAAATGGCAACCCACTCCAGTATTCTTGCCTGGGAACCCCCATGGACAGCAGAGCCTGGCAAGTTACAGGTCATGGGCTCACAGAGTTGGACACGTCGGAGCGACTGAGCATGCGCATAGTTTGGTTCCGCAATGTTGTGCCGGTCTCTGTTTTAAACGAGAAGACACTGAGTTATTTCACTAGGCAAGTTCTACACTGAGCTATTTTACAAGTGAAGTTTTACATTTTGAGTGGAATAGGTTAGAAGGTAAGTTATGTTTTGACAATAACTAGAGCTAGATTTTTCTTTTCTATATATGAGTTATGGTGTGTACATTTCAGCCTCACTGTGAATGTGTGTTATATGTGCTTTTTAGGCAGCCAGAAACTATATTTATTCTAGCTGAATAATATATTTAGACTATAATAATTTCTCTTAAGAGCTTAAGACTCTTATTTCCATCTGCCTCCTCTACATATCCCCAGGAATTCTCCATTATATGATATTCCACGTCTAGAAGTGAAGCCTCTATTTGCACCTGAACTGTTTTATCCTTGTTTTTATTTTGATCAGTGGCATTTACCTAAGTTTCAAACAGTGGTTCTATTCTCTTCTAACTCCCCTTCCTCTCCTTCGACCAAAAGTTTTAATTGTAAATACATGAAGAATTGGGCTTTCCCGGTGGCTCAGCAGTAAAGAACCTGCCTGCAATGCAGGGCACATGGCTTCGATCCCCGGGTCAGGAAGATCCCCTGGAGAAGGAAATGGCAACCCACTCCAGTATTCTTGCCTGGAAAATCCCATGGACAGAGGAGCCTGGTAGGCTACAGTCCAGAGGGTCACAAAGAGTTGGACACGACTGATGTGACTGAGCACACATGCACATAAAGAGTAATATAGATGGAATTTGATAAATAGGAACTCACTTATGCAAGTAGGGACTGGGAAGTCTAAAATTTGTAGGACAGGCTGGCAGGCTGGAAACTCTTCGGCAAGACCTGGTACTGGCAGCCTCAAGGCAGAGTTTCTTTTTTCTCATGGAAATTCGTTTTTCTTTATGATCTTTCAATTGATTGATTAAAGCCCACCTCATTATCCTCATTGTGGATGAAATCAACTTCGCTTAAAGTCAACTGACTATAAGTGTTTGTGTGCTCATGAAGCTACTTCCTGAATAGTGATTTTACGGAGCCTGCATCTATGGAAGACAACTCATTCCACCAAAAGTTCATTTTTGTATGATTTTGGAGGAGATTTTTTTTTCTTCTCTCTTCATGGTCTATGAGGAAAAGAAATTACATTCCCTATTCACTAATAGAGTTAGGATATATGTACATTCCTTTCTTGTTTGGGTTTGTTGAATCAATATTCAGTTCAGTTCAGTTCAGTTCAGTCACTCAGTCGTGTCCACTCTTTGCGACCCCATGAACTGCAGCACACCAGGCCTCCCTGTCCATCACCAACTCCTGCAGTTCACTCAGACTCACGTCCATTGAGTCAGTGATGCCATCCAGCCATCTCATCCTCTGTCGTCCCCTTCTCCTCCTGCCCCCAATCCCTCCCAGCATCAGAATATTTTCCAATGAGTCAACTCTTCGCATGAGGTGGCAAAAGTACTGGAGTTTCAGCTTTAACATCATTCCTTCCAAAGAAATCCCAGGGCTGATCTCCTTCAGAATGGACTGGTTGGATCTCCTTGCAGTCCAAGGGACTCTCAAGAGTCTTCTCCAACACCACAGTTCAAAAGCATCAATTCTTTGGCTCTCAGCTTTCTTCATAGTCCAACTCTCACATCCATATATGACCACTGGAAAAACCATAGCCTTGACTAAGACGGACCTTTGTTGGCAAAGTAATGTCTGCTTTTCAATATGCTATCTAGGTAGGCATAACTTTCCTTCCAAGGAGTAAGTGTCTTTTAATTTCATGGCTGCAGTCACCATCTGCAGTCATTTTGGAGCCCCCCAAAAATAAAGTCTGACACTGTTTCCACTGTTTCCCCATCTATTTCCCATGAAGTGATGGGACCAGATGCCACGATCTTCGTTTTCTGAATGTTGAGCTTTAAGCCAACTTTTTCACTCTCCTCTTTCACTTTCATCAAGAGGCTTTTTAGTTCCTCTTCACTTTCTGCCATAAGGGTGGTATCATCTGCATATCTGGGGTTATTGATATTTCTCCTGGCAATCTTGATTCCAGCTTGTGTTTCTTCCAGCCCCTCATTTCTCATGATGTACTCTGCATAGAAGTTAAATAAGCAGGGTGACAATATACAGCCTTGACGGACTCCTTTTCCTATTAGGAACCAGTCTGTTGTTCCATGTCCCATTCTAGCTGTGTTGCTTCCTGACCTGCATACAAATTTCTCAAGAGGCAGGTCAGGTGGAGGTGATGGAATTCCAATTGAGCTATTTCAAATCCTGGAAGATGATGTTGTGAAAGTGCTGCACTCAATATGCCAGCAAATTTGGAAAACTCAGCAGTGGCCACAGGACTGGAAAAGGTCAGTTTTCATTCCAATCCCAAAGAAAGGCAATGCCAAAGAATGCTCAAACTACTGCACAATTGCACTCATCTCACATGCTAGTAAAGTAATGCTCAAAATTCTCCAAGCTAGGCTTCAACAATACGTGAACCGTGAACTTCCAGATGTTCAAGCTGGTTTTAGAAAAGGCAGAGGAACCAGAGACCAAATTGCCAATATCCGCTGGATCATGGAAAAAGCAAGAAGTTCCAGAAAAACATCTATTTCTGCTTTATTGACTATGCCAAAAAGCCTTTGACTGTGGATCACAATAAACTGTGGAATCAATATTAAGGGACATTAAATCCAGATGATTTCCTGTTTGGTATTGTATTACATGGCCATTTATCATTTTTTTCTCCTCATCACTGTGTATCTGAGGTTGAAGGATTAGGCAATAGGAATTGAGTTTTATTAAAGTGCAGATGAAATATTTCAGATAAAATATGTGCTTTAAAACACTTAGTGAGCTTGTATCTAACATATGTCATGCAAAATGAACAGAAGATATGGTATCTATTCTCACATAGCTTGCAGGGTACTAGCGTATTGAAATATTCTAATATGAGAACAATAATAACCTTATTAAGAAATGAAAAAAATACATTGCCTTACTTTTATAGATAGATATATTAAAATAGCAAATTTCATAAAACAAATTGATAGTCATGACATTTGAGGTCTCTTCACACAGGAAAAAATGTTAATGCTAATCTATTATAGATTTAAAGGAAATTAATTAATTATGTTCATGGGGTTCTCAAGGCAAGAATAATGAAGTGGTTTGCCATTCCCTTCTCCTGTGGACCACATTCTGTCAGACCTCTCCACCATGACTTGTCTGTCATGCCCCACATGGCATGGCTCAGTTTCATTGAGTTAGACAAGGCTGTGGTCCATGTGATAAGATTGGCCTGTTGTCTGTGATTGTGGTTTCAGTCTGTCTGCCCTCTGATGCCCTCTCTCAGTGCCTACTGCCTTACTTGGGTTTCTCTTACCTTGGGCGTGGGGTATCTCTTCACAGCTGCTCCAGCAAAGCGCAGCCGCTGCTCCTTACCTCAGACGTGGGGTGGCTCCTCTCGGCCTTATGTAGCATGCTACTGCTAAGTCACTTCCGTCGTGTCTGACTCTGTGCGACCCCCGTCCCTGGGATTCTCCAGGCAAGAACACTGGAGTGGGTTGCCATTTCCTTCTCCAATGCATGAAAGTGAGAAGTGAAAGTGAAGTCGCTTAGTCGTGTCCGACTCTTAGCGACCCCATGGACTGTAGCCCACCAGGCTCCTCTGTCCATGGGATTTTCCAGGCAAGAGTACTGGAATGGGATGCCATTGCCTTCTCCGAAACCGTTAACTCTGTGCTTGAAGCATGCCTTCCTCCAAAGCCATTAACTCTCTGCTGGGGCCACGGCACCAGGAGCGGGTGCACCGTGGCTCCTCCTCACCTCCCATGAAATTAAAAGACATTTACTCCTTGGAAGGAAAGTTATGACCAACCTAGATAGCATATTCAAAAGCAGAGAATATGACAATACTCTGTCAACAAAGGTCCGTCTAGTCAAGGCTATGGTTTTTCCAGTGGTCATGTATGGAAGTGAGAGTTGGACTATAAAGAAAGCTGAGCACCAAAGAATTGATGCTTTTGAACTGTGGTGTTGGAAAAGACTCTTGAGAGTCCCTTGGACTGCAAGGAGATCCAACTAGTCCATCCTAAAAGAGATCAGTCTTGAGTGTTCATTGGAAGGACTGATGTTGAAGCTGAAACTCCAGTACTTTGGCCACCTAATGCGAAGAGCTGACTCATTGGAAAAGACCCTGATGCTGGGAAAGATTGAGGGCAGGAGGAGAAGGGGACGACAGAAGATAAGATGGTTTGATGGCATCACCGACTCAATGGACATGGGTTTGGGTGGACTCTGGGAGTTGGTGATGGACAGGGAGGCCTGGCGTGCTGCGGTTCATGGGGTCACAAAGAGTCGGGCACAACTGAGTGACTGAACTGAACTGAATTAATTATGATTCTCAAAATAAGTCATATCTACAGAAAAAAATTGATCCTACTAAAAATTCTGGTCCTTTGTGGCAAGCTTTCTAAGGAATATTTTGTTGTTATTGTTACCTGATCTTTTAAATCAAACCTATGCTTTTATCATTCTCGAAGAAAATCTGAGATCACATTAATACAACTGGGCATTCCTGAAGTTATTATGCAACCAAAACAAATTTTTATGTACCAGGTAGAATTGCTTGTCTTTTTCAAATAGTGACTATCTTAAATGACTATTTCAAATGCATTGTTTACAACACTCTGTTGGATTTTTTTGAATAGTGTTGGAGAACACTAGCAGTTCATCTCAAGGATATCTGTCTTGATTTTTCTGCACAAGTGTTAGTACTTCTTGGTTTCTCAGGAAATGTCAACACAACTTTTTCCTACTGAAAGGCTGTGCCCAATGTAAGTATTTTATTCTTTCCCTAATTAAGTTACTATAATGTAGTTCTGAAGAGCATGGGGTTTGAGCCAGAGATTCTTGCCTCAATCACTTCTGAGAGCCAGATAATGGGTGAGCTTCTGATTTTTCTGAATTGATTTCCTCACAGAGCTGGCATGCAGATCAAATGAGCCAATATGTGTAAAGTACTTTGCAGGATGCCAGGCACATAGTGGCATAAATATAGCTAAGAGTTATGACTCTTGAATTATAACTAGCTAGAAAATCTGAATGGTTTGTTCTCTATCAAAACCGAATGGAGATGATCCTAGGCAGAATATTTTTAAGTTAATGTTTCTATAGTCCCAGTTTTATTAAAAGGCAAAAGACAAACAAAAAGCCTTTAACTTGTAAAATGAAATAACCCAGAACTGGATGTCAAAACAAAAAATGGTGATCATTGAATAATTATTGAATGTTAGAGCTGCAAGGATCCATACAAATAATCTAGGGCAATCTCCTCTCCTTAAAAATAAGGCATTTGAGACCTAGAGCAACTTATCCATGGTTATAGTATAGCTTAGAGAGCAGTAAGGTAGAAAGCCCCTTTTTGACTCATTCTTGGAAAGAAACATGACACAACTTTTTGCCTTCTAAGCCTCTTTATTTAAATTATATTTTTAATTGGAGGATAATTGTTTTATACTATTGTGTTGGTTTCTGCCATACATGAATCAGCCATAGGAATACATACGTCCCCTCCTTCTTGAAACTTTCTCCCACTTCCCACCCCATCCCACCCCTGTAGGTTGTCAGAGTACAGGGTTTGGGCTCCCTGCATCATATAGCAAATTCCCACTGGCTATCTGTTTTACAGAAGGTAATGTATGTGTTTCAGTGTCATTCTCTCAGTTTGTCCCTCCCTCTCCTTCCCGCACTGTGTCCACGAGTCTCTTCTCTGTGTCTGCATCTGCATTGCTGCCCTGCAAACAGGTTCATCAGTACCAGCTTTCTAGATTCCATATATATGCATTAATGTATAATACTTGTTTTTCTCTTTCTGACTTACTTTGCTCTGTATAATAGGCTCTAGGTTCATCCACCTCATTATACGTGACTCAGAGGCATTCCTCTTTATGGCTGAGTAATATTCCATCATGTACATGTGCCCCAATTTCTTTATCCATTTGTCTGTCAATGGACATCTACCTTGCTT
Source organism: Bos taurus (assembly GCF_002263795.3). Classification (NCBI taxonomy): domain Eukaryota; kingdom Metazoa; phylum Chordata; class Mammalia; order Artiodactyla; family Bovidae; genus Bos; species Bos taurus. The sequence goes on along the minus strand of NC_037341.1, from coordinate 54,608,546 downwards.
CCATGTCCTAGCTATTGTAAATAGTGCTGCAATGAACATTGGGGGTACATGTATCTTTTTCAATTACGGTTTCCTCATCTCCTTAGCTTTTTAGTGAAGCAGATTTATCTATTTAATAGAGGAAACTATATTTTTCAAATGAGTTAAAAATTCTATCTATACAACATTTAAATTATTAAAGACACATAAGAGTGAATAAAATATGTTACAGAGCAGCTCCCCACTGCTAATTTATTCTGATTATTTTCTCATAAAGTGGAAGTATTTCAGATTGTATTAGTTTATTTGTAACTAGCTGACTGATTAATTTATATGGTGCCCGATTTCGGCACTCCCACACTTTTCTCTCTGAGGGCTTGGTGTCAGGAAGGAAAGCTGGCATTAAAGTCAGAACAACAGGAAGTCAGGAGTCAGATGAGCAACCTCTTGTCCTCTCTAGCTTGGCTTGAGCTATTGGTATAATCACTAGTCTACTCTTAACACTAAATTTTGGGATCACTGCCTTAAAAAATAGAAACATTCAGAATGAGACTCCAGTTCTGAAATCCTGCCCCCAATCAGATGATTCTTGTATTTGGCTGACTTGAAATTCTGGGAGTAGCAGACAGATCGGGTAAGCACATGGTTAGTATAATTTCTCTTGTTTGTGTGGGATCATGAGTGTTGTCTCCATTACGAAGGCTGTCCACTGATGACTTACACCTTGCACATAATGCTTATTCTATGGGTTTACCCCTGATTTTATTTCATCTTCTGGATGTAGAATACTTATTTGCCAAATGAGATTGAGGTGGCTGCTTATTGCATGTGATCTTTTCATTTTGAGTCTCTTAGGCAAGTTTAAGCAAGCAGCAAATGCTAAAATGAGTTTCCCCAAAGTTTATAATGGTTTATAGCATCTGTCCAACTTGGTGGAGCAATATTTTCATGCTAGCTGGGCAGATTTTGTGGAGTCTTCTTAGAGTTTTCAGTTTGATTTCTCTGTCGTCATTTGGTTTAGCCATTTCTATTTATTATGCTTTAAAAGAAGAAGAGACATGATTTCAACAGTAAAAACTTAGTGCAGTATTCTGGAAGAGCCTCGGAAAATCATATAAGTGTCAAAATGTTGAGTTGCAAACAGGGCATCGCAAACCTAAGAGTAGTATCCTTATTTGAAGTAGGGATAAAATGGAGATTTAGCTATTTGAATTTAGGAAATGAAGCTTAGAAATCAATGAGAGAATCACTCACTTTAACTATGAGAGTAACAAATGTCAAATTTTTGAGAGAAGGATGCCATTAGGAATTTTTACAATGTCTATCCCAGTAGGAAACAGCTTCTTTGCGTCTTCATGAAGTGCCTCCAACCTCTCTGTGGGCTCCCCTCATGTTTTGGGCTCCAAAATCACTGCAGATGGTGACTGCAGCCATGAAATTAAAAGATGCTTACTCCTTGGAAGGAAAGTTGTGGCCAACCTAGATAGCGTATTCAGAAGCAGAGACATTATTTTGCCAAGAAAGGTCTGTCTAGTCAAGGCTATGGTTTTTCCAGTGGTCATGTATGGATGTGAAAGTTGGACTGTGAAGAAAGCTGAACGCTGAAGAATTGATGCTTTTGAACTGTGATGTTGGAGAAGACTCCTGAGAGTACCTTGGACTGCAAGGAGATCCAACCAGTCCATTCTAAAGGAGATCAGTCCTGGGTGTTCTTTGGAAGGACTGATGCTAAAGCTGAAACTCCAATACTTTGGTCACCTCATGTGAAGAGCTGACTCATTGGAAAAGACTCTGATGCTGGGAGGGGTTGGGGGCAGGAGGAGAAGGGGACGACAGAGAATGAGATGGTTGGATGGCATCACTGACTCGATGGACATGAGTTTGAGTGAACTCCGGGAGTTGGTGATGGACAGGGAGGCCTGGCGTGCTATGATTCACAGGGTGGCAAAGAGTCAGACATGATTGAGCAACTGAACTGAACTGAACTGAACATGTAGCAGGAACTCTGGGTCTGAAATGAGATCAGATTTTTAAGTTACCACTAAGTGAACATCATTTAGCATTTTCATTCCTCTAAACGAGCTCATCAAATAATTGCCTTCTAATGGCAGGCAAGCAGGATGACAAGCAGGATGAGGCATCAAGAAGCTAATGAAAATTTAAAGTGGTCTCCATTTTCCATTGGCTTGGGAGAAGTTTATCAGAGCAATGACACACCCCACAGAAAATGATATGCCTCCTAGAATGATTGAAGCAAAGACATACAGAACCAGGATAAGTCATCTGGTTTCCCAAAGCATAGCAGTGGGTAAAACTTTGCAAAAAAAAAAAAAAAAAAAGTTGATTAAGACTCTTATATTTGAATAAAACTGCCCTTGTCTATAAGTAGGCATCTGATATAAAGATGAAATATCACTAATGCCATCTGCTTTTAGGTATCCAGGTAGTTCTGGATCTGTCCCAGGGGATTTTCATTTGCTCTAACTTCTACTCCTAAAAAATACTTAAGCTGTATACTAATGATGGAGGATACTTTCTTTAGTTTGGGTTTACCCCAAATCAGACCTCGAGACAGTAAGATAACTGCACATATGTTATTTGGGAAGCGATCCTGTAACTTAAACTGGAGTCTGTCTGTTCACCTCTCAGAAGTCAATAAGGAGGCAAGGTTGGTGGAAGTTTCCTTTATTTCAGATGTTGGCAATGGTGGGGGAAGTCTTTGGAACTCCTATCCAAAGACTGATTCCCCCAACCCCACTCTGACACTGACAATCAGTGGGCAAGAGCTTTTATAGGCTGAGGGATGGGGCTACAGGCAGAAACCGCACAGTCAGCTCTGGCAGTCATCTTCAAATTGGTCATCGTGCTCTGATCAGTGTTATCTTGGTTGTTTTAGGTACAGTTAATCTTCAGTTCCAGAGTAATGCTGTTTCCATTTCTTTGAGGCCAGTTCTTGGAACTGTGGCAGCTTATGTCATGGCTACGGTCTGGTCATCATGTAGTTAACTTCTCCAACCTGGTGGAGGCTTCAGTATCTAGAAGACAGCTCACAGGACGTGGCTCAGACTTTCCAGGTGGCACCAGTAGGAAAGAAATGACCTGACAGTGCAGGAGACTAAGAGACGTGGTTTGATCCCTGGGTCGGGAAGATCCTCTGGAGGAGAGCATGGCAACCCACTCCAGTATTCTTGACTAGAGAATTCCATGGACAGAGGAGCCTGGCAGGCTATGGTCCACACAAAGAGTTGGACATGACTGAAGCGATTTAGCACACACAGGTACACATTATCCATAGCCCTTGTAGAGGACTATGGACTACTCAAAGGTCCTTGACTTTGCTTATGACTAAACTTATTATTATTTGGTCTCCTTTGACTGTTTTCTTTTGTTTCCACATTTTCTCATTTCTCTGATTAAACTTATTCTTTGGCTGAAAATTTTCCACAGGCAAAAGGCAGGCTGAGGACATGGGAGGGTAGGACCATAGGGTTCCTACTCCACTTCATCTCAGAAAGTGCAATAGATGGTGTGGGAAAATTGAGAGAGAAAAAGGAGAAAAGCCAATGAAGAAAGCCTGAATGAGTGGGTTATCAGCATTGACAAATAGAGCTCAGTTCTGGGGGGTCTTCAGAGAAACCATGTAGAATATACTTCAGTAGTATCAGTGGAAGAGAAAACTGGCTTATTTATTCAACAACTCTTATCCCTCATTGGTTGAGGGGTTACCTGGCATCTTGGGCTATCTTGTACATGTGTTGAACAAGCTTTTGTGGTGCTGGGAAAAGCCCCAGATGGGGAAACAGAAGGATTTAACACTTGACAGCTCTACCCTCACATCCTAATCACCTCCCAAAGGCTCCACTTCCAAGCATCAGCATACTGGGGATTAGGTTTCAACATATGAGTTTTGGGGGAGGGATACAAACCCAAAGTTTATAGAACTTTCCCCCTGGACCCTCTGAATTTATGTCCTTCTCACATACAAAATGCCTTTTTATACTGTTCATGGGGTTCTGTTCGTAATGAGGGACAGGGGAGCCTGGCTCCTTGTCCAGGGAGCTGTAGTCCATGGGGTCATAAAGAGTCAGACTCAACAACAACACACACACAATGAATTCATTTCACCCTCAGTGACCCTAAAAGTCTTGACTTGTTCCAGCATCAACACGAAAGTCCTAAGTCTCATTTAAATATCATTAAATCAGAGATGAGTGAGTGAGGCTTGAGGTAAAATTTATCCTGGGGAAATATTCCTCTCTAGCTGTGAACCTGTGAAAATCAAGCAAATTATATGCTTCCAAATTACACTGGTGGAACAGAGATGGGATAGGCATTTCTATTTCAAAAGAGAGAAATAGGTAAGAAGTATTAAATGAATTAAGTAAGCCATGAGACTGAGGTGGCTTTAACATCGTGGTAGCCTATCCCAGGGACGGGGGAGCCTGATGGGCTGCCGTCTGTGGGGTTGCACAGAGTCGGACACAACTGAAGCAACTTAGCAGCAGCAGCAGAAGCCTATATAAGTGAACCAAAACTTACCATCTTTCTAAATTCCATATATATGCGTTAGTATACTGTATTGGTGTTTTTCCTTCTGGCTTACTTCACTCTGTATAATAGGCTCCAGTTTCATCCACCTCATTAGAGGGTAGGAAGATTTGGGAGAATGGCATTGAAACATGTAAAATATCATGTATGAAATGAGATGCCAGTCCAGGTTCAATGCACGATACTGGATGCTTGGGGCTAGTGCACTGGGACGACCCAGAGGGATGGTATGGGGAGGGAGGAGGGAGGAGGGTTCAGGATGGGGAGCACATGTATACCTGTGATGGATTCATTTTGATATTTGGCAAAACTAATACAATTATGTAAAGTTTAAAAATAAAATAAAATTAATTAAAAAAAAAACTTAAATGTGTAATGCCTTAAGGCTAAAAAATTGAAACCTAAGGACAACCAATAACAATCAACTAGCCTTTCCCAAACCAGAAGACTGCTTAAACTACAGCCAATTACATAATTGCTTTGCTTTGCTTCTGCGTCTTCTCTATAAAAGTTTTTCCTCTATTTCCTGTAGGTGAAGTGATTCTAACTACTTCTGGCTTGATGTCATCTGATTCAAATTTATTGTTCAAATAAACTCTGAAAAATTTGCTTTAGTTTATCTTTTAACAGAAGAAAGGAGTGATATAGGTCCCAAGAAAGGAGTTATATAGGTCCCAAGCAAGTTCAAAACCTAATGGGGCAAATTTCATAAGACCCTAAGTCTCAAGAACAATCCTCTGGGACTCAATGTTCTGCCTTCCAGACCCATAGTGGGTGGCAATGTCACCTCTGTCATCACATGGTGGGGCCCCACACATGCCACGACTCTGCCGGGGCTCTGAGGTTCTGGAGGTTTGAGGTTCTATGCTCATGGCTCTGCCAGGTGGTCCTTTGAACCCAGGTGAAGGCATCCATGCCCCGAAGCCTGTGCACTCTGGGCCTGTGATGGGAGTGGCAGCCCTGATGATCTCTGAATCGCTCTCAGGGACATTCTTCCACTGTTTTCAAGAATGGCTTCAGGTTTCTAGAGACAGCTGATCCCTACTAATCTCCTTATGAAAGGGTCACTTGGCCATCCTCAGTGTTCTTTTTTGCAATATGGATAGGCTGAGAATTTCCCAAATGTCTAAGTTCTCCTTTCTTTTTGTTCTCATTCTTCTGTGTATTCTTGCCACCTCTTCTTAATATCTTCTGCTTCTGTTAGGTCCATACCATTTCTGTCCTTTATCGAGCCCATCTTTGCATGAGATGTTCCTTTGGTATCTTTAATTTTCTTGAAGAGATCTCTAGTCTTTACCATTCTGTTGTTTTCCTCTATTTCTTTGCATTGATCGCTGAGGAAGGCTTTCTGATCTCTCCTTGCTATTCTTTGGAACGCTGCATTTAGATGTTTATATCTTTCCTTTTCTCCTTTGCTTTTTGCTTCTGTTCTTTTCACAGCTATTTGTAAGGCCTCCCCAGACAGCCATTTTGCTTTTTTGCATTTTGTTTCCATGGGGATGGTCTTGATCCCTGTCTCCTGTACAATGTCACGAACCTCATTCTAGAGTTCATCAGGCATTCTATCTATCAGATCTAGGCCCTTAAATCTATTTCTCACTTCCACTGTATAATCATAAGGGATTTGATTTAGGTCATACCTGAATGGTTTAGTGGTTTTCCCTACTTTCTTCAATTTAAGTCTGAATTTGGTAATAAGGAGTTCATGATCTGAGCCGCAGTCAGCTTCTGGTCTTGTTTTTGTTGACTGTATAGAGCTTCTCCATCTTTGGCTGCAAAGAATATAATCTGATTTCGGTGTCGACCATCTGGTTATGGCCATCTTCTCTTGTGTTGTTGGAAGAGGGTGTTTGTTATGACCAGTGCATTTTCTTGGCAAAACTCTATTAGTCTTTGCCCTGCTTCATTCCGTATTCCAAGGCCAAATTTGCCTGTTACTCCAGGTGTTTCTTGACTTCCTACTTTTGCATTCCAGTCCCCTATAATGAAAAGGACATCTTTTTTGGGTGTTAGTTCTAAAAGGTCTTATAGGTCTTCATAGAACCGTTCAACTTCAGCTTCTTCAGCATTACTGGTTGGGGCATAGACTTGGATTACTGTGATATTGAATGGTTTGCCTTGGAAACGAACAGAGATCATTCTGTTGCTTTTGAGATTGCATCCAGGTACTGCATTTCGGACTCTTTTGTTGACCATGATGGCTACTCCATTTCTTCTGAGGGATTCCTGCCCACAGTAGTAGATATAATGGTCATCTGAGTTAAATTCACCCATTCCAGTCCATTTTAGTTCGCTGATTCCTAGAATGTTGACATTCACTCTTGCCATCTCTTGTTTGACCACTTCCAATTTGCCTTGATTCATGGACCTGACATTCCAGGTTCCTATGCAATATTGCTCTTTACAGCAGTGGACCTTGCTTCTATCACCAGTCACATCCACAACTGGGTATTCTTTTTGCTTTGGCTCCATCCCTTCATTCTTTCTGGAGTTATTTCTCCACTGATCTCCCCTAGCATATTGGGCACCTAATGACCTGGGGAGTTCCTCTTTCAGTATCCTATCATTTTGCCTTTTCATACTGTTCATGGGGTTCTCAAGGCAAGATTACTGAAGTGGTTTGCCATTCCCTTCTCCAGTGGGCCACATTCTGTCAGATCTCTCCACCATGACCTGCCTGTCTTGGGTTGCCCCACGGGCATGGCTTAGTTTCATTGAGTTAAACAAGGCTGTGGTCCTATTGTGATTAGATTGACTAGTTTTCTGTGATTATGGTTTCAGTGTGTAGAAGAGGCTAAGGATCCATTACATAGTAGAAGAGGCTAAGGATCCATTCATGAAAGTTCCACCCTCATGACTTAATTATCTCCCCAAGAGATAATAGTAATAGTAATACCATCACCTTTAGGGGGTTAGGATTTTGAATCCAAACATTCATAGCATAGTCCTGTGTGTCTTTCCTCTGTCCTCTCTTTACTCCTTGAGTGCTGTGTGCATGCTAAGTCACTTCAGTTGTGTCTGACTCTTTTAAACCCTATGGAGTGCAGGGCACCAGGCTCCTCTGTCCGTGGGATTTTCCAGGCAAGAATACTGAAGTGGACTGCCATGCCCTCCTTCAGGAAATCTTCCCAACTCAGGGATAGAAGCCTTGTCTCCAGCATCTCCTGCATTGGCAGGCAGGTTCTTTACCACTAGTGCTACCTGGGAAGCCACTTTACTCCTTAGTGTTCTTGAATTTCCTACCTTCATCCTTCTCTTTTCATGAGACATAAATCCCCTGATAATGTCACCAAAGCCATGGTTTTCATCATCTCCTGATGACTATAAAAATTACACCACTAGTCCAGACCCTCTTCAGAGATCCAAGGGTAATTTCCTTTGAAAATATCATTGCTTTCCCCAAACCATCAATTCCAAGATAAGTTAGTTATTTTTTTTCTTAAACAAAGGTCCTTTATTTGACAAAGATCTGTATAGTAAAAGTTATGGTTTTTCAAGTAGTCATGTATGCAAATTGGAGCATGAAGAAGACTGAGGGTCAAAGAATTGATGCTTTTGAACTGTGGTGCTGGAGAAGACTCTTAAAAGTCCCTTGGACAGCAAGGAGATCAAACCAGTCAATCCTAAAGGAAATCAATCCTGAATATTCATTGGAAGGACTGATACTGAAGCTGAAGCTCCAATACTTTGGCCACCTAATGTGAAGAGCCAACTCATTGGAAAATACCCTGATGCTGGAAAAGATTGAGGGCAGGAAGAGAAGGGAGCAACAGTGGATGAGACAGTTGGATGGCATCGACTCAATGGACATGAGTTTGAGACAGAGAAGCCTAGTGTGCAGCAGTCTCTGGGGTGGCAAAGAGTCGGACACAGCAGAGCGACTGAACAGCAACATTCTCAAATAAGCCTTCTTTTATGTTTTTTATCTGAGGGACTGATTCTATTCAGTTGCCAAAATGGAGTCTTAATAGAGTCTTTCAATATAAATGTTATATTTATATTCTCAGTTATATTCCCACAGATGGTGTTTAAAGTTTTGACACAGCAGGAATTGCCTAAAAATGAAAGCAAATAAGAAAGAGGTAAGATGAAGGGTGAACCTGTAGGACAATAGCTTTTAATGTAATTGAGAACTAAAGCTATTATTAATAAAGTGAATTATGAAGAATTGTTTAGCAAAATTTTACAAGTGACTGAAAAAATACCCTAATCAAATGTCTTCTAGTGAGATAATTGGGGCAAAAACCAAAAAAGTCATTATCCTTGGTTTTTGGAATTCACAGGCTAGCAGGGTAGGTTTATTGAAAAATTGAATTTCATGTATGTATATCCTTGGGCTATAATAACTACCGCCAAAAGCCAATTATAGGAATTAGAAATAGTCTAACGCTGTTATTATTTTATTTGAAGAGAAGTATTGAAATTTGTTTTATGCTGCACAAAGAACTTGTTTGATGTATATTTCATGAGCCCTGGTTGAGAAGGAACATTTCATATTGGAATATATGAAAGCTTCTAATCAAACATTTATGTCAGCAAGAGTTCTCTTTTGTGGAAGAAAGTTAATGTGATGAAAAAATAAAAAGGGTATAAGAATACCCTGAAGATGCTAATCCATTTTGGACAAGATAGAGGGGAGGGAGAATTCCCAGTAATAGACAGGTCTTGATGTCTGGATCGAAGTCAGGAGCCTGGGCTACAGAAGTGGCTTTGACCTTGACTTCTGCAAGGTGCCTCTTAACCTTCCCTTCTCTTAGCTATGTCTGCACCATTGTTACACCTGCTTAGTGACACAGCAGCTCTGAGTGGTTGCCTTTAAATCTTTTCAAACAATTTTATGTTTGACTGGGAGGAAACAGCAGTTAGTTTAAATGAATATAGGACCTAATGTGAGCAGTTTCTGAAGGGGAGACAGGTGCTTTCAAATGTGTTCATTTCATTTGGCATAATATACTTGCTGGCCTCTGTCTTTTCCAGCTATTCCAGGCTGAGTGTGGCTATGGGCTCATATTACCCTGGGATGGGAATTAATTTTCACAAGGCCTGTGCATGACTTAAAAGCCTTCGATAAAGTTTCTCTTTCTCTACCCTCAACCTCATGTAAGAAGGAGTCCTTACATTTATTGATCTCTTGTAAGTCAACTGTTTCCTGCTTGAAAATCCAATGTGCAGAAATCTTCTGATTATTCCATCTCGCCTTCTTGATTGAAAACCATGCTGATAACTAATTCCAGAACCTCTGTTGTGAGAGCTGGGTCCTAAAACAGTGTCTTGACCACAGGGGCCTCCTCTCTGGAACAATCTGAGAATCTGTTCTTTGACTCCTTCTTTCTTGTTTGAGTTTCAACTTGTCCTTATTCTGTCCTTCCCCTTGTCACCTCCTTTCTGGCGCATTGTGGCTTTTCAACCATCTGTTGATAATAATTTGAGCTAATAAAGTATATAAAAACACTAACATTCATTTATTACAATAACCTGATCTTCACTACCACCAAATTTAACTTCCAGACTTGAATGGAACACAATTTTAAATCTTTGTCTGAGGCTCAGATTTACTTTCACTGAAATTATGTCAATTTTATGAGCTTTTTCTGAAGTCAGAACCTTCTTTTCAGAACTGAATTAAAAACAGTGATAGATTGTACATATATCCCCCACACTTACCAATGTACCTTCCCTGTACTTTCTTCTAATCAGAAGTGAGTAATTTTTATCTTTTTTTTCCTTTAGTTTGGGTTAAAAAACTGATTTTTTAGTGGCAAATTCAATGTTACATAACCTTGGTTTTATTACTGGCTCTGATTTGATTACTTTTAAAAGAGAATTGAAGCTACTTTAATGGCAGCCTGTCTAAATACCTGATTCTTAATAAAACCACATTTGAACATTACATAATAATATTTTAAGAGAGAAATGTAATTTATTTTTTAACATTTTACTCCCAAAGTTATTTGCTTCAAAAATACAATACCCTTTTTATGCCTAGAAAGGAGAAAAAGCTCAGAGAGTGCTATGTCTATGTTCTTTGATCCCCATAGTCTTTAACATAATGATGCTTTCATTTGTTATCATTTTATGTGTTAGAAATAAATGCAAGATGCATTTATTTCATAAGATGCAACTTATCTGGAAACCTTGGGAGGATTAAATCATGTAATATTTGTAGTGCTCCTGGCACATCACAGGCTTTCAGCACATCCTGATTTGATTGCAACTTTGGAAGATTGAGAGGAGTTGGACTAATAAACAAGAAAGATAATTTCCAAGGACTTTTTTTTATGTGGGAAAGATAAGTATTTCCTTCTCATACATCAGTACAGGAAAAGTTATTTTGATTTAATTTTCTAACTCAAATAAAACATGTCTCTGTGCCCCTACTCTCTAAGGAGGTGAGAAAGAAAATCTCAGTCACGTGTTTTTATTGTCTTCTCACGCCTTGGATTCCAAACTTGGAGGGGGAAAGGATACTTCTGTGCATATAGAAAGATGTGGGAGGTGGAAGGCCCTCCCTGTTCCTGTAACTCCTTTTTCTGGAAAAGCTGCTTTCCATTTTTCTCTCCACCACCTACCAAGAGCTGATACTTCCTACAAGCTCAGAAATGTGTTCTCCAAAAATCCTAGAGAGGATTCATGGACTATAGGCTTGGTCCCTAATGACCTTTTCTGACCAGTTATTGGCTTCCCTGGGTATCCCACAAGCCATCACCACCAGGGATATTATCTGTATTCATGGCATCTCCACAAACCCTGTGTACACGCTTAGTCACTCAGTCGTGTTTAAGTCTTTGCAACCCCATGGACTGTAGCCCCCACCAAGCTCTTCTGTTCATGAGATTTCCAGGCAAGAATTCTGGAGTGAGTTGCCATTTCCTCCTCCAGGGGATCTGCCCAACACAGGGATCAAACCTGAAGCTCCTGCATGGCAGGCAGATTCTTTACCACTGAGCCACTGTGGAAGCCTACCCAAACCCCTAGAGCCTACCTTGTCTGAGGAAACTACCCCCCCATTTTAAAAAAATTATTTTTATTTATTTATTTATCTGGCTGCAGTGGGTATAAATTGTAGCACACAGGATCTTTAATTATGGCAAACTCTTAGTTGTGGGATCCAGTTCCCTGATCAGGGGTTGAACCCAGGCACCCTGCATTGGGAGCATGGAATCTTAGCCACTGGACCCCCAGGGAAGTCCCAGGAAACTTCTTTCAGCGGTCTTCTTTCCTAGCACCAACCTTTATCTTGTTCACTCCAAGTGTGTTCACCTCAAATTTAACCCATGGGGGAATTACTGCTTATGCATAGCAGATTTTATTTTCAAATTTCAGACTCTCTGAAGCAGTGAGCCTTGGGTAGAGTTCAAAGTTTTAGCCATCTCTGGGGGAAAAGAAAGAGAACAATAACCCTTATCCTTTTAGCAACCTGTGTTAGGGAAAATAATATATACATTAAGACAAAGATAAATCATCCTACAATGGTTAGTTTTTCCATCACTTTTATGATGTAAGTTCTTTAGCTATTACACCATGCTCACTAAGGAAAGCAATTGGTCCTGGCCTCCTAGTCCATGAGGGTCTGTCCCTTCTAGACTGCACGACTGCTTTGCTGTTAGAGAAGAGAGCTCCTAGTAATTGGTGGATCTGAGCAGAATCCTTTGAGAAGGTGTTCACTCATTCCTTGGGCTTAAAACATTCACCATGAACATAAGTGAGGTCTCTTCATGCCTCTTCAGGACTGATCCTGTCATGGTTCACATCCTTCTTCTGATTAGTCACTATTAGAAACTCAAGTACCCATGTCATCCATCACCAGGACTCATTACTGCACCCTCATTCATCTGCTTCCATCGTTTGACCCAGTCTTCTTCTCAAAGGCTTCCTAAACCCTTTTGCTGTGCTTCCTGCCATTAGGAAAATTTCCTTCATCCTTATCCCATTTTTGCCCATTCCCTTCATCTTTCTTTTTCTAGTAGAAGCCTATCTTTCCCGTGACGCTATTTGCTCTCCTTCAATCCTTTTAACTGGAGGATGTGATTTCTTCCTTATATTCTTACTTCCTTCTAGAAGTAGGATAAATATCTCCCCTTTTGCTTCTCTTATTTCCTTATTGATTGCAACAAAGTAAATCCAGAACATGTTGGCCGGTTTTAAGTTGTCGTTTGCACTTCATCATTCCAGTCCAGGGGACTTGGGAATAATGATGTTGCTATACAAGGGATCCTCTGCACCTATTTCAATGGCAAGAAAAAGAAAAGCTTTTGTGCTTAGGTTGTCATAGGAGCAGAATCTGCATTTAGACTGAGAAGTGGTATCATATGTCAAAACAGTATCTGGCAACCAAAATGATTTTGAGTAAAAAGTGGACCAGATATGCTTCAATGAGTGTTCCTATCACCTTTGACGTCTTCCTCATAGATTATAAAATACTGCATTTTTCATAAATTTGCTTTTTGTTAATTACCTGTGTTCGTAGATGAACAAAACAAAGAAAATGAACAAAGGAACAAGATATAAGAAGATGAGTAAAGGAAACAAGTGATATTCTCTTATGTCCCATATTAAATATAGGGCCATGGAAAGGTCTTGCCCGAAAGATTTGTTATCATGGGTAATTGCCATATTTTGCTAGATGTGGTTTAAGCACAAAGCAACATATCCTTTAAAAGTTGAGCTTACAGTCTGAAGAACAAAATAATAACTCCAAACTGCATCTGTAATAGCTGTTCTGTTTTCTCAGCTGAACATTAAAAAATAAGAAAAAAAATCTTTTGGTTATTATTTGATGTTTTGAGTGATAGATACAAAGAAATTATTTGCCTTTCTTGTTCTGAGAGGTTATGGTTTTGTTGCATTGATTGTTTTCAAGACTGTTTCCCAACAGACATTGGCTTAAGACATAAGCCTGGATCAGGTGAGTAAGGAGCACACTTTGCCACCAGATGGAAACCTGCGATAATCAGTGAAGTTGGGTTCCTGTCTAGCCTGGAGAATTCCATGGACACAGTCCATGGGGTTGCAAAGAGTCGGACACGACTGACTGAGAGACTTTCACTTTTCAGGTTCCTGTCACCGGGCGTGTGTCACCAGGTAATGGGAGCCCTTTGGTACACTGTGCACCATTTCCAGAAAGCATTAGTTAAAATTGGCCAATCTTTGCTCTGTGTGTATTCTCTCAACCTGATTATGTTATTTTCTTGGAAGAAGATGAGGTGCTAGGATCAAACCGTTTGGCTCAAAATGAGATGCTTTCCATATTCACGATCCTTAGGTCATTGCCATATTCAGAACTATATTAGATAACAAAATTTTAAAAGCCCATTTTCTTCCCGAGCTGCTCAATTTTAGTAACTGTTGAATTTCACACCACCATTCCTATCCCTGCATTAACTGCCTACAGGAAACATAGAAACTTAATTATTGACAGACCAAATATTTGCATCTTTGGGAAACCAGAATATTCCATAATTTAAGAACTTAGCAAATATTTCCCCTAAAGCCAGACTTTGCACTTAGTTGTGGGTTGTTTTTAAAAATAGAAGTGTAACATTTTCAAACTGCAATTGGAACCTTTTATCTTTTTTGAGGTCTGAGTATAGGTTATGAATTCTTTTTAAAATATTTACTCTTTGCTGAATTTTGCCCTTTTTTCTTTCATGTGCTATAAAATATCAGCTTACAAATTGGTAAGCTGCTATGTGCACTATTTTCTTTCAATATATGAGTAATTTCTATGCCATGTGATGTATTTGTAAAGGCCCACCAATTAGGTTGTGCTGTGTAAAAGGATCTCATTTCAGAGGGTCCATATCCAATTTTATTTTCTCTTGCTTAATCTGCAGCTCTTTGAAAAAGATGTAGTTGAATAGCCTCTCATTTGGTGTGAGGAAATTGATTTGCTTTACAGGAGCAGCCTTCTTTAGGGAACTACAAACTATTATATGCAAATGCTTTGAGAAATCTGAAGTGCTATGAAAATAAAAAACATTCTTATTTTCTTATGGCTTTTAGATGACTTGCTTTTTATGAATTACCTTCGGGAAGTCCCCCAAGACATTAGTATCGTGGAAACAGCTCTGCCTGGTTGAGACTTTTCAATCTGGTTTTATCTATCAAAACAAGGTTGTTCAAGATGGTTTCTGTCCTTGAGAGTGGGAGAAGCCAGAGTCTTCTCTATGCTTTTCTAATGGTCAGTCAATTTCAGAACATTATTGTGAAAAGGGAGTGGAATTTGTGAAAAGGGCATGAGATTAAGAAACAGATGGAGTATCTGTTTTGATCTCCTATAGGACTCTGGGTAAGTCATAGAGCCTATTTGAGACTCAGTTTCCATATCTGTAAAATGAGGGTGAATATACTTGCTTTGGCTTCCCAGGGGGCTTGGTGGTAAAGAATCTGTCTGACAATGCTGGAGATGCAGGAGATGGGGGTTCGATCCCTGGGTTGGAAAGATTTCCTGGAGTAGGAAATGGCAACCCTTTCTAGTATTCTTGCCTGGAAAATCCCGTGGACAGAGGAGCCTGGAGGGCTACAGTCTATGGGGTCACAGAGTTGGACACGACTGAGCATGCACACACGATGATGACCAAACTTGCTTTTCTCACCTACTTTTTGGAATAAAAAAATTGTCATGAATTTCAAAGTGCTACAGAAAGATAGTTATTACTAAGACTTATTTATTCATGTACTATATTTCACTGGAGAGTCATGCACATAAACTGTGCTGTTTTAAAATTATGGTCACTAAATGGCATTTAGGATTATTCCATTAATCAATATAAAAAAACAAAAACTCTTTTCTATTTGCTTACTCTAAAAAAGTAATTGAGGAAAAGGTTTACACCTCACATAGAGGACTTATCATTGAGGACCTAAAGACATGATACAGTTTCCCAGAATATCTGTTTTTTTTTTTTTTTTTATTTAAAAAGTTTTTCTTTGGCCATGCCACATGGCTTATAGGATTTTAGTTCCCTGACCAGGGGTTAAACCCAGGCTCACAGTGATGAAAGCCTAGATTCCTGATTTCTAACCAGTGGACCACCAGGGAATTCCTCTACCTGGGTTTCTTTTAAACATGACTTTCTATTTTTATTTTTTAAGTCAGATACCTGATTACATTTTTCTCTTCACACTAGCTTCTGTGAACCTCTGAGTTAAATTTATAGTTTAGGGCAATGGTAACCCACTCCAGTATTCTTGCCTGGAAAATTCCATGGACAGAGGAGCCTGGAGGAATACAGTCCGCAGGATTGCAAAGAGTTGGCCATGACTGAGTGACTGAGCACTGGTGGTCCAGTGGTTAAGAATCTGCCTTGCAATGCAGAGGACATGGGTTTGATATCTGGTCAGGACACTAAGATTCCACATGTGATAGAGCAAAGAAGCCCAAAACTAAAGAACTATGCACCTCAACAAAAGATCTTGCATGATGCAACAAATATCCCTCATGCCACAACTAAGACCCAATGCAGCCAAATAAATAAATATGTATTTTAAAGAATTCATGGTTTATACCTAGCAGAGTATGTATGACTTTATATGTGTGTTTTAATTTCACCACTGTCTTCAATTATTTTGGACTGGATTTTCCCTTTCTTCACAGTTTCCTCCCTTTATATAAATATAAAAAAAATAATTTCTTCAATAAGACTTTTGAAGTAAATAATAAAACTTACTAGCATATAATAAACACTTACTATGTACTAAGACCCTATATAAAGAGTATCTAACTTTTTATTTGCCATGAAAAAAACATTATTTCTTATATTTTACAAATGCAACTGAGGCTTAGAAAGTTTAAGTCACTCACCCAGTGGCCTTCCATTGCCAAATGGAGGTTTCTGAATTCCAACGCGGATTTATCTGATGCCAAAATTAATGGTGATTAGTCATTATACTATACAAGAAAATGCACTGGTCATAGCAAACACCCTCTTTCAACAACACAAGAGAAGACTCTACACATGGACATCACCAGATGGTAAACACTGAAATCAGATTGATTATATTATTTGTAGCCAAAGATGGAGAAGCTCTATACAGTCAACAAAAACAAGACCAGGAGCTGACTGTGGCTCAGATCATAAACTCCTTATTGCCAAATTCAGACTGAAATTGAAAAAAGTAGGGAAAACCACTAGACCATTCAAGTATGACCTAAATCAAATCCCTTATGATTATAGAGTGGAAGTGAGAAATAGATTTATGGACCTAGATCTCATAGATAGAGTGCCTGATGAACTATGGAATGAGGTTCGTGACATTGTACAGGAGAAAGGGATCAAGACCATCCCCATGGAAAAGAAATGCAAAAAAGCAAAATGGCTGTCTGGGGAGGCCTTACAAATAGCTGTGAAAAGAACAGAAGCAAAAAGCAAAGGAGAAAAGGAAAGATATAAGCATCTGAATGCAGAGTTCCAAAGAAGAGCAAGGAGAGATAAGAAAGCCTTCCTCAGCAATCAGTGCAAAGAAATAGAGGAAAACAACAGAATAGGAAAGACTAGAGATCTCTTCAAGAAAAGTAGAGATACCAAGGGAACATTTCATGCAAAGACGGGCTTGATAAAGGACAGAAATGGTATGGACCTAACAGAAGCAGAAGATATTAAGAAGAGGTGGAAAGAATACACAGAAGAACTGTACAAAAAAGATCTTCATGACCCAGATGATCACGATGGTGTGATCATTCATCTAGAGCCAGACATCCTGGAATGTGAAGTCAAGTGGGCCTTAAAAAAGCATCACTATGAACAAAGCTAGTGGAGGTGATGGAATTCCAGTTGAGCTATTTCAAATCCTGAAAGATGATGCTGTGAAAGTGCTGCACTCAATATGCCAGCAAATTTGGAAAACTCAGCAGTGGCCACAGGACTGGAAAAGGTCAGTTTTCATTCCAATCCCAAAGAAAGGCAATGCCAAAGAATGCTCAAAAAAATGCACAATTGCACTCATCTCACATGCTAGTAAAGTAATGCTCAAAATTCTCCAAGCCAGGCTTCAGCAATACGTGAACTGCAAAATTCCAGATGTTCAAGCAGGTTTTAGAAAAGGCAGAGGAACCAGAGGTCAAATTGCCAACATCCAGAGAGTTCCAGAAGAACATCTATTTCTGCTTTATTGACTATGCCAAAGCCTAAGACTGTGTGGATCACAATAAACTGTGGAAAATTCTGAAAGAGATG
Source organism: Bos taurus (assembly GCF_002263795.3). Lineage (NCBI taxonomy): Eukaryota > Metazoa > Chordata > Mammalia > Artiodactyla > Bovidae > Bos > Bos taurus. Next base: position 54,590,844 of record NC_037341.1, on the reverse strand, counting down.
GGAATACCAGACCACCTGATCTGCCTCTTGAGAAACCTATATGCAGGTCAGGAAGCAACAATTAGAACTGGACATGGAACAACAGACTGGCTCCAAATAGGAAAAGGAGTCCAGCAAGGCTGTATATTATCTCTCTGCTTATTTAACTTCTATGCAGGGTACATCATGAGAAATGCTGGGCTGGAAGAAGCACAAGCTGGAATCAAGATTGCCAGGAGAAATATCAATAACCTCAGATATGCAGATGACACCACCCTTACGGCAGAAAGTGAAGAGGAACTAAAAAGCGTCTTGATGAAGGTGAAAGAGGAGAGTGAAAAAGTTGGCTTAAGATCATGGTGTCTGGTCCCATCACTTCATGGGAAACAGATGGGGAAACAGTGGAAACAGTGTCAGACTTTATTTTTTTGGGCTCCAAAATCACTGCAGATGGTGACTGCAGCCATGAAATTAAAAGACGCTTACTCCTTGGAAGGAAAGTTATGACCAACCTAGATAGCATATTAAAAAGCAGAGACATTACTTTGCCAACAAAGGTCCGTCTAGTCAAGGCTATGGTTTTTCCTGTGGTCATGTATGGATGTGAGAGTTGGACTGTGAAGAAGGCTGAGTGCCGAAGAATTGATGCTTTTGAACTGTGGTGTTGGAGAAGACTCTTGAGAGTCCCTTGGACTGCAAGGAGATCCAACCAGTCCATTCTGAAGGAGATCAGCCCTGGGATTTCTTTGGAAGGAATGATGCTAAAGCTGAAACTCCAGTACTTTGGCCACCTCATTCGAAGAGTTGACTCATTGGAAAAGACTCTGATGCTGGGAGGGATTGGGGGCAGGAGGAGAAGGGGACGACAGAGGATGAGATGGCTGGATGGTATCAGTGACTCAATGGACGTGAGTCTGAGTGAACTCCGGGAGTTGGTGATGGACAGAGAGGCCTGGTGTGCTGCGATTCATGGGGTTGCAAAGAGTCGGACAGAACTGAGCGACTGAACTGATACTGCCTTTGATATTAATTATAATAATGTAACAAATGACTATTACTATTGTTGTATAATCAAAGGCTTTTGATGTAGAACACTTAGTCTTTATCAAGAGCATATACAGTGTAGAATACACTATGTGTTTTAAGACTGTAGGATTCATATCTTTGCTTGAAAATTGGATAGAGCAAATCTTTTGTCACATCTTTCCTTTACTTCCATAAAATGATATCAAGGTCTGTTTCTCTATATGACTTGGCATTATACCCCTGCCAAGTGCATGCCTCTTGATAACATATGGAAAACACATCCAAGAGTCCCTATTAGCAGGCAGTAGATACATCCTGGCCCTTTCTAGCCATCCTCTGTCATGCTTTGTTCTTTAAGTTGTACTTCAAATACCTTTGTTACTCTGTTTCCTTTCATGACTTTCAAATGTCATTATCTATTGTCATATCTTACTGTTTCAGTTCAGTTCAGTTCAGTTGCTCAGTTGTGTCCAACTCTTTGCAACCCCATGAATCGCAGTACACCAGGCCTCTCTGTCCATCACCAACTCCCGGAGTTCACTCAGACTCATGTCCATCGAGTCAGTGATGCCATCCAGCCATCTCATCCTCTGTCATCCCCTTCTCCTCCTGCCCCCAATCCCTCCCAGCATCAGAGTCTTTTCCAATGAATCAACTCTTCACATCAGGTGGCCAAAGGACTGGAGCTTCAGCTTCAGCATCATTCCCTCCAAAGAAATCCCAGGGCTGATCTCCTTCAGAATGGACTGGTTGGATCTCCTTGCAGTCCAAGGGACTCTCAAGAGTCTTCTCCAACACCACAGTTCAAACGCATCAATTCTTCGGCACTCAGCCTTCTTCACAGTCCAACTCTCACATCCATATATAACCACAGGAAAAACCATAGCCTTGACTAAACGGACTTTTGTTGGCAAAGTAATGTCTCTGCTTTTCAACATGCTATCTAGGTTGGTCATAACTTTCCTTCCAAGGAGTAAGCATCTTTTAATTTCATGGCTGCAGTCACCATCTACAGTCATTTTGGAGCCCCCAAACATAAAGTCTGACACTGTTTCCACTGTTTCTCCATCTATTTCTCATGAAGTGATGGGACCGGATGCCATGATCTTCGTTTTCTGAATGTTGAGCTTTAAGCCAACTTTTTCAGTCTCTACTTTCACTTTCATCAAGAGGCTTTTTAGTTCCTCTTCACTTTCTGACATACGGGTGATGTCATCTGCTTATCTGAGGTTATTGATATTTCTCCCGGCAATCTTGATTCCAGCTTGTGCTTCTTCCAGCCCAGCGTTTCTCATGATGTACTCTGCATATAAGTTAAATAAGCAGGGTGATAATATACAGCCTTGCCGGACTCCTTTTCCTATTTGGAGCCAGTCTGTTGTTCCATGTCCAGTTCTAACTGTTGCTTCCTGACCTGCATACAGATTTCTCAAGAGGCAGGTCAGGTGGTCTGGTATTCCCATCTCTTTCAGAATTTTCCACAGTTTATTGTGATCCACACAGTCTTAGGCTTTGGCATAGTCAATAAAGCAGAAATAGATGTTTTTCTGGAACTTCTTGCTTTTTCCATGATCCAGTGGATGTTGGCAATTTGATCTCCGGTTCCTCTGCCTTTTCTACAACCAGCTTGAACATTAGGAAGTTCACAGTTCACATATTGCTGAAGCCTGGCTTGGAGAATTTTGAGCATTACTTTACTAGCATGTGAGATGAGTGCAATTGTGCATTTTTTTGAGCATTCTTTGGCATTGCCTTTCTTTGGGATTGGAATGAAAACTGACCTTTTCCAGTCCTGTGGCCACTGCTGAGTTTTCCAAATTTGCTGGCATATTGAATGCAGCACTTTTACAGCATCATCTTTCAGGATTTGAATTCGCTTAAATGGAAACATTCTGTTTAGTCTCCTTTCTTTTTGGTATATGGTAACTGCCCTTAAGGGGCTGTTTTTTTTTTTTAACACAGTCACAGACGTGGTGGTAAAATAAATGGTTGTGAAAATGTGGGCTACACATGGCTGATGAAAGATGACCAACAGCAGGGTCCTGGCTGTGGTGGTGGGAAGATGACTTTTGACAGCACAATAAGGAAAACATTGTGGAGTGAATAACTCCTGAACTGGGTTCATGATGAGGGGAGTGAGTTTATTGAAGGTGGAGTGCCCAGGATATGAAAGGGTTTTCCTCCTCAGCAAAACCACATCAAACCCCTCCTAGAACAGGTTCTTCACAGAGGAGTGAAGAGACATGTTTACAAAGGCTGGAAGATACAGCCAACTAGGGAAGTCATTTCCAGAAGAATTAGTCACCATGCAGTCATTTTTAAGAGAATTGAAGGAGACAAGATCTCCATCACTTTTGAACCAATCCTTGTAGTAATAGGAGTAGGAACAGCTGGTGTTATGAGCATTAATTCATGAAAACTCTTAGGGTGATCATCTCGAATGTATCTTTTTTTTTTTTTTTGAACGTATCTTTAGAAAGAATGAAATGCCTTTGCAACTGACCTGTATTTCCAATGCATATGCACATAAGATGAGGCTCAACATGGAACACAAAAAGGGTCTGCCAAGAATCTAAAATTAGATTGTGAAAAAATTAGGATAAGTAAAGAAGCAGCAGGGAAAATTTTCCCTCAGCCAAAGTTTGCCAAAAGTTTCATTAAACCCTTATTGAAATAGAATCAGAAGTGAATTTCACAACTTTTATCTTTTACTCTTTATAACTGTTTTTGTTCAGGGCCATTTTTTCCGTTATGTAATATAGGCCCAATTCTTAGGACTGTAAGTTTTCAGATGATCTATAAATACATGTGCAACCTTAAAAATGACTCTAGATTTGGAAAAAAATCCTGGAAATGAAAAGAAGTCAACATTTAATGAAATATCCATAGAGGATAACATTTTATCTCTTAACTGCAACTTAACTGTTATATCTTAAGATAGAGGTAAAATAACAAGAAAAATGAAATGAAGTATTCTTAAATAAACAAAATTATTAGAGTTCTCTCCAAAAACTTTTATAGTAAAAATATTCTTAAAGTGTGATGACATTTAAAAATATTATTGGTATAGTAATATATAAGGAGACCTTTAAAATTAAGAAGATTGTCATAAACAATTCAGAGTAGGTTTATATACATACATGTTTGTCTTACTTTTCTATTGCTATGTAACAAATTATCACATATTTGGCAGATCAAAGCAAAACATATTTAATTTCATAGTTCCCCTGTGTTAGGACTCTGGGCATGCATTGGTTGGGTCCTTTGTTCAGAGTCTAACCAGGATGAATTAAAAGTGTTGGTTGGGCCTGTGATCTCATTTAGAGATTTAGTTAACTCAGTTGGCTAAGAGGGAGTCACCAGAAGAGTGACATAGCCCATCATCTTTGTTATATTATGTAACTTAGTCAAGAGAATGGTGGCCCATCACCTTGTTATAGTCTATTAGAAGCAAGTCACAGGTCCTGCCCACACTCAAGGGGAAGAGACTATACAAATGAGAAGTGGACCATCAGCCTAAAGTGACTGATTGGGGTAACTTCAAGAGGTGTCTGTCTCAGGGGTTGAAGTTAGCCCTTTTAATTAAGATTTTGTTCTCTAGTATGGGGCCCATTATTGTCAATTTTTTATTTAGTTGTCTTTACAAAGTTCTGAAATAAACCACTCTTTCACGTATGTTGAAGGTGGATATTAGAACCAGTTCAGCCTAAAATAGATGCATAATTAATGAATGGCAGAATTTTTTTTTTCTTTACTAGAGAAGACAAAAGAGATATAGAACTGAGTTTAGAGAAAGATTTGTTCCTGTCTGGGTGTATCTCCTGTTCCCAAGCCCTCATGCTCCAAGTGTTTGTTCTAAGAGATTTCTTGGTAAACTTGAGTTGAGAGCTTTGCCTGAACTCTTAGAGCAGGTTTGAGGCACTAAACTAGCAAAGTATTCAAAACTAAGGCAAAGACATCAGATAGGACTGAAAGTAACAGTTGTAAGCTCATCCTGGTAATAAGGATGTACTAGTTTATTAGTTGTAAGCTTATTCTGGTAATGAAGCTGACAGGAAACGTCTATTTTCCTTTGATTCAGGGTCTTTTATGTTCCTGTTTCTTTCATTTCCTCAAATCTCTTCTACTTTTTGTCTTTCTTGCTCATAACCTGTCACAACTAGTTTGACTTTCATTTGATCATCTTCTCACTTTAACATTTTAATTCTCTTCTAATATTTGCTCCTCATACTTCATGTTTTTTTGTCTGTTTGGGCCACTAGAATAAAATAACAAAGTGGATGGACTATAAGCACTGATTTCTCACAGTCTGGAGGGGGAGGAAGTTTATGATGAAGGTATCAACAGACTCAGTGTCTGGTTTTGGGTTCATAGATAGATAAGACCATTTTCTCTTTGTCCTCACATTTGGAAGGGCTGAGAATCTTGCTGAAGCTCTTTATTATAAGGACACTATAATCCTGTTCACAAAGGCTCCACACTCATGACCTGCCATTGGGGATTAGGTCTCAGTGTATGAATTATGAAGGGACACAAATATTCAGTCCCTGGTACTATATTATTGCATCCTTTCAGTATCATTACTTTATTACATCAATAGTGACAGAGAGTATATGTGTGTATGTGTGTGCACATGTCTGTGTAAATATATGTTTATATGGCTGTGTATAAATATAAACTTGTTATGTTACAGTTAGATGTCCTTACATCTGTGTGACTGAGTACATATATCTTTTCATTCTGAGACGGAGAAGTCAGATTTACCTAAGTCTTGGCTGGAAAAAGTGTTTCCTGGGACATACCTGCCCTTGGAAACAATCTGGAAACTGGAGCAGGGGCATTATTGAAGAAGTTGAGCTTATAGTCAGGACCTCACAGATGGAACAAGATTCCCAAGATAAAGCGAAACTTGGTGAATCTCAGAAACAATGGAGAATTTGTGTTCTTGGAGCAGAGTCTTGTATTCTTGAAAGGCACAGGGTTTTCAGTGGTGGAAATATACATCTGGCAGCAGTAACAATTTTTTTAGACGAAGATGAGGATAACTAGAAGAGAGGATCTGTGGGTGATATTATTAGTTTTGAACCTATCATTTTTTGAAATCTAGCTATGGAACACTCCTATATTATACTACTACTGCTAAGGCACTTCAGTTGTGTCCGACTCTGTGTGACCCCACAGACGGCAGCCCACCAGGCTCCACCATCCCTGGGATTCTCCAGGCAAGAACACTGGAGTGGGTTGCCATTTCCTTCTCCAATGCATGAAAGTGAAAAGTGAAAGTGAAGTCACTCAGTTGTGTCCAACCCTCAGTGACCCCATGGACTGCAGCCTTCCAGGCTCCTCCGTCCATGGGATTTTCCAGGCAAGAGTATTGGAGTGGGGTGCCATTGCCTTCTCCATCCTATATGATAGGTAGTTCTATTTGCTGCCACCATAAAGCGTTAAGATAGCTGTGTATATTCCCAGCTCCCAGTTAAAATTCTTGCTCAGAGGAAGTAAGCTATGTATATATAGAAAATAGTCACTTCTCTGTAGGAGTGCTTTTTGCCACAACCATCTGAAGAACTTTCAAATTCAGTATATTTTAGTGTTAGAGCAAATAAAACCAGACTTTTAATGAGTGAAAATTTCTAGTCTTCTCCATGTTTATTTTCTCTTCTGCCCATTATTGCAGATGCTTGAGTTAGCCTCTTCAGCTGAAAATTGATGGATCCAGAGCTAGCCACATGGAGTGCTCATATGATTTTTGCCATCTGTCTTTAAATGTAACACTCCAGCATGTGTCTTGAAGTAACATAGTAAGAAAATCTCTACCTGGAATCACTAAGCAGGATTCAAGTCTACATTTTCCAAACATATAGATTATGGAAAGATCAAGAACTGAAAAGGAAGAAAAGATCATTTATGTATGGAAAATACATAAATATTATAAAAGAAGAAAGGAAAAGTGAAATAAAGTAAGAAATTAATTGAACAGTAGGAATGAGATGGACAATTTCCAAGAACAATATATTCCTCCCACTCTAAAGCTGGCAAGCTTAATTTCCTTCCTTTATTTAATAATTACTGGGAGAACCTCTTCAGAGATAATATATTTTATTGTTTCAGTTAAAAAATATTTATTATATTGGATCTACATGAATCTGAATATAGTTGTTTTAAGGCTTTATTAAAATTGCATCTCTGTAGGTATTGTATATGTTAAATTATACTATATTTTAAATAGACTTTTAAAACAGGTTGGAATTATCACTGAATTTTGAGTAAATAAAGAGCTTTAGAATGAGTTGAAATAAATGTTGTGTGTAGAATCATCTTTTGAATATATTTTTAAAAAATGGATATAATCATATTCAAACTAAAAGAGACTCTGTGAACTGATATGAGAAAAGCAGTTGCATCTTGGAGCATCATAAAATGAATGGGATTCAAAATTAAGCCCTACTCTTACTTGTAGGGAGATTTCTAATTAGAAGATTCTTCTTAGAGAGTATAATGTGTCATCAGCTCTTAGTCCCTTCTTAATATATCCTGGATATGGACCTTCAATTAAGGAAATCCATGTCCAAAATCTCCACCTAAGAGAGTAGGTTTGAACCATCTCTTAAACTAAGTGGAACTCTGGAAACTCCCCAATGCTGTTTCAGTTCCTAAGGCAACATTACAATTAAGCAATTTGTGGTCTAGATAATACTTTTTAAAGGTAGAAAGTGCTCCCTCTATACCCATGTTTTGTTATTTCATGAAGCATTAGCATCCATAAAGGATAGACTATTCAACCTAGACAGAAGTCAGTTACGTGGAGAGCAAAGATTTTTATGTTATTTGAGTTAGTTTTCATACTTTGAAACATTTTTATCTGTGACTTAGAGAAAAAAATGCAGATGCTTAGCTTGACTCAGAAATTTTGGTCAAAATGAGAGGATATGTAAAGCTAGATTTAATAGCTGTGCTTTTCCAGTTGTTGAAAGAAGAAAATCACCCATATAAAGTCATTAGAGTTTGAAACAACATAAATGCAGAGCTGGGAGACTCTCCATTATAAAACTGGTGATCTATCAACTGAAAGTCAACTCTTCAATGACTAGGTGTCACTGAGAGAAATACTTTTGCTCTAGAAAACATACAGAGAAATATATTTCAGGGAAAAGCCCAACATAAGACCGGAAGGATGTTAATATTGAGTCAGGAACAAATGGGAACTTGTGATGACTATTTACACTAAATTAAACTGACCTTTTAAAAATGAATTAACTTCCTAATATCAAAGTTTATCTTCACTGATAAAATGAGATACAGTAGAATACTGGCCGGGAAAATGTCTGAACTCATCACAGAGTAAACAGAACCAGTTTAAATGAAGTATGTGAGCCCTCTTAACAGGTATTTCCAAAATTTAGAATATTATTACAGCTTTTATGTTTGATGTGAAAACAGCAGAGCCTGGTTTTCTGTTATTTCTTAGCATGTTTCTAATTGATGTCTCAAAGCTGAGGGGCTAGCTTTCTTGCATTTATAAAAGCGTTAATTGGGAATATGCTTTTCCATTTGTTGATTCAATAGGGGAGAAGGAGAGAGAAATAACATTGAGAAAATAGAGTTAATAAGTTGCTCAAATGTGACAGTGTAATGAATAGGAAATAAAAAAGATTTTGGGGTGGGGTTAAATTAAGTGTGTGGCCTTACAAGTAATTTGAACTTTCTTATTCTTAATGTCTTTACTTAAGTAAAACATTTTAGGTAAAATAAGGGCAATAACACCCAGTTGGACAGGTTGTTGTGATATGTATATGTATAATGTTTACAAAAATCATCATGGGAAAAATGATACTGATTTTTTTGTGATTGAGATATCCAGATATCTGGAGTTTATTGGAGACACTGGAAGGTGATTATCCTGGATACCTTGAAATTATAGACAAAGAAAATCCGCAGTGGGATCTTGTTCTCTGTGCAAATAAAGATAAGCTTGATAATAGAAAAGAGCTTACATGATGACATTTTGCAGTAAGGAATAAAGTCTGAGGCATTTTGTTCTATGGGCATCCTGTTATTTGGGCCAGACTGTCATCTGGGTCACATCACCTTGCTTCATCTGCTTGCTAGGTTTGCTGGCCCACTTAACTGAAACTTTTTCTAGCAGGGAAGTAGAATATGATGTGAATTCTCAATGACCTTGTGATAAAATTAACTGACTTGTTTTATCTTCACACCTTTGGAAGCTTCGGGTATAATATGAAGAAGATATAAATAAAGTATTGATAGATGGTATTTCTCACTGCATTTGTCCCAGTGGGTACATAAGAGCAATAGCAACATAAGAGAGGAGTCTAATAAGACTCTCCATCAAATGGTAAGGTCTATGATTTGTGTGTGAATTCAGAGGTGAAAGGATAGGGAAGGCTGTCTAGCCTGATTTTATTTGCAGCCGTGGATCTACCTCTAGCAATGGCAAAAGGAGTTTTTTGGTTTTTGTGTCCCAACAATACAGTAGGGAACTAAAGTAGAGTTTGAAATCTAGACCAAGATAATAGGTAAAGTATTTCTCCTTCTCTTTGCTCTTTGTACATACATATCACTGAGGGATATTTTATGGAGTGATACCCCTTTAAAGACAGGATATAAATTTGAGATCTTATGTTCCTTGTACTTCTGTCTACACATTTATATGGGTACATTATTTATCTGTAAAATAGGATTTATTATGTCTACCTAACTTCTTTTCTTACCTTAGATGATTGAGCAAGACATATGTTGAAGAGGTTTTGAAAAAAGTTGACAGTTCTACACAAGTTTAAGATCACTAACAGGAACTTTAGTGAAAATTGTACAAAGAAGAGAGGATAAGAAGAAGCCTTCCTTCACCTTATCCTAGCCCTTTGTTTACCTCTTTTTGCTTTTCTTTTAAAATTAGAGGAATGGGAAATGAATTTATATAAAATGCATTTTTTTTCTTTTCAAAGTTTGCTTTTATTTTGACCTCAGTGACAGTAATTCAACTGAGGCACTGAAAGACAATACATGTGATGGTTAAGATCAGGGCTTCTGGAGCCAGGCTGTTGGGTTTAAGCCTTGTCTCTGCCACTGACTCATGTTTGGAAAACTCATTTAGCATCTCTGTTCCACAATTTCCTTTATGCCAAACGGGGCTAATTCCATAGGGTTGTTTTGAGGATCAATTGAATTATTTCTTGTGTGATTACTGAGAATAGTGTCTGACACTTCATGAATTCTCAGAAACTATCAGCTTTTTTGCCTTCTTATTCTTATTATTGTAAAGGTAGCAATTTATTTTTTCCAGGAAATTTATGACAGGCTCAGGCTGATCAACTGACTTTAAATTTGTAGGGAAAATGTGGAAGGATATTTGAAATTAATCACTTAGTATTTGGAGTATCAATGCCTTCTTCAGAATTATGGTATTCTGACCCAGAATAAACGAAGAAGTTCCTCCATATTATCATTCATGAGTTCAGCATTGATGGGAGGTACGATGGTTGTTAGAATTTATTCTGTATGGCAAATTTGAAATAAAATTAATCAAGGAATCCTGTCATAGCAAGAGATTGCAACAGTTAGTGTGAGAGTGGATGCCAAATGTGGAAAGTATATAATATAATGACAATGCTTCTACATGCACCTAAGTCTACTGTGTAATTAATTTGAATTCATCTCTGTATCTAGGAATTGAGGCTATTAAACATTTTCCCCTTCAGTTGGAGAAGTCAGAGCTTTAGGTTTCTTACTGATATCGTGTCCAGCAGAAAGAATTAAAGCTTTAAAATTAAACAAACCAGTTGTACTTTTGTGTCAGACTGTGACAGACTGTGCCCTGGAAGAAAAACCTCTGATACCTCTCTTTTTTTCTACCTTACCATCTTTCCTCTAATGATTTCATGCATCTGACAAATTATACATATAGTAGTTTAAAAAGGATACATATTCAATAAATAAGAAATTTGTGGAACTTCCCTGGGGGTCTAGCAGTTAAGACTCTGTGCTCCTAACACAGCGGGCCTGGGTTTGATCCCTGGTCAGGGAACTAGATCCCATAAGCCCAATTAAGAGTTTGCATGCCACAACTAAAGATCCCACATGCCTCAACTAAAGATCCGGCATGCTACAACAAAAATCTAAGATCCTGTGTGCCACAATTAAGATTCCGTGCAGCCAAATAAATGAATATATAAAAAAAAGAAATTTGTGTTGATTTGAATTGTCCATAGGATGAAAAAAATATTGTTCATTTATAAATTTCATCAATAAATGTTTACTGCAGGCACTCTTTTAATCATTGGGACACAGTGATGAGCAAGAAAAGACCCCTCTACAGTGAAATGAGATAGAAAACATACAAACAATAAGTATACAAAAGTGTTAATTTCAGAAATTGATCAATTTAATGAAAGGAATTAAACAGGATAATGTAATAAGGAAGATGAAGTGAGGCAAGACAGACAGACATTAAATTTTATCTTCAAAGAAAACCCCAATAATGTAATATCAAAATAATACTGCCTCTCTCATGCTAAGTTCTTGTGGAAAACACTATCTGGTCACTACCTGATAACATTTCTTTCTTTTTTTTAATCCTTTGCTAACTAGCAAAAATGAGGTTTAAATTTGGAATTTGGGGGCAACATACTTCAACGTGAACTGAGTGAATCTGATTACCTTAAGCTAATCATGTTAATTCCATTCCCTTTGACTATTGGCTTAGGAATAATAATCATATAACGTAATTCTTAGTCACTAGACTTGAAGGAATATCTATTAACAGGTTCTGGAAAAAATTTTCTCTATTTTTACAAAGGGATAAAAGGAAGAGACATTCTTCTTGTCTTTGAGCTGTGCTGTGTGCAGATGTAACACATGGAGCTGCTACAACCCTCTTGTCACTTTGAAGGGACTAGTTTCAAAGCCACAGCCAATATATTAGTTGAAAGAAGGAAGGAACCTGGGCCTTTGATGGTTTTGATGAGTTCTGAAATAAACAACCTTAACAAGATCTATCTCAATATTTCTCATGTGGTGAGATATTTAGTGAAGCCATTTTGAGTTTATTATTTTTTCTTAGCCGAAAGCATCCTAATTGACTTTTTCTTTTGCAGTGTTAACATCTATTTTCCCAAACACAGTGTGTTCCTGAGTTGATTGGTATATAATGATATTTGACCCAATAGAACAAAAGATTTCATATCAAAACCATCTAAAGGAAAATGATGCTCCACAGTGCATAATGGAATTATCCTCATTGATTTGAAATTGCCCCTGAACTGAATAGCATTTGCAAAATTCTTCCCAATCTAGCCTCAACTTGTATTTCCAGTGTTATTTCCTTCCTTATCTATAACTTCATCCTCTCTAAGCATCTGATTTTGTTTTTTTTTTTGTCATCTACTGGAGTACTTCTGGAGAAGGCGATGGCACCCCACTCCAGTACTTTTGCCTGGAGAATCCCATGGACGGAGGAGCCTGGTAGGCTGCAGTCCATGGGGTCGCTAGAGTCAGACATGACTGAGTGACTTCACTTTCACTTTTCACTTTCATGCATTGGAGAAAGAAATGGCAACCCACTCCAGTGTTCTTGCCTGGAGAATCCCAGGGACGGGGGAGCCTGGTGGGCTGGCCATCTATGGGGTCGCACAGAGTCGGACACGACTGAAGCGACGTAGCAGCAGCAGCAGCAACTGAAGTACTTTATGGTTGAAAAATCTTTCTGTATGCCTTCACCTTTCTATATGGCTTCTCATTGTTATCCTGGAAACTCAGACTTCATCTTCTCTGTGAAGCCTTCCCCAATTCCCTGAGGAAGAAAGATTTTCTCTCTCTTTGCTGCCACTATAAGGAGAGCATTATTATCTCCTCTAGCACAGACATTTTCTCATTTTGTAACTGGATTTACATTTCTACTTCCTTGGGCTTCTTAAGGGCATAGAAGTCATTTTACTTATGATTGGATTTCCCCACTGTGTTGGTAAGATGTAAATACTGATCATATATGGTACAAATATGAGAAATGAGGTGCTGGTGGAGAGTTGATCGCTCTTCAGTGCTATTGGTTTCTCATGCAATAAACTCTTTGGCCAGGTGATATATGACAGTCAAGAGTCAGAGGTTGTGAAGGTTTAAGTGTGCCTGGGCTCCAATAAGAAGAGGAGACATTAGTGACAACTCAGGCAGAAAATAACGACTAAGATTGTTTTTGATTTTTAATCATCATTTTATGCTTGAACACAGCATGAGAGAAATACCAGTGGTCTTGTTTAGTGAGATTCTCCTGTGTACTATTTCTTTAGAAAAAGTCTAAAGGATCTTATTTTGTGAGTTGATTTCTCCTCCCAATTCATTTTGCAGTATCAGCAACAGAACAGCCAGCACCTCTTTACGTGTCAGAACTGTTCGTGGTTAATTTTAAAAACACACAGTGCAGCTCTGCATTTAGTATAGATTATTAGGAAATGTGTCTGACTCTCCTAGTTTCACGAAACAAAACAGCCTTTACTGTCATCCCTGCCCAGATCTTTTAAAAGTGGAGACAGATCCAATTTGTTAAAGACAGTACAAAGAAAGGAAAATTCATAAGTTTTAAAATAGGAGAGAGAAAGCAGGCTTGAGAACAGTTGGTTGTTGTTTTGATCATTATCTGCTCCTTCAAGGATTTTGTCATCTTTGGGATGAAAATTGGCTCAAGTCTCTGAACATCAGATTCTTTTTTTTAAAGTGAGGAGAATTATACAGATGACTTCTGAGACCTTTCAGGATCAGACCTTCTAAGATTTTTTTCTTTCCTATTGCAGAGACATCTTGTATTGCATGCATCTTGAATCTTCATGTTGAATCTAATCAATTATTATTGATAAAAAATAAGGAAAAGTGAAAAATCATCTCCTGTTTTTTGAATGAATGAAAATAATTCATTATAATTATTTTTAGTGAGTGGCATTAATATCATGTTGGTATTAAACAGAGTGCACAGAGAACAAAACGTAAAAACTATAACATTCACTCTTAACAGTTTTTTATTTTGTGGTCCTAAGAAATTTCAGAACCATACATAAGGTGTCAAAAGTTATGTATAGCACAGTGACTCTGGAAATCCTAAATGATCAGTGTATTGCTGAGAAGTATTTCTTCTCTTGGGGAATTTTCTCATTAAAACAAATGCCTTCCCACAGTGATATATTTTACATTTGGAATAAACTGCACTTCAGAAGTTAGAGAATTACTAATGGGCTTTGGGTGCCTTTTCTTATTGCAGTTAAAATGCTGTATTCAAGAGGAAACCTTTCAAGAGAGTAATGGAGTGATGTTTGTCCTGGAAAGATGAATGATCTTGGTGTGAATTCCTCTTCGGATGTTACCTCCAGAGTTTAGGAGTTTCTAACTTTTCCGGCTTACCTCAGAAAACTGAACACATGGGAAATGGAATTCTTATACTTTTCAGCCTCAGCATTAATAACTCGGGATAAGATTGGCATTTCGGGGTAAAAAATCAGAACCATCTTAGCCATAAAATTGCTCTTTCACAGTGTTTGCAGCAAGTGCAAGATTTACATAACATTTCAACTGCAAGTTAGAAAAGGTCAAGATGATTGAAGAATTATTTAAATTCAGAAATGATTAAAAATAATAAATGACATACTTTATTCAGTAGATCAGGTAACTTACAAAGGGAAAACTCACAAGGAGGCAGGAAAAAACCTTTCATCTAGGAATTAAAAAGCCTGAGCTTTCCTAAAGGCCTGGCCCTCACACCTTCTTTGGGCACAGGTTTCTCATCTGGGAAAAAAGCTCATGGAATTATGACATAGTTCAAGTCCAGTGTTTTTCAGTATGGTAATTCATCCTTGTCTTTGGAAGAATCATTACACATTTGACTCAGAGGGAATAAAGACTGATGAAAGATTCTTATTAAAACATCATTTTAAAATCAGAAAATTAAGTTACTTTAAACAACGATTCCATATTGACTATGTCCCAGTCACTGTTCTAGATGTCGGGGGCACATTCTTCCCTGCATGCTCCCTGCCTTTTGAGTATTCTTAGTTGGTATTTGGAGAGTCAGGATGACTGCATAAGAAGTTTATTTATGCCACCCTTTCCTTATTTAGGATAGGAAAGCAATGCAAAACCAGGAAATTAGTGACAAAAGGATTAACTTCAGAATGTAGTTATCTTCAGGTGTAGTAGATATTTTATTTGGGGAGTTGGCAAGAAGGTCAAGCCAGACAACCTTTACAAATTAAGAACATGTAATTATTGTAGCTACTTTGCAAAATTCCAGCTCCTGAATGTCTCCCCTCTCTACATGTTATTCTGTTGTGTCTGTCTGGGATGGTTTTTCCCATTTCTTTGAGGGCAATTCTTGGAATTGTGGCAGCTTATGTCATGGCTACAGTCTGGTCATCACGTGGTTCGTTTCTTCCACCTGATGGGGGTTTTGTTCTCTACAAGACAGCTCAGAGAATGTGGTTCAGAATGTTATCTATAGCCCTTGAGGACGAGCTAAAGGTGCTTGACTATGTTTACTGACTCAACTATTATTATTTGGTCTTGTTGGATTGTTTTTGTTTGTATCT
Source organism: Bos taurus (assembly GCF_002263795.3). Classification (NCBI taxonomy): domain Eukaryota; kingdom Metazoa; phylum Chordata; class Mammalia; order Artiodactyla; family Bovidae; genus Bos; species Bos taurus. The sequence goes on along the minus strand of NC_037341.1, from coordinate 54,575,254 downwards.
GTATTTTCTGAATTCTCTGATTAAACTTATTCTTTGGCTAAGAATAAATAAGTAATCCCGAACAGAATCTGGGTAGAAATATGGAGGTTAAAGGTCATTCTGGTGAAGTAGCAAATGGAAGTGAGAAACAGATTATTAGAAATGGGAGGAAAGGTGATCCTTGTTGAAAGTGGCAAAGAACTTAACTGAGTTGGGTTCTCCCATTTTGTGGAAGGTAGAACTTGTCAACGATGAAATTTGATGATTTTTGAGCAAAATGTTGAAGGTGCAGCCTGGATCCTTCTGACTGCTTATACTAAAATGCAAGAGTAGTGTGAGATGAACTGAAGAAGGAATTATTGAGCAAAAATGAATCCAACGTAGAGATTTAGAAAATTCTCAGTCTGTCCTTATTGCAAAAAATGAGAAAGACTGCTCTGAAGAGAACACTGTCTGTGGATGAACAACCATTTGATAAGGAGACCATGGATGTGATTCATGGGCTTAATCAGCCATTTCGACAGAAGCCAGGAATAGAGGTGGAATTATACCAGAAGAGCTATCAATTTGAAGTAAAGGAGAGAGAGCAAGTAGCATGGGATGAAGAAAGGCTGACAGACATCTCAGATTCTAAAGGACCAGACTGTAGAGTTATTTGGTTGCAATGTGTCTGCCCTATTCTTCAAGGAAAGGGAAGAATGACCCCCAAAGCAGTTCTGAGCTGCCACTCCCACTGTAGACCGAGGGGCAAGGCTGTTTGTTCCTGTTTCAGAAAGTAAGGCTGCTGCCCTGAGCCTCAGTGTGTGGGCTCTCAGAGCCAAGGCCTCCCACAGAGCCGTGGGTGTGATGCTGCTACCCACAGTCAGCCTGGAACACAGAACACTGATCCAAAGAGGATTATTCTACAGCCTGAGATCTAATGAAATTTGCTTTTTTTTTTTTAAAAGCTGCTTGGTCAGTAAGTTTATTGTCTTCATCTCAAAAATCTTCACAGAATATTGCAATTTGGCTTATTAGCTCTTAGCAGCCCACTCCAACTCTGGCGAAGGCTGTCTTTGTCTGAGCTGCTTAATCTTTCTTCTGGGCAAGAGACATTTGGGGGAAATTCCATCTCTTCTTTTTAACTTCTTTCTTGTGCTTTCTTCTCATAGGCCAGATTCTCTTCTATAGCAGCATGAGCATTCTTAGACAGCTCCTCCATGATATCTGGAGTTTCTTTGCTCTTTAAATGTATTGAAATAATTGTTTCTTTTAAGCATCTTCATTTTCTTCCATTAGGTAACTGATACAATCTGCAATATTCCATAATGTGCTTCTGATATACTTCTGTATTGAACTCCTGGCTTTCTGAATCATAATCAGGAAATTGTTTTGTACTGTGAGGGATAAACAAACTTTCATCTACAGCTTTCTTCAAGTCTCCATTCCATTCTAATGGAATTTGGTAAACTCTGGATTTATTTGGGACCTTCCAGCTCTTCCTTCCTTCTTTCCTATTTCTCCATTTTGGAATGGGAATGTCTATTCTATGCCTGTCTCTCACCATCTTATTTTGGAAACTCATAACCTGTCTGGTTTTATAGGTTCATAGCTGGAGAGGATTTTTGCCTTAGGATGCTGCTACCTCAGGTCTCACCCATATCTGATTTAGATGACATTCAGATAAGACTGTTGACTTTAGATTTCAGAATTGATCCTGGAATGAGTTAAGAATTTGGAGGCTGTTGGGATGGAATGAATGTATTTGCATGTGATAAAGATATGAATTTAGAGGAGCCAAGGATGGAATGCTATGGATGGATTTGTATACCCCCAATTTATTTGTTCAAGCCTCAACTTCCAATGTGACTGTATTTGGAGAATACAGGGACTTTATGTAAGTAATCAAGGTTAAATGAGGTTATAAAGGTAAGCCTTGATCTGAAAGGAGTAGTGTCCTTATGGGAAGAGACAAGAGTCAACTATGTGAAATGATATGTTAATTAACTTGACTGTTGTAATTATTTCCTTAATATATATATATATAAAGTTATCATTATGTACACCTTAAATATATACAATGTTTATTTAAAATTTTTTTAAACAAGATTAAGGTGGTTCCATCTCTCTTTCTCCACCATGTGAGAACACAGTGAAAGAATCACTATCTGAAAGCCAGGAAAAAGAGCCCCTACTTTAAACAGAATTGGCCAGCACCTTGATCTTAGACTTTCCAGCCTCCAGAACTGGGAGAAAACAAATTTCTGTTGTTCACACTTTTTTCTGGGCTATGCTGTGTGACATACAGGATTTTAGTTTCCCGACCAGGGAATGAACCCACGTTCCTTGGAAGCCCCATTGGAAGGGTGGAGTGTAACCACTGAAGCCTGTGTTGTTCACTGTTCTGTTGGGATTTGTTCTGGCTTCTCTTGCACACTAATACCATCCTTTAAAATCCCTTCCTTTTTTCTTTTGCATCCAGAAATATATATATATATTTTTTGTTTGTTTGTTTGTTTTTGCTATATTTTTAAGAGTTCTTTAATGCTTAATCATTCATAAATGTTTCAAATACCTTCTCCATGGCTTATCTGTTTACACCCTTATGGTTAATTTTGATGAACAAAAATTAATAATTTAAATGTAATTTATGTATCTTTCTGACATGATTAGTTTTCTTGAGCCTTATTTTAGAAGTCTCTCTACTCTAAGGTCATCATAGCTTCCTATGTTGCAACCCATTTTTCTGTCCAGTATGGTGGCCACTAGTCACATGTGGTTATTGAGCACTTGAAATGTGGCTAATCTGAACTGACATATGCTAGAAGTATAAAACATACATTTCAAAAATTGAGCGTGAAAAATAAATATCACATATAAAATATATATTTGGGGGGCTGTTGGGATATATAAAAATATATATTTACATAAAACATAAAATAATATATTATATTGATTTCATATATAAATATTTTATGTACTCTGTATATATACTATAATATATACATAATTATGTATACATATATTATTAATGCCTAATATAACTCTATTGGGTATGGAATTCGTAGTCCATAAAATTTTATATTCAAAATGGCTGGTCATTGCCATTTACTGTTGCACTTTGGAAATCTGAGGTCAGTCTGACTATTGTTCCGTTTTATATCTACTACATTTTTTTTTTCTGCCTGATTAGGAAATATTAAGATTTTCCCCAAAGATGTTTCTTTCCATTAATTTCACTTGGTAATTACTTTTATGTATTCCTTGAAATGTAAGTATTTTCACTACTATATCTGTTTCCTCTTTTGTATATATTTTTGTAGTTAATATTACACATTTACTATTTTTTTCTTATCCTGTCTTTTATGTCTTTTAGCTTTTATCTTATTTTAATATGCATACTTTTCTTTTGACCTTTGAATGGATCATTTAGGCTGATCTTCTGTTGTTTATTGACTTAAAATAGTTTTTTTTTTTCATTTTCATTTCTGTAGAGTTTTATTTTAAAATAACTTTAGATTCCAGAAGCATTACAGAGATAGTCACAGAAAGTTTCTATGTAGCCTTTATACATTTCCTAATAACAGCTTACATAACCATTTACACAGTCCATTTATCAAAACAAAGGCAATATTGTTGGTAAAATACTATTAACTAGGTATAGACAGTTTTAATTTCCCCAGTTTTAAAACTAAGGTCTTTTTTCAGCTTGTAGGTTCATTTCAGGATGAACCACATTACGTTTAGTTGCTATGTCTCCTTGCTGCTAAGTCGCTTCAGTCGTGTCCGACTCTGTACGACCCCATGGACGGCAGCCCACCAGGCTCCCCCATTCCTGGGATTCTCTAGGCAAGAACACTGGAGTGGGTTGCCATTTCCTTCTCCAATGCATGAAAGGGAAAAGTGAAAGGGAAGTCGCTCAGTCATGTCCGACTCTTAGCGACCCCATGGACTGCAGCCCACCAGGCTCCTCTGTCCATGGGATTCTCCAGGCAAGAGTCCTGGAGTGGTGTGCCATTGCCTTCAGGCACCTACAAGCTGACAGTGGTGGTTTTTATTTGTCTTTCTTGACCTTGACAATTTTGAAGAGTACTTTGTAGAATAGTATTTTGTAGAATGTCCTTTAAATTGGATTTTTCTGATATTTTCTTGTTTTGAGAGTACCCAGGATTTGTTTTAATAGTGTGACAAGACAGGGACTTCTCATGTGGTCCAGTGGATAACACTCCATGCACCCGGTACAGGGGGCCTGAGTTCGATTCCTGGCCAGGGAACTAGCTCCAACATGTCAGAACTAAGACTTCTCATGCCAGGACTAAAAATCCCGCATGCTGTATCTAAATGCAACTAAAGATCCTTCCTGCCTCAAGGAAGATCAAAGATCTGATGCGCTGCAACTAAGACCTGAAGTAGCCAAATAAATACTAAAAAAATATAGTATGACAAGACAATCCAGCCTGGGAAGAACAGTCATGAGGAAAGAGGTTTATTAGACCCCTAGAAATAGAATGCATGGTACGCCATACAGGGCCATGTGGGAACCACCAGAGTTGGTCAGGAGGCAAGGGGAAAGGTTTGATTTAGGAGTCCAACTTCAGTGGACTTTGGAATGTAGAGACTGTCTTGGATTGTCTGATAGCTGGCCATGTAGTTATTAGAGGGGGTGGACAGTGGTCCAGAGGGTGAGAGCCTGATAAACGAGATGGGTGGGGATAAAGGTTCTTGATTAATTACTTTGCACAGGATAGGAGCACTGGCAGATCAGTCTTCTCTTTGTCTCTAGTAATTAGCTAACCCTGGGAGTGTCAGTCCCTCTAGGGTCAGCAAGACCCCAAAATGTCAACGCATCGAAAGCATGGAATAAAAAATCACGGTTAATACAGTTCTCATAATTGATCTAAGGGAGTCTCTATATTTAGATTTGGAGTTATTGACCATGGTTTTCATTTTGAAAAAAGAATCTTTTCTGATTTCAGAATATTTTGTTTTCATGATTTACTCCTTTGCATACCTCATATGTCTTTTTAATAAGTTGGAGATTTTAAATGTTGTCTTATTCTTGCTTCAGTGTTGTTTCATAAAAGTTCACTTTGTTTTACTATCATTGTTTTTGCTCAAACAATTGAGTTTTTCCATGTGATTGCTGTCTTCTTTTCACCTACATTTTCCTGTCCATATAGAAAGTTGTTTGTATCGTACTGGAGATGAGATGAATTCTATTCCAGATTTTAAAGGTCTTTATTCAAATATTTCCTTCACAGATAGAAGGAAAATTGAAATGTTTATAATAAATTTATTTTTATTTTTTTCAGATTTCAAAGTCAGTAGGCTATTGGCTATGATCTGCAGATTAATTTACCTGTGACAGTTTGCATTTCTTTCCAATCATTTTTCTACAAACCTATTTTTTTCCCCCTGGGACTTTATTGCTGGGAAATTTACCATGCTATTTAAAGGAAAGCATGGCTTATATATAAAAGCTTATGAAATTATTAAAATTATTATATTATGTGCTGTGTTAGCTTGCCTTCCCCAGATGCAGAATCTGAGATGGGGAATGCTGAAGCCTGAATGACATCACTGAGATTGACCTGCAGTGAGGACAGGAGGCTGGATTTTGCATCCTGTGTGAGTCATTGTCTGTGGGTTCCCATAGGGATGGGAGGCTGGGAAGCAGTGTACAAACTGTCTGGGTGAGTCTGCTCCCATTGGTTGAATAGTTATAAACCATTAACAAACAACCAACTCACAGCTGATGTGGAATGGGCAGATGGGTGCTGGGTGGGCACCAACATTGTTTTCTGCATTTACAATAGCTCCAAGAGTCAACTAGAAAGAAAATATAGTTTCTCTTTATATTTGTGGTCGTTGGATCTTAAAGTAGCCTTTTCAATGATGAGTAAACGAACATCTAGGGTTATAAAGAACTGCTATGTTTGAAAGAAGATATTTCACAAAACAAAAATTCTTAATAGCTGTGCTTCTTACAGCATGAATTACTTTTAAGTTTAACAGAAAATAAGTACGAAGAATATACAACCTGTATTTAGGGGTGTTTATAAAAAATATAACTTTTCAGAAATAGCAGGCTACGTTAATTATCCACCTGAGTTCCTTTTGTATCCAAATCCCCAACAAACTGAACTGTAATGTGGTTGTCAATCTACAAACAGAAGTGAATTTAAAAAGTATTAACAGAAAAAAACAAGAGCTGTTATAAATAGTGCTTCATATGCCTTGTATGTATTACGTAACCTGTCCTAAGACTGAAAGGACTTGGGACTATGGGAAAATTTAGTAATACATCCATTCAAAATTCAAATGCAGATTTCACTTCCATTCAGTTTTGCAGCATTCTTGTAGTGCTCAATGATCAACACTGTCCTAGGTTTGGTGGAGGAAAGACATAAAGAAAGCCTTCAGGCTGTTGTTCCAGAGAGGAAATGCAGATGGCCAACAGGCAAATGAAGAGATGCTGAACACCCTAACCATCAAGGAAAGGTAAATCAAAACTACAACAAGCTGTCATCTCACACCTGTCAGAATGGTGATTATCAAAAAGAACACACACAAAAAAACAAACGCTAGCGAGGATGTGGAGAAAAAGGAACCCTCCTACATTGTTGCTGGGAATGTAAACTGGTGTGGCCACTGTGGTAAACATTATGGTGGTTTCTCAAAAAAAGTAAAAACAGGACTACTTCTGGGTATATATCCGAAAAACCCCCCTCAAAACACTAATTTGAAAAGATACATGTATATGCATAATCTCATATTGTATGTGCTTCTCAGAGGAAATACGCTAACACAAGTGGTTATGAGAGTGCTCCAGGAGAACAGATGGAAGGATGAAGGTGTGGGACTATCTCACTAAGCACTTGGTGGGCAGAGAAGATGCCATCCTGAGCAGGTCATCCCTGGAAAAATGTGGTGTCCCAATTGCTAAATATCTCACTAATGGAAACCTGGTGAAGCACACCAGTGCAGGGAAATGCCCTTGTAGAGGTGTGATGATTTAGAGATAAATGGGGGAGGTGGAGGATGTTTATGAAGGCAGCAGCCCAGCTTCACAACAAAATGAAGATTTGATAGAATCACATAGTTCTAGAGACATTTGAATGTTCATCGTCTAAGACAGGGGCTTCCTAGGTGGTGCTAGTGCTAAAGAACCCTCTTGCCAATGCAAGAGACATAAGAGATGCAAGTTCGATCCCTGGGTTGGGAAAATCCCCTGGAGGAGGGCATGGCAACCCACTCCAGTATTCTTGCCTGGAAAATCCCATGGACAGAGGAGCCTGGTGGGCTCTGGGGTCACACAGAGTTGGACATGACTGAAGAGACCTAGCATGCACACACGCACCAGACAAGCCACCCACACCTTCTGAGATCACAAACGAAAATGCAGGCAGTTTAGAATGGAAGGTGGAGGAGCATGACGATGAGTTCCACCTTTGGCCTGGTGACTAACCACAGTTACTGAAATTCTGGTTCCTTCTACAATGTCCCCGTCAAAGATTCTCCTCAGGGAGAGGGACCCACAGGAACTATGGGGAAGTTGTTCTCAAAACCCTCATGAAGTAGGAGATCTGTAAGACATAAAGGTTGGCTGTGTAGCTGTGGAAATACATTGCTGTGCTCTCCTGCTACAGGGAGCATAACTAACTGATGGCCTCTTCTGTTGAGTCTGAAATCAACTCCCATGTTTGCATGGAGACTGTGTTTCCTAATGGCTATTCCTACTTAATGACTGAGCATAGCAGGGGTTTTAAGGCAGGTTCATCCTAGTGAGGTGTGGGAAAGTCACATGGGTGACATATGACATTAAAATATTATATATATATATATATACACACATATTTATATACATATGTGTACGAAAGAAAAATCTTAGTTTTTATTATTTCATTGCTAAGAGTTTTTAAATGTTAAGAAACCTCAGTCTCTTGGTTTGGTGACTATGGTGATCATTTTACAATATATACAAACATTAAATCATTATGTCGTATACCTAAAATCAACACATTACATATGTCAGTTAGATCTCAATTAAAAAAAGAAACTTCAAGAACCACACAATTAAAATGAACAGAAGGCATGAAAATAAGACACAAATAGCCAGGACATGAAGTATGTTCTTTCTTCTCTCATCATTAAGGGAGTTTTATAGGAATTTTCATGATTAAAGGAATTGTAAAAGTGAGATATTTTCTCACCTTTCAGGTTTGCAATAATTGATTGAGCTAACCCAGTGCTTTTAAGGATATTGGGATGAGGGTAAATTCATATACCATTTTTGAGAGTTTACTGCCAATCACTGATTATTGAAAGTTTTGTGCAGGACAGTTTTTTACTATTTATTTAAAATTTTAAATGACATTTCCTCTGACACAATGATCCTTTGGTTAGGAAGAGTGCAGAGTGGTATAAGTAGAAGGACATTGGACTACACTATTGTCTGTGATAAGCAAAACTTCCTGGAAGCTAATACTTATTGAATGCTTACTGTATGCCATAAAGAAGGCTGAGTGCTGAAGAATTGATGCTTCCGAACTGTGGTGCTGGAGAAGATTCTTGAGAATCCCTTGGACAGCAAAGAGATCAAACCAGCCATTCCTAAAGGAAATCAACTGGAATATTCATTGGCAACACTGATGCTGAAACTGAAGCTCCAATACTTTGGCCACTTGATGAGAAGAGCTGACTCACTGGAAAAGACCCTGATGCTGGGAAAGATTGAAGGCAGGAGGAGAAGCGGGCAACAGAGGCTGAGATGGTTGGGTGGCTTCACCAACTCAATGGACAGGAGTTTAAGCAAATTCTGGGAGATAGTGAAGGACAAGGAAGCCTGGTGTGCTGCAAGTTCATGGGGTTGCAAAAGTTGGACACGACTGGACAACATTTTATGTCAAAAACTGTTCTAAGCAACTTACATGCATTAGCTTGTTAATCCCTGCAGCAGCCCTATGAGGTAGGTACAGGTGAAGAAACTTTACAGGTGAGGAAACTTTACAGGAGAGGAAACTAAGGCACAGAGAGGTTAAGTCACCTGTCCAAAGTCTGGTTAGTGGTGGAGATGAAATTGAACCCAGAGAGTCTGGCTCTGGTGTCCAAGATCTTAACCACTATGCACATTACTTTTTTTTTTTTTTTTGTCTGCATTGGATCTTAGGTCCAGTATAAGAGATTTTAGTTGCAGCATGAGGGATCTTTCTTTGTGGTGTGTGGGCTTCTCTCTAGTTGTGGCTAGTGGGCTCCAGAGTGAGCGGGCTCAGTAGCTGTGGTTCTCAGGCTTAGTTGTCCCACAGCATGTGGACATGCTTAGTTCCCTGGCCAGGGATCAAACCCGTGTTCCCTGTGTTGAAAGGCAGATTCTAAGCCACTGGACCATAAGGGAAGTCCCCACATTACTTCCAGATAAATCGTGGCACAGATTCACAATTGCTTAGCCACAATTTTGAAATTCAGTTCTAATAACTGAAAGCTCTAATTGGAACACATGTGATGAAAAATCAGACCGACCTAGCTGAATTCAAACGGCAGCAAAACCTGAAACAAACTGACATGAATCTATTTATAGCTACTTGCCACATTTGGTGACATATTAATTAATGTTTCACTGCAGAAATATTAATGCACTTGATTATAGGATGATGTCTGTATCCTGCTGGATATTTCATAATATATAGCATATACACTGTATGTAGATGAATTAAATACTTAGGAGATAGAATCAGTAGTAATGGAAAACTGGGATGAGCTGAAGGAGAGGGAGGCTTGAAGAGGGACTCATGGTTTAGTAATTTATATACCTACATAGATTTGTAAGCCATTCACCGAAAAAGGAAACATTATAATGGGATGGGTTTGGAGGAAGAATGAGTTAAATCGGATGTGTCTTTGAGGCATCAGCAGGGGCACTGGGTAGGCAGCTGGATATATTGATGTGGAAGTCTAGGACAGTTCTCAGCTGGAGATGGAAATTTGTGTTTCAGAAGCAGGGTGTGTGAAATGCTGCTGACAGATCAAGTAAGGCAGGATTTGACTTAGCCATCTGTAGATTATTGATAATGTTAGTGAAAGCTGTTTCCATGAAATGTTACTGGTGGAATCCCGGGCTGAGGGATGAGTGGTAGGGAGGAAATAGAGATAGAAAATACAGATGACACTTTCAAGAAGTTTGGCTCATAAGCAGGGAGAAGAAAAAGTGGTAACTGGAGAAGGTTATGAGCATAGAGGGAGCATTATTGAGGCTTGAGCTTAAGAATACAAAATGGAAAAGGCATAATCAACATGCAGGTTTTCTGAGTAAATGCAATGGAGTAGATCCAGAAAGCTAGTGGAGGGATATAATTGAGGAGGAAAAACAGATGATTTCTTGTTTTAGAATGGAAGGATGATGGCAGGTCTCAATGCTTAGAATCAATAAGATAAAGAGTTCCCATCAGACAGCTTCAAGCTAGTGCCTCATCTAATGGGGCATGGGTGTGGAATGCATATGAAGGTTTCATGAGAGGAGAAGAGATTTGTTCATGTGGCAGGGCATTGTCATGCAGTTTTGAGAGTCTGTTGAGATAAGAGTTAATGGTTTATTTTGATACCAAACTGCAGCATTTTCCTCAGCAAGGCTTTCTCCTAATAAGGCTGTTAGGATATGAAAGTAGACATATCCCCCATGCAGAGAGCTAGGCCCCTTCAGCAGACCCTTCTCTGTTCAAAGAAAATTGGCTTTTTTGCCCCCCTGAAAGTATAGTTTCCCACTTCTAAATGGTTATTGTAGCCAAGGTACTAAGCTGAAGGTTATAGTATAGAATTATTTTTCTGGTATTGAATACTCTGCTTTAAAATTTTTATTTTTATGGGGATATCGTTGCTTTACAAAGTTGTGTCAGTTTATGCTGCACAATGAATTGAATCACCTATATGTGTACATTCATCCTCTCCCTGTTGGTGACTTCCTCGCCCCACCCACATCCCACCCATCCAGGTCACCACAGAGCGTCGAGCAGAGCAGAGCTCCCTGTACTATACAACAGCTTCCCACTTAGCTATCAGTTTTACACATGATAATGTATATACGTCAATCCCAATCTCCCAATTCATCCCACCTTCCCTTCATAGTATAGAATTTAAATCAAGTTTGGGCTCAGAGTCGTGTGTTCTTAATTGGAATTCCAACTCTGCCTTTACTTAGCTGGGTGTCTTTGAGCAAATTATCTCAGCTTTCCTATGCCTCAACTGCCGCAACTCTTAAAAATGGGTTAATTGATGGAAAACACTTGGAAAAGTACTATGATATACTTGCATGGATGTGAGGTCCATGAGATATGAGACCCTGCTCATGGCCTGATGGATAATAATATGAAAGAGTCAGTAAAACACACAGTCTGGCTTCAGAATCTAGGCTCTTAAATAGTATGCATGACTTCTCAGGGAGCCCACGTGTTTGCTGCCACTTTTAAGATTTATAAATGCCGTCTAAAGAAGTAAAGCTCTTTGAAGTATGCCCTTATATTTTCAGTTTGTTCACTAAAAGTCAATGAAGAATAAGTACTTCATAAAATATGCTCTGTAATACTGTTCTGGGTGATTAAGTGAACCGACATTTGTATAATGAGATCCCAGTCAGTGCGGCAGCATCCAGAGGGAATGAGGGAGAGAGAGAGTGGGGGAGAGGGGAAGAGACAGAGAGAATACGCTGGGGTCTGGGTCTTTTCTTATAAAGGCACTAATCCTATTCATGAGAACTGCACCCTCATGATATAATCATTCTTCAAAGTCCCTACCTTCTAATGGAGTTAAGATTTCAATATACGAATTTAGGAAAAGCACAAACATTTAGTCCATAGCACTCCTGAATACAATCTGTGAATTTGAAATATTTGTTAATAGCACAGCCCACTTAATGGGAAATATGAAAAATGGAAGGGCTTCCCCTGTGGCTCAGCTGATAAAGAATCTGCCTGCCAGTGCCTGCCTTTCCACACATGTGGAAAATGGAAAGTACCAAGAACAGTCCTGCACTGGGGTTACTGCATTCTGTGCTCCTTGTGGCCTTCAGCATTCATATTGATGGTTTTCTTGGTTGCTTTTAGATTTTTTTCCTGTATTGGTTTTAACTCTTTCTTTCCTTTGTTTTTTCACTATTTTCCCCAAAGAGTGCTTGCTGCCATCTCTTCTCTGCCCCCGAGTTCTCAGTTTTATGCATATTGCTAGTTACTCCTTGGACCCTTTAAACCCAAATTGTGAAGATCTGTTTCCCTGTAAGATAATTGCCTACTTTTCAAATGGTGCTACTGAAGGATAAAACCTTGGTTTCCTAGAATACTCAGGGAATGAGTCACTCTGTTCTGCTTACAAAAGTCTTCTGTGGGCATCTAGTAAACACTTTGGATATCCCAAGCTCTGTGTTTTAGTAATTTCTGAAGAAAAATGTATCATTAGTTTGCTTGACTTGTAAAAGCATACTGTCAGTTTGACACATAGACAATATGATCTCTACCAGTGTTATAGAGATTCTGATGATTTCTTAGTAATTCCTTACATTAGTACAATTTTCAGATTGAAGTATTTAAATTTATTTATTCTAAAATGTTGATCTTTTAAGAGAAAGTCATTATTCAACTTAGGATAAACACGATGAATTAATTTTCTTCATCCTTGTTTTATTCCACAACTCATAATCCATGTTTATGATCCAGAGACATGCTTCTTTAGGATGTGATACTCATTTTGTTGTCTATCAGAAACAATCATTTAAAAGCTACCTTTGGTGCTGCAGGAGCAGTATTTTCAATGATTTGAAACCAATGAAAATGTTTTCAATATAAAAACATTTGGCTTTTAGATTTGTCTACTTTGTGCTTAATTTCAGCCCCATGTCTCTCCTGTCAACCTCCTTCTTTTCCGCAAAAGACTAAGATGAAAATCACAGTTTGTATTCAAAGCTATTGAGAAACAGTGTTTCATCTGAATGTTTGGTGTATTGCCCAGTATGTGGTAAGACTCCATATATCATGAAAATCAACATTATCATTAATGTCTCAACACCAATAATTTAAAGGAAGAACAACCCTTAATTTTAAAATAAAAGTGAATCAGCAGTAAGGATGTTGCTGCTGTTAGGATTCTCATACCTCAGAATACTTTTACCAGGGTATTTTAAAACTCCAAGTTATGGAAAATTGTTTTCAGAAGAAATGATAAGGGAAGAAAAAAGGAAAGAGTATTTACAAAGTTATTATATGGTAAGCATGGGTGAAATTTGAGTATTTCACCGTTTCAAAAATTGTCACAGCTATAAAAACAAGGATATTCTTTCAGCATCTATACTTACTATTATGGAGAAAATTGAAAATGTTTTCTGGTGAGTGTCTTAATCACATAAAAGTAATTTATTGAGATTCTATTGCATGTAGTTCTCTCCTATGTGTTATTTTTAGAGAGGCATGTGGGTTTTGATTATTATAGGGGGATATTTATATACTCTTTGTATCTGGGGAGATTATACTTTTTATAATACCATGATAGAAACATTCATTGTTTAGAGTAGTGTAAAATATAGCACTAAATACGTAGGTTTTTACTGACTTTGGAAAACGTTATCTGAAGAGTGAAGAATAAATCTAAGTAGTGGAATCATATACAATCTTCTGGTTTCACTAAATCCTCCTAAGTTTTACAACTTTGACTGAACACATCAATCACCTCCTCATTCTGGAAGCCAGAAGTATCAAGATTTTTATTACAATGACTTTCATATTTCTCTTTTTATGTCTTTTTAGATGGGTGCCTCTTTCTTTTGTGCCTTAAATGTGGCTTCACCCAGGAATGCTCTTTGGTCCTCTTTAATTTTTTTCTGCACATTTCTTCTCAGTGATTGTAACAGCATGGGAATTCCATAGCCTTAGGCTCTACAAAACTACATAAAGAGCATTTTATAGATCCTTGAATTCATTATTTTATCAAAAGTTATAAAGAATGTCTATGTATCTATGGAAAGTAATGGAGAAGTAAAGATGAAAAAGATACTATCCTTGCTCACTATTATCTCAGAGGTTAGAGAGAGAGAGACAGACCTGGAAACATTCTCCTCAAGTGTTTTATAGGGGCTAAATTAGGAATGCAAAAGAAACCATAGTGGAACAAAGGAGTGAGTCACTGATTCCACTTTTATAGGAAAGGCAACTTGAATCTGGAATATACCAGCAGACAGCTTCCTATCAAGGCAAGCATTTCCTGGCTTACTTGTACAGGAGTTCAAAACAAATAGCTATTTTCCTTCATAACCAGTTTTGGCAAAGTCTTTCTGATATGCCAGTCTGAACCAAGCACAATGGAAGCTTTCAAGTTCAAAAATTACAATGGATTGAAGGTAATCCTGGATTCTTGAAATTTTTCTAATTCAGAACGAGCTCTTGTCTAAACCAGGAAACTCTCAAGAAACTCAGAAAACACATGATAAGGAAATCCCTTATTATGAATGTGTTTGTAATGGGGTGTGTGTGTGTGTGTGTGTGTGTGTGAGCACGAGCATGTGCACACATGATGCATGGAGATGACTGGTGTTTCAGCTGCAAGTGTGAACAGACAGTCAGCTTGCTGGTACTTAAATAGGAAATCTGGGTCCTGGAACAGGTTGTGAACTTCCAAGTGAGAAAGACAGTTGAAAGAATCAACCCGAGCTGCTAAATGCTCCAGGGGATTCTCTAGGAGCTTCAGAAATGTCCTTCTGAGGGCAATCTTAAAACTGTTTCCCTCCCATTTTCTGCTTTGGCTTTTTACTCTTGAATTTCTCCCTTTAATTTTTGTATTGCTTTGGCTATATTACATTTTTGTCTCCTTCATTAAAAAATATTATTCTGATAAATCCAATAGTCTTAATTAAAGAATTAATGATTATAAATACTTTAAATCAATGATTTTAACTGGTTCTTTTCAGATCTATTTTTATGTGATTTCTGAATGCATATTTCATAATTCCTTATTCTACTTTATGGGTATTATTCCCTGATTTTCTCCTTGAGAATACCAGAACAAAACTTCTTTTTTCCTATTCTTCTGTTATTTCTACTAATCTAGAAATAAGAGAATTAGTAGAATCTGTTAGTAGAATTTGTTATTTCTACTTTGTCTGGATTTAGTAGAATCTGTTTTTTCTACTTTACCTGGACTTATTTCTTCTGTGGAGAAGGCAATGGCACCCCACTCCAGTACTCTTGCCTGGAAAATCCCATGGACGGAGGAGCCTGGTAGGCTGAAGTCCGTGGGGTCGCTAAGAGTCGGACATGACTGAGTGACTTCACTTTCACTTTTCACTTTCATCCATTGGAGAGGGCAATGGCGACCCACTCCAGTGTTCTTGCCTGGAGAATTCCAGAGATGGCGGAGCCTTGTGGGCTGCCGTCTATGGGGTCGCAAAGAGTCGGACATGACAGAAGCAACTTAGCAGCAGCAGCAGCAGCAGCAATTCTTCTGTATATATAGGTAATTTGTGGATACACACACACACAGATACACCAATAACACCACCACAAATCAATGGAAAATGGATGTATTATAGATAAACTGCCTAATTCTATGTTAAAACACACACATACACAAAACTTCATTTCTACCAAGTACAAAGAGGTTCTTTATTTGAGTTAAATACGATTGTGAAGGCCAAAACAATAACAGTTAATAGGAAAAAACAGTCTCCTATGGTAAAAGAAAAAATTAAACTTTCAAAGCATTAACCATGAGGAAAAGAATAGATGAACTGAATTACATTCAAATAAAATATTCTGTTCAAAATGGGATATCATGGACAAAAGTTAAGAGACAGATAATATACTGTCCCTATTACAAAGAGATTTATATTGTTTAAACCTACCAAGGTTTTATGATTTCTTAGTCATTTAAAATATCCTGTCTTTTAAGATTCCTATTTATTTTACCAAGACTTTTAGAACTGAATTTTCTTACTATGTGTGTATACTGCTTTCATAATTTAAAAAAGAATTATTGGCAGGTAGGGTTTATAAATGTGTGTGTGTGCGCGCGTGTCTGTCATGTCTGACTCTTGCAATCCCATGGACTGTAGCCAGCCAGGCTCCTCTGTCCATGGAATTCTTTAGGCAAGAATACTGGAGTGAGTAGCCATTCCCTTCTCCAGGGGATCTTCCCGACCCAGAGACTGAACCTGGGTCTCCTGCATTGCAGGCGGATTCTTTACTATCTGAGCCACCAAGGAAGCCCTATAAATGTATACCAGTGGAGAAAATAGACATTATGTTTCTTAATGTGTGAGTCAAGAATTCTCTTCATCAGAACCTGGTTAATGGGTTTAAAATGCAGATCCCTAGTCCCATGCTAGCCCTATTTAAACTCCCTCTGGTATTGGGTAATTCTTTTCTATACTTCAGGAAGCTGAATTAGAGTCTTTCCAGAAATCTCCACAGGAATCCATACTTCCTCTAATAGGTTGATTCTTCCATTTGTTCTGCAGATATCCTTACCACTCTTTGGCTACTGACACTTATTTACATGGTAATTTAATGGCAATTTCTCCTTATAGGAGGTACAAATGGTCTAATGGAATCGTGTTTCCTTTGGATAGATTGACTTATTTAATATTTAGATGAGGTAGACATATGTTTTAAAATTCAAAGTCTGAAAAATGTCTTCTTTCCTCATAATATGCCCTACTATAATGGTATTGCTGATGGAAGGATAAGCAGAAAAGTGGATAAAATAAGAAGGAAAAAAATAATAATTTGGGGGAATAAAGATAATAATTTTCCCTCAATGATGCTTCAGATTGTAGAGGTTCTGAGTTTCCACTTCTGAAGGATAGATACCACTTACCTATGTTCAAGTGTGAAGATTTGAGAAGCGCTTTAGAATTCAAGAAAAGAACATTTTGTATGTTGCCAAAATCTTGCTACCATCTTTGGCGCTACCATCTTTGCATCTACCATTGCAAGGCAGGGTGATCAATGTTGACTTTAAATCATTAGTGAAGACTGCAAGGTCATAGAACATTTTCTGTAAAGAGCCAGGAGATACATATTTTACTGTGGACCATATGCTCTCTCAGAACTACTCAAACCTACTTTTGCAGTATAGAAGCAGCCGTAGACCATATGCCAATAATGGCCATGGCTGCGCTCTAATAAAACTTTATTTACAAGAACAGACTGTAGATCTGGCTCACAGGCAGTGTTTTTCAGCCCTTTGGCTCAGATGTAAAGCACACTGTCTCATATCTGGTTGTACATGGGCATTAGTTATTGTTCCTAAAATCCAGAGTCAGGAGCTCAGCAGAGGGGGTTGGGTTGGTAGCAGGAAAGTAACTGTCTTGGTATAGGGACTTAGCTACACAAATAAAGTTAAGAGTTTATTGAATGGGATTGTTGTGTACAGTGACAAATCAACACCTTCACAACATTAAAAAAGGTAAACAGTGGGTTTCCATTTCCATGGAGATTTTATGTGACACAATGGCCTTTTTACCATGCCATTTTAAATAATTACCATTAGCACTGAGGCTATTAATTCAATATAATCAGGGAATGTAAAGGTCAGCTAGCATTATCCTATATCCATCACTAAGCCACCCCATGCTTTATAATTAAGTTTGCTTGTCAGACTTTTCAATATTATTTAGAGATTTGGCCATTCCTACCAAAATGAAATGAGAGTATTAGCAAGAAATAGTCAGTGTTCATTCACATTAAGAATTCCATTTAATGTGTTTTTCCAGTTACATTAAGCAGGAGAGACTTTCATTTATTTCCAATGTGCCCTTACTTGGTGTGGGTGAATGGAAGGGACATCACTTATTGATCTCAGATTTAATGAGCAGCAGTTACTTGTTAGCTCATGTTCTTCTGTCTTCTTTCTTCTTTTCTTGCCCAGTGACCCAAACAACCATTATCATGGACTTCCATCATACCTTTGTCATATCCTTCATTACCGATTGGGCTGCTTTTGAAATTCAGGCATTTTGAGCTTGCAACACTCACTTGCACATGTCAAACTACAGAAACAGTGTTACATTTAAACCATGATCTCTCTATTACCCTCCAGCTTCTTAACAAGTGAAATGGATAATTAAAACTTATATTCTTCCTACAATATATGGCACTGAACAGCAAACAAAAAACTTTTAATAGGGAAATACTTTTAAAATTGGGAAGGGTGTAGTCTCATTATAGAGTCCCCAATTTAAAAGGGTTTTCTAGAGGATTCAGTTTACCTCCAGGAAGTCTGTGTTTAAAGCATGCCAGAAAATGGGTACTAATTTCATGAGAAGCAGGTGCTGCAGTCTTTCTGGATTTTGTCATGTATCCCCCAGGTGGCGCTAGTGGTAAAGAATCCACCTGCCAACGCCGGAGATGTAAGAGGCGTGAGTTCGATCCCTGGGTCAGGAAGATCCCCTGGCGGAGGAAATAACAACCCACTCCACTATTCTTGCCTGGAGAATCCCATGGACAGAGAAGCCTGGTAGGCTACAGTCCACAGGGTCGCAAACAGTCCAACAGGACTCAACTGAAGCGGCTTAGCACTGCTCTTTGAGAAGTGATTTATACTATGTATCACAGCACTCTACAATAAAATGGGTGATATGTTCCTCATAGCCATTCTAGCACCTATAGGTCCTATGGCAACAAAAGCTTACCTCTCCTACTTCAGACTTTTTATGACATTTTCACCGTTCATTTCAGAATCACTATTCTTCCCATACTATTTTTTTCTCTCCAGCTTCATTGCTGGAGTTTCATCATTCATCCTTATCTAGCTTATTGGGTTTACCTGCTGGCTGGCTTTTCTAACACCAGCCTTGACTTCTGTGATTCTTCCTTCACACTATTATCAAAATGACTTTTCTTACTTGCAAAAAATGATTATGTCACTTTTCTGTTCAGAATTCTTCCAGGACTGTAAATTGGTTACAGGAAGAAAATTTGGGATCCCAAGCATGCTATATTAGTCTAGGCTAGCTAGAAAATAGAGTCTAAGGCAGAGCCCTTCCTGCATGTACTTCATTTGGAAGATTCCTTTTTTTAAATAAAAGATTTCTTTAGTTAGTTTTATTTTTTGACTGTGGTGGGTCTTTCATTGCTGCACTCAGAATTTCTCTAGTTGTGGCAAGTGGTGGCTACTCTGTTGCAGTGTGAGGGCTTCTCCTTGTGGTGGCTTTTCTCACGTTGTGGAGCATGGTCTCCAGGTGCACAGGCTTCAGGAGTTGCAGCTCAAAGGCTCTAGAGCTTGGGATCAGTAGTTGTGGTGTACGGGATTATTTGTTCCTTGGCATGTGGGATCTTCCTGAACCAGGGATCAAACTGGTGTCCCTCGCATTTCAAGGCAGACTCTTAAGCACTGGACTACCAGGGAAGCCCAGAGGACTCTTCCCCCCAACCCTGTTCTTTCTTTCTTTCTTTCTTTTTTTTTAAAGATTCTACAGCATGTGGGATCTTAGTTCCTTGACCAGGGATCGAACCTGTGTCCCTGCCTTGGGAGCACAGTCTTAACCACTATACAGATAGGGAAGTCCCTGCATGTACTTAATTTGGAAAGTGATCTCAAAGAGCGTGAACCTCCCCTGAAGGGGAAGATGTGACCTGTGTTATTTCTGAGCAGGAGTCTTTAAGAGTTAGTTCGTTTCAAACTCCCTAACTACCCTTTCCCCGATCCTTCCCCCTGGCAAATATAAGTTCCACATGTACACACTGCTGTGTTTAAAATGGACAACCAACAAGACCTACTGTATAGCACATGGAACTCTGCTCAGTGTTATGTGGCAGCCTGGATGAGAGGGGATTTTGGGGGAGAATGTATACATGCATATGTATGGCTGAGTCCTTTCGCTGTTCACCTGAAACTGTCACAACATTGTTAATCAGCTCTACCCCAATACAAAATAAAGAGTTTAAAAACAAGAGTGTTTCTGCCGTGTTCCTTTCACCCTGCAATGGTGACTGGTGACAGCTGACAGCTGAATGGAACAGAACCTCATTGCTGCATATCTAACTGATGAATATCCTTATTGATACAGATGCCATAAAGACACAAGCTTTACCTTTTTCTGTTTGCCAGCTTTTGTTTTCATCCTCATGCTCGTCACTCTGTATGCTCAAGATGGCTGCTGCAGCCTCCGGAATCATTTCAGTGTGTTCAAAGCAGGAAGAAGAAGTGAAGAGGTGTGGTATCAGGCAAATCATGTTTTTTCGCCTGAGAATGCAAAAAAAGAAAAAAAAAAAAAAAGACCTCCTGAGAAGCTTTTCAGAAAACTTCCTCTTCATCTCTTTGGCCAAGGAAACTGGGTTAGATGGCACCCAGTAGTGATGAGAGAGCTGTGGAAGTGAGCACAGTGTGACCCCAACAGAAATGGGGAAGAAGGGAGAAATGATGTACGTATGCCACCACAAGGGCATCACCATGGGAAAAGTCCCTTTTTCCAAAATAAGAAGAAGAACACTGGATACTGCAATGAGGCCGAACTCCAGTGAGACAAACTAAAAAAAAACAAAACTCTGTTTTAGGCAACCGATGAACTACCGAAAACTACCTTTGGAGTAATTCTCTGTTCCACTCTGTATGTCAACCCATACATTTTATGAACCAATCCCCACTTCCTGGATTATACAATCATATGGATTTTAGTTAAAACAAAAAAGAATCTGAGGCAAGATATTTCAGTTCCGTCACTCTTTCTCATATACAAGGCACTTCATTTGGTATGGAGGAGAATTAGATTGATGTGCTTGTGATATTCTTCCTCTCAAAGATGTTAAAGTGATTCATATATATTTTCGAAGACTCAAGAAATCGTGACTCTGGTTGTTTTATAAACTTTAGTGATCTTTTGGAGACATAAAATTGACTGGAGCTATGTTCTAATATCCTATAGATAACTAGGGTTGCTGAGTTTTGTATCCAATTACTATACTTTCACTTTCTTTCATATTTTCCATTTTTGGGAAATCACATGTACTGCCCTTGTCCTCCTTCTTCTTTTTTAAAATAAATGTCTTTAAAATGGCATGCCCTTTTTTAGAAGAGCTCCATTTTTAATTTGGACTTCTTGATGTACATTATACAAAATCAGTGTTGCTTTTTATAATTTTAAAATCCTCCTTGATGGTATAATGTGCTCAGCATATGTATGGGGGTGGTGGTGGAGAAGGTAGGCATTTAAGCAACAGTTTTTCCTAAATATGAGGATTGTCCTTTGATTTGGTTTGAAAATCTAGTTACTAGTCACTTTGTTAGTTCCTTGAAGATCTTAAATAATATAGAAATGCCCTGAGCCTGGTAATGTTCAGAACTCTGGTTTTCCCTTAGGGCCTGATTCTGATATAAGAAAGTTTGGGCTAAAGCTGCCATTTCCTCACTCTGCTTGATTGACAAGGTTATGAGTTTTGAAGATATGGTTCTGGTTCACTCTGAAGTGGCTTCATTTCAGTGAGGCACTCAGGGGAGGCTCCAGTATCCTGAACATCAGACATTCTTTCCAGCATCTCCTTTGGTCTACTAGTTAATGACAGAAGATAGAAAGGCACTGGTCACTTAGAGAATGGAATCAGACACTGGGTCTACCAGGATCCACTGTGACATCCGGGAGGTCTATGGCCAGATCTCAGCCTTACAAATGTGTGAAACTCTGGCGACCTGT
The DNA here is from genome assembly GCF_002263795.3 of Bos taurus. Taxonomy (NCBI): domain Eukaryota; kingdom Metazoa; phylum Chordata; class Mammalia; order Artiodactyla; family Bovidae; genus Bos; species Bos taurus. Next base: position 54,553,638 of record NC_037341.1, on the reverse strand, counting down.
ATGACATTCTTAAAATGGCAGTGTACTAATCACATTACAATTGAGGCTAAAAGTAATAGGATGTTAAACAGCAACCCACTCCAGTATTCTTGCCTGGAAAATCCCATGGACAGAGGAGCCTGGTAGGTTATAGTCCATGGGGTTGCAAAGAGTCGGACATGACTGAGCAACTTATGATTATCATTATTATTAAAACACTTAAAACTTGAAGTCTTATCAAGCTGCTTAATGTGAGGGGTAAGATGAAATTTACAGCACAGGGAGCTCAGCTCAGTGCTGTGTGGTGACCTGGATGAGTGGGATGGGGGTGCGGTGGGAGGGAGATTCAGGAGGGAAGGGATATATGTATACACAGAGCTGATTCACTTCATTGTACAGAAGAAACTAACACAACATTGTAAAGCAACCATGTTGTTGTTCAGTCGCTAAGTCACGTTTGATTCTTTGAGACCCCATGGATTGCAGCATGCCGGGCTCCTCTGTCTTCCACTATCTCCTGGAGTTCTCTCAAACAGGGCTTTCCTGGTGGTTCAGATGGTAAACAATCTGCCTGTAATGAAGGACAACTGGGTTTGATTCCTGGATTGGGAAGATGCTCTGGAGAAGGGAACAGCTACCCACTCCACTATTCTTGCTTAGAGAATCCCATGGACAGTCTGAATGATTAACACTTTCACTTTCTTTCATACCTGAATTAAACAATACTAAAAAAAAAATTAGTCTTTTTTTTTTTAACACTACCTCACTTGCTCGCATGCTTAATGCCTAATAAAAGATTAACCTTGTCCAAAGAATGGTTTGACCCTTGACTAGCTTCTGAGAGATAACCCGTTAAGTCTCTGGAATATTCTACCTCTCATCCATGTATTAATCAGGGCCGACCCTGCTTAGCTTCTGAGATTAGAGGAGATTTGGTACATTCAGGGTGCTAGGGCTGTAGGCTGGAATACCCTACCTGGTAAAAGTTATATTTGCAAACCTGAGAGTCTTGAGCATGCTGGACCCTCCATGTTAGCAGTGTGATTTAGGATGAGGGCCTTGGGCCAGGCAGTATCAGGTTGAGAGTCTGGAGAGTAAGGTCAGCCACAATTATGGGACCAGCTCTGATAAAACCCTGGATGCTGCTTAGTTGCTCTGTGGCATGTGGGATCCTAGTTCCCCAACCAGGGGTCAAACTCACGTCCCCTGCCTTGCAAGGTGGATTCTCAATCACTGGACCACCAGGGAAATCTCATAAAATGAGATTTTTTTTTCTTAGCTTGGTGGCTAAGATCATCAGTGAGTGTTATTTATTTATTTTTTTAGTAAGAAAATGGCAAATCATCAACAAATCCTGCAGGATATTTATTTAAAAATCAATACTAAACAGGAAAATTAGAGGGAGAATGATTGCTACATTTAGTATAAAATAAAAAATTGGGCTACTAGAGGTAGGGGGAGAGGGAAACAGAGAGGCTTCTTACAAGTTGTCATTCTTCAATTAAAGATTACATTCTATTTTGGTAGTGTCTCCGCTGAGCATTCCCACAGTTTTTAATAGTTCAGTCTCAGCTGTCAGGAACATTTGTGTTAATTTTCCCTGTTCAGCACACATAGGAATTGCTGTGCCTGTTGTTTGCAGATACCAAAGTTGGCTTCCTAATAATGTGACTGAAAATGTCCATCAAATATAGCTGTAAAAATTGCCTTCTGTTTCCTGAAAATCTGGGGATGCTGAAATTCATCTGCTGAGATAATAGATCATATTAAAAATTCAATGTAACAACAAACCCATTTAGAGATTAGATTTCTTTCTCTACATTAGTGGACTGGTGAAGATGAAAGGAGGACACCATGTAATTATCTTTTTAGGCCTCATTATTAATAGTTTCATGGAGAGGGGGATTTCTGTGTCACTCTGATAACATTAACCACACGTGGAGGTCACATTCAGTAAGAACTAGTCAAAGATTCAGAGAAGGCGATGGCACCCCACTCCAGTACTCTTGCCTGGAAAATCCCATGGACGGAGGAGCCTGGTAGGCTGCAGTCCATGGGGTCGCAGAGAGTCAGACACGACTGAAACGACTTAGCAGCAGCAGCAGCAGCAGTCAAAGATTACACCTGCCTCCTTTAGTGAATTCTAACACTTCTTGTTTTCATGGGGGTGTGGTCATTTGCTATCATTGCCATAACAAATTAGAACACATTTAGCAGTAAAGGGATATCTAAACAACATCCATTCATTTTCTCATGGTTCTGCAGGTCAGATGGGCAGATGTGGTATGGCTCAGCTGGTTCTCTGATCTGGGTATCACAAGGCCAAAATCAAGGTGTTGGCCAGGTGCGTTCTTTTCTAGAGGGTCTAGGGATGAATTTGTTTCCAAGCTCATTGGTATAGTTGGAAGTGTTTAGTTCTACTGGGTTTTAGGACCGAGGTCACGTTTCCTTGTTGGCTGGTGGCCTGGGTTCCCAGTTCTAGAGGCTGCTTCTGTTCCCTGGTGGGAAGCCCTGCCCCTTTCATCTTTAATGTCAGCAGTGGAGGGGTGTGTGCAGTTTATGGTTCAGTTCACCCTGACCTCCCCTTCCGCGCCTTCTCTCTTCTGCCTCCCTCTTCTGCTGAATCTCCCTTCTGAGTCCCACTGGAGAAATTTCTCTGCTTTACAGGGTTCCAGTGATGATATGGGCCCCCCTGGGAAAGTACAGGATCACCTACTTATCTTCACGCTCATAACCTAGTTATACCTGCAACATACCTTCCCAGCAGCTACTAGGTTTAATGTTGGATTATATAACCGGATGTCAAGAATCTTGGGAGGGGGCTTCCATAGCAGCTCAGTGGTAAAAAAAAAAAAAAAAAAAAATCAGCCTGCCAGTGCAGGAGACATAGGTTTGATCCCTTGTCTGGGAGGATCCCACATACCTTGGAGCAACTAAGCCCATGCAGCACAATTATTGAGCCTGTGCTCTAGAATCCTGGAAGCCGCGACTACTGAGCCCACTTGCCACAACTACTGAAGGCCGAGTGCCTTAGAGCTCCACGACAAGACAAGCTGCTGCAATGAGAAGCCTGTGCATCCCAAGGAAGCGTAGCCCTGGCTTGCTGCAACTAGAAAAAGCCTGTGCACAGCAACTGAAGACCCAGCACAGCCAAAGATAAATAAATAAATAAATCTTAGGGGAAAAGAATCTTGGGAAAACTGTCTTTGGAATTCTGCCTAATACGTGTGGCAAGTAGACACTAAAGTGGATGGAGATTCTCTGCTAACCACACGTGGGCTAGTGCGTGAGTTAAATAACCCCAAAATAGGACACGACTGAGTATGCATGAGGACGTGATTCTTATTGATTCTAATTGTATTAAATGAACACATATGCCTTATTTAACTTGAATCGCTTCTTCAGAATTAAGATTTTCCTGCTGCTGTCTTCTGTAACCAACTCCATGGAGTCTATGTTTTTTCTTGCCTTCCTCTTGTTTCTCTAAATTTACTTTGTTATGCAGGCATCAAACCTTCCAATTTGTTTTTTCTGTTTCACACTTTTTACTTATGAACTTCTGAGACTTTCAGAACTGTAAGCTATGCCGATGGGCAAGAATGCCTGTGGTCGAGTCTTCTGCTTCACTCAGGAAACTCCTCCTTTGGTCTTTTTGTACCTTTCTTCTTTGAGTCTTGGCATTATTTTTCCATTAAAATAATTAATCTTATAGACATATGTTACTCCGCAGGGGGAGTGTGATTCTATTTTAGCATAAGGTCTTTGAAGTTTTCTGAAGTTTAAAGTTTGTATTATTACTTAAAAAAGAATCTGGAATTAAGTAACTAATTTCCAATACTACCTACACTATTTGTTAACAATATGATTTTGGACAAGCTACTTTTTTCTTTTAAAATGGGGCTACACATATCTATCTCATAGATCTTGAAGTTGAAAAGATCATCAGCTTTTTGATAAGCATTTGTTCTCTTCCATATCCTAGCCCCCACCTTCTCCTAAAGGCTAAAGAATTTGACGACTTCTGTTTATTGAATGTTTTAAGAAATTGGTTCAGGCTGGATCATTTCTGTGTCCCCATATTAGAAATTAAAGTTGCCTCAAGGAAGTAGTTAATTGTCCTTTGGGTAGTTTTTTTTTTTTTAATTTTTAAGAAAATATTTGCCTTCATAATAAATATCTTTGGCAAGAAAATGGAATCAAATTATTAGCTTTATAACTTTTATCCCAGCTTCTCTGATGAAAATAATGCTTGATTTATAGTATTAATTCTTAGATGTCTTTGAGATAATATTAGGATTTTATTTTTTATCTGTTCCATTGGTATACTTGTCTTGAAAACCCCTTGGTTTTAATTACATGTCTTAATATTTAGTAATGTCAGCACCATTTAATATCCATCTTTTCCAGACTTTTATTATCTATTCTTGCTTGTTCACTTTGTATATATGAAATTTCACAATGATCTAGGTTCAAAAAATTCCTTTGTAATTTTTATCAGAACTTGTAAATTAATTTAAGTTATAGCTTATTTCTATGAAAATTAACATCTTTATAATGTGTTCTTCTCTAGTAAACTGGCAGGTCTTTCCAATTGATCAAAGCTTCTTTTGTATTTTTTAGCAACTTGCAAGGCTTTTCATATAGGTCTTGCAAATGTTGGGAATTTTCTTTATTCTAGAAATTTGATCCTTTGCATTGCTGTTGTAAATTGTGTATTTGCTCCCATCACAACCTTTTATTGATTGCCTTTTGAGTTTGTGGAAGCTTAGAAAGGTCATGAGCCCACTACCTTATGATTTATGGAAAAGCATGAATTACTAAAGATAATAGACTATTACACTCAAAGCAATTGTCAGAAAATAATCCTCTATCATGTATCCAGAACTGTCATTTTTAAGTGAGAATGGAATGAATTCCCCAAAGAAAATTTACACAGCAATCCCTTGTACTAACCACATTTGCTCTGAAGCATATTCCTCAGCTGACCCAAATGAGGGGTTCCTGACATGCTCCATTACCTGCTGTCAAGCTAACAGGAACACATGTTTCCTGGCTTTATTTTTCAAATGACAGTGGAATCAGATGGAAGGAAAAGAAATCACTGCATGACTAATTTTATGCTGTTCAAAGCAGATTCACCTCTTAAATAACATTCTGTCCTCACCCGTGAAATTATCAGATGCTAAAAATAGATCTCGCAGAACACCAGAGCTCAATAAAATCAAATAGTTCACTTTATATTTTGATCAAGTTTTATTTGTTAGATGATTTTTCTGAGTGAACTTACTAAAAAGAAAAAGCCAGCTATATATAATTGCAAGCTGCTGAAAATGCCGAGGTGAAGTCTTTGGGAAACATTATCAAGTCAAACCAAAAGGAGTGACTGGCAAAAGATGGGGCATTTGTGCTCATTTTTCACTGTCATATGTGTTCACGGAATGTAGTGAGTTGCCTTTCGGTATACATATGGACCTCTTGGTCTAAAATAAATATGGACAAGGGCGCACACAGAGCAAATGGCCACAAAGGTCCAGATCACAGCGTAGACAGTGTGGTGCTTTGGCCAAGTACAAGCATCCTGCCTTGACACAGAGGCAGCGAACCGAGTATTCTCCTCCAATTCATATTCTGAGGCCTATCCTCTCAATGTGATGGTGGTAGGCGGTGAGGCCCCTGGGAGGCGATCTGGTGAGAGAGGTGAGGCCCTTTAATGTCTTCATAAGAGAGACTCCAGAGAGATCCCTTGCCGCTTTAACCATATGAGATTATAGTAAAAAGATGTGTAGAAGTGGGTCCTCCGAACTCCTAACAAGCCAGTACCATGATCTTGGACTTCCCAGTTTCCAGAACCTTGAGAAATAAATGCTGTTTATAAGCTACTCAGACTGTGGTATTTTGTTATGGCAGTGTAAATAGTTTAAGACTATAGACTTAAAAGTTTTTGTCTATTTCTTTTTGTTTCTTTCTGTGAGAGTTTATGAAGATTAGTTAAAGAAGATCTTGTGTGTGCGTGCTAAGTCACTTCAGTCGTGTCTGACTATGCAACCCATGGATGGTAGCCCGCCAGGATCTTCTGTCCATGGGATTCTCCAGGCAAGAATACTGGAATGGGTTGCCGTGCCGTCCTCCAGGGGATCTTCCCGACCCAGGGATCAAACCCACATCTGTTACGTCTAACCTACATTGGCAGCCAGGTTCTTTACCACTAGTACCACCTGGGAAGCCCAAAGAAGATTTTACGAAGAATATATAATAATACAGACATCACTTTATGAGAGTTTGCTGTTGCAGGAAAGTTTCATTTGAAGCTTTCTGAAGTCTTTACCAGTTAGATTAAATCAGAATAATGGCTATGAAAATTTGTGCAAAAATTAGACCCAAAATAAGGCAACTTCTACATACATTAAGCTAAGCATCCCACAGGCTGTTGTGAACTGGTTAAAGCATTTATACAGTAGCCTAAGATGTGGGAGGGAGAGCTTACCTCTAATTGAGGTAAACTAACGTGGAAAAGCAAGATGTGGAGTCAGAATTAGAACTGCTAGTTTTTACTCATTTTATTTTAATCAATAGATTTTTTTCAAACTCTTAATGTATAGTTTGATTCTTTTGCCAAGTTTGTCTTATCTATAACAGTTAACACTTTTAAGTGTTAACACTTTAGCACTTTTAAGTGATATTGATGTGGTATTGGTTTTATTTGACTGACAAATGATATCAGTACCATTATCTCAAAGGAAAATATGCATCTGGACATTTTAATTGAAGTGCAAAACAATTTTATAATAGTGACTTTTTCACAATGCAGCACAGCTGCCTTTGTATCTGGAGAAATTATGCGATTTCATCTCTTTGTGTCTCTCAGTAAACGTGAAAGCCATTATTACTTCCAGATGCAAGTGTTATTAGATAAGTCATTTGACGATAAAATTGCTAATGGTATCCCTCTTTCATATATTTCTGTGAAGTCTGTATTGTTACTCATTTGTAGAAGGATTCTGATCAAGTGCATCATTGAAAGATCATGGACAATGATTGGCAGGCATGTGAATAATAATGGAACTGAAATTTTCAACATGGTTTTGCAATATATTATTCTGTACAAAAAGGAGATAAGGTTTCTTATTTAAAATCCTCTGTTAGTATGAGACTACCATTTTGCCAGTTTGTTGAAGACATGTTTCCTTTCTGAAAGGCTGCCCTGTGCGTGTGTCATCTGATTGATTCAGTAATGTTTGGTTGGGGTCCGTTGGAGTTACTGCTGACAGAAGTAAAATTTAAAATTAATTAAGGAACTACAAATGTTCCTCAAGGCTCAGTCAAGTTAGGTTAGGGAAAAGTTTGAAGTTCACAATCAGAATAGAAATAACACCCTCCCATGATTACCTGCAGGACAAGAGGTGTTTTTTTTTTTTTTTTTTTTCCCCTTTTCCTTAATATGAACATGTCATGGAAATTAAATGATGTTTACATAAACATCAGCAGCTAATTGAACTGTAAAAAAAGAACTCCAAATCAGCGTACTGACTGTTTTAACTCCAGTGGCAATTAACTAAGCTGATACTTTCCTCCACTGAAGTAGCATTAAAATGAAATTCTTTCAATAGAGCAAATAGGTGATATCCTGGAAATATGGTGTCTTAAGACATTAATTGTTACAGAACAGCAATTTCATTTGGCATTAAATGGTTGAGTATCTATAATGGACTATAACTAAAAGTAAAAAACCACAATCACTCTCATAGATGGGATACACTTTACCACCGCACTTTCTAAACATCACAGCCAGGGTGTGTATTGGTGTCCGTGTGGGAAGAAATAAAGGAGAATGAGAACATCCAGAGGGAATTAAGGGCTAAAAATTAGTGTGAAGAATGCTCAGAATCTCAATATGTAGTTAAGAAATGGTTAAGTGGAAGACTATGGGAGAGGGGAGATGTGTTTAAAAGCAGAGTCAATCATTCAAAAACCAGTAACATGGTAAACAGCGACCATCAGCAATAACAATTAAACAACCATGTCCATTTAATCTGAATTTTATAGAGTTGATCTCTTGAATATATCTCAAACCTTTGGCCTCCTGTTTATCCTCACTGCCTTTGAGTGAGCCTTTTACAAGCCTGCCAATTTTTCTTCGTGAAGGCAGCTTCTTGCTCTAGGAGCTGAATTCCACACTCATAACAGAGCTGGCAGTTTAAAATACAAACTTGATTCATTTCTTCTACCTCTTGAAAGCCTTCCATGATCCCCTGTGGCCCCATAACAGGGTCTGGGGCATTCATAGCCCTGAAACCTGAACCTATCTAATTTGTTATTAAACTTCGTTTTATGCCCCTCAGGCATAAAATGTCACCAGCCTGGTACACATTCCTTTACCATGCCGGGCTCTTTATTGTCTTTGGCTTTTTAATTTATTGGCCACTTTATTTAAAATGCTCCTCTCTTTCTTTACTACCTTTGGAAAAATTTACCAGTCCTTTAAATTCTTAATTTCTCATGTTTTCTAGACAGAGTCAATTACTCCCTCCTCAATCTTCCTATGGCATTTGGTTAGTACTTTGTCATTTCATAATTATATTTTATTGCAATTAATATTGCTTATGTGTACTTTTGCCCTGCAAGATGACTGAAATGCAGAGACTGATCTTAGTCATCATCTTGTCCTTTCCACCACCTCTGCAGCGTCTCCATACAGTCTGTTGAATTATGAAGATCAAAGAGGTTATAAATGTATAAAGAAATTTGTGTGTATCCAGATTTATAGAGGTGCCTCAAAAACTATGTTTGAAACAAAACGTATCGGACCAAAGGATATGGAGAGTTGAAAATTAGTCATCATCACTAGAGGCATATAGGTTTGTAGTTGTTTAGTCGCTAAGCTGTGTCTGACTCTTTTGTGACCCAATAGACTAGACTGTCAGGTTCCTCTGTCCATGGGATTTTCCAGGCAAGAATGCTGGAGTGGACTGACATTTTCTTCTCCAGAGGGCATATAGGTTAGGTGAAACCAAACAAATTGATTTATAACCCCTTTTTTTTGGTGTTTCTAAAAAGTTACTTACATTGCCAACTTTCATTTACTTTTCTGTGGGAATATTCTGACTGCTAAAAAAATGCTGCATTCAAAATGAATAAAATAGCAGTTTTTTATATTCATATCTCAAAATAACTCCCCAGATGGTCTTCAAACTTTCCAAGAAAATAAACTTTGGAAAGAAGTCAAACATGAGATTTCTCTGCCTAAAAATACACTTCAACCCCAATGAGGTTATAGATGTGAGGTAACCAGAGATTATTTGACTTTGTCATTTACAGGAGAAAAGTATCATTGAATTCAAGATTAAAAAAAAAATACACTCGGCAGTGCAATTATTCACATAGGTTCACAGTTTAAGCTTTTGTTTCATCATCAGCATTATCTTATCATCATTATCTTATCATCAGCATTATCTTATCATCATGTTCATTGTTGCACAATTATTAAGAATGTACTGTTTGCCAAGTACTTAACATATTTTTCCTCACTTAATCTTCATAGTTTCATAAAGATAGTAAGGCAGACACTGAAGACTCAGTGTGTAATTCACTTTATATCTATTGTAATACCCTTCTCCCTTACCTTTGTATATTACAGAGGTTAGAAAGTGAAATATTAGAATTTCCAGTCTCTCCTGCAAGTAGATGTGCCCATGTGATACAAATTCTGACCAATGACATATAGGTGGACATCTCTGGAGTAGAATCTCTCCTCAAAAAATTTCAAGGAGAAGATTTACCCTTCATTCTTCCCTTTGTTTATCTAAAGCCTGACCCAAAGCCTAGAAGTACAGCAGACACTGAAAACATGAGGGAAAAGGATGAGACTAGAGAAGCAAGAAGAGTCATAAGGACATTAAATAGGCTGTTAGGAAGTAAGGTCGTCCAAAATCAAACTACTGCTCTGGTGAATGAGAATAACAAGTCAATTTGATCAGAAGTCTATAGATTTGATCTCTTGATAATTTTTCAAAAATTTGTCTTCCTCTCCCTTCCTGCTGCCACTGGGCTGACTTTTTTTTAATGAATAACAAATATATCCTTTTAAAAAACATTCTTTACTTGGCTGCACTGAGTCTTAATTGTGGCAGGCAGCATCTTTGTCACTGTATGCAGGTCCTTCACTGCTGTGGTGTGGCTTTTCTCTAGTTGTGGTGCTGGGGCTTAGCTGCCGTGGCATGTGGAATCTTAGTGCCCTAACCAGGGCCTAAACACACATCCCCTGCATTGGAAGGTGAACTCTTAACCACTGGACCACTGGGAAGTCCCTGGCCTGGCTTTTTATACGCCCTCCTTTTCTGAAAAGCAGCTTCTTCTTTGCACTGATAACTTTATGAAACTACATTACTCTTGGATTCACAACTTCTGTATTTTTAGTTACCCATTCCAGTATTCTTGGGTTTCCCTGGTGGCTCAGACAGTAAAGAATCCACTACCTGCAATGCAGGAGACCTGGGTTTGATCCCTGGATTGGGAAGAAGCCCTGGAGGAGGGCATGACAACCTACCCCAGTATTCCGGCCTGGAGAATCCCCATAGACAGAGGAGCCCGGCAGAGTCCATGGGGTAGCAGAGAGTCAGACACAACTGAGCGAATCAGCACAGCACAGCACATATATTAGGCTGAATCACTTAGAATGGCCAGTGGCCATTTCATATGGTTCCCCCTAGTTGGTTAAGTACTATGCTAATAACTTGTAACATGCGTACATGCATACTCACAATAATTCTAAAAGTGCATCTCTGTTTCCTGGACAACTAATAAAATTCAGATTTGATTAATTAAGTTGGTGAATGAGGAAATACTATAATGAATAAATTAATTAAGCTGTTATTTCCAAAGTCACCAATGTTTTGTGTATAAATACAGGTTTAATGGGAGAAGGCAATGGCACCCCACTCCAGTACTCTTGCCTGGAAAATCCCATGGATGGAGAAGCCTGGTAGGCTGCAGTCATTGGGGTCTCTAAGAGTCAGACATAACTGAGAGACTTCACTTTCACTTTTCACTTTCATGCACTGGAGAAGGAAATGGCAACCCACTCCAGGGTTCTTGCCTGGAGGATCCCAGGGACGGGGGAGTCTGGTGGGCTGATGTCTATGGGGTCGCACAGAGTCGGACACGACTGAAGCGACTTAGCAGCAGCAGCAGCAGCACAGGTTTAATGTTCAAATACCTGGCATTGCTCCCAACATTCAGAGGCACCCCCAAAATATTCATTGAACAAAGAATATTTTGAATTTAGTAACCTTCTTTGCAGGTGGCTTTTTTTTTTTTTCAGCTTCTTGATAGTTTATTTATTTTTGCTTTTCCTTGATGATTTTAAGGTAGCTGTTGGGTCAAAAAGCATACATTACATTAAATTTGAACAGTGGCTTTTAAAAAATATTTTGATTTTCACTTTTTGGCTGTGCCATGCAGCATATGGGATTCTAATTCCCCAACCAGGGATCAAAGCCAAGCCCTCTACAGTGGAAGCATGGAGTTCCAGCCACTGGACTGCCAGGGAAGTCCCCCCTCCCAAAAACATACTTTTTTTTTCTTTTAAATTAATTTATTTATTTTAATTTGAGGCTAATTACTTTACAATCTTGTGGTGGTTTTTGCCATACATCAACATGTATCAGCCACGGGTGTACATATGTAACAGGGAGTATTATTGCCTTATTATAATTACTGGTCTGATGCTCAGTTATGTTACACCTTAGAAACAAATGACTAGTTTTACCAGAGATATTCTTACCGATTTGGTTTAGCACATTATTATTCTTATTTTAAAACATGGCTCAATTCACCCACAATGTGATGTCTTCCTAACACCTGCTGCTGCTGCTGCTGTTAAGTCACTTCAGTCGTGTCCGACTCTGTGCGGCACCATAGACAGCAGCCCACCAGGCTCCCCCATCCCTGGGATTCTCCAGGCAAGAACACTGGAGTGGCTTGCCATTTCCTTCTCCAATGATCAAAGTGAAAAGTGAAAGTGAAGTCGCTCAGTCATGTCTGACTCTTCTCGACCCCATGGACTGCAGCCTACCAGGCTCCTCCGTCCATGGGATTTTTCCAGGCAAGAGTACTGGAGTGGGTTGCCATCGCCTTCTCCATTCCTAATACCTACCTTACTATTATTCTGTACCTTGCATGTACATCTGTTATTACATTAACTACAACCTCATAGTAATTTTCCCTACTAATTTGTGATCTCATGAAAGGCAAGTAACTTGTCTTCATCTTTATATTCCAGGGACTTGAATGGCATTTGATAAACGCTTGCTAAATTTTGATAAATGAAATTTATTACTATAATTCAAATCTGTTTAATATCAACTGGTTATTTTATAAAGACAGATTTATCTGTAAACTTTCATATGAGATTTAATGACATTTGGGGGGAATATGGGAAAATACTCATTTGAAAGAAAACAAAGTGAGTTAAAGTTGAATTTTGAGAGAATATTTTAATATTTGGAAATAGACAATAACTCAAAAGAGGAAGAAATGGTGAGTAGGTGGTAGCCGATGTTTTTGGCTATAAAGGACACCCAGGTGTCCTCTTCGACTTCGATGACACCTCGTCATTGCTATGTGAAAGCAATGAGAGTTGTATAAAGGGCAGCTGAAGACTGCCACACAAGCAAGGAATAGAAAGCGCATTATGCTTGTGAGTAAGGCCATGTTTTGATGTGCTTTAGAAAGTTCTGCTTTGCTGCAATACATTTTGGTATAAGGTCATCATCAATGGCATCAGGATACAAGATGGAAATATTAGATTTGTGATACTGAATGAGGCAGTCAGCCATAGACTCTGAGCAAATCTTAAAGTTTTTGCTGAGTATGGTCTGTCAGTATTATCTGAAGGCTGATCTGTCTTCTGATACTGCGCCAGCTTTGTAGCTAGTCACTCAGACAACAGAGTAGATCAAGGTAACTGCAGATGACTTACATGTAACTAGACGCTCTTCCAGGAAAAGCAGACTGGCTTATTCGCTGCTTGCTGCAATGTCTGCTGCCCACTCAAAAAGTGCTGAGGTCCCTGGCCTCTCTCCTGAGATGCAACCCACTGTGCGTGGATGTGCATCTAGCTTTTCTCATTCCTTTTTATGAACTGGGGCATGCATGTTGAAGCTCATGTTTCTGTGCTGTGTGAGTAATAAAGTCCTTTGTCTCTGACCCAGGAATCTCATGTCTTCTGTCATCATGATTCTTGCCCATAACACTGAAGTAAATTAAATTGTTAGCTTGCAAGCTGGGTCAAATCTCAGATGCTTCCCGGTTCTTGAAAATTGATGCCTCCTTCGTAAAAGCTGTGCTCAGTGGACAAATAAAGTCTTACATAAAGGTTGAATGGTGTCCAAGGAATCATCTGTAAACAGTAGCCAGCCTACCAAAATGAAGGCTAAAATGGAAAATATTGTAACATTTTAAGGTAAAGTGACTCTCATATTCTGATGAATTTATAAATTCAATAGTTTGTCACACTGAACAAACATATTCCTGCACCCACAGTAACAGGTTTTTTGAGCTAGATAGGTCATTTAAAGCACTGGATCTCAGGGTAATACTTGCTTGGGTGAAATAGGTAAAATGCATAGCTGACACCATAGAAAGATTGAATGCTTACTGGAGCACTTAGGAAATTTCACTCATACATATATAAAAGTCAGTAAATAGTTCTATTCAAAAAGTAACAGTGTGTTGAAGGACAATCAAGTGAATAATGCAGTAAAAGTAAAATACTTTTATAGACACTGGGAGATATAGTTATACATATAAAAGAGACTAAATTGTTCTGTTCAACTAACAGATATTCAAGGGCAGTCAAGTGAGTAATGAAATAACTGTAAGCTGTTTTCATAGCGCCGTGAAGACACAGTTAGTTGTAATAGTCATTGTACTGCAGTCACTGCTGACTTGAGCGTTTTAATCCTTCAACTGTTACATCAAATATTCTAGTATAAAAATGTACATGAACAAACACAAAATGTTGAAAAATGCTAACAAAAAAGCAGAACTGGGAATGAGGGAGCAAGAAAAACACAAAAGAGTTAAAGATTTAAGCCTGCTAGTGTATATGAAAAAACCTGCCATAAAAAGCATTCATTAATTCAGAAACTTTCACAATTATGAGAGGAGAGATTCCAAAATGGGCAGATCTATTTATAAACATGTAACAACCGAGAAGCAGTAAGTATCCACTGAGGTAGAACTTTAATTAAATGCCGAGAGGCAATCTAAGATGATGTAAGTGAATTTAAAATTTTAAAGGAAGTAATCAGTTATAATTACAAATAGAGTTATAGATAATTATATAAATTCTATAGTCAATTAAATGAATGGCATATCCTTCTGTCTTTGGTTATTCCTTCCATTATTGAGCTGCTCTAATATCCTACTCATTTGTTCCTGTCTTTAAGGAGTTCATATTCTAGTGGGGAAAATAGTATATAAACAACTGTCTACAATATGCCATATTTATTTAACTACTCTAATATACATGCAAAGATGTTTTGAGACTAATTTCTGCTGAAAGCAACTACAAAGGGCTTCATGGAAGACGTGGCACTACTCAATAGAAAACTCAGTAGAATCTTTAGAAACAAAGGGATGGATTGGAAAGGGCCTGAATCTAGGCACAAAATAGTGCAAGTACTGGGCAAGTTCAACGAAGGCTGGGTGGTCTGGAATGTCAGTAGAGTATTGGATTTTATTTTGCTATTTTATTTTGTCAATCAAAATTATTTTCTATTTCTCTTTAAAAGATGAGTTAGTTCATTTAAAATTATTGATACAGTAAATGTTTGGTCTCTGTTCTGCCAAGTAGTTTTGTGTTATATTATTTATTTACTCATTTTCTCTTTTGTGAAGGTTTACATCTTCCCCTCATAATTACTTTTGTACTAGTATCTTTCCAATTTTAGTATATGTGCTGCTGAAGTGAGCACTGTACTAATATCTTTATAGAATAGCCTAATTTCTCTTTTTGTCTTCCTTTACCCCTCTTCCTGCTCCCCAAACCTCATTTCTGTCTTGTGTGTTTGCTCAGTTGCTTTAGTTTTGTTTGACTATTTGCAATCCCATGGACTGTAGCCCACCAGGCTCCTCTGTCCATGGGATTTTCCAGCCAAGAATACTGGAGGCAGCCATTTCCTTCTCCTTTCTCTCTCTTACTATTGTTTTGGTTGCCTACTATAAGCAATACTGGTATTATCTAATAAATTCCTTTTCCTCCCTTCATTTCTTATTTGAGATAATACTCTTTTACTTCCCATTAATGGCAACCCACTCCAGTACTCTTGCCTGGAAAATCCCATGGACAGAGGAGCCTGGTAGCTACAGTCCATGGGGTCACAAAGAGTCGGACACAACTGAGCGACTTCACTTTCACTTTCACTTCCAATACCCAATTAATACCTAATCCAAGTTAATACTGAAGTAATCAGTGAATTCATTTTAGTTTTTAATATACTCCCCATTCCTGCCCTGTCATGCATTTTGAAATGGGTGGTTGAAATGTATCTATATTCTCAGAGTATATATACATCATATATTATAATTGCCCCTTCATGATCATCATATAGCAAAAATTCTAAAGGTAAATGTGTTTTTAATGTTCTTCACCAGTCTTTTTTGATTGTCTCAAATTTTTCTTATAGATTCCTCAGGAACAGCTCACAGAAACATTATTTTCTAACTTATTTTACATTCTTTCCATTTTGTCTGCAGTCTTTATACT
Organism: Bos taurus; assembly: GCF_002263795.3. Classification (NCBI taxonomy): domain Eukaryota; kingdom Metazoa; phylum Chordata; class Mammalia; order Artiodactyla; family Bovidae; genus Bos; species Bos taurus. Next base: position 54,537,893 of record NC_037341.1, on the reverse strand, counting down.
TGGGGATCAGTTTGACTGGAGATAAAATCTTGGTTTATATTTTGCTTTCTTGAATATTTTAAATATGTTTTTATATTCTTTTTTAGACTAAAGAATTGCTGTTTAAAAGTTTAATGATAAACTGACTTTTCCTTTTCTCCAGAGGTCAGTATTTTTCCTAGAATAGGGATTCTCAAGTATTTTTGGTCTCAAGAACTGTTTAAAGCCTTAAAAGCTATTGAGGGCCTCCCAAACCCTTAATTTATGTGTATTACATGTAATGGTATTTACCTTACTAAAATTAAAACTGAGAAATTTAAAAAGTTATTTATTAATTCATTTAAAATATGGCAATCAATAGAAAAAAGTAAAGAAAGTGTTGTTAAATAGAAGGCAGTAAACAAGAATGATAGCAATATATCTGAATATATTAGCAATTAGAATTAATATAAATGCTCTAATTTACCTGCAAATATTTTTTCAGACTGGATTAAAATAAAAAAAACCAATATCAAGTTATTTGCAAGACATGCCTAAAATATAAAAACAAGTACAGTTTTAAAGGAAAGGCATAAAGAATAAATGTGGGTTAATATTAAATTGAAAAAAGTTGATATAACTTCATCAAGTTGTATAAGATGAAATAAACTTTAAGGTAAACATATCACAGAAGGAAAAACTTATTGTTATAGTTAGAAGATATAACAAGGCTTCCCAGGTGGTGCTAAAGGTAAAGAACACGTCTGCCAAGGCAGGGGATGTAAGAGACACTGGTTCCATCCCTGGTTGGGAAGACCCCCCTAGAAGAGGAAATGGCAACTCACTCCTGGAGAATATTCTTTCCTGGAGAATCCCATGGACAGAGAAGCCTGGGGGTGGCTACAGTCCACAGGGTTGCAAAGAGTGACTTAGCATGCAGCATGCAAGAAGATATAACAGTTCTGAACCTGTGTGTATCTAAACACAAACAAAATAAAGATAAAAAATCTGGTAGAGTTACATCCTGAAATAAACAAATCCATAGTCATAGTGGGGAAATTGTAATAGACATCTCTTAAACTCAACAGGCACATTTGGCAAAAAAATAGTAAAGTGGTGAAGAGTCAAATAACACTGTTAACTAGCCTATTTAATGCATATATGATCGAAACTTTATGCATAATAATTAGAGAGTACATATGCAACAAACTACACTCAACAAACATTGAAAACGAGTTTAAGCTGATCACATTCTCTGATCATAATAAAATAATATTAGAACTCAATTAAAAAATATTAGTCACACTCCAGTGAAAAATTAGAAAACACCTTTTGGGATCAAAGAAAAAAAGTAGAATTTAGATAATATTTTGATCTATTCAAATTTAGATACTTCTATTTGAATTTAGATAATTGATACTATTTTGAAAAATTATGCATAAAAATGAATGGAATGTAACTTAAGAGAGAAGGAAAATTTCATGAATGCAAATATTAAAAAAGAAGGAAGACTGAGAAATTAGTGGCTTACATATCTAATGTAAGAAATTAAGAAAAGAATATTATACCAAACAGAAATAAATTAAAAGAAAATAATGATATTAAGAATAAATATTGGATACTCCGGGGCCCGCTCTCCTTATGATACAGCCAACATTTTGTCTATGGCATGTATATGTCCCTGAATAAATCTGCTTTCACTCTTAAGAAAAAGAAAAGAATAAATTGATTATATAAATATAGTGGCATAAACAAAAAACTGGTTCTTTGAAAAGATTAATAAAATAGACCAATTTCTGGCAAGTCTTAATTTCAACATTTTCTATTTGTTCCTCCAACTAATTAACAACTACAGTATCTATTTATAATAAGTTAGTCAACTTCAGAAAATATATGGCCTACAGCCATACCATTCTGAACACGCCCAATCACATCTGAAAAAAATATATGAAACTGTGTAAATAACTGGGGTAAGTTTCAGTTTACTATAGATACAGATAGACATGAGTCTGGCATGTACATAATGATTATAGTTTCAACTAGTTATAAAAGAGAACAGTAGATAATATAGCAGAATTTAATGGTGTTGGGGGCAACTAGAGTGCAATTAAAAGTTTAATAATTACAAAAATTATCATGTGATATATCAAATTAATAATTAGATTTGTTGTTTTGACATTAAGGTGCTCTGTATGAATTAATCTGAACATCTAAAGAGGATCTGTATGACCTCAGTCAATCTGTTACTAGGCAAAGGTTCACTGCCCAGAAGGCACAGCAGCCAATACTATGGCACCAGGTTTTGACAAACGCATGCGCTTTATTGCAAGGTCAACTGGCAAGGAGACAGCAGTCTTAAATCTTCCCCCTCCATCCCGGGTTCAGGAAGAATTTAAAGGGGTCAGGAAAATTTCAAACTTGGGTGCTGATTGCTTAGTCTCAAATCAATCCATAGAAGCTATGTGTTGCTGGAAGCAAGCATTCCCTTGTTGAAGGACTTACCTCTTTGTGGTAACATTTCTATTCTTAAAGCTCTACAGACTAAAGATTCTTGTTTCGGGAGTCATCCCAGAGACATGGGTTCCAGTCTTGCGCATGCGCAGTGCTGTCTCTATAAAAGAACTCAAAGTCTGATTAATCAATAACCCATTCAAGGAGGCAAAACTAGTTTAAGCTGGTCAAGGTTTTACATGGGCTTCCCAGGTGGCGCGCATGGAAAAGAACCGATCTGCCAGTGTAGCAGACTCCGGTTTGAGTCCTGAGTAGGGAAGATCTCCTGGAGGAGGGCATGGCAACCCACCGGTATTCTTGCCTGGAGAATCCTATGGACAGAGGAGCCCAGCGGGCTACAGTCCATGGGGTCACAGAGTCTGGCACAACGGAAGCGACTTAGCACGCAGCACACAGACAGGGTTTTACATGCTGTTTCAAGTCTTCTGAAGATTGTTTTGTGGTGTTCAGATTTTTTTTTTTTTTCTTGATGGAAGTGACTGTATGGGTACTGCCTCACAGATTCACCTTTATATAAATCTATTAGATCAAGAAGAAAAATAACAAAGAGGGGGAAAGAAATATGATATGACTACTATCAAGGGGAGAGAGTTAAGGTATAATAATAATCACTATGCCCTGTAAGTATTAAAGCAAAGGAACCTTTAAGGAGGTGGCAATCCTATCTGAAAGTCAGTACTATGGTGAGAAGGAACTCTCTTTAATCTACAGTTAGAATAATGAGTATAGAATTAGGTTCTATGGTGAACACAAGGCATGGCATTCAGAAAGTTACTCGAATTCATGGGTCTGACTTATTTTTCAATCTATAGAATGGATCTTTGAATAACAAAAAAATATATTGAAGTGTGAAAATTAAATAAGAAAGGCCAGGTAAAGCACCAAACAGCAGTAGGTGCTAAAATAAATACTTGTGCACTTTACCCTTCCTTTATGTTCCTGTAACAATCATGGTCATTTAATTCACTGACGCCTGGACATTTGTTATATTTAGACTAACTATACCTGTTGTGGATGCTGTTAGTATAAATGACAAAAGTTATGTAGTAGTATTTATATTAATATAATCATATAAAATAAATGGTTATCTGGGGAGTTCCCAGGTGATCCAGTGGTTATGACTCTGCACTCCTAATGCAAAAAGCCCAGGTTTGATCCCTGGTCAGATAACTAGATCCCCAGGGATCCCAGGAATCAAACCAGGTCTCTCACACTGCAGGCAGATTCTTTACCATCTAAGCCAACAGGGAAGCCCAAACTAGATCCCACATGTCGCAACTTAAGACCCAGCGCAGCCAAATAAAAGCAACAACAAAAACTGGTATATAAGTGTTCACAGTAGAAAATGTCCATTATGGATGAATGAATAAAAAATTTTTTAAAAGACTATCTGAAAGGATATTTACTCTTAATTAATTTCTATTTATGTTTATGTGAATGCTATATTTATAGCTGCTTCAGCAGAAACTTCTTTCATTTCAACATGCCATTTTAGATTTTAAGAATACAGGATAAGCAGTAGCACTTTCATCACTGTGATTTTCATGTTTTCAATGGGAACCATTGAAAGAAATCAGAGATATTTGTTTTAACGAGAAGCTCAGAATACCCTAAGATAAGCTACTTTCTCTCACAATGAACTCATTGCCTCTATTTTCTATCCAAGTTGTTAGTCTTAAATCATTATTCTTCTCAACCTCAGATTTCTCAATAGTTTTTTTTGTGGTGTCAAGTTTCTTTACAACTATGCTTAACTATCATTTTTGTGAGTATTATTTCATTTCCCTATCCTTTAGGGGCAGTATTAAGTTTGAATTCATTCAACTAAATTATAGGCTAAGACTCTGCAATACTTTTGACTATCAAATTTGCTGTTTGGCTCAGGAAACTCAAACAGGGGCTCTATATCAACCTAGAGGGGTGGGATGGGGAGGGAGACGGGAGGGAGGTTCAAAAGGGAGGGGATATATGTATACCTACAGCTGATTCATGTTGAAGTTTGACAGAAAACAGCAAAATTCTGTAAAGCAATTATCCTTCAATAAAAAATAAATTAATTAAAAAATATTCTAGCATAAAAAAGAAATTATATACCCAACTTGAAAAGAACCAGTTTATTAACTAGTTTATATTTGCAGTGAAATGCTATATATGAAAATGAAAGTAACTCCAGGAATCACAAAAGGCTAAGATCAGAATGTTTAAAACTTTTCATCAAGTTGGACTTAACGCTTTTCAGCTTTGGCTGATGATCTTGGTGTTGAATGTTCCCACTTTAAAAAAGACATGTTTAAGCAGCAGTGTTGACTTTACAAACCACATTTTTCCTTTGCAGTTGGCTCTCTGATGCGTGTATGGTCAGTTGCTCAGTTGTGTCCAATTTTTTGCAACCCTCATGGATTGTAGCTCACCAGGCTCCTCTGTCCATGGGATTTTCCAGGTGAGAATACTGGAGTGGGTTGCCATTTCCTTTTCCAGGGGATCCTCCTGACCTAATTTCCTGTGTCTCCTGCATTGGCAGGCGGATTCTTTTACCACTGAGCCACCTCGGAAGCCCAGCTCTCAGGAAGACACACCAATCGGGCTGCTAGGGGGATACTTTGAGGCTCAAAAGGAGGAAACAGGATGAAAACATGTATGACAGTATGACATGGGAAGGTGGACTGGCAGAATAAAGGGTACACGCCACAATTACAGATCTTCATTGTTGATTTTTTGCTTGAACATTGTTACAGGGCTTATCTGGTCCAATCCTCAAATCTGTGATCCTTGTTAAAGGAAAGAACTGTGTTATTAGGTGTCCTAAAAGCCCTGCTCTGGGACATTTCTTTATTTTTTTTTTCCCAAAAAATTTGAATTAATTTATTATTTTTGGTTGTTCTGTGTCTTTATTGCTCTTACAGGCTTTCTCTAGTTGCAGAGAGCCAGGGCTTTTGCGGTGGGTAGACTTCTCATTGGAGTAGCTTCTCTTGTTGCAGAGCACGAGTTCTAGAGTCACAGGCTTCAGTAGCTTTGGAATATGGGCTTAGTTGCTCTGTGGCATGTGGAATCTTCCTGGACCAGGGACTGAGCCTATGTCTCCTGCATTGGCAGGTGAATTCTTAACTTCTGGACCACCAAGGAAGTCCTGGGAGACCTCTTTAAAAGAGCTGACTATGAGAAGAAGACAGAACCTCCTTATTGCTCAGAGAGAGAGAGGAGCAGAGATTAGCTGTTAGAGAAAATCATCAGCAGCATGGGCCACAGATCAACTAGGTCAGCAGAGCAGACGGCAGCAACAACAGTTGGTCCTGGTGCTCAGAGATACCTCCCACAGCTCTAATTATATCTAAGAATCACCTCCTTCCATCCCACATGCCCCACAGAACAGGAAGAGAAAAATCAGAATGATTCTGAGAAAATTAGACTTTCTTCTAATCAAACACAATGGTTCTTAAAGCATTAAGAATTGAGATATTGTAAATACAACACAGTTAAACTGATCACTGGATGAGGCTTTGTTTAAAATTTATAGATAACATAATATTAATAAATTCATATTCCATTCAAGTTAATGGGTATTTATTAAAGATGCTAAATTTATTGTAAGGTAGATACTACTCTGCTAGAAATGGGGGGAAATAAACTCCAGCAAATTCTGTTTGTTGTAAATAACATGATAAAGGAACATATGTACATAAACAGTAATCTTGGTATATGCATTTATTTCAATTTCTACTGAAAATTATTATTAGGAGAACGGTTAGAAATGATCAATGTCATATGGTTGATAAAAAAGAGGAAAAAGTAGTAAAAATCAGTAATCAACAGACAAACATAGAGACAATATGCCAATCACCGTCAGGAAATATTTATTAAAATCAGAGTTAATCATTGGAGGCAGACGCTTTAACCTCTGAGCTACCAGGGAAGCCCTGTATGTATGTCTGGTGACAGCACGTATATTTAAGATATCTGAATAAAATTTTACTTAAAAGGACCATATATTTTTTTAAAAATAAAAATTCTGAATTTTAACTTTATATCCCCACTTTCAGTTATCATTTTATTAACTTGTATTGGGCTTCCCTGGTGGCTCATATGGTAAAGAATCTGCCTGCAATGTGGGAGACTGGGGTTCGATCCCTGGTTGGGAAGATCCCTGGGAGGAGAGCACGGCAACCCATTCCAGATTTCTTGTCTGGAGAATCCCCATGGACAGAGGAGCCTGGTGGGCTACAGTCCATGGGGTCACAAAGAGTTGGACATGACTGAGTGACTAAGCATGCTCATCATAACCTGTATTATGTAACAAGTTGTCAAAGCTTCTGGGTTATAACCCATTTAAATTAGATTGAGTAAAGTAGGCCTTTGAATTATCCCTTGTTCACTTACTGTCATCCCTTAAGTATCTGCAGGAGTTTTGCTTCAGGACCCCGGAGAATAACAAAATCTGTGGATATTCAAGTCCCTTATATAAAATGGCATAGTATTTGCATATCACCTACACACATCCTCCCTATGGTTAAAATCATCCCTAGATTCCATACAATACCTAGTACAATGTAAATGCTATGTAAATAGTTGTAAATACAATGTAAATGATATGTAAATAATTTCCAGAGCACAGCACATTTAAGTTTTGCCTTTTGGAACTTTCTGAAAAACTTTTTGAATATTTTTGATCCTAGGTTGTTTGAATTTCTGGATGCAGAACCCACAGCTATAGAGGGCTGACTATATTTTAATGGGGAATGCAAAGGGGTGTGATATGACCAAGGGGAGTCAACTGATTATCAAACTTTTAAAATCTGTCATGAGAAGGGGTTGTTGGAGATTTGGGAAGGTACAGTAAGACATAGACTTGAAGAAAAGAAAGAAACCAAGGGCGTGCCAGAGATAAAGGCAATGCATAAATACCTTGGTGATGAAAAATTGGCAAATGTAACTTCAAACATTTTATTTCATTAGCAAATTAATTGTTATATTAGTTTAGAAGGGGTGACAGAGGATGAGATGATTGGATGGCATCAGGGACTCAGTGGGCATGAGTCTGAGCAAACTCTGGGAGACAGTGAAGGATAGGAAAGCCTGGTGTGCTGTAGTCCCTGGTGTTGCAAAGAGTCAGACATGACTGAAAAACTGAACAACCATTATTATATAACTTTATTCATTTGACCACTTGAGTTTGTGTTCAGTGTAGACCTACAGAGGAAGTGGGGGACTGAGGCTGTTACATACACACACACACACAATTAAACATTTTATTTTTTATGGGGTATGGGAAACAGTGGAGAAAATGAATAGTTTTGATATTTTATTGTTCTTGAAGTGGTGTTTCAATTTTAGAATATCTGTAAGACTTTTAATAAATTTTTTAATAAATTTTATTTTAAATACTTAACTTTTTAGGATAAATGTAGATTATTATTTTGTGAAATATTTTTATGATGCAGTCTAGCTTTAATATACAGATTGGATTTAATTTTTTCTCTTTAGCAACACAATTATCTTAGCATATCAACCATTGGGAATATTATTTCCCTCTCCAGTTTTCATTTGCAAATTTCATTATAGCGTGATATGGTAACCAGCTGGTGTTTCTTCTATAACATTATACTCAGGCTTTTCAGCTTTGAAATAATAATATTTCAAAGCAAGTGGAAATCCTTTCTGCGAATATGATTTTGTTTAAGTAACACATTTATAAAACATAAAATGTAGTTTAAGTTTACATATCATACATATTGGAAATATGCAGATGGCATATTCATATCAGTTTAAAAACCCTATTGGTTTTTTAATAGTTTATTATGCAATTTGTCCTGAGAAGGCAATGGCACCCCACTCCAGTACTCTTGCCTGGAAAATCCCATGGACAGAGGAGCCTGGTAGGCTGCAGTCCATGGGGTCGCTAGGAGTTGGACAAGTAGACAACCTGAGCGACTTCACTTTCACTTTTCACTTTCATGCATTGGAGAAGGAAATGGCAAGCCACTCCAGTGTTCTTGCCTGGAGAATCCCAGGAACGGGGGAGTCTGGTGGGCTGCCGTCTCTGGGGTCACACAGAGTCGGACACAACTGAAGCAATTTAGCAGCAGCAGCATGCAATTTATCAAGTTCTTAAGATTGGCATTTTTTGCTCAATATTACATTATCATTTTAGTTATCTTAAGAACCTCGAAAGCCCTATAATCTTTTCTTTGATAAATGGATTAAAATTTTTTCAGATTTCACAAGGGTTCTTTAAGCATCTCTGCTGAATAATTATTCTGTAAATATGTAGAATAGGTTTCCTGAAGGAATAAGCATGTGAATTTGCCCTTCCTTCCTTTCTTTTGTTTTCTCTCTCTCTTTCCCTCTCTGACACCTACATATACAGTTGACCCTTGAACAAGAGGTATGAGCTGTAGGAGTCCACTTATATGTGGATTTTTTTCAATAAATTAACACAGTACTACATGATTTGTATAAGAGAGGGTAGGGAAGGCTGAAAATGGGACTTGAACATCTGCCATGGGTTCTGGAGCCAATACCCCATGGACACTGAGGGATGACTGTGTCTCTTTCTTAATTCTCTGTGTGGTTTTGACTTTAGATTCTACTATAATCTTGGTAATAAACTTTTACCTTTAAAATTAAAGTTGTAGATGTGTTTCAATTATAAATATTTTATTGCTCTAATAGATGGTGCTAGTGGTAGGAAATGGCAACCCACTCCAGTGTTCTTGCCTGGAGAATCCCAGGGACAGGAGAGCCTGGTGGGCTGCTGTCTATGGGGTCGCACAGAGTCGGACACGACTGATGCAACTTAGCAGCAGCAGCAGCAGCAGTAGTGGTAAAGAATCCGCCTGCAGTGCAGGAGACCCAGGTTCAATCCCTGGGTCAGAAAGATCCCCTGGAGAAGGAATGGCAACCTACTCCAGTATTCTTGCCTGGAGAATCCCATGGACAGAGGAGCCTGGCAAAGTGCACTCCATGGGGTCGCAAAGAGTCAGACACAACTGAGCACAGCACAGCTAGCTAATAGAGAGAATATTCGTATAAGGAGTTAATTTGCATTTACAGTTGTCCCTTGGGATCCATGGGGAATTTGTTTCAGGGACCTCAGCAGAAACCAAAACCCACGGATGCTTAAGCTCCTTGTATAAAATATGTGGGCTTCCCTGGTGGCTCAGTGGTAAAGAATCTGCCTACAATGGGGGAGCCACTGGAGACATGGGTTTGATCCCTGGGTCAGGGAGATACCCTGCAGGAGGGCACAGCAACTCACTCCAGTATTGTTGCCTCTGGAATCCCATGGACAGAGGAGCCTGGCGGGCTAAAGTCTATAGGGTCACAAAGAGTCGGAGACAGCTAAAGCGACTTAACACAGCACGGCATAAAATGCGTAGTAGAGCGGCCCTCTGCCGTAGGTGGAGGCTTCATCTGCAGAATCAGCTAACACGAAATTAATTCATGGTTGGTTGAATTGTTGATGTGGAACCTAAAGACAGAAGGGCCAACTGTAATTCATTCTTTTAAAAATTCATTCAGTCATTTCTTTTTATATTTGGCTGTGCTGATTCTCTGTTGCTGCTCTCAGGATTTCTCTAGCTGAGGCCACAGGGGGCTACTCTCTAGCTGCAGCACGTGTGCTTCTCACTTTGGAGGCACGTCTTGTTGTGGAGCACAGGCTCTAGGGCGTGTGGGCTTCAGTAGTTGTGACCCTTGGGCTCAACAGTTGTGGCCCATGGGCTTAATTGCCCTGAGGCATGTTGGATCCTCCCAGACCAGGGATCAAACCTGTGTCCCCTGCATTGGCAGGTGGATTCTTAACCACAGGACCACTAAAGAAGTCCTGTAATTCATTCTTAAGGCAACTGGGTCCAATGGCAAGCACAGTGCTGGGCCCATGGATGATGTCAGTTAATGTTTGCTAAACCGTGCTCAATCCGGATTGTTTGCTTTACAGGCTGGCTTAACATTGCCTGCATGCTAAGTAGCTTCAGTGTCTGACTCTGCGACCCTATGGACTGTAGCTTGCCAGGCTTCTCTGTCCATGGCATCTCCAGGCAAGAATACTGGAGTGAGTTGCCATGCCCTCCTAAAGGAGATCTTCTTGCCCCGGGATCGAACCTGCTTCTCTTATGTCTCCTGCGTTGGCAAGTGGATTCTTTGCCACTAACGCCACCTGGAAAGCCCCACTTAACATTACTGTTCTACATATACAGCACACGTCATCATTACTTAAAATGGTCTTGAACCTCTAGAAATGGTTCTGTATAAATTTGGTTAGTTGTATTTTCGGTACATGACTGACATAATGATGTCTTTAGCAATCATTTACTAATCGGTAGGAACTCAAAAACACAATTCTTGTACTTTAATAGCTAAGTTTAGAAGGTTTACACATACACAATTGAGTATATGTAGCAGTCAAACTCCAAAGACAGCTTCTCATCTAGCATAGTTTCCCAGCGAACTTTTCCTCCCAGTATTCACGCCCTTGGATAGTTTCCTCCCTTTAAATTACGACTGGCCTTGATTTACTTGTAATCAACAACAGAATACAGCAGAAATGATGCTGTATATCCTACAAGTCCAGGTCAGAAGAACACTTGCAGCTCTGCCTTAGTTTTTCTAGCTTTCAGTCGTCATCTGACCCAGCTGTGTACAGGAGCCCATGCAGGGATTGTCTAGCTGAGCCTCTAAGCTTTGAGGTTAGTTGTTATACAGTAACAGACAATGTAACAGTATACAACAGTGTGATGAGTACAGAATGCCAGTTCCCATCTGGGGTGGGAGAGGGTGGAGATGGTGTAGAGAGAGAAGAAGGAAGGAAGGCATGGAAAATATGCACAATTTATAAAAACAAGTAGCAGTAAATAGATTTCCCAGGTGGTGCTAGTGGTAAAGAATAGGCCTGCCAATCCAGGAGACATAAGAGGTGCATGTTCGATCCCTGAGTCAGGAAGATCCCTTGGAGAAGAGCATGGCAACCCACTCAGAGGAGCCTGGTGGGCTACAGTCCATAGGGTAACAAAGAGTTGGACGTGACTGAAGCGATTTAGCACACAGCACAAAGTAGTAAATGACACTTCCTTCATGTAAGACATCCTTTTGAACAGCAAAGTTGCTTCTAATCACCACTTTCCTAAAAGGAATCTGCTCATAAATCCTTTTAGGGAAACTAAAAAGTAGAAGTTCACTCATTCATTCATTTATTCATTTGAGAAAGTTTTGCTTAATGGCTACTAGGTCCAATTCTCTGGGCCAGATGTGAGCAGTACCCACGAGGAAGCTGAGCTAGGATTGTCATCTGCTTCCCTGGTGGCTCAGATGGTAAAAGCATCTGCCTGCGATGCGGGAGACCCAGGTTCGATTCCTGGGTCAGGAAGATCCCCTGGAGAAGGAAATGGCACCCCACTCCAGTACCCTTGCCTGGAAAAATCTCATGGATGGAGAAGCCTGGTAGGCTATAGTCCATGGGGTCACATGAGCGACTTCACTGTCTGTCTGTTCAGTGAGAATGGTGGTAAACAGAAGGAGAAAATTGAGATGGCAGTGAAATGGAGGCAAAGTAGAGGAAAATAGAACGGATCTGCAAGACAGGAGAATGGTGCTTCTATGCAGGAAGTAGTTAGGAACTTCTCTGGTGGTCCAGTGGCTAAGAATCCATGTGCCCAATACAGAGGGCCCAGGTTCGACCCCTGGTCAGGGTACTAGATCTTACAAGCTGTAACTAATTGTTCCTGTACCATAACTAAATATCCCAAGTGCTGCAACTAAGACCTGGCATAGCCAAATAAATAAAATTTAAATTTAAAAAAATTTAAAGGGTGTTGTTAGTTAAAGGAACAAGTTGAAAAATAAAAATCAGAGGCATAGATGGAAAGAGCTTCTCTTCCTTTGAGGTAGATGGAAAACAAGGTGTAAGAATAGGGGAAAGATTACTAAGTTTTTAGTGGAGAAACAATTGATATCAAACAGCACCCATTGTCCTGGTTGAGCAGAGAGATAACTAATTTGCTGAAAGTAGGGCAGGCAGAGGAGAGGGAAGACTGAGAGGGGAGGAAAGTTAACTGCTCTGGTTTATATGTTGAGAAATGGGATAAGGAGCTAACATTATTTAGCTGCTAAGTCATGTCCAACTCTTTTGCAACCCCATGTACTGTAGCCCACCAAGCTCCTCTGTCCATGGCATTTTCCATACAAGAATACTGGAGTGGGTTGACATTTCTTTCTCCAGGGGATCTTCCCAACCCAGGAATCAAACCTGCAACTCCTGCACTGCAGGTGGATTCTTTACCACTGAGCCACCGGGGAAGCCCCAAGGAGCCAACCAGTGATGAGCACAATGGTTGTTGTGCTGCAGGAAAGGCCCAGCTGAGGTTGGAAATCATAAATTTGTACTGCAGTCAATCATTCTGGTAATGTAGGTTTCTCCTATGGTAGTTCCCGGAGTGGAAAGAATGGAAATGGTTGGCCAAGTCTAGGTTAGAAGGAAAGATTTGGGCTATATTTTTAACACTTACTTTAGCACGTAATATTGTGTCTGAAAAACTCAATATGGAAAAATTAACTTTTTGTGGATTGTGAAATAATATACACAAGTTTGAGTTTGAGCTCTGACTCTTTAAATTCCTGGAAGACTTTGGGAAAATCATAAAATCACTTAAACTTATTTTTGCTCACATACAAAATGACAGTTTTTATCTACTTAATTTCTCATGAGGCTAAAATGAGAAAATTTAAGCAAAACTTGGGCTTCCCTGATAGCTCAGCTGGTAAAGAATCCTCCTGCAATGCAGGAAACCCTGGTTTTATTCCTGGGTCAGGAAGATCCCTTGGAGAAAGGATAGGCTACCCACGCCAGTAATCTTGGGCTTCCCTGGTGGCTCAGCTGGAAAAGAATCCGCCTGGAGTACAGGTAGACCTGTGTTCTATCCCTGGGTTGGGAAGATCCACTGGAGAAGGGAAAGGATACCCTCTCCAGTATTCTGGCCTGGAGAATTCCAAGGACTAAATAGTCCTTGGGGTCACAAAGAGTCAGACACAACTGAGTGACTTCCACTTTTAAGTAAAGTGGTTTGTATACTTAAAGGTATGATTTTACTACCTTTAAAAATACCAAAGATATTTTTTCTGATTTTATTACCTTTAAAAATACCAAAGAGTTTTTCTTTGGTAGTAGGTAAAGTTTCCTTTCAGGGATGGCTTCAGTTTCCTCTTAGCTGTTTCCATTTGTTAATCTGTCTCTTTTTAGTTTCTTATGCAGAAAACTTTCCCCACCAGTTGTGTTATTCCTGGTAACTACATTTGTCTCCCTGTCTTTATTTTACTAGACTGTTTGATTTCTTTGTCCAAGCGAGTCACCTAGAATGTTTCATGCCTTTTTTGCAGCTTGAATTACAATTTGCTATACTTTCTTTTTGTTTTCTTTTCTATGGAAGCTTTAATTCTATTCTTTTGATACCTTTTCTCTTAATTGTGTACTGAAATTAGCATAATATGGATACTTTTAGTTCTTAACCTAATTGATCCAAAGATGGAAGATGCCTGGCAATTCTATTGATTGTGTAATTTCTTGGACCATATTCTTAAACAGTCAGCATTTTGCCACATCCCTTTGTTCACAGAATTGCTTATTATCTGTCCAATTTTTCCAACTCCTACTCATTTATATATGACATCTATTGGTGCCATTAGTTTTAAAACATAGTCTTTAGGCAAGAAATGACTGTATTTGTTCAACTTCTTTTTACAAGTTGTCAGTAAAATGCTCAGATGAATGAGGTTGCTTTCTTATTTAAATATCCCTTTATTTGCTGTTTTCTGTTTTTCATGTTTGTAGGAACAACAAGTCAGTGTTACTAATTTTCAAGTAAAAATATCAGAGTAGGTAAGCTGCATATCGAAAGAAGACATGACTTCATTTCAGTGGAGTGACAATTTTCAGATCATTCAAGGGGGGAGTGTAGCAAAAAGAAAGACTTTACACACAGTTTCTCACTAAAAATAGCCTGGCACAGTTCTGATAATTGGAATAAAGGAATTCTAAGAAGGTGATATGAAGTCTAATGGGGTGGTTGAGATGGTACAACGAGGTAACAGTGAATCGGCTCTGAAAGAACTAAAAAAGAAGGAAAATTACTTTGTCTGTTAAGTATTAATCTAAATTCACACATGACCCACCTGATACGAATCTTCCCTTTTTTCAGGAGACCCTGGTTTGCATCAGGGTCTGCAGTTATAGGATCAACGGTCACCATATCACAGTGCTTGTTCAGTCACCTTATTTCACTTTTAAAGTGCAGGATGTTGACAATCTAGAGATATCAAAGCACTTCCTATTTTTCTCATTATTTGCACTGTAGGATGGTGTGGTAGTTGTTTTCTGTTTGGAAAGTATTCATATTCTTGGAAAACCAAAGCAGGGGTAGAATAGGAGGGAGGATAAAAGGAGCATGCAATGGCTATTTAGGATTGACTACGCTTCGCTCTAGATTTTAGAGTGTATGCTCAAGGCTCTGAACTGTGTTCTACAGTTTTCATGTCATTCAACTTAATCCTCCAAGGGATTCATGTTTTCATGTCATTCAACTTAATTCATTAAGTTTTCACGTCATTCAGCTTAAAGGGAGGATTAAGAGCAGCAACTCTAGGGGGACAGGATTTTGTGTAGCATTCTGCAGTCCACCAGGCATATCTCACAATTGGCTAATTGCTAACTTCCAAGAGCCAGGCAATTGCAAGTAAAATTTCAAATTTCCTACTTTGAAAGAAATAGACAGTCGAGTGGCTCTGGGCAATAAGTCCCATGGGAAGTACCTGATGATGCTGAAAAGCTGCAACTCATTTGTCTTTTTTTAAATAGATATAATAATTTTATTTTTATTTATTTGTTTTTTGTTTGTTTGTTTTTACACTTTATTGTCTTAGACACACTCCATCTAGTTACCCACAGTCTAAATCTGACCCACATAACCTCAGCTTATTTACATGCCTGGTCCTTGCAAACACTTAAGAGTGTGATTTCTGCCTGAGAGTTTTAGAGTCCAAACTTTTCACTGTGAGAAAATCATTTTAGTATTAAACAATCTCACAAACTCCCATGTGATAATAAAATGATTATTCAGTTCACAGAAAATCCAGGGAGGACACATAGACTTCAGAACTATTTGTAATAACATTTTAGTGCTTCCATGGTCCTCATTCATAGAACAGACATTAATTGGGCACCTACTATGTGTCAGGCACCATGCTAAGAACTGAGAAAGCGTATGTGACAAAATTGACAAAATCACTGCCATAGGACCACACACTAGTGGTAGACTACAGATCGTTAGGCAGATAAGTGAATAGAATATATTATGGCAAATCACAGAAAGTGAAGTGCCAAAAAGAATAAGAAAACAAGGAATGAGAGTAATGAGTGCTGAGGTGGGGTAGGAGAAAGGGAGAGTGTGCACTTCTAGACAATGAAGCTAGAGAAGGACTCACTGAGGAGGAGACCCTTGAGCGAGGGTTGGGAGACTATTACATACAAAGGCCCTAAGGTGGGAAGAAGCCTGATGCATTCAAGAAACAAATAGGAGATCAAATGGTCTAGAGAGGGTTAAAAATGAATTTCTGGGATTCCAGCAGAAAGTCAACTATGTGAGGAGATGGCTTTATGTTCAATCCTTAGAAGTAATTATGTCAAAGCCTTTTTCGTTTAGGAAAGGAAGGACAAAATGTCAAAAAAATGGATAAACAACCTACCAAAAAGAATGTATTAAAGAGTATAGAAAAGGGAGAAATCATGTCTTTAATTATTAGATGTGAGCAGGAAGTAAGATTGATATTTTGGAATTATTATTTGCATGTAAATTGCTTTCCTTCATCAAAAAAGAGTCTTAATTTGTCATGGTCTAGAGAGAGAAGGTTACAACTTCCTCAAAAAGCAAATAGAGCAAAATGGTTAGCATGATTATAATATAAATTTCCAGACTTTCAGAGAGTAAAGAAGCATTTTTGTTAGTTTCCCATCTTTACTTCTGTTCCTCTAATGGAGTTTTTTTTTTTTTTTTTTCTCCTTCCTGATTTCTCCCCGAAAGCTCTCACATATAAAAGGGAAATGATGAGAAGGCACTTCGTTAGAAAAACAGAAATCGACTTTATGGGAATGTGTTAGTTAAGGGCACGCTAAGTAAAACAGAAGTAGAATTATTTTTGTATTCTTTATTTCATTTGACCAGGGTCTTTTCATTTCAGGGGTGCATTCAAAAACCCTTGCTGAGTTACAGCAAGGATCTTAATCACACAAAGCAAGATGGTAGTAACAGGGATTTGAGCAAAATCAGAACAGAATGTCAGGTTTTCTAATGTAAAGATAATTCAGCGATTTTGCCCCTATTTTTTATAATGATAAAATTCTCCTTAGAAAATTCCATATACCACTGTGTCTGTCTATCAGATGCAAAGCTAACCTTTGGATTAAAATATTTATCCTTTTTGTCTCCACAGAAAGCATTATTCTGAAGAACAAATGAAAACGAATAATGGTTTAACATAAAATTTGTGAAGATAAAAGAAACAAATGTGAAGGGAATTAATGGAATTTAAAATACCTGCTTATTTAACTTCTGTGCAGAGTACATCATAAGAAACACTGGCCTGGAAGAAGCACAAGCTGGAATCAAGATTGCCGGGAGAAATATCAATAACCTCAGATATGCAGATGACACCACCCTTATGGAAGAAAGTGAAGAGGAAATAAAAAAGTCTCTTGATGAAAGTGAAACAGGAGAGTGAAAAAGTTAGCTTAAAGCTCAGCACTCAGAAAACTAAGATCATGGCATCTGGTCCCATCACTTCATGGCAAATAGATGGGGAAACAGGGGAAACAGTGTTAGACTTTATTTTTCTGGGCTCCAAAATCACTGCAGATGGTGACTGCAGCCATGAAATTAAAAGACGCTTACTCCTTGGAAGGAAAGTTATGACCAACCTAGATAGCATATTCAAAAGCAGAGATATTACTTTGCCAACAAAGGTCCGTTTAGTCAAGGCTATGGTGTTTCCACTGGTCATGTATGGATGTGAGAGTTGGACTGTGAAGAAGGCTGAGTGCCAAAGAATTGATGCTTTTGAACTGTGGTGTTGGAGAAGACTCTTGAGAGTCCCTTGGACTGCAGGAAGATCCAACCAGTCCATTCTAAAGGATATCAGCCCTGGGTGTACTTTAGAAGGAATGATGCTAAAGCTGAAACTCCAGTACTTTGGCCCCCATGTGAAGAGTTGACTCATTGGAAAAGACTCTGATGCTGGGAGAGATTGGGGGCAGGAGGAAAACGGGATGACAGAGGATGAGATGGTTCGATGGCATCACCGACTCGATGGATGTGAGTTTGAGTGAACTCCAGGAGTTGGTGATGGACAGGGAGGCCTAGCATGCTGTGATTCATGACGTCGCAGAGAGTCAGACACGACTGAGTGACTGAACTGAACTGAACAGGATAAAGTATATATTTTAAAGAAGAATTTTTCATGAAATCAGAATACTATGGCAATCAAATATCTTGGCTGTTAGATTGTTTATACTCCAGGACAGCTTTGAAATCCACAGGCATACTAGCTAGAACTTGATGTGATTACAATCCTTTTAAGAACTGATGTAGATTGTTGCTTACAACAAAAGAAGAGCATGGGAAAACTTGTTCCCAAAGCTACAAATCAAGTATATTCCTGGGCTTAGTGTTTGATTGTTTCAATTGCTTGAAACTTCTCTTTTTTAATTCTAGAAAAAGGTAATCTTCCTTTAAAATTTGGCTATTTGATACTTATGCTGCTTCTGCTGCTGCTACTGCTAAGTTGCTTCAGTCATGTCCGACTCTGTGCGAGCCTATAGATGGCAGCTCACCAGGCTCCCCCGTCCCTGGGATTCTCCAGGCAAGAATACTGGAGTGGGTTGCCATTTCCTTCTCCAATGCATGAAAGTGAAAAGTCAAAGTGAAGTCGTTCAGTAGTGTCTGACTCTTAGTGACCTCATGGACTGCAGCCTACCAGGGTCCTCTGTCCATGGGATTTTCCAGGCAACTTAAACAGAGTAAGCCCAGGTGGTGTTATGGGTGAAGAACCTGGCTCCTAATGTGAGAGACTCAGATTGGATGCTTGGGTTGGGAAGAGCACCTGGAGGAGGGCGTGGCAACCCACTCCAGTATTCCATCCCCCAAACAGAGGAACCTGGTGGGCTACAGTCCATAGGGTCACAGAGAGTCGGAAATGACTGGAGAAGCTTAGCAGGCATGCGTGCAAGGGATAGCCATCATAATAACCCCAGGTTTATAATTGTTAAAAAAAAAAAAGAATGTTTGTCTGTTCTCACATAGCTTTAAGTCTGTGGGGAAAATACAGTTAAAAAAAGGAAAAAGAAAATGTTTTAATAAAGAAATTGCTAGTATATATGGTAGGAGCAAATTTGGAAAACTCAGCAGTGGCTGTAGCACTGGAAAAGTCAGTTTTCATTCCAATCCCAAAGAAAGTCAATGTCAAAGAATTCTCAAACTATAGCACTCATGACTGCAATTGCACTCATCTGACATGCTAGTAAAGTAATGCTCAAAATTCTCCAAGCCAGGCTTTAGCAATACATGAACCATGAACTTCCAGATATTCAAACTGGTTTAGAAAAGGCAGAGGAACCAGAGATCAAATTGCCAACATCTGCTGGATCATCGAAACAGCAAGAGAGTTCCATAAAAACATCTATTTCTGCTTTATTGACTATGCCAAAGCCTTTGACTGTGTGGATCACAATAAACTGTGGAAATTTCTAAAAGAGATGGGAATACCAGACCACCTGACCTGCCTATTAAGAAATCTGTATGCAGGTCAGGAAGCAACAGTTAGAACTGAACATGGAACAACAGACTGGTTCCAAATAGGAAAGGGAGTATGTCAAGGCTGTATATTGTCATCCTACTTATTTAACTTCTATGCAGAGTACATCATGAGAAATGTTGGGCTGGAAGAAGCACAAGCTGGAATCAAGATTGCGGGGAGATATATCAATCACCTCAGATATGCAGATGACACCACCCTTATGGCAGAAAGTGAAGAGGAACTAAAAAGCCTCTTGATGAAAGTGAAAGTGGAGAGTGAAAAAGTTAGCTTAAAGCTCAACATTCAGAAAACTAAGATATGGCATCTGGTCCCTTCACTTCATGGCAAATAGATGGGGAATCAGTGTCAGACTTTATTTTTCTGGGCTCCGAAGTCACTGCAAGTGGTGATTGCAGCCGTGTAGTTAAAAGATGCTTACTCCTTGGAAGGAAAGTTATGACCAACCTAGATAGCATATTCAAAAGCAGAGATATTACTTTGCCAACAAAGGTCCGTCTAGTCAAGGCTATGGTTTTTCCAGTGTATGGAAAAACAGTCATGTATGGATGTGAGAGTTGGACTATAAAGAAAGCTGAGTGCTGAAAAATTGATGCTTTTGAACTGTGGTGTTGGAGAAGATTCTTGAGAGTCCCTTGGACTGCAAGGAGATCCAACCAGTCCATTCTGAAGGAGATCAGCCCTGGGATTTCTTTGGAAGGAATGATGCTAAAGCTGAAACTCCAGTTCTTTGGCCACCTGATGTGAAGAGCTGGCTCATTTGAAAAGACCCTGATGCTGGGAAAGATTGAGGGCAGGAAGAGAAGGGGACGACAGAGAATGAGATGGTTGGATGGCATCACTCACTCAATGGAAATGTGTTTGGGTGAACATCAGGAGTTGGTTATGGACAGGGAGGCCCGGCGTGCTGTGGTCCATGGGGTCACAAAGAGTTGGACATGACTGAGCAACTGAACTGAACTGAACTGATGGTAGGAGATAGTAAGGATATTGTAGTAGTTATCTGTTGCTCTGTAACAAATTGCCTCAAAATTTAGTGACTTCAAAACAGCAGTATAAGCACTCATTATCTCAGTTTCTGTGTATCTGAAAGAAGGGAGCAGAGTGGCTTTGTGGTTCTGGCTTGGAGTCTTTCATAAAATTGTAGTAGAAATGTTGTATGGGGCTGGAATCTTCTGAAAGCTTCAGTGGGTCTTGAAGAGCCACATCCAGGATGGTTTACTTACATGGCTGGCGAATTGGTGGTGGCTTTGGGCAAGAGGGCTCAGAGGCCCTGGTCTCTCCATCGGCTGCTTCATCCTCCTTACAGTCGGGTGCTTGTCTTCCCTCCGAGTGAGTGATTTAATGGGAGAGAAGAGGCGGCATGGATGTCTTTTATGACTTACCATTAATTCCTAAAATATCTTATTCATTATATACATCAGCTTTTTTAAATGTGGGTGGGTAAGTAGGGCAAGTGGGTCAGTCTTATTCAAATGTATAAATACCCAGGAGGTAAGGATCATGGGTGACCATCTGGGAAGCTGGCTACCACAGTTACTTAGCTTAATTTGGGTGGAGAGAAATTAGTTGAAAAATTTACTGTTGAAAATGTGATTCAGATAAATGAAGATGAAAAACATTAGAAAAAAATGATTGATTTTGTGACTTTAAGTATTTTCATAACCCTATTTGGATTGATTATATGGACCCTACTACATATTTTGGAATGTAGTAATTGAAATGATCAAAAATCTTTGCTTAGAAACAGTTGATGAAAGCCACATGGAGAGATGTTATGTTTTCTAAATCACTGCACCTGACAACTATAAAGTTATCAGTGTTAAAATGTTCAAGAGAATTGGCAATGACTTTTTAAATCGTTGACTTCCAGTTATACCTAATCTAAATTGGTTCTATGTTCTTTATTCCTTCTTCTTCTTCTTTTTTTAAACATGTTTCACTCCTTTTCCTTCACACTTTCCCCACCGAGTGTATGTGCTACATCACTTCAGTCATGTCCAGCTGTTTGCAATCCCATGGACTCTAGCCCACCAGGCTCCTCTGTCTATGGGATTCTCCAGGCAGGAATACTGGAGTGGGTTTCCATTTCCTTCTCCAGTTTCCCCACCATATTTTCCATTTTATTTTTAATGTCTAGGTACTATCTTCTTGGAGCCAATGCTTAAAAAATAATATTTCATTTTGACAAAAGAATAAGACAAGAATATACACTATTACCATTGCCATTTAATACTAAACAGGAGTTTTTAGCCAGCGCAATTAAAAAAATTAAGATTTAAAAGATGTAAACATTAAAGAGGAAGAATGAGACTGCCATTATTTACAGGTATTGTGATTATGAATATAGAAAGTAAAAAATAAATTGGGCAATTACTGCATGGATGGGGCAAGGTTTCTAGACAGATCAACCTACAAAAATCAATTATATTTATAAAATGCATCAGGAATATAAAATAGCTAAGAGTAAATCACAATAAACTGTGGAAAATTCTGAAAGAGACAGGAATCCCAGACCACCTGACCTGCCTCTTGAGAAATCTGTATGCAGGTCAGGAAGCAACAGTTAGAACTGGACATGGAACAACAGACTGGCTCCAAATAGGAAAAAGAGTACGTCAAGGTTGTATATTGTCATCCTACTTATTTAACTTATATGCAGAGTACATCATGAGAAACGCAGGTCTGGAGGAAGCACAAGCTGGAATCAAGATTGATGGGAGAAATATCAATAACCTCAGATATGCAGATGACACCACCCTTATGGCAGAAAGTGAAGAGGAACTAAAAAGCCTCTTGATGAAAGTGAAAGAGGAGAGTGAAAAAGTTGGCTTAAAGCTCAACATTCAGAAAATGAAGATCATGGCATCTGGTCCCATCATTTCATGGCCAATAGATGGGGAAACAGTAGAAACAGTGGCTGGCTTTATTTTTCTGGGCTCCAAAGTCACTACAGATGATGACTGCAGCCATGAAATTAAAAGACACTTACTCCTTGGAAGGAAAGTTATGACCAACCTAGACAGCATATTCAAAAGCAGAGACATTACTTTGCCAACAAAAGTCCATTTAGTCAAGGCTATGGTTTTTCCTGTGGTCGTGTATAGATGTGAGAGTTGGACTGTGAAGAAGGCTGAGCGCTGAAGAATTGATGCTTTTGAACTGTGCTGTTGGAGAAGACTCTTGAGAGTCCCTTGGACTGCAAGGAGATCCAACCAGTCCATTCTGAAGAAGATCAGCCCTGGGATTTCTTTGGAAGGAATGATACTAAAGCTGAAACTCCAGTACTTTGGCCACCTCATGTGAAGAGTTGACTCATTGGAAAAGACTCTGATGCTGGGAGGGATTGGGGGTAGGAGGAGAAGGGGAAGACAGAGGATGAGATGGCTGGATGGCATCACTGACTCGATGGACATGAGTCTGAGTGAACTCCGGGAGTTGGTGATGGACAGGGAGGCCTGGTGTGCTGTGATTCATGGGGTCGCAAAGAGTTGGACAAGACTGAGCGACTGAATTGAACTGAAGAGTAAATCTAAGACTTTCTCTTATAAAACAATGGAACAAAATTTGTATAAATTTTAAAAAATGATCCAAGTAATTGGAGAGATTGTGCATGGATTGGGAAATTCAACATTTGAAGGATCTCTCTGCAAACTGATATGGTAATTCAGTGTAATACTCATTAAATCAAAGAAATGAAAACACTTAAGTGGACAAGCCAATTCCAAAACATTTTATGGATATACCAAATGCCAACAATAGCTTAGATAATATTAAGGGAGAAGAAAATGGATACCCTTACTCTAGCTGATATAATGAGTTATTACAAATCTGTTGTAATTAAAACAGTGTGACCATGGCACAAGATGAGCAAGTTAGACCCACAGCTTGGAAGAGGGAGTGGAGAAGCAAAGTAATGCTTCTAGGACAAATGTCAGAGCAGCGGGATTTTTTTTAATAATGCTTTTGAATGATTGTGTACTTTTTTTTTAAAGAAAGAAACCACCAGGCACTCATGCTACATTACACCATATAAACATTAATTCCAAGTTAGCTGTGTATCTATGTCAAAAGAAAAGTAATAGCACAGACACAACTAAAGTGATTTAGCACACGTTGTGGCTGATGGAAATTCAACTCAAATGAACATAAGCCAAAAGCTCTTTATTGGCTAATTTAATTGGAAAATCTGGATTATGGGCCTCAAATACCCTAAGCACTATCTTTGTGTTCGTGACTGCTCTGCTAACCCCTACATGGCTTCATCTTGTGTACAGACGAACCTTGTTTTACTCTGCTTTGCAGATACTGTGTTTTTACAAATTGAAGGTTTGTATATCAGCACCACTTTCCCCATATGACTCTGTGTCACATTTTGGTGTTTCTTGCAATATTTCAAACTTTATTATTATTATTATTTTTAATTTTATTTTTAAACTTTACAATATTGTATTAGTTTAGCCAAATATCAAAATGAATCTGCCACAGGTATACCTGTGTTCCCCATCCTGAACCCTCCTCCCTCCTCCCTCCCCATACCCTCCCTCTGGGTCGTCCTTGTTTTGTTGATCTGCGATCAGTGATCTTTGATGTTATTATTGTAATTTTTTGTTTTATATTTTTTCATTAAGGCATGCACATTTTTTTAAAGACATATGTGATTACACACTTAATAGACCACAGCATAGTGTACACATAACTTTTGTATGCCCTGGAAAGCCAGAAATTGAGGTGACTCCTTTTATTGCACTAGTTTGGAACTGAACCCACGATCTCTCTTAGGAATGGCCTGATTACAGGAGGTCTCCTCCAAGTGGACAAGATGGCCCAGCAGTGCCAGATATTGGCAACTCCGCTGAGAAGAGATGGACTTTTCGGGTACTGACTTTTGGGCTTGACTCATGCATCCATAGTGATGTCCTTGAGGGAAGGGCCTTGACAGGCTCAGCCTAAACTATGTTCCCATGGAGAGACAGGACTTGTGATTGTTCCACTGGGATGATGTAAAAAGTGGGAGAGTGATTCCTCTTTTCTAGGGAAGCAACACCAACCATTCAGGTTTAAGAAGAAAATAGCAAAATTAAAATTTTAGTTCAAGACTTATAAATCCTATATCAGAACAATATAATGGAATCATAACACCAGCAAAATGTTTCGTGTAATTTTTTAAATACGCAGACCTATTTTCATCAATATCATGGGATATATTGTCACTATTATGACACATTATGTGTCCTGCCTTTTGTATACATTATCCTTCACAACAAACCTAATGGATTCCATTTTTATTCCTATTTTAAGAGGAGGAAAAATGTCATCATGGCAAAATTATAATCACAATCCAGATTTATCTTGACTCCAAGACTGTTGCTTTCCAATGTACCAAGTTGCATCTCAATGATGATTTGCTAGCTCAAATAACAGTGTTAACAAACTGTCATAATCAGTGAAGGTCATTAGGTAGCTTCTTGTGGAATAAACTTGGGCAAAGTTTATTTGAAAAAGAATTGTCTTGTATTTAATTTTTAATTCAAAGAGGACAATGTTCCCATATTAAATTTAGAGTTAGCTTGCGCATAAATTAGCAGTGACAAAGGGTAAAGGAAGAATATTAAAAACAGCATACATTGTGTTCCCTGTGACTAACACAATATTATTTACAGATTTGGTTGCTGTGGCAATGGTCTCATATGCTCATCTTCATCCAGAAACCCAGCATAGATTTTCTAGCAGCATAAACTGCAAGTTAGACATTTTATTTTAAGATATTCCTTAATTTCCATGAATACAGAGAACATTCAATTATATACAATTGCATTACATCATTTTATTGGAATAGTAAATTAAAAGATATATTTTTATCTGTAGCCTTCAAAGATTAGATTCGGAAGAGAAGATTCTGTTTTCCCCTAATATTTACTTGGCTTTGCATATTCCTAAAATGATATGGCTTTATTCCCTTAAGGCTGGAAGATTTGTAAGCTTTTGCAGAACTGAAAGCACAGTTGCAACCAGGAACTTCTCAGTTTAAAGTTTATATTTAGTCAAGATATAAAGAAATTTATTGGCAAGGTAAGATTTCATTCCAAGCTGTACAATCTATCCCCCCTCAAATGAACAAAACATTGAGTTAAATGAATTCCAGCTAAGATAGTTGTTTCATCTCTGTGTGAAATGTTTAGTCATTTGGAAGAATAGTGTTTTCCTGCATAATGTCAAATTTTCAACCTTTTAGGGAACTACTTCTTATTTCCTTTCCATATGGATATTTGACATAGAAACTTCTTATCGACAATTGAAACTTTATGGCATTTAAAATCCAGCTAATCGGTAAAGCAACTTCTTTTTCTTTGTCACTGTCATATAATTCCCTTGCATTGCTTTTGAGAGCTAGATCATTTAAATGTGCCTTCTGGGCTTCCCTGGTGGCTCAGACAGTAAAGAATCTGTCTGCAAGGCAGAAGACCCAGGTTTGATCCCTGGGTCCGGAAGATCCCAAGAAGGTAATGGCTACCCACTCCAGTATTCTTGCCTGGAGAATCCCATGGACAGAGGAGCCTGGTGGGCTACAGTCCATGGGATCACAAAGAGTCAGACATGACTGAGTGATAGACTCTTTCACTTTTCTGTATACAACTGAATGATTCAGTTGCCCATCTTCGTTTCTTTTTATGTTTCTAGATTTTATTGAGTCTATATACAGTATTCATTGATTTTGACAAATAGTAAATAATTTTTCTTTTTTTTCCCCCATATCATCTATTTAATTGCCTTTATCCTTATCAGAGGGCTTCCCAGGTGGTGCAGTGGTAAAGAATTCGCCTGCCATCGCAGGAGACGCAGGAGACTCTGGTTTGATCCCTGGGTTGAGAAGATCCCCTGGTGTAGGAAATGGTGACCAACTCCAATATTCTGGCCTGGAAAACTCCATGGACAATGGAGCCTGGCAGGCTACAGTCCATGGGATTGTAAAGAGTTGGACATGACTGAATACAGAGAGAGACACATCAGGATTTAAAATTTCCTTGTCAAAATTACCATTACTCTCTGAAAATTTTGAATTGATCAGTTTATATAGAAATGACCTTGTCACAATCTAGTAGCTGATTAGCTAGTAATAGTTTCCATGTAGTTGTGTGAATGTTTTAATTACTGAAAATGTGAAATACTTCCAAATGTATGTGAACACAGCCTTTATTTCTGCATACAATGGATTACAATAGCAATAGCCAACTTGATGCTATCCTAAGTACTAATATGTATGAAATTACAGTATTATAAGTTCTGCTTATGTTTTTATAATATTTATTAAAATAAATCATCATTAAAATTGTTATATCACACATAAAGATTTCTGTGTACCATCCCTGGGATGTTGATTGCATGTTGGGACACACTGGCTTAAAAGATAAAGCCCAGACTCCCATTTTAAGACCTGCTGGATTCGTTATAATCTCATCCTGGCTAGTTCCTATCTTTAGTTTTCCCCTAATATATATACCTTTCTTCTGATTTTCTTCATGTTGTTTCTTCTAAAAAGAAACTCTTCCCTTCAGCTTTTTCACTTAGAACGCTTTCATACAATTTCTTACATACTTCTCTTGGAGCAATTATTACAGCTTATATGCTCAGTTGTTAATATGCATTACTTGTAATAGACTGTGCTTCTTGAAGAGCAATTGTCCTCTGGCTTTATTGAAGCAAGCCTTAAGGCATTACTGTTTACTATTACTAATACTTTCAGACATCAATGAATTTTGAGTTTTTATATTTACTTAAGTTCCTGTTGTTGTTTAGTAGCTAAGTCATATCTGACTTTTTTGTGACCCCATGGACTATAGCTCACCAGGCTCCTCTGTCCATGGGATTTCCCAGGCAAGAGTGCTGGAGTGAATTGCCATTTCCTTCTCCAGGGGATCCTCCTGGTCCAGGGATTGAATCCATGTCTCCTGCTTTGGCTGGTGGTTTCTTTACCACTGAGCCACCAGAAAAGCCCTTTATTTAAGTAAACCCAAGCAACTTCTTTTCACTTATTGTTTGACAATAGAATTATGACGCATTTGCTACAGAGAATCTAGAGAAGTATTAGAAATCCCTTTCTGTTAGACTGGTTTAGAATATGAGGTTGCTTTAAAGTTTAGTAATTACTTGCTTTTGCAAGCTAGGCTTGTGTGTTCCTTTATAATACAATTTCCTGAAAAACACAGAATATTCGGTCTATTTGGTTCTTGTCAATTATGTGAAAAAGTAACCACAACAACCAAAGATCTTATCTGGTGATAGTGAGACTAGAAAATCTCTTGTTTATTTCCTTGTCTAGATGCTTGGCCTGTCACTCTTTCAGCAGTTAACCTGAAATAATTTGCTGCTTCTGCTGCTAAGTCGCTTCAGTCCTGTCCGACTCTGTGCGACCCCATAGACGGCAGCCCACCAGGCTCCCCCGTCCCTGGGATTCTCCAGGCAAGAACACTGGAGTGGGTTGCCATTTCCTTCTCCAATTCATGAAAGTGAAAAGTGAAAGGGAAGTCGCTCAGTCGTGCCCAACTCTTCGCGACCCCATGGACTGCAGCCTACCAGGCTCCTCCATCCATGGGATTTTCCAGGCAAGAGTACTGGAGTGGGGTGCCATTGCCTTCTCCGAAATAACTTAGTATTAGTTAATTAGAAGCCTAGTTTTCACAGTCTGACAGAGACATCCTAATGTAAGATGATTAAGAAAGGTCACCCTCAAGCCTTATCTTCTATTTAAGCTATAGAAGCAGTTGACTTTTCCAGTCTTCCAAAGCCCTTTGTTACTGAACCCTTTATATTTATTGCACTTAGTATTAATACTTAGAAAACTGCTTTTAGCAGAACTCCCTTTCTGCTTGCAAGCTGGCTAATTCTTGCTTAGTTTAATCTCATCCCTTCAGTACATTGTGAAAAGCAACAGCAAGTAACATAAACCAATTCCCTGAAATATTCCAGCACTGTTTCCTACATCTTGAGACTCAGGAAATATACTACTGGCTTTCCAGATATCTGTGGAGGACCATTTTATCAAATAGTTTGCCATGTCAAAGTCAGTTCAACAGCTCTCCAGCCTACAGTAGCTGTTTCCTCACTGTGCGTTGTCCAACGTCTGTATATGTGCTACATATTGTGAGTGTGTGTGTGTGTGTGTGTGTGTATGCTTAGTCTTGTCCAACTCTCTGTGACCCCGTGGACTGTAGCCTGCCAAGTTCCTCTGTCCATGGGATTCCCAGGCAAGAATACTGGAGTGATTTGTCATTTCCTTCTCCAGGGGATCTTCCTGACCCAGGGATAGGTTTTGTTATTGCTGTATTCCACTTGTATGTACTAATTTCTTTATTGACTAAGATATATCTAGTAGGTTCAGAAGCTCAAATGAGAGGAAAATTTATTTCTCTCTTGTCACATTGTGGAGGTAGGTCCAGCAGCATGAAGAGATAGCTCTGTATCATAAAATCACTAAAGGGCTCAGATTCCTTGTTACCCTGCCATCCTCTATCATATTTAAGGTGCTTATGGAATCCCAAGGATATAAGAATGAGGCAATTGCAAATACTAAGGCTTCCAATTCTAGATAATTATAGGATTAAACACCAGCTATACTCATGTTATGATTTACTACTTACATATTTAAACTTGCTATATTAATCACTTAGTAAATTGCATATTATTCATTCCATTGGTTGGATGATCTTGTTACTTTCAACTAGTCTTTGTTTTTTTTAGAAAGTATTAACTTCTGGTTAAGCAGGGTAAGAAAGAATACTCTAATTGAGCAGTGTCCTGGGTCAGTAGGGTCTCTTCAGAATTTGTTACTGCTTATACTTCTAGGGTTCCCAAGAAGGATGATGACTCTGGTTTTTGAAAAAGCTAAAATTAGGAGGAACCAGTGGAAAAGGAAAATAATTTTTAAAAATACAGAAAAGGAAATGAGTAAAAATCTAGTACAGATGTTTGTTTCTTGTTGTTTTCTCCCCAAATGCCTCTCCTGGTAGCCTCAATCTGGAAATATTTGTCTAAATAAAGAATGAAAAATTGAATAGTAATGACGTAATGATAACGTATTTTATTTGTAGGAGTTTTAGCATTTCCATCGTGCCTGAAACAATGAGACCTAACCTTTGATAGAAAGGCATGGAAAGAAAAAACTTAAAGTGATAGGTTCTGAAAGAAAATTGTTTTAAGATAAGAAAATGCTCGAAGCAACTATATGTTAATCAATTTTGCACAGTCAGTAGGATGACAAAACTCCTCTTTGTGACCTCATGGACTGTAGTCTTCCAGGCTCCTCTGAACATGGGATTCTGCAGGTAAGAATGCTGGAGTGGGTAGCTGTTCCCTTTTTCCAGGAGATCTTCCGGACGCAGGGATTGAACCCAGGTCTCCTGCATTGTAGACAGATTCTTTACCATGTAAGTCACGAGAAAAGCCCCATAGATATAAAGGTCCAACTAAACGGATCTGTATTTATCCATGTAACTATTTTGTGAGCTCCTTTAGAGGTGACATATTTCTTTTAATACAAGCAAAAGATAGCTAAGTACGCATTATAGTTTGCCAAAATAAAGACAGACCAAGTAAGCCTGAGAGAAAGCAATCCATCTAGAATCAAATGATTACATCCAGTATAGATGTAGAATTTGATTATAAGTTAAATGAGCATTTTATTTTTAATAATTAAAATGTAATTTGGAAGGAAATTTTAAATAACCTCCATATTTCAATGATATTGTAACTTTCTCACCTGTGCATTTTAAAAGGCTGCATTATTAAACATTATAGTTGTATCTTGGTCACCTTAAGTATCAACTAAATTAGAAAAGTAATCTGAGATGTTCAGTAAATTGTGTATGTCTCCTTTATGGGACTTAATTTCTTTTTTCCAGGGAATAGAAATAACTTATTTTAATACAAGAATTATTATTAAAGATGGAAACAATATATATTTCAAATAACTTCATTTTAAAACCAGACCTCATATTTTTAGAGAATATTTGATTTACAGAAAAATTGAGAATATAATAGAGTGTTCCCATATACAGCCCCACAAAGTTTTTATTTTTTCCCTTATTATTAACATCTTGCATAAGTTTTATACATAGTAATATTAAAATTACTGAATCAATACTGATGCACTAAGTTAATGAAAGTTCATAACTTAATCATGTGTCCTTAGCTTTTACCTACTATCCTTTTCTGTTCCAGGAATTTTTTTTGTTTGTTTGTTTAGTTGCTAAGTCATGTCTGACTCTTTTGTGACCTCAAAAGAGGAGCCCACCAGACTCCTCTGGGCATGAATTTTCCTGGCAAGAATACTGGATTGGGTTGCCATTTCCTTCTCCAAGGGAACTTCCCAACCCAGGAAACCACATTATATTCAGTCATTATGTCTCTTTAGGCTCTATGTGGCTCTGAGAGTTTCTCACACTTTTCCTTGTATTTGATGTTTTTGAAAATTCTGAGGATTGATCAGGCATATTACAGGATGTCCCCCTCTTGGAATTAGTTTGATATTTTCCTTATGATTAGACCACAGTTATGTGTTTGGGGGAGGAAAATCACCCAGGTAGTTTCATTTTCATCCTATCATATCTGACTACACATCATGACTTATGACTGTTAATGTTGGTGATTACATGGAGCTATTTTTCACTTTTCTCCATCTCAAATCCTTTTCCCCCTGTTTATTCTGTAATTTTTCAAAGAAAGTCTCTGTGCACAGAGTATGGGTATGGAGTTATACATCCTGACCTTTAGGGTGAAATAGCTACATAAATTATTTGGAATTTCTCTTCATGGTAGATTTGTACCTTCTCCCTCATTTATTAATTTATTCAATCATTTGTTTATATCAGCATGGACTCATGGATATTTATTTTATACTGTGGGTTATAATACAATGAATACTACTTGATTTATTTTGTAGCTCAGATTATTCTAGCTCTGGCCACTGAGAGCTCTTACTGTTGCTTCCTTACTCTTTTAGACTCAAAGCATGTGATTGGTCTTTCTTTCACTTTCAGGATTTTGACACTATAAAATGCTCCAAGCTCATCTTGTATGTTTCCTCTCTCAGACTTAGAGTAAGCTATTTCTCTAAGGATCCCTGGTTCTTCTTTTTGGAGAATGGTATTGGAAACCAGGATCTGAGCATTAAGTGGGGGCTATTGCTCCTGGGGTGTTGCTTCTTTTAGTCCTGTGTCAGCTGATAGAGCAAAGAAGTATATGTGTGTGTGCTAACTCATTTATGTACACTTATGTGTACATATTATTATATGTAACCATCTTTAACTATATTCAGATGAACATGAGTTCATACTGATCTGTCCAACTTTAATCACTTAACCACATGGATCATTTCATCCTCTTCCCCTTACTTCTCTTTAAATTTCCACTCCAAAAATGAAAATATGGGCTCGCACCATCTGCCACATGGCCATCTCAGAATCCCAGGTGCCTCAATGGTGAAGAATCTGCCTGTTGGTGCAGGAGACACAGGAGATTTGGGTTCAATCCCTGGATCAGGAAGATCCCCTTCAGAAGGAAATGGCAACCCACTCCAGTACTTTTGCCTGGGAAATTCCATGGACAGAGGAGCCTAGCAGGCTATGGCACCCCACTCCAGTACTCTTGCCTGGAAAATCCCATGGACGGAGGAACCTGGTAGGCTGCAGTCCATGGGGTTGCTAAGAGTCGGACACGACTGAGTGACTTCACTTTAACTTTTCACTTTCATGAATTGGAGAAGGAAATGGCAACCCACTCCAGTGTTCTTGCCTGGAGACTCCCAGGGACGGAGGAGCCTGATGGGCTGCTGTCTATGGGGTCGAACAGAGTCGGACACGACTGAAGAGACTTAGCAGCAGCAGCAGCAGCAGCAGGCTATAGTCCATTGGATCGCAAAAGAATTAGACATGACTGAGTAACTGAGCATGCATCTGCTGTCTATTCACCTGTTTTTTTTCTATTCCATTATAAGTTTATAGCAGTGTTAAAGTTGTGAATGCCTTCCCCCAGGAGGAAAAGCTTTATCCCCTGGATTACAGTCCTTATATGCAGTTCCTTTTCCTTTTGGTCTTACAGATCCATTGATTTTCAAAATCATTTAGGTCAGTACTTTTCTCTCATCTCCTTCAGTGAGATTGTTTCATATATTTATGATATAGTTACATTCTCTTCTCACAGTCTGCATTCCTTCCTGGAATCTTGTGATCTCCAGATTATTATTTTTAAAATTTTGCACACATTAGATTCAATTTTTTGTGCTATAAAATTTTGTGAGTTTCGACAAATGCTTCACATCATGTATCTATAATTAGAATACCACACAGAATAATTTCACCGTGTAAAAATCCCCTGTGCTGTACATATTTATCCTCCGCTTCTGACCAGGATCCCTAGTTTGAGTTTTTTCCTTTCCATTTCTCCATTTTGGTCAAGGACAAAAATTCTGGTTCATTTAAATAAGCTCTGAATAACAACAATCTCCTCTGTTTAGAAATGTTGACTTTAATTAAAAATCACAATAAATGTTAATATTTGACAATTACCTTTCAGTGTAAATGAAGAACCCAATTACAATCATTGTAATGGACCATAATAATGAATGGATTGTAATATTTATTCCCTTTAGGTGTGAAATTTAATTCAATTATTGATGCAGGGTTTTGAATAGCAAACAGATCTTCTAAACATTTTTTCTAGTTTCTTCAATAAAGCAATGATTGAAAGTTTGGGACAGAGAAATAAGATATAAATATGTTTCTGATTTTATTTTATTCAAACCCCTTTAGTTATTAATGCCCTTATCAGTGGAACACAACATATTTGGGGAACACACGTAAGATAGGGTGATGACTTTGGGTCTTGTTTGCTGTAACAGTAATACTTTTGGAAGCCTCAATATATGTTTGGCATGTCGACAATATTGCTAATTCCCCTCCACCCAAAGTTTATCCCATACAGAATGCTTTAAATGCCAGTTAAATACATGATTTTTATTATCGAAATACCACATAGAAAATACCAGCCAACTGTGGTTACTTTACATTTAGAGAAGCATGAAATTCACTTTTGAGTCCACAATCTGTCAAGAGTGGTAAGGTGTCTGAGACTTTGCCCTTCTAGTAGGCTAACAGTCAGTTTGCCATAGATTCAAATATCCTGGCAAACGACGTGGGACTCCTGGGACAGAGTTAAAGGATTTTGTTACTCATGACAAACGAGGCAGCATGAGTTTCACATTTCTCTTGCTTCCCACGTCCCATGGGGGTGACAAGGAGGTGGACTTGGTCAATGCAATGGATGTCATAGTGGAGAAACTCGAGTTTAGAAAACCTTAATCTTTTAAAAGCCTTCAAGTAAATATGTCCAAGCTTTGACTCAAAGATAGACATTATCTTTATTATCCTGGGCATCACCTAAATACACTTCTGTCTCAGGGGAGATAATAGCTCTATTTTCCAACCTTTTATGCTGTATGCTGCTAAGTCACTTCAGTCGTGTCTGACTCTGTGCGACCCCAGAGACGGAAGCCCACCAGGCTGCCCCATCCCTCGGATTCTCCAGGCAAGAACACTGGAGTGGGTTGCCATTTCCTTCTCCAATGCATGAGAGTGAAAAGTGAAAGTGAAGTCGCTCAGTCGTGTCCGACTCTTAGTGAACCCATGGATTACAGCCTACCAGGCTCCTCCATCCATGGGATTCTCCGGGCAAGAGAACTGGAGTGGGTTGCCATTGCCTTCTCCATTTATGCTGTATAGACATCCTTAAAAAGATATTCTAGAACAAAGCTATCAGTGCTTCTGTTTTCAAAATATTCAGAAGTGCAAACGAAGCACGGAAGTTTGTCTCCCAATATAATCTCTTTGTCTTCCTGAGACAAGCAATAAATTTCATTATGGTATGGAAAGTTTAATAATTTTATAAAAAAATACTAGATATTGTGTTATTACTAAGAAGTATAGTTTTGAATTTCAGCCAATATTTCATTTAAAAATCATATATTCCATTTCCAACAAAGGTCCATCTAGTCAAAGCTATGGTTTCTCCAGTAGTCATGTGTGGATGTGAGAGTTGGACTATAAAGAAAGCTGAGTGCCAAAGAATTGATGCTTTTGAACTGTGGTACTGGTGAAGACTCTTGAGAGTCCCTTGGACTGCAAGGAGATCCAACCAGTCCATCCTAAAGGAAATCAGTCCTGAATATTCATTGGAAGGACTAATGCTGAAGCTGAAACTCCAGTACTCTGGCCATCTGATGCAAAGAGCTGACTCATTGGAAAAGACCCTGATGCTGGGAAAGATTGAAGGTGGGAGGAGAAGGGGACGACAGAGGATGAGATGGTTGGATGGCATCACTGACTCAAAGGACATGAGTTTGGGTAAACTCTGGGATTTGGTGATGGACAGGGAAGCCTGGCGTGCTGCCGTCCATGGGGTTGCAAAGAGTTGGACACGACTGGACTGAACTGATAATCCATTTCCATACCTACTGTAGGAATAATTCTTTAGAAAGTTGTGTGAGCCATTTTATTTTCTCTTTTGTCTCAAATTATGAATTAAATAAAGCAAAATACCTTTTTTATTAGCAGTTATAGAAAATTATGGAATTATATTGACAAATTAATTTTTTCCTTGAAAATACTTTAGGCAACATCTAGTCAGCTTGCTAAATTTTCAATTATTTTTTGATTTTGGAGTTTCAAAAGATTTTAGAAATGAAGAAATAAGATCAAGTAATTCTTTTCTAGCCAATGAGTGCTTCTGGCTCATCCCCTCCAAGTCCCTTTCCACAGTTCTTACAATCAGCTATAGTGCCTTTTTGCAATGTGTGTAGTTCTTCCTTCCAACTCTAATATATTCTAGTCTATTGTATGCTATGCTATCTTATATCCTATCCCATCCATTCCATTCCATTTTATTCTACCTGCATTCCATTCTATTCCATCCACTCCATTAAGAAAATTTTCCTTAAAAGAAAATATTTCTATTAAGAAAATAGTGGTCACAACTGAAAGTTTATTTCATCATCCTTTAATGGCTTTTGATCTGTAGTTAAAAAAAAAAACACACTCTGTATGTTAAAATAATTCAAGTTGTTTCCAAATCTGGGAGTAAGAGCTATTAATTACTTTTAAAAGAGATCTTATTTTCATATTAAAATAATAACAGAGGAATACCATACAGGTATGGAAAACAGCTCTAGCCTTTTTTTTTAAATTACTTATATTTGACTCCAAGATGGGTGTTTTGGTTTAAAACACATTCTTTGATCCACAAGGTCTTTCAACCTTTGAAATTTGGAAGAAAATAGCAAAAAGCTGCTATTATACTGTCGTGGCCAATTCTGATATGGATTGGACAAATTGTGCTCCAATTCTTTTTTTGTTTCTAGATCGTAAATTGTGCTGTTTATATAAATATCAGTTTCCTAGCCCCTCTCTCTGCATATGTACAATATTGTTTAAAGGCTATCATATGAAATTAAATGTAAAACTCTTGCTCTGTGCTCTGAAAAAGGGCTCTAGAAAATACATGTTAGCAGTGGGTAAGAAAGGTGATTTTGCTAACTGAATCTTCAAATATGTCTGCTAAAATATCCCTGAAGATTTATTTAGAAGATAATATAATGAGTGCCAAGTGGAGATATAGGACCTATTTGCCTTTCTACTTAGGAATTTAGAATCAAACAAATTTGTTTCTTTGAGTTATTTCTTTGGTATACTTTATTAGTATGTGTGAAAAATTAAATAGAATATTTAACTAAAATTGAGAGTAGATGAATAAGTTAAAGTCATTCAAATGTCCATTGATAATAGATTTCTTAAAATTATTATTATAAAGTTAAATATTCTATTTTAGCTTAAAAAAAAATTCCACTGTTATCTGTAGAGATTTTTGTAAGGAGCAGCTCTTTCCCTTTGTTTAAAATCTTCAAATACTAATTAGCTCATGTGAGGAAAGAAGATATGAGTACAGCTAAAGGTAGAAGAATGGCTTTTATTCACATTTTATTCCTTTATTTTTCTTTTCCTGAGGCTTGTGGTCAAGGTGGTACAGTTGTATGTGAAGGTTATTATTTTTTTTAATTTGAGGAGCAAGTCCTGTTGAATGAATTTCCTGCAAAGTATAGTTTCCATAGCAACTGTAACTGTCTTTTATTTTCACATGTACCATTTAGAATTAGTTGACAATAATAATTATAGTCTAAGATAAAACATCTGCTATACAGCAAAGACATGTGTAAAGACATGGTTTTGGCGAAATTGTCCTAGTTTAGAGAAACTGAAAATAATTTTTTAGGAAAATTCAATTTTCTTACTTAAATAGATGATTGAAATTCTATCTACATATCCAGTGTGAAGTATTGAAGTGTTATTGATACATGCAAAGAACATTTTCCCTCCCATATTTCAAAATTACATGTTATTCTAAAATTTTACTCCTCAATCTCTCTCTCTCTCACTCTGTCTCTCAGTCTGTGTTTGTGCATGGATCAAACTTATCAAAAATTCTCCAGTTCAACTATTATTTCTTTGGAAATATTTTGAGCATCGAACAACAGAATAATGTAGAAAATACACACTTAGCATTATTCTCTTTTACTTATAAAGTCTCTGAGACTATAGGCCTTCTAAAGAAGTCAAAGTAAGATTTTATATAATTGGAAGAAATATTCCTCGACTTAGAACATGAAGAGGAAATCCAAAAGTTAACATATTTCCCATATTACTTTAAATTTAGTTGCATAATATTGTTGAAGACTAAATGTATTTATCTACTTCAGTGGTTTCATATAAATTAAAATATAAACAGGAAAAGTATTTTTCAGTCATTGGATTATTGAGTGCCCATTTAAATAGTACCATACTGAGTGTGATGCTACCGGTTCGGAATGAGATTTAAATTGTTTTGAAATTTTCCCCTGCAATATCACTTTATTTCTTTGTTTAAGAATGAAAGTAAAAAACATGACAATAACAATTCTGTGCAGCATAACTAATTATGGTGCACTCACGACACAATAATAAAGTGTTTCTCAGATTGTACAAGTTTTCTTTGAGGTAGAGAAAAGCACAAGCAGATTAAAATTCTCCTTATAACTTTTTTAGGCTGTGACGGTTTCGTGGGGGAAAGCGTGTGCTGCTGTGGGGTGCCCCCGAGGATAGCGGAGGAGGGAGGGGATGACTACCAGCTGCTATTCTGAGACCAATGACAGCAATGAATGCTCTACTTCATCCACTAATTCCTTTTTTTGTTGTTTTTATTCACAAAGAGAGGCCTGTAGGATCCCTGGAGGGGCTCCTTCTGGGCATGTATGAGGAAGCAGACCTGTGCAGTTCCAGGGCTTGACCGTGGTGGCTGTGATATGCACCACTCACGTCTCCTCCTGAGGGCAGCATGGTTGACTGATAGCTTGAGCTATTGCCCATTGAGTCCAGTTTTAAAAAGAATCAGGGCTCCTTAATGGGCTACTTTTGCTCAGGACTCTCCATCCACTCCATGGAAATTTTCTTAGAATTTGACTGTAGTCAGAGACCCATTTGACCTAATCCTCATCTCTCCATCTTCTCCTCAGGCATCAGACCTGCATCATGGTCTGAAGGTTCTTCCCATTTTCTCCAGATTCCTCCTCTTCATCTTTCACAAGCTATTTTCTTCTACAATAAATGTCTTGCACATAATTACAAATAATCAGCTGCTGTGGCATCTGCTTCTCAGAGTACTT
Source organism: Bos taurus (assembly GCF_002263795.3). Lineage (NCBI taxonomy): Eukaryota > Metazoa > Chordata > Mammalia > Artiodactyla > Bovidae > Bos > Bos taurus. The sequence continues at coordinate 54,499,837 of NC_037341.1, read as the reverse complement.
GATCTGACATAGATTTTGGGGGGGGATATCAATAATTTGGTATCAGATGTGCTCATCATGAAGTATTATTGGATGCTCAGGTGTAGCCATTGAATAGGCAGTTAAGCACACAAATCTGAAGATGCAAGAAGTGAGACGAGAGGTCTATTCTGGAGACAGGAATTTGGATTTGACCAAGTATCAGTGGTAAATAAGCAATAAAAAGGGATGAGTTGGCCAAGATAATGATATAGAAATATGAGATGAAATGATATAGAAAAATGATATAAAAATAGAGAGAAGGAGAGGCCTGAGGATTAAGCCCAGACTGACCCTCTCAACCCGGAGAAGGCAATGGCACCCCACTCCAGTACTCTTGCCTGGAAAATCCCATGGATGGAAGAGCCTGGTAGGCTGCAGTCCATGGGGTCGAGAAGAGTCGGACACGACTGAGCGACTTCACTTTCCCTTTTCACTTTCATGCATTGGAGAAGGAAATGGCACCCCACTCCAGTGTTCTTGCCTGGAGAATCCCAGGGACAGGGGAGCCTGGTGGGCTGCCGTCTATGGGGTCGCACAGAGTCAGACATGACTGAAGCGACTTAGCAGCAGCAGCAGACCCTCTCAACCAGAAAAGGTGAATGAGCAATGAGGTAGGAGGGAAATCAGGAGAGAGTGATAGGCTGGCAGTCAGGAGCAGAAAGTTTTTCAATTATGGTAGTCTTTAATTAACCTTGTAAATGTTGTTGATGGACCAGGCGATATGAAGTCTGAGCATCAACGACTGGATTTAGCAATTATGGGGGTAATTGCTGACCTTAAGAAGAAAGATGTAGAGGAGACGTATGGTGGGAGATGGATTTGAGTGGATTATCAAGAAAGAATTGGGGGGGAGGAGAGTGATATTGCATAGAAATGAAGAAAATAGTATAGAGAAAGCTCTTAAGAAGTTTTGCCATAAAGGACAGCAGGGTGTTGGGTGTGTTTGTTCATTTGTTTGCTTTTGTTTAGTTTCTAGGAGGGAAAAAAAACGAAACTATGTTTTCTATCTTGATAGGAACCATCCAGTAAGGAGGGAGGAAAGAGATGGGATAGAAGGGAGAGGGGAAAGGCATTCTGAAGCCATGTCCCTGAGTTTCAGAGAAGGGTGGACAGTTCAACTCTTATAATAGAAGGAAAGGCAGATTGAATAGGCACAGATGGAGGTAGGTGGATAAATGTGGGTGCTGGCCCTTGTGGAAAAATCTCTTCTAACTGATTCTATTTTCTGAGTGAAAGTGGAATCAAAGGGAGGTGTTAGAGGTTTATATTTATCTAGAGAGAGTGAATAGCTTCAGGAATTGCAGCATGATTGCCTTGCGGCGTTAAGAACCCATTTGGGATTTAGGCATGAATGTAAAATGAGAGCAGTCAGCACACGTTGGCTTTTTCTGTCTTCATGATCAGCTCTGCAAGGACAGCAGAAATAGGCAATGGGTTGGAATTAATTAGGGTTTGGATTTTACCAGTTGAATACTGGGAAGTAAGAGAGGGGCAATGGAGTTGAGGTGGTCAGCAAGGGAGTGATTTTAATACAAGGCAAGAGAGCATATGAAGATGGTGAGCATCCAAGTTGCCCCAGCATCCCTAAAGACATAAGCAAATGCCAATGGAGTTTGTGAGTAAAATTCTCCTTAAGTGACATTTTTATTAATATATCAGCATGGCTCAGAGACAGGTTTGGAAGTGGGGGGGCTTTTGCAAAGGAAAATCACCAAAGGAAGCACTAGAACACGTTATTTTCCAACAGATAGCATCCTGGACAGAACTGAAGGACTGATAAGGCAGAGATATTAATGGCTCCTATTTCAAAAGAGCAGACTTTTCATGTTAACAGAATGTATCAGTAGAAATATTTGTCAAAGCAGTAAGCTTACTCAGTGATAATGTTTTGCTCAGATAACTTGGGCCAACATGTATATTTTCTGCAAGAACTAGTCAAAAGATTTTAATGACAGCAAGAATTGCACATTGAAACACAGCACTGAGATTTCTACCTCAGTTAAATTCTTTGTGCATTTAATACATTATGCTTTATACTAATTTGCATTAAAATGGTAAATGCAACTATTCCTTGTATTAATATATATAGAAAAAATCCCAGTAAAACATGAACTTGAGGCCACTTCTACTATACATACCTCAGTAATTTCTTAAAATTGCTCCTTTAGGTACTCAAACATTACCTCTATGCACTCAAATGTTTTTAACTGCTGCTGCTGCTTCTGCTAAGTCGCTTCAATGGTGTCTGACTCTGTGCGACCCATAGATGGCAGCCCACCAGACTCCCTGATCCCTGGGATTCTCCAGGCAAGAACACTGGAGTGGGTTGCCATTTCCTTCTCCAATGCGTGAAAGTGAAAAGTTAAATTGAAGTTGCTCAGTCGTGTCTGACTCTTCGTAACCCCATGGATTGTAGCCTACCAGGCTCCTCTGTCCATGGGATTCTCCAGGCAAGAATACTGGAATGAGTTGCCATTTCCTTCTCATGTTTTAAACTACTGTTCTTTAAATAGCCTATAGCCAAATTATTTATATGTCCAAACAAATTAAATATTGTTTTATAGCAATTATTCTTAGACTTTTGACAAATATCAAATTTTTAAAATATTGGAATATAAAATTAAAGTTCTTGCCTTGATTTGTTACTTAAATTTGGTTTGCTTATATGTACAATTTATTGAATAGATACACCAATATTTTATATAACAACAAAACTGACTAAGCAGTAATATTTTAAAATTTGTTTTGAAATGTCCACGTCTCAACAAAATTTATACAGTTCACATACCATATTTCTAGAGGACATATTAGAATTTTCTGCAGTAGGAACAGTAGACATGTAATACACTTTTTTATTTTCTAGCTATTAATTATTCTAAAGATAATATTTTTCTTGTCTAATTGTGGCCACACAGTGTGACAGCTGTTCCTTAGATGCGCCATTCCACCTTTGAGAATAAGCTGATGTTTTTCTTAAGGCATGTTGAATCTCTCTAGCCGTAAGGAGTTGGCTTACTTGCCCCTGGAGGGTATCCCTGCGCACAGTGTATATGGGAATAATGAAATCTGTCATATACCTTCAAGGAGTATCATTTTCAGGGACCAGCAGGTTGGAACTCATTCCTGGTTCTGGCACTCTCCATGGGCTGTGTGAATTTGGGCAGGTCCCTTCCTCTTTTTGTGCTTCAGCTTTGTCATCTGTGTTCCCCTCGCAGTCTTGAATAGAATATTAAATGCAAGAGAATAGGACTTGATCTGGTTTAACAAAGAATCTCAAGCCCCAGCACACAAATGGATCCTGAATCAATATTTGTTGGATGGATAAATATATAAATTATATAATTAGAAGAGTTTATCAATAGTTATTATGTAATAGGAATACCTTGAAGATACAGTGACAAAGTACATGATGAGTACAGAGTGCAGCCTGGATCTCTTCTTGGGGAGAGTTCTAGATAAGCCAGAATGAGTTTGCCTTCTGTGTCTATTTCCCCTTCAGATTGTGGATGGCGTTTATATTAGGGCAAGTGGCCCTGTGGTATGCTCTAACACCTGGGAATTGTGTAAGAGGGAAAATATTTATTTTATTACTACTCATATCTCTTAAATATTTCATAATATTTGGGAGAAGTGGAAACAAGCCAAATGGATTAAAGTATTTTAGCATACAATTTAAAACTCATGCCATCAAAGAAAAGGTTTTTAGAGCTTAACCAGGCATATAAGAAAACTAGAGGTAGTGTATATGATATTTCATTGATTTTAAGATGCGCATTTAAAAGTTTTTACATATCCAAACTCTGGATGCATTTTGCAATCAGTGGTATCTTACAATTGACTGGACTTTCTTTTGTTCTTTTTCCTGTCTTTTCTCTCTTCCTCTCTCTCTTCTTTGTAGTTTATAATATGCTATGCTATGCTAAGTCACTTCAGTCATGTCCAACTCTGTGCGACCCCACAGACAGTCTCCTACCAGGCTCCCCTGTCCCTGGGGTTCTCCAGGCAAGAACACTGGAGTGGGTTGCCATTTCCTTCTCCAATGCATGAAAGTGAAAAGTGAAAGTGAAGTCACTCAGTCGTGTCCGACTCTTAGTGACCCCATGGACTGCAGCCTACCAAGCTCCTCCGTCCATGGGATTTTCCAGGCAAGAGTACTGGAGTGGGGTGCCATTGCCTTTTCTGAGTTTATAATAAGGTATCCTTAAATAGATTTAATGACATATTATACAGACATATATTAAATTTGTCTTTCTCAGTGTTTATTTCTTACCATAACTCAACCCTAGAAAGGACCTGTTAGGCATTTTTCTAATTTCCCAGCCCATGGAATATTAATACCAAAGATATAAGCTATAATCTCTTTATATATTGCATGGATATATGTGTTGTATGAATAAAAACAGTAGGATTTTTTGTCCCCCTCAAAGAAACAATTTTTGTCCCCTTGGGGACACTATTATATTCATTGAGATTGCAGGTATGAAAATAATACTCTATATTATTCTTAGTTTTTGAAATCTCATTTACAAGAACATTGGCAATCATAAACTAATTCCCAGGTTTAGAACTGTTGGCTTTAATTATATAACAAACTGACTAGGAATTTTATTTTATCCTGAAATACTGTCAAAATGCATGTAAAGTTGGAACATTTGCTATTTACCCCAACGGTCAGAAAGCTATCCACAATACTTTTTGTTAACAATTGAAAGATTGTCAAATTCATCCAATGGTATCACTCAACATAACATTCTCATATTATGAAATAAGATGATTTAATAATTTCAGTGTATATACATTTAAGATCCTCACCACTTCAACTTTACTTACAAAGTCACCATTTTAAAGACATAACTTGAACACCGAGTCAATAATGAGATATTTAAAGACCATCTAGTTTCCATGGAGTATAAAGAGATATTGCCTTTATGCTCCACATATGCACTCCATGGGAAGGATGAGGAAGTGCAATTCTCAAAGCCTTTAGTTAGCCCTCTTCTACTGCAGCCTAGGTAGTTTTTGGATTCTACCTTCAAAACTAATGATGGAACACAAAACTCAGTCCATTTGGGACCAACGTCTGCACCAGAGGAAAGATAGGCACTCAGTCTATGATCATCAAATCAGGATTTTCTCTCGAAAAGCTAATTGTTATATTCAGCAGCTTTAACTGTTCAAGAAAGGAGTGATTTACTTACTTGGAGAGTATCTTTTTATAACAAAATTGTTCACCATAATCTTCAATGTTCACTTATCTTTGCTCTGGGCTATGCCGTTTAATGTCCATCCTTTAAAATTAGAGGTGCAAAAGACTCTAAAAATTAGTGATAGGAAAACGTTTAACGTTATTGTATGCATTACACTATTATTTTATATTTGACAATTCCAACACGTGTCTATTGGCCTTGCTGCCTTGGGTGGTGTTAAATGGCTATTTTTGAGACTCAAGTGTGTCAGAACAATGTGCTGTTGTTTTGGGGGGATGTGGACTATTCTAGTAGACCAAGCAATGTGTCAACTAAAATGAACACAGGCAGGACTCAAAAGAGACTCAGCAGCAGTGTACAGACATCCACATCAAGGCTTTATCAATCAAGTTAGTTTTACACAAGTTTTGTAAGTAAACTGAAAGTGAATTCAAAACCAGAAATCATCTCCTCCACTGCTCCTAGTACTTGCTCTTTCTCTGCCTTTCAGTCGAAGCATCTCCATGATACTCCGGGCATAGACATCTCTCAAGTTCACACTGATATATGAGTCAGTGGCTATATTCTTGGTAAGTTTCTTCAGAGCCTCACGCTGTCTAACAGCTGCTTCCTTGAGCTTCAAGGTGAAGTAGCAAGCGGAGAAGCGGTCGTTAATAATAGCAATGGGCAAGGCCAAGACAAGGATTCCCGATAAGATGCACATGAAGGCCACAATCTTGCCCGTGGTGGTGTCTGGTCTGATGTCTCCATATCCCACGGTAGTCATGGACGTTGTGGCCCACCACCAGGCACAAGGGACGCTTGTGAAGGTTGTGTCGGGAATGCTCTGCTCAGCAAAATATTCCACAGTTGAAAATATAGAGATTCCCACAGAGAGAAACAGGAGCAGCAGGCCAACTTCTTCGTAACACTGGGTGATTGTCATTCCAAGGGAGCGTAAGCCTGAAATAGAACAGTTGGTGTCAGTCACGGCCACCCCTTCTCCCTTCCTCTGCCCATTTCCATCTCCCTCTCCTTCCCTGCTATCCATCCCAAAACATGCATTTGACATTTCCTATGGCTCCAGCATTGGGCAAAGTTCTGGGGGTACAGAGGTGATAAGTTACAATCTTCAGGAAGTTCTTAGTCTAGTTGACGGGGACTGATTGAGAAGGCTAAAAATAAATATAATCAGATTCATTCACTCACTTATCTATTAACACGTGCATGTGTGCATGCTAAGTTGCTTCAGTCATGTCCGACTCTGTGCACCCTGTGAACAATAGCCCGCCAGGCATTCTCCAGGCAAGAATACTGGAGGCAGGTATTCTTGCCATGCCCTCCTCCAGGGGATCTTCCCAACCCAGGGATCGAACCTGTGTTTCTTAGGTCTCCTGCAGTGGCAGGCGGGTTCTTTAACACTAGTACCACCTGGGAAGCTCCTAGCTATTAAACACCTACTATTTATACAAAAAAGATGAGAGAAGAGATGAAGGGCAGGCAGGGGACATTTGATAGCACTTTGTCCTTTAGACAATGAGAGCCTTTGCAGCATTGTACGAGGAGGGCTCTTTTGGTCAGGTCTGCATTTCAATACATCACCTTGCACGCTATTCTAAGGCAGTTTTATGTTGTCTCCTTATATTTTATGTGTCTGTTTTTCTCACTTTCCTGATAAAGTTTAACACAATTAGGGGCATCATAATCTGAAAGAGCCAGAAGAAGTAAAAGATGAGAATGAAGTGAAGCAGTAAAAACAAGTTAGGATTCAGGAACAAAATTCACAAAAGAACATCAAATCTACATGTGAGGACATTCTAAAAGGAGGGGTTCCAGTACTCCTCCATTTCAATGACACCCATTGAAATTTTTGTCCTAAATACCAAAGTTATAACAAGAGGAGCCCATTATAGGATCGCTATTTGAATAAGGTATCTTCCCTAACACTAGAGATACTGATTAAAGTTTATCCATATTTTGAAGTCATATTAACATGATGTCACAGTGATATTGTCTCAAAAGTCCAAAGTAATACCTCTTGGAATTATGTTTAAATTTTTATTCACTAGAGACTATTTTAAATACATTAAAATACTATTTCTGCTCTTATTATTCTGAATTTTGTTCTTAGAATTTTGAGATGTTCTTTAATTATTAGCCAGCTATTTTAAAAGACCAATGAAAATAATTTGAGATTTAACTTTAAAAGACATTTTAAATAGTATCTTTAGAATACCTTTTAGAAAACTGGCCTTGATGTGTCTGTATTGAATTGGATTTCTGAAATTGAGAACATATGAAGAAATGCATAGTGTTTGGAAAGACTATTGTCATTCCAATGTTCTAAACAGTTCATTTGGAAAAGAAATAAAGTGGCCTGAATTTCTGCAGGTTATATCAATTAACTCAGATCATCCTAAACAATAACATGAGATAGATATTATATTTATTATGCCATTTTACGGGTGAGCAGACCAAGGCACAGAAAAGTAGCATATTTAGTACAAAGTAACATGCCAAAGACTTAAAACTAGGCTGTCTGGTCCACCACTGTCTTCTTAAACCATTATTTCATAATACTTCTCCATTTTATTTATAGTTAATACCTAGAGAAATATGTGCTCTATGTTTATATTTTGCTAAATGTAATGCTAAAGACAAAACTGTCAAATATTCATTGCAACTGCTCATATCTTTTCAATAAATTAAGACTTTATTAATACTTCTACTTGCCTTAGAACTGAGAAAACCTTTGAAGAGGTGACATTGTGGAAATTACTATTATTTTCCTTTTCCTTTCTTTTGGGGAAAAACGTAGTCTTTACTGGGTGTTTTTAAATTGAATCCTGTGAAGAGTTTATAAATACTAGAAGAAAGCATCCCATTATGGGTGTCAGAAAACAAAGAGTGGTACTTCTAAAAGTTGTTGGAAACCCCATTATCAAATCCCTGGTATGTGAGGCTAGCTAGGAAAATACACTACCAAAATTATATTAGGAGCAGTCCTAGTTTTCTCAGAGATGTGGGGGGAAAACATATCTGAGGTTCATTTCTTCCTAGATATATAAGGAGAGATCTCTACCATCAACTCCTTTTAGGTGACCAGTCAGGCATATATCCAGGGAAATCAGTGGGAATAGGAGTCTCTAGTCAGTTATTTGTATTTATATGTTTCGTATTAATATTGTATCCTACTCCAGTGTTTCTCAAAGTGTTTCTTAAGACCACCTACATCAAAGTTAGCTTGTTAAAATGCATGCTTCTGGATCCAACCCCCAAAACTAAAATTTGAGTCTCTAGAGTTGGGGCTCAGAATTTGCATTTTAACAAGCTTTTCAAGGGATTCTTGTTTTTATTAAAGTCTAACATAAGGGAACACATATGTGCTCCAGAACATCTAACAGACGGCAGGGCCAGTCACTGAGAATCCCTGCCCTTAGGGATGGAAGCATCATCTTTAATGGATTTGTATGATTTCCTCTGATTTGCCTATAATTTTTCATGTACAATTGTGTGTTGTGTAGACATTTTTCTAGAGAGAGTGTTCTTTAGATTTTCAAGGCTTTATGGATACATACAAAAAGCTAAGGCATTCTTGTTACTGTCTCTCTTATACGTCCCTAGTTCAGGACAAAAAAATTCTCAGATACTAGACAGGGCATTTAATTAGCGTCTTTAGCTTTCTTGTAAGTGCTTCCTGGATGGCTCATAGTGAAGACTCTGCCTGAGATGCAGGAGATGTGGGTTCCATCTCTTGGTTGGGAAGATCCCCTGGAGGAGGAAATGGCAACCCACTCCAGCATTCTTGCCTGGGAAATCCCATTGACAGAGGAGCTTTGTGGGTTACAGTCCAAAGGGTCGCAAAGACCCTTTTACTTCTAAAGCAAACATTTCCATTGTTTTCTCCCAAATTATGAGAAGGCCTCCAGTGCCCAGTCATCTCTTTTCGCATAGCCAGAGAAGGTCCTGGAGGACTGACTTTTCTTCTGCCAACAAACTTGTGTGAAAAACATTTCCTTCAACACAGAAAAGAAACTGGCTTATGTTCCTATATATCATATATAATTTGTGCATATCTTATTATGTGCTGTTTATGCATATTTTATGTAGCACCTTCCAGAAGCACTGTGTCTTTAATTTCTGTACATCTTCTGGGCACCTGGGTTAAAATAAAATGAACATATGGTTAAATAGTTTCTCACATGTCTTAAGGAGAGAAAGTGTATGAGAGGCAAGTTGTCCTCTCTACCTGTGATAACAACCTCAAGGTTTTGCATTTCAGTACCTTTCTGGAGATCATAATTGGGTGAAATATAGCAGGTGGTATTCTGAGTGTCAATTGAGAGTCAAGAGTCGCTTCCCTTGGACCCTGGTCAAAGCCCTAATGCTTAAGAACAACAGCGAATGAAAAGGCATCATGAAACCTGAATACCTGTGGAATGCCTGCCCAGTTTGAGCATGCGCAGAGCCCTGAGCAGCCTCAAAACCTGAACGATGCGCCCCACGTTTTCCAGCTCCTGTGTAGTCTGGCTCCCACTCAGGCTTTCTACCAGGAGAGTGATGTAGAAGGGCAAGATGGCAAGGAGGTCTATGATGTTCGGCACCTTCCTCAGGAAGCGGCACCTGTCCCTCACGCACAGGAAGCGCAGGACAAACTCGCCCGTGAACCAACTGATGCACACATACTCCAGGATTTCCAGCAGCTGTGGGTCCAGCCAGCTTAACTCGGCTGACATCAGGGCCATGTTGACGATGGACACTGCCACAAAGATGATGGAGATGACCCCAAAGATTCGGGCTGCTGTGCACGACCCAGGCTTCTCCAGGATGTTCCAGAGCTTCTGGCGGATGGTGGGGCAACGTCCCTGGGAGAAGTCCTGTTCACTCTCATGCTGACTCTCCTGGTCTTCTGTGTCCTTCTTAAAGTCTAACGTTTCACTCAGCTCCTTTCTTCTGAAGTATCTTTTAGGGAAGACAACCTGATTAGTCTAACTTTTTAAAAATACTGAAGTGAAGTGGGAATTAAACTCGGCAGTGAAGTCATGCTTCTTAATTCAGTAACATGCAGAGCAAGTTCATGCTATATTTTACCCAGGCCATCTTTTCACAGGACTCAAATGTGAAAGATTATTGCTTTTAAAACGGAGCTTTTGTGGTAGAAGTTTATACAGAATAAATTATACGTAGCAAAGCTACTTTAGATTAATGCATTTTACGACCTAGTTTTTTCTTGTAACAAGAACAGAAGTTTGCAACAGGGAATTTTTTTTTTTTTTAATGTGGGTAATGGAAAGATATTCATAATAAAATGGTAATAATAGCAAAGTAATTGCAAAATAATAGATCACCAAAGTCCCACACTTATTCACAAAGAACCAACTTTCTGTCTTCTGGATTTAAAGCAGTTCTTTATCCAAGTTTTAAAACTGAAGCCTCCTAAGTGTGATAAAGCACCACTCTCTATACTGTAACCTACATCCCTGTAGGTGTATTTTGGGGAGCATAATTTTTGACTCATCTTTACAATCACCAGATCTTTATTGCAGGCCTGACCGATCTTGATTACAAATGAATTAGCATACCTTCACTAGAAAAAGCAGAAGGTTCAAAAAGTCCCATCAAAACTTGGCTTTGATGCTTTCCGGCTCCCACTACCACCCTGCCTTCTTCTGGCTCCTAAACGGCCACAGGTAGTGTTCTTAGGCCTGGCTCGAGCGAGGCTTGGGTGAAGTCTCAAATCTTGCCCCTGGACGCCCCATCCCCACGGCGCCCGCTGCCCCGCCCCGCCCCGCTGCGCCCCCGCCCCCGGCGCTTCGCGGGTACCTGTCCCGGCAGCAGGAGTCAATGCTGAGCTCGTCAATGCCCCAATACTGGATCTCCTGGAGGAAGGAGAGCGCGCACAGCTGCTCCATGACGTGCAGGCGACCGGTGCGATAGTAGTGCAGGACGTAGCGGAAGGCTTGCGAGCTCCGGTCGAAGAAGTACTCGTTGTCCACGGGATTGGCGTCGTCACAGAGCTCCAGGGGGCTGGGCACGGCGGCCAGGGCCCCGCGGCGCCGGCACGAGGCCACCACCACGGCCAGCTTGCCCAGGCGCGTGTGCGGGAAGCAGGACAGCGCCTGCTGCGAGAGCACAAAGCGGCTGCCGCCCACGTTGACGGTGAAGCTGTCCCCGAGCGCCAGGGGCTCCCCTTCACCCTCGCTGCAGAAGACGCTGGAGTCCAGCGAGGTCAGGGAGGCGCTGTCCAGCGAGGAGTCCGGCGGCGCCCGGCCCCGGGGAGGCAGCTCCATCCTCGCCGCCGCTGCCGGAGAGCTCCTCGAAGTTGAGGGGGAGGGGGTTGGCACGGCCGGGATTTCCCGGGCTCCCGAGGGGGGTTCCTCCCACCCGCGAACCTTTCCTCTCTCCACCCCCTGTGCTGGTTCTCCCTCTCGCCGCTAGGGAGCCGCGAGTGCGCGGGAGCCGCGCATCCGTGCCTGGGATGGAGACGAGGGGTGGCGCCCTAGGGAATCGCTCACGTGCGGACCAAGCCGAGGACAGCCTCCGGGCACACAATTGGTCGCTGTGGTCCTTCTCGGACTCACTACCCGATCTCCAACTTTGTAACTGAGACCTCCAGCCTGGAGGTGTTTGGGTGGAAGGCCTCGCGGCCGCTGGAGCGGGTGGGGAGGGACAGAGGAGGGAGGTCTACCGTGGAGGAGGGCTCGTCGAATCTTGAAGGAATGTAAGCAAGGGGGTGGGTGAGACTCACGCCCGCCTGCAGGGGACCAAAACGGAAAGTTCAGCAACAAAGGAAGGGGTAACCGGGTCTGAGTCTTTTGCAACTTCGGGGTGTATATTCCTCCCTCTTCTTTTGCGGCGCGGCCTCATAGGCCTCCCGGGGAGCGGTCGCTGGCGATGCGCGCACGTGGGGGAGGGTGACCCGGGCGCGCGAGGCGTATCATTTGCTGGCATTCACTCTCAATCATTCTGGCACCCTCCTCTCCTAATTTTTGACCTCCTGGTAGGGAAATGAGCGCAGTTAACGCTGACTTTTGATTAAGTCTCGGCGAGTCACTGCGAACCAGGGGTCGTGGCCAGCTCGTATCACATGTTGAGACACTTTGCGCCCTTTGGTTCAGCCGAGTCTGTCCCTACAAGTTTCCTGGAGAGGAGGTGTTCTGGGCGCGTTTCTCGGCACACAGCGAAGCTGTCATTTTAGGAGAAGGGAAGGCAAAAAGACAAGGACTAGAACAGGCGTGGGCTGGGGCAGGAGTTTAAATAGGAACGACAACTCGGCAAATGGAGAAGCCGAGCGCCGCGCCCAGGTGAGGCTAGGAGTGCATCCTCGGGGTCCCCGGGAGTCACGCCCTGGCCAACCTGTTGGACACCGGGCTGGAGTGGGGAGGCGGGCAGGGTGACTCACCTGCTGCTCCAGGCACATCTGGGTTGCGCTAAGTGCTCGCTGCTGGTTACGGAGCCTAGGTTTGATCCTCTGGATCTACACGAGTCTGACTTGACAGGTCCGGGAGCAGAGCTGTGCTCGCCACCGAGTTCTTCTGGTCTCCACTTGTCGCCACGCGACTCGCGGCTCCGGCCCCGCGGCTGCGGCGGAGGGTGGCCGCCCCCGCTCGCGTTCGCTCCCAGCCCCCGGCGGTTCCCGGCGCCAGCTGTGGGGAGTGCGGGGAGCGGAGGGAGCTGAGACCGGAGGAGGAAGTGAGGCGCTCGGTGACTCTGAATATTACATTCATCCTGAAGGCACTTCAAGGATTCCTATATTAGATTCCCGGTTCCCTGAATCTGTGCGCTCAGGAATGCTAAAGAACAAAATTTTCAGCTGTGTAACTGCCCTAATCCTGCTAAACTCAGGGTTAGGGCAATTATGTTAACTGCTTTGGGTGGCATGGTTCAAGGTTTTCCCATTAATTTCAGCAAGCTTCAGGAAACCTTGCTTTTTTTTTTTTTTTTTTCAAAAGTCTTTGCAAAAATAGGTGAACCATACTTATCTCCTCCCCTCCCCCACCTTGTAGGTAGTTTTATAAAGTATTTATAAGGAGATAAGCAGGCAGTTTGATGCAGTACAAAGGGCTTTTTCATAGACTGATGTGAAACACAGCTGTGTAGTTCTGGCTTTGTCAGCTAGCAGTGGGACCTCTAGCCAGCAAAGGCCTCAACACTTTCCTTAGTAAAAGTTCAAGTTTTAATTAAAAAACACTCAGTGTTTACTGGGTGCTTACTTTAGGCCAGGAAATTTTTGTAAGCCCCTTACCCATCCAGTACTTTGTGTGATTGTCATAACAATAGTGTGAAGTAGAATATTCATTGAAAGGACTGATGCTGAAGCTCCAATACTTTGGCCACCCGATGCAAAGAGCCCACTCATTGGAAAAGACCCTGATGCTCTGCAGGATTGAAGGCAAAAGAGAAGAGGGCAGCAGAGGATGAGATGGATGTAAAACATCACTGACTCTATGGATACGAATTTGAGCAAACTCGGGGAGATAGAGACAGATGGACAGGGAAGCCTGGTGGGTTATAGTCCATGGAGTTGAAAAGAGACATGACTTAGTACATAGGTACTGTGAGGTTTGTTTTTTTTTTTTTTTTTTAAGGGGGTGAAGCTTTTCCCTTGCATAGAGAGAAAAACTTCTCCAGTATTTCAATTGTTGATTGGGCATTGAAAAAAGCCAAAAGTTCTGCCTTATTCATCCCTTAGTGTGAATAACTTGAATCAAATGATTAGCAGTAGCAGTCTCCCGTAACTTTACAGATTATTGTGAGGAATTGGGAAAACTGGCCGAGGAGAATGACAGCTTTGGGTGAGAAGGGAGGTCTTGGAAGGTGACCAGAGGTTAGCAAATGGTGTCTGAGGCTCATGGGTCTCTTGCACTGCCACCAGCACCTTGGACTTCAGTTGTAATAGTGGTGTCTTGTAGAAGCAATTGTAAGCAATTGTAACAGTAACCATCCTTGAAGTGTAAGCCTCAAGCTAAGCATCTGAATTCTCACAATGATCCCATTAAGTAAATTCTGTTATCCTTCCCTGCTGCATGCATGCTCAATCGTGTGTGAGTCTTTCCTACTCTATGGACTGTATGGGGCTTTTCCCAAAAGAATACTGGAGCAGGTTGACATTTCCTCCTCGAGAGTATCTTCTGGACCCAGGGATCTAACTTGTGTCTCTTGCATTTCGGTCAGATTCTTTACCACTGAGCCATCTGGGAAGCCCATGTACTGTTATCCTTAGTCACAAATCTCAACTCAGAAGCTCACAGGTAGTAAGAAGCGTTTCCGGTTGTACAATGAATGTGTAAAGGAGTATGTGAAGGGGTCTTTCTGACTTCAGATTTCATTTCAACTGTTAAGATCCAACATTTTCAATTGACCTTCAATATTGACTAAAACGATTTCAACTAATTAATAGTTAGTCCTAATTATAACTAGGAAGATGATTACTAGTTAACTGGGAGTATACAAACACAAATGACCCATCTTAAAATATAGAGTCTCTTGGATAGTAAAAATCCCTGCCCTCTTCCGTGTACTGACCCCTTTAATCTGTTACCTCTGCCCTCTCATCGATTGTCCAGGTTTGAGTCAGAGAGTCCAGTGGAAAACATACAATGGTCAGGGACAATGAATCCATTCAAAGGGTATCCTTTCTGGTCTCTGATCTTGACTTGACATATATCTTGAAGTATGTGAAGAAGTGAAAGAAGAATTGTTGCTAAGTAGTTGTGGGTGGTGAGGTCTTGCTTTCGATTTCATTCCTACTTAGCATGGGAGGAACATGATTGTCATGTAGGAGGCAGCACAGAACTGAGACATGAAAACTCGACAATCTAATGACTTTGAGTGTATTTCCCGAGTCATCAGATGTCATATTCGGGTGATTCTCCATTAACAGTCTTGTGTGATGAAGTGCTCTACTGGTATTTCACTTTATCTATCAAGTCTTTGAAATATCGATATGAATATTGAATCTCCAGGTACAGCTTGTATTTTTAATTCTTCCAATTTTTATGAATATTTCCAAGTTTCTTAATGAACAATATTCTTAATAGTCATATTTTTAAATCGGATAAAAGAAAAATCACAAGATACCTTAAGCTGACAATTATAAAAGTAAAAAAGTCATTTGAAGCCACATTCAAAATGTCTATGATTACAAATCTAGAACATTTTATCTAGGTTTTTGAAAAAGTAATGAGAATGTATTTATATTAACATTGTATTCAGCTATTCTGTGATTTACTTAGGGGCTTCCCTGGTGGCTCAGAAGGTAAAGCATCTGCCTGCAATGCAGGAGACCTGGGTGATTTATTTAAATAATATAATGTTTGTGAAATTATTAATTATCTTTTCTATGAATGTTTTAAAAGGATTATACATACATGATCATAAGTGATTGAAATATTTTTTAAGGAAAGTGTACATTTCTTATTAATTTATATTCAAAGTACTGCAACTTTATATATATAAATATCATGATAATTAAATAGATAAAGAACATGTAATGACTGAAATACTTCTGAATAAAAGTGCTTTATTGAATTTCACTTAAGTAAGCGCTACATTTTTAATTTTCAGCCACTTCACTGTAGGCTTATATGTTCACATGAAAATCCCTTTATCATTCATTGGTAACACAGACCATATTTCATTGAGGTGTGCATGCTTAGCTTTGGCTGTGTTTCATTCCCTAGGAACTGACCACCAGATGAGTTAATTGTGTTAATATTGTTTAAAATGCCTTTGTGTCAGGACAAAATGATTTTATCTTCTTTCCTTTCACTGCACTGGAATATGTTTAAAGGTAAAGGAATATCTGACAAATTCTATCTATTCATCTTTCATGTGCCTTGTGGGTCCTTGGAATAAATCCTCCCAACTGTATAACAGCCCACTCTAATGCAGAATTTAGCTTAATGTGGGCTCATTCTGGATTCTTTCCAACGGGAGGCAATTATCTTTGGAAATACCCAAGAACTCATTTTTATAGCCTAGTCTGCTACAAAGATCACAGGATGGGTTGATGATGGTGATGATGAGGATAGTCATATGATAATAATAGCTGCTACCTTTACTTATTCAACCTTTGCCCTATCTTTTCTTAGGTGTGTGGCATTAGCATGTTTCTTGAATCTTTTGTCTCATTTTTCTTACCTTACATCTTTCCTTATTTTACAAATAAGAGTGACAACAGTGTTCACCTTATGTTGTTGTTTCAAAATTAAATGAGATAATCCATGTAAATATTTAGTACAGTGTCATTATTCTTGTTGTCACAGTTATTATTATCACAATGTTGCAGGAATGTTTTTCTGACCCCCCCCCCCCCACTTACTGAGCACTTACTATGGGATATATCGTGGTAAGTGTTCATCTCATTTCATTTATTAATATAATTCATAGAACCCTCCAAGGAGGGTATTATTATAATCCTTAATTTACAGATGAGAAACCAGGATCGTGGCATTTTAATAACTTCTAAAGTGTCATGTTGCTGCTGCTAAGTCGCTTCAGTCATGTCTGACTCTGTGTGACCCCATAGACGACAGCCCACCAGGCTCCGCCATCGCTGGGATTCTCCAGGCAAGAACACTGGAGTGGGTTGCCATTTCCTTCTCCAGTGCATGATAGTGAAAAGTGAAAGTGAAGCCACTCAGTCGTGTCTGACTCTTAGCGACCCCACAGACTGCAGCCTACCAGGCTCCTCCGTCCATGGGATTTTTCAGGCAAGAGTACTGAAGTGGGTTGCCATTGCCCTCTCCAAAACTGACATACTGATAGTCAATATAGACTTGAACATATTTGTTTAATTCAAAGCCTTTGAAGGGCATTAATATGAAAATAATGTGTGATGGAAAATCACTATGAGAAATGCTCTTCTCTTTAAAAATATTTTTTATAAAGAGAAAATTTTTCTTCTCTGCTTCAAATAATTGAGAGATGACTGTACTTCATATACCATGACCAACAAACATATTGCCTGTGATTTCACATTTTAATACATTGGATCTTTCTTGTAACCATCATAAAGGGGACAGTTGGATTGGTCATTCAATGATTCTCACTACACTCTTATGATACGCAAAAGATATAGTTAAATTTTTCCTGGATTACTGAGAAAATATGTAGAATCAGGCACTTATTGTTCACTGGATTAACTCCTATAATTACACTGAAATTAAACTCTTATAAACAAGATTTAAAAGCAGAGGAGCAAAAGCAAGGCAAGTGCTCTACTCATCAGGTGCTTTAAGCTGTTAAGTGAACCTAATATTGAACTTGAAAATTCCAATTAATTCCTTTTTACCAAGCTCTATTGAATTACCTTATGATTATAGAGAGGTTGCATCATACAGAACCACTAAAAGCCATTTCTAATTGAGAATATGCAATTTATTAATATTAGAAGTAAAATTGCATTTAGGTTTATCCTTCTTTTGTTTAGTGCTTTCTTTCATTAGCAAGGAACTCAGGAAACCTGAATTCCATCCTTTAGCAGTAAGACAGCTAATCTTTGCAATCCATATGTGTTATAAAGTTTCTTTTAGGTTGCATTTTCTTGATTTTCCCAGAATCAACTCAAAAAATTGAAAAGTTTTTCACTCAGTAACTATTTGTAGAAATGTAATTTTCTAAGCTTCAGGGGAGATGCTTATATGTATATACAGGTAATATGTATACATATACATTATTTATTGCATACATGTGAATATGCACACAACACACACACATGAAAAACTCAGCGTAAAGAAAGTTTACAGTGATTTCCATGTGGGTGAGTGGATCACATTATTATTACTCTTATCATGAAAAGTAGTGAATAATCAGAAGCAAAATAAGGAAAATAGTAAAGATAAGTAAGGGGAAAAGCAATTTTTCTTTAGAAATGGTTCTTAGTTATGGAGTGTAGTTCTTTTAAATGGCATCCTCATGGCATTTTAAACATGATCTAATTAAAGAAAACATGAAGTCATTTTTTAGGATACATATGCTGAAATCTGTGCCAAAGTAGTTTTGTTAACTAGATTGCAATGCTGTGTAGAATACCTATGATTTTGATCTCAATTTAAACACACAGAACATTCAGCAAATATTTTATATATGAAATCCATTGCACACAAATGGAATAAACCCCAGACTGTTTGAGTTCAAAAATCACTGCATTCTACTTTTAATTATATGATCTGTTTATACTTTTTTCACTGGTTCAAAAGAATATAAAAATGGATTTTTAGTCAGTACACATTAATTTGGTTGACTTGAAAAAAGAGCCCTGCATCACTGTATATATTCCAGAGCATATTTTCTCTACACAGTGTAATTACATTGGTGGGACCTGAATATAAAAATTTGTTATTTTTCTCAACATGAAAAATAGCAGTGAGCCATATGGCTTCTCCTTACACCACTGCTTCTGATTGACGGCTCAGTTATAGACCCAGCTTCCTAGTTCTCCCACAAACAGCTTTCCGGGAAATCTAAACCAAATAGGAAGTGGAAGCAACAGCAAACCTGTCCCGGGCCTGCTTTTTAAAAAAATTGTGTGAAGTCCAATTTATCCATTTTAGTAACTGAGACTATTTTATTTTCATGGCAGCAATGAGAAATATCCAGTTCAGTATTAACTTAGGATATTTTAAATGAAAATAAGCCTTGGACTTCCCTTGAGGTCCAGTGGTTAAGAATCTGCCTGCCAATGCAGGGGATATGGGTTTGATGCTTGTTCCAGAAAGATTCCACAAGCCAATGAGCAACTAAACTCATGCGCCACAACTATTGAGTCCGAGTACTGCGATTACTGAAGTCCGTGGGCCTAGAATCTGTGTTCCACAAGAGAGTCCCCTGCAGTGAAGAGCCCACAAACTGCAATGAAGAGTAGCCCCCACTTGCCACAACTAGAGAATGCCCTCATGCAGCAATGAAGAACCAGTGCAGCCAAAAATAAATAAATAAAACAAAATAAACCACCTTACTAAAAAAAAAGAAAATAAGTCTCAGTTAAAGAATCTGTGAAAGAAGAAACACAAAACAAATAGGAATTTTAAAATTAATTTAGGAAAACATTAAGTTAGTAATAGATTTAATATTTACAATGGTGCTAGGCCGTACATGTTTTACTTTTGGTAGCAGAAGCTCATCAAAAAATCAAGAATAGATAATTATTGCTTATATTGAAGCTTGGTGAATACTAGGTAGTTTTATAGATGAATATGTGTGCACATATATCTATAGAAAAGCTATTTAAATCTGATTTAAAAAATTAATATAAAGTATATTAGAATTATTTCTTCATTTGATAATGCTCAATAAATAGGAAAATATCAAATATTTTTAGCATAAGTTTTAAAAAAGACTCTATGTGAAGTTAATTTTTGGCTTGTTTCATTTTTGTTGTGTTAATGACATCACCAACTGGCAACAAAGATCTTTGAAAAATATTTATTTATTGACAAAATGTAAAATAAAAGGTAAGTTTTTATACACTTGAACAGATAGGTGCTTGAATAAGACCCTGATAGAAGATCATGTGGCTTCTTTCAATATTGTGAATATGGGCAAGCAAACATCACCTACAGTTGGAACCAAGCTGGAGAAATGATGATCTACTTTCATCGCTGATTTGAATGAGAATCTGTCCCTGGGTCATTAAGAGTCACAAAGTGAGTGGGCCTCTCTCCAGTGAATTGGTAGGGATCACTAACATTATTACTGCAGAAGGGACACTATTGAAATATTTGTTTTAAAAGTTCCAGGTTTTCAAAGATAGCTATCATAGAAGGTGGTTGATCCATGCTTCAGGGCAGCAGTTTGGGACTCCTTTACACTCTTAAAAATTATTGAGAACCCAAAATATCTCTTGTTGATATGGCTTATATCTATTGACATTTATCATATGAAAATTAAAGCAGAAAACATTTTAAATACTTATTTAATCACTTAAGAATAAGTCTCAAGCCCAATAGGTGTCAACAAAAGAACACATTTTTCTGATAATAGAGATTTTTTTAAAACAACATAATTGGCAAGAATAATGATATTGTTTTATAATTTTTCATATCTAGCTTAGTAAGACAGTTTTTCACACATGCATCTGGATTCAAACTGTTGAAATTTGATATTTGTGTTGAAGAAAATCCAGTGTCAGATAGGTAACTGGGAAAAAGTGGGGCACTTAATCGCTTTTGCATATAATTTTGTATATTCTTCTGTACAACACTAGACAGGTGAGTGCCAAAGTAGAATCTGAAACTGTACCCGGGAACTTTTCATATTCAGTTTTGTTCAAATCCACTGGGCTAATTTGCCCTTGGAATGGATTTTTTAATCCATTCATGATTCTGTTATATCATGCATTGTTCATTTGGAAAATGATGGCTTCATGTGTGTGTGTGTGTGTGTGTGTGTTAATCGTTCAGTCATGTCTGACTCTTTACCACCTATGGACTGTAGACCACCAGGCTCCTCTGTCCGTGAGATTTTCCAGGCAAGAATACTGGAGTGGGTTGCCATTTCCTTCTCCAGGGGATCTTCCTGACCCAGGGATAGAACCCAGTCTCCTGCATTGCAGACAGTTTCTTCATCTGAGCCACCAGAGAAACCCTCTGGTTTCTTAGTTTTGTATATCTCCCCAAATAGAATATTTAGTTAAACAACATTAAAAATCCCTTGTTAAAATCATTATTAATTTCATCAGAAGTTTTTTTAGGTATTGGGAAGTTATGAAACTTATGGTGGTAGAAATAAGCTTTCTGAAATTCTAATTTTCACTTGTAAGCTCATATTTTGTCATTTGAAACAAATACTGTCAGCTTTTCTTGACAGTAGCAGGATCCATTCATTTATTCTTAGGAAATTATTCATAGACATCTGAATAACCAGTTTGTTTATCAGTCAGGTTTTCAAGTAAACATGAGGATTCACGAGAGAAAAAGGGTTAGTTCAGCTTGTAACTCAAATTACCCAAGTGCTTATACTCAAGAAAGCATGGTACTGAAGTAGGCTGCAGAAAGCTTCAGTTCACTTCCCATTTAGTCAAACAAAACATGAAAAAGACATGTACCCAAGTGATGAGATTGAATACAATTGCTATTTTAATAAAATTTATAACTTTCATTATTGCTCATCTAGGATATTGTTAAGTAAAACTGGTTTCCCACCTGTCTCCTGAAAATTTGTGAAGAATATGACAACTAGTTTGGTGTCACCACTTTGATGTTTGCTAAAAACATAAGCGCATCTGTTGCTTTTATACCATTAGTGCAAGTGTAGTGAAAATACTGGGATTCCTGGACTGACTCCTGGGGTGTACATGGATGTGTGTGCCTAGAGGCCACCGTTGGGCTCTTCGCTTCTAGTCTTCAGCTCCTCCTCTTTTTGTCTTTCTCTTTGCCCTCAGTTTATAAACAGTCAGCCCTCTAAGCCTCTCATCTCTGTCTCTCCTCAGTAGTTCATGGAACTGTTGGTTTACATTTTACCTGTCTGTAACCTGACATTTCTCTCTCTCTCATCTTCTACTATTACTTCCGTGTAACCACACCTGCCCCAAGTTAGAAGTGACTGGGGCAACTTCTCGAGCTTGCAGCTTTTCATGAAAAGGAATGGCGAGATGTTAACACACATTCTGTGGCTTTCCTATACCTCCTGGAAGTTTCTAAGCGCCCTTCCAGGACCTGCAGATATTTGTCATCAATGTGTTTTTGGAGGTACAAGAACCCTGATCCAGTGATGTTTCCATTTCTCCCCTCCTCCATTTTTTTCTCTTTATAATTATTTGTGTTCCCTGCCGCCCACCCCCCTACTTCTAAGTCATTGGTTCTCAATTAGTGTTAGTACTTCTTCTGTAAACAGACATTTGGAAATGTGGTCTTGGGGACATAGGGGCTGTTCTTATCTGTCACAGTGACTGGAGAATGTTATTGGCAATTACTACCTAAGAACCGAGCCTGGCGTGCTGCAATTCATGGGGTCTCAAAGAGTCGGACATGACTGAGTGACTGAACTGAACTGAACCTAAGAACTAGACACACTAAATATTTTTTAACCATAAGCAATAAAGAATTGCCATTCCCAAAATGCTAGTAGCACTCTTAGGAGAAATGCTGCTCTAGATACAAGTTCCTTAGGTCCTCGTGAAGAAAGCTTTACAGCTTAACCATGTTCTCTATAACAGTTGTTGTTCAGTTAGTAAGTCATGTCCGACTCTTTGAGACCCCATGGACTGCAGCATGCCAGACTCCTTTGTCCTCCACTATCTCCTGGAGTTTACTCAGACTCATGTTCATTGTATCAGTGACGCTATCTGTCCATTTCATCCTCCGCTGCCCTCTTCTTCTCTTGCCCTCAGTCTTTCCCAGAATCAGGGTCTTTTCAAATGAGTTGGCATTTCGCATGAGGTGGTAAAAGTTTTGGAGCTTCAGCTTCAGCATCAGTCCTTCCAATGAATATTCAGGGCTGATTTCCTTTAGGATTGACTGATTTGATCTTTGTGGGAACTCTCAAGTGTCTACTCCAGCACCAGTTTGAAAGCATCAAGTGTTTCGTGCTCAGGCAACACTAATTACCTGTCTTCCCATAATTCTCCAGGTGGATGCCTTGGGCTGACTGCAAAAATGTCATGGACCAGAAATTTAAAAAAAAAAAACAAAAAAAACTATCAGTATATGAAATATGTACATACATTAGACATTCGAATTTGCAGTCATGTTTTATATTGAATATTACCACTGCATAGGAATGAAACCTTAAACAGAAGAACTAACTATATCAGTACCTATGTATATATTTTAAATATACTGTAGAATTACATTGCTTTCTCATGGTAACTGTTGAGATGGTGCAGATTGTTATAGATGGACACTGGCATGCACTATAGAGACAGCCTGTGATTTATGCTCCACAGTAACCTTGCAAGGTTTCCAGAAAAATCCATAATAAGCTGAAATTATTTTCTTTGATAATTTTGGGCAGCTTTTTTAATGACAGGGTACTCTAAACGATCTCCTTGCTAGCTTCCAGCTAGTGATTTTACCTCCAAAATGGCAAACAAAAATTGATGTTTCCAGAATGTCTTGGCAGTGTTTTTCTAGTTACCTCTTTATACTTCACCAATATAGCTTTTTTTCCCCTTAACTCAGTTTATCAACTGACACTCTCATTTTTCACTCTCATATGTGAAAAAAGCAGTTTGAATGTAGAAAAAATAAAGAAAACAAAACAAAACTAGAGTGCAAATAATTAGCTAGTTGTTCCTTAGCTGTTTTTGATACTGTTTACTCAAAATATTCCAAATACGTATTTTATAGGCATGGTAACCTGATAGCTCAGTTGGTAAAGAATCCGCCTGCAATGCAGGAGACCCCGGTTTGACTCCTAGGTCAAGAATATCCCCTGGAGAAGGGATAGGCTACCCGCTCCAGTATTCTTGGGCTTCCTTTGTGTGTCTCAGCTGGTAAAGAATCTGCCTGCAATGCAGGAGACCTGGGTTCAATCCCTGGGTTGGGAAGATCCCCTGGAGAAGGGAAAGGCTACCCACTTCAGTTTTGTGGCCTGGAGAATTCAGTCCATGGGGTAGCAAAGACTCAGACACAACTGAGTGAATTTCACACAACCATACAAAATTCCTAGAACTCTTAGTAAATGTTGAATTTTGAAATCAGAAGTCTCTACAACTTATCCATATAATTTTAATTCTTTCAGATCAGATCAGATCAGATCAGTCGCTCAGTCGTGTCCAACTCTTTGCGACCCCATGAATCACAGCACGCCAGGCCTCCCTGTCCATCACCAACTCCCGGAGTTCACTCAGACTCATGTCCATCGAGTCAGTGATGCCATCCAGCCATCTCATCCTCTGTCTTCCCCTTCTCCTCCTACCCCCAATCCCTCCCAGCATCAGAGTCTTTTCCAATGAGTCAACTCTTCTCATAAGGTGGCCAAAGTACTGGAGTTTCAGCTTTAGCATCATTCCTTCCAAAGAACACCCAGGGCTGATCTCCTTCAGAATGGACTGGTTGGATCTCCTTGCAGTCCAAGGGACTCTCAAGAGTCTTCTCCAGTACCACAGTTCAAAAGCATCAATTCTTCGGCGCTCAGCCTTCTTCACAGTCCAACTCTCACATCCATACATGAACACAGGAAAAACCATAGCCTTGACTAGGCGGACCTTTGTTGGCAAAGTAATGTCTCTGCTTTTGAATATGCTATCTAGGTTGGTCATAACTTTCCTTCCAAGGAGTAAGCGTCTTTTAATTTCATGGCTGCAGTCACCATCTGTAGTGATTTTGGAACCCAGAAAAATAGTCTGACACTGTTTCCACTGTTTCTCCATCTATTTCTCATGAAGTGATGGGACCGGATGCCATGATCTTCGTTTTCTGAATGTTGAGCTTTAAGCCAACTTTTTCACTCTCCACTTTCACTTTCATCAAGAGGCTTTTGAGTTCCTCTTCACTTTCTGCCATAAGGGTGGTGTCACCTGTATATCTGAGGTTATTGATATTTATCCCAGAAATCTTGATTCCAGCTTGTGCTTCTTCCAGTCCAGCGTTTCTCATGATGTACTCTGCATATAAGTTAAATAAACATGGTGACAATATACAGCCTTGATGTACTCCTTTTCCTATTTGGAACCAGTCTGTTGTTCCATGTCCAGTTCTAACTGTTGCTTCCTGACCTGCATACAAATTTCTCAAGAGGCAGGTCAGGTGGTCTGGTATTCCCATCTCTTTCAGAATTTCCCACAGTTTCTTGTGATCCACACAGTCAAAGGCTTTGGCATAGTCAATAAAACAGAAATAGATGTTTTTCTGGAACTCTCTTGCTTTTTCCATGATCCAGCACTTGTTGGCAATTTGGTCTCTGGTTCCTCTGCCTTTTCTAAAACCAACTTGGACATCTGGAAGTTCACGGTTCACATATTGCTGAAGCCTGGCTTGGAGAATTTTGAGCATTACTTTACTAGCGTGTGAGATGAGTGTAATTGTGCAGTAGTTTGAGCATTCTTTGACATTGCCTTTCTTTGGGATTGGAATGAAAACTGACCTTTTCCAGTCCTGTGGCCACCGTTGAGTTTTCCAAATTTGCTGGCATATTGAGTGCAGCACACCTCACAGCATCATCTTTCAGGATTTGGAATAGCTCAACTGGAATTCTATCACCTCCACTAGCTTTGTTTGTAGTGATGCTTTCTAAGGCCCACTTGACTTCACATTCCAGGCTGTCTGGCTCTAGGTGAGTGATCACACCATCGTGATTATCTGGGTCGTGAAGATTAAAATAATTAAAATTGAATATTATTCATTGGAATATAATATATTTGCAAAGCTAGGCATTCTGTATGACTATCTTACAGTTTCAGTTTATTTAATTTTTTCCATATTTTTAGTGGGCCTATATCATGCCTGGTGAGAGTAACACATATGAATTGATTTTTATCAGTAGAGAACATTAAAGAATTTGAATGATGGCGATTTCTTGAGTTGTGAATTAATCTGGAGTGATTCAGAACCAGTGTAAGTTTTTGAGATGTTTTAACTGAAAAAGGTGACAATGTTGTGTGAGTTAACACACAAATTACAAAATCCATAACAACATCCAGTACCCTCTGTATAAGCTAAATGTGTCTCTTGCTTCATAGAATTAACTGTTTTATTGACACCAATATCATTACAGAAACCCATGTTACCTTTAAAATATTTATATTTGATTGATCGTTTCTATCTGGTTCTTCTGTAAAATAGCAAATTGGAAATATAAACAATCTTTTTTAGAGCTTGACTTATTTTTTGATGCTTCTAAAAGCGTTGTTTTGAGTTGACAATATACATGTTTAAAATTTTCACTATTTACAATTTTGGTGACTACTGCTTTAACCTTAGTACTAATTTAGGAGAATCTGGGTAGAAGTGCATTTTGTGGTTCAAAGATGGCAATAACCATGTTGAGTGGTTCATTTTGAGTGTAATCTGAAATTGTAACATATGGTTGAAAATTTTCATTGAT
The DNA here is from genome assembly GCF_002263795.3 of Bos taurus. Taxonomy (NCBI): domain Eukaryota; kingdom Metazoa; phylum Chordata; class Mammalia; order Artiodactyla; family Bovidae; genus Bos; species Bos taurus. The sequence continues at coordinate 54,473,642 of NC_037341.1, read as the reverse complement.
GATGCAGAACCGGAAACTCCTCCCACATTTTGTTCTCTGTACTTGCCAGTCATCTGCAGTGAGGCAGAAAAGTCTTTTAAAAAATTGACCCAAAAGGGCAATGATTATCCAGCAAAATTTTTGTGTATTCATCAGAGGACCACAACCCACCTTAAAGGGCAGCTGAAATGGTTAATAGATGATATCTTAGGTGAGATGGCATGATTAGGTGACTAAGAAATAGCATTTGCTGAGACTTCAATTAAGTATCCATCTCCAAACAGATGGGAGAGAAGCATTTTCCCTAAGACATGTCATAAGCCCTGTCAATCAAGACATCCAGCCTTTTTTTTTTTTTGGTGGCAAAAGCTTGATATGTTAATAAGAGATTAGACTATTTAGGGATTAAGTGAGATCATATATGAAGTGAGGGCTTCCCTGATGGCTCAGATGGTAAAGAGTCTGTCTGCAGTGCGGGAGACCTGGGTTTGATCCCTGGATCAGGAGGATCCCGTGGAAAAGGGAATGGAAACCCACTCCAGTATTCTTGTCTGGAAAATCCCATGGATGGAGGAGCCTGATCAGCTACAGTCCATGGGGTCACAAAGAGTCGGACACGACTGAGTGAGTTCTCTTTATATGAAGTGAAATATTTCTGAAAAGTCATAAAGCTTTGTCATTATTTTTCTTTCCTGAGCATAAAACACAAAGGTGTTAATATTCAGCAACTGCTAGTTGTACATTTTACTGAAGAAAAAAAAAAGTGAAATAGCAGGTTCTCAATAGTCATCCCCCCGGGCACATTGCAGACACAAATGGCAATCATCTTCCTCATGATTTCAGCCACTATTACAGAGTCTGTCTTCCTTTAAAAACGATTCTTAGATACAAAAAGAGCCAGTTGGTCTCTGATTGCTACACACCTGGCACGCTCAACTGCTGTTCCGTCTGAACATCCAGCGAATCTTATTTGTTGCTTGAAACTCTGTTTCAGCACATCCTTAACAACATTTGTTCTCTTTTTCTTGCTTTGCCTTTTGATGGCTCTGCTGTAACTCACCATACATCATTGAAGTCTGAGTACCCTTACCTCACCCATCTCCCCCTCTTTCCAATATTTTTATCCCAGTGGGGTTTGGACTTAGATCAGGGCTGCCTAGACTTCTAATCTTAGGAATAGGGCATTTATTATTGATGAGTTTGTGGAGTGTGTTTGCAAGGACAGTGCTTCCTACTTGTTTCTGATTGTCAAGAATATGAATGGATAGAATTTTGGAGGAGCTGTTCCTATTAACATTTCCTAAGTCTTCTGAAACCATTTCAAACAGTTAAGAGGCAGTTTGTAAAATGTGTTTGCATTTTAAAAATTAAAGAGCTTAGTTTTCTCTACAAAATGTTTTTCAAATCCATTCACTCCTCCACTCCCTCACTGTGACTCTAGTCTGAGCTATCAACTCTTCGTATCCATTTAGTGCTTTCTTTCTTCCACTTTTGATTTTTACCAAACTCCTATATGTTACGTCATGGCATTTAAAAAAATTCAAATAATAGAATGCTGCTACTGCTGCTAAGTCACTTCAGTCGTGTCTGACTCTATCCAACCCCATAGATGGCAGCCCACCAGGCTCTCTGTCCCTGGGATTCTCCAAGCAAGAACACTGGAGTGGGTTGCCATTTCCTTCTCCAATGCAGGAAAGTGAAAAGTGAAAGTGAAGTCACTCAGTCGTGTCCAACTCTTAGCGATCCCATGGACTGCAGCCTACCAGGCTCCTCTATCCATGGGATTTTCCAGGCAAGAGTATTGGAGTGGGGTGCCATTGCCTTCTCTGAATATAATTCTGGTCCCTATATAAAATCCTTCAACCCATTTTCATTGCACATAGAATAAAGTTTAAATGTCTTTCCAAGGTCTTCAGAGCTTCTGAGCTGTCCAACCATTTGTAGCTACATAGGCCAGACATTTTGATCTATTGCTGCCTGTCTCCTGTGTCTTGTTTAATATCAGCTACAAGATGAGGGAAGAAAAGAACACTCCTAACACCTCCTCATGTCTCTCCAACTCAGCCATGTAAGTCTCTGGAAGGTAGTGGTCTTGTCTGAATTGTTCACTGACATTTTCTCAGGGCTTAATACAAGTCTTGTCAGATAATTTGCACTAATAAATACAGATTGTGCAGACAATGAATTAGAAGCTTTAATATGCTACTATGAAATGTAGCAGTTCTCAGAGCTCAGGTTTGGAAGTATTTGTTTATATATTTAAATTCTCAATTTCCCAAGCCAGAGCTGAAGACATTATCTTTCTATAGATGGACTGGCTGTGGGACTTGTTTATTGAACTCTCCTGGAATGTTGAAAAAATATGTCACCTCTTCCTGACAATTCTTTTCTCCTAGTTTAGATAATTTCCAAGAGCCTTTAAACGCAAGATTGCTCATCAGTTTTAAGAGAATGCATGCCCCAGTCCAGTGCTCTTGGATCACCTTCAAATGCATAGAAAAGCTAAGAAAAATATTTATGGAGATTTGCCTGGAAAATATCCAATCCATTACTCCAGATACTCTACATTTTATTCTTTGGTTTGGTTAGACCATTGTCAAGACATTCATTGGTACCATGCCAAATTGGTCTAGGTCAGAATTTTTTTAAACTGAATAGTATTTTGATGTACTTTTGCTGGCCTATGTTGATGGACCTGATAAGAAAGAACCTTGGAGGGACTTTCCTGGTGGTCCAGTGGTTAAGATTCCATGCTTCAACTGCAGGAAGCGTGGGTTAGATCCCAGGTATATATATATGCTGCATGTTTGCAGCTAAAAATAAATAAATAAGAGCCTTGAAGCACCCCATCTTTGTGTTTACTATAAAGATGCTGTTGAGGATGCTCTGTTCCATTATGGATTCTCTCTAGAAGGATATCCATTGTAACATTACCTTCTTTCTCAGGTAGAAGAATAGTTGGTATCAATTGATCTATTTTGCTTATGAACATTGGAGTATGGAGAATTTATTCACATATATGTATTTTTAAGACATTATCATTAATACTTATCAAACACTTACTATGAAATATTTATCTTAAAAAGTACTTTATATGGGTTATCCTGTTTCATTTTCACAATTACCCTATGACATAGATTTTGTTATTATTCCTATTTTACAGATGAAGAAACTGAGGCAAGAGAGGATTAATAATTGTCCCAAGTCACATAACTAGAAAATACTGGACTCAAGTTGTGAACACAGCCTAACTTAAGTAGATTGCTTCTCAAGTAGGTCTATCTTATTTTCCCAAGCTTTTCTTGGGTCTTATTTTTTATCTACTTAGGCAATCTTAAATCATTGGGAAAATGTGGCATATAATACAATAAAAAAGTTAGCTACCAAGCTGTTTTTTCTTATGAGCAGTATCTCATATCACAAAACTCAAGTGAATTTATAGGTAGGAAATCAAGTAGAAAGTATTAGAAAGTGCATCTCTACTGCAGTAAGCTGTTTATCAACTATTATCCTCTTTAGGTGCATGTTTCAACCTTGACTCTACTGTAAGTGAGCTTCCATTTTTCTCAGGTTACTTTTTCAGACTACACCCTTAGGAAGCCTAACTTGTTATTAAAAACTGTGCCTTATATATGGAGTTAATTATGATGAATGCTTGGTATTTCTATGGACTTTATTGCAATTAACAGTAACAAACATAATGTTCTAAGAAGTATTGGTAAGCTAATTATCTTTTTAATTTATAGCCATGACAAAGTTTTGCATGCAACATTCAAGACTTTTGGTTCTTTAGTTTTATTAGTCATAGATGTTAATTATATGCTTAGTATATGTAATCCTGCTGTAAACCATTTTGGGATATAAAAGTATAGGGTTAAATATACAAATGATGGGCTCAAATTACTGCTAAAAAACTTCACTAATTTATCAATAAGGGAAGCTGCTGCTATCTAAACATTTTCGAAGATTTATATATGTAAAAATTCCACTAAAAATTCTCATAGCTAAAATATATTGAATATTCATCTTTAATGATTATAATAATGCCCAAAGATCTATTAATTATGTATATCTGACCAGATCAGCAACAACAACAAATTAATAAAAAGTATAATAGAATTTTCTTTGTCCTAATGCCTACTGTCACCGTCTTGGCTTATGCTATCCCTATGTTTCCTGTGGATTACTAAAAAAGTTTCCTAATTGATTTCTGTGCCTAAACTTTCTTTGCCAGGGCTCAACACATCATCCACTTAGCAGTCAGGGTGGTCTTGCTCAGTGGTGTATTTGCTTATGTCATTTTCCTGCTTAAAATCTTTCAGGGGCCCCTCATTCCTCTCAGAACACTTTCTCAGTTCCTTATTAAGGTTCACAAAGTGTTTGAGGATCCAGAGTTCTCTCCAGTCTTACCTCCCACCCTTTCTTTTTTCAGTTGCAGTAGTCTTCCTAAACTTCTCCTATTTCTGAGAGTGAGTCTTGTTCTCTCTTGTCTCTAGGTCTTCACACTCTTTGTGTAGAACAACTTCCCTCTTCCACTTTCATCTGCCTGACTTTTATGTGTCTTTTAGGTTTTGACCAACGTATTTTCTCTGCAGAATCTAGGTGAGGTGTTCCTCCTCTATTGTTCTGTGGTCTTCTGGGGTTATCTGACCAGAATTGTTCCTGATTACCCATCTGTGCTCTTCCACAAAGACTGAAACACATTTTAAAGAGAGGAAGGTATTCTGAGTTCTTGCTCTTTGCCCTTACTCTAAAGATCAGACTTCATTCTTGCTTCTTGCTAAGTTGCGTCAGTCATGTCCAACTATTTGCAACCCTATGGGCTGTAGCCCACCAGGCTCCTCTGTCCGTGGGATTCTCCAGGAAAGAATACTGGTGTGGACACGGTAATCCAAGCCTATGCCCCAACCAGTAACACTGAAGAAGCTGAAGTTGAATGGTTCTATGAAGACCTAAAAGACCTTTTAGAACTAACACCCAAAAGAGATGTCCTTTTCATTATAGGGGACTGGAATGCAAAAGTAGGAAGTCAAGAAACACCTGGAGTAACAGGCAAATTTGTCCTTGGAATATGGAATGAAGCAGGGCAAAGGCTAATAGAGTTTTGCCAAGAGAATGCACTGGTCATAGCAAACACCCTCTTCCAACAACACAAGAGAAGACTCTACACATGAACATCACCAGATGGCCAACACCAAAATCAGATTGATTATATTCTTTGCAGCCAAAGATGGAGAAGCTCTATACAGTCCACAAAAACAAGACCGGGAGCTGACTGTGGCTCAGATCATGAACTCCTTTTTTCAAATTCAGACTTAAATTGAAGAAAGTAGGGAAAACCACTAGACCATTCAGGTTTCACTTAAATCAAATCCCTTATGATTATACAGTGGAAGTGAGAAATAGATTTAAGGGCCTAGATCTGATAGATAGAGTGCCTGATGAACTATGGAATGAGGTTCGTGACATTGTACAGGAGACAGGGATCAAGACCATCCCCATGGAAAAGAAATGCAGAAAAGCAAAATGGCTGTCTGGGGAGGCCTTACAAATAGCTGTGAAAAGAAGAGAAGTGAAAAGCAAAGGAGAAAAGGAAAGATATAAGCATCTGAATGCAGAGTTCCAAAGAATAGCAGCAGAGATAAGAAAGCCTTCCTCAGCGATCAGTGCAAAGAAATAGAGGAAAACAACAGAATGGGAAAGACTAGAGATCTCTTCAAGAAAATCAGAGATACCAAGGGAATATTTCATGCAAAGATGGGCTCAATAAAGAACAGAAATGGTATGGACCTAAGAGAAGCAGAAGATATTAAGAAGCGGTGGCAAGAATACACAGAAGAACTGTACAAAAAAGATCTTCACGACCAAGTTAATCATGATGGTGTGATCACTGACCTAGAGCCAGACATCCTGGAATGTGAAGTCAAGTTGTCCTTGGAAAGCATCACTATGAACAAAGCTAGTGGAGGTGATGGAATTCTAGTTGAGCTATTTCAAATCCTGAAAGATGATGCTGTGAAAGGGCTGCACTCAATATGCCAGCAAATTTGGAAAACTCAGCAGTGGCCACAGGACTGGAAAAGGTCAGTTTTCATTCCAATCCCAAAGAAAGACAATGCCAAAGAATGCTCAAACTACTGCACAATTGCACTCATCTCACATGCTAGTAAAGTAATGCTCAAAATTCTCCAAGCCAGGCTTCAGCAATACATGAACCATGAACTTCCAGATGTCCAAGCTGGTTTAGAAAAGGCAGAGGAACCAGAGATCAAATTGTCAACATCCGCTGGATCATCAAAAAAACGAGTGTTCCAGAAAAACATTTATTTCTGCTTTATTGACTATGCCAAAGCCTTTGACTGTGTGGATCATAATAAACTGTGGAAAATTCTGAAAGAGATGGGAATACCAGACCACCTGTCCTGCCTCTTGAGAAATCTGTATGCAGGTCAGGAAGCAACAGTTAGAACTGGACATGGAACAACAGACTGGTTCCAAATAGGAAAAGGAGTATGTCAAGGCTGTATATTGTCACCCTGCTTATTTAACTTATATGCAGAGTACATCATGAGAAACACTGGGCTGGAAGAAGCACAAGCTGGAATCAAGATTATCAGGAGAAATATCAATCACCTCAGATATGCAGATGACACCACCCTTATGGCAGAAAGTGAAGAGGAACTAAAAAGCCTCTTGATGAAAGTGAAAGTGGAAAGTGAAAAAGTTGGCTTAAAGCTCAACATTGAGACAACAAAGATCATGGCATCTGGCCCCATCACTTCATGGGAAATAGATGGGGAAACAGTGGAAACAGTGTTAGACTTTATTTTTTGGGGCTCCAAAATCACTGCAGATAATGATTGCAGCCATGAAATTAAAAGATGCTTATTCCTTGGAAGGAAAGATATGACCAACCTAGATAGTATATTAAAAAGCAGAGACATTACTTTGCCAACAAAAATCTGTCTAGTCAAGGCTATGGTTTTTCCAGTGGTCATGTATGGATGTGAGAGTTGGACTGTGAAGAAAGCTGAGTGTGGAAGAATTGGTACTTTTGAACTGTGGTGTTGGAGAAGACTCTTGAGAGTCCCTTGGACTGCAAGGAGATCCAACCAGTCCATTCTGAAGGAGATCAGCCCTGGGATTTCTTTGGAAGGAATAATGCTAAAGCTGAAACTCCAGTACTTTGGCCACCTCATGCGAAGAGTTGACTCATTGGAAAAGACTCTGATGCTGGGAAGGATTGGGGGCAGGAGGAGAAGGGGACAACAGAGAATGAGATGGCTGGATGCATCATTGACTTGATGGACATGAGTTTGAGTGAACTCCAGGAGTTGGTGATGGACAGGGAGGCCTGGCGTGCTGTGATTCATGGGATCACAAAGAGTCGGACACGACTGAGTGACTGAACTGAACTGAACTGAACTGAATGAGTATTAATTTTGATGAAATATAAATCAACATAGTGCTTGTGTATTAGTTACTCAGTCATGTCTGATTCTTTGCGACCCCATGGACTATAGCCCACCAAGCTCCTCTGTCCATGGAATTCTCCAGGCAAGAAACTGGAATGGGTTGCCATTTCCTTCTACAGGGGATCTTCCCAAGTATCAAACCCGGTTTTCCTGCATTGCAGGCAGATGCTTTATTTACCATTTTAGCCACTAGGGAAGCCCACCAAAATGCTTAGGACATAGTAAGTGCATTTTTCTTATATAAGGTTTTGTTTTGTCTTGTTTTGGTAGCACAAGGGTTATTAATGTTGGCTTTGGGGAGAGATGGATATAGGTTCAAAGCCTGGATTTGCATTTTCTTAGATACATGATTTTGCTTTTTGAGCTTCAGTTTTCTCATGTATTCTCTGTTGAGAATATAGTCATATCCACCTTAACAAGTTTCCATGAATTTTAAGAAAGATAATGTAAATAAAACACTTAGCACATTACTTGGTACAGAGCGAAGCTCCAAAAATGCTAGATATTATGAAAAAAGTCTTTCTTGCTAGTTCATTACTTCATTGAAGTCACAGATCTTTGTTTCATTTATCTTTGAACTCTTAGCATCAGTATTTCTTTGTATTGATACCTTGCATATTGAACTTAATCTCCATATAAAATAAAAATAACCCTGAGAAGAGTAAAGCAATAAACTTTTTTGTCCACTTACAACTTAATGTGACTTTGTGCACTACTCAGTTAAAATTGGGGTAAATAGAAATAGAAATCAGTTGTGGAAGAGTCATTTTGAAACATGGAGTCATTCTGCAGTGAAGTTGGCCTATCTGATGACATCTTTAGTGAAAGGCATGCTAGGAGCGGAAGGAAAAAAAAATGTAACCAGGTGAATTGGGGAAACTTCAAGAAAAAAATCTAGCCTGTCAATTTGGAATTCCCAGTTAGCACAGTAGTAAAGAATCCATTTGCCAGTGTAGAAGACATAAGATGTGTGGGTTTGATCCCTGGGTTGGAAGATTCCTTGGAGTAGGAAAGGGCAACCCACTCCAGTATTCTTGCCTGGAAAATCCCATGGACAGAGGAACCTGTCCACACACACACATACACACAGACACACACACACACATAGACACACACACAGAGCCTTAGGGAATCAGCTGAGTGCTAATCCAAGGAAATAGAGAAAAGGATTATTGTTTGATGACAGGAATTCCTTCAGTTCAGTCACTGGGTCATGCCTAACTCTTTGTGACACCATAGACTGCAGCATGCCAGGCTTCCCTCTCTATCACCAACTTCCGGAGCTTGCTCAGACTCGTGTCCATTGAGTTGGTGATGCCATCTAACCATCTCATCCTCTGTCATCCCTTTCTTCTCCTGCCTTCAACCTTTCCCAGCATCAGAGTCTTTTCCAATGAATCAGTTCTTTGCATCAGGTGGCCAAAGTATTGGAGCTTCAGCGTCAGCATCAGTCCTTCCAGTGAATATTCAGGACTGATTTCCTTTAGGATTGACTGGTTGGATCTCCTTGCAGTCCAAGGGATTCTCAAGAGTGTTCTCCAATACCACATTTCAAAAGCATCAATTCTTTGGAATTCAGCCTTCTTTATGGTCCAACTTTCACATCCATACATGATTACTAGAAAAACCATAGCTTTGACTGGATATTTGTCAGCATTCCTTAGAATATGATAATTTCTTATTTGTGGGAATTCCTTAGAATATGATAATTTGGTAAATAAGCCCTTTGTGTTTTTCAGAGTTGAGGTTTATTTGAATACATTAGACAATATGCCCAGGGGGCTATGCATTAATCAGTAAGCCATTAGTGTTAAATTACTGCTAATGTGGGTTTTGCAATTGAAAGGACCTAGAAAACTACCAAGTGGTGTGATTGCACTTTGGGACAAAAAGAAATTTGAAGCAGCTCTTCTAATAACTCTTCTTTCACTATGAGACAGGTTGTTTTTTTTTTTTTTTCTCCCACTTAAATAAATTAACTGTTATTTGAACTTCCTGTCATCCTTTGAAAATTAGAATGAAAAGTGGTAAAGGAATAAGTGAGAGTTCTCTTCAAAGTTCAGTTTTGAATATACCACCCTTTGGTGAATATACCACCCTTTGGTGAATATACCACCCTAAGAGTGCTGCTGCTGCTAAGTCACTTCAGTCGTGTCCGACTCTGTGCGATCCCAGAGACGGCAGCCCACCAGGCTCCCCTGTCCCTGGGATTCTCCAGGCAAGAACACTGGAGTGGGTTGCCATTTCCTACTCCAGTGCATGAAAGTGAAAAGTGAAAGTGAAGTCGCTCGGTCCTGTCCGACTTTTAGCGACCCCATGGACTGCAGCCCACCAGGCTCCTCCGTCCATGGGATTTTCCAGGCAAGAGTACTGGAGTGGGATGCCAGTGCTAAATGAAGTGAAAGTCACTCAGTTGTGTCCGACTATACAGTCCACAGAATTCTCCAGGCCAGAATACTGGAGTGGGGAGCCCTTCCCTTCTCCAGGGGATCTTCCCAACTCAAGGATCGAACCCAGGTCTCCTCCATGCAGGCAGATTCTTTACCAACTGAGCTATCCTGAGTGCCGAAGAATTGATGTGTTTGAACTGTGGTGTTGGAGAAGACACTTGAGAGTCCCTTGGACTGCAAGGAGATCCAACCGGTCCATCCTAAAGGAAATCAGTCCTGAATATTCATTGGAAGGACTGATGCTGAAGCTGGAACTTTGGCCACCTGATGGGAAGAACTGACTCATTTGAAAAGACCCTGATGCTGGGAAAGACTGAAGGCAGGAGGAAAAGGGGACCACACAGGATGAGATGGTTTGATGGCATCACTGACTCAATGGATGTGAGTTTGAGTAAACTCTGGGGGTTGGTGATAGACATAGAGACCTGGCATGCTGCAGTCCACAGGGTTACAAAGGGTCGGACACGACTGAGTGACTGAACCAAACTGAACCGAACTGAAGAGTGCTAAATATCTTTTTTTAATGCATCAGTTAAAAATAAAATATTCTGTCAATTTAACATCATTCATATAAACATTTTTTTGGTGAATTTACAGAGGATAAACTCAATATGAATACACAATTTAAAAGGCACCCTTACAGTTATAATTCTTGACGTATAATAGAATTGAAGGGAAGTTCTACTTCCAGAATGGTAGTGAGAGGAAATTTGTGGACCACTTCCAAGGAATCAATCATAATTGGTAAGATTATTTTAAAAAGTTGAAGATTTAAATATCTGGAAATTGTCCTCAATGCAAAAAGAAAGCAGTGAAAAAAATTTTTTAATTTAAATTATTTTTCTTTTTGATTTTTGACTCTTTTTTGTTGGAGTGTTATTGCTTAACAATAGTTTCCGCTGTACAATGAAGTGAATCAGCTATATGCATACATATATCCCCTCCCTCCTGTAGCTCCCTCCTACCCCATCCCTCATCCCACCGGTCTCGTCACCACAGAGCACTGATATGAGCTTTTGGGCTATACAGCAGCTTCCTGTTAGAAATAAAAACTCAAAGTGGTCCATTTTCAAGGTTAGCTAGCTTTGAGTGACAGCTTGCTGATGTAGTAGCCCTAAAGGTTACAAAGGGGAAAAGTCTGGGCAAGCAAAGGGAGAGCGGAATGCTTAGGGGTTTGGGGCAGGCTCATTCTAGTGGTGAATTCAAAACATAAGAGAGGGAATAAGTGTACAGGACAGGGGGAAACAAGACATTGAGGAGAGCAGCCGATAAAGAGGAAGGGGATGAACCTAAGTGACGTTCAGCAAGACTGTTCACCCCGTAGTACTCAGTACCAGTGAGGAATTGGGGAAGGGACTTGCATGCCAGAGTATGAAATGTTGTGGTAACTGCTATGGGTGTGTCTGCCCACCAGACATCCAATCTTGCAAGACCGTCTTTAAAGCCTCGCTTCCCACTGCACCTCCTGTCTAAGTCCATTCTTTAGGTTTGGGCCAGTGGGTTTTATTTCCCACATTTCCCACTAGCTATCTATTTTACGCATGGTACTGTACATGTGTCAGTCCTAATCCCCCAAATCTTCTCACCCTTTCCTTCTCCCCACCCCCTGTCCAGGTGTGAATATGGAGAAATATTTACTCAAGGAAATCTACTAAATCTCTACAAAAAGATAGTCTATGCTGCTTGAACCAAACCCTGTCCCAGCCAAGCTGGGTGTGATGGAGGCTCTTCTCTGGGCTGATGTGGCTGAGAACATGGGGGTTCCTTCTGCTCCCAGTTCCTAGTCAAGACCTTGGAATACTCCAGGAAGGGCAGGCCCCTGGTACTTCTCATCACCCTCACCTCCATATGGCAAAGGGCAAATTCCAGGACAGTATGGCCAAGAGTCAAGAGCCCCCTTCTTCCCCCGAGCCACCACTTACAGTGGGGAGAGTCTATGCCAGGAGGGGCTGTGCAGCAGGCTGGAAACACCTGGGCCTCCATCGCCCCTGCCACAGCTCACAGGTAGGATGGAGGTTCCCGAATGAGAGATACAAGCTTAGAAGAGGAAGGTTACCATCCGTGTCCAGTGCCTGGATCATAAAGCCAAGAGGAAACTCAGAGAACAGGTCACTGTCACTGCTCCCCAGCTCTGGAGCAGCGGCTGAGAGAGGCAGCCCAGAAGAGAGCTCTAAGGCTTCCCCAAAAGGAACTGACCTCTTTGGAAACGGAGTGCAGGGAAATACAAGCCTAAGGGGGCCCTGAGAAACAATGGGGATTTTGGTGGTAAGTAATTAAGAGGGGGTGCCCCTGGTGGCTCAGTGGTAAAGAATCTGCCTGCCAATTCAGGAGACCTGGGTTCAAGATCCCTGAGTCAGGAAAATTCCCTAGAGAAGGAAATGGCAAGCCAATCCAGTATCCTTGCTGGGAAATCCCATGGATGGAGGAGGCTGGTGGGCTATGGTTCATGGGGTAGTAGAAGAGTTGGACACAACTTAGCAACTAAACAACAGTTAAGAGGAGGCTGGTGGCTCCACCAGAGCAACAAGCTAAATTCATGCTAGCTAGTTTATCAGCGGGAACCAGAGAAGGAGAAATCGGAGCCCTTACGCCTGATGATGAGAACGTAAGATGGTGAAGCTACTTTGAAAAATTATCTGGGAGTTCCTCAAAAGATTAGATATAGAAGGCACCCGATGACACAGCAGTTTCACTTAGTTGTGTAAGAAGAGAAAGGAAAACATGTACACAAATTTTGTACATGAATATTCATATCATTATTCACCATAGACAAAATGTAGAATAACACAGATGTTCATTATCTGATGACTGAATAAAGTGGTACATCCTTACACTGGAATTTTAAACAAATATTTATTTGGATGCGTCGGCTCTTGGTTGTGGCAAGCAGGATCTTTTTTTGCAACACACCGGCTCCAGAGCTCACAGGCTCAGTAGCTTGCAGCACGCAGGCTTAGTTGTCCTGTGGCCTCTGGGATCTTAGTTCCTGGACGAGGGATGGAACCTGCTTCCCCTGCACTGCAAGGCAGATTCTGAACCACTGGACCACCAACGAAGTTCTCCTACAATGGAATATTACTCAGTAAGAATAGAAAATGGAATATTGACCATTCTGTCACATGGAGAAATCTTAAAAATATGGTTAAAGAAATCAGTCACAAAAGACCACATTTATTCTATAAGTCTATTTGCATGAAGTGTTCAGGATAGGCAACTCTAGATTTTAGGGCCAGAATATAGATTAGTGGTTGCCTAGGGATTGAAACGGGTTAGGAGAAAAGGAGATTGACTTCTAATGAGTATGAGATTTCTTTTGGGGGTGATAAAAATGTTCTAAAATTGATTGTGGTAATGGTTGCACAGCTCTGTGAATATACTAGAAACCATTGAAATGTATTCATTAAATGAGGGAGTTGTAAATTATGTGAAATATATCTCAAAAAGGTGTTATGAAAAGAAATTAAAGCATATTCTAACAGAAAAATGGGCTCACATGGCTGATTTGCAAGAGTGAAAAAGCTGGCTTAAAACTCAACATTAAAAAAAAAACGAAGATTATGGCATCTGGTCCTATTACTTTAGGGAAAATAGATGGGAAAACTGGAAATAGTGACACTTTATTTTCTTGGGTTCAAAAATCACTGCAGATGGTGACTGCAGCCATGAAATTAAAACTTGCTTGATCCTTGGAAGAAAACAATGACAAACCTATATACTAGAAAGCAGAGACATTATTTTGCCAGCATAGGTCTGTATAGTCAAAGCTATGGTTTTTCCAGTAATGTATAGATGTGAGAGTTGGACCATAAAGAAAGCTGAGTGCCAAAGAATTGATGCTTTTGAACTGTGGTGTTGGAGAAGACTCTTGAGAGTCTCTTGGACTGCAAGGAGAGCCAACCAGTCAGTCCTAGAGGAAATCAGTCCTGAATATTCATTAGAAGGACTGATGCTGAAGCTGAAGCTCCAAAACTTTGGCCACTTGATGTGAAGAGCTAACTCATTTGAAAAGACCCTGATGCTGGGAAAGATTGAAGGCAGGAGGAGAAGGGGACGAGAGAGGATGAGATGGTTAGATGGCATCACCAACTCAGTGGACATGAGTTTGGGCAAGCTTCGGGAGATGGTGATGGACAGGGATGCAGTCTATGGGGTTGCAAAGAGTCGGACATGACTGAATGACTGAATAACATCTGGTCAATAATCAGTTGAATGGCCACACATTTGTGGCATATCAGCTGATACTGTTGATTGAAGACAATTTTTAAAATTTATATATATATATAAAATCATCATGTTGTAAGCCTTAAACTTACACAATGTTTCGTGTCAACTGTATCTCAATAAAGCTGGAAAAAAATTCCAGGGTGGGGATTACTGGGTATTTTCACTAGTCAACTAATCATTACTTAGAGTACATCTTTCTGGGTTATTTGATTCTGTGGGGTTTGTGTCTTTCATTTTCTTTGAGCTATTTTTTTTCAAACTCTGTAACCTGTAAAAAACTAATAAGGCAAATAATTCTTGCTCACAGAAATGCAAATTTTTTATGGTGAAAAGTAATAGATTAAAGTCCTCTAGTCATTTACCAGTTTTGTCAGTCTTGCATTTATCAGTAAACTCATGTCAGCATTCCTGATGGGCTTTTACATATATATATATATGTCTGTTTTTTTATTCTCCTTTGAACTGGTTGTAATATCTTTCTAGTTATCTCATTAATTACTGAGTTAAGTAAAATCTTTGACAAATGTTCATTTTACATCTGTAGAGTCATGAATTTGCTACTTAAAAATTATCCTTTAACAGCAGTTATATGACTACATAAATTGCCAGACTCATCAGATTGTACATTTGAAATGGCTGAGTTTTATTTTATGTAAACTATACCCCAATCAAGCTGGAAACACACTGGTTTCAAAGAAATTTGTGGAAAAACGAATTGTTCAGGACTTGCCTTGGCATCTCTGTAGAATTTGCTAGCTATTGAAACAGCTGGTTTGCATGACTCCGGCTTCTTCAATAGTTTCCCCTGCTTCTTAAATTTCCTCTTTAGTAGTCTCTCCATGTGACCTGAGTTCATCATCCATTCCTTTAATATCAGAATTATTCAAGAATCTCCTATTTCATTTTCTTACTCTAGGCACTTTACCTGGATGATCTCATCTCTTCTTCAGTATATTGAAGTTGACTATTCTCAAACTCAGATGAAGTCATCCTGCTAGTAATGGACACTTACTCAGAATTTTTATGTTCTCTGCACTCTCCTTTGAATATTATAGGAGATTATGGCATTAACGCTCTATGACCTGATAATAACTCAAAGGTACATCTATCATTCACTGCCACTTTATCTGTAAGGAGTTTGAGACCTAGAATTTTTGAGTAGTCCCCTTAAAGAAACAGAGCAAATGACAGATGAAGCCTCAGTTTAAATTCAGACAGTTTTGTGCACAGATGTTTAACCACTATGCAACACTGCCTCCTTTCACCTTACCTGGAATTCCAACCTACTCTTTTACTATTTTCAACTATTTTTAATATAGCCATTATCATGGTTTTATTTAAATTCAGCTAAATTAGTTAACTACAAAAATATAAAACATCTGTGTGTGTGTTGTGCTCAGGTGTGCCTGACTCTGCAACTTCATGGACTGTAGTCTGCTTGGCTCCTATGTCCATGCGATTTTCCAGACAAGAATATTGGAGCAGATTGCCATTTCCTTCTCCAGGGGATCTTCCTGACCCAAGGATCGAACCCGAGGTCTCCTGTGTCTCCTGCATTGGCAAAGTGTGTTCTTTACCAGTTGAGCCACCAGGAAAGCCCCTCAAAAGCCCATCTTTAAGATTTACCTATTACAGAATGTATCTTCATTCTAGTAAAAAAAAAAAATATTTTCCAAGGGATGGCTTACCTCATTTCCAGGGCAACAGATTTTTTTTCATTGACAGGTAAAAATGAACTATTAGACCAACTTCTTAATCTTTGTTTAACTGCTCAGACTCTTTCTTTCTTTACTGTATTTTATATAAATTAACTTACAGAACTATAACAATCATGGTTGTAGACATCATTTACACTGTCCCCAATTTTAATCATGTTTTTCTCTTTAATCTAAAAGAATGATTGAAATTGTAACTTTGATGGCAATGAGGATTTTATGAGCTGTTACTAATTATTTGTGTCAGAAGTGCATCATGGTACTAAAATTTCCAACAGAATACAGTTTTGACCCTACTACTTATCTGTACAGTGTAGTATGACAGTGCCTTTTATTGCAGTCAGAAGCTGCTTGTCACCTGAGTTTCCATGTCTCAGTGCTGTTGTGGTTTCTGCAGTATTATGGAGTGAAACTTCAGGCCCAAAGAATGAAGGAAAACTCCTGGCACTAACCATTACCTTGATGTTGGAAGGAGGCAAACTACAGCCCACTTCAGTGCTCTTGCCTGGAGAATCCCAGGGATGGGGGAGCCTGGTGGGCTGCCGTTTATGGGGTCGCACAGAGTCGGACACGACTGAAGCGACTTAGCAGCAGCAGCAACAGCTTGGTGTTATGGAACCAAACTCGAGTCTGCTCACCACATGTGTGGCAAAGCCAGTCTACTGACACCACATTGTGGTGAAGGACAGTACAATTCATTGCAAGGTGTCAAGTAAGGCTGCTTTTGTTTAAAAGACCTGAACTCCCCAGTGGCTTTTGCATGCATGCTATTTACTTCAGTTGTGTCTGACTCTTTGCAACCCCATGGACTGCAGCCTGCCAGGCTTCTCTGTTCATAGAATTTTTCAGGTAAGAATATTGGAATGGGTTACCATTAACTATCCCAGGGGATCTTCCTGACTAGGGATAGAACCCATGTATCTCTTACATCTCTGGAATTGGCAGGCGAGTTCTTTACCACTAGCGCCACCTGGGCGGCCCCAGTATGTTTTAGGGAAGGGTTTTTAAGGACAGTCTGAGGGCTAGGTTCACAAGATATGTGATCAGCTCATGCAGGATTTGATTCTTTGATTGACATAAGAGAGTGATGCTTTGAGAATCTTTATCATCAGACTTATGGTTCCAGCTTGACTGGGGTCTACAGGCTGGTGGTCAGCAGGCAGTTAACCTTTTCCACCTGGTGGGGGTTTTATTATCTGCAAAACAACTCAAGGATACAGTTCAAGACATTATCTACAGCCCTTAAGGAGAAACCAAAGGTCCTTGACTTTGTTTTATGGCTAAATTATTATTACTTTGCTTTGTTTGTTTTCTTTTGTTTCTACATTTTTTTTAAAACTTTTCTGATTCAAGTTTTCTTTTTGGAACTCAGGGAAGGCCTGGGAAGCTAAAGCTTATCTACAAACAAGAGGTGAGGGAACCTGAGATGAGGGTGTCTGTCCCTGGGGCCCCACAGAGTCTTGCTGAATTTCAGTGTCCTAAATATTGACTAGAAATTTTATCTTTTCTCCTCTTTCACTGAAGTCAAAATTAGTGCAGATGACATATCAGATGTGAAAATATAAAAGGCTGCCACTAATTTAGGTATTAGAATCAATCCTCTCTTTTTTCTCTCTCTTATTTTTTTTTAACTGAGACTGATGAAGCTATAAGTTAACCAATAGGAACAATGGGATGAATTTTGTATATTATCAAATTGCAAATTATTAAGACAACTAATATTACTGATTTTCTACTTTCCCAAGCACTTTTGTCTTGAGTGTTTTACATATACTCTCTCATTTTAGGGCTTCTCCGGTGGCTCAGTGGTAAGGAATCTTTCTGCCAATACAGGAGACAGGGGTTCGATCCCTGGGTTGGGAAGATCCCCTGGAGAAGGAAATAGCAACCATTTCCCATTATTCTCACCTGGGAAATCCCATGAGAGACAAGCTTGGAGGGTTTCAGTCCATGGGGTCACAGAAGAGTCGGACACGACTTAGCAACTAAACAACCACAACTCTCATTTAAACCTTAGAAAAACCTTTTGAAAATGTACTAATTTCAGTTCATTTTGAACTCTGAGATTGCTGAGTATGCAGCCTCTGTATCATACTTCCTGGGTTCAAATCTTGGATGTGCCGGGTACAACTGTGGGACTATGTCCAAGTTACTCGCCTTTCAGTGCCTCAGATTCTTCACTTGTGAAAGTTTAGTAATTACAACTTATAAAGCTTTTGATGAGAGTCAAATAAGTTAGTACATGAAAAGTGCTTAGGACAGAGTCTCACATGAAGTACCCAGTCAACTTATCCATTTATTATTATTATAGATAGTGTTAGTCGATCAGTACTGTCCAACTCTTTATTTATTAACTAAAGAATTCACTGTGTCACAGAGAAGTGAAATGACTTGTCACCTTGTTGGCACTTTTTAAAACATGTTTTGAAGCCAGATTCACTGATTCCAAATCTGTATTATTTCCATAATCTCCTAAAATAATTAATCTTTGTTATCTTATAGCAGGAAAAGTGTGTACAAATGGGTGAGTTTGTTTATGGCAATACCCTTTTTCTGATCCCCAGT
The DNA here is from genome assembly GCF_002263795.3 of Bos taurus. Lineage (NCBI taxonomy): Eukaryota > Metazoa > Chordata > Mammalia > Artiodactyla > Bovidae > Bos > Bos taurus. The sequence continues at coordinate 54,455,234 of NC_037341.1, read as the reverse complement.
AAGTGTTCCAAATGGTTAAAAGGATGGAAATGTTTCACGAGCTGAAATAGTTGGAAAATACTGCTCATAAAGAGAAATGGTTATTGTGCCAAGAATTGGTGAAATGACTGAACAACTTTCTAGAAGATTTCAATTATGTGATGCAGGGATGGAATCCAACAACAACTTACTTTGTGTGCTCAGTGTGCAGGGCATGTGTTTGCTGCACACTTTGATTAAATTAAAAGCATATGAGAAACCTAGACTATTTGGTTGCTGGAATTCCTAAACCCACAAGGGTGATGATTCATCCAGATTCTGCATCCTAGAACTTTCTCCTGAAAGAATATATTTCGCTGACAAGAGGTCAAGCACTCAAGGGAAACATTTTCCTTAGTATTATATTTCAAGGGCTGGACTGGAGGAGAGAATTACACAGACCAAAGAACTGACTATCTTTGAAGATAGTGTCAGTAGAAAACTATCATTGCCGACAGAATGTTAGGAGAATGAAGGGGCAACAAGGAAACATGAGGGAGGGAATTTCAATTAATAACAAAGATTATCTTCTATAATAATATACATCCTAGTCCTCTTAGATGGGTAGGGGTTTGGTGGAAAGAATAATATAGTCAGAATTCTCACAGTAAATTCAACACCAAGGGATGCAGATATGACATCCAGGAGACCCACAGGCTGAATATTTTCAGGTTTGTTTCCAGGCAACATGGATAATTTGTAATGTAAGCATAGCTTCATCAGATCTGATGAAAATATTCAATTCCTTGCCACCCTTTCTATGAACAAGTCTCTCTCTAGATAGATATCTATTTCTATATTTAATTCTTTGCCAGGCTTTCCACGAACAAGATCTTGAATCTATGTTTTCCCCAGTGTGGCATCTCAAATGATTTTCTCTGCAGGAGGATAGGTCAGCATTTAGTTAGTCAGACTGAGACTCAGTGATGGAGGGTAGGAGTCAATCCTTCATAAGGTGGGATATGGGTGTTAAAAGGAAATTGAACTTTGCATATGTCAAGTAGCTTAGGGGTAGCTAGGTTGATTCTAATGGAATGCTACACACTGCTCTGCTATTTGCTTTTCTCACGTACATATTTTGGACATATTTCCATTTCAATATGTGTGTATGGTATTCTCTGATAGATGCATAGTACTGCCCTTCAGGGATATATATATATATATATGGCTCATTTTACTGCAAGATAGAAAAATACATTTTGAGCCAACTGATTCAAAAGTATCACTATGCTATAACAAAGCCACACTCTCTCATGTAATCAGGAACAGGGGAACAGTGCTGTAGTCTTAAGAGCAAGCATGCAAAGACTTGAGTAATAGTGTATTCCACACTCATGGTTTTAGCCAGGCACCATCTTTATAATCCCCCACCCCCATTTCCTTGCAGAATGGCTCACGTTGACTACACAGTTCACAGAACAGAAGGTGTATACGGTAAATACGCACATTATTAGGGGCTTCCATGGTGGTTCAATGGTAAAGAATTCGCCTGCAATATAGGAGATGCAGGAGACACAGATTTGATCCTTGAGTCAGGAAGATCCCCTGAAGGAGGGCGTGGCAACCCATTCCAGTATTTTTGCCTGGAGAATCCTATGGACAGAGGAGCTTGGCTGGCTACCGTCCATGGGGTCACAAAGAGTTGGACATGACAGAAGTGACTGAACACACATACAGACATTAACTTTTTACTCTCAGTTATGATTCTAAATTCTGAGGAAAAGCTCCAGTTTGGGCCACAGAGGTCCACCGCTGGTCTGATCAACTTAGGTGAAGGAGGGCACTGTCGCTGTGTGAAGTGGCTGCTAGAATTCTTTTGCTACTTACAGGTAGATGAATAAAGAATGGGTCCTAGGAAATAAAACGATGGATGAACGGCTGAGAGAGAGATTAATGTAACATTTCTTTATCCAATTCACAATTGTTAGGTATTTAGTTCCAAATGTTTTTCATTATATATATATTGCTACCATATGACTTTGCACATTTACATAGATGAATGTTTAAGATAAGTTTTGGAAATTGAAATAATAAGTCAATGGAATATATATCTTACAATTTTATAGTGACAAACCTCAGACAATTTCGATTCCCATCAGTAGTAAATGCATATGAATGAGGGTGTTTCTCTGCAAATTCATCAATATGGAGCATACTATGTTTTAAAAAGTGTTTGCCTATTTGGTGGTAAAGATATCTCAGTAAAGGTAAAATAAATCTTGCTTTAATAAAATTAAACATTATGAAGTTTATATATTGCCATGCTGAAATAAGGTTTCTCTCTATAAAAGTGTTTAAATGCAGCCCTTTCATTGATCCCTGGGTTGGGAAGATCCCTGGAGAAGGAAATGGAAACCCACGCCAGTTTCTTGCCTGGGAAATTGCACAGACAGAGGAGGGTGGCAGGCTACAGTCCATGGGGTCGCAAAAGTGTCGGACATGACTGAAGCAATTTAGCACTTCGCACTTGCATCTCTTCATCCCTCCTGCTTTCGTATCCCAGTGGAATCAGCCTACGCTTCTTAAAACTGAATTTCCTAGGAAACCGTGACTAATTCTTAATTTGGAAGCTTCCACACTGAACACACAGCAGCCCCTCTTCTAATAGCACTCCTCCCACCCTAAGCTTTGCGAACTCCCTTGTACCTGCTGGACATTTACCTTTCTCATTCGTTTGTTTCTTTTAAGGCAGAATTTTATTTCATTTACCTTTCTAACTTTCTTAAACCCAGTGTCTGGCCCAATGACAGTATGTATTTGTTATTTAAACTGATTGCCTACGTGCCCCAAGCTGGTGGACTTTCAGATTTGGGCCACTATCTGCATGCTCTTCAGTCGGGTCTGACTCTTTGTGACCCCATAGACTGTAGCCTGTCAGGTTCCTCTGTCCATGGAATTCTCTAGACAAGAATACTGGAGTGGGTTGTCATGCTTTCCTCCAGGGGACCTTCCCAATCCAGGGATGGAGTCTGTGTCTCCTGCATCTCCCATATTGCAGGCGGTTTCTTTACCTACTGAGCCACCTGGGAAGCCCTTGGCTGCTATGCTGCTGCAGCTAAGTCGTTTCAGTCATGTCCGACTCTGTGTGACCCCATAGACGGCAGCCCACCAGGCCCCCCCGTCCCTGGGATTCTCCAGGCAAGAACACTGGAGTGGGTTTCCATTGCCTTCTCCAATGCATGAAGATGAAAAGTGAAAGTGAAGTCGCTTAGTCATGTCTGACTCTTCGAGACCCCATGGACTGTAGCCTACCAAGCTCCTCAGTCCATGGGATTTTCCAGGCAAGAGTATTGGAGTGGGGTGCCATCACCTTGACCATTGGCTGCTATACCAGGGTCTAAAATTTGGCCACCTGAAGCAAAGAGCTGACTCATTGGAAAAGACCCCGATGCTGGGAAAGACTGAGGGCAGAAGGATGAGATGGTTGGATGGCATCACCAACTCAATAGACATGAGTCTGAGCAAACTCAGAGGACAGGGAAGCCTGCTGTGCTGCATTCCATAGGGTCGCAAAGAGTCAGACACACTGAGCGACTGAACAACAAAACCAGGCTCTGTGGAAGGCAAGGGCTTTATGTTTGGACTACAGTTTTCCTATACACACAATCAGAGAGTTCAACTAGATATTTACCAAAGTTTCTTTTAAACTTAAGATTCTATAATAATACTTTCTTTTTCAATTACATGCAAAATTCTTCTGTATTTACAAAATAATCAAATTTATGTAATATGTTATCTAATCTCAAGGGCTTCCCAGGTGGTGCTAGTGGTCAAGAACTCCTGCCAATGCATCAGACTTGTGACATGGGTTTGATCCCTGGGTCGGGAAGATCCCCTGGAGGAGGGCACAGCAACCCACTCTAGTATTCTTGCCTGGAGAATCCCATGGACAGAGGAGCCTGGTGGGCTACAGTCCATAGTGTCGCACAGAGTCGAACACGACTGAAGCAACTGTGCATGCACACGTGTCTAATCTCAAATGTCCATTTAGCAAATCTACAGAATTTAATTCAAATATGTATTACTTACAAATAAAATATTTTAGTTCGTTTTCACTCTCTACAGTGTGTTAGCCCCATCTAGTGAATGATTAATGAATTCTCAAAAGCTAGTAGCCTGTGAACATTTTCAGAGCAGCTGCTGAATCATCTGTCATCTTGTTACCAGCCTTTGCTATTTCAGAACTAACTAAGGTTAAAGGAGGAATTGATTGTGAGAATAGTTTGGGAAATGTTTGAATGCCTTTGTAGAAGAGGTTCATGTTAAGATTGGGGCTATATAAAGAGCTATAATTGATTTCTCAACCCCCACCCTTCCCTCATGCCAATTTTCGTTTATACCAAATAAATAAATGTACATAGCTTAAATAGTCATCTAATTGTGCAAGATTGGATACAGAAAGCCGAAATTGCCTGCTACTTTACCCCTATTTTTTTCCTAAAGCAATTACACATACCTAATTTTAGTTGATTATTTTAATATTTATCTCCATGATTCAAATAACACATTCATTGCTATTCCTTGATTTTTTTTCAGTTGTAGGCATTAGAGAAGAAAAGGAGTTAACTCTTTCCTTTCTGAGGATATATTATATATGTCAAGTCAGGTAACATATGCTGAGACAGTTAACCTTGGCTAATGTTCCTTTCTTGTTCATTGTTTTTTTCTTGGAAGTTGTCATGTTTTATTGCTTGCTTGGTTTTCTATATATTTACTGCAAATTCAGTCTTAAAGTTGTTGCCCACTAAAAATCAGGACTGTGGACACTTTAGGTAGTCTATTTATCCTATCTTCCTGAAAAAGACTTGCCCAGGGCCTTCGGACCTGCTCAACCTGGTTAGGTTTTCCCTTCTTGCCCATGTTGGGGCTATTGTTTCCTGTACCATATGTTTCTTCTCTCTTGGTTAATTCATGTTTGAAAGAAATACACCCTTCCAATGCTTGGGAAATATATTTTTGACACTTTGTGTGATGGATACGGTGAATTGTCATTCAGCATTAATTCCAAACTTTTTTTCTGGCTTTGTGCTGGAAAGCTAAAAACTACATTGCCCAAATTTCCTCGTAGTAGGATCCTAGAAGTTCTATTGTTGTTGTTCAGTTGCTAAGTCGTATCTGACTTTTTGTGACCCCATGGACTGCAGCACACCAGGCTTCCCTGTCCTCCACTATCTCCCAGAGTTTGCTCAAACTCATGTCCGTTGAGTGATGTCATCGAGCCATCTCATCTCAGTCACTCCCTTCTCCTGCCCTCAATCTTTCCCAGCATCAGGGTCTTTTCCAATGTGTCAGCTCTTTGCATCAGATGGCCAAAATATTGGAGCTTCAGCTCCAACATCATTCCTTCCTGTGAAGATTCAAGTTTGATTTCTTTTAGGATCGACTGGCTTGATCTCCTTGCTGTAACCCTCCTTACTAATCACTGATTTTTACTCCAATTTCCAGAAGAACTGCTGCTGCTGCTGCTAAGTCGCTTCAGTCCTGTCTGACTCTGTGTGACCCCATAGACGGCAGCCCACCAGGCTCCCCTGTTCCTGGGATTCTCCAGTGCATGAAAGTGAAAAGTGAAAGTGAAGTTGCTCAGTCGTGTCCGACTCTTAGCGACCCCATGGACTGCAGCCCACCAGGCTCCTCCGTCCATGGGATTTTCCAGGCAAGAGTACTGGAGTGGGGTGCCATTGCCTTCTCTGCCAGAAGAACTGACAGCTGCCAATTCCAGAGCTCTTGGTGGCTCTGCACTGTAAACTGAGTTGCTTCTTGGATTTTTGCATTGCAATTTAAGATTTTACTTTCTCAAATATGCCTGCTTTTCAACTTCCAAAAATTTGTTGCTGTTTTTTTTTTTTTTTTTCTCTCTCTTGTTTTCTCTTACCTTGTGGATTTATCATTTAAGACAACTTTCTTTTTGTAGGGATTTGTGAAAGGAGACGGAGAAGGCAATGACACCCCACTCCAGTACTCTTGCCTGGAAAATCCCATGGACGGAGGAGCCTGGTAGGCTGCAGTCCATGAGGTCGCTAAGTCGGACACGACTGAGTGACTTGACTTTCACTTTTCACTTTCATGAATTGGAGAAGGAAATGGCAACCCACTCCAGTGTTCTTGCCTGGAGAATCCCAGGGACAGAGGAGCCTGGTAGGAGGCTGTCTGTGGGGTCGCACAGAGTTGGACATGACTGAAGTGACTTAGCAGTGAAAGGAGAAAACAGATCTGCCCTTAATAATGCATTATCATTTGATTTAATTTATACTAATATGATTCTGGAGACAACACATCATTTCATAGGCAAATGTATATGCATATATGCATGTGCATACACATATATAATTGGCTTCCCTGGTGGCTCAGATGGTAAAGAATCTGCCTACAATGCTGGAGACTTGGGTTCGATCCCTGGGTTGGGAAGATACCCTGGAAGGGGGCATGGCAACCCACTGCAGTATTCTTGCCTGGAGAATCCACATGGACAGAGGAACCTGGCAGGCTACAGTCCATGGGTTGCAAAGAGTCAGACACGACTGAGAACTAAGCATGCACACACATATATAAAAGGCATATTTAGGTGATTAATTGTGATTTTGCTGTCAGTGAACACAGAAAGGGAAGTAGTTTGAGGAGAAGGGTTTGTTATGCTGAGTAGTGATAACACAATAAAAATTAGGAAACAAAAAGAAGTGTATCTATTCTGTCCTGGCTACTTTCTTTTAGGGGCTTAAGCACTTTTGGAAGATTTGTGGATTTCTTTTGGTTGTTGTTTCAATTGCCACAGTAGCATAGTTTAGTCAACTAATATGCTGACGTATTTAAGTACTGAATCTATAAAAATATACCAAAGTAGTAATTTACTAAATAATACACAGGTAACTCTAAAAGTTTATGTAGCTTTGTAAAACTGTACTAGATTTCAAGGTGAACCTACTGCAAAGAAACTATAATTAGGCAGGAAAAGTGGGAAAGTTAAAATCGTTATCCATGTGAGTCTGGTCATAAGAGCATTTTCATATTGGATATATAGCTAAAGATCTTGTGGGTAGAGGGAAAAAGTAGAATTAGGGAGGTCAAAATGTGGCCAAATGGCTATACATTTACTCTTCCATTCATGTATTTAACAAATACACATTGACGCTTACACTAGACATGGGAGATGTGGGAATGAGAACCTACTTGCTAGAGGGTCATGGCAAATGACAAGCACAAACTTATTTATACAGGAAATGCAGAAGTAAAGAAGTTTCACTGGGGTGGCCAAACAAGACCTCTCTGAATTGGTGATTATTGTTGCTCAGAAATCAAAAAGAGAGAGCCCTGCCACTATATGGGGGAAGGGAATTCAGGAAAACAGTCACTTTTGTTTGTAAGTCAACCGAAACTAACTCCAGTAAAGTGAAAAAACAAAAACAAAAACAAATAGACAAAAAAGCTCCAATTCTACTCAAACCTAGGGACTCCAAAGAGTAAGTGTGACACAGTGCAAGTCCGTGGATGTCATGAGCCGTCTTTGCCCCTCTTGTGAGCTTGTTCTTTTTCTTAGCTCTGTTCTCTCTGTGCTGTTTTCCTTCTGGGCAGGTCTTCATGTGTGGCGATAGGATAGTCACTGGCAGGTCAACGTGCTCAACGTCCTCACTAGGTGGAGTGACCGAGAGAAAAGAGCACAACCCTCGATGGACCAGAATCTATGTCAAACCCCCAAAAGGATCCTGGCTGGTTTGTTTAGGTCTGGTATCCATCCCAGAGCCTGTCATGTTCCTCACACAGTAATGTACTCAGATTTGCCAGCAGGCTGCTAGGTATTCCTGTAATGTAGAGAGTTGAAATTTATCCCATCAACAGCTAAAATCTTTTAGAGTTAGTGGAGCACCATTCTTAAAAGTTCCCAAGAGATGCAATGAAAGATTTAACAAAATCATACAGATAATCAGTTTAAGAATAGAAACTTTGGAAAGGAATTATTTGCAGGATCAACTTAAGTTTTTTTCTTATGCATTTTTTTTAAGTTGTCTGCTACCAGGATAATTAAATGAAGACTGAGTATATGAACTCCTAGGTAGTGACTTCAGTCCAAGAGGCAATGCTAGGAAAACATTACACTCTGAAAAATAATATAATGAAGGACTGCTAGGTCCCAGTCCTGGTCTTAATTTTAAGGGATATGAGAAAAGAGGTAATTACGAGGTGTTTTTTTTTTTTTTTTTTTTACCATGTGAAGCCTTACTACATTAAGATTTGTGGCAGAGCCCTAGGAAAGAGTTGAAAGTATAATTGACTGGATTGTCTCAAGCAGGATAGGCTAGATTGTGCTATGGCAAGAAATAGCCCAATTATGATTAGCTGAAACTAGGACAATTGCTTTCTTTCTTAAGCTACATGTTTTCATGGGTCAGCAGGTGAGCTCTGCTCATAGTGGTCACTCAGAGACGGAGGCAGACAGAGTAGCCATCATTTAGAATTTTTCCAGTCACCTTGGCAGAAATAAGTGAAACCGAATGTGTTAGTCATGTAGTCATGTCCGACTCCTTGCCACTCAATTGACTGTAGCCTGCCGGGCTCCTCTGTCCATGGAATTCTCCAGCAAGAATACTGGAGTGGGTAGCCATTCCCTTCTCCAGGGGATCTTCCCAACCCAAGGATTGAACCTGAGTCTCCTGCATTGCAGGCAGATTCTTTACCATCTGAGCTACCAGTGAAGCCCCAGCAGAAATAAAGATAGCTCTAACTGGTTTCACATACATAATTATATACTCTGATCTCAGAGGGACACATGTCACTTTTGCCTCCAGCTTGTCACATGACCTTATCCTTCTTCAGTGGGACCACAAAGTACAATTCTTCTATGTTCCTAGAAAAAGAAGACATGGAGGATTTGGGTAAACATCATGAACAACTGGTACAAGTATCTGCAGTTCTTATTCATTGGCAACCATGCCAAAGGAATATGGGATAGAAGGAATAGTTTCAGAAGAAAGAAGAAAAAAGTACTGACATCTAGTATATTCACTGGATAGAACAAAAATTTGTGGAAAACACTAAAGGTAACATATTAAGCAAGGTAAACATGAATGTCAGTGTTTGCACTTTAAAAATATTAAATTCTAAAATTTTTTAGAAATTATTCATTCTGATGCTAGAAATTATGTATGCTAGATAAATTTGTATGTGATATAATTTGGAGAAATTTTAACTATATAAACAATTTTCAGTAAATAACTTCTGAATTCTGGACTGAATACATTCTCTACATACCAAAAAATAAATATTATTCAGAATGAAATATCTTTAGAATATTCTTAAACTGAATAAATGTTAATAAATGATAATCAATGTTTAAAGTTTTATTTGCTTCTAAATTAAAATGGATGAATGGAAACAGTGTCGTTATGAGGCTTCTGCAGTTTTCTCTCTGCGGCATCTCCTGTTTTCTAAGTTTCCATTTTTATCACTCTAAACACTATTGCCATTGTCTTCAGCAGGGATTACCAACAAGTGAATGGCAGGCAATTTGCTCTAAGGTGTGCACTTTGTGCTAATGTGGGATAGAGCATAATTCTGTGAACACCTTACATTTGCTGAGCACCAGATCCAGGGCATTTCTTCAGCCTATTTCTGCAAAATTCAACCTGGGAACCCACTGCTGACATGGAATCAACAAAGAAGAGTGGATAGGGGTAGATTATCAGGAGATGCCTGCATTAGGTCTGGGTGGTTGAAGGGCTTACAATCCTGTTTCCATTCTCGGTATGGTCATTCAAAATAATTCTGTATAAACAATGTGTTGTAGATGTATATATGTTAACTAAAGTCTTTAGTGGAAAGCTGATTAACTAGTATTTGAAGAACACTAAACAAAAAAATCAATCTTTTGTTATACATGACTTGAGCTTCTAACACACAGTCTGGGCCTTCTCAGTATCCTTCAATGAAATTCCTCTTCCTGACCTCTAAACTGTTTAGAATGCTCCAGGGCTCTGTACTTGAATCTCCTATTTTCTCTGTCTGAGGTGATCTCATTCAAGCCTTGGCTTAAAGTAATATCTGTATTGCTGGCTTTTTGTCTCTCAAACTCAAGGTGTACACTCAAATGATCTAAATGTCTATGTGTTAGTTCCACCTGGCTATTGAATAAATATTTAAAACAACATATCTAAAATGGGCTTTGCTTTCTCCTCTCCTTGCAATGAAGAAGTCTTTCTCATTATTTAGCACCATCCCAGAATGTTGGGTCACCTTTCGTTCTCTACATCAAATGTGTCAGTAGGTCTGTTATCTTCTGGCTTTTCCATTGGCACTGAGGTTGAGACTTATCAGCTCTGTTGCTGCCAACCTTGTGAAGCCACCATTATCTCTTATCTAGCTCACTCCAGTGAGTCTCCTTCTCCAACAGGAGGTTCACTGATGCCACTGTTGGTGTTCTTGAGTCTATCAAGTCTCACGGCTTCCAGAGTGATACTGTCACTTCTCTGCTCAAAACCAACATGTTTGCAATATATCATAGGTCTTGATCAGTTCAGCTTAGTTCAGTCTCTCAGTCGTGTCTGACTCTTTGCAACCCCATAGACTGCAGCACGCCAGGCCTCCCTGTCCATCACCAACTCCCAGAGCTTGCTCAAATTCATGTCCATCGAGTTGGTGATGCCATCCGACCATCTTATCCTCTGTTGTCCCCTTCTCCTCCTGCCTTCACTCTTTCCCAGCATCAGGGTCTTTTCCAATGAGTCAGTTCTTCACATCAGGTGGCCAGAGTATTGGAGTTTCAGCTTCAGCATCAGTCCTTCCAATGAATATTCAGGACTGATTTCCTTTAGGATTGACTAGCATATATTTTATGTAAATGAAAAATCACAGCTACATGCAGAATAGGATGATATGCTTTACAAGGAGGGATCTATGCAACGCCTTATAATAGTGAGGAAGGTGATGTGAGTGAATGGTGGGAATGAAAGAGAAAGAAGAATGGAAGTGAGTGGGGTTTTATGTTCATGAACCCACCAGGAAACTGTTACATGACTTAAGATACATATCAACTCAACTTTTTGGAACATGAGATTCAAAAGAGAAAATCGTTCAATCAATAGGGCTTCCCTAGTAGCTCAATGGTAAAGAATCCACCTGCCAATGCAGGAGACACAGATTTGATCCCTGATCCAGGAAGATCCCCCATGCTGCAGAGCAACCAACTGCTGAGCCTGTGCTCTAGAGCCCACGTTTTGCAACAAGGGAAGCCGCCCCAATGAGAAGCCCATGCACCACCTCTAGAGAGTAGAGATACTGTCTATCACTGAGTGTCCCTGCTCACTGCAACTAGAGAAAAGCCCATGCAGCAACAAAGACCCAACATGGCCAAAAATAAATAAAATTACTTTAAAAAATCAGTAAAATATTGTATATACTTTTTAAGTGAATAGTCTGTCACATTTAATATTTTACTTGAAAACGTTACACCCATGTAGGTACATGTTAGCTTTGCTGTTTTATTTTTTACCTCCAAATCGACTTGTTCTTTTTCAAACCAGATGCACATTGGTGGAATAAGCCAGTGAAGAATATGTTTTTACAAATCTTTCTCACTATTAAAACTTCTGAATCTCAAGTTTTAGCTACATGCAAGATTTAGAAACTTACCCATTCCCCATTCTATTTTGCTTAAATACTAGCAATTTTAAAGTTCAGCGTGTAGTTTCAATAAATTAGAGTTTAATAGTAGAATATCACGTTGAAAAAAATTACACTTAAAAGCTTGCTGCTTACAGCATTTGAAGAAATTGTAGGCACAGAATAAAATACTGGGTGTTAACTCTGTATAAGTATTGTATCAGTGAATCCAAGTGAGAAAAAGATAAAGTGATATTAGAATACTATGCATGCAGCTAATATAATAGCTGAATTATTAAATTCTGCAATAAAAACATATAAACATTTTAGCTTATATATTTAGGGCAGGGAAAGGTGCATTTTAAAAATTGCCAAGTATCATCATCACAAAATGCTATTAAGAAATCGAATCCATTTTGTTTCAAAGTAAATGTGAGATGGAGTTATTGGCTTCAAGGAGAAATTAAATCCCCTTTTCTATCAGCAATTTGGTATCTATTAAAGAGATGTTTCTGCGTTTATAGGCACTCCTATGCCTATTACCTTACAAGTGGAACTTTAATAAATAAAAGTTCATGAGTTGAAGGAGATCTCACATGCTGTTAGGCTTTTAGAAGGGAAATTTGACTCACGTAGGTTAAGGCTCCTAGCTGGCTAGATGTTGCTTAGTTTAAGATGAACCTGATCTGTGACAATCTTGCGCTTCACTGTGGAATATAAAATGTAAGATAAAATCAATATGGAAAACACTAGCTGTCATTTACTAAGTACCTAGTATGTGATCGCTCTGATATTAGGCACTTAACACTATCATCATTTAATATTTATATTTATATCACTATTTTACAAAAGAACCTGCAGCTTGAAGAGTTTTAGGTGTTTCTCAATTTCAAACTGTTAGAAAAGTGAGGTGAAGGTTGAACTCAGGTCTTTTTGGTGCTCCAGTAAATCACTAAATCATACATGTGTACATCTATGGACGTTCTAATTTACCTTTGTTGGACATATAGGATTTTATTTTGCACAAAAATAGCCATAGAATGAAAGTGAAGGTCTGAGACAAAGTTCATATCAGAGATGCCAAACATTTAAATAAAAGTGAAAAATGTAGTCTATCATTTGAATATTTTATCAGTATCGTACATAAATATTGAGACATTTCCAAGTAACTTATATGGTAGCATATAGACAAAATAGTGGACTGAACTTAGTATTTTTTGTTCAGTTATATTTTATTGTGTTTTATAACCTAATATATATATTAATAAGTTTTGACTTGCATATTAATTAATCTTCCTGTAGTAATTATTTTTCAGAAAATACACATATCAAATCATTGTGCTGAACACTTTAAAGTTATGCAATGTTAGGTCAACTATATCTCAATAAAACTGGAAAAATAGTTTGACCAACAAAACAAATGAATATTAGTTTTACAATTTTATTTCCTTACTTAGCTATGAAAATATAAGAAAGCCTCTTGCTAGCTTTGCTTTTTCTGAGTAAATATAATGCCTAATTTCTACAGTTTATGCAATAATACAGTGTTAGATAAAATGCAATTATTGTGAGTCTTCAGAAGAACTGGAAATACATTGTATTCTTAAAAGTTCTCTTCCAATCACAATATAAAGGAAATCTCTATCACACTAGACACTGCTCTAAAGTTAGCCTAATGAGAAGCAACAGGGGGAAGGTGGTCAGCCACAAAGGTGCATATGGTGACAAGAAAGGAGTAAATGGCCCAGGGGAGGGTTAATCAGACAATTTGCCCAAGGAAAAGCAGGATGGGCTGAACTCACAATGACCCAGTTAGAAATGGGTTTGAGGGAAGGGAGAACAAGGGAGAAACCTAGAGTTTTGGGGAGCTTGTAAGGGATTAGGGTTGTAGGTGCATGGCTACATGTGACTATGTAAAGAAAGGGTTAGAGAATAGATGTGAGTTTATTACTCATTGTGAAATGCAAGTTGGAAGTGTGATAAGTTGAAAGCATGATGCTTCCTAGAATCTGGTTAAAAAAAAAAAAAATATATATATATAGTTGCTATGGCCTTTTAGAAGGTAGCTGTATGATTTATCGACATTCTGTTTGTACCATAGTAGCAGCAGCAGCAGCAGCAGCAGTAGCAGAATTGTATTATGACTGATAGAATTAGTAGGGGAGACATGTATAAACTGCTTTCAAGGCTTCCTTGTGTGTATTTTCTGTGTATGCTAATAGATTTAATTCTCATAATTCTTCAGAGATGGAAAAGAGCAGAATGAAGTGAAACGTATTTTAAAATATTTCTGATGATATCAAGAAGAAGAGATTCATCTGGTGAGGGAGCTGGGCTTTCAAGAGCTCCCCAGAGGGAGAAATCGTTTAGGAGCAAAACTATCTGGCTTTAAAAGCACCAGTATATCCTTTTTGGAGGGAACCACATGCAACTCAGTGGCTAAGAGTCAAGGGGGAAGGTAATTGCTTATAGAGTCTTGGACTCATACAGAATGAGACTTTCTTTTCAGGCCGCTCTCTGCAGCAAGGGGTTCCTGGGATACAGTTTTTAAACCAATCGTCTCATCTATTATGGTCCACAACAAAGACTTACATGCCTCCTTTTTCTGGATGTCAGTTGAGCAGCTAGTCACTCACATTAATCCATTTTCTGCTTTGAGCACATGGGACTGGAGGTGAAAGTCAAAGAATCCAATGCTTCAATTTTTTTTTTTTTTAAATCATGTTCTGAATGACAGAGGGAAGAGCCCTGGGAGGGACTTAGGTAGGGTTTAGATTTGTGGGTAATGCTCACATGGTAGGAGAAGGAAATGGCAACCCACTCCAGTATTCTTGCCTGGAGAATCCCCTGGACAGGGGAGCCTGGTGGGCTACAGTCCATGAGGTCGCAAAGAGTCGGACACGACTGAGCGACTAAACACGCAGCACAGGCTCACGTGGCGAGTGACAAAACAGTGTCCTGGCAGCAACATGAGGCTGGGCATTGGGAGATCTGGTGCTCCTGTCACTTGCTGTTCAGTCTTGGGTTAGAATGAACTGTATCTGGGGCTCTCCTTGCTTATTTGCACGATGACTGGGTTCATGCAGCACATGTGATTTTTCACATATCTCAAAACTTTAAATATATTACATTAAAGAAAAGATCCTTATAGCAATAACAGTAGATGATATGGATGTTTTGCTAGCATAGATAGTTAACTCTAGAAATTCTGATCAATATAAGGTAGTCTTTCTAAATGAAATACATATAATATTTAGCGATCTTTTAGGAATAAACCCCACAAAGATGACCTTCCTTCTTGTACTTATGATCAGGTAAAAATTCTGATAAGACCTACCAAGGAAAAAGAGATAAATAAGAAAAAGAATAAAAGAAAAAAATTACCTTGAGGATGGGATATGCAGTTCCAAGAAATCAAGCAAAAATTCAAAGAAATAATATACCATGGTATCGCCCATATTTTTTTGTGAACCCTGTGCATCAGAATCTCCTGAGGTTGTTGGAAGAATAAAGTGAGTCAAAATGTAGATTTCTAGGCCCTAGATCAGAATAATTGAGCCAAGACCTCTGAGTGGAACCCACGAATTTGTATTTTCACAAGCTTTTGAGATGTACCTTATGGTCTCTAATGTTTGACTGTCAATGCATTTGGCTTTGAGATTAATCCATCCAATTTTCACACTTTTCTTTCCAGTTTTATTGAGATATAGTTGACATATAGCACTGTATAAGTTTAAGGGGGTACAGCATAATGATTTGATTTACAAACATCATGAAATGCTTACCACGGTACATTTAATGAACACCATCATCTCATATAGACACAAAATTGAAATACAAAAAAAATTTTTCCTTATGATGAGAGCTCTTAGGATTTACCCTTAACTTTCATATACAATATTCAACAGTGTTAATTGTATTAATCATGTTGTATATTATTAATACCTCACTGCTGCTGCTAAGTCGCTTCAGTTGTGTCCGACTCTGTGTGACCCCATAGACGGCAGCCCACCAGGCTCCGCTGTCCCAGGGATTCTCCAGGCAAGAACACTGGAGTGGGTTGCCATTTCCTTCTCCAATGCAGGAAAGTGAAAAGTGAAAGTGAAGTCGCTCAGTCATGCCCGACTCCCAGCGACCCCATGGACTGCAGCCCACCAGGCTCCCTCATCCATGGGATTTTCCAGGCAAGAGTAGTGGAGTGGGTTGCCATTGCCTTCTCCGTAATACCTCACTAGCACTTATTTAATAATGAATTTGGCTTTGAGATTAATCCACCCCAGTTCCATACATTTCTATATATTAATTGCATACATTTAGAAAATATGGTGAGAGAAGGCTCTCATTCTTAAAAAAATACATAAAAGGAATGAGCATCTTTAGTTTACCACCTGTGAAGCATTTTAATTTGATCTTGAAGTAAGTGATGACTTTATTGTCAGGTAAACAGAAATCTTGGCTCTATAACACTGATGTATTATGCCTATGTGTATTTCTGATGTAGTTCACTAGATAAGGAGGAAAGAAAATGGCTTTGGGGGCAAATGAAGGATTCAGAATCCCTTTTAGAGTATTAGTTTTTTCCCCTGAAAGACAAAACAATTAATAACAGTTTGAGGGTTTTGCAAATGTTAACTGAAATGGTATATGTAAAACTCCTAGCCTGACGCCAGCACACAGCAGACATCTGATAATGCTAGCTGTCCTTATCTTACTATGTTTTGTATTCAGTGATAACGTCAATGGCACAGGTGGGTGTTTTTGGATTTATAGCTACAGTGACTACCTGCGGACCCTGCTGCTATTTGCAGCATTTAATTTTGTTTTCAACATCCCACAAATACTTAATCAAACCTCTGTATCCTATGTCAGGTTGATATCTTTCCATTACCTTGATTTTCTCATAATCATATCACATTTCCCATTGTCATATTGTCTGAAATTATGTGTCAGAGCTGTATAAACTTTAGACTCTTTTCTGCTAGAATCATCCATGCTATTAAAAATTGTTTGGGTTATCTGCTTATGTGTCTTATTATTTAATACTTTTAAAATGCTATATCTAGGATTTCAGCTTTATGAATCTTTCAGTTCAGTTCAGCTCAGTTCAGTCGCTCAGTCGTGTCCAGCTCTTTGCGACCCCATGAATTCCAGCACGCCAGGCCTCCCTGTCCATCACCAACTCCCGGAGTTCACCCAGACTCATGTCCATTGAGTCAGTGATGCCATCCAGCCATCTCATCCTCTGTCGTCCCCTTCTCCTCCTGCCCCCAATCCCTCCCAGCATCAGAGTCTTTTCCAATGAGTCAGCTCTTCGCATGAGGTGGCCAAAGTACTGGAGTTTCAGCTTTAGCATCATTCCCTCCAAAGAAATCCCAGGGCTGATTTCCTTCAGAATGGACTGGTTGGATCTGCTTGCAGTCCAAGGGACTCTCAAGAGTCTTCTCCAACACCACAGTTCAAACGCATCAATTCTTCGGCACTCAGCCTTCTTCACAGTCCAACTCTCACATCCATACATGACCACTGGAAAAACCATAGCCTTGACTAGACGGACCTTTGTTGGCAAAGTAATGTCTCTGCTTTTGAATACTTTGCTGTAATTGTTATTTGATTGACTTGTAGGTGAATGTAATAGCAAAGCTTATAAACAAGGATGTGATGTTTAGAGTGTGCTAATGTCTTATTTGAATGTGTATACAATCAAATCTCAGAAATCATCATATACCTTATATATGTTACCATAAGTCATAGATAAGGCTCAAGAAATTCTACATCCACCCTCTCTCACTGCCCTTTCTCTCACTGAGCAGAGGCTTAATCAGTAAGGGCTACAGCCATTCAATATTTTAAATTAAGTTTTTCAACAACAACAAAAAATAAAACAAAAGTGATTTTCAAATTTATCTTTGGTCAGTGAAAGAATATACAGAACTAAAGTGAACTCTCTTGAATCATCATTTACCCCCCTTCTTTGTAATTTCATTAACAATTTTAGGAAATGTTTCAATAAAATTTTAAATTATAGATTGAGACTCTAGTTACACATGGTATAAGTTGTTATTCATATAAAGTGTCAATCTTTGGTATTTATCTGTTATTATTATCAAACATTCAATATTCTGGAAGATTTCAGGATTAATTAATAATAAACCAATTCTCAGATGAGAGAAGGCAATTTAAGAATTCAACAAAAGCTGATGTGATTCTGACTCAGGACTTGTCCTAACAATCACAGCACTTCTGAAATGTTCTAATTGGATGTATGTCTGTATAAATCCCTTAAAGTAAGTACATACAATTGTTATTTTTATTCTCTTTGGGGATACAAAGGGTTTTAATTGGAGTGCCAATTTTCTACAGCTATAACTTCCTTAGAATTATAGCTTTGTTGTTAAAAATGTGTCTCGTTGATAAAAGACTCAAGTTCACAGGGAAAAAAAATAGCCTGTTCTATTCTGTTTGAAAACATTAACAGTTATTTTCCAATTTAAAGAAATTGACTTTTTGAGCCTAATTCAGTTGGGCAAAATATAAGAATTTAAAAGTGGAATCCAATTATCTTGAACTTGTACACTTTGTTGAAGAGCTATTAAATTGGAAAAATTTTGAGCTTTTTTCAGAAGGCACATTGAAGCTTTCTGTTGACACTAAATGCAAAATAAAAATAATTTTAAAAGGAAAACCTTGACAGATTAATCATATCACCTTCACAACTGAGGTTTTCTATACACACAAAACTATGCTCTGTTCCTGACCTAGACATTTATAATATCTTTCTGTCTGCAATTTTTTTTTCCTATGTGTTACAAATACAATTCCATTAACAGAGTTCTGTCACTAGGTGGCTCCATTTAGCTTTTTAAAAAGCAGTGTTCTATGAGCACCTCTCTGATTTGGGAGCAATTCTGTGTTCCTCATTTCATCTCGCTTTTTTTTTTTTTTTTGCTTTTGTATCACATACAGTCTGTGTAGCTTAGTTGCAAACCATTAGCTGTATGAAATTAGAGCTTATGTGCAGTGTGTTGCCAACTCCTCTGTCGAGTCAACGAATAATGAAAGGTGACAGATGACAATTCTCCAGGACTGTGGTTACTGGCGGGGTGCCATTGCTTGATGCCCGGATCCTTAGCAAAATTATTTCCAGTCTTATTCTCTCACTTCGGAGTGCCATTTGAGCATCAATTCATAGTCCCTGTAATGAGAGGAAGCCCCTGAAATATATGAAAGACAGATGGATTTCTTTTTAAATTCCTGAGAAATTCCTGATCTGAGAGGAATGGTGTGACCTAGTGGAAAATGACCCAGACTGGGAGTTGGAACCCATGAAGTCTAGTTTGGGTTTTGGAAAGTAGTTAATTCAACTATTCCCCACTGAATCTCAGTTTATTCATTAATATAGTGGAGGGGTTGGACTGGATGATTCTTGCAATCTCTTCTAGTTTTACTATTTTAAGATGGGTGATATCCCCAAAAGGATTCCTTAAATAGAAGTGGACTTGTGTAGATATTATTTACTTTCTTAGGTCATAAAAGCTCCTGAGGTTTTTATGGTATAATTTCTCTAGCTCCAGTGCCCCAATCAGTACCTGGCACATAGAAGAAGCTCAACATATACATTTAAATGAATAAATGAACTGCCCAGAAGTATGGAATGATGGAGATGACAGAGCAGTGTTGGCTTTCCAAAGTCCTACTCCATCTTCTCTCTCTGACTGGGCCTCCACTTTCTATCCTTTAAGTTACAGGTGCCTACTGATAAAGGCAAGTCACCTGAGAATGCATTTGCTCTTTCGAAAAAGAAAGTGAAAGTTTCTAGGCTTTCTCTGTTAACATCAGTGTGTTATTTAGATGGAAGGATTGCCATTGTAGATGCTTTAGAAGGCAGAGCCCATCTGTAGCAATAGATTTGAAGTCCTGAAGTCTGGAAATGAAAATCTATAGACAGAGTGCTATAGCAGAAACTAGTTGAGACACCCCCTTTATGTTAACCCTTATTCAATTCTTTCTTTCCACCCATTCAACTGGTCTCCTACAGATGCTTTTTGCCCTCTCTTTCTTGTTAATTGCACTCTGAAAATCATTGCCCTCTAGCTAAAGTTGTACTAAGCACCTGATGTTTATTTCTCCAAGACAACACTCCTGTCCTTTGTGAGCATTTTTCACTCCAGAAAGAAGGTCACAGGATGATACCCCTGAGGACCATCAGAACCTGTTTCAGAGCCACCTGACATCAGCCCTAATGATCTTAATGTCTCCAAGACGAAAGAAGAATGCAAGACTACGTCGGAGCTGTACCGTATCTACAGCCCTATTTTCCCGCCCTGAAACTCTGAGACTAATTTGGGCACATTCTTGAGAGTGTTATCCTGCTGTGGCCCCTTTTACCAGGCAAAGTAATCAAGCTACTCCTTTCTATTCCTCCAAAGCTCTGTCTCCATGTTTCTATTCAGAACTGGTGAATAGGGGCTGGATTTTTCAGAAAACAAGAGCACACTGCTTAAGTCTGTTAGCTCTGAAGCTGTATGGCCCAGCATGAAGGAATGGGCCTTGGAAGCATAACATTTATGTCCTACAAATGTATCAAACTCCGCAAGTCTAGCAATGAGCTCATCAAATGTCTAGTTTAGAACTCTGATGGTTTCCCTTCCCACAAATGGTATCACTATTTATCCATCCAATCATTTAACAAATGGCTGGGATCACGGGGAGGTCACCCTAAACTCTAGCCTATCCTATAATCATCACATTCAGTCACCATATCCCATATCCTATAGATATTACCACCTGAACATCTCTTTAATTAGTATTTTTTCTTTCCTCTACCATCATAATCTTGAATAAGCCCTCCTTCATTTCTTATTGAATTACTGTAATAATCTCTTGACAAGGTTTCTGTCTCTATCAATAGTCTTTTAAAGTGAATTCTCTAAAATGCAGCTAAAGTGATGTCTCAGTTTCTTTCCTGATTAAAATGTATCCCTATAGACTTCAAGATAAAATTAAAAGTCTTTGAATATCAGGCCTTCATGCTCTGGGCCATATCAAACCCAACACACCTTCATCTCTCACCACAGCTCAAAATAAAGAACTAGAATTTCAATGACTTGCTCTCAGACAATTGATTCCACATTTCATCTCTAGGTAACATCAAAGAATACTCAAGTTGAAAGGACCTTTAGAGTTAAAGTAACCATATACTTTATCATTCAAACCAGGACACTTTTGAAAGTGAAAAGTGTGCTATTAATAATTACATTGGGATAACAGGTATAAACCAAGACTCTCTCAGACAAAAGAGCCTGTGTGTTCACTCTATCTAGAGATCAACTAGACCATGAGAAAACTTGAGTCATTCAAATGAAAGTCCATCATAAGGATTATTGGACTAGAATCTGCCTTTCCTATCTCTGCCTTTTCTTTCATGTTATGCTATCTTTCTAATAACCCTTTTTAGATAAAAAAAGTTAAGTAGCCTGTTTTTATAGTAAGATGTTTGCCACTTTTCATAGAATTATAGTAAATCTTTTTCATGTATAGATTAATAGAAGGCAGCTGAATTCTCATATCTGCTTTTTTCATTTATTCTGTTGCAATATGTTGTTTGAGCTCAGGTATAGAAAGAATAGAATTGATGCATTCAAACTGTGGTCCTGGCAAAGACTCTTGAGAGTCCTTTGGAGAGCAAGGAGATCAAACCAGTCAATCCTAAAGAAAATCAACCCTGAGTATTCATTGGCAGCATTGTTGCTGAATCTTGAAGCGCCAGTACTTTGGCCACCTGATGCTAAAAGCCAGCGCATTGGAAAAGACCCTGATGCTGGGAAAGACTGAAGGAAAAAGGAAAAGGGGGAAGCAGAGGTTAAGATGGTTAGATAACATCACTGACTCGATGGACATGAATTTGAGCAAACTCTGGGACACAGTGAAGGACAGAAGAGCCTGCCATTCTACAGTCCACGGGGTCACAAAGAATCCGACAGGACTTAGCAACGGAACAACCACAAATATTAAGAAAACCTAACCACACCTAGATATTCAGTTGGAGAAGACTGGAGTATTTTCATAGCTTTTTATGATAATTGTAAATATTCTTTTTTTGATATTACAAACTGACTAGTGATTTCTTAAAGGTTAATTACAATATGGCATCTAAAACCACATCAGTGAATTTTTGTATTGTGTTACATTAAAATTCCTTGGTCCACCTTGAACTTTAAATGAGTCTTTGACTTTGCATGATTTTGTGTCATCTCTTATTGGTCATTTGGAAAATACTAGCTCACTAGTCATGTAGATCTATCAAATGTTGACATTTTTTGATATATAATATTCAAAAGTTATGTTTACCAATAGCAGGGCTGTTCTCATCAAAAAGTATTGGGAAGCTGTCGAGTGTATGGTGGCAGATACATGTTTTCCAATAATCTAATTTTCTCTAGAAAGCTCAAATTTTATCATTGGCAAGCATGCTGTCAGTTATTCTCATTGCAGAAACAGGTTCATTACATTTGTTTTCAACAAAATGTCTGACAGATACTCAGATCTGACTCACCACGGTCTACCTGTTAATTGTTTTTTCAAGCAAGAGTTGTGGTCCGTGAATAAGGCAGCTACTTCAGAAGCTTCCAATTCAATTGCACAAGAGCTTTCCTTTGGTATCCAGCTGAACTGCTTAATATGCACTTTCTATTTTGTCACGCATAATATTAAAATCACATGTATTCAAGGATCGGGATTTAATAAAATTAATATTTGTTACCATTTCATGAAGGCTGTTACTTAGTGAAATAACTTTATTTTGTATTAACTGTGAATATGTTGTTCTGAAGAATTGTGGTACACTTTGGAGCCTCTGCCTTGGTTGGTGATAAGGTGCCAGTGGTTTTATCAACATTGATTTTACACAATCAGTGCAAATGTGAACACAGTGAAAAGCACCAAAAATGTCTTTGTGCTATTATGAAAATAGTTTTGATTTTGTAAATGTCCAGAGTCGGGCTGGGGAACACAGGGATGCTCAAACTGCAAACTGAGCACCATTGCCGTTAACTAAACTTTGAGACAGCTACATCATCAGATGCTGCAGAAAAGGTGAACAAAACCAAACTAAAACACTGCCTAAAAATGACTAAAAGGTCCCGCTGGATTTCGCAACAAGGGCTTCAGGGGCAATCTTGTCAAGAAAGTTCTAGGGTTGGTTTTTCCTAGGTTAACCTATCTTTATGAAGTGATGTAAAGGGAAAATATACCCTCTCCCATTCCAGTTGAATGTATTTTGTCCATTTTAAATAGAAATGCTTAAATGTATGAATGCATTAATTATGGTTGTCATCAAACCTGAAAGAGCATATCAAATTTCTCTGACTAGGAACTAAATGTCTTTTCCTTCTGTGAATTATGGATCTAGCATGTAAAACAATTTGGCATGCCGTTTATAATAACCTAGGGTAAGAAGCAAATCCCCAAGAAAGGGATAGTCAGAAACCCCACACCCACTGGCTACAATGTACAGAAGTCAAATGCAATGGTTCAATATATTAAGAACTTACTTTGAAATGATTTGAATAAAAGGATATAAGGTTATTTTGCAGATTGTAGGCCATATGGGCCTTTTTACACATATGAAGGGCAGGCAATGTGTTAGGAAAGTGACATTTCCTTCTCTGGGCCTTTCTTTGAGTCAGAAATATTATTCATCTCATCTTATATAAAAAATGAGCCCTTTCAAAGCCCTTAAAGCCAGGGGCTATTAACCCTTACATAAAGATGATTAACCCTATCTAACCCTAATAACTTTATCTTAAACTCTATCTAGAAGTGAATTTCATGTATGTTAAACAACTTGCAAAGTTAATAAGATTTTCAGTTTCTTAATGTTATCTGGGTGAAATCAACTTCTTTATGAAGTATGATTTCTTCTACACTCAAAATAGTTAAGCTTTGGATTCTATATATAGCATACTGTTCTACAATGTTGGATTGCATTGTTGCCATTATAGAATAATTTGGAAAATATAATTGTAAAGAAACAGAAGCTAAGGGATCTTCAATATCATGAGATGCTTCAGTTCAGTGCAGTTCAGTCTCTCAGTTGTGTCTGACTCTGCGACCCTATGAACCACAGCATGCCGGGCCTCTGTGTCCATCACCAACTCCCGGAGTTTACCCAAACTCATGTCCATTGAGTCGGTGATGCCATCCAACCATCTCATCCTCTGTCATCCCCTTCTCCTCCTGCCCTCAATCTTTCCCAACATCAGGGTCTTTTCAAATGAGTCAGCTCTTGGCATCAGGTGGCCAAAGTATTGGAGTTTCAGCTTCAACATCAGTCCTTCCAATGAACACCCAGGACTAGCCTCCTTTAGGATGGACTGGTTGGATCTCCTTGCAGTCCAAGGGACTCTCAAGAGTCTTCTCCAACACCACAGTTCAAAAGCATCAATTCTTCGGTGCTCAGCTCTCTTTATAGTCCAACTCTCACATCCATACATGACTACTGGAAAAACCATAACCTTGACTAGATGGACCTTTGTTGACAAAGTAATATCTGTGCTTTTGAATATGCTGTCTAGGTTGGTCATAACTTTCCTTCCAAGGAGTAAGCGTCTTTTAATTTCATGGCTGCAATCACCATCTGCAGTGATTTTGGAGCCCCCCAAAATAAAAAATAAAGTCAGCCACTGTTTCCACTGCTTTCCCATCTATTTGCCACGAAGTGATGGGACTGGAGGTCATGATCTTCGTTTTCTGAATGTTGAGCTTTAAGCCAACTTTTTTCACTCTCTTCTTTCACTTTATTATTATTTTTTTCTTCTTTCACTTTCATCAAGAGGCTCTTTAGTTCTTCTTCACTTTCTGCCATAAGAATGGTGTCATCTGCATATCTGAGGTTATTGATATTTCTCCCAGCAATCTTGATTCCAGCTTGTGCTGCATATAGCCCAGATGCTTACTAAGTTACT
Organism: Bos taurus; assembly: GCF_002263795.3. Classification (NCBI taxonomy): domain Eukaryota; kingdom Metazoa; phylum Chordata; class Mammalia; order Artiodactyla; family Bovidae; genus Bos; species Bos taurus. The sequence goes on along the minus strand of NC_037341.1, from coordinate 54,430,668 downwards.
AAAGACTTTGTTGTCCTCAGGTAACATTTCTAGTATCCACTCATAAGGTAATAGTGATTCCTATTTTATTACATCCTATCAGTACTGAATAGATTTGTATATATGCATCAGCATTTATCTTACAGTCTGGTATCTGTCTGATTTACTTCTAATTCTTGCTTGGCTTTAGACTGGATACTATGTTTCATTTCATTATGGAACATTTCCCATCAATGTTAAATAAATGCTCTTAGGGTTATATAACATCAAAATTCAAAGGTGCTTGGGCTTCCCCCATAGCTCAGCTGGTAAAGAATCCTCCTGCAATGTGGGAGACCTGGGTTTGATCCCTGAGTTGGGAAGATCCCCGGAGATGGGAACGGCTACCCACTCCAGTATTCTGGCATGGAGAATTCCATGGACTGTATAGTCCATGGAGTCTGCAGAGTCAGACATAACTGAGTGACTTTCACTTCACTGGCAGCATTAACCCTCTGTTGTTGTTGTTACTGCTGTTTAGTTGCTAAGATGTGTCCAATTCCTTGTTACCCTGTGGACTGCAACATGCCAGGCTTCTCTGTCCTTTGCTATCTCCTGAGTTTGCTCAAACTTACACTCATCAAGTCAGTGATGCTATCCAAATATTTTATCCTCTGTTTTCCCCTTCTCCTCTTTCCCTCAATCTTTCCCAGCATCAGGGTCTTTTCCAGTGAGTTGGGTCTTTGCATCAGAGGGTCAAAGTAATGGAGCTTCAGCTTCAGCATCAGTCTGTCCAATGAATATTCAGGACTGATTTCCCTTAAGATTGACTGGTTTGATCTCTTTGCAGTCCAAGGGACTCTCAAGAGTCTTTTCCAACACCATAGTTCAAAAGCATCAGTCCTTTGGTGTTCACCCTTCTTTACAGTCCAACTCTCACATCTGTACATGACTGCTGGAAAAACCACAGCTTTGACTCTATGAATCTTTTTTTCATGTCTAAAAATAAAAATAATTCTGCTTACCTTCATCATTGCCACAGGGAGAGGTTCAAACTGCAATAGTCTTGGTTTGGGGCTTCCCTGTTGTCTAGTAAAGACCCTGCCTGCTATGCAGGAGACCTGGGTTTGATCCTTGGGTCAGGACGATCCCTGGAGAAAGGAATGGCCACCCACTCCACTATTCTTGCCTGGAGAATTCCATGGACAAAGGTGCTATAGTCCATGAGGTCTCAAGAGTCAGACACAACTGAGCAACTAACACACTGTTGCCAACTGTTTTGTCATCTAGGTGTTTACATTAAAACTTTTCTTTCAGATTAACCCCCAATCCTTTTTTTATTTTCCTCCCCTGCATTATCCAGGGCTTCCTTTAAATTTAGGCTTCATGTCCAATTCCTACATGAACTTTAAGGCATTAATTCATTTTTTTTGAACCTCGTTTCCAGTTTTTCCAATCAGTCCAACGTGATTTTGAAACATGCCTACATTTGCCTTGTACTCCTTCCATTCACTGATCTTGTAGCCATGCCTCCTTTCATGTTTATATTTCAATGAGTCTGTGATCATCTTACCCTTCTGTAGCTAATGTCCATGGCTAAACTCATATCTTCAAGCTGAAACTGCAGTATGTGACCATAGATACATAGCAGAATTGAGTATAAAGAGAAAGTGACTGGGATTTAAGTCAGCTGGGCAGAAGTGACCGAAATTATAGATAGGAAAGTTTGGGACAGGTACAGAGACTGGGAACTCATTTAATTTGATGAAGTATATGTAACTGAAAGTATATTCTGAAACAGAATCTTTAACCTTAGTTTTTCTGTATTTTCACCTTTGCTTAAGAAACATTTACAGGTAATCAGTTATAGGGCATTTGGGGCTTCAAGAAAGCAGAACACATGAATTTAAATTGCTTGTTTTGATTATTCATTCTCATACTGACAAATGAACACCCACATACACATGCACCAGATAATTTCTTCCCAAAATATTTAGCTGCCTTTCCTGGAGTATAAGGAACTAAAAAATGGAATGCCCTGAATATAAGAGGAGAAGGAAATGGCAACCCACTCCAGTATTCTTGCCTGGAGAATCCCATGGACAGAGGAGCCTGGCGGGCTACAGTCAATGGGGTTGCACAGAGTCAGACACAACTGAAATGACTAAGCAGCAGAATATAAGATAGATGGAAAAACATTGCCCATATAAAAGTACAGGGGAAAATATCTACAAAATCAATGCAGTTTATAAACTGTATATGTTCTTGGTATGAATTTTCTCCATTAAGAGTGGAAGAAAAAAATAAATACATTCAGCATTGTTCAGACACTAATGAAAACCCCTTTGGGAATTTAAATGTGGGTTCCACAATATTCAGCTATTGTACAGTGTGGGACCTTAGAAATAGTAGAAGTAAATGTAAGAAATGCTTTTCAGAATAAATATTGCTTGATGCTGAAATAATTTCTGCCAAAGGCAAGGATTAAGATAGCTAGGTTTCTGTTTTGAACCTCTGCTGAACAGTGGTAGGCAGAAATAAGAATTTAAAATAGAGTATCAGTAGTTTCTTTAATTTTTACATTTATGGCTACAACAAAAATTACATGACAGTGAAACTATGATCCCATGCGGTAGCCATTTATTACAAAAGATAATGGGACAAAAATTACTTTGGGTCAGGTTGTTCTTGAAAATTCCTGTTATTTATAAACTGTCACTTTAAATAAGGGACTGATTCCATAAAGTGGGGAGACTTTTGTAAAACATTAAGACACACACAACTACATGTCAATTGGTCCCCACAGATTTTCAACTTTATCTAGAGTTTGCCATGTTGACAATTTCTTTTATTGTAATTCAATTCACGAGTCAAGATACTGACCAGAAATTGTTTTAGGTGAATAATGCTGAATATTTTATTATAAAAGGAAAATGTTTCCTACAACAATCCAAGATAAGGAAAGGAATGACCCAATGACCTTGCTGCTGCTGCTGCAAAGTCGCTTCAGTCGTGTCTGACTATGTGCGACCCCATAGATGGCAGCCCACCAGGCTCCCCCGTCCCTGAGATTCTCCAGGCAAGAACACTGGAGTGGGTTGCCATTTCCTTCTCCAATGCATGAAAGTGAAAAGTGAAAGTGAAGTCGCTCAGCCGTGTCTGACTCTTAGTGACCCCATGGACTGCAGCCTACCAGGCTCCTCAGTCCAAGGGATTTTCCAGGCAAGAGTACTGGAGTGGGTTGGCATTGCCTTCTCCTAATGACCTTACTAATGTGAAAATTTTCATGAGTGATTATGGACTTTGGACTAATAGCACCAGCTAGGAATCATCAAAATTGGATTTAGCACTGTTTCATGTCCAATATACCTATGAAATTTTAAATCAAATGTATAAAAGTTCTGTAATTATTGTTCAATTGACTTAGTATGGGAGAGACTTTTATCTATATAACAAACATCATTTGCTGAATACATATTATGTGCTATTATGTGTATAATGGGATGTTGATGGTCTTCAAACAATCCTGCAAGGTGGGTATTATTATTTAAATTTTACATACAAGAAGATCAAGACCTAGAGAGTTTAACTGACTTCTCCAAGTTAACACTAGTAGGACAAAGCTAAGATTCACATCAAGTCTGGTATGAAGTTTGCAGGCACGGTATTTTTTTCTCCAAACTCTATACTGCCTTTCAAAATTGGCTCTATAATCTAAAACCACTTATATTTACAATTAAATCTTTTAAACTCCATCAAGTATATTCACAATTGGTTATTATGTGTTTGCCTTCAAATTCAATGAATCACAAAAGGTATTTTTTATATTGAGTGAGAAAGTAAACAAGATTATTACTTAATTAAGCCATTATTGAGGAGGGCCTGGCAACAAACTCCAGCATTCTTGCCTGGAGAATCCCATGGAGAGAGGAGCCTGGTGGGCTACAGTCTGTGGGTTGCAAAGAGTTGGACACTTGTGTAGTGATTTAGCATGCATGTATGCAAGCCATTATTACCCAGAAGCAACAAAGAGCAGCTGGATTGTAAACTTCTTAAGTGTTAACATTATCCTGCCTATTGTACATTAAATAACTATTTGAAGTTTGTGTACGTATGTTTGTATAAGTGAAATTTTGAAGACCTTGTTCGATTACTTTCACTGGAAAGAAGATAAGCTTAGGTACAGGTCAAAATTGCATCATGACTCCTAAGTAGGAAAAAATAATACAGAATACACTTGGAATTATTGAGTAGCTGTATCCTTGAAGAACTGCATGTGGTAGGAAGTTCCATGGGACAGCCAGGTTGTGGGAAGGAATTATACATCCTAGAGGGAGCACAAACACTGAAGTATGTATAGGTTCCTACTTTCCAGTTTATCTGGATTTTTTTTCCCCCCTCAATCATTGTATAACTTGCATTGGTAATAAAGTAAAGGACTATTGATTGAGGCAGTTTGCTACACCAAGTTAAAGATATTTATAAAAATCACTTATTTTGGACAATGTGCTGCTGCTGCTAAGTCGCTTCAGTTGTGTCTGACCCTGTGTGACCCCATAGACGGCAGCCCACCAGGCTCCTCTGTCACCGGGATTCTCCAGGCAAGAACACTGGAGTGGGTTGCCATTTCCTTCTTCATTGTGCTAGTCTAGTTTTTAGCATTGATTTTCACATATAGATTTGTTTAATGGCTTTATTACTGTCTTTGTTTTCGACTCCTGTTTTTATCTTTTTCTTTTCATATCTTTTTTCTTGCTCTTTTCTTAATATAAGTGTGTGAGTTTCTTTGGGTGTTCTTGGCTGTGATTTAACCATTAGTCTTGGGGTTTTGTGTTCTGTGCTGTGTGGCCTGTGAAGTCCTGGAGCTACAGTAAGGGGTTGGGCCTTAACCCCTGAGATGGGAGACTCGAGTACAGGACTTAGGACCAAGAGCCCTCCCAACCATGGAACATTTGGACAATGTAGGCAGGATGATTCCTGAAATGGAGAAACCTGCTCCTCATAAGGCTGATTAGAATATGTACTAGAGAACTGTGGGTCAGAGGTAGAGACATTCTTTCTGTCATTTCTAAAGCTTTGTTCATCTGTGATGAAAGGCATACTGCATTTGGGAAGTGAATGAAAATTCTAATTTTTCTTCCCTTCAAGTTTTATTTTATTTGGTTTTGTCTTTTAGAGTTAGAGGGCAATGTGCCTGTTGTTATGAGCCTCATTTTCTACAGAGAAGTGAATCCTTACATCACAATAAAAAGAACTGCAGGTTCAGTGATGTTTTATAAAGATGAAATATTAGCATAAGCATGATAACACCAAAATTAATCAAGGCAGTTCTAACTGACACAAAATAGAAAGCAATATTTCAGTATGCAATGAGAATGGTGAAGGGCTTTTTCAAATAAAATATTTTAATTAACAAATGTCTGTGAGAGGAGGCATGACTCTCCCACTCTGGCCTGAAATGATGGTAACATTATCAACGTCTTCATTTGTTTCCAGACTCAATATTAAGTTGTACTGATTATTTATAATATTTTCTTCCTTTCAATTCCTGCTGTATATTAAGGTTTTAAACAACACAAATTTATTATCTTACAGTTGTGGGCATCAGAAGTCTGCCTGAGTCTTCTTGGGCTGAAAAGAGGTGTCATGAGAGCTACATTCCTTCTGGAGGTTCCAGGTAAGAGTCAGTTTTCTTTAATCTTCCCTCTTCTAGAGACTGTTTGGGCTTCCCTGGTGGTTTAGTGATAAAGAACCCATCTGCCAATGTGGGAGAGTCAGGTTCGATCCCTGGGTGAGGAAGATTCCCTGGAGAAGGAAGTGGCAACACACTCCAGTATTCTTGCCTGGAGAATTCCAAGGACAGAGGAGCCTGGTGGGCTACAGTCCATAGGGTCACAAAAGAGTCAGACACAACTTAACGACTAAACAACAAAGAGGCTGTTCAGATTTTTTGGCCCATGGCTTATTCTTCTCTCTTAAAGCCAGCAAATAGGATATTTAAATCTCTCTCCTGATCTTGACACTCCTGCCTCCTTTTACTCTTTCATAAGGAACTCTGTGCATGTGTGCTAAGTTGCTTCTGTCATATCCAACTCTTTGTGACCACATGGACTGTAGCCTGCCAGGCTACTCTGTCCGTGGCATTTACCAGGCAAGAATACTAGAGTGGGTTGCCATGCCCTCCTCCAGGGCGTCTTCCAACCCAGGGATCAAACCTGCAATTCTTATGTCTCTTGCATTGGCAGGCTGGTTCTTTATCACTAGTGCCACCTGTGAAGCCCTAAGGAACCCTGTTCAGTGCAGTTCAGTTCAGTCACTCAGTCGTGTCCAACTCTGCGACCCCATGGACTGCAGCATGCAAGTCTTGACCCCATGGACTGCAGCATGCAAGTCTTCTCTGTCCATCACCAACTTCTGGAGCTTACTCAAACTCAAGTCCATTGAGTTGGTGATGCCATCCAACCATCTCATCATCTGTCATCCCCTTTTCCTCCCTCTTTCAATCTTTCCCAGCATTGGGTCTTTTCCAATGAGTCAGCTCTTTGCATCAAGTGGCCAACATATTGGAGTTTCAGCTTCAGCATCAGTCCTTCCAATGAATATTCAGGAGTGACTTCCTTTAGGATGGTCAATCTTTCCCAGCATTGGGTCTTTTCCAATGAATCAGTTCTTTGCATCAGGTGGCCAACGTATTGGAGTTTCAGCTTCAGCATCAGTTCTTCCAATGAATATTCAGGATTGATTTCCTTTAGGATGGACTGGTTGGATCTCCTTGCAATCCAAGGGACTCTCAAGAGTCTTCTCCAACACCACAATTCAAAAGCATCAGTTCTTCAGTGCTCAACCTTCTCTACAGTCCAACTCCCACATCCATACATGACTACTGGAAAAACTACAGCTTTGACCAAACGGACCCCTGTTGGCAAAGCAATGTCTCTGCTTTTCAATATGCTGTCCAGGTTGGTCATAGCCCCTCCTCCAAGGAGCAAGTGTCTTCCAATTCCATGGCTGCAGCCACCATCCGCAGTGATTTTGGAGCCCCAAAAAATAAAGTTTCACTGTTTCCATTGTTTCTCCATCTATTTGCCATGAAGTGATGGGACCAGATGCAATGATCTTCGTTTTCTGAATGTTGAGCTTTAAGCCAAATTTTTCACTCTCCTCTTTCACTTTCATCAAGAGGCTTTTTAGTTCCTCTTCACTTTCTGCCATAAGGGTGGTGTCATCTGCATATCTGAGGTTATTGGTATTTCTCCCAGCAATCTTGATTCCAGCTTGTGCTTCATCCAGTCTAGCATTTTGCATGTTGTACTCTGCATACAAGTTAAATAAGCAGGGTGACAATATACAGCCTTGATGTACTCCTTTCCCAATTTGGAAGGAGTCTGTTGTTCCATGTCCACTTCTAACTGTTTTTTCTTGACCTGCACAAAGATTTCCCAGGAGGCAGGTCAGGTGGTCTGGTATTCCCATATCTTTAAGAATTTTCCACAGTTTGTGGTGATCCACACAGTCAAAGACCTGGCATAATCAATAAAGCAGAAGTAAGTGTTTTTCTGGAATTCTCTTGCTTTTTCCATCATCCAGTGTATGCTGGCAATTTGATCTCTGGTTCCTCTGCTATTTCCAAATCCAGCTTGAACATCTGGAACCCTGTAAGGCCACCCAAGTTATCCAGAATGAGATCAGATCAGTCGCTCAGTCATGTCCGACTCTTTGCGACCCCATGAATCGCAGCACACCAGGCCTCCCTGTCCATCACCAACTCCTGGAGTTCACTCAGACTCATGTCCATCGAGTCAGTGATGCCATCCAGCCATCTCATCCTCTGTCGTCCCCTTCTCCTCTTGCTCCCAATCCCTCCCAGCAGCAGAGCCTTTTCCAATGAGTCAACTCTTCGCATGAGGTGGCCAAAGTACTGGAGTTTCAGCTTTAGCATCATTCCTTCCAAAGAAATCCCAGGGCTGATCTCCTTCAGAATGGACTGGTTGGATCTCCTTTCAGTCCAAGGGACTCTCAAGTCTTCTCCAACACCACAGTTCAAAAGCATCAACTCTTCAGTGCTCAGCCTTCTTCACAGTCCAACTCTCACATCCATACATGACCACAGGAAAAACCATAGCCTTGACTAGACGGACCTTTGTTAGCAAAGTAATGTCTCTGCTTTTGAATATGCTATCTACGTTGGTCATAACTTTCCTTCCAAGGAGTAAGCGTCTTTTAATTTCATGGCTGCAGTCACCATCTGCAGTGATTTTGGAGCCCCCCAAAATAAAGTCTGACACTGTTTCCACTGTTTCTCCATCTATTTCCCATGGAGTGATGGGACCGGATGCCATAATCTTCATTTTCTGAATGTTGAGCTTTAAGCCAACTTTTTCACTCTCCACTTTCACCTTCATCAAGAGGTTTTTAGTTCCTCTTCACTTTCTGCCATAAGGGTGGTGTCATCTGCATATCTGAGGTTATTGATATTTCTCCCAGCAATCTTGATTCCAGCTTGTGCTTCTTCCAGTCCAGCGTTTCTCATGATGTACTCTGCATATAAGTTCAATAAACAGGGTGACAATATACAGCCTTGACGTACTCCTTTTCCTATTTGGAACCAGTCTGTTGTTCCATGTCCAATTCTAACTGTTGCTTCCTGACCTGTATACAAATTTCTCAAGAGGCAGATCAGGTGGTCTGGTATTCCTATCTCTTTCAGAATTTTCCAGTTTATTGTGATCCACACAGTCAAAGGCCTCCCCTGACGTCGGACATGGGGTAGCTCCTCTCAGCCGCGCCCGTCGCAGCCGCCTGCGCTTTAGCGTGCCCGTCGCAGCCGCCTCAATTTATCCAGAATAATCTCCCTATTTCAGGACGCATGATTTAATCACACCTGCCAAGTTTTTTTTGGCATGTAAGGTAACTCACCCATTATACATGGACATCACTTGGGAGTTTTTATTCTGCCTATCAGAGCCCACCATCTAACCCCAAAGGTTTACATCTTTACCACATGCAAAATGCATTCACTCTATTGCAACATCCCCACTCATTAGAGCATCAACTCAAAGTTCAACATCTTATCTAATTATAAGATGAAAAGTTCCAAATCTCATCACCTAAAGCACCTGAATCAGATATGGGTCTGCTGCTGATGATTTAAGTATTCTCTAACAAAACATACTCTCTTCCTCATTGCCCTCATCAGCAGTTGTTTACTTTCATATTTCTACTGACAGTCTGTTCAAGGCAATCTAGACTTTTAAAATCGTGCTCCTCAGAATTCTTTCAGGTTTTTCCCATTGCTTGATTGTAAAGGCTCTTCTCATTTGTAGGTACTTTTTACAGAAGCATTCCATTTCTGGGTACCAACATCTATGTTATTTTCCTATTGTTGTCATAGTAAATTATCACTAATTTAGTGGATTAAAACAAAATAGCTTTATTATCTTACAGTCATTACTATTACTTTACATCATAATCTACTGCTTCATTCTTAGATTAAATATTCTCCTAATTACTCTTTTTGCCTCTGCATTAAAAAAAAAGAAAACTTCACTGCTACCACCAACAAAAGCAATAGCAGTTATAATAAAAAGTGTTCAAACTATTGAGAGACAGCAGTTATAATAAAAAATGTTTGAACAATTGAGAGCTCATATCTGTTCCATATAATGGCCTTATATAGTAAGTAATATTCATGTGGGCATCCCAGATGGGGTGAATGCATAGAGGTTTCTCAAGAGGCAGGTCAGGTGGTCTGGTATTCCCATCTCTTGAAGAATTTTCCACAGTTTATTGTGATCCACACAGTCAAAGGCTTTGGCATAGTCAATAAAGCAGAAATAGATGTTTTTCTGGAACTCTCTTGCTTTTTCCATGAACCAGCAGATGTTGGCAATTTGATCTCTGGTTCTTCTGCCTTTTCTAAAACCAGCTTGAACATTAGGAAGTTCATGGTTCATGTATTGTTGAAGCCTGGCTTGGAGAATTTTGAGGATTACTTTACTAGCATGTGAGATGAGTGCAATTGTGCGGTAGTTTGAGCATTCTTTGGCATTGCCTTTCTTTGGGATTGGAATGAAAACTGACCTTTTCCAGTCCTGGGGCCACTGCTGAGTTTTCCAAATTTGCTGGCATATTGAGTGCAGCACTTTCACAGCATCATCTTTCAGGATTTGAAAGAGCTCAACTGGAATTCCATCACCTCCACTAGCTTTGTTTGTAGTGATGCTTTCTAAGGCCCACTTGACTTCATATTCCAGGATGTCTGGCTCTAGGTCAGGGATCACATCATCGTGATTATCTGGGTCATGAAGATCTCTTTTGTATAGTTCTTCTGTGTATTCTTGCCACCTCTTCTTAATATCTTCTGCTTCTGTTAGATCCATACCATTTCTGTCCTTTATCAAGCCCATCTTTGCATGAAATGTTCCTTTGGTATCTCTGATTTTCTTGAAGAGATCTCTAGTCTTTCCCATTCTGTTGTTTTCCTCTGTTTCTTTGCACTGATCACTGAGGAAGGCTTTCTTATCTCTTCTTGCTATTCTTTGGAACTCTGCATTCAGATGCTTATATCTTTCCTTTTCGCCTTTGCTTTTTGCTTCTGTTCTTTTCACAGCTATTTGTAAGGCCTCCCCAGACAGCCATTTTGCTTTTTTGCATTTCTTTTCCATGGGGATGGTCTTGATTCCTGTCTCCTGTACAGTGTCATGAAACTCATTCCATAGTTCATCAGGCACTCTATCTATCAGATCTAGGCCCTTATATCTATTTCTCACTTCCACTGTATAATCATAAGGGATTTGATTTAGGTCATACCTTGAATGGTCTAGTGGTTTTCCCTACTTTCTTCAATTTCAGTCTGAATTTGGTAACAAGGAGTTCATGATCTGAGCCACAGTCAGCTCCTAGTCTTGTTTTAGTTGACTGTATAGAGCTTCTCCATCTTTGGCTGCAAAGAATGTAATCAATCTGATTTCGGTGTTGACCATCTGGTGATGTCCATGTATAGAGTCTTCTCTTGTGTTGTTGGAAAAGGTTGTTTGCTATGACCAGTGCATTTTCTTGGCAAAACTCTATTAGTCTTTTCCCTGCTTCATTCCATATTCCAAGGCCAAATTTGCCTGTTACTCTAGGTGTTTCTTGACTTCCTACTTTTGCATTCCAGTCCTCTATAATGAAAAGGACATCTTTTTTGGGTGTTAGTTCTAAAAGGTCTTGTAGGTCTTCACAGAACCATTCAACTTCAGCTTCTTCAGCATTACTGGTTGGGGCATAGACTTGGATTACTGTGATATTGAATGGTTTGCCTTGGAAACGAACAGAGACCATTCTGTCATTTTTGAGATTGCATCCAGGTACTGCATTTTGGACTCTTTTGTTGACCATGATGGCCACTCCATTTCTTCTGAGGGATTCCTGCCCACAGTAGTAGATATAACGGTCATCTGAGTTAAATTCACCCATTCCAGTCCATTTCAGTTCGCTGATTCCTAGAATGTCGACATTCACTCTTGCCATCTCTTGTTTGACCACTTCCAATTTGCCTTGATTCATGGACCTGACATTCCAGGTTCCTATGCAATATTGCTCTTTACAGCATTGGACCTTGCTTCTATCACCAGTCACATCCACAGCTGGGTATTGTTTTTGCTCTGGCTCCATCCCTTCATTTTTTCTGGAGTTATTTCTCCACTGATCTCCAGTAGCATATTGGGCACCTACTGACCTGGGGAGTTTCTCTTTCAGTATCATATCATTTTGCCTTTTCATACTGTTCATGGGTTCTCAAGGCAAGAATACTGAAGTGGTTTGCCATTCCCTTCTCCAGCGAACCACATTCTGTCCAATCTCTCCACCATGACCTGCCTGTCTTGGGTTGCCCCACGGGCATGGCTTAGTTTCTTTGAGTTAGACAAGGCTGTGGTCCTAGTGTGATTAGATTGACTAGTTTTCTGTGAGTATGGTTTTAGTGTGTTTGCCCTCTGATGCCCTCTTGCAACACCTATCATCTTAGTTGGGTTTCTCTTACCTTGGAGGAGGGGTATCTCCTCACTGCCGCCCTTCCTGACCTTCAATGTGATCATTACACTCAACTCCAATCATATGTGGGGCTTCCTTAATATTAAATTGGTAAAGAATCCACCTGAAATGCAGGAGACCCTGGTTTGATTCCTGGATCAGGAAGATCCCAGGGAGAAAGGATAGGCTACCCACTCCAGTATTCTTGGGCTTCCCTTGTGGCTCAGCTGGTAAAGAATCCACCTGCAAAGCTGGAGACCTGGGTTCAAAGACGGATACCTGGGTTCAATCCCTTGTTTGGGAACCCCTGGAGAAGGAAAAGGCTACCCACCCCAGTATTCTGGCCTGGAGAATTCCATGGACTGTACAGTCCATGGGGTGGCAAAGAGTCAGACATGACTGAGTGACTTTTCACTTTCACTTTTTTTCCAGTCATATATAATTGCTATTCTCTAAACAATCTACACTTTCACTTCTGTTTTTTGTCTTTTTGAATTTCTTACTTTGGAAAGGTATTCCTTCAGTTTTATTTATCTCCATTTTAAACCCCATCTCCTTTGTGACATCTCTTGTTATATCAGGTCCCACAATGATTAATACCTCTACCATTCACTTAGCCAGCAGCCATACCTATTCTGTGATTTTTAAAAATACATCATAGGTTTATTTCTTCTTTGGATTGCCACAAAAATATTACAAGTCTTTTTTTTTTTTCCAGATAGATTATATATTTGTTAAGGATTAACAGAGTATACTGCCTAACAAACATTTAACAACCACTAGAAGTTGGGGTGTGTGTGTGTGTGTGTGTGTAGGAAAAAATTAAAAAAATATTATTTTAGAATAACAACCAAAAGATAAAGCATTATGGTTCCATAGCACTAAGTAATTTGTATCTTCATTTTTCTGTAGTTTATTTTTATAAATGCCATATGCTGAATTGTTATAAATATCTTATAAATTGAAGTTGGCTGTTGCCACTTCTGATATTATTTTCCCCATCACAGAACTTTTCTGATTGTGTCTTTCATAACAGCATGCAGTTCAGTAAAGCTCATAGGATATCAACAGGAAAATAAAAATATTCTGGTATTAGAGAATATAATTTAAATTAATCTTCCATAGACTATAACATTAAATTTCATTCAGTGCCCTTTAGAGCAGTAATTCTCTAATCATTGCCATGACCTTTCATTAAATGTTCTCTGCATTCATCAATAACAGACGTAATTCCATCAATATCTAAAGGTGATTTAAGAAAGAAAATAAATTGCATATGTAAAGCCTGTAAGCTGATGGTTAGCTTCCAAAGTGCAGGTCTGAATTTTTGTTCTTATTCTTTGTGCGAAAGAATAAACATCTCAGAGCACATTTTCCCTATTGAAAAACATTTATTGGGTGCTTAATATATGGAGAACACTTGCATGTGCTAGACTAAGACATAAATATATATTAAGTTTTTTTTTCAAAGAACATGCTTTTGTAGAAGAAAGAAATGTTTCAGTAACTATTTAAAATATGTTATAGTGTTTTAAGGGCTTTCCATGTGGTGTTAGTGGTAAAGAACCTGCCTGACAATGCAAGAGGCCTAATAGACATGAATTCAATCCCTGGATAGGGAAGACCCCCTGGAGAAAGTCATGGAAATCTACTCCAGTAGGGAAGACACCCTGGAGAAGGGCATGGCAACCCACTCTAGTACTCTTGCCTGGACAATCCCATGGACAGAGGAGACTGGCAGGCTACAGTCTATTGGGTCATAAAGAGTTGGACATGACTGAAGCAACTTAGCAGGCACTCACAAAGTATTTTAAGCATGATTATGCACATACAAATAAATGACCCTAAGGATTTCAGAAAAAAGCAGAAGGGAATGAAAATTGGATCATTTAAAAGAGTTTAATAAAGGATGATTTGCATCCTTTGTGAGTGGGATGTAGAGAAAGGGCAAGATAGAACTGTTACCACCTTTGACTTGAAGAGATGAGATAGAGGGTGGAATTGGTCGCTGGAACTCAGAGGACTTTTAAATTTTTAAAGAATATTTTATCTTATTATAAGGGAAACAGATAGACTCCAGCAAAGAAGTCAAAGGAATAAATATTCCAACCACACCTCCCTCTTCCCTCTGTTCTCCTGCCATCATTCAATGATGGCTGATCCCACGTGGCGTTCAGAGGAGAGAGAGTCCGTCCAGGTAGCTCCAGTGCACAGGCACCATGGAGAAGGAAGGAGAGCAGGTCTGGAGGAGCATATGGAAGACAGTCATCACAAATTCTCAAAAGCATAAAGGAGAAAATGGTTAGTTACTGGTGGATGATAGGAGAAAATGGGACCTTAAGAGATGAATGGTATTTTATCTAGAAGAACAGGTAGCTACCAGAATAACATGTAAAAGGAAATATCAATATAGAAGAAAAGACATCACAATGTATAAGTTTATGGAGTATTGCGTTATTATTCACAGTGCTGCTACAAATAAAATTTCGAATGTTTGTATAAGTACCAGGATGAAAACCTGGCAATCCAAATGTCAGCTACAAATTAGCACTTTCCATCTACCTCTACAAGGATTAAATCATGAGCTGCTGCAACTGTTGACTGTCAACACTCCCTGAAAGGAGCTCAGAGTAGAGAGCAGAAATGAGGTGCTCTGTGCTCTGGGAAAAACTGGCAGAATATGTCTTCAGATAGATATTTTTGGGAGCAGTTTTATGAGCCCAATTCTTGTATCTCCCCATATCTAGAAACCACTAAAATCCTTCATGGTGACAATTGCTCTTCATGACTAGCAAAAGCCATCTGCAAAAAAATATGTAATATGTGCTTGACTGCATGTACTTTCCCTTCCCCCAAATCCCATATATACTGACCTTTCCCTCTGTCTCTTTGCAGCAGTTTCTCAGTGGTATCTGAGGTACTGTCTCCCAGGCTATAGTCCTCATTTTGCCCCCAGTAAAACTTAACTTGCAGCTCTCATGTTGTGCTTTTTTTTTTTTTTTTTTCACGTCAGCAGCTTTTGTTACTTTGGGAAAGATAACATACAAATTAACATCTTCAGTTCCTATCATTTTAAAGGTCTTTCATGTATGTAAATAAATCAGTTTAATTTTTTGGAGCCCATAAAGTAAAGTGATGTTTCAGGTAAATATCATATATTTGTTTTATTCAATTTTTTCCCCCTGGAGCTTGAAATAATTTGAAACTGCCCTTTAAGATTCTTCTCACTGTTCCAGTCTGTTTTCTATGTTTCTCTGCCTCATTCCAAAATCTTCTTGTTCTGGGGAATTCTGGAGGTAGAGGAAAGGTAGTTGGAAGGATTTTGTGTAGGAAGGGATAAGATACAATGGATACTGGAAGTGGGATGGGAAAAAGAGGATGGGGAGAAGGAAAATGGTGGAGAAGAGAAAAAGGAGAGAAAAGACATGGGGATTAAGACAAGAAGAGAAGGAAGGTGGAGGAGATGGTGTTGCTCTGGGGTGAAAAGATCAGGACTTCGAAGTAAGGTATGTTTTGGGATCAGATTGGAAATTACCATTTACCAACTGTTTGACCTTGGAGAAGTTTCATTATAAAAATGGAAAGCATGATAACCAAAATCCAAGATACTATGAAAAGTAAATGTGATTTCATATATGATAGGTCTGAGCACATGAAAAGGCACTAATTTCCCTTCCTTTTATTTACTTTTTTTTTTTTTTTTGAGCCACCACATGGAATTATTGATTCTGAATTTAGCCCTGACATTGCTACTGATCTGATGTGGAATACACTATAACATTCATGCCAGTGATAAAGGCTGTAAGACACCCAGTATTTGGAATTTAATCCAGACTCCCTTTTTTAGTCTCAGGTTGTAGGAAATGAAACCCCAGCATCAGAATCGACAAAGGATTATTTTAAATAACAACCCCTAAGCTATCATCAAGTAATTGATAGAGTTAACTATGAAAATGAAATTCCAGGAAAATAGAGGTTGTTATTCAAAGGAACACTACCTTGTCTGAAAAGGAAAGAAAAACAGGTAAGAATGACTGGTCTTTTGTAGAACACTTTGTGCTAAAATTCACCTTCTCATTTTATAAACAATGATGAGCACAACATCGGTGGGCAAACCCTGATGATTCCTTGTGATGTTGTGGAGTTGCTCTGGATACTGCCTTCTAAGGGCACACCAGGGAAAGTCTTGTGGTCCTCCTGTGCTCTTGCTTTCTTTTGAGTAGTTAGATGAATTTTAAGTAGGGCACATTCAATGCACTGTCATGATCTGGCTTTTTTTGCAGTTCACCTGACACATAAAAAGACTGTTTTCTGGAGAAAAAGTGTCATTATAAAAAGTAATCACTACCTCTATTTTCCTTGCTACAAATAGACTTTATACAGTAAACATTTTATAATGGAGTCCTAGAGACAAACACGTTTTTGTATATGAAATGGCTCAAATTTGATAGTAAGTACATTTGACTAGAAGATGCACATGGCAGTGTTATTTTTAAAGATTAATTTTTAACTTTTGCTGCTGGGAATAAAAGTACTTGAATATGTTTATAGTAGTTGTATTTTGTATCAATAGTATTTCAAATACACTATCAAATTTTTTCTTAATAGACTATGTGTGTTTTAAATATTATTTTCCACACTGAGAATTTAGTTTTGTGTTAACTAAAAATATGCACTATCTGATTTGGCTATTATTCTTTCTTTAATTAAGAAATGAACTTAAGATGTCCACATCCTCCTGCATTTAAATAATCACTGAGAAATTAACTGAACCTAAAAATTTAAATTATATTTTCCATGGACCTTATGCTGATAAATCCCCTCTCTGGGTGAGTGTCACATAATATTAATTCTGCTATTTGTGGGGTCCATTATCTTAAAAAAAGTTTTCAGGCAGATATGGTTTTAACCCTATTTTATTGCTTTGGATCTTTAACCACATGCTTCGCTTTCATGTTTTGTGCCATTCGTAGTGCCTTAGGTTTATTTAGACATTTATAGTTTGATAGAGTACACTGAATACAAGTTGATCTCTAACCCGCCTTCATTCTAACACAAAGACAAAAGACATATGCAGAGGTCAGTATTGCTATTCCATGGGAAGTGTTACTATTCTGCTGCTGCTGCTGCTGCTGCTGCTGCTAAGTCACTTCAGTCGTGTCCGAATCTGTTCGACCCCATAGATGGCAGCCCACTAGGCTCCTCTGTCCCTGAGATTCTCCAGGCAAGAACACTGGAGTGGGTTGCCATTTCTTTCTCCAATGCATGAAAGTGAAAAGTGAAAGTGAAGTCGCTCAGTTGTGCCCAACTCTTAGCGATCCCATGGACTGCATCCTACCAGGCTCCTCCGTCCATGGGATTTTCCAGGCAAGAGTACTGGAGTGGGTTGCCATTGCCTTCTCCGGTTACTAATTTTTGAAATTAAATGTTATTCCAGGCTTCACACCTCACCAGATATTTCTGGGAACAAAGAGGACAATTACAAGCTGCTATTAAGGCAGCGTGAGGCTGTATCAGTACAACTTTTTAAGAGAAAGTGACACAGGTCACAGACCCTGGTGGAGAATGCATGTTAGTGGTATTGACTTCTTGGTTAGGACTGTCCTAGATATGGCTTGAAAGGAATAACCCAGATGCGACAGACTGCGACAAATTCTCAAGTCTCACGGACACCTCATTCCATAATTTGAGTCTGTCAATGCTAATGATCCTTGACGTTTCTTTCATAAGGACCCTCTGATGTCAATGTAGTAGATAAGCCTTTGAGAATTAGAGTATTAGGATACAAGCTATTCAAGACCTGGGATGATGTGCTTGGAAGATGAACACTTCAATTTCACAAGAATCAAAAACTGGGACTTATAAACAGAAAGAGAACAGTTACAGATCAAGTCCAAACGAATAAACACCCCTATAAAGAAGGAACAGGGAAAAACATGAAGGCTGCTGCCCTTCTTAGCCATTTGCTCTAAAGTTTCTCAAAGCTTCATCTTTAATGAGAATTTAAAATTCTGTGTGATTGTGATGTTTAGATAATTATGTATGGGTTTCAAATTGAAAGCCCAAAGTGGTTTGCTCTTGAAGAATGAAAACAAAAATCATACATTCCTTTGAATACTTAAACTGAGGTGTGTGCTTAGTCGTTCAGTCATGTCCAACTCTTTGTGACCCCATTGGCTGTAGCCCACCAGGCTGTTCTCTGTCCATGGGATTCTCCAGGCAAGAATACTGGAGTGGGTAGCCATTCTCTTTTCCAGGGGATCTTCCTGACCCAGGGATTGAAACTCTGTCTCCTGTGTTTCCTGAATTGCACGTGGATTCTGAGTCATTGGAGAAGCCCCTCCACATATTGTATATGTGTATAAATATTTTTTACTGAATCACTTCATAACACATTACAAAAATGGTGATAATTTATCCATATGCTTGAACAACTTTCAACATAAAGTGATTCACTTATATAACCATACCTTTATGATAGTTTAATAAAATATCTTCTTTGCAGTATTATTTTAATATGTTTGAGCCTCAGTATCACTTTAATCTAGTGTGATTTCTATTTAGTACTCTTGACTACTATGGAAATAAGGTACAGATGGTGAATTGTTAATATATATGGGATTCCTAAGGAGTTTAACTCAAATTATTTATATTTCTTAAAGCAAGAAACTGAAAATAACTACTGAACTTGAACTAGTAAATTCCTTAATATTCAATGTGCTTAGAAAACTAGGCTGGAAAGTGATCGAACTGAGGCACCACAGTCAGAATTCTTGCTCAGTCATCTGTACATTAGGATGATAATAATAGCAATGACCTCAAAAAGCTTGCTCCAGCTTAATGCCTTGAAGAGCCATTTATTCTGCCTCAAATGAACAAGATGATAATCATGATAATGATGGTGTTGGTGATACCTAACACTAAGATAGTGCTTTTCATATTCAGGTACCAATCAAAATCTTTTTTATAAATTAAGTCATTTAATAATCATAACTCTATGAAGTAGGTATTATTATTTCCATTTTATAGAAGAGGAAATTGATGAACAAGACATTAAATGACTTGCCTACCATCAGAGCTAGGATATGCTAGAGCCAGTTTTCAGATACAAAAAGTGTACATCCTGTATTTATATTCTTTCCTTTTACTGTTTCTCATAACTACAGATATTCACTTTGCTGACTTTTTAACCATTCAAAGCTCAGCTGAAATATCACTGACTCAGAGGTGCATACATCCCTTATCAACCAGCCTGAACTACTGCATCACCGTTTGTACTTCCACCACCTCTGATTCTACTATCTTCTTTTCTTTTTAATCCTTTATAGCACTCATCACTATTTAAATCTATCTATCCATTTATCTATTTATCTGTCTTTCTATACACTCAGTCCATGGGGTCACAAAGAGTCAGATACAACTGTGACTGAACAACAAATACACCCTCCCACTCCAGATTGTAAACTTCTTGAGCAAACAAAAATTCTGTCTTGTTCAGGATCCTATTTCCAGTACCCATGATTCACACATTACAGATAGTTATTAAGTAGCTGTTTAAGAATTTATATTATTGAATAAATAGTTACATTTGTAAATTAACTAGATTTTCATAAGGATTATATACAAGGAAACACTTAAAAACCATGGGATTTCAAGTTAGCCAAAACTAGGTTTGCGTTTTAGCTCCATCACTTTCCAGACGCATGATCTTTTACTATTGAAATTCTTTAAGCTATTTAACTCTTTAAAATATAAATAAAAACAGTATCTATTGTACAGTTGATTTGAGGCTTAAATACAATAGTATTTGTAAACTGACACTATCTTTTACCTATTAATAACAGTCACTCAAATGTTTGCTATACATATTATGCAAAGAAGAATTTACTTGGAATGGAAAGAAGATTGAGTGCTGAAGATTATCTAAGACTGAGGCAGTATCAGATTAATAACAAGAAAAGGCTTGGTACCAAACTAAGTCAAAATGAATTGTAAGTTTACTCCATGCTGCTGCTGCTGCTGCTAAGTTGCTGCAGTCGTGTCCGACTCTGTGATCCCATAGACAGCAGCCCACTAGGCTCCCCCATCCCTGGGATTCTCCAGGCAAGAACACTGGAGTGGGTTGCCATTTCCTTCGCCAATGCATGAAAGTGAATGGTGAAAGTGAAGTCATTTAGTAGTGTCTAACTCTTATCGACCCCATGGACTGCAACCTACCAGGCTCCTCCATCCATGGGATTTTCCAGGCAAGAGTACTGGAGTGGGTTTCCATTGCCATCTCCAAGTTTACTCCATAACCCTATTCTATTAGTACATGTTAGTTTCTAGAGGCCTAATAAATGCACCCCTTTATTCCTTTAATGGGTTTAGTCCAATAAAGTGATGCACATTGTGATCACAGCAGGAGGATGTAATCGAGATGAGGGTCCCAATGCTTTCCTTATGCTCCTCCAAAAGTCCCCTCTTAGAAAACTTACCCTCTTACATAAAAAGTCCATTAAAAAACCAAACCCTCCACCAGATGTTGCAGAAGTTGCTTTGCAGGGTCAGGGCCTATCCTGGAAAATTACGAGGATGAGGAGAGACCATATGCCTCTTCCAGCCAGCAGATATGAAAGAGAGAGAAAGAAGCAAGTCCTTTCCCCTTTTTAAAATTCACCAACTGTATTGATAAGGTCTCTGTTTAGGAGAAGGCTTGACGTGGGAGAGGGAGGGGACAGTCTTTCCATTCTACTTCCAGGTAGTGGATGAGAGTAGTTCTCTAACAATTATCTGTCATCATCATTTATGTTGACACCACTTGAAGCCATATATATGTATATAAACCTGTATATAACCTGGTGGCTCAGTGATAAAGAATCTGCTTGCCAATGCAGGAGACACAAGAGATGTGGGTTCTATCCCTGGGTTGAGAAGATCCCTTGGGGTAGGAAATGGCAACCCACTCCCATATTCTTGCCTGCAAGATCCCATGGACAGAGGAGTCTGATGGGCTATAGTCCATGGAACCACAGAGTCGGACACGACTCAATGACTGAGAACACACTTAATATACATGTAATATTTTTTTATAGATGAATGGCTTCAAGTGGTCTGACTTGCAAATATACCCACTGCCTTTATCTATAAAGATGTAAATGCCAGATCAGTGCTGTGTTTCTAAGGCACGTAAGTCAACAGCTTCTCATCTCTTGGTTCCTGCCATTGATATTCTTTGCCTCTGTCTTCAGCAAAGAGAGAAATCAGCAATTTCCAAATCAGCAATGCTCCAAACTTGAAATTAAAGACTACATTGTTTCAGGCTTGGTACTTTTACAGAAAACAAAGAAAACAATTTATGTGGTAGTTAAGTGAAGTACATTGTGGTTCATTACAAACTGTTTTTTTTTTCCCTCAACTAAGTACCTTGTCATCTTCACAAAATATTTAAAATAAATGAATCTGATCAATTATTTTTTTAAGAAGAGAAAAATATCTGATCAAGATGAATCTCCAGTCAGTTTTTCAGGCAGTCAGGCTGATGGATAGGCCACATCCCTTCCAGGAAGTTTCCTGGGCAAAGCCTGTTGGTGCCACATGTGCCACACATTACAGAGACAAAACTGGCTGCTGCAGTAGAACCAACACTAACTATTGAACTGATTTTTATTCTTAGTACAAGGAAATGGAATGACACGAAAATATTCTCCCTGATACAAACATTTTTATCATTAACAGAAAATTCTCACATTTACAAACATCTCTGGAAATTTCAATGTGCTAACAGATAAGGACATTCTGTTTAAAAGCATCTTCAACGTTTTTACTGCCTTCATTACAGTAAATGTGAATGGAGTGTGCAGTATTGTCACTGGCCATTCACATGGAATGTTCAAGTGGTCCCTCGCCTCTTTAACTAATTAGACATGAGTTGTTAGGTCTTTTTATTATTTTTGAAATTGCTCACATTACTGTGGTAGATTCTGCAGAATTTATCCAATTCCACAAATTTGAAAACTCTCTCTGTACCAGCCAGGGCATTGCTCACTGCCAATTTGTCACTGGTCCATTACCATCTCAGGCTCAACTATCTGACAGAAAGATCCATTTGTTTGAATAATGAAGCTTTCCTTAAAAAAAGATTTTCCATGTTTTAATTATTGATATTTATATTAAAATACTATATTAAATTTTAACAGACAAAAATAAACAGTATTAAAAGTGTAAACATTATTGATTTTGTAAACTTGTCTCATTATCTTAAAAGCAAAATTTTATCAGGGGGTCCTAGTTTGTGAGTCACCTTTTCCAAAGGTATTCCAGTGACTTAGACTATTTTCCATTTCCTTTTAGTAAAAATAAATTGTTTCCACAGACGATTGCCATGGTATACGTGGGCAGTCTTCGTTTTGCACAGTGCCATGTTAAATGCAATGACTCTTTGGAATCATTTCTTCACTTCACATAGATTCTTCGTAACTGAGACCTGCAAAGCAAGGGCACAGTTCCAATATGCCTCAGTTTCGGTTAAACTGTGCTTTCCCTAACAAAGACGGACTCTGGTTTTGACAGCGCAATTTTCCTCTGTAAGTCAGTCGGGTACAATCAAATATTTCCTATTATTAATCAATGGAAATATTTTTCATTGATGAATTCTCAAATTTGCTAACATATTAGATACATCTAACATTCATAGCTAATAATTTATATACTTTCCATTAAGTTTGTTTCCTGAAAGTGAAAAATATAATCAGCACTGGCATAGTGCTATGACTTCCTATTATAATGGTCACCTCGGATTTTAAAGTGTATCTGACATCGGGATGCTTTCATTTTGTGCATATGTGTGTTTCTTCTCTAACATTGTTAAATTTGTCTTGAAAACAGCCATAGAATATTTATCACCTCTCACCCACTCATAATTTTTAAAAAGTATATCCAAACTTCAGGAGGAAAATCAAGGAAAATTGTAGTTTAATTTAAAAATAATTATTTAAAGATAGTTTTGGACTTCCTAGGTGGCTCAGCTTGATCTCTGGGGCAAGAAGATCCCATGGAGAAGGGAATGGCAACCCACTCCAGTATTCTTGCCTGGAGAATCCCATGGACAAAGGAGTCTGGTGGACTATTGTCTCTGGGGTCTCAAAGAGTCAGACGTAACTGAGCGACTATGCACACAAGCACCAACAATATTTATTTCTTAAATACAGCATCTATATCACACATGTTTCTCCTTCAGTGTTTCAAAACGCTGTGCCCTGTAATTGCTATTCAGTATGCTTAGCCAAGGAAAATGTCCGGTGATATAAGCAAAGCCTCAAAATCTCAAAACCTCAATAAACTAGAAAAGCAAATATAGACAGACTTCATATAATTTAAACAGTCCCACAGACATTTGAAATCTCTTCCTACCAACCATTCTAAATGATACCGGTCTGTCATGACCTTAAGTATAATTATTTTGTACAATGATTTAGCAACTAGTGCAGTGCTGAGGCCCATTCTGGGTGCTCAAAAAGTGAACTGGAACTGAACTGATTATTTTGTTTGAACCAAAACATTTACAATGTATTTGTTTCCAGAAAAAAAGAGAACTATATAAATGCAAAACAATACAATGGCAATATTTTCAGATTTCATATGAGTCTGATGATACTGTGTTCTTGCATTTATATCTTGGCCATATATGGCTAACGGTTTCTTTGTTGATTAGGACCTCTTTAATGGGGGAAAAAAAATAAGCACAATAGTCATTTTTTTTGCCCTTTCTAATTTTTCTTTAATATTACTTGTGCATGAATGCTCGGTCACTCAGTTGTGTCTGACTCTTTGCAGCCTTAGGGATTGTAGCCCATCAGCAACCTCTGTCTAAGGAATTTTCCAGGCAAGAATATTGGAGTGGGTTGCCATTTCCTCCTCCAGATTACTTGTGGAATTATCCTCCTATGAAACAAAAATCTGTAATTGTCACTCCTTAGCTTAAAAATCTTTACTTCCCCTACAGGCAGTGATCTGGGCTTCCCTAGGAACTCAGCTGATAAAGAATCTGCCTACAGTGCAGGAGACCCAGTTCAATTCCTGGGTCAGGAAGATCCCTGGGAGGAGGGCATGGCAGCCCATTCCAGTATTCTCCCTTGGAGAGTCCCATGAACAGAGGAGCCTGGTGGGCTACAGTCCATGGGGTCGCAAAGAGTTGGACTTGACTGAGTGACTAAGCACAAAGCACAGGCAGTAATCCACAACGTAAGTCTTATTTATTTAGTATGACATTGAGAAGTGTCTTCTTTCCTCGCTTTTCTTTTCAATCCAATTCTAATGTATATCTCTTTTTCTACCCATTTAAATTAAACTCCCACCATACAAAGTATCTTTACACTTAGTTATATGCTATTTTCTGTCTGAAATGCCTTTTCCTCTTTTATCTACCAGGAAAACTTCTACCTGTTTTTCACAACTCAGTGCATATATCACCTTCTCTATGAGACTGACTCTCCTGTCCTCTATATAGCGATGGTTCTGCTCTTGTTCGGGCACTCATAGACATCTGGGCATATTTCTATTATTTTTTTATTGTACTATGTTTCCATTTTTTGGTAATCCCACAAGAATTTATAAACTATATATAAAGATAAAATTATAATGGTTTGGACTTTTAAGTATAAAGGGTCCTGAATTTCAGTAATGTATATTCCAGTTTCATTGTGAAGTTTGCCCACTGATTCATTTTGTTTTTAATGAGATACCATCCCATTACATATACTACTCCTTTGAAAGTAAGATTTATAAGCTACTTTTCAAACATAAACTAACCAGCATTCTCTGTAATATTTTTTTTCTGCTCTGACCCTGGATGAACATGCTTTTCTTTCTTTAACAAAGTTATCCATTTACCAAGACTTTGATAAGGAAAAGTCAGAACAATTCTTTTTTGTCATCTTGTTTTATTAGCAGTGAAATCAAATGCTCACTGATACATAGAGGGACAATTATATTTTAAATAAACTTTCTTTTTTAAACTAATGCTATTAACTGTAAGGCTAAGGTCTCATACACTCACATATACACATCCTCAAATAAACTTGGAATAATTGCCTTTTGGGGGAGAAGGATGGATTACTGGAAACAAGTACTGAACTTGGAGTTAGGAACCTGGTTTTTTTTAGTTGCTCAGTGGTATCTGACTCTTTGCGACCCCATGGACTGTGTAGCCTACCATGGGATTTTCCAGGCAAGAGTACTGGAGTGGGTTGCCATTCCCTTCTCCATAGGATCTTCCCAATCCAGGGATTGAACCCGGATCTCCACATTGTAGGCAGACGCTTTACCGTCTGACCCGCCAGGGAAGTCCTAAAGGTAGTTTGCATGTGTTGAAAGTGAAAGTCACTCAGTCGTGTCCGACTCTTTGCAACCCCAAGGACTATATAGGCCATGGAATTCTCCAGGCCAGAATACTGGAGTGGGTAGTTATTCCCTTCTCCAGGGGATCTTCCCAACCCAGGAATCCAACCAAGGTCTCCTGCATTGTGGGCAGATTCTTTACCAACTGAGCCACAAGGGAAGCCCAAGAATACTGGAGTGGGTAGCTTATCCCTTCTCCAGCAGATCTTCCTGATCCTAGGAATGGAACCATGGTCTCCTGCATTGCAGGAAGATTCTTTACCAACTGAGCTATGAGAGGAAGCCCTAGGAACCTGGAAAGGAAAGTGAAGTCGCTCAGTCATGTCTGACTCTTTTCGACCCCATGGACTGTAGCCTACTAGGCTCCTCTGTCCATGGGATTTTCCAGGCAACAGTACTGGGGTGGATTGCCATTTCCTTCTCCAGGGGATCTTCCCGACCCAGGGATAGAACCCAGGTCTCCTGCATTGTAGACAGACGCTTTACCTCCTGAGTCACCAGGGAAGTCCAAGGAACCTGGAGTCCAGTTCTAATTACTATCACCAGGTGGCACTCTGCTGTGCTGTGCTCAGTCACAGTGGTATCTGACTCTTTGCTATCCTGCCAGAGTTGGCCTCTTTGTAGCCTGCCAGGCTTCACTGTCCGTGGGATTACTCAGGAAAGGATACTGGAATGGGTTGCAGTTTCCTTTTTCAGGGGAATCTTCCCAGCCCAAGGATCAATCCCATGTCTCCTGCACTGGCAGGCAGATTCTTTACCCCTGCGCCACCTGGGAAGCCTTCAGTCTTATGCAAATCACTTAATCTCTGATATTAGGTTTCCAATGTCAAACAGGGGTGGTATTTAGTTATCAGTTATCTTTCAGCTCTCATATGTAATTGTGGTAGATTTAACACATTTCTTTGTATGTACATTGATTGATAAATGTAGATTTCAATAAAAGAAATTCTTTTGTGTAAAAAAGAAAAATACAAGAAACCCAAGTGGAAAAATGAGCAAAGAACGTAAGTGAGCATGTCTTGGAAGAGAAGAATTGGATGATTAACAAGAGAATTAATATGAACATTTATACTCATTATGTTTGTTTAGACACTCAGTCACGTCCGGCTGTTTTTGACCCTATGGTCTGTAGCCCACAAGGCTCCTCTGTGTGTGGGGAGTCTCCAGGCAAGGATACTGGAGTAGGTTGCCATGCTCTCCTTCATGAGATCTTCCTAACCCAGATCAAACCCAGGTTTCCCGATTTGCAGGCAGATTCATCACTTTCTCAGCCAACAGGGAAGCCCATACTCATTATAGAGACATGCAAATGGAAAACTAAAAACTCAAGATAAAGAAAAATAAATAGAAGCTGATCATTTTCAGGGAGATGAAGGGCAGAGACTACCACGGCAAAAATGCTACACACTGGTTCTTGCAAATATTAGTTTTGCTAATTTTTTGATTAGCCACACTGGCTCTTCTCATTTTGGATTAGAGAAAAATGGCCCTATTTTTGGATGTTTTGACTTCAGCTTTCCTTTTTCTTAAACTTTAAACATTCATCACCTATTATTCCTACTGTTATCTTCCTGATTTCTTTAAGGTTATTGTGTCCTGGGTATCTTTCTTTAATGGTCTTAAGCTTAGAATTTCACCAGGCTCTTCTGTCCATGGAATTTCCCAGGTAAGGATACTGGAGTGGGTTGCCATTTCCCTCTCTAGGGGATCTTCTCTACCCAGGGATCAAACCCACATTTCCTGCATTGGTGGGTTCTTTACCACTGAGCCACCAGGGAAGCCAAATTATTTCAAAATGTGTGATAAATATCCCTATTACCACTAAGCAGTAGAATCAGAAAGAACAGGACAAGAACAACAAGAAAATGAAAATGAGGAAGAGGAAACAATGGAAGAAGAAGCAGAAAGGAGGGAGGAGGGCAGGGAGGAGAGGATGAGGACAAGAGAAGGAGGAGGAGGAAGTGAAAGACTACGAGGAAACGGAGAGACAGAAACGTGCCTTACCTACAGAGCAGGATTAAATAGTAACAGAAACAGATGGATGTGACTGCAGAAATACCTGTAATCATGTTGACCGATCTCTCCTTTATGCAGGAAAGCGGGGCTCTTTTGCTGCCCAGTGATCTCATGACACAGTACCCTGCTTTCCCTGGGTCTTTATTTCCTACCATTCTTTCCCTTCTCTCTGCACTCCAGCTACACTGGCCTCCTCCGTTGCTCCAAAACATGGCCAAGCAAACTTGCATCCTAAGGCCTTTGCATCTGTAGCTCCCTCTGTATGCACTCCTCTCCGCAGATGACTGCATGTGGGTCTTCCCCTTACTTCTTTCAGTACTTACATGTCACCTGCAGAGAAGGGCCCCCTGAACACTACGTGTGCTGTGTGTGCTTAGTCGCTCAGTCCTGTCCGACTCTTTGTGACCCCATAGACTGTAGCCAGGTTCCTCTGTCCATGGGGATTCTCCAGGCAAGAATACTGCAGTGGGTTGCCCTGCCTTCCTCCAGGGGAAATTTCCAACTCAGGGATTGAATCCAGGTCTCCCGAATTGCAGGTGGATTCTTTACCATCAGAGCCACCAGGGAAGCCCAAGATTACTGAAGTGGGTAGCCTGTCCCTTCTCCAGGGGGACTTCCCTACCCAGGAATCAAACTGGGGTCTCCTTCATTGCCAGCAGATTCTTTACCAGCTGAACTACCCTGGAAGCTTATATACTGAAGACTATACACACACTCTCATTGCTTTCTTTTTTCTTTTCTTTCTTTAATTATTTGGCTAGGTCAGGTTTTAGTTGCAGCACTCAGGGTCTTTGTTGCCTTAGGTGGGGTCTTTCACTGAGGTACACAGACTCTCTAGTTGTGGTGCAAGAGCTCAGTAGTTGTGGCTCAGTTGCCCAGCTGCACGTGGGACCTTAGTTCCCTGACTAGAGATGGAACCCCTGTCCCCTGCACTGCAAGGCAGATTCTTAACCATGGGACCATCTGGGAAGTCTCATACTCTCGTTAGGTTGTTATCTAATATGATCATTTGCTCCTGGATGTAAAAAAATGTAACTTTTCTGTCTTCTTACAGTGAGTTACTTAAGAAGAGTGTTTTTTAATTTTTAATTGAAGCATAGTTGATTTACAGTATTGTGCCAGTCTCTGCTGTACAGCAAAGTGACTCAGTTATACACATATATATATATATTCCTTTTTATATTTTTTTCCATTATATTTAATCACAGGATACTGAGTATAGTTCCCTGTGCTATACAGTAGGGCTTTGTTGTTTATCCAAGGAGAGTGGTTTTGTTTACTACTTTATCTCCAGCACTTAGAAGAATTCCTTATTCATAATAAGTGCTCAATAGTTTTTGTATGTGTGAATGAATGCTCTTATTTCATGCCAAGCATTGCCCTGAGTGCTTTAAAAATCATATCTCACCAAAAATTGGCTACATGCTATTGTTATTTGCATTTTAGATAAGTGAAACCAAGTCACAGAGATTTTAAATATCCTGCCCAAATTTCATAGCTAATAAGTGTTGGGTAAGGTAACCTCAACTCAGTCCCTCACTAGTAGATACTGCAACATGTGGATCCATATCTGATAGCTAAATTGCGGAACTGGATTTAAATTGGTTAACTCTACACCCAGTCTGACTCAATACTCCTGTCTAGATGTTGTGATAAAATGCTCTCACACATTTTCTGCTTTAATAACCTTAACCCTAAAAATATCTATTATTTTCTCTGATCTGCAACTAAGTCTGAAAAATTTTGTCCCGAGAAATAAATTAAAATTAAAAGTGGCTTTAAAAAGCACTCTGTCCACAATCAATTCAAAGAAAGTATGAACTGGAATCATCCTTACATTTTGTATCTGAGATGAGAATAATGTTGATCTACGTCTTCCCTCAAGATTTTCTTGCTTTTCTTAAAATTCAATACATCTCTTGAAATGGAACTATTCCACAATAGATTGATTTAAGACAGTAGCTTTTTTTTTTATATAGCCTTTTATTGGCCCATTTATTCTGAGATTGCTCCACAAAACTTTTACCTGCCGTAATTTACTGTGAATATCATTTAGAGTAATTACATATCCACCTGGCTGCTATTTAGGACTAGAAAATAGATTCATTTTTCCCCTGAATTTTCTGTAATATATGCAATACCAGTAAATAAAATGATTAAAATCTCTACACAAAAGAAAATATCACCATACTATTTAGTCAAATTGACAAAAATGTAAGGGAAATATTGTTCTGGCTGCCACTCCATCCTCATTACAGCTCATTATGGTGGCAAGTTTAGAGAACAGAGGTATACTATACAATATTCCTAATACAATCCCTGAAGGCATTTAAAACTAGTCTAGATGAAGTATTATGAAGTATATTGAAGAGGATAATTTTGCACAGGCAGGGAGATTTATTTAGATTCAATACATCTTTCTTTTCTGTCATTGTTCCTGAGTTTTAGAGGACAATTGTACAAATTATTATGTGCCTGTATTTTTCTTGAGTCTTTTAGTTATCAAGAACTGCATATTTAGAAAAGTGAAAGAGAGAAGATTGTGGATACGTACGTTGAGAATAGACTACTTGTTTCTAAAATAAGTTCTTTCACAATTTCTAGTTGTGGACCCTTCTGCCCTCTGCTCTTCGCACTCCTCCCCAATCCATTCAAACACAGCTTAAAGGAAAGTGGACTCCTTTAAACCCAAGATTAAGGCTCTACATTACATTACTAAGCGAATTTAGGTGAAAGGTACAGAGAAGGGCAGATAATACATACAGTAGTCTCTCTTCAAAGCAGATACAGAGAGTCCTAACTTTGCATGGTAGCTTAGAACTACAAAAATGAATGTAAGTATTCAAACCATGCAAAGAAATCTTAATAATCAACAGGGAAAATGATTTTTTTCCCTGTGATCCTTAAACATTTTTGCTATAAAATTAAAAACTTTCTTTCAGTCTGTTGTAAATTTTTATGGAATAAAAAATAGTGAAATATATTTATTTAGTATGCTGTATTTTAAAACATTAGAAACATTGACACAGTATCTGTTAAAAATATATAAGGAGTTTGGACAGTTCCTGCTTGTGTGTGCTAAGTAGCTTCAGTCATATCTGATTTTTTGCAACCCAGTGGACTGTAGCCCTCCAGGCTCCTCAGTCCATGGGATTCTCCTGGCAAGAATACTGGAGTGGGTTGCCATGACCACTAGCGCCACCTGGGAAGCCCCTCAAAACTAGTGGGGACCTCACAGGAACCCTGTCACCCAGCCAGTCACTCAGCTCACTCGGTTTGGTATGTTCATTGACACTCTCAGAAAGAGCTGGCTCTAAGTTTAAAGAGATGATAGATGAATTTTGTTTCTTGGGTCCTTGTTCTAGAAGAGGTTATTTCTAGGGACAGAGTATATAAAATGAGATTCAACAAAAGAGAAAACTTAAGAATACCTTTTAAAATCTCGTAGCTTTTTGAATGCAATCTAATCAATGTTGATAAAGTGATTAATATCACTGTGTGGGAAGGTCTTCCCCAGAATATTCTTAGTTTTGTATTTATAGTGCTACGTTAAACCATTTATCAACATGTATCTCCTGGTATTTGTTGTCATGTTTAATAGAACAAGGTACTCATCTTATGCAAAGTTGATGTGTTCTTTGATAATATATTCAGTCATTTCAGAACTTCCATAGATATGTCCCTGCAATAAAGTTGATTTCTTTATTACAATCTATACCTGTTTCATCTCCACAAAATTGTAAGCCACTTGACTTTGAAACTGTCATCATAAAGAATGAAGTGCTTGGGTAATTTCATATTTTGAGCCCATAATAGAATCTCTAACCTGGTGGAATGTGTGGGAGGTCTATGGTTGTACTTCAGGGCACCTGGGATCTCCCTGTAATTGCCTACAAATTGCTGTGTGCCTTTACGCATGTTCCCAGAGACAACTTTCACCTGGTTATCAAAAAGACTGAGGAACACTATTCTTACAGGCCTTAATTTTATTCTTGACCTTATTTTGTTCTTCTGCTCTTAGCCACATAGTCCTCATCATTGACCTAGTTGCTGGTCTTCCATAATTAACTCTGGCCACCACAGTCAACATAGTACTTACTGTTCTCTCTGGAGACATTTGTAGGCTCTGCCTTAGAAATGCTGACTCAGTTTTGCCTGGATCTCAGTTTCCATCTCTGCCTACTCTTTTGGCAGAATCTTTGTTTATATCTCGGTGTGCCCTCACATTATTAGACAAAATGTTATTAGACATTTCTGCTTGACAATAGTTAAAAAAAAAAAAAAAGAAACTTTGACATGTCAGCTTTAAGTTTTATATAGATTGGGTATATTTGCAGTTTACAAAAAATATTCAAGCATATTTTGTATTTATATTTCTAAGTTCTTAAGGTCTTTAAAAGAAAATTTAAAGTAAGAAATCTGAAAAGGAAACAGAGACAGAAATCTTCAAGTTAGGGGGAAAAAAAATCCATATCTGTGCTCCCTGTAGAATGTGAGTGAGCACCAATGAGTTGCTCATTCCACATTACTGCCACGTGAATAAAACTTTCCCATCATTCCTTTGATCAAGTGAGGGATCAAGAGAGATGAAATTTCTGTTTAATTATCTTTCCCCAAACTAAAGTATCCTAGAGCTAATAAGAACTCTTAACTATATTTCTTCCCATGGTAGTAGTTTTATTTTCAGACCATTGGGATGTCTTCTTCAATCATTTTCCTTAAACATGTTGCGTATTAAAAACCTCAGGCTACAAATTTTCAAAAATGTTATCCTCACTGAGTTCCTCTCTATAAGCACCTCATCTTTCTCATGCTCAAGGCTCAAATTGTTTTTCAGTAAGATTGGTCAACAGAGAAGGAAATGGCAACCTACTCCAGTATTCTTGCCTGGAGAATCCCAGGGACAGAGGAGCCTGGTGGGCTGCTGTCTATGGGGTCGCACAGAGTCAGTCACGACTGAAGTGACTCAGCAGCAGCAGCAAGCAGCAAGATTGGTCAAATTCAAGTGGTTTCAGTTTGCTAAATTGCAGTTGTTGATTGGTTCCTTATTCAAGATAACTTCTCATTCCTATGGAAACAATAGGCTCTTGCTAGAATCCTTATTCAATTTCTCAGCTACCCTGCCGAAAACCTGCAGTGTTTTTCTGCATAACCAATCAGTGGGATTTCACTGTTATATCCAGCAGGGAAATTAGTTGATCTCTTCTGCCCTTTTGGTTTTACCAGTTAGCAGAATATTTGCAAGGATCAAATAAATTAATTTCTCCAGTTCAAACACAAATTTTCAAAGCTAACTTGTTGAGAGATAATAGAAGGTATTTTAAAATGTCATGATCAAATCCATCAAAATATACATGGTGTTGTGTTAGACATTATTCAGAATAGATGAATAGCAGTTTTCTATAACTTTATAAGCTTAAAACCTTGCTAGGAGATAGACATCTGTTTTTTGTTTTTTTTTTTTTAACATAAGGCATTTTGTCTTGGTTTTTCTTCTATTTTGAACTATCTGTGCTTTTGAAAATGTTGATCCTTCTCTGTGTTCAGAGTATTTTAAAATCTAAATGTTCTTTCCATCCAGTTATGTACGAAAAGAAAGAAATTCCATCTCTTTTCAAGCTGATGTGATTCTACTATATTTTTAAAATTTAATAGGAACTACTATTATATTGTTAGGTAGGTAGAATAGGAAAAAGGATTCCAAAATGGCAGTGGCTAAAAGACAAGAAAGGGAAAAGCCAGTGAAAATAGAACAAAAGAAAATCCACCGACTGGAGTGAGAACTTCAGGTGGAACAACACTCCCCCTTCTTGCCTAGCCCAGTTTGTATAGGCAGGCTCAGTGGGGAGGAGAGAAATGAATAAAAAGAGGAAGCCAAGATGGATTAAGGCCTCTCTTTTGGGGTTGGCTCACCCTCATGCCTGGAGGGTGTACTTTCCTTTGCTTGCTGAATAAAATCTGAGCTATAATAGAGCTGTAACACTGCTACACTGTGGCAAGACAGAACCAAGGAAATTACTCCCCCGACAATATGATTTTAAAATACCATAATAATTATGCTGTAGTTTTATGTAATAGTAATTACAGAATTAAATAAGTGATGAGCTAGAGACATGATACTGAAAAATTCCTCTGGTAATTTTTCTTGATGAAAGATAAATTATTTTAACGCCCATCATTTTATTCATGGCCAAAGAATAATATTCAAGGATATCCATTTTTAAAGTTTTTATACTGGCTGGAAAGGACTGTCGAGAAGTATCACTAAGTTGGCTTCTTTAAGCTGACTTTATGATTTAATTATGGGGGAAAGCAAGAGAGTTAGAGAAAATATTTTTCACTTTTTGCCACAAATTCTTTTAAATATATATATATATATATATATATATATAAAACAGTATAATGCCATTTTAACAAGGTTCAAAAACAAGAAATACAAAAAAAAGTATCCTTTAGGGATACATACATATATGGTGAAACCAATTTTTCAAGCAAGGGAAAGATACACAAAATTCAGATTGGCAGTGAACTCTCAGAAAAGAGGATGCTGGCAGGAAATACAAGGAGAGATGCAAAGATACTGACAGTGTTTTGTACTGAATTAAGACAGTGGATTCAAGACTGTGAGTTTTATTATCAAGCCCAGTATATCAGTTCTATTTCATATATTGTTTGTATTTGTCAAATATTATATACAATTATTTTAATTAATGAAGGTAAGTTCACACATAAGATTTTTAATTATGTCTAATCATATTTTTGGTCTCCTACTCTACTTGGTCTATTAAAACTTGTTTGGGTCAAAAAACAAAATTAAAACTAAAAGTTCTGTTCAAATTATAATGTTATGGTTTTTAATTGCCTTGACGAATCAAGCAAATGTGATGTTATTTCTCTTCTTTTTTCCCTCTTTACTAAGGTATAACTGAAAAAAAATGTATATATTTAAGGCATACAGCTTGTGTTTTATATACATACACATTGTGAAATAGTCATCACAATCAAACTAATTAACATATCTATCACTACACCTGCATTGTAAACACTAGCTATTTAGATATTTGGCGTCAGGGTAGTTTGAGAAAGGTCATGAGCATTGCTTCTATTAGAATTTAGTATCTCTCTTCCCCCATCCCTGCCCTGCCCCCCCAAAACAAAAGAATCCAATATCCAAAATCTTGCCTAAGTTTATACCATATTTTAAAAATACACTCGTGGAACTAGAACCAGAAGAGATTTTAAAGTTCTCCGTCAGGTTACCTGATGGCTCAGGGAATCTGCCCACAATGGATGAGGGAAACCCAAGTTCAGTCCCTGGGTTGGGAATATCCCCTGGAGGAGGGCATGGCAACCCAGTCCAATATTCTTGCCTGTGGAATCCCATGGACAGAGGAGCTTGGCAGGCTACAGTCCATGGGGTCGCAAAGAGTCAGACACCACTGAATGACTAACACATTCCCTTTCTCTTTTCTATGTTTAAAATATTTTACAAAGGGAGAAATTAAAACTGCACGCACGTGGTTCAAGTTCTACTTTTAAAGACTAAAGCATCTGAGCAGTAGCAGAGTCACTCCCTGGATTAGTTTATTTTGCAGTAAACTGTTTCTTTCTGTGATATATGTTTCATTTTATATAAGTAGGTATATCTCAGCTTCTAATAAGTAAACGAACATTGTGTTTCAGATACCACTAACGAATTAAAAATGTCTACTTTGATGATAATAATTATAAAACCACAATAATTATATTACCTGTTGAACCCATACTATATGCTTGGTATTATCCTAAGTTCTTTCCATGAATTCATTTACAGCTACTCTATGAAGCAGATACTATCAATATACCTATTTTACAGATGAAAAAACTGAGCAAGTAACTTGTTCAAGGTCATATGCATACTGAAGTTGATCTAGGATTCAAATTCAAGTAGATTAGAGTATGCTTTCTTAGCCACTGTGATGATGAAATGAATTCTTAAGTCAATTAAGATCTTTTTTTTTCAATTAAGATTTTAAGCAATGAAAATTATCAATGTTTTGGCCTCATCTCTGGAGATTTTTCTTCAATTGGTCTCTAGTTGAGTTTGAACTGCAGTATTTAAAAATTCTTTTGGGGAGTTTAATGCTCAACCTGGATTATGGGCCCCTGGGATAGTAAAACCTTTCCTATTTTAGTACTGATCTCATTTTAATATATTTGCTCTAGTTCTATTTTCATGAAAGAAATGTGATAAACCCTTGTCAAGGCTATGGTTTTTCCAGTAGTCATGTATGGATGTGAGAGTTGGACTATAAAGAAAGCTGAGCACAGAAGAATTGATGCTTTTGAACTGTGGTGTTGGAGAAGACTCTTGAGAGTCCCTTGGACTGCAAGGAGATCCAATGAGTCCATCCTAAAGGAGACTAGTCCTGGGTGTTCATTGGAGGGACTGATGTTGAAGGTGGCCAATACTTTGGCCAAATGATGTGAAGAGCTGACTCATTTGAAAAGACCCTGATGTTGGGAAAGATTGAGGGCAAGAGGAGAAGGGGACGACAGAGGATGAGATGTCTGAATGGCATCAGCGACACAATGGACATGGGTTTGGGTGAACTCCAGGAGGTGGTGATGGACAGGGAGGCCTGGCATGCTGTGGTTCATGGAGTCACAAAGAGTCAGACACGACTGAGCGACTGAACTGAACTGAACTGAATAACGATAATATTTAAAGGTTCATTCATGCAATCATATTATAATAATAATGTATACTAAAATACAAATATAAATATGTAATAATGTATGTAAAACTCAAGTCTCAATTATCCTGCAAAGCAGGTAGTTTGACTGAAATCAATAACTGATTCCAACTTGGGTCTGAGATGCTCTCTTTTCTGAAAAGCTTTTTAAATTAAAGTCATTGAGGTCTAGCTTGATTGACTCTATATAACTTCATATCATCTATACTCCAGTTGACTTATTTTAATTTTAACTTTTGTAGATATTGTAGAATCAAGGATCCTAGATAAATTGAGTCTCCTTGCCTTTTTACTTGTTGTCAGGTCAGAACTCCAAGATTAGGATTTATAAATTATTTTAGTCTGAATTTACTATTTTTAGTGCCACTTGATAAATGTCTATGGCATAATCAGGTATAGCTAATGATGAAATAAGTAAAATGCTCGGCAAATGAGATTAAGGAACTTTTAAATATTGGGAAAATTTCGTTAAATGAGTAGTAAAATCTGTCCCTTTAAAACTTTTTTGAAGATAGTTTTGTCAACTGTTTATAGTCCATTAATTCTGATTCTATAATAAATTTATATATTCACCTATTACTGATCCAAATAGAAAATAGGTTTTCTGCAACTTTACAATTTTTTTACAGAGAAGACAATGATAACACCAAGTGTTAAGATAAATGAGCTTATGAACAGTTCTATGTCTGCAGTGCTATGATAATGCGGAGCCCAAAACCTCTTGCCAAGTTTTGCTGCCTGCTATTGTAAGGTAGAAGCAAGTGAAATCACTTTAAAAATTTTCAAGCTCACCCATTTAAAAAATAGATCACTTTTCTTCCTATAGCCAACATTCTTTTCATATTAACGTCAAAAAAGTGAAAACATCTAAAGATGTTTCAAACTTTGTAAAAATAAACAGCCTATCCTAAGAAAATTATCATAATCATCATGAAAAAAAATTCCAAAGATTTTTCTGTTTAGAAAAAAGACATTTTGGTAGTTTGATATTTGGGAGGGGCAGTGTTTGATGACTTTTGTTAATTCATAGATTGGTTCAGGAAGTTAGGTGATCTTTAAATTTTAGTATTTATGTGCTTTTGGTACCCATAGGTGCCTGAAATATTTATGTATCATTTTAAAGGAATTTTTCCACAGTTAAATTTTTCACAGAGAACAAGAATATTTATGCTGGTTTATTAGAAAAAAACAGGCCCTCTTACTCTCACTCTTGAGAAATGATACAGAATCTACCAATTATGACTGTGGCTTTTGCCATATTTTTGCCAAGCATAAAAGTGTATAAACAAAGGACAGTAGATCTATCCATTGAAAAGAAAGTGTTGTTATAATTCCTCATCATGAGAAGACTGTTCTACATTAAGGACACAGAGAAAAAATGGTGATTAAATGCAATGTGTAATCTCTGAAATAAAGAATAAGCCCTCTTTATTCTGTGTATTTGTAATATACTCTATATTGTCAAACCCAAGTTAAAATTAATATATCAAAATGAAAACTGCATTTTATTTTCATTTTATCTTAATGCCTTTGTCTCATTGGCATAATTTGTATTCCTCCAGAATACTTCCATTTAACAGTTACAATATCTATATAAACTAGCCCATGAAATTTTTATTTCTTATTTATAATATGGCCAAGTAATTTTAAAGATATATTATGTGTTGAAGGCAATATAGGAATGCTTATAGTTCAAAGGGTTGAAACTTATCTTTTGGACAATTTCCATGAAGTTGGATAAAACTCAGTTTCTTCCTATATTCCTAACATATGCCAAATATAAGAGAAGACAGTAGGAGATATTGAGAGCCATCAGTATTACATTTACTAAAATGTAAATCCTTCGAGTCTACCATATTTAGGTACTATGGTGGTGAATGAATATTTTTACATCAAAATGCATTCACATATTGAGAATAAAAACCTTATATTTTTTCAAGATATTTTGATTGATTTATGTCTACACAGTTGTATTTACTTGATTATAGGAAGGGTTCCAAACTCATAACTAATGAAATCAGTGAAAGTACTGATAAGATTCTTTATTTGGAAATTTTAAATATGCTATTTGGTAAATTAACAGAGTTCTTTTCCACTCAGATGTTATTACATAGAAAGTACAACATTAATTGTGACCTGTAGTTGGAAAATGAATTATCTGATCTATTTCCAAGGCAGTTTACTGAATATGATGCTTCCTCTTTGCTTGAAAATTAATTTAAAACATTCATTAGATAATATGTTTTGACATAATGTATTAAACAATTTCTTATAATACCAGTATTCTCTTCACATATGTCATCTTCTGATAAACCAATATTTATCAGTAATCCTGAAAACTTAATAATCATGAAATATGTCAACTTTATTAATTTAAACATTTGTATAAATTTTTAGAAAAGTGAATCAAATAAATTGTACTTTCTATTGATTGACTTATATTATTAGGGCCCTAAATGGTATTTTAGACTTCCCTGGTGGCTCAGACGGTAAGGCTTCTGTCTATAATGCGGGAGACCCGGGTTCGATCCCTGGGTTGGGAAGATCCCCTGGAGAAGGAAATGGCAATCCAGTCTAGGACTATTGCCTGGAAAATGCCATGGACAGAGGAGCCTGGTAAGCTACAGTCCATGGGGTCGCAAAGAGTCGGACACGACTGAGCGACTTCACTCACTTCACTCAAATAGTATTTTTAAGATATTTAGAGTATTAGATAGGCACTTCTAAATAATGAAGCTTTGCTTATTATTTTAGAAAATAAGTGTGATCTTCCAGGAATATGGAACTTTCAGCAAAATTCTGAGGACATTGAGATGAAATTAAACTCATAGGAAACAACTAGCTTCAATTTGAGGCAGCTTTGAAAACTTTGCTGCTGCTGCTAAGTCGCTTCAGTCCTGTCTGACACTGGGCGACCCCATAGACGGCAGCCCACCAGGCTCCCCCGTCCCTGGGATTCTCCAGGCAAGAACACTGGAGTGGGTTGCCATTGCCTTCTCCAGTGTGTGAAAGTGAAGTTGCTCAGTCGTGTCCGACTCTTCCCAACCCCATGGACTGCAGCCTACCAGGCTCCTCCGCCCATGGGATTTTCTAGGCAAGAGTACTGGAGTGGATTGCCATTGCCTCCTCCGTGAAAACTTTGCTACTTATCTCCAATTGTGTGGTTTGGAAACTTGATCCCACCTGATCTAAATGCCAACAAGTAAATACAAGACATCTCATTTGCAATTTATCCAAGAGAGAAAACTGCTAATTGTTAGAATGGATAGAATATTTATTCTAATCTTTCCAAGACTAAAATTTATGATTTTATACAAGTGCTTGAAGATATACTTTACTTTTAGCTAAAATAATTTTCAGTTATGTTTTATTTGATTTTTAACTGCATATTTAAATTTGATTTCTTAAATTTTTTGATTCTCTGCTATTTCTTTTAATATAAGAGAAACCAATCAAAAAGTTAAGCATAATAATTTTTGTTCTTGGGGCTTCTTTGGTGGCTCAGGTGGTAAAGAGTCTGCCTGCAAAACAGGAGATCCGGGTTCAATCCTTGGATCAGGAAGATCCCCTGGAAAAGGAAATGGCAAGCCACTTCAGTACTCTTGCCTGGAAAATCCCATGGACAGAGGAGCCTGGTGGGCTACAGTCCATGGATTTGCAA
Organism: Bos taurus; assembly: GCF_002263795.3. NCBI lineage: Eukaryota > Metazoa > Chordata > Mammalia > Artiodactyla > Bovidae > Bos > Bos taurus. Next base: position 54,390,909 of record NC_037341.1, on the reverse strand, counting down.
GGAGTGGACACGACTGCACAACTAACTCTTTCATGATAGCAGATTGCCTTGCATACAGCATCACTGAATGTATCGAATTACATATCTCTCAAAACCATTTTTGTCAAAGTTCCCATTGTTGAAAGCAATGAACCTATAAATCCCACTATGCCCACAGCTTCAGTGATACTATATACAAGGCAATGTGCTATCATAGACTATCAGAGCTATAATCCAAGCAAACGTGGGTGGGTGTGTCACTAGAATGCGTTTTACATAGAATTGAACTTGACCATGAGGTGTGAGGGAATATATAACTTAAAAAAAAAAAATGCTTGTAGTTAATCTTGATACATGGATATCTTGTTCCTTAGAACTCTTTCATCTAAATAATTTGTTTAGTGATGGGTTATAGTTTTTCTGAAGTTGGCCACATTGATGGTTGGCTTGTGCAGCTTGTCTGCATTTATTTTATTTTTCTGTTTATCATTTTTGCTTTCGGTAGTATTATTCTCATATTTTCCACTCTGTGCTCACTGTTCCTTTTCTTTTTTCAAATCCATTTAGTTTTCAGAGATAAAGGTCATATCTTTTCTCTTTTTACTTCTTTATTGTCTTGAATAGTGAATACTCAATACATGCTTTGTGAATAAATGGAGAAAATGTCATCTTACAACTTGAGATGTCATCTATTGAAAATAGATACAAGTGAAAGGTCAGTTAGGAAGCTCCTTTATTTATATAAATATCCATTGTTTTATTACTTGGAGAAAAAGTGCTTTATATAAAGCATAAAGTGCTTTATATAAAGTGATTTTGAGTCTACTGTAGGCAGAAGAGTGTTATGGCAAAATAGCTTCCATGTTTGTAGTCAAATTGAATAGATCAGTGTACAGTCTTCCTGTGCAAGCATACAATCTAAGGTTTATAATGTACAGTGTCTAAATCAGCTAATCTTGACATGCAATCAAATAACTTAGATCCAAAATAACATAGGAAAAGAATAAATACTAAATATTAATCGGATTGTGGTCATGCCAGATGGGAGAAGGATATTAACATTGCCTAAATAAATCTGTAGCCAAAGACTTAGAAATAGGTATACATGAAATTTAGAAATCATTTGACATCATTTTACAGAAAGAGAAACCAAGTTAAGTGCTCGCTCTGTATCATATAAATAATTTGTGTTAGATCTCTGACTGATACTCTAAATCTCCTGTCTGGTCATTGGTCATCATTTCCCCAATAAATAATTTTTGATGTAGCTAAGCTTTGAAATTTGTTTAGAACAAATACATGTTACAGAACATTATGAAAAGAAGGGCTCCTGTGTGTATTTGGGTGTAGTGATATTACTGTATTATCAATAAAAGAGTTTATATGAATTTTGATGCTTTTGAACTGTGGTGTTAAAGATTCTTGAGAGTAACTTGGACTGCAAGGAGATTAAACCAGTCAATCCTAAAGGAAATCAGCCCTGAATGTTCATTGGAACGACAGATGCTTATACGTGAACTGATGCAATATGTGAACCGTGAACTTCCAGATGTTGAAGCTGGTTTTAGAAAAGGCAGAGGAACCAGAGATCAAATTGCTAACATCCACTGGATCATTGACAAAGCAAGAGGGTTCCAGAAAAACATCTATTTCTACTTTATTGACTACGCCAAAGCCTTTGACTGTGTTGATCACAATAAACTGTGGAAAATTCTGAAAGAGATGGGAATACTAGACCATCTGACCTGTCTCTTGAGAAACCTGTATGCCGGTCAGGAAGAAACAGTTAGAACTGGACATGGAACAACAGACTGGTTCCAAATAGGAAAAGGAGGACGTCGAGGCTGTGTATTGTCACCCTGCTTATTTAACTTATATGCAGAGTACATCATGAGAAATGCTGGGCTGGAAGAAGCACAAGCTGGAATCAAGATTGCCAGGAAAAATATCAATAACCTCAGATATGCAGATGACACCACCCTAATGGCAGAAAGTGAAGAAGAACCAATGAGCCTCTTGATGAAAGTGAAAGAGGAGAGTGAAAAAGTTGGCTTAAAGCTCAACATTCAGAAAACTAAGATCATGGCATCTGGTCCCATCACTTCATGGCAAATAGATGGGGAAACAGTGGCTGGCTTTATTTTTCTGGGCTCCAAAATCGCTGAAGATGGTGACTGCATCCAGGAAATTAAAAGATGCTTACTCCTTTGAAGGAAAGTTATGACCAACCTAGATAGCATATTAAAAAGTAGAGACATTACTTTGCCAACAAAGATCCGTCTAGTCAAGGCTATGGTTTCTCCAGTAGTCACGTATGGATGTGAGAGTTGAATTGTAAAGAAAGCTAAGCACTGAAGAATTGATGTTTTTGAACTGTGGTGTTGGAGAAGACTCTTGAGAGTCCCTTGGATTGCAAGGAGATCCAACCAGTCCATCCTAAAGGAAATCAGTCCTGAATTTTCATTGGAAGAACTGATATTGAAGCTGAAACTCCAATACTTTGGCCACCTGATGCGAAGAGCTGACTCATTTGAAAAGACCCTGATCCTGGGAAAAATTGAAGGCAGGAGGAGAAAGGGAGAGGATAAGATGGTTGGATGGCATCACCGACTCAATGGACATGAGTCTGAGTAAAGTCTGGGAGTTGGTGATGGACAGGGAAGCCTGGTGTGCTGCAGTCCATGGGGTGGCAATGAGTCATACACGAATGAGCCACTGAGCTGAACTGAACTGAACTGATGCTTAAGCTGAAGCTCTAATACTTTGGCCACCTGATGCAAAGATCCAACTCATTGGAAAAGACTCTGATGCTGGGAAAGATTGAGGATAGGAGGAGAAGGGGACGAAAGAAGACAAGATGGTTGGATGGCATCACCAGCTGAATGGATGTGAGTTTGGTCAAGCTCCTGGAGGTGGTGAAGGACAGGGAAGCCTGGTGTGCTGCAGACCATGGGGTTGCAGAGAGCAGGACATGACTGAGAGAGTGAACAACAACATAAGTTGTCTTACTAATGTGGGCGTATGGTCTATTTTTCCATTCATTATTTTCTTTTTACTAAATATTCAATCTAACCAAGAGTCAATTTACAAAATAGATGGTCAGAATTAGGAGTATAGTCCCATTCAGTTCACATGATAAACACATTCATCTGGCTCATAAAATAAAGTGACAAATAATAGTGGGGCTATCCATCAGCACCAGATTACTACCAGAAACATTTACCCATTTAGAAATGCTGGATAGGGAAACCTCTACTGGATATAAATTCTAACCTTTAAGATAGTTTTGTAGCTGTGGCTCTGGACACAGCTCAAGTGGGAGTAAAGTTAAGGGGGATGGAAACAGTTATTGAGGATTTGCTGCTTAACATGAATACATACATTAAAGCTTTGAAAAGGACAGATTATTCAAATGTGTAGCATCTATCAGAATCAGAGGAAAATATGCATAATGAAAGGCAGAATTTGTTCCTAACTGTACAAATTATGTAGAAGCCTGGCACACAATTTTGCATAAAGAGTTGATGAGGAAATACCCATTAAGGTACCTTATCAATTCAGCTAATGGTGGGGAATTATTACCTAAGGCATATTCTTTAGTGTTTTAATAAGTTTAATTTTCCATCATCCAAATGACTTTTTCTTTTAGTATATTCTGTGTGTGGTAGTGTTAAAACCACATTGAAGTTCAGTTCAGCTCAGTTCAGTCGGTGATGCCATCCAACCATCTCATCCTCTGTAGTCCCCTTCTCTTCCTGCCTTCAATTTTTCCCAGGATCAGGGTCTTTTCAAATGAGTCAGCTCTTCGCATCAGGTGGCCAAAGTATTGGAGTTTCCGCTTCAACATCAGTCCTTCCAATGAATATTCAGGACTGATTTCCTTTGGATGGACTGGTTGGATCTCCTTGCTGTCCAAGGGACTCTCGAGAATCTTCTCAAACATCACAGTTCAAAAGCATCAATTCTTTGGTGCTCAGCTTTCTTTATAGTACAAGTCTCACATCCATACATGACTACTGGAAAAACAGTAGCCTTGACTAGACAGATCTTTGTTGGCAAAATGATGTCTCTACTTTTTAATATGCTATCTAGGTTGGTCAGAACTTTCCTTCCAAGGAGTAAGCATCTGTTAATATCCTGGCTGCAGTCACCACCTGCAGTGATTTTGAAGTCCAAGAAAATAAAGTAAGCCACTGTTTCCACTGTTTCCCCATCTACTTGCCTTTGAAGTTTACCTGATGCTTTTTTCCATTTTTGATTTCTCTGTATTTCACATCCTCAGACACTTAAGCTATAGTTAGAGTGAAGTTGGAGGTTTTCTAGAGGAGAGGACTCTTCAGCTCACCATTGTTACCTGTTTTTATTTAATGTCCCATTGCTTACTTGTGATGAGGCTGAAAGGATAAATGAAATGATGCTGTGACTTTTCAAGCTGTGAGATCAAGGGTGTTGTTTCCTTTTATTTCAGTTTGTTACAGATTTGACCATCACATTTAAAGAGGATAACTTGATTGTGGTCTATGTTATATATATTTCAAATAACTGTCTTACAAGATGAAACACATGAAAAAGATAGTACACAGATAATCAGAAACTGAAGATTCAGTGTCATGCAATGCTATATATAAGGAAATCAGATTTTGTCACAAAGGTATCCATTTGAGTTTTCACTAGGTGAAATGAAAATAACTAGAAGAAAAGCTCAAGTATATTATAAAATTATGCCCCACAGAACATCAAACTGAAACCATATCAAAGAAAGTAGACCACTAAAAAGAGCCTTTCAACACAGTTCTGCAATAATAAATAGATATTAATTACTCTAATTTAAACTCATCTTTCAAATGTCCTCTATCACTGACAGTAGAAAAATAGGATTATTTTATTATTTTCTAAGTTGTTTAAAAATGTAGAATGAGTACATACTATTGATCCGACTCTCTTATTTTAAACACACATTAAATGTTTGATATAATAGGTTTACCAACCAGATAAATAAATAAGTACAAATTTTTCTTAAATGATACTACTCCAAATTAATTTAGACAAATGTTAAATTTCAATATAAAATCAATAATCTCATCTGTGTTTGAAGGTGGGAGGAAGCTTAGGAAGATAACATAATAACTTTCCCAATTTTATGGGTGAGAAATTATGCTTATAGGAATTAAAATGCCTTTTCTTCTACTCAGTAGCCAAATATTAGGATAATTGGATTCCTAACCAATTTTTCTTATTTTAATCCTGTCTGTAATTAATAATTCTGAGTCTTTAAAACAGAAATTGGTGTTCTACAAATTAAAAGGATAAAACATTTTTTTTCTCTCCTTTTAGTTGTCTATTGGAGACTTTTTACTAAACATTTTAATCACATAATTTAAAATATGTTTGATAATCTCTCTCTACATCCTTCACTCTTCAAATGGGCATGCTGTTAACACTGTTGCTATTCACAGGTAAAAAAAATTCTGCAGCTTTATACATTTTTAAAAAACTTTTCAAAGAAAATAATTTTCAGACAAACTCTGGAACTACAACTGTGTGGAACTCAAATATTTAATAAATTGGAGACAGAGCTATTAATTGTTTAGTTGGTTTTCTATCATTTTTCCTGCATCAGCAAAGCACCTGCCATTTAAATTCATACAAAAAACTTGTCACTATTCTATGTGAGACGTAATAAACTTCTTCTATTTGAAGAATCACATTGAAAGGGCTTTCATGAATTTCAGGGAACTACAGTTAGGTCATTACATATAAAACTAAAGAAATAAAACATAGGAATGTTTATTTGTTAGTTCAGTAGTTCTGCCCTCAATTTTGCTCCAGGATGGGCAAGGCCTCTATACTAATAAATAGAAATTAAAATATAGTTTGTTGTTAAGCCAGAAACTATTAAGGTTTCCGAGATTTAACCCTCCTTAGAAGATAAGAAGATAGTTGCCTATAATTGTATAACTTTATAACTAAACTACATAACTATTGAGGACTTCCCTGTAGCTCAAACAGTAATGCGTATGCCTGCAATGCAGGAGACCAGGGTCCATCCCTGGGTCAGGAAGATCCTCTGGAGAAGGGAATGGCAACCTACTCCAGTGTTCTTACCTAGAGATTCCCATGGACAGAGAAGCCTGGTAGGCTACAGTCTATGGGGTCGCAGAGCTGGACATGACTAAGCCACTAAAACACACACACACACACACACACACACACAGAGTGGGCTGGAGAAAAGAAGACAATTCATTGCTCAATTAGTCACAGTAAAAGCAGCACCAAGGGATTAATTGTGTTGCTTTCTTGAGCCCCAGTCCAGACAGGATTGTTTGGTGAGAGCCAGATAGCAGCTATATATGAAATAAAGTACATTATATAAGTGAAGAAACTAGAAATTAAAAACAAACAAACAAACAAAAAACACAACTCTGATCTCATATGGGGTTGCTGGTGACCTGTGCATCCTCCTCTTCCAAAAGAGAGGACCTTATCTTTACCCTGGAACATAAGCAGGTTTACTCTGGGGAGAGAAAGTTAGTTCAGTTGCTCAGTCATGTCTGACTATTTGTGACCCCATGAACCGCATCAGGCCAGGCCTTGCTGTCCATCACCTACTCCTGGAGTTCACCTAAACCCATGTCCATTGAGTCAGTGATGCCATCCAACCATCTCATCCTCTGTCATCCCCTTCTCCTTCTGCCTTCAATCTTTTCCAGCATCAGGGTCTTTTCAAATGAGTCAGCTCTTCGCATCAGGTGGCCAAAGTATTGGAGTTTCAGCTTCAACATCAGTCCTTCCAGTGAACACTCAGGACTGATCTCCTTTAGGATGGACTGGTTGGATCTCCTTGCAGTCCAAGGGACTCTCAAGAGTCTTCTCCAACACCACAGTGCAAAAGCATTAATTCTTTGGCGCTCAGCTCTCTTTATAGTCCAATTCTCACATCCATACATGACCATTGGAAAAACCATAGCCTTGACTAGACAGACCTTTGTTGGCAAAGTAATGTCTCTACTTTTCAATATGCTGTCTAGGTTGGTCATAACTTGCCTTCCAAGGAGTAAGCGTCTTTTAATTTCATGGCTGCAGTCACCATCTGCAGTGATTTTGGAGCCCAGAGAAATGAAGTCCGCCACTGTTACCACTGTTTCCGCATCTATTTGCCATGAAGGGTCCAGATGCCAGGATCTTAGTTTTTTGAATGTTGAGCTTTAAGCCAACTTTTTCACTCTCCTCTTTCACTTTCATCAAGAGGCTCTTTAGTTCTTCTTCACTTTCTGCCATAAGGATGGTGTCATCTGCATACCTGAGGTTATTGATATTTCTCCTGGCAATTTTGATTCCAGCTTGTGCTTCTTCCAGCCCTGCGTTTCTCATGATGTACTCTGTATATAAGTTAAATAAGCAAGGTGACAATATACAGCCTTGATGTACTCCTTTTCCTATTTGGAACCAGTCTGTTGTTCCATGTCCAGTTCTAACTGTTGCTTCCTGACCTGCATACAGGTTTCTCAAGAGGCAGGTCAGGTGGTCTGGTATTCCCATCTCTTTCAGAATTTTCTACAATTTATTGTGAAAGTCAAAGGCTTTGGCATAGTCAATAAAGCAGAAATAGATGTTTTTCTGGAACTCTTTTGCTTTTTCCATGATCCAGCAGATGTTGGCAATTTGATCTCTGGTTCCTCTGCCTCTTCTAAAACCAGCTTGAACATCTGGAAGTTCACGGTTCATGTATTGCTGAAGCCTGGCTTGGAGAATTTTGAGCATTACTTTACTAGCGTGTGAGATGAATGCAATTGTGCAGTACTTTGAGCCTTCTTTGGCATTTCCTTTCTTTGGGATTGGAATGAAAACTGACCTTTTCCAGTCCTGTGGCCACTGTTGAGTTGTCCACATTTTCTGGCATGTTGAGTGCAGCACTTTCACAGCATCATCTTTCAGGATTTGAAATAGCTCAACTGGAATTCCATCACCTCCACTAGCTTTGTTCATAGTGATGCTTCCTAAGGCCCACTTGACTTCACATTCCAGGATGTCTGGCTCTAGGTGAGTGATCACACCATCGTGATTATCTGGGTCGTGAAGATCATTTTTGTACAGTTCTTCTGTGTATTCTTGCCACCTCTTCTTAATATCTTCTGCTTCTCTTAGGTCCCTACCATTCTGTCCTTTATCGAGCCCATCTTTGCATGAAATATTCCCTTGGTATCTCTAGTTTTCTCCAAGAGATCTCTAGTTTTTCCCATTCTGTTGTTTTCCTCTATTTCAAAAAGATTAGTCAAGAGTAGAGAATTGACTGAATGCGTATAAGTATGGAGGGAGAAACAGCTGTTGGAATATTTCAGGTGAAAATGAAGAGGGCCTGGATTAAGGCAATGTTTGCTGGGATAGAAAATACAGATATAAAATATAGTGGCTAATATATATGACTAATTGGATATGGTGAGACAGGTTTTAGCACTGAGGGGACTACGTTAGTATATATGCTATTCATTGAGACAAGTTTAGCTTTGGATTTATTTACTTAGAATGATTGTGGTCCATCTGTAAGATGGATATAACAATAATACTTGTCTCTCAGAATTGTGGTGACAGTTAACACATGGTAAACTATATGAGTAAAATTATTACTTTTATGATAATGATATTATCACACTCAAGTAGAAATCTGCTGTTGGTAAATGAATAACTATATGTGAGACTAGGAAAGAGATATTGTCTTGCAATAAAGAATGGAGAACAATCTGCATATGGTAAACATAGTTTTTGCTGTTTCTTTATAGTAGATTTCATTGCTTCTTGTTTTGAATTCTCTAGTCACTTAAATTATTTTTGAATGAAACTCTTTGCTGGCAATGATTGTGCCTAACTCATTTGGAGGGAGTTTGTTGAGGGAGGGAGAGTATTTACTAATGGGTAAGGACATGGTGTGGGGGAAAGTGTTCATAGCCAGCATAAATATGCCTAGATTCAATCCCAGCTTAGTCACTAACTGCCAAATGATGGCTATAGAATGATGTTTATTGTTTTCTTTACATTTTCTAGGTTTTAAGTTATCTCCTGTGCAAAATTAGGACGATAAAGCATCTCATTTTTAAGGTTTTTCTCCAGCTCAATATAAAAAATATCATAGTAGGAGGATGGAACTTTTTGTAAATTGAAGCTTGCAAGCATAATGGCTTAGGGTGAATGGAATGATGGATGGGATGTCAGAATTGTAGAGGGGAATGAGCTGATTGCTACACACTCAAGCTGGGACATGGTGAGCACTCTGGCAGCAATGACCTAAGATCAGACACTGAAGTTGAAACTGATACAAGGGGAATTAGGTTTACAAGGCACAGAACATTTCCAAAATTTAGGACAGGACAAAATTTAGACTTTGTTTCAGTTTGGAGGACAATTAAGACCTGGCAGATGGGCCTGTAGGATTTTCTGGTATTTCTCAAGACTGATAAGAAAACAGAGGCTTTGAAACATCTTGCTCTTGTTAAGTGATTTTTCTTCTTTAATTTGAGATTTTGCAAGGTTATAGCAGATAAGATTATATTCTTCGGTGTCGCTAATGCTATGATTTGAAAAATAAAGGCAGGAACTAGATAAATGCATGAGGTGATTTACTGAAAATGGCATGAAAATCATCCACCATATGTTTTTGGAAAACAGAACACTTTGGTAAAGAACCTTTCATTTGCACTTTTGCTTCATTTCAGTGGCAGATGCAGGTTGAAATAAAACACTCAGTTCTCTCTTGAGAAGCCTGATTAAAGAAAGTAGTTATCTTTATATAAGCAAACTACTTTAACATATAAAGTCATGCTAAATTTTTTGACCTTTATAATGAAATCAGAATGATTTTTAAATTTAGAATCTCCTCTTTGGTTCATAATGTACATATTAAGCAGTTTCTCCTTAACAGGTTTTCAAATTCAAGATGCAGAGCAGAAGAGGTCCCAGGTTCCCATTCTCAGAGCATCTCATGGTACTCAAACTTCAGGGAGCACTTGCAAACAAACATATGGTATTATTTTAATTTGGCATCTCCCTTGAGGAAATAGCAACTACTTTGAAAGTTCATCACGTTCTATTGCTTACATGATAAGGTGGTAGCAGGCAAAGCATTCATGGAATATGGGAAGCAATGGACAGATTCTCTGCTTCTCTTTCCACCAGTTTTCCACATACAGTGACTGTCCTTGCAGTTCACGTGTGTTGCCCAAGCTAACCACGACAGTAGCCCTCATATAGTGTTCAGCCTAGCCAAGGCTCAGTAATTGAGCTAAGGAGAAAGTTCAGGCTTGTATTTGTACAAATTCTCATGCTTTTCTCCTTGGTCAAAAATTTTAATGTGAATGAAGAAAAAGGGAGGCTATTTCCTAGTTCTAACATCATCTTATTGTAAAAGGGGGTGAGTTTTTGTTTAGTCACTTAGTCTTGTTTGACTCTTTGTGACTCCTTGTACTGTACCCCATCAGGTTCCTCTGTCTATGGGATTCCTCAGCCAAGAATACTGGAGTGGGTTGCCATTTCCTACTCCCGGTGATCTTCCTGGCTCAGGGATTGAACCTATGTCTCCTTCATTGCAGGCTTATTCTTTACCATTGAGACACCTGGGAAGCCTGGAGACTTAGGTTGCAGCTACAGAAATCTTTAGTCCCAAACAAAGACCTGTCAAAAAGTAACAAGAGGAGTATAGGAACATCTACCCTCTTCCAAAATAATGGTTTTTGGCATCATGTACTTGAATAAATTCAACAGGACAATTAAGCTTAAAGGAGAGCTCTAGTTGAACATTTATTTAGAGTGTGTGAGCAGTAGGTTCATCTATAAGTTGAAGAACAGGACAGGCAAAATACAAGGGAAAGCTTTGGGGTTTAGAACAATGGTAATCATTTTTAGGGAAATCATTTAGAAAAGTGATGGTCAAGGTCTGATTGTGTGTGGGCCATTGTTATGACTTTAGTCTGACTTCAGCCATGAATTATAGATGCAATTTTCCCAGAATCTGGCAATATGTTGGTTAATATTTTTTCCAGTGAGGTTCTTTTCTTCTCATGGCTTTTTGATGGGAAGTAAAGAGACAGTAAATCTGCTCATGATGGTTAAGAATCACTCAGGAATTTCAAGTTTAAGTGAATTGTTAAAACTTGAAGTGGGAAGAGAACATTATTTTTATTCAGTGATAAGTCATGTTAAAATATTAAGCCAGTCAGTATTATTTTCAAGGGATAGCTGATTTTAACATGTAATTAGTCTCAAGATTATGTGATTCATTCATTTTCCTTCAAAAAAATTGGCACTCCTTTACTGTGTCTTTTTGCTGTTTCATAACATCCTGAAAAATATTTTTCTTGCTGTTTGATAAACTTCTGTTAATTTTAATAAAATTTATCCAGTAGAAATTTGAATTTCTCTATCTTCTCCTGGTGTCCTAAGCTAGTGAGCTTAGAACATGACAGCTTTCCTGATATTGCAAACCCGAGGACAAGCAATGTTCTCAAAAGTTGGAGATATTTAGGCACAATGCTAGGACTTAGACTTTTTAATTTGATGTGAAAGGTTCATGAAAGTGTTAGTTACTCAGTGACCTAATCTTTGTGACCCATGGACTGTAGCCAGCGAGGCTTCTTTGTTGATGGAATTCTCCAGGCAAGAATACTGGAGTGGGTTGCCATTCCCTTCTCCAGGGGATCTTCCCAACCCAGGGAACGAACCTGGGTCTCCCACACTGAAAGCAGATTCTTTACCATCTGAGCCACGAGGGAAACCCCTTAGTTTGCTGAGTAAAATAATTAATGACGTCTCTGCTGCATCAGTCTTCTCTTTTGAATTCACTTTTCTTTTTCACTTGCTTCTCTCTCTTAGAACTTTATGTGAACTAAAGGTTTTAGGTCTCCCTCCACCTTTGGGCAGGGTAGGGCATCATGATTTAAGCCACTTTGATTTGTTAAATTTATGTAAAATAATTCCTCATGGCGAAGTCCCCCAGAGAATGGTATTGGGGGTTTGGAGTCAAAAATTAAATAATATTGATTTTATGTATCTTGTCCTCATTCTACTTCCTGTATCTGCCTGTTATAGCAATAGGTGCTTGCTCATGGATTTAGGGTTTTTCTATCTCATTGTAATAATTTTCAATGCAAAGATACCATAAAATATATAAGAAACTCCATTATATTAGTTTCAGGTGTACAACATAGTGATTCAATATTTGTATGCATTGTGAAATGATCACCACGATGTTTTGTTAACACCGTCACCATATATAGTTAAAAACTTTTTCTTCTTGTAATGAGAACTAAGATCTACTTTCTTGTATGCATGTGTGCTAAGTTGCTTCAGTGGTGTCTGACTCTTTGCGACCCTATGGACTGTAGCCTGGTAGACTTCTCTGTCCACGGGGTTATCCAGGTATGAATTCTGGAGTGGATTACCATGCCCTCCTCCAGGGGATCTTCCTGACCCAGGGATGGAACCCTTGTCTCTTACATCTCCTGCATTGGCAGGCAGGTTCTTTACCATGAGCACCACCTGGCAAGCCCATAGTTACCATGCTGTACATACATCTCCACAAATTATTTATTCTATAAGGATAAGTTTGTACTTTGACCAGCTTCACCTGTTTAGCCCACGTCACCCCCTCCATCTCTCTGTCATTTCTAAAGTCATATTCCATTGTGTTACTTGATTGGACTCCCTTACAATGCTCATGTTTAACTAGTTTTTGACTGTTTAGTGTCTCCCAGGCCCTTTTTTAAAACTTCTGTGGACATCTATTAACTCATTTAACTCTCACAAGTTCATAAAGTTGGAGTTATACACAGATAATCCAATGTTTCATATTTTATGGATGAAGACACTGAGTCACAGGGTTGTTAAATAACTGGCACAAGGTTAAAACCTAGAATGGGTTAGAATCATAATTGTATACCATAAGTCTAGCTCCAACATTTCATTTTTGATTGCTAATGTACATGATGTCTAGAACTAAAAAGATTTATTTCTGCCACTTTGTACTTCATCTATGTGACTGTCTGGCCCTTCCCCAGGACCACGATTGCTGCCTGTTCTGTCCAATACAGCCATTAGCTCCACTTCCCTCTCCCTATCCTTTCCATTCTGAAAGCTTGTGTGACTAGGGTCCCATGGCTGTATATGAAAGAAACACTGACCAATTCAAAACAAGAATAAATATTAACAACAGCAATAAAAACTAATGAAGGGAATGCATTTAACAAAATAAATGCATGACTAGTACACTGAAAATGACAGAATACTGCTGAGAGAAACTGAAGATCTAAACAGCGGAGATTCATTCTCTGTTCACGTATAAAAGACTCAATATTGCAAGGTGACAATCCTCAAACTGATCTATAAATTCAGAAATCTCTATTGGAATTCAAGCAGGCTTTTCCTTTTTGCTGCCATGGACAAAGAGATTCAAAATTTACATGGAAGTGGAAATGCCTAGAATAATCAAAACAATTTTGAAAAAGAAGAATAAGTTTGGAGGACTTTCAGTTCTCAATTTCAAAGCTTACTGTAAAGGTAGAGTTATTAAGACTGTGGTGCTGGCATAGGTTAGACATATAGATCAATAGAATAGAATTGAGAGTACAGAAATAAATCCTTATAATTACACTCAATTGATTTTTAAAAAATGTACCAAAGAAATTCGCCAGGGAAAGGACAGACTGTCCAAAAAATGGAGCAGGAACTGTTGGATATCTATATAAAAAGATGAACTTACAACCTCACTTTACATCATACACAAAAATTAACTCAAAATTGATCTTAGACTTAAGTAAAGTTATAAAACACAATAAAACGTTTAGAAGAAAACATAGGAAAAAGTCCCCAATATTTTGTTATAAGCAAATATTTTGGGGGTACTACAGCAAAAGCAAGCCTATAAAAACGATAAATCTGACTTCAGTAAAGTAAAAAACTTTCAAAAGACACCCATAAAAAATTAAAAGATAAGCAAATCCACTAGGAAGAAATATTTGCAAAACACATATTTGATATATGACTTGGAGGATATGAATAGACATGTCACCATGATATGAATATTGATATATGAATAGTTAGTACCAATTGCAAAGACGCTCAACATCATTAGTCATTAGGGAATTGCAAATTAAAACCATAATGAAATGCCATTTAATAGCCAATAGAATGCCCATAATCAATGACAAGCATTAAATCATGTTGGAAAGGATGTGGAGAAACAGATCATCATACTTTGCTGGTGGGAACATAAATTGGTGCAGCTACTTTAGAATGCATTTATTTGCACACAGGGACTTGCACATAAATGTTTACAGTAATATTGCTCATAATATTAAAAAAAGAAAGGAATCATCCTAAATGTAGATCAACTACTGGAATGGCAAAACGTGGTCTCCACGTAAAAGAAAATAATTCAGCAATGAAAAATACTTAATTATGACCTATGCTATATTGGGGATGAACCTCAAGAGTATTATGCTAAGTGATATAATCTAGATACAAGAGACAACGTTTGTATTATTTTACTTATAGGCAATGATCCAAAAGCCAAATTTATAGCATCGGAAACTAGATTAGTGGCTTCCTGGCACTGGAGGTAGAATGAAGTCTAACTGTAAGTGGGCAGGAGAGATCTTATAGGGAGGGTGAAAATATTCTAAGACTGATTTATGGTGATGGTTGTGCTATTCAGTAAAATTACTAAAATGCACTGATTTGTAAATTTTAAATAGGTGAATCTCATGATATGTAAAATATACCTCAATAAAGCTGTTAAAAACTATGAAGAATTTCACCTTGGATTGTGTGAACTTGCTCTCTGGCTAGTGGCCAGGATAATTAAACTGTATTGTCATGCCTGTTAGAATCCTATTAGTTGGGTCAAGTTTTATAATATATAGTTGTTCTGATTTGCTAAAGAGTAACTTAATACTGCAAGAGAGAGAAATTTGGTGCTTCAGAGTTCTGACCAAATGGGTCAATGAATGTTTTTCAATTGACAAAGAAAATACAAGACAAACCCCAAAACAGACATTTCAGTTTTCTCTAGGAGCCTTTCTCTATCTGAACGACTATACCATGATTTCAGTTACCCTATTTCTACCCTTCGAATCAAGTATTTGAAAATTCAAAAGAAGCTTTAGGTGTTTATAAAATCAGCAGCTTTACAACAAAATCCAAATTGGTCCTTTGGAAGGAAAGACCACAATATACAGTTTTTATTCGGAAGCCATTTAATATTCAGCTTTACGCTAATGAACAAAGTCATTCTTATGAAAAGGAGATTTGGCACACTTTGTCTTTCCATAAACCTCACTTAAAAAAACATGTTTAAAATTATTTGAAAAGATTCTGAGAATATTCCAGAACAGTGTAGTCTTCTTTCTTGCTACAGTGATAACAATAACAGTTTGGCACTACATAATGTTTTATATCTCTAAAGTCTGTACTAGATATCAACTTGTGGATTATTTTTGAAGGTTAAGTAACAATGATTAATTTTCCAAGTGAATTTTCCTAAACCCAGGAAAGCTGTGATTTCTATCTCATACTTTCAGCATAATTTTCACTGAGAGACTCTCTGAAGAACAATACATTCTGCTATTTAGAAAACAAAAGAGATGGCAAGAAATTAGCCAATGCATATCAAATAAAAATTACAGTGAGGCAAACCTGTTGTCTAATCCATGGCAATCAAAATATATTAAGCATGTAAAACATTTTTGGAAAAATGTTTTAAAAGAGATGTGATCACTCTTTTCAAAAATCTTCTCTTTGTGTTTTTGATGTCTGGTTTGTGATTCAGTGGCAGCCATGCTCGACTAGCTGTCAGGCTGCCAGTAATTATTGGGTTACTAGAACTTTAGCATGCTCTTGGGATTAAAATGGTTCAGTAGAAGACTCAGTTGCAGATGAGAGAACTCCTGAGACACCAAGGCTAAGAGGGACGTGCCACAGGATAGCTTCATGGCCATTGTGAAGTGTATAAAGCACCTTTCAACAGTCCCTTATTATGAAAGATCTGCTTGACTTCTTCCCAAGCCCCTCGTGCCAGAATCCAACAGCCTGGAACCCTCGGAAAGTGTCTGCCAGAAATTACATCAGCTTCTACCCGGAGAACGCTGAAACATATGAATAGTGCATTTCAGTAACCAAGAGACAAAATACAGAAAGGATATAAATATAAATTTAGCAGCTGTCTGAAAGGAAATATACCTGTGTAACTTCTTAGTTGTGCAGAACAACAGAGAGTGAAAGAAAATTTTATTGTTTCTTTATTTACAACGCTTGGTCAAGAAACCTTGATTTTCATCAAGGTAGCCACAGTACAATGGAAAATCAAACCAGCAGAAAGGTAGTAGATTACAAAGAAGGTAAAGGATGATATTGGAAACAGGTACAAGTTAAGTTTATGTGATTCCTTTGGCCTGCTAAAACTTTCTGTGCCCTGATTTGTTGATCTGAAAATTAGGAATACTTCAAAAAAATTTTATTTTATTTTATTTATTTATTTGGCTGGACCAGGTCTTAGTTGAGGCACCTAGGATATTTTTTTTTTTCCACTTTCAGCATGTGGACTCTCAGTTAGGGCATGTGAACTCCTCTTGGTGGCACGTGGGTCTAGTTCCCTGACCAGGGATTGAACAGGGGCCCCCTGTGTATGCAGAGTGCGGTGTCTTAGCCACTGGACCACTAGGGAGGTTCCAGAGATAGTTTTTTTTTTTTTTTATTTTATTTTTAAACTTTACATAATTGTATTAGTTTTGCCAAATATCAAAATGAATATCAAAATGAATCCGCCACAGGTATACATGTGTTCCCCATCCTGAACCCTCCTCCCTCCTCCCTCCCCATACCATCCTTCTGGGTCGTCTCAGTGCACTAGCCCCAAGCATCCAGTATCGTGCATCGAACCTGGACTGGCAACTCGTTTCTTACATGATATTTTACATGTTTCAATGCCATTCTCCCAAATCTTCCCACCCTCTCCCTCTCCCACAGAGTCCATAAGACTGTTCTATACATCAGTGTCTCTTTTGCTGTCTCGTACACCGGGTTATTGTTACCATCTTTCTAAATTCCATATATATGCATTAGGATACTGTATTGGTGTTTTTCCTTCTGGCTTACTTCACTCTGTATAATAGGCTCTAGTTTCATCCACCTCATTAGAACTGATTCAATTCACAGGTTGCATGTGTTGGTAATCCTTTGTTACAAAGCTGGAGAAGCTTATTTTAAATGGAAAATACCTGCAGACTTTATTTATGTTTTATGCACAGGTGTCAATGTGGAAGAAATGTTCAGAAGTGTGAAAAAATGTCAGATACACTTCAATTTAATGTTGGGCTACCAGGAAGTTTACTGACAAATTTTTTTTTCACTCTTCATTTAGCAACTATTTATGGCCCTTTTCTTGTTATTTGGAGAAAATAAAGAAGGGTAGTGATTAGTACTGAAATCCAGGCGTGTAAAATTTACTTGTGAAAGTGGAAATGGCAAATATATGTGCCAGGTGTATTACTTTCAACCTAAGGATAAAAACTGGGAGCAATAGCGTCACAGTGCCGTCACTGAGTGGTCTAGGGGCAACTAGAGTCTACAGGTTAAAATCAGGTTGGTCTGATGCACCAAAAATGTTCAGTAAAGGCTGATTCCCTTCCACTATAGACTGTTCTAAATGTTTTTGTGTATATATATTTAGACCAAGAGCATCTTACCAGTGTGACCCATCTACTTCTCTTCTCACCTTTCTAACCTTCTTCTCTGCAGGACTTTGAAGAAGGCAGGATGGAAGAAGAGGCAGGAAACTGATGGTCAAAGAGACTTTGGACTCATTCTTGTTTCAGACATTTAGAAGCTCCGTATAACACGGCTCTTCTCCACAGACCTCACTATTTTTCTAATGGTTTTGGCACTCAGTATCCACAGGTTACCCATCTGTAGATTCAATGAACCATGGATGGATCCAGAACCTGCAGGTCCAGCTGACTGTACTACACCATTTTATACAAGGGATTTGAGCATATGTAGATTTTAGTATCCTAAGGTGGGGGCAGTCCTGGAACTGATCCCCAGTGGATACCAGGGGAGCACTGTAGTTTTCTAAAGGATTCCAGTGAGCTATAAATTCTTTCTTAACAAAAACCAGGATGTTTGTAATTTATGAGTATACCATCTTTTCTCCTCCTACTTCAAGCATGAGCTTGAATATACTTTGTGAGGTTTTCCATGTACCCCTTCTCATAAACCCAATCACTTCCATCTTTATGGGTCTATCAAATTTGGCTCATTCTAAGAGAGCATCGCAGATCATCAGACCCTTTGTTTACTGATCTGTTTTTCTGATAGACTGTCCGAACAATTCTTGTTGGGAGAAAATGGCTTCTTCAAATCTGTATTCTAGCCCTTTCCATAATGCACGTCCTATTCTACAAACATTTGTTGAGCAATATGGAAGTGTAGGAAGAGAGAGTCATTTCTATAGAAACACATTCTGTTAATCTCTATTTTTTCTCTTTCAGATCTTTTATTGACTTTTTTCTTTAGCTCTATGGAAGTATAATTGATATACAAAAAAGTAGTATACATCTAATGTACAGGCATACCTTGGAGATAGTATGGGGTTGGTTCTAGACCCCTGAAATAAATACTGCCATAAAAGAAGTTGTATACATTTTTCAGTTTTCCAGTGAATACAAAAATGATGTTTATACTGTTCTATAGTCTATTAACTATACAATAATACTATGCCTAAAAAATGCACCTGCCTTAATTAAAAAACACTTTATTGCTAAAAAATGCTAACCAGCATCTGAGCCTTCAGTGTAGTAGTATCATCAAAGGTCAAGAGTTTGAGTTCTTGTGAGAAAGATTAAAATGTGACAGAGTCATGAAGTGAGCAAATGCTGTTGGGACAATGGCACCAGTAGATTTGCTCGATGCAAGTGGACACAGATCTTCAATTTGTAAAGGACACAATATCTACGAAGTGCAATGTAGCAAAGTTCACTAAGACGAGATGTGCCTGTATGCATCATGCTGCGTTTGGACAAACACATGGTGTATGTGTTCATGCATACATCCGTGACACCATCACAATCTAGGTACTGGACATGTCTGTAGCCTCCAAAATAGTCCTGTGTCCTTGTGAGTGATGCATGTTGTGGTAAGAACATGTTAGCATGAGATGACTCCTCTTAACAGTTTATTTAAACATTAAGCATATTTGCCTAAAGCTTTATTCTAACTTTTTAAAATTGAAGTATAGTTGATTTACAGTGTTGTGTTAGTTTCAGGTATACAGCAAAGTGATTCAGTTATACACATATATGCTGCTAAGTCGCTTCAGTCATGTCCGACTCTGTGCAACCCCATAGACAGCAGCCCACCAGGCTCCCCCATCCCTGGGATTCTCCAGGCAAGAACACTAGAGTGGGTTGCCTTTTCCTTCTCCAATGCATGAGAGTGAAAAGTGAAAGTGAAGTCGCTCAGTCATGTCTGACTCCTAGCGACCCCATGGACTGTAGCCTACCAGGTCCCTCCGTCAAGAGTACTGGAGTACTCCGGGCAAGAGTACTGGAGTAGGTTGCTGTTGCCTTCTCTCATACATATAAAAAAAAAAAAAAAAAAAAACTCTTAATTTTATACTGGGGTATAGCCAATTAACAATGTTGTGATAGTTTCAGGTAAACAGCAAAGAGACTCAGTCATACATATTCATATATCCATTCTCCCCCAAACTCCCCTTTCATCCAGGCTGCCACATAACACTGAGCAGAGTTCCATGTGCTATAATATACGTATTGTTTTTTCAGATTTGTTTCCATTATTGTTTATTATAAGATATTGAAGATAGTTCCCTGTGCTATACAGTATGACCTTGTTTATCTATTTTTACATAGTGGTGTGTGTCTGCTAATATCCTCTTAACATTCTAAAATATTCAATACTATATCATTAACTGTAGGCAACATGCTATACCGCAGATCTCTAGAACTATACATCTTGCATAACTGAAACTAAGTTCTTGTTTTTTCTTACTCCCTTCTGGAATAAGGATGAGAATAAAAAAAAAATGGATTTGTCAGCATCACAAACGTTTTGCTGACAAGGGTTCTTGAAACAAGGAATGTGGCACAGAGAGGTAATCATATTGCTAGTCCAAGTTAATTACAACCCATTACCCTTTATTTCTTTGACTGAAATTTTGAGTTGTGTATCTCCAGGACCCTGCTTTTACATCAAACAAGGCAAAATGCACAGTGCTTTCATTTTGTCTTTGATTTTAATATGAAGCAAAGGCTTTAAAACATTCTCATGTGGCAAATTAGACTAACTTTGTGCATAGCCTTCCTTGTTTTATCAAGTAATCTCTGGTGGTGGTTTAGTTGTAAGTCATGTCTGACGCTTACAATCCCATGGACTTTAGCCCACCAGCCTTTTCTATCCATAGGATTTTCCAGGCAAGAATACTGGAGTGGGTTGCTATTTCCTTCTCCAGTGGATCTTCCCAATCCAGGGATCGAACCTGGGTCTCCTGCACAGTAGGAGGATTCTTTACCGACTGAGCCAATTCTAGGCTTTAGTCAGGCAATGATTTTTCTTTGATATAAATCTAACATAAAATCCAGACCAAGTAATTCATCTCCCTCCTTTCCTCCCTTTCCTTCTTTCCTTTTCTCCTCTCTTTCCTTCCACCATTCATGCATTAAGTATCTATATATCTGACAAGAAAGGAAACTCCTTAATTGTTGCTAAATGAATAATGGAATAAATTTAACCCTTAAAAATGTTCTAAATGGTAGTTATTGTTTTATCCACTTTAAGGATATAGATCCAAGGCTCAGATAAGTTTAAACCCAAGTTCAGACAGATATTAGAGAAAGCATCTGGACTCAACTCAGCTCCTATTTTTCTCTTAATCCTCTTTTCCAGTTTGTCGCACTATCTTACTACCCTGTCTAAAGATGCATAAGACAAGTTGATTTTTTTCCTCCAGGAGGCTATTGTCCAAATTTTATTGTAATGATAGCCTTGTCATTAGTCTGTAATTTTTCTATCTTCAATGTGTGAAATATAAACGTACAACTAAACTGTGACATTTTGAGAACTGTAACTGTTCAACTTGGGTGCTTAGTGCTCCATTCAGACAAGCGCACACAACCATGTGTGAACCTGTGGGTGCACACATGTATGCACACTCACAGAGATTCCTTAATGTGCAGCACTGTTCTCTAGATCCTACTCTACCATAGTGTTGAGTCTGTGTAAAAAGATGAAAAAATCTATAAAATTTCCAAATAAACTTGTCCTTGGTGAACTTCTGAGGTGGCCTTAGGGTAAAGGAACATGGCACGGGTTGATGAATGACTCTTGTAAGTTTAAGGACAACTAGTGCATTGCTAAATAACTCTTACAGACATACAGGTATTTGCTAGAGCATACTTTAGAAGTAAATTAAGTTTTATTTATATACATAATATGTATGAGTGAATAAAGAAAGCTGAGCGCTGAAGAATTGATGCTCTTGAACTGTGGTGTTGGAGAAGACGCTTGAGAGTCCCTTGGACTGCAAGGAGATCCAACCAGTCCATCCTAAAGGAGATCAGTCCTGGGTGTTCACTAGATCCAACCAGTCCATCCTAAAGGAGATCAGTCCTGGGTGTTCATTAGAAGGACTGATGCTGAGGCTGAAACTCCAATAGTTTGGCCACCTGATGCGAAGAGCTGACTCCTTTGAAAAGACCCTGATGCTGGGAAAGATTGAGGGCAGGAGGAGAAGGGGATGACAGAGGCTGAGATGGCTGGATGGTATCACCGACTCAATGGACACGAGTTTGAGTGAACTCCGGGAGTTGGCGATGGACAGGGAGGCCTGGCGTGCTTCAGTTCATGGGGTCGCAGAGCTTCAGACATGACTGAACTGAACTGCAGTCCATGGGGTGGCAGAGAGTTGGAGCGACTGAACTGAACTGAACTGATGAGTGAATAATTTTGAATGCATATATTTTATGCAGAATTGTCATAGGTTTGCTGCTTATTCTAGGTTGCTTGCTTCATTCTAGGCATCTGACTCTTGACTCAAGTTGCCATTTGGAACTACTTATTTCACATCAATAATTCCTGAAGCAAAAGTGAAAAGGAATTTTTTTCATGAGAGCGAAAGAATATCTTTATAATGGAATGACATATATATTATATATATATACACTAAGATTAATTTAATGGAGTTATACATAGAAGTCAGAGAAGGCAATGGCACCCCACTCCAGCACTCTTGCCTGGAAAATCCCATGGGCAGAGGAGCCTGGTAGGCTGCAGTCCATGGGGTCACTAAGAGTCGGACACGACTGAGCGACTTCCTTTTCACTTTTCACTTTCATGCATTGGAGAAGGAAATGGCAACCCACCCCAGTGTTCTTGCCTGGAGAATCCCAGGGATGGGGGAGCCTGGTGGGCTGTTGTCTATGGGGTTGCAGAGTCGGACACAACTGAAGTGACTTAGCATAGCATAGCGTACATAGAAGTATGGCTTCCCTGATAGCTCAGTTGGTAAAGAATCTACCTGCAGTGCAGGAGAGCCTGGTTCCATTCCTGGATTGGGAAGATATGCTGGAGGAGAGATAGGCTACGCACGCCAGTATTCTTGGGCTTCCCTTGTGGCTCAGCTGGTAAAGGATCCACCTGCAATGTGGGGGACCTGGGTTCGATCCCTGTGTTGGGAAGATCCCTTGGAGAAAAGGAAGGCTACCTACTCTAGCATTTTGGCCTAGAGAATTCCAAGGACTGTATAATCCTTGGAGTCACAAAGAGTTACACACGATTGAGTGATTTTCACTTTCATACATAGGATTATATGTTAACTGGCATATTCTTAACTAGCATACCGTTGGAATTCTTGGCCAGTATATTAGAAATTTTGGTTGCAAATGTGATAAACCTGTTTTCATTAGTTTATGCAAAAATGGGGGCTTTATGAAAAGAGGAATGTTGTGTTCAAACCTCAGGTAGGATATAGGTGGGCACCAAAAACTAATAATTTGAATGCATCAAGATTATCTTTATTTCATCTAAGCACATTTTGAACAACTGCTTCCTTCTTCTCTCTTTGATTTTGTCCTTATGTTTCTCCAGATTAGCTAGTCCGTTTTCAGTTCCTGATGGTGGTGGAACAGCAGTCAAGTTTCTGAGGTCCCCATGTCATCTTTTTATCAGTTGCAGTTCTAAATTTTAGAGGAGGACTTGGTTGGCTTGGTCATGTTCCCTTCCCATCTCTGCACTGCCATGGAGTCACATTGTCAATAACCACGGTATTATTACACATGTCAATGGTTAATACAAAGCAACTTAGAGTGGATGGATGTTGTGGTAGAGGGGTGGGTTTTTATTTCTCCAAACTGTAGGAAGGATTAGGATGTGAAGTTATTCACCATAAACAGGGTTGATTGGATGAATTTTTATCTTTTGGAAAGCATTTTCCAGGTTTTGTTTCAATTTGTTTTGTTTTCACTACTTGAAGAAAAATTCTTATTGCGAGAAAATGACTTATTTTCTTTTCTGAGTTGCACTTCCCCCACTCCCTCTGATATATTCATTCCTAATTTTACCATGACTGCAGATACCAGAGATGTTACCACCTTGCAGTTTCGTGTACAGTAAAACTTAGACAAGTTATTCAACTTCTCTGCCTACAAATCCCAGGTACCAAAATGTTTAAATGGCATTGATTTAATTGGTTGTTATTTGTGTATCTGTTAAGCTCTTTCCTAGATGCTAGTGTTCTCTTTGCTCAGGTAACATGATCTGCAGTTGAGTACACAGGTCAAATTCCCGTAAGCCACCCTGCAATAGCTTTTTTCCCCTGGGGTCTGATTTATTCTCTCAGGGGAGTCGATTCCTTGTTTCACTGCTGTTAGGACTATCAGTGGTGGCTTGGGTAGGTGTGTGCCAGGTGGTCCCTCTGATGTCTGCCAGCTGTGATTGTCATCAGCTGTGGTGAGAAGGGCCCAAATGTGTTCACTCACAGCTGGCATATACCAACTCCACCACAATGAATATGTATATCATAACATACTTATATATGTATATATATATAGTGTGTGTGTGTGTGTGTGTGTGTGTGTGTGCGCATGCACGCTAAGTCACTCAGGTGACTCTGTGACCCTGTGAAGTGTAGCCCTCCAGGCTCCTCTGTCCATGCAATTTTTTAGGCAAGAATACTGGAGTGGATTGACATTTCCTAGGGAATCTTCCAGACCCAGGGATCAAACCCGTGTCTCCTGTACTGAAAGCAGGTTCTTTACCCTGCACCACCTGGGAAGCCCTCATATATGTATATTATCCACATATAATCCAAACATACATTACCAACCTATATATTAATTGAGATATGAGAAACCCAGCACTATGTTTTATGTGACAGGCACGTGTCTACCATTTTAAGAGAGGCACACATTTTGTCTTCTTCTGTAAGACTTTAATCTAGGTGGCAGAGTCTGATTATGTAGCAACTGGGCTTACTGTCCCCAAAGAAGGCTCCTCTGACAGACTTATTTGCCATGTGTTCTGGATCAGTGCTCACAGGAAACAAGTTTCCTAGCTGCTCTCCTTTTCTCACCAAAATGACATCAACTGTTAGATAAATGTGTCAGTGGAAATTATGGTGGTTTCACAGAATCCTCAGGAAACTCCTTTCATGAATACAAAACACCATTGGCAGAAACCTAAACCTCTATTTCTTAATAGAAATAGGAATTGTTTGAGAATAAGTGCTATTTGATGCTTTGTAAATTGTGGGCATTCAAAATGGCAAATACCCTCAGAAGCTCTTTTCCTGAAGCTATGACATAAATCTTTCTTACTTTTTGATAAAAGACAAGGCTGTCCAAAGTGAAGAATTTAAAGTTCTAATTTTACACGGGCACATTGTCTTAGATGGGACATATTTTGCAAATAACATACCCTCCAATTTGCCAACATAAATATATGTGATCAGTTCCAAGATTTACTTTTTCCACAAACTCTCTTTTCTACTAGGACTCAAACAAGGGTAAAAATGAGCTGGAAGAACTTCAGTTACAATTATGTGAATAAAATAATTAGTATAATAACATGTTCACTTTGGAAAGGAAAGGCTTCCTCAGAGGGATAATGGGCATAATACCTACAGGAGATAATCCTACTAATAACTATAGGAAAACAGGAGGTGAAACACTGGCCATAAAAAGGTAGTAATTACCTGTTTTATGATACAAGCAGTTCCTTTCTTCCATCACAGGAGAGCACTGTTCATCTATGAAACATCTTGTTTTAAGGAAATAACCAGAGCTTGTGTGATCCAGAAGAGGTTTGATGTGGCAAATTATATAGCCCTTATTATTGAATCACAGCTATAAAAGAGAAACACATTCTTATAGAGAAAATGGATCCATATGTACGCGATTTTGTAAGCTGTCAGTGTGTCGGCCTTGAAATCTTTTGACAGAGATTCACATGTATGAGTTTTTCTAATGAAAAGATGTAAGACTAAAAATCCCCAATATATGCAAGATATATTTCCTCTCTGAAAGAGAAGTAATTTACATCATGCTTTGTAATTTAAGTATTTCATTTAAGAGCTGATCTCAACTAACACAGCAACACAATCTAAATACTCAGTAAACGTTCAGTACCCAGAACAACCTGGGAACAGTCACTGTGGATGTGCTATGCATGTTTCTTGGTCAAGTAACGTTATGAGACTGTATTTCTAAGTACTATTTTTCCTTTACAAGGATCAGGAGGATTTAGCAAAAGATGTGATTATTTCTTATGAGGATGTTTAGCAAGGGATTTTGTTATTTTTCTCAAGAGCTGTGAACAAGGAATGTTATCTTGAGGATTTTCCACATTAGTTATATAAGAAAACTGTAGTGTTTCTAAATCATTTCATTTACAGATGGCAATGCTAACACTAAATGCTAATTTACTTTAGTGCTTTAAATTTATCATATCAAAAATGCTATGTAGAAACTAATTTGAAGAGTAGAAGCTGTTTTATGTTTTTGTTTATTTTTTTAAATCACTTTCTAAAGTTAAGTCCAAATTTATCCTTTGTGATTGGATGCTTCTGAGCCTCATAATCAGGAGATGGCCAGGAGAGTAGCTTGAGGTTAGCAATCCATCTTTTCTTCTTACCTCCTTCATCTTTACACCCTTCCACCACCACTTCTTTCTCTAGCCTGGATTTCTGGCTTTCATGACCACAAAATTGTTTCTTTCTGTATCTAAAATAGCCAATGATATTTATTGATAATTCAGCTGATGGAGATGAGAGTCCAAACCTCTTCTCCCTGTAACTGTCCAGGAGCAGGAAAGAGGAGTGTGTCCCAGAATTCTCTGGAGAGCACCCTTGCAAATAAGCATTATCTAAGGCAGTTAGAAAACATGAAGCTTCCTGCTAATGTGTGATGATCAATGCTGAACTCTTCATTTTCCAGTCTCTCTCATCCTTTTAAAGAAATGCATATTTGCAGGGACTAAACTTTAAGTAAGTTCCCTCAAGACTGATTTTCCTCAAATATTTTATTAGAAGAATCCCACATATTTGTGAATTTGGCAGTGCCTAAAGTATTAATTTTTAAAATTTTAATACAGATGTCTCATCCTGGGTATACAAAGGCTGAGAGCAGTAAATGGAAACATTTTATATAACATGAATAACTTAGGCTTCACTTTCACATAAAATCATCTAGAAGAAAAGTAGATAAGTACAAATCCTTAAATAACTTGGGCTTCTCTTTTGAAAAAAGAAACCTATCGTTTTTTATTTGGACATTATTGATTATTGATTTCTAGCTGTGCCCTTTCACACTAGAAAATCATTACATCATTACATTATAGATTATTCTTTTCAAAGGATAATGATTACTACACTAATTTACATCTATGTCATTACACTGTGAATTATTCTTTTCAAAGGAAAATGATTACTACACTAATTTATTATCCTATTTTTTTAAGTTATCTACAATTTCAAGTTTATTATTTATAAAATTCAAATCTGAAGAGTACTGAAGGGAATTTCATGGAAATATAATGCATTTTAAAAGAAAATTTCCAGTATCTTGTATTAGATACAAATAAAGCTAAGAATCTTATTTAGATAGGTGAATTGAGTACGTGCATGAGTGCCTGCATGCTAAGTCACTTCAGTCATGTCCAATACTTTACAACCCTACAGACTGTAGCCCTCCAGGCTCCTACGTCCATGGGATTCTCCAGGCAAGAGTACTGGAGTGGGTTGTCATTCCCTTCTCCAGGGGATGTTCCCAATGTAGCGATCCAGTCTGCATCTCTCGCATCTTGAGCACTCAAATCTAGATGGTCACCTTTCTTGGTATGAAGTGAGCGTTGTATGGGCTTCCCAGTGGAGTCTGTGGAAAGGAACCTGCCTGCCAATGCAGGAGATGACATGTAGGAGATGTGGGCTTGATTTATGCATTGGGAAGATCCCCTGGAGAAGGGCATGGCAATCCACTCCAATATCCTTGCCTGGAGAATTCCATGGACAGAGGAGCCTGGTGGGCTACACAGTCCATGAGGTTGCAAAGAGCTGGATTTGACTGAAGAGATTTAGTATGCACACAGGAGCATTCCAGTGTGAAATCAAACTGAACACAGAAGAAATCTTTTTGACCATGTAAAAAGCTCCTTGGTTTATATTTGTTTGGTTAAATGCAATATATTTAGAAAATATTCAGTGACTTAAAAATAGCATACTCAGAATAATGATTTTGGAGGATGAAACTTTCCCCAAACATCAGAGAACGAATTGAATGATACTTTTATAGATATTTTTTTTCCTGTTGTAGGAGTAACTACCAGCTCCTTGTTTGTAAGAATATATTATGTTTTCTATATCAACATATTATTACCCAGTAATGCTCATCCTTCAGAGAAGGCAATGGCACCCCACTCCAGTACTCTTGGCTGGAAAATCCCATGGACAGAGGAGCCTGGTAGGCTGCAGTCCATGGGGTTGCTAGGAGTCGGACACGACTGAGCGACTTCACTTTCACTTTTCACTTTCATGCATTGGAGAAGGAAATGGCAACCCACTCCAGTATTCTTGCCTGGAGAATCCCAGGGACGGGTAAGCCTGGTGGGCTGCCATCTATGGGGTCTCATAGAGTAGGACACAACTGAAGTGACTTAGCAGCTGCAGCAATGCTCATCCTTATTTATTTAATATTTAGTTTCAAAATTACTTTCATAGAAATGATACTATTTCCCCCCAAAGAGACTCTTTTAAACCTAACCTCTACCAAATCTATTTTTCTGTAGTATTTTTCTAGTTCAACTTTATTATGATTTTTAAAATGATAAGAGTTGAGATCTTCTTAAAGATGCAGTATTCAATCAGAAATGAGGTAAATTATAGAGTCAAACCTGCTTTAGCTATGTTCTTTAACACCTTCCGTTTAAGAAAAATCTTGTCATGTGGTCTTTTGTAGTTAACTTTGATGTAGGCCCCTTAGGGATTAGTTACTTCTAAGATAATGCTTTCATTCTTATATATAATATCTATAATTTAGGGACTTTTATTTTTTATTCCTAAATGCTCAATATTAGATATATTTGAAGTGTCATGCTGCGTGGTTATCTACAACATTTGCCGCCTAGTTTAGTGTTTTAAACCTCTATAAGTTAAAAAACCAAATGTATTCAAGTGCACAGACAAGGCTTCTAAGTTAAAAAAAAAATAGAGTCTCTCTGAAGCAAGCAGATTTGGAGTTGTTTCTCAAAAATAAAGAAAAAAATAAAGAGGCAAAAATTTGGGTGATTTAAGCAGAAATAAATGTTATTAAGATGATATTGGTACTCACAGGATCAACAGGAAGGATGGAGATCTACACTGAGGATGTCAGTCAGTTCAGTCGGTCAGTCGTGTCTGACTCTGTGACCCCATGAACTGCAGCACGCCAGGCCTCCCTGTCCATCACCAACTCCCAGAGCTTACTCAAACTCATGTCCATTGAGTCGGTGATGCCATCCAACCATCTCATCCTCTGACATCCCCTTCTCCTCCTGCCCTCAATCTTTCCCAGCATCAGGGTCTTTTCAAATGAGTCAGTTTTTCGCATCAGGTGGCCATAGTATTGGAGTTTCAGCTTCAACATCAGTCCTTCCAATGAACACCCAGGACTGATCTCCTTTAGGATGGACTGGTTGGATGATCTC
Source organism: Bos taurus (assembly GCF_002263795.3). NCBI lineage: Eukaryota > Metazoa > Chordata > Mammalia > Artiodactyla > Bovidae > Bos > Bos taurus. The sequence goes on along the minus strand of NC_037341.1, from coordinate 54,361,701 downwards.
CTTGCAGTCCAAGGGACTCTCAAGAGTCTTCTCCAACATCGAAGTTTAAAAACATCAATTCTTCAGCACTTAGTTTTCTTCATAGTCCAACTCTCACATCCATACATGACCACTGGAAAAACCATAGCCTTGACTAGATGGATCTTTGTTGACAAAGTAATGTCTCTGCTTTTTAATATGCTGTCTAAGTTGGTCATAACTTTCCTTCCAAGGAGTAAGTGTCTTTTAATTTCATGGCTGCAGTCACCATCTGCAGTGATTTTGGAGCCCCCAAAAATAAAAAAAAATAAAGTCATCCACTGTTTCCACTGTTTCCCCATCTATTTGCCATAAAGTGGTGGGACCGAAGGCCATGATCTTTGTTTTCTGAATGTCGAGCTTTAAGCTAATTTTTTCACTCTCCTCTTTCACTTTCATCAAGAGGCTCTTTAGTTCTTCTTCACTTTCTGCCATAAGGGTGATGTCATCTGCATATCTGAGGTTATTGATATTTCTCCCAGCAATCTTGATTCCAGCTTGTGCTTCCTCCAGCCCAGCATTTCTCATGATGTACTCCCTAACCCTAACCCTAACCCTAACTCTAAACTCTGCATACAAGTTAAATAAGCAGGGTGACAATATACAGCCTTGACGTATGGTACAGTTATAAAAATGGTGAACCAGAAATGATTGGTTATCACCTGCAGCCTGTTAGTAGTCCAGGAAGCCTGTACCACCAACACCACTAGCTCCCAGCTTCAGGTAATATCACTGCCTCCAGGTATCTCACCAACTCTTTGTTTCACTATCTCTTGCTTCAAAGTTTGGGTGAATACATTTGACTGGGAAGCCTAGGTCACGTGCTTACTATATGTGTGGGAGCTTCAGACATGTTTGAGGCATTCCAGATTCTATGATATGAGGACATTCGTAATATGAAAGGCTTTGCAATCACTGGAGGAGACTCAGCTAATGAGCAGCCAAAAAGAAAGGCATGTATCCTTCTTATATACACTTGCTTTTCCTCATACCAGCTATCTGTGATGGGATTTATTTATCTTGGTTTTTATGGCCAGATAAAATTGGGGTAACTGCATAAAATATTATTATATAAAACCTCTCTTTTGGGAAATATACAAATATTCACTTTAAATTCTTGTCATAATAATGTGCTGCAATGTTAAATTTGGGGGCATAATTAATTAGGTACATTTCAGTTTTATTGGTCCATTACTATAGTGGAAAATGATGCAATTAAAATTTTGAGACTGAAGAAAAAAAAAACCTAAAGAAATCAAAAATGAAAAGGATATCTAGAACATAAATGGAGTTTATAGGTTATGACAAAACAGATTATTGTGCCAAAATGAAATACATCAAAGACAAACATGTATCATATGTTCCAAGTCTCACTAAAGAGAAGAGGACAGGTGTTTCTGTATTCATTGAATTGACTGTTAAACAAGTTTCTGCTTTTAAAATATAAATGGAGTTAGTTTCCTTTTGAAGTTGTTCAGTAGTATGCTATAAATATACTTTCAAAGTACTTTTTAATACCCGAGTCTCATTTTCTCTTCACAAGAAGTGCAGCTTGGAGGAAAAGAGGAGTGAAGTCTTACAATCCGTCAAAGCCTTGTCTAATCCAGACTAGAGTGTGAGGCTGCCAGGACACTGGTCTCCAAGGGGTAGCAGGTCCTCTGCTGCTTTTCTCCCATGAGGAGAATGCACTGGAAGTCCCACTTGGTCTACCATTTTCAAACTGTGTGGCAAAAAAGGAAGCTATTGCTAGCTTCAGATAAATCACTGTAGTCGGCCTAAATTTAATGAAAAAACAGACTGTAATAAGGGATACCCAAGCTCCCCACTATACCCTTTGCCTCAAAGAGTCAAAGGTTGTTTTTTTTTTTTTTAATTTCATTCTTTCCTTTTCCTCCATCCCTCTATTCTTTCCATATTTGTAGTTCTCTTGTAAAGGCTAGATATAACTATGAAAGTGAAAGTGTTAATTGCTCCATCGGGTCCAACTTATTGAGACCTCATGTACTATAGACGCTACACTCCTCTCCAGGCAAGAATACTGGAGTAGGTAACCATTTCCTTTTCCAGGGGACCTTTCCCACCCAGAGATTGAACCTGGGTCTCCTGCATTGCCAGCAGATTCTTTACTGTGTGAGATACTAGGGAAGTTCTATACATAACTATAAGCCATTCCTAACAATTGTGTAATGTGGTGGAAATCTTTTGGATAAGAGAACAAGCTTTGATCATGGTACTGAACAACCTTACACAATTTGCTTTACTTTCTCTGACACTCATCTTTCTCATGTGTAGTATGAGAGCACAATACACCTGTTTTTGAAAGAATGTGTGTAAAGTGTCTGACAGGTAATAGTCATTCTGAAAAATAGTCATTATTATTGCTATTACTTTTCTTCCATATGTATAACATTTGGATTATTTTTCTGAGCTTTTCAAAGTGAGGTATCACCTTTTACTAAGTTGAACCCAGGGATTAGAATGCTTTTAGAACTTTTAAAATAGATTGCCCATATTGTTGGCCTTCATGGCTTAATGTGCTTATATAATCAGGACACTGTGGAGGTTTATGCCATTTTCTGTACTTGGGGATCCGTCACTCAGAAGTGTAGCATAGTGGATTTGTGTCTAGGCCACTAGAAGGCAGCTCCTTTTGCAAACACTCAGACATGACTTAGCAGGTTATATGAAGGGATAACTGTAATTTAGTACTAGTGCTGCAAGACGGAATCTTTTATGACATTTCTTGTCTATTTAAAATACATCTTTAAATTACATTATGGTCCCTAGAATACTCTTTCTACTTGGTAGCAAAATCCCCATGAGTTGATAATGGATGCTTTTGAAAATCTTTGCAGACTCTTCCCTTATAGTATTGCTGTAGCTCTTATCACTTCTATTTGGTAACTCTGCAATACCATGGGGTATATTTTAGCTCATGTTCATGTTATAGAGGTGATCATCTAACTTCTGCTTCATTTTTGAGGGCTGGTAGTATCCTGAACCATGGCATGAATAAGTAGAGCTGTGACTTCTGATAATAGAGCTTTTATTTTAGATTCCATTTACCACAATGAATTTGACCTCATGCATTCTCTCAGGAAATAGGTGCAGTTTAGCTGTTTCAGGAAAAAAGAGCATTTTATGGACTTGCTGAATAGTAAATGTGGACCAACAGTCCATTCACCATACTGCTTTAAAGAATTTTCCCATGGTTTTCCATTACAGAATTGCATTTTTAGGAAATGGTAAATAAGCATATGATGGTGGCTTCAACGAAGCCCTCAAAACCACTGTTTATTTAATAGAAACATGCAGGCATTCTTTGGTCTTCTATGTATCTCACTTCAATTGGCTTTCAAGTAGTTTTGGATACTTTTAAATAGTCTTATAAACTTTTAAAAACAGGGGAACTATTTAGAAACAATATTTCTTTTAAGAACAAAGCTAAAAGTCAGAAAAAGGAAAACTAAAGTAAGTTGCACTCAATATTTATAAGTGGCACTAGTGTTAAAGAAACTGCCTGACAATGCAGGAGACATAAAAGATGTGGACTCAACCCCTGGGCTGGGAAGATCCCCTGGAGAAGGGCATGGCCACCCACTCCAGCGTGCTTGCCTGAAGAATTCCATGGACAGAAGAGCCTGTCAGGCTACAGTCCATAGAGTTGCACAGAGTCAGACACGACTGAAGTGACTTAGCATGTACGCACACTATAGTTAACTCATGTAGAGAAGCTACATTAGGAAAATAGCAGGTGACTGGTATCCTAATGCTAGTACTACTGAGTCACAGGTATTTGGTAAGATTTTGGCATATTCAAGACTCTCTAAGAGCACTTCCTAAGCTGAAAGTTGTACGAGCACATTCCTAAGCTGAATGTTAGTCTTTTGTACAGTAGGAACTTGCCTTTTCATTCACAACACTGTCTTCTATTGTAATGTCTGATTTATGAAGGTGTTTTAATTGACTTGCTATTCCAGAGTAGGATGATTATATATATATTATATTTTTCATTTACTTCTAGATCCACTTCTTGTGAAGGAATTAATTTAGACTCATTTTTACCTGATGATATATGTAGGGATGAGGTCACTCTTATGGATTCAGTAAAGTTTTTAATAAATGAAAACATTTAGATTTAATCACTAATCAAAAATAAATCTGAAGTAAGGGAAAATGTTTCTTTTTTATTGAATGAGGTCCAATGGATTTTTAACTAATGGTCTTATTACTTCCACAATAGAGGGGAGTGATATAATTCTGAGGTAAAAAATAAATTCTTCTTTATGTGAATACCAGTTTATTTGTGACTATTTTGATAGGAACATTTTTGTGTTCACTTTTTGCAAAAGATTTAGGATGACAAATCCAGAGGTTTCAAGTCTGTTTTTCTGACATCTTGGTATCACATCTGTGGAAAAAGATGTGCTGGCAGTGAAGTTTCTCTTGGAATAGTGTTAGTGTTGGGGCTAATTTGACTAGGTGTCTTGTAACAGAGAACCCTGGAGAAGGAAATGGCAACCCACTCCAGTATTCTTGCCTAGAGAATTCCATGGAAGGAGGAGACTGTTGGGCTACAGTCCATGGAATTGCAAAGAATCAGGCACGACTGAGTGACTTTTGCCCTTGTTAACAGAGAAGAGGGACAAGTAGAGGATGGAGTAAATCTGTGGTTAGTACCTTGGAGAGTTCTTCGAAAGGCTCTTAACATCACCTAGGCACCCCACTCCAGTACTCTTGCCTGGAAAATCCCATGGATGGAGGAGCCTGGTGGGCTGCAGTCCATGGGGTCGCTAGGAGTTGGACACGACTGAGTGACTTCACTTTCACTTTTCGCTTTCATGCACTGGAGAAGGAAATGGCAACCCACTCCAGTGTTCTTGCCTGGAGAATCCCAGGGACAGGGGAGCCTGGTGGGCTGCCATCTCTGGGGTTGCATAGAGTTGGACACGACTGAAGTGACTTAGCAGCAGCAGCAGCAGCAGAGTGTGTGTACTTATCTAGATATGAATGTAATGTATATCAATACATGTATACACACATATATACATATGTATGCAATAGACCTTTGAACAACAGGGGTTTGAACTGCATTGGTCTACTTATATGCGAATTATTTTCAATAAATACATACTGCACTACTACAAGATCTGTGGTTGGTAGAATCTTGGGTTGTGAAACAAGGATATGAGAGAGCCATAGATGTATATGCAGATTTTCAACAGTGTGGTGGTCATTACTCCTATCTCTACATTGTTCAAAGGTCAACAGTATACAAATTTGTACATACATATGTACACACAAACTCACACATATGTGTCATGTGCATATAAATACACACAAATACATATATTTTTATAATATATGTATTTACCAGTAGACATGAACAATTTTTATATTGATTCAATGTTAGCAAGGGCTGCCCCATAGAGTTATCAACATGTGCAGATTTCAGCTGGGCTGAAGTAATGTTTTACTCTTTACTAAATTATATCCCTGGGGATGAGACAGTATATAACTTTCCTGCTATTTTTTGAAGTATGGATCCCTCTAATGTGCTCCTTGAAAATTCATTCTAATAACAATAGTATTAACTAGAATTTGCTATGTTCTTACTATAGTCCAACCAATATGCTAGATATTTCACACAAGTTTATGAAATCCTCATAAACTATTCTTGCCATTCTAAAGTGTAGAAGACCGAGGTCTAGATAATTTGAATGACGTGTGCAGGATCATGTATGTGGCAATTTGTAGATCTAAGATTTAGACTCAGATACATATAGTTGTAGAATCCATGTCTTTTTTACTACTCTAGGATTTGTCATTTGTCATTAAAATTCTAATGTCATATTGTTTGATCACATCTCATTTCTCTATGGAAGCTGGATGAATAGGAAAAATAATTAACAAGTTGTCTGAGATTAATTTAATAGAGTTGCTGTGTAATTCACATCATTGGAGGAAAAATAATTCTAATAGTCATAACACATACCTGTGGATGAATAAATTTGTGCATTGCAGACACTTAGTGATTATCTAGCAAAAGAGTAATACTGACTACTGAGGAGACACAAGTGCTTTTCCATTTGTTTCATTTCCTCCCCACTGCAACCATCAGCATACAGGTCAAGAAACAACAGTTAGAACATGGACATGGAACAACAGACTGGTTCCAAATAGGGAAAGGAGTATGTCAAGGCTGTATATTGTCACCCAACTTGTTTAACTTATATGCAGAGTATATCATGCAAAATGCCAGGCTGGAAGAAGCACAAGCTGGAGTCAAGATTTCTGGGAGAAATATCAGTAACCTCAGATATGCAGATGATACCACCCTTATGGCAGAAAGTGAAGAAAATAAAGAGCCTCTTGAGGAAAGTAAAAGAGGAGAGTGAAAAAGTAGGATTAAAACTCAACATTCAGAAAACTTAGATCCTGGCAAAAACTAAGATCACTTCATGGCAAATAGATGGGGAAACAATGGAAACAGTGAGACTTTATTTTCTTGGGCTCCGAAATCACTGCAGATGGTGACTGCAGCCATGGAATTGGAAGATGCTTGCTCCTTGGAAGAAAAGTTATGACCAACCTAGACAGCATATTAATAAGCAGAGACATTACTTTGCCAACAAAGGTCTGACTAGTCAAGGTTATGGTTTTTCCAGGAGTTGTGTATGGACATGAGATTTGGACTATAAAGAAAACTAAATGCTGAAGAATTGATGTTTTTAAACTTGGTGTTGGAGAAGAGTCTTGAGAGTCTCTTGGACTGCAAGGAGATCCAACCAATCCATCCTAAAGGAAATCAATCCTGAATATTTATTGGAAGGACTGATGCTGAAGCTGAAACTCCAATACTTTGGTCACCTGAGGGGAAGAACTGACTCATTGGAAAAGACCCTGATGCTGGGAAAGATTGAAGGCGGGAGGAGAAGGGGATGACAGAGGATGAGATGGTTCGATGGCATCACCGACACAATGGACGTGAGTTTGGGTAAACTCTGGGAGTTGGTGATGGACAGGGAGGCCTGGTGTGCTGCAGTCCATGGGGTTGCAGAGAGTCGGACACGACTATACTGAAATGAACTGCAACCATCTGGGAGCTGTGAGGGACCACCCATGAAGATCTGCATTGAAGAGTTGCTATAGTAACATTTGAGCACCTTACTAAAGAGGCAACCTACTAACTGTAACCTTGATCTTCATGAGAGCAATATACATTATATACTTTATCGGTCATGAAGCTATGTGTCATCAATAACCTCAGGTGTTTGACTATATTATGAAGTCAGAATATGTTAACTTTGGGACTACAGACTCTTATGTAACACTTCTATTTTTTGAGAAAATAAAAAAAGATGACTTCATTTCTAGTTTAGGCAATTAGTGAATGGGACCAAATATGACATTAATACTCTTTTATATGCCCTAGGAATTAGCACATGAATAGGATTTTTTGTTTTTCAATTTTCCCACTTGAATTTGCTGCACATTGCACGTTGCCTTCTCTCAATTTTCAACATCATAAAAAAGTCAAGTGAAGAAGTGAATTTTGAGCTTTATAATCCAAGCAAAAGAAATGTATTTTTACCTTTTATCAATGTATTTTTAAAATTCTCAGTTTTTCACTGCAATTCAATGTATAGTAGACAACTTATAGTTTAACAATATTAGTTGATCTTTTATAAATCCACCACTTTCATTAAAATTTCTTAGATACCATACTGCTGCTGCTAAGTCACTTCAGTCGTGTCTGACTCTGTGCGACCCCATAGAGGACAGCCCACCAGGCTCTCCTGTCCCTGGGATTCTCCAGGCAAGAACACTGGAGTGGGTTGCCATTTCCTTCTCCAATGCAGGAAAGTGAAAAGTGAAAGTGAAGTCGCTCAGTCGTGTCCGACTCTTAGTGACCCCATGGACTGCAGCCTACCAGGTTCCTCCGTCCATGGGATTTTCCAGGCAAGAGTACTGGAGTGGGGTGCCATTGCCTTCTCCGAGATAACATACTAGTTAACCCTTATTCATCTGAATGCTTATATCATTTAAACAAAAACAAGCATGATAGAGATATAACAACAAGTGCTTCCTATCTCCCAGAAACGAGAAGAAAATTTCTCCAGGCCTTTAATTATTATCTATGTCCTACATCGAGTATTCTGATCACTCTAATGTACTTTTCCCATTTATCCTTCAACTATCAATTTAAGTCCCACCTTTTTCGGCACGAATTCCATTCAACTGTACTCATTTCCTACTCCAGTATAAGTATAATCCTTAACATTCATTTGTTACCTATGTGCTTCGAAGTCTTAGAAGTATCAGATTGGAAGTATCAAATATACTAGATCAAAGACTCAGTACCAGTTGGGAAAGTCTTTTCTGATGTAATTAGAAATGTATTTTTCACTAGTAAGATTTGTGCAGTGTTGCTTCCATTCTAGGGCACAGGGAAGATTTAAACCCAGATGCCCTTTGTTAATGCAAGTCAGGTTGAATAACCTTATATCCAAGTCTCTTATCTTTGATTCCTTTTGAGGAAGTCTCTGGGACTAGATCCTGACCCTGACTTTTTAAGAGAATTTCCCAAGATATCTGGTTGCTTACTACTAGTCTCATCCTCAAACCTGGACACACATTCAGTTAATATGATTTGGATCTCTTAGCTACAGGAATTGTGCTTGTAAATGATGCTTCTGCTACATAACTTGATCTCTTGGATAGTGAAGTCAGGCCATATTAGAATAAACTTGGACTGTCTGGCTTAGACTGTTCATTCTTCTCTGAAAGTATCCAAGCCTCCATTATGTTTCTCATTTTGGTCCATCACCCCAAGTTTCAGTCAGACTCTTTCTCCTCACCATTTGGGTCAAGCAGACAGGAAGGAAAGGATTTAGGGAGACAGGCTGGTAGAGGGCATATTTAATGGGTATCTGGGCATTGGTATTATTTGAATTAGGAACATTGCTCAGTCCTTGGGCACTGTCTTGCCAAATAAAGATGCCTTGCTGATCAACCCTAGGATGACAATCAGAATCTCTCAATTTACCTAATGGGATACAGACACAAGATATCAAGCAGAAATATATCTACAGGGGATACCTTGCTGCTGCTGCTGCTAAGTCACTTCAGTCGTGTATGACTCTGTGCAACCCCATAGACGGCAGCCCACCAGGCTCCACCATCCCTGGGATTCTTCAGGCAAGAACACAGGGGATACCTTAGCATGAGATGAAGCACAGGCAGGGCAAACTCTACACCAGTAGTCACCATAAGGCATGCACTGATTTTTATGTCAGCCTGAGAGGAGAGAGAACTGAAATAATAATGCAGGACTCATTATTAGTTGCCGAGGTTTAACACAGAGGCATCGCGCTGCTGAGCACTGGGTACCCGTGTGTGGAGATGATGACTTTTGATTACAACAGCACTCTCCCCGCCACCAGAGTTTCACCTTCCACAGTTTCAGCTATTCATGGTTAATTGCTGTTTGGAAATATTAAATGGAACATTCCAGAAACAATTTACTGTTTTAAATCACATATTGTTCTGAGTAGTGTGATGAAATGTCAAACCATACCTCTTAGGACATGAATCATACATTTGTCTAGCATACCTTGTCCCTTAGTCACTTAGTAGCCACTTCAGTTGTCAGATTGACTGTGGCTATATCACAGTGCTCAAACTCAAGCAATGCTTATTTCACTTAATAATGGCCCCAAAGCCCAAGGATAGTGATGCTGGCAATTCGAATAGCCAAGGAGAAGCTGTAATGTGCTTCTGAATCAAAAAGTTAAAAATTCTTAATAAGGAAAGAAAAGAAACTATGCTGAGGTTGCTAAGATCTATGGTAAGAATGAATCTTTTTTCTGTGGATTTGTGAAGAAGGAAAAAACTTCACGCTATTTTGGTACTGCACCTCAGACTGCAAAAGTTATGGGCACAGTGCATGACAAATCCTTAGTTAAGATGAAAAAGGCATTCAGTTTAGTCGCTCAGTTGTGTCCAACTCTTTGTGACCCCATGGACTGCAGCACTCCAGGCTTCTCTGTCCATCACCAACTCCTGGAGCTTGCTCAAACTCGTGTCCATTGTGTCAGTGATGTCATCCAACCATCTCATCCTGTGCCATCCCCTTCTCCTCCTGCCTTCAATCTTTCCCAGCATCAGGGTCTTTTCCAATGAGTCGATTCTTTGCATCAGGTGACCAAAGTATTGGAGTTTCAGCTTCAGCATCAGTCTTTCCAATGAATATTCAGGATTGATTTCCTTTAGGATGGATTGGTTGGATCTCCTTGCAGTCCAAAAGACTCTCAAGAGTCTTCTCCAACACCACAGTACAAAAGCATCAATTCTTTGGTGCATTAAACATATACGAAAATATATTTTTAGAGGGGGGACCATATTCATATAACTTTTTTTACAGTGTATTCTTATAACTGTTCTATTTTATTATCAGGTATTGTGTTTATCTCTTATTTTGTCTTATTTACAAATTAAAGTTTATCATAGGTATGTTTGTATAGGAAAAACATTATTCAATGGTTCAATATAGTCCATAGTTTTAGGCAACCACTGGAGGTCTTGGAATGTATCCTCTGTGTATAAGGGGTCATTGATAATGAATCCTTTCCTCTTATTGTGATTGGTCAGAGAATCAGGAAGAAGTCAGTCAAATAAAGTGTCTTTCTGGGCAACTGAGGACCACAGAACTAGTGGAAAAAGAGGTGAGTATGACATAGATTTTGCACATTTGACTGGTAAAGTCTAACTTTTTTTTTGTGGAGCCTTTTTTTCCTTTCATTTCTATGTACACTAGATTAAATTTTATTTAAGTTCATGTTGATGTTTTTGGTATTATGTTGTATAATTTTATTATTTAACTGACTTGAATTTATGCCAAGGCCAGACCGATATTCAGGAGAACATTCAGAATTATTTGGTGAGGATGATGTAAACATTATAAACTCTTAATTGTTTAGGAACTACTGGATTTTTTCTCCTGTGAATAACAGCTGGTCATTTTCCAAAATATATTAAAAGAGTATGTCCATACTGATACTGTCTGCTGATGACATGATGTTATACATAGAAATCCTAACGACACTACCAGAAAACTACAAAAGCTCATCAATGAACTCAGTAAGTTGCTGGATACAAAATTAATATACAGAAATCTGTTAAATTTCTATATACTAACAATGGGATATCAGAAAGAGAAATTAAGGAAATAATCCCATTTACTATCACATTAAAAAGAATAAAATACCTAGGACTAAACCTAGCTAAGGAGACAAAAGACCTGTTGTCTGAGAAATATTAATATAAGATATTGATGGAATTGAGGATGGCAGCAAACAGATGGAAAGATACACTGTGTTCTTGGATTCAGCGAGCTCTAACAGGGATGGACCTAGGGAGTAAGTGAAGTAAGTGAAACACAGAAAGATAAATACCACATGATATCATTCATACATGGAGTCTAAAAAAAAAGACACAAATTTATTTACAAATCAGAAGGGACTCAGACATAGAAAACAAACTTACAGTTACCAAGAGGGAAGAAGGGAAAGGAGGTGAAGGGAGGGATAAACTAGGAGGTTGGGATGGACATATACACACTACTATATATAAAATAATCAACAAAGACCTACCATATAGCACAGGGAATTATACTCAATATTTTTAGTATAATTATATATATTCCCTTATAATAACCATAAGGGAAGCAATCTGAAAAGGAATAAATATATGTGTGAGTGTGTGGTGTGTGTGTGTGTGTACATGTGTGTGTATGTGTGTGTGTAACTGAATCACTGTCCTGTATACCTGAAACAAACACAATATTATAAATCAATTCTACTTAAATAGGGACTTCACATGTGGTGCAGTGGTAGAGAATACTCCTGCCAATGCAGGAGACACAGGAGACTTGGGTTCAATCCCTGGGTCAGGAAGATCCCATGGAGAAGGAAATGGCAACCTACTTCAGTATTCTTGCTTAGGAAATCTGATGGACAGAGGAACCTGGCAGTCCACAGTCCATGGAGTCGCAAAGAGTTGGCAGTGACTGAGCGATTGAGCATGCACACATACACACACATACTTCAATATACCTCCCAAATTGCAATGTATATACCCCTCAAAAAAGCTGTATCATAATTTATAGCTATTTGTGTACTCTTGCTTGGAAAATCCCATGGACAGAGGGGCCTGGTAGGCTGCAGTCCATGGGGTCGCTAGGAGTCGGACACGACTGAGAGACTTCACTTTCACTTTTCACTTTCCTGCATTGGAGAAGGAAATGGCAACCCACTCCAGTGTTCTTGCCTGGAGAATCCCAGGGATGGGGAGCCTGGTGGGCTGCGGTCTATGGGGTCCCACAGAGTCGGATACAACTGAAGTGACTTAGCAGCAGCAGCATAGCTAAAGAGACTATGCTTTTGTTAATGAGCTAACTTTTGTATCTCATTCCTCATTCACCAAATATTCCCTTTCCAAAGTGAAACCAGGAATAATATATATATAATTATATTAGGACTTCCCTGGTGGCTCAGACGGTAAAGCATCTGCCTACAATGTGGGAGACCTGGGTTCAATCCCTGGGTTGGGAAGATCTCCTGGAGAAGGAAATGGCAAGCCACTCCAGTATTGTTGCCTGGAAAACAATTACATATAATAATATAAATAGTAATACACCAATTTACATGTGTGTGTGTGTGTGTGTGTGTGTATAAAATTTACCATGGAAATGGCTTTGTGAGATCCAGAAAGTGGAGTTTACTTATGTATTACTGTCGTTCAAATTAAGTGACAAATACATGGAAACAGATGGTGTAGATACTAAAATACAAACAAACTTTTAAATCCATATATTTTATGGTCTTAATAAAAATGGTAATGTTAATAACATAAATAAGAATATGACATCTTAAATTTAATTGCTACTGCTCAGAACTATTTTCTCTGAAGCTCTCATGATGTTTCATCAAGAGAACAGAGACTACATTAATCAGCACTTTTCTTGCTAGTTTTTAAGGCATAATCTGCTAATAGGTAGTTAGAGAATAAAAACAGGAAGAGCTCTAAAACTAATATCTCTTTATTCCTAACTCAGGATCCTTTTTAGTTATACTAAATTTAGATACAGTAATTTGCCTTTGTGTGCTTAGTCGTGTCCAACTCTTGAGTCGGACACGACTGAGTGACTGATCAGATCTTATCTGATCTGATAGCCCACCAGGCTCCTCTGTCCATGGGGATTCTCTAGGCAGGAATACTGGAGTGGGTTGCCATGCCCTCCGCCAGGCAATCTTACCAACCCAGGGGTTGAACCCAAGTCTCCTGCACTGCAGGTAGATTCTTTACCACCAACACTAAAAGGAAGAAATTAACTAACTGATGATCATGAGCAGATAGCCCCCAGACCTGCTGGTGCCTAAAGATTGATCACGAGCAACCAGAGAATTGTGCAGGAACAATCACATGACTTGGTACACCTCTCCCTTACTTGCCTTTAAAAATGCTTTGGGGAGTTTGGGGTTTAGACCACCCTCCTCTTTGTATTAGTGTCTTAATGATAAATGTTGTATTTTCCTTCACTACAACTTGGTGTCAGTAGATTGGCTTTACTGTATATGCAAGTGAGCAGACCCATGTTTGATTTGGTAACAATTTCCATCACAGCATTTACATCTGGTGTAGTATCTATAGAAAAAATATAGCAATAGTTCCAACAGAATATGCCTAGTGTTTGGTGAAGTCAGTGTGGGCTAGAAATAGATTTAAAGAAACAACTCATTTGCCCTATAAAAACATTACAGGCATTCTTGCATTTTTCTACTACTTTGATAGCGCCACCACGTGGCATGAGTGGTAAGGAAACTCCTGCCAACGCAGGAGCTGAGATATGGGTTCCATCCCTGGGTCTGGAAGATCCACTATTTTGTTGTTTCTTCATCTACTGCTATTTGAAACTTATGATAAACTGAACGACCAAATACACACAATTCTTATAAATCACAGTATCACATCATGTAATAGTAATGACTTACCTAACCAGATTCCTACTGAGAAATGGAATATTGCCTACCTATCAGTAAACAAAAACAATAGAATAGGAAACAATAGAATGGGAAAGGCGAGTGATCTCTTCTAGAAAATCAGAGATACCAAGGGAACATTTCATGCAAAGATGGGCACAATAAAGGACAGAAATGGTATGGACCTAACAGAAGCAGAAGATACTAAGAAGAGGTGGCAAGAATACACAGAAGAACTGTACAAAAAATATCTTCATGACCCAGATAACCATGATGGTGTGATCACTCACCTAGAGCCAGACATCCTGGAATGTGAAGTCAAGTGGGCCTTAGGAAGCATCACTATGAAAAAAGCTAGTGGAGGTGATGGAATTCCAGTTGAGCTATTTCAAATCCTGAAAGATGATGCTGTGAAAGTGCTGCACTCAATATGCCAGCAAATTTGGAAAACTGCTTATTTAACTTATATGCAGAGTACATCATGAGAAACGCTGGTCAGGATGAAGCATAAGCTGGAATCAAGAGTGCCGGGAGAAATATCAATAACCTCAAATATGCAGAGGACACCACCCTTATGGCAGAAAGTGAAGAAGAACTAGAGAGCTTTTGATGGAAGTGAAAAAAGAGGGTGAAAAAGTTGGCTTAAACATTCAGGAAACTAAGATCATGGCATATGGTCCCACCGCTTCATGGCAAATAGATGAAGAAACAGTGACAGACTTTATTTTGGGGGACTCCAAAATCACTGCAGATGGTGACTGCAGCCATGAAATTAAAAGACACTTACTCCTTGGAAGGAAAGTTATGACCAACCTAGACAGCATATTAAAAAGCAGAGGCATTTCTTTGCCAACAAAGGTCTGTCTAGTCAAAAGCTGTGGTTTTTCCACTAGTCATGTATGGATGTGAGAGTTGAACTATAAAGAAAGCTGAGTGCCGAAGAATTAATGCTTTTGAACTGTGGTGTTGGAGAAGACTCTTGAGAGTCCCTTGGACTGCAAGGAGATCAAACCAATTCATCCTAAAGGAAATCAGTCCTTAATATTCATTGGAAAGACTGAGGCTGAAGTTGAAACTACAATACTTTGGCCACCTTATGTCAAGAACTGACTCCTTGGATAAGACCCTGATGCTGGGAGAGATTGAAGGAAGGAGGAGAAGGGGATGACAGAGAATGAGATGGTTGGATGGCATCACTGACTCAATGCACATGAGTTTGAGTAAGCTCTGGGAGTTGGTGATGGACAGCGAAGCCTGGCGTGCTGCAGTCCATGGGGCAGAAGGAATGGGGCATCACTGAGCGACAACTGAACTGATCAGTAAACAAAGGATATCACCATTATCAGCAATTGCAGCCTTTCAAAGGTGAGCCATTTACCCCTGAGGTTAAACTCAGGAAGGAAAGAGTATCTACCATCTAGCAGCCATCAAACTGTATCCACTCCCTATGGTGAGCCCTGAGGAAACTCAGGATGTGAAAACACAGGATACTGTCCTCTAGATGGCTGAGGTACGTATCAATGAAATGATGTCAATGAACCCAGATATTTGCATTTTCCCATACACAGAAAAACATAAATTCCTTAAGATGTCTAGTTTACTTTAATTAACAGTTAGTTTTTGTTCCCACTACCTGCCTTTCGTTACAAAACTCCTATATATCCTAGTTCCTCCCTCATCTTCTCAGAGCAGTTCTCTCAGGTTTGCTTGAGATGCTGCCTCCTGAGCTTGAGTCCTAAATATTTCATAACTCTCAACTTTTAAGTTGTGAATTTTTTTTAATGGACATTATAAATAATGATGTATTTTCCAAGTATCATGGAACTACAAAATTCTTCAATTTGTTAATTTTCACTATAAGATATGATGTTGATTCCTGGGCATTACAACTCCTTCATGATTTAGTCCCTGCTTACTTGCCCAGTTTTTTTCTTAGGCATTTTCTTTGATGCTTTAAGTTGCAGAAACATCATACTATTTTAGTTCCTTAAAGATGAAATGTTCTCTCATGATTTCACATTGTGCTTTTCACCTAACAAGTGCTCCTGTCTCACTCTCTGTGGTCTTCCCTGACTCTCATGAAAGAGTCAGGAATTAAGCTTGAAGAAAAGAAAAAAAAAATTCTGTGATAATAGGTGTCATATACATGATCATTATTTTAATATAAAAAACGTTAATTTGCGCTAACTTAAAACTTATCCAACATAGCCAACTTGACATTTTTAATGGATTAAATGATGACGTTTTATTAATAATGCCTAAGAAGTGTTTTATCCTAGGTTTTAACACAGAACATAAAGTGAAACAATAAATCTTATATTTTATGAGTCTCTATTTCATTAAATGAAAACACTTTTAAGTTTAAAAATAATTTTTCTTTTTATAAAGCATTTATGTTAGGCACTAATTTACAGTTTCATTGGCCATTTTTCCTTTTATTAATATTTTAGTTAAGGAATTCTTTCTGTTATTTGGCATAATTTCATCATGTTATGATCTCAGTATATAAATTCTTTCAAACATATTTATCTCTATTTTCTTTAAGAAAATGAAGGAACTTAAGTAGGCAAGACACATATAATATCACTTAATGTTCAATAATCACAGGTTTAATTTCCATTCAATACCAAACAACATTATTTTCTCTTTCAATGTCATTGTGTTACCAAGTCCAAGCTTGCTCTGCTTGCCACATGACAGGCCAATGAATCTGAGAGGAGGTGTTGAGGCAAGGAAGAGACTTTAATCTGAGAGCCAGCAGACTGAGAAGAAGGCAGGCTAGCACCTCAAAATAACCATCTTTTTGGGGTCTGGATGCCAGGTCCTTGTATAGATCAGAGAGAAAGAAGCAATGAGGAGCTAAAGTCAAAAGGCAGAGTAGAGGGAGATGCAGTGGGGAAGTAAAGTGAAAGGGTCTTCAGTCTTGCAAAACATCCCCAAGGGAATGTCCATGCTTCAGAAGGGGTGCATTAATCTCTTCTATTCACAGGGCGGGGACAAACAATCTCTCCAGGAGCTGAACAAAGGCACTTTAGTTTACAATCAAGCAGAGGGGCAGGGTCCTCCAGGCAAACCATTGAGTTTGATTATAATAATGAAAGCAAGTCAAAGATACAGTCTCCAACATGGAGTCAGAATTGGCTTCCTCCCTGCAACAATTGCATGAAAAAAGAGTAAGAATTTTAGACTCTATATTCTTTAAAAATAGGCCTATGTTTGGACACAAATACCTCACTTTTTAAGAGACTCAGCCATAATAAGCAACCCTCTATGGGAATTCCAGTGCATTATCTGCCCCAGACTCTAACAGTTAGTCTTCTGCTGCTGTCTTTCCCTTTTTGATTTGCCCCTGAATCGGGATCTTAGATCACAGAAACCTCTACCTTTCATTACTATATTATCTTGCTTCTCTATAACTGAGTGAATCAGGTGTTAAAAAAATCAAATAAATTTGAAGGTCTAATAGTCTTTATTCAATGATTCATGAATCAGGCAGCATCCCATGTAGCAGCTAGAAAGATATTTCAAACTCTGGGAATTGTAGGTGAGCAAAATTTGCTACCCCAAAATGTTTCTTTTTGACACGTAGATTGTTTTGAGTTGAAAACAATCACAATCCAAAAGACTCAGGAACACCCTGTGATCTTCCCATTAACTGCTTAAAAGGATAAAGAGGGCCCATTCACCTGAGGAAACCATAGTAGACAGGAAGAAAATTCCTCTGTGTCCCCTTTTCTCTATATGGCCTAGCAAACATTTGTTTACCAAACGTTTGCTTTTTATCTCCATGTGAATTGTCTTCTTCCCATTTGAAGTCCCAAACTGCTACCCCCAACACCCTCTTTAGTCTTTACCTAAAGTTGGTATATAAGGTGAAGATTTTGCCATGTTAGTGAGATACTCAGTTTTCCTGAGTCTCTCCCAAGTATACAGTTTATTAAACTTTGTTTGATTTCCTCTTGTTAATGTGTCTTATATCAATTTAATTCTTAGACCAGCCAGAAGAAACTTGCAAAGTAGAAAAACATTTTTTTTTTACTTCCCAAAGTCCTGCTTATTGTAACCACAATAATCCTTTAGAGCACTGTATCCTCTCAAAAGCTTAAGTGCATGTTCACAGCTGCTGACCAGCAGAGAAAAGATCTGGAACATAGGAAAAGAAGCAAAGACAGTAACCAACTTAAGGATTATAAACCTGGAACTATAACCTGTGAATGTCATGGAAATTTAGCAGAACCATCATGACCTATGGATAACACATCAAAAATCAACAAAACTGCAAAGTAATAGCTGAGAGTGACACTAATGACTTAAATTTTGATCGTATCTCTCAGTTAGGCTGAGAGTCTGATCAAATAGGAAGAATTGTTAAAAAGAGAAACCATAGTCCCAAGATGACGTCACCTGTGCTAAAACTCATGTTACCAAGCATAGATTTTATATACCTAACTTAATTGCAGTTTCAATCTCCACCAGAAATGTAACCTTAATGGACCAGTTTGGAATTTTCTGGTCTGCACCAGTGAGGTAATCTGTCCTGTGGAGTATTTTGTCCTCTCTACTCTCTAGAGGAAGGAGAGGCAATGGGCATAGGAAACCCATGCTGTTCTTTCCCCATCCCTCTGCTGAAGAAGATGTCCTGATCTAAACAAATAATCCCTTCTTTTTTCCTTTTGTTAATGGCTTCCTTGACATAAGCCCTTTTATAAAAGCTCTTCATTTTTTTTATTCTAGAAATCCCAGTTTTATTTATTTATTTTTAAAAAAATTTTATTTTATTTTTAAACTTTACAATATTGTATTAGTTTTGCCAAATATCGAAATGAATCTGCCACAGGTATACCTGTGTTCCAGTTCCTAGATGGGATGCTGCCCCATTTGTGAATTGTTGAATAAAGCCAATTGGATCTTCAAATTTATTAGGTTGAATTTTTGCTTTTTAATCACATGAATGAGAGTAGGTGCTTCCCTGGTGGCTCAGTGGTAAAGAATCCACCTAAAAATGCAGGAGACTTGGGTTCAATTCTTGGGTTGGGAAGATCCCCTGGAGGAGGAAATGGCAACCCACTCCAGTATTCTTGCCTGGGAAATCCCACGGGCAGAGGAGCCTGGTGGGTTACAGTCCATGGAGTCATAAAGGTGTCAGACACAACTTAGTGACTACATAACAACAACAACATGATAGTAGGTAAAGAAGACAACATCCTGCAATACTTGTATCAGTTTCAGAGTTGAATTGCTTCTGGCTGCACATAAAGCTTTGGAGTAAATAATTTATTGAGAATATATTGGAGTAGCTAATAGAATTAAGGGAACAGATAATAACTAAGTCTTAGGCCTCCTTTCATACTAGAATAGTAGGATTTCAGGGGCTCTTTCTTCCTTGAGTGCAGGAGACTCTGTGTCAGTGACTTAGGTCAATTTCAGGTTCATTACAGAGAAGGCAATGGCAACCCACTCCAGTGTTCTTGCCTGGAGAATCCCAGGGACGGGGGGGGGGGGCCTGGTGGGCTGCTGTCTATGGGGTCGCACAGAGTCAGACACGAGTGAAGTGACTTAGCAGCAGCAGTAGTAGCAGCAGAAGATCCATTGAAGTTTAAATTCCCAAGGGAGTAGGGTATCAACTTGGCCTGAATCAAACAAGTATCTGCGGATTTCTAGGGCAGAGGTGGTGAAACTGAGCAGGATCCTACAGGGCCTTCCCAGGACAGGCTTTCTCCCGTCTTTTCTGCTTTAGCTCCGCTCTTAAGTACCTGGATAACAGTATCTGTTGCACATCTCCTGAGTTGTTTTACACATGTGAACCCCCTACCCCCACCGCCACATGGACAAAGCTAACTACTTGATAACCATGAGCGCATACCCCCCAGGGCCCCATGGAGCCTGAGAATTGTTAACGCCTGTGACAGCACCCTGTTACCTCACCATCACCCAATCAGAGACTTGTGCACAAGCTGATCACACACCTTACAACCCCCCTCCCTTCCCTGGCTTTTACAAATGCTTTATTGAAACCCTATGGGGAGCTTGGGGCTTTCTAGGGCAATAGCCACCTACCTCCTAGCAGGGTCCTGCTGTAAACCTTTCTCTGCTCTAAACTCTGATGTCTTGGTCTGTTTGATCTCACTGTACAACAGGCACAGAAACTTGTGCTAACAGTGATGGTTCTCTGGAATTATCTGGCTGTTTGTAGAGAAGAGGGGATCAGTGTGAGCCAGCCTAGCACCTTGCATGATTTGTGTTCTCCTAATATACTGTCCACTACAAACTGGCACTTACCATGGGCACTTGCTGTCTACCTCTACAAGGATTAAATAACTGTGCTGCTGCAGCTGCTGACCTTCAACACCCCCTGAAGGGAGTTCAGGCTGAAGAGCAGAAATGAGGCACTCTGTGCTCTAAAAAAACTTGGCAGCACAGGTCTTCAGATAGATAAATATTTTCAGGAACTGATTTTATGAGCCCAATTCTTGCATCTCCTCATATCTAAGAAAACACTAAATTCCTTCATGGTGGTCTATTCCTCGTGACTAGCAGAAATCTTCTGCCAAAAAAAAAAAAAGTACTTGATTGTATGAACTCCCCCTTCATCAAAACCATATATATATTGACCTTCCCCTGCTATTTCTTTGAGCAGCTTCTCAGTTGCTGTCTCCCAGGCTGAAGTCCTCATCTCACCCCGGATAAAGCTTAATCTGCAACTTTCACATTGTCCAATTTTTTAAGTTGACAATATTGTACACTTTCCACAGCTTGTGTAATATGTTGGATTTTGAACTGAGATAAAATAACATAGCTAAAACACACACACACACACACACACACACTAAAACAAATTTCTTCATTTACTCACCCCCCACTTTATTTTTAAATCTCCTTTGTTTTTAAATCTACTTCTAATCACATCTTTTAGATAAATTAGATCCATGTCGTGTTGAAAAAATTAGTTTTGATGGATAACTATTGGATTAACTGGACTTCAAGTTTCCACATAGAATATACACTGTGTGACTTTTGTTTAAAATTATAAAGTAAATTAAATTAAGAAACATATTCTCTTTACTTCTGACATTCACAATGGTGTTTGTCTCCAGGGTTGGAAAGTACACTCATTAGATACTAAGAAAGAGAAATAGTCCCATTTACAAAAGCAAGTTTAAAGGTAAATACATTTTACTATAAAGCACTCAGGAATTGTATGCATTTCCTAATGATTGTAAAGAGATGTACAATAAATCATCTTCAGGGTTGAATGTTTGCCCTCTTAACATCAATGAAAAGTTATAGAAGAATTATACTAATGTCACAAGTAATGGAAATCATTTCTAAACATGGAGGAGGTCAAATGTGGTTTGTAGTAAGTAAACTGCATTTGCTGAATCAAGCTTTTCAATCTGATTAGTTTAAAGGCAATGAATATATCTTATGACCTTTGAAACAGTTATCCATTTGAAAAGATTTTTGCCCCTAGACCTTTGTGAACTTTCTTCAGTATGTGACAAGTTTAATACATAAAATCTTTCCAAATTCACTCATTTTTTGTTCAGAGTTCTGGCCAAAAAAGATAATATTTAAGTTGGGAAGACTACAGATAACCTGAGGAAGCAGCCTGAGTTTTGAAGAAAGCATAATATTTTAAAATTTATTATCTAGTTAGCAAAATAAAGACAAGGTCATGAATCAGACAATGGAAAAGAGGCTCAAAAATCTTTGTTTCCAGGCTCTGTGAGCTTTTGAATTTCTCTTTTGCCAAATAAAGTTGATTAAACTGAGACTGGCAAGAACAAATAACGTAGATAAGCCATCAAATATGGTGTTTTTCCTTTGTTCCACTCTTTCTCTCAGAATATAACCTATTCCATTACTTTGAACCAATGCACATAAAAATTCATTCTAGAAGAACCAAAGAATTACAGTTTTATTCTAGGCAGAAAAATATGAAATTCTTTACCTTCACAACTTGGCTGAGTAGAATATTTCCATTTTTCTGACAACGTTTGAAGTAAGTGTTTAGTGGTAGAAAACTCTATACTTGTCATAGCAATATTGGAAGGGTACACAGAAAGTACATCATTATGTTTGCTTAAGATTGTGTGTGTAAGAGAGAGAGAGAGTGTGTGTGTGTGTGTGTGTGACCCACATGAGTGACTTACCTTACTGCCAGAGAAAGGAACCAAATTCTGAGCTATAGTTATTATTTAACACCTTCTCCATTCTTCCTTTCTAAGCTGTTTCTTCTGCCCATATCTGCTATTTGGTGAAAGATTCTATCATGCACAGTGTAACCCCAATTAGAAAGTCTGAATTATTTACTTTTTTTCAAGGACCTCTAAATAAAACCCAACTACGGGAAGGTCTTCACCTTTTCATTCTAACGGGGTACTTTCCTATACACTAATTTCCCTGAAAATACTATCTTTGAAATCTGGACAAACTGAAGCATCAGAGAACAACCAAGGCAGTCAGAACTAAGGAGCTAGGTTCTTAGAATAAGGATTAGGAGTTTGAGGTAAGCCTCACAGTTGCCTCTGTTTCCCCCTTAAACATTTGCCTATTTTTGAGGCAGGCAAAATAAGATAAAAGGCTTCAATTCTGAAACTTGCTGCAATTTGGCCAAAGCAGCCGGGATTCAAAGTGCCATAAGAGGGAGAAATTGGAGAAAAACAAGACAGACACTTCTTTTGTAATTTATCTTCAAAGTTAACTTCTTAGCTACTCATGCATGAGCAAGGACCCAAGAAACAAAGTAGAAAGAATTTGCTGAGAAGGTAAAGAATTAAGCAGAGATTTCAACAGTCACGAAGGAGGTGTTGAAGATACAGAGGTTCCATGTCAACAAAAGAGTAAGTGCTTCAGATGAAGGCATCACCACCACGGAGGGAAGAGTTCCCTGCTAGTTAACAATATGGAGATACCTTAGTTCCTGTCCATTCTCAAGTCACTTATTCCAACTTCCAATATCTTTGTGAGCCTCCAGAAGCCTTCTGATTATCATTCCAACTTTTTAAAAACTCAGCCATAATTTTTTGTTGTTACTGTTGCTTTGTGGAATCAGAAAAGCCACTGAGGGGGCCTTGGATCAAGATGGCTGAGTAAAAGAATATGGAGCTGATCTCCCGCCACGAACACATCAAAAATCCATCTCCCTGTAGAACAATTCTTTTTGAAAATTAACTGGAAACTGGCAGAAGGACTCCTGTACCACCAAGACTGTAAGATACACACATGACCAGAAAGGAATGGAAGAAAAGCAATTGGGTCAGGACCTGTGTCCCATGGTGGGGGTGATTCAGAGAAAAATGGAGATTACACAGGAAGACCTGCTCCCTGGGGAGTAAGCCATTTAAGCCACCGATTGGACATCCCAGGCCTGGGCTCCTGGTCATGAAAGGCTTGCTCATGAAAGGCAATCCCCACTGACTGGTAGGAGAATCACTGGGACTAACAGAAGGACTGTGGGAAGAGTGGGTTCCACTCATGAGGAGCATAAGTTTGCAGGCTTGCCCCCAAGGTGGGGCAGGGAGAGGTCTGATATAGCAGCCCCTGGGATCTTCATGACTGCCTCACTGCACACCCCAGCCTGAGCACTTTGGCCCCACTCACTCCTCATCACTGGATCTGGACTGGCCACAACAGGGCAAAAGACTTGACTGTGAGACACAGAGGTGACCCGGTCCTGGGGTAGAATGGGTATTCCGGTGGATGCTATTGTTGGAGTTTACCCAAGAAGTGCCTCTGAAGCAGTCAAGATCTCTAACAGCAAGCCACTTTCACCACAACTCACTCCTAACTACTCATTGAGAATCCACGTGGGCCCTGCTTGCCCTGTGGAGTGATTCCACAACAGGGTGGGACAGCAGAGTCTGGAGGCAGTGACTGGCTGTGAGGAACAAGGGCTCTTGCACACTTGGAAAGCTGCAGGCATCTGGATAGATAGCGCATTGGACCTCAGTCGGCAGGAGACCAAAGCCTAGAGCCTACATGGGCACCACTTGCTTCAGCACTGCCCCTCTGTGGGGCAAGCATGCTGGTGCTGGAAGAGGGAAAAACACACACTTAGAGGGAACAGAACCAACCAGGGCTGGACCTTCAGGGCTTCCTGCTCCAGCAACTTGGAATCAGATCCTGCTCCCACCAGGGAAGTGACTGCCACTGAGCAGGGGTGAAGTCCTGCCTCATACCAGAATGGATGAAAGAAAAACATCTTTATTAAGTTTCTTTTTGCTTAATTAAGTGAACGTGCAGTTGACCCTTGAACTGTGCTTTTTTTTTTTTTTTAAATTAATACACAGTACTTTGTGATCTGTGGTTGCTTGAATCCACAGATGAAGAACTCCAGATAGGAAAAGGCAACTATTAAGGTTATACATGGATTTTTCACTCCCAGGGATCAGTACCCCTAACCCCAGGGCTGTTCAAGAGTAAATTGTAGTTTTTATTGCTTGTGTCCAAGAATTCTAATCAATATCTGTATATTTCATGAAGTCATGTAGATAATCATGTGAAATAATACACATTGAATTCCTAGCATAATATCTGACATACAAAAAGCACTGATTAAATGTATTATTAATTTTTATAATTAATAGAATAACATATGACAGTGCACATTTTCTAATGTTCAATAAAACATATATTTGCACATAGTAGAGTTTTAAATCATTATCTTTAACCCTGGTTAGAGTTCCCAGGTATTTTTACTTAGTGCAAGAAATCTAATTTAATTTAGTCTTGCAGTGCCTTTTTCATCATCCAATAAACCCTTTAAAAATTAGCACTAGACCAAAAGGATACGGGCCTAATAGCTTATAGGACGGAGAAGGCAAAGGCACCCCACTCCAGTACTCTTGCCTGGAAAATCCCATGGGCGGAGGAGCCTGGTAGGCTGCAGTCCATGGGGTCACTAGGAGTCGGACACGACTAAGCGACTTCACTTTCATTTTTCACTTTCATTTTTCACTTTCATGCATTGGAGAAGGAAATGGCAACCCACTCCAGTGTTTTTGCCTGGAGAATCCCAGGGACAGGGGAGCCTAGTGGGCTGCCGTCTCTGGGGTCGCACAGAGTCGGACACGACTGAAGTGACTTAGCAGTAGCAGCAGCTGCAGCAGCAGCAGCTTATAGGAATGTGAGAGAATCTAACTCAAACTAACAGCTGTATGTCCTGATTGAACCATTCTCATTTAGTCAGGCACTCTGCTGAAGGTAATGCTTGTTTGTATCTTTCCAGTCTTAAACTAAAAGGCAAATATAGTGGATTAGTTGCTTCCTTATAAACCACATGACCTGGAGTCTGGAAACTATTTAAAGACAGTTTGTATTCCTCTTTTACTCATTAATGCATCTTCTTTTTATTTATGTCTCAGCCTGCCAGAAACAAGGTCGAGCAGTTCTGACTGGTTATTTCCTACTGTCCCTGGGAGACAGAAACTCTCCAAGATATTATCTAGTTTAGGATATTGTGGAAGCCAGTGGTTTAAAAATATTATCCCTACTTTAATTAAAGATACTTTTATAATTTTAATAGTATTTCCAATGCATGTCTTACTTTTATATCAGTAAGATTATAATTTTCTAAAAAGTGGGAGCCATCATTTATATTATTAGATGAAAACTAACAATATTTTTCTATCTTCCAAAGAATTTAGTTTTCCAACTGAAGCGAAAATCCCAGTATCTTCTCTGGACCCATTTGAGTCTTTGTCTTCTTTTAAAGGAGAGGGATTACACTACTGGAGAGAAAATGCAAGTGGAAGAAAAAAATGTGGGCTTAGCAAATACATCATAGTCTCATCAGAACCATTTGGTATGCTAATATGAGACATCAATAAAAACCATTCTTACAAGTAATATGTACAAAATACAGTCATGTGCTAAGTGTTACTAAGAACAAAAGAAAGCAATCAGCTCTTTTGGGGAAGAGGTTTGAGGAAAAATCTTTCCAGAGAGTTAAGTTCTCAATTGCACCTTGAAAATTAGTCAGTGATTGCTTAGACAAGGGCATTTCCAAGTCTTGGAAACAGGATATTAAATGGTATAAGGTCATAAAAGTGAATAGATTGTTTGGAAATTGAAGTAGTCAAGTGTGGTTAAAGTGGTCAGGGTTCAGTGTTGGGACAGGGTGTAATGTGGGATAAAGATGGTGAAATAAGTTGAGAGGACTCTTAAGCCACAGTGGAGAATTTAAGCTTGTTTTACAGATACAGCTGAAAGGAGCACCGTACTCATTGTATTAGAAAATTGCACAATAAGGCAGCCTTGCTTCAGAGATACTGCAAACCTATTCAAGAGGATTAAGGCAAGGAATGACACAGTCCAATTTGTAGCAGAGAAAGATGACTCTGACAAGAAAATGGATAAGTGGGTGAGACAGTGCTATCTAATAAAAATAGAATGCAAGTCACATATGTACTTTCATTTTTTTAAAGGAGAAAGAATAGATAAAACTAATTTTGTTTTATTTAACATGTCCCAAATATTATAATTTTGATATGCAATAAGTATCAGTTCAGTTCAGTTCAGTCGCTCAGTCATGTCCGACTCTTTGCGACCCCATGAAACGCAGCATGCCAGGCCTCCCTGTCCATCACCAACTTCCGGAGTTCACTTATAAATATTATTAATTGATATTTTATATTCTTCTCTCCACATTGTGTTCTCAAAATCTAGGTGTGTGTATTTTTGAGTGCTCAATGGTCACATGTGACGAGGGGCTTCTGTATTAGAGAGTGAAGAAAAAAATGATTAAATACTTGGAGATAAATTGATACAATTTTCTGATAGAATAGATGACAGATGAGGATTATGACTAGAGTGGCAGCAGTGAGAATGGTAAGATGTAAACTAGGTGTTTAGAAAACGGAATCAACAGAACATGGTGATGGATTGAGTATTGTGGGTGAAGGAGTGGAAAAAATAAAATATCTGAGGTTTCACTTTGGTTGACTGGCACAGAGGCTTAGGTTCGGCAGGAAGGATAATGATTTTGATTTCATATACCAACTAGAAGACATCTTAGATGTTTGCAAATAATATATAAATCATAGGAGCTAAAATTTTAGAGCGATTGACAAAAAGTTCAAGTTGATCCATAAGAACAAATTAAGTCATTTGGTAAAATAGAGAAGGAGAGTAAGGGTGGAACTCTCATGAATACCATAATAAATATCATTTAATGATATTCCATAGAGAAAAGAGCAAACAAAAGGGACAGAAATAACTGAGATATAGAATGAGAAACAAGGGAAAGTCCTTAAAGATGAAATCTTGTAGAAGGAAATGGGGGATCAACAAAGATCAACGAAACAGAGTGAGAATCAAAAAGTGAAGATAAAGTTTGGTAATTAGGTTATTTTTTTGTATTTTCAAAAATTACCTCCATACTTGTGATTTCTATATCTGTATTTCCATATAAAGTTGCAACATTACTGAGTCTCTAGGGTACATGAATGGATATGCTAGACATTCCAAATATCTTACCAAATTCAACCATCCCCCAAACTCAGAGAAGGTCTTGTCAGACACTTTAATCGTAATGTTTACTGAAGTCAGGGTTTCCCAGGTGTCTCAGTGGTAAAGAATCTGCCTGCAATGCAAGAGACTCTGGTTCGATCCCTGGGTCAGGAAGATCCCCTGGAGAAGGAAATGGCAACCCACTCCTGTATCCCTGCCTGGGAAATTCTGTGGACAGAGGAGTCTGGTGGTCTATAGTCCATGGGTGGCAAAGAGTCAGATATGACTTAGCAACTAAAACAAGTTAGTGAGGTCAGGTGACCTGCAAAGGTTACACACTGCCTTTAAATGGCAGACCTGAGATAGAACTCAGCTCTGTCCCTAAAATCTGGTATTTTTCCTACTATATCATGTTGCATTCCCCAAATTTCTGCTGAGTTTCAGCCTCACAACTGCCTTTCTCGGCTTTTAAAATGTTTTATATCTTGTTATCTGAAGATTTTCGGAGCAAAAGAAGCTGTGAAAAATGAGGTTGCTAGAGAATGGAACCCATAATATCAAGCAGAGCATCAAAGGTTAAGGAAAATACATCTCTAGAACCAAGCATCACGGCAACTTTTTCTCCGCTCCTATATTAGGAATGCAGTATGCAAGGCTGCACTTTCAAGCTTTCTTGAGGTCACTATGGTCTGCCAGCGCTATTCTCTTGAATAATGTATGTTTGGCCCAGAAAATGACCTTATCTGCTGGTTAGCATCCTTTATATTGAAAATTTTACATCAATCAAGTCAAACTTAAGAGCTTTTCGGTAAACATTTGCTTTTCATTTTTATTTACGAATAACATTTTAAATTCATGCACCATGATGTGCAATTTTAATAATAAGAATCATAGAGATATTATCAATACAAATCTATGTATCTGACATATTGTTTCAGGTGTTTTTGAATTGTATTGAGTGATTTAGTCTAAATTTTTTCAAAACATAGGGGTAAATATTTAGTGGGATGTAAGACTTTGTTGTCCCTGCCCAAGAAAGATCAGCGCTTCCTGCAAGCTGACTTCACATTTGGCATAGGCTTCAGATCTCAGGAAGTTAGAAGACATTTCAATCAAATTCTCATTTTAATTAAAAGGTGGCTCTTAAAGAGGATTTTGAGAAAGATAACCTGAACTGTATAAACAATCCCAACCAAATTCTACTGGAAATTGCATACTTGTGGATTATATGCCTTTATTTTGCTGAAGAAAGGAGCTTGTGCTTTTTCACTGAAATCATGGAAAGATGTTATAAACTACATTTCCAGACACTGAAATCCAACCTTTCTTTTGTGTATATCCTTAAATGCCACTCCCTCCTTAAAACTGCCCCCTTGTCTGTTCATTTAGGTGTAATCTTTTTTTCTTCTTCTTCTGAATGGTATTAATAAATAGTGGGATAATTTTATAATCCTATTATGGTATTAATCACATTCAGCCTTTTATTGAAAGGATTAGTGTTCTATTACTTATACATGCTTTGATAGGTTAAAATTCTTGAAAACTATTATCATTTTCTATTTATTATGGCATGTGCTGTGTCACCTAGCTTCTGACTCACACACTCAAATGGGTTCTTGATGAATGCTTTTGAAACAAAGGTGTAAGTTAGGGTTGTCTTTCTCGGGAAGTGAAGCAAGGTCAATGAGTGTTGAGAACGATAGCTTTTCTTACAAGCATTATCTGTATCCCAGTTTCTTGTCCTGTGCCAGTTCCCAACATCTCCCTTCTTATGCTTCATTCTCTTGAATAATCAAATCACATTGTGTCTGAAAATGCCTTGTCTCCTGCTTTTGCCTGTGTTTTTCCTGCTTCCTGTGATGTCTTGATATGTGTGTGTGTATGTGTACATGCATGTGTGTAGAGGTTGGGGGAAATGATAATATGAAGCAAAAAAAGTAATTTTTTAAATAAATAATAATAGCTAACAGTTATATAGTGCTGACTCTATTCTTGATGTTTTTCTAAGTGCTTTAAAATATGAACTTACTTGATTCTTATGAAAAGGTTGTTATGAGAACCTTCTGGCTGAACTAATTTTTTATTTCCATTTTTTTTTAAGATAGACATGAGAGCAGAGAGGTCAATTAATTTGCCCAAAATCATACAACCTGTATGTTGCAAGGTAGCAACTATAACAGAGTCAAAATACTGACAGAAGGCTTGTGCCCATTTAAGCTCTGCCACTTCCCTGATAATGAGATGTACTGGTTAGGATGAACACTTTCGGTGCCATCAAGGTGAAACAACATTTTATCTACATTCTCTTTCTTGTTCAGATTTAATCATCTTCAAAAGCAAAATCCTTTAAGTTTTATAAACTTTTGACCAAGCCTGACAAAATATCTTAGTATTCATTTCTGGCCAAAGAGTAAAATAAACAAATAATGTATAAATGCACAAGTGAAAATTAACTAGTAAATGAACTTGTCATACATGTTTTTCAGGCAATTTATTCATTAATGTATCTTTTTTTAGAAAATTCTTTCTAAAGTGACCAATGAAGGATTTTATATATGTAGTCTTAAAATGCATTGGCATCTTTGATATCTCAAAATGACTCATGCTTTTTAAAAAACACTCATAATAATGCATATGAGAATTTTTTCGTGTGTGTATTAAGAGCATACACTATTTGGCTAATATCTCTAAGAGAGTTTCTTAAAGCATTGAAATATTTTCGCAAGACTTAGTCCTTGAATGGCTGAGAGAATGTGAAAACTTAACAGGGTCAAGTTTAATGCAACTTTAGGAAGCTGAGCTGTTTTAGTAGAATTACTGTATAAATTTTATTTAGCTGGTAGATATAATCAGATAAAATATTTTCAAATATTTTATTCTGTCCATGAAAACCAATTCTGTCATTTTAAAGATGTCACTGACTATAATTTTATTATATTTTCAATAACTTTACTGAAGGCTTTTCTTTTAAAACAAATTTTATTTTGAACTTTTCATTTTATATCCTTTTCTCCTGGAATTCCCAAAAAAGATCTTGATCTAATCCAGTCTATATCTCTCTTGGCTTTGCATCTATCTAAAATGCTTAAATACCTCTTTTATATTTGTTAAATGCACCCTTAACATCCTGTCCCT
The DNA here is from genome assembly GCF_002263795.3 of Bos taurus. NCBI lineage: Eukaryota > Metazoa > Chordata > Mammalia > Artiodactyla > Bovidae > Bos > Bos taurus. The sequence continues at coordinate 54,331,054 of NC_037341.1, read as the reverse complement.
TTTTTCTGCTTATTAACAATAATGAAATATATATATATATATATATATATATAAATAGATTAATTCATGTTTGATGGTTGAGACATGTCTAAATCACTCCTCCATACCACCTGGTTTGTTAATTCAGTTTGTTCCTTATTTTTAGATTTTGTTTCAATAACTTTCCTAGAAGCCACACTCTGTGAATAAGCTTTTTTCAAGTTAAAATAAGATGGACATGTAAAACTTCAGAAACTTTGGTTCTAGCTCAATTTTTGTGATTATTTATTTTCATGACATTCAGTTCAGTTCAGTTCAGTTCAGTCACTCAGTCGTGTCCGACTCTTTGTGACCCCATGAACCGCAGCACGCCAGGCCTCCCTGTCCATCACCAATTTCCGGAGTTCACTCAGACTCACATCCATCGAGTCACTGATACCATCCAGCCATCTCATCCTCTGTCGTCCCCTTCTCCTCCTGCCCCCAATCCCTCCCAGTCTTTTCCAATGAGCCAACTCTTCGCATGAGGTGGCCAAAGTATTGGAGTTTCAGCTTTAGCATCATTCCCTCCAAAGAAATCCCAGGGCTGATCTCCTTCAGAATGGACTGGTTGGATCTCCTTGTAGTCCAAAGGACTCTCAAGAGTCTTCTCCAGCACCACAGTTCAAAAGCATCAATTCTTCGGTGCTCAGCCTTCTTCACAGTCCAACTCTCACATCCATACATGACCACAGGAAAAACCATAGCCTTTACTAGATGGACCTTTGTTGGCAAAGTAATGTCTCTGCTTTTCCATATGCTATCTAGGTTGGTCATAACTTACCTTCCAAGGAGTAAGCGTCTTTTAATTTCATGACTGCAATCACCATTGTCTTAATTCCACTGTTACTCTTTCCTGTAATTAATTTTCATTAACCTTAAAGGGATCTTGTCTCTTTCTTACAAGGAAACCTTTTAAATACAAATTCACTACAACTTTCTAATCAAAATGCTCACACTACCTAATACTTGGATCCTACTTTTCTGTTTAGCCTTAGCTCCCATCTTTACATCTTATACTTGACTTCTTGAGCAGAATTTCAGTACATGTTCTTTGAAAACAACTTTGCCTTTGAACATATTGTTCCTACCTCCCAGAATACTTATCTTCTTGTCTTGTTAATCTTCTACTTATCCTTTAAAACTCAGATCAGATTCCAGCTCTTTAATAAACTCATCGCTAATTTCCTTAAATATTACTGGCAACTCTTCTATATTAATCACTATCCCTTGTGTAAACTTCTATGTTAGAATTAACACCTATGAAACAGTGAGTTCACTGCAGTCAGGATTATATTTTATTCATTCTAAATCTCTGGGGATTAATAGCGTGTCTAGTACACCTTCATTACTGTAAGTATAACATTTTCCATTTAATAGTGCTTACTAGGGGCCAGGAAATACATTATACCTTTCAGATAATTAATTTTACTTAACACAGAATCCCTATGAAGTGGCCATTATTTTCACCGTGATTTACTGTTGGAAAAAAAATAAGAAAATGTTGCCCAAAGTCATGGTGTAGTGGATGGTGGAGTCATAATTTGAACTCAGAGTATCTGGCTCTTGCGAGAGAGCTCTTTACTCACCATGTCAAAAGACATACCAAGCAACTTGTGATGTACTGACTTTCTAGAAACAAAACTAAAATCTAGTATAGCAAACTTTACTGAACTTATTAAAAATGTATCAGAGATAAAGACTCTAAGATTAAGTCAGTGAAAAAGAAAGCAATTGGCTTTTATTTTATCATTTGCATATATAATTCTTACCATGGATAGTTATTTCATATTTTAAGAAACATCATGATAGAGAATGAATATTGCTGAGCTTGATTCTCAAGGCAAAAGCAAAATCTTTGGGGTTTTACAGAATTTGCACTTAGCTCTGCACCTTAAGGCTTGTTTGACCTTGAATGCATTGTAGTACCAAAGCCTGTTTTAAATGCTCACACATAGTCTCCATCAAGCATTGAGAAGCTCAGCACCTACCATTCTAAATGTCTACTCAGGCACTTACACTCCTGACTTTGTAATTAGAGAAATTTGCCTTTCCTCAGTTCAAGGAAAATGCGAAGATTAAGATGCATTACTTTCTTAAAATCATTTGTCATTTGTTAATCTTAATATCTTTTCATACTTGCTGTTTCCTGTTGTACTCAAGGGGATTGCAAATGACAGCAACCTGTTCTCACCATTTTCTGCAGCTTGACGAAATGTAGTTTATGCTACCACTCTTTCTTTAAGTGATAGCAATGGGGGAGAAATCATATAAAATATTTGTACCGACTAATGAACAAGTGGTCAAGAGTCATTGAAAAATCATCAGATTCTGCATAGTCTATAACTTTGTACCAAAGCAAGAAACTGTTAAGGTTTACCTCTTGGTGTAAACCTTTGCCTCTTTCGTGTTTACCTTTACCTCGATGTGTCCTTATAATCATCTCCATTAAATGGCTGGAATTTGTCTCAGGAGGTGAAAGATTAATGATCTAAAGCCAGGCTCCTCTGTCCATGGGATTCTCCAGGCAAAAATACTGGAGTGGGTTGCCATGCCCTCCTCCAGAGGATCTTCCCAACCCAGGGATCAAACCCACATCTCTGCGTTGGCAGGCAGGTTCTTTGTCACTAGCACCACCTAGGAAGCCTAAACGTAGGACTCAAATAGTATCCCTGCTGTCATGAGCAGCTACTTTTGAAATATAATAAGTATGTTGTAAGTATTAAGTGGCTGAAATCTTTATGGGTAAAACTAATAATAGGAATATTGACATTTTATTGATTATAGACACAACACTGTACAAATATTAAGATTTATACTATTCTGTTAACTGAGGAATCAAAAGGAAACACAATGTGAGTGTTAATCTCCTTGAGGCTTAGATTCATGATCTTTAAAAGTAGGATGATGATACTTCAAGTTTAGTTGTTACAAAGAGCAAACCAAAAATATGCCTAAAAGGCACCTTAACAAGTAATCAATTAGTACATTGATGGAAATTAATACTCTTTAGTTTCTTTTTTCCCCCCAACTTTGGATATACACTTAGATCCTTTAGCTGTGACTCTTAACAAAAATCCTTTTATAAACCCTGGGTGCTTAAATTCTTCCTTGTAAATACTGCAAACTAAAAATAAAACCTTGAGATAAGTGGTCCCCTAATGCATGCACATTTTCTTCATTTATGTTTTTGGTTTTGGTAGTTAAGGAAAACAGCTCTTCATGAAATGATAAGGAGTATGCAAAGCAAAGTATAAGCATTTCAGTTATATTACAGCACAAGGAACTTTTATTGTATTTTAAGAAACACAACAGTTGCTTAAACTGATAATTGGGATGTAGAAATTCTGATTCTATTATTCACATGGCGTTCAATTATGAAATAAAAATGTAACGATAGAGAACAGATTATTCCTTGCTAGGAATTAAGGATAGGAGGACTGAGGGGGTGGGTATGGCTATAAAAGTGTAGCATGAGGGAGCCTTGGGTTGATGGTACAGTTCAGTATGTTGAGTTTGGTAACTGTTACAGGAGGCTGCACATCTGATGAAACTGCATGGAGCTGCACACACAAACACCTAAATGCATACACACACAGAGATGAATGCATTTATAAATGAAAGAATGTGGATAGTCTCTGTGGACTGTACCAATGTCAATTAACAGATATTAATATTGTACTATAATTATGCAACATGTAAATATAGGGAGATGCTGGGTAAAGGATGCATGGTGCTTACCTGAACAGTTCTTTGCAATTTCACACAGATCTACAATTATTTTAAAATGAAAAGCTAGAAAATATGATAATAAGTTGAATATGCAGGGGACTTATGAGTTTCCAAGCATGCAATGAGCATGTATATGCATTATTATTTTAAAATTTACAACATCAATTTGAGTTGAACACTGTTGCTGTTCTACTTCCTTCTTACAAGTAAGGGAAATAAGATGTTGAGCAGTGAAATAACTTACTGAGAAGCAGATAGCCAAATAGAAGAACGAACATAAGCATTTTAGTTTTTTCCCATATTTTCAAGGATATGATTATTGGTAGCTAAATAGAGGATCTCTGAATGGACACAAACCATTGCTTCTCATATATCAGACATCCTGCCACCTGGATGGCTAGTATTGTCAATGACCAGGTTGATAACCACTGACTGTGGCCGTGGTCAATATAATGCTAAATCTTTACTGGTCTTATTGCTAAAGCTGATTCCTCAGAGTTTATCTGCTTAGGGGGAGAGTAGGGTATAGCTCTTTCCATAAAGACATTGAACAATATTTACCATCTGTAAGCATTAGTGAGGTTTTCTTTCAAATTAATTCTTGTCTAATCTGTTTTTATTAAATATTAATGAAACATTTTGTTTTAATAAATAATGTCCATTAGAGACTCTTAGAAGATCCATAACTTTGAAAATAAATGTTGAATGTGTGTGGAAGTAAAATAATTCCCAGTATGGAGATATAGTGAGCTACTTATATGCAGATTACAATATTTTTTAAAAGTTATGGTCAGTAAGTTGACAATTTTTCCTTTTTTTTTAATTTTTAAAATTTTATTTTGGCACAAACATTTAGCATGATCTATCTTCCTAACAGATTTTTAAATGTACAATAGCTAAGTTGTGGAAGAAATCTTAATGTCTGTTAATAGATAAATTAATTAAATGTATAATTAAATAATGTGGTATATATGTTCAATGAAATATTCAGTTCCATTCAGTTGCTCAGTCATGTCTGACTCTTTGCGACCCCATGGACTGTAGCATGCCAGGCTTCCCTGTCCATCACCAACTCCCAGACTTTACTCAAACCTCAAACTCATGTCCATTGCATTGGTAATGCCATCCAACCATCTCATCCTCTGTTGTCCCCTTTTCCTCCCGCTTTCAATCTTTCCCAGCATCAGGGTCTTTTCCAATGAGTCAGTTCTTTGCACCAGGTGGCCAAAGTATTGGAATTTCAGTTTCAACATCAGTCCTTCCAATGAATATTCAGGACTTAGTTCCTTTAGGATTGACTGGTTGGATCTCCTTGCAGCCCAAGGGACTCTCAAGAGCCTTCTTATAGAAGGCACACCACAGTTCAAAAGCATCACTCCTTCTGCGCTCAGCTTTCTTTATAGTCCAGCTCTCATATCCATACATGACTACTGGAAAAACCATAGCTTTGACTAGATGGACCTTTGTTGGTAAAGTAATGTCTCTGCTTTTTAATATGCTACCTAGGTTGGTTATAGCTTTTCTTCCAAGGAGCAAGCATCTTTTAATTTCACAGCTTCAGTCATCATCTGCAGTGATTTTGGAGCCCCAAAATATAAAGTCTCTCACTGTTTCCATTGTTTCCTTATCTATTTGCCATGAAGTGATGGGACCAGATGCCATGATCTTAGTTTTCTGAATGTTGAGTTTTAAGCCAACTTTTTCACTCTCCTCTTTCACTTTCATCAAGAGGCTCTTTAGTTCTTTGCTTTCTGCCATGAGGGTGGTGTCATCTGCGTTCTGAGGTTATCAATATTTCTCCCAGCAATCTTGATTCCAGCTTGTGCTTCATCCAGACCAGCATTTCTCATGATGTACTCTGTATATAAGCTAAATAAGCAGGGTGACAATATACAGCCTTGACGTATTCCTTTCCTGATTTGGAACCAGTCTGTTGTTTCATGTCCAGTTCTAACTGTTGCTTCCTGATCTGCATACAGATTTCTCAAGAGGCAGGTCAGGTGGTCTGGTATTTCCATCTCTTGAAGAATTTTCCACATTTTATTGTGATCCACACAGTCAAAGGCTTTGGCATAGTCAATAAAACAGAAGTAGATGTTTTTCTGGAACTCTTGCTTTTTTGATGATCCAGCAGATGTTGGCAATTTGATTTCTGGTTCCTCTGCCTTTTCTAAAACCAGCTTAAACATCTGGAAGTTCATAGTTCACATACTGTTGAAGGCTGGCTTGGAGAATTTTGAGCATTACTTTGCTAGCATATGAGATGAGTGCAATTGTGCGGTAGTTTGAACATTCATGCTTTCTCATGAAATATTATTCAGCCTTAAAAGAGAAGGAAGTCCTGCAGTATGGAGTAATATGGGTGAAACTTGAGGATATTATGCTAAGTTAAATAACCCAGGCACACAAGGACAATTTCTAGGCAATGTTAAGTGAGATGATTATTATTGGTTTACATATGAAAAAAATGATTCCTGGATATTTACCCAAAACATAGATTAAAAGATTTTTCTGGATATAAAATCACCCTGCAAAGGAGGAAAGACTGTCTTGCTTTGTATACAGTCTGGATGTAGGACCAATAGCTAGCTTAGTTGTGTGAGATTTTCACTAGTGTCATTTACCTCCCAGAATTTACCGAGTGAGGAGTGATGCGTATGGAGTGATAAAAATAACTAGCAATTAAGATTCAAAATAATTTTTAATTAATTTTATTGGAAATACATAGCTCTAAAAATACTAAAGTGTAACTTGATGAATGAGTTGGGCAAGGTATGGAGAATGCAGATAGTCATGGTTAGTTGTGTCACTTCTGTATATGAAGGAATTTAAGTTAAAGTCACACTATGCATGTGTGTATGCTAAGTCACTTCAGTTGTGTCTGACTCTCTGATGCTACTGGCCATAGCCCGCCAGGCTCCTCTGTCCATGATATTCTCCAGGCAAGAATACTGGAGTGGGTTGCCATGCCCTCCTCCAGGGGGACATCCAGACCCAGGTATTAAACTCGCATCTCATGTCTCCTGCCTGGCAGGTGGATTCTTTACCATTGGTGCCACCTAGGAAGTCCAAAGTAGGGCTAAGCTTATTATAATAGTTATCATTTTTTTTAACAGTTACCATGTACAAAGACTGAACTAAGAGCTTTCAAAGTCTGAAGTTGTTTATCTGGGTGACTATGTTTTAGCCAAAACTATTTTTGAAGAAGTATAAAGTAGACATTTGCTCCCTGAAAGAAAAGTTATGCCCAACCTAGACAGCATATTAAAAAGAAGAGACATTACCAACAAAGGTCCATCTAGTCAAAGCTATGGTTTTTTCAGTAGTCATGCATGGATGTGAGAGTTGGACCATAAAGAAAGCTGAGCGCCGAAGAGCTGATGCTTTTGAACTGTGGTGTTAGAGAAGACTCGAGAGTCCCTTGGACTTCAAGGAGATCAAAACAGTCATCCTAAAGAAAGCAATCCTGAATATTGATTGGAAAGACTGATGCTGAAGCTGAAGCTCCAATACTGTGGTCCCCTGGTGTGAAGAACTGACTCATTGGGAAACATCCTGATGCTGGGAAAGATTAAAGGCAGGAGGAGAAGGGGAAAACAGAGGATGTTATGGTTGGATGGCATCACTGACTCAATGGATATGAGTTTGAGCAGGCTCTGGGAGCTGGTGATGGACAGGAAAGCCTGGCATCTTGCAGTCCAAGCAGCCACAAAGAGTTGGACACAACTGAACGACTGAACTGAACTCAACTGAAAAGCGGCCACTGGGGGTATACAGCTGTCTCTTCAAAACAAATTACTACAAATGGATCAAATATATATGTACCCTTCTTCTCCCACACAGAATGCACTCACTCCTACTCCAAGTAACAAAACTTGGAGCCACAAAATAAAAGTTACCTTATCCCCACCCATCACCAACATACACACTGTATAGAATAACAGATTGAGAACAGGTTTGCTGCTGTTAAACTGCTATGGAGAAGTGTAAAGAATGAAAAGAGACACTAATCACCATTCCATAGTAATTAGTAAGTTCCACTGAGCAGAAATTACAAATTTCATCTGCCTATGTACTCCAGAAATGGAATAACAGCCTTGGTTGCGAGATCCGGTGGTCTGTGAATCTGTGTCACAGGGTACAGGTGAGGCTCCTTGTCCATCATCCCTCCTGACTTTGCTTTTGACTCTAAGAAGTTGTTACTTCTCCCATGCACACGTCCATTGGAGAGAATTCACTTCTTGTGGGCTGTGCAGCTTTTGATTTGCTTTCTGTTGGCACGGTTTTGGGATTGTTCTGTGAGCAATCACAGGCTTGTGTTCCTTTGGCAAAACAAACACAAAAAATTGGAAGGCTTCCTGCACATACGTTTCCAGATAGTTTCGTACACACGACAGTGTTGTTAACCATAGCATGTTCCTAAGAGCTGCTTCAAAACCCTGCAGGGTCTTTGTGGAAACAATGTGAGTTAGAAAAGGTGACGTCAGCCTTGGGAAGTGGTGTGGTTCTTTCTTGACTGGAAACTACCGACTTCCCAGTTAAGTTTCATCTCTTACCTTCTTTTTCCCTAGTTTACTCTCCCCTCTTTAGCTGATCTTAACCACTCAGTTTGATTTTTCTAAAGTCTTTTTTCTTCTTTTGGCACAGTGCTAGGCACTGAGGACATAAGGATAAACAGGTGTGATTTCTGCTCTCAGAGTTTGCTGTCTGCTTGGGAGTAAGAAAGTACACAGAAGATCATGTTTACTTTTATTTAAATACTTCTCTAATGAAGTCTGCCATAACAAGTGTAGTGAATTCATATACTAGTGCCTTTTCATATGTAAGTTCTACAGAATTTTGATCTATTCTTTACCCTGTTAAAGAATCAATTCTCTATCCTCGATTTTTCCAATACCTGCTCTTATTAGCCATGTTCATAATGCTCAGGTCTCAGTTTGACTGGAGGAATAAATCCTCTCATTCATTTACTCTAGAAAATAAAGTACAACACTAGTTTTTCACTGGGGCTGTTATATAATCAATAAGCACTCATGTTTTTGATTAAAGACTGCAAAGTATCCTTAAGTGAAATTTAACTTGATTACATTCTATATGCTTTCCATTAATCTCTTAATAGCATACTCAAGGACTACAGTTATAGAAAAAGAAACTTTCCCCTTTAATCTTTGGAGCTACCCACTGAAACTTATGTTTTTAGCAGGTAGATATCTCCTTGAGAACTAGGATTACTGTCAAAGACTATTGTGAAAAATATTCACACTTGTACTTCAGTTTGACAAGTACGAAGATGTTTTTGTTATGCACTGTAGATTCACTTGGTGTTTTTACATCTTAAGTGCATTTTCCCTAACTGCCACATGCAGTTTCTATGGTTACAGGCTAATTCCATTTCTATTTTTGCCTTTAAGAGACCATACTGCTATACATGGAATCAAAAGCCAAGCAGAACTTAGCCCTAATGCTTCCTCTTTTGATTTTGTTTTTAATACAAAAATCTTCAGCACAAGATTAATTTCATACTATGAATCTATTGACTATTATTAAGTATAATCCTTTTGTACAGTAAACTCATAGTTTCCACCTTTTTTCTGTCCATGTACCATGAAGATGGCTTTTGTGATGAGTCCTCTTTAATCATTTACAAAGGTTCCAGTGTCTTGTATAAGACTTGTGTCAGTAAAACCATCCTTCTAAAAGCACGCTGTGACTTTAATTTTCTTTCTTCTGTGAATGTGTCTTGCCCTCTTTCAAGAAGAAGAAAATTAAAACACCACACATTTTTCTTCATTATATTACTTCTTATCTCAACCATTCCTTTCCCAAACAATTTGAAGCTACTGTCTGATGGACAAAACTCTAGTTACTGGTGATTAAAGCAAACAAAAATACTCCAGCTCCTGCTTTAGCTAGGCCTGTAATTCAGATAAATAATGATAAAAGTGAACCAAATCAGTGTGATAGGATCCTATTCAACAGACATGGTCAATGAAGATTGAGGTCATTATGGGAAGCTTTTTAGAGCCAGTGGGATGGAAATACCTTTTATAATTATACAAAAGTGGCTGGTGGCTAGATGTGGCAGACTCATAACAGGGTGTCTTTAATCTTTAAAACTGCATCTGGCCACATGCAGAGTTGATGGCCATGGGATTGTAGATTGCTGCCAATAAATCATGAGAGCAACTGGGAAGTTGCTTTCCCAAACTAGGTGTCCAGTCTTTTATTCTTGGTGATTTATTCTTCATCTTAAAGAACTGACATCTTTAAAAACTGACTTATAACTTAATGTATTATATGTTATATATATATATAAAATACATGTGTGCTGTGCTCAGTTGCTCAGTCGTGTCTGACTCTTTGCGACCCCATGGACTGTAGCCCTCCAGGCTCCTGTGTCCATGGGGATTCTCCAGTCAAGAATAGTGGAATGAGTTGCCATGCCCTCCTCCAGGGGATCTTCCCAACCCAGGGATCGAACTCAGGTCTCCTGCATTGCAGGCAGATTCTTTACTGACTGAGCCACCTATAAAATCTGTTTGATATTGTATCATTTTTTGTTGATCCAAAGATACTCTGTCCTAGGCATTCTTCTATGTGCCAGGAATACAATAATGTATGTTTCCATACATTATCTATTGTCTCACCTCATGTGCAAAATAGAGATTATAATTCCTGTCTCTTATGCCTTATATGGCTATTGCAATTTCCAAATGAGACAGCTTGACATTACCCCGAAACATTCATATTTTGGTAATATGTCTATGCAACCTATGTTATTGCTATTAAAAGTTTATTTTAAATCACTGTATTTAAGCAAGAAACCATGTCACTCAATTATACTATATAGCTAGTAATTATGTTTTTCTAGTATGTGTTATGTGAAATATATACTATTTTTTCTGGTTTAAACTTCAATAATTTCTGAAGGATAAATACTTTAAGCTGACTTTAAAGATTCTTTTAAAGTTTAACTATTTAAATTTCTTTTACACTGATTTGGTTTTATTAATTTTCAATAATGAATTTTAAAATATTATTGGGATAAGATATATTTAACATAAAATATGGCATTTTAACCATTTAAAGCGTATAATTCAGTGACATTAATTATACCCATAATTTTGTGCAACCATCACCACTGGTTCCAGAACTTTATCAATTTTCCAGACAGAAACTCTTCTTATTAACCATTAACTCCCCCTTTCTCCACCCCTTTTGAACTGGTTTAAGGGGGAAAGATTTCAGTCTTCTACCACTGAGAATGATGTTTGAGAGTTTAAAATAAATGTTCTTTAATCATGTTGAAGAAGTTTCCTTATATTCCTAGATTTCTTTTAATGTTTTTAATCATGAAAGAGCATTGGAGTAACTGAAATACCTTTTCTGTATCTACTGATATGATCATATGGTTGTTTTCCTTCATTGTATAAATGCAGTGTTCCAGTGATGATTGATTTTCTTATACTGAATGCTCCCTCACCCCTAACCTTACATTTCTTGAATAAATCTCACTGGGTCAAGTCATATAATCTTTTTAACATGATGTTGGATTTGGCTTGTTAGCATTTTGTTCAGAAATTTTATATTGTTTTCACGAAAGATTTTGGTCTGCATTTTTCTTTTGTTCTGATGCTTAATTTGATTTCAGTATCAGTATCAGGATAATGCTGGCTTCATAGAATAAAAGTGTTCCTTCTTTTCTTTTTTAATTTTTAGACAGATTTTGAGAAGGATGGACGTTAGTTATTAAATATTTGGTAGAATTTACCAGTGAAGCCATCTGGTCCTGGACTTTCCCTGACCATGGGTTTTTCTTTGCTAGGAGGTTTTTGGTTACTGATTCAATCTCTTTACTTGTTATATATCTTGGCATTTTCTATTTCTCCTTGAATCAGCTTAGGTAATTTGTGTGTTTCCAGGAGTTTTCCCATTTCATTTAGGTTATGTACTTTTTTTGGGGCATGCAACTGTTCATAGTATTCCCTCATATTCCTCTTTATTTCTGTAAGGTCAATAGTATAGCCCTGTTATTATTTCTGATTTTACTTATTCATGTCTTCTCTCTTTTATATGTCAATCTAAAGTTTTGTCAGAAATGAAGAACTGTTAAAATATATAATATTTTATATATATATATATATATATATATATTGAACTTTCTAGTGGATTGCTATCAAATTCTGAATAAGGGAATGTTATTGATATTTAGTAACCTGGGGTCAGGTTAGATAAAAAATATTTTACCAAGTAAAGATTTAGGGAGAGTAATTTTGAAAGAATCATTAATAGCAAACAGATGATTAAAAATCATAATTTTCACACTCTCCCACTCTGATGACTAGTTGTAAAGTTAAAAAAAAAAAAGACTCAGGAAGAACTGAGAAGTTTAATATGGCATTGTTCTACATAACATTTCTTAGGAGATATTTAGAAAAAATATAGACTTTATTGATTTGGACCATTCAAGCAGGAGTATATCAATGGAAGATTTCATACTAATTCCTTATCCTATAACAAGCTTTATCAAAGAAGTACCTTCTATATGATACCATTCAGCCATCTCGTCCTCTGACGCTGTCTTCTCCTTCAGAGGATGGCACCACCAATTCAATGGACATGAACTTGGGCAAACTCTGGGAAATGGTGAGGGATAGGGAGGCCTGGCATGCTGCAGTCCATGGGGTTGTGAAGAGCTGGACACAACTGGGGGGTTGAACAGCAACCTGCCATATAAATGAGCCCAAAATGGTTTTTGTTATATTGGTCATTAAGTTGTTACTCTTTCACAGCAGGATGAGCTCAGACTTTAAGCCTTATGGTTTGCATGATTTGCATCCCTGGAGAAACTATGCCTTGTATCTATTACATAGTTAATTAACCCATCGGGCTATTAAAGACCTAAACCACTGCTGCCCTTCTGAGCTCTCTAACTCAGGCACTCCACACCATGTTGCTGAGCAACACCCATCTAGACACATTAAAGTACCTATCTGGTCCCTCTCTCTTCTCAGAGTTTTCTTGCTCTCCTCTCTGGATGGTATCCCTCTTCTCAACACTACAAGCTCTAAACAGTCTCTTTCTATAAGAGACCTCAACCTGCAGGTGAACCTGTTAGAGGGTCACTTAGATAAATTATGTGTGTTACTGCTTCTGCATGGTTATATCTTTTCCTTAATGGGCCCCAATCCTGTGAAACCCTTATAGTACCTTCTATTAGATAGGGGTATTCCTGCCTGGAAAATCCCAAGGACAAAAGTGCCTGGTGGGCTACAGTCTGTGGGGTTGCAAAGAGTCAGACAGGACTGAGTACGCAAACGCATTACACAGTGCTGGCATACAGCCACATTTTCATTGTAAAAACAAACATACGATTTAAAACCAAAAGAGAGGCTGACTTGGGCTTTGTATGGAGAAACAGCATGAGCAAAAGTCTTGCCCAAAGAACGAACTTGACATGTTGGAGGGGCTGAGAGGTGTTAATCGCATCTGGAGCACAGTGTGTGAGGTAGCAAGGAGCACAAAGTGAAGCTGGAGCGACTGGCCAGGCCAGACTTTAGCCTAATGAGTCACTATAAAGAAGTCGCATTTTTATTACATGTAAAATAGGAAGCCTTGAAGATTTTAATTACGGGAATGACCGAATGATGTTATAATATGTTTAATGATATTATAATAATCTTTTAATAATGAATTTAAAAGAGGCCAAATACAATTTTTATTTACAGCACAAACTGAACCAAGAAAAAACATGCATAGAAAGATGAGTTGGTTAAACGTAAAAGACAAGAACTTGTCTTTTCTTTAAAGTTTCCTGTTAGTCTGGCTGATATGCAGAGAATAACAGGGAGAAGGTCCAGCATGGGATTAGGATGGTATAGTAACAGGATGCAGCATTATCCAGAGAGGGATTCAGGTAGCTTGTGCATGGACACACAAGCTAGGACTTTAGGTACATTGTGCAGAAACAACAGGCTTGCTGGTCATTTAGATGGTGGATTTGATGATGAAGTTTTCTGGCCTGAGCAATTGTGTGGGTGGTTTTACCATGTTAAGAAATGAAAAAAAAATGTGGGAACCACATATTTTAGTTAGTTTTGAATGTGTTAGGGTTATGGTGCCTTTGAAACATTCAAGTAATGATGTTGAGAAGTCAGCTAAATATAAGAACTGGAGTTCTCAAGAGCTCATATTAGTAAGGGATTCATCAGAGTATACAGAATGAGCCTTGAAGGTCTGTCTCAAAGGAGAGTAAAATTAGCATTTTAGGTGGATTAGCAATTAAGCCCTGAAGATTATTAAATAATTTATTTTTAATTATAAAATATTAAAAGCTAAAGTATGTGAAACATTCACAGAAAATGGTATAGGTGAGATTAATGATGCTTCTTCTTTTCCTTCTCTAAATTTTCCATTGTTCATATAATAACCATCTGTTCAGTTCAGTTCAGTTGCTCAGTCGTGTCTGACTCTTTGCAACCCCATGAATCGCAGCATGCCAGGCCTCCCTATCCATCACCAACTCCCGGAGTTCACTCAAACTCACGTCCATTGAGTCGGTGACGCCTTCCAGCTATCTCATCCTCTGTCGTCCCCTTCTCCTCCTGCCCCCAATCCTTCCCAGCATCAGAGTCTTTTCCAATGAGTCAACTCTTCGCATGAGGTGGCCAAAGTACTGGAGTTTCAGCTTTAGCATCATTCCTTCCAAAGAAATCCCAGGACTGATCTCCTTCAGAATGGACTGGTTGGATCTCCTTGCAGTCCAAGGGACTCTCAAGAGTCTTCTCCAACACCACAGTTCAAAAGCATCAATTCTTCAGTGCTCAGCCTTCTTCACAGTCCAACTCTCACATCCATACATGACCACAGGAAAAACCATAGCCTTGACTAGATGGACCTTTGTTGGCAAAGTAATGTCTCTGCTTTTCCACATGCTATCTAGGTTGGTCATAACTTTCCTTCCAAGGAGTAAGCGTCTTTTAACCTCATGGCTGCAGTCACCATCTACAGTGATTTTGGAGCCCCAAAAAATAAAGTCTGACACTGTTTCCACTGTTTCCCCATCTATTTCCCATGAAGTGATGGGACCGGATGCTATGATCTTCGTTTTCTGAATGTTGAGCTTTAAGCCAACTTTTTCACTCTCCTCTTTCACTTTCATCAAGAGGCTTTTGAGTTCCTCTTCACTTTCTGCCATAAGGGTGGTGTCATCTGCATATCTGAGGTTATTGCTATTTCTCCCAGCAATCTTGATTCCAGCTTGTGCTTCTTCCAGCCCAGCATTTCTCATGATGTACTCTACATATAAGTTAAATAAGCAGAGTGACAATATACAGCCTTGACATTCTCCTTTTCCTATTTGGAACCAGTCTGAGAAGGATATAAAAAAAAGCTACCTAAAAGGAAAATCACTGTAGACATTTAGACTTAAAGTAAGGAAGGGATGAATCAATGTGTTGATCCCAATGGAAATATAAAAGCCAATTTGCATAGGCATTATCATAATTTTCAATATTTACTGGGTAGTTACTCTGGTCGACAATTTTTTCAACATTTTAAATTCACTGTCTTATTGATTCTCACAATACACTTAAATGATTAAAGCCAATATTATACCCATTTTACAGATTAGAGAATTTTATTAACTTGCAACAGGTTCATGTTAGTAAACTGACATGCCAAGATTCAGATCCACCTTTGTGTAATGCAGAAGCACTGTGCAATAATTCAGGGAGCTCTGAAAAGGGGGATGGTTGAAGTCATTGGGATAGATGAAATCACTGAAAGAAGGAGAGATCACAATTCAAGCACGGGAGAAATAAGAAATTCATGGTTAGCACGAGTTCACTTTGAACCTGATATCCCTTGTCCCCAGTGTGGATGTCTTACTAATTCTAACACTCTTCCTGTCCCCCACATTAAAGGTTTCCCAGAAAAGTGCATACATACCACTCTCAACTGTGCTCAGTGTTTTTATGAGGCTGTGATGTGGAATTAACAGTCAAGAAAATTTTAGCTTATCAATTCTACTGTTACTAAGAAGTTAACCTGGGATTCAGTCAGTTCATGAAATGCAAGTGCAAAATACGGTTGTATAAACAATTGAGGCTCTTCAAGACCCCTTGTGTATAATTGCTATGAAGGTGTTAGAGCAGGAAAAAAAAGAAAAAACTGTATATTCTTGTGATATATTTATTAGCTGATGAATTGACAAGGAGAGGCACAAATTGTTAAAATAAAGTGAATTGATTTACAAATCTTTCAGTCAGTCCAGGATAGTCTATGATGTATTAACTTTGGCACAGAAGTGGAATCAATTTTACTATTCATGGTTTTTACATCCTATTGTTTTATGCCTTTTTTTTTTTTTTTCAGATTAAGCTCTTTACTTGCTTTATTGTCTTCAGAGAGAGTAAACTGAACCAGAGAAAGTAGGAAACATTGTTCAGAAATCACTGTTCTGTGACAATCAGAGCTTTACCTTCATCACTGATGAGTCATTCCATAAGGCCAACTGGGACATCTATATCTTTAATCAATACTGCAAAGTCTCTCATAGCCAAGATTAATATGTGAGGGCAGAATTAACTGCTCTGGGTGTTATTTATTGATCTTATGTTGTGTGAGATAGACATGCCTATTTTTATTATCTGCTTAATTGAAAAGCAAAAACACCAGTAATTAATAAAGTTCATTGATTTCCAAATATTTCAAAAGCTGGTGACTATGTCACAAAGCTAATCTTTAATTTTCAAACCTTTTTGTATTGTTAGTTTGGCTAGAAGAAACAAGAAGAGGCTCAGTAAATATGACGGGATAATAAGGTTTAGTTTCACCAGGCATATATATATGCCCTTTGTGGATATAATTTTAGCATGTTAAAACCACTATCTTAATAGCATAATAGCATATAGATTATTTAAAAACATAACATGATGCAAAATTTCTTAGGATCTTCTTATATCTGAATATTTTTTTCTTTTTTTCTCCCATTGTTGTAAAACATTTGCAACCTTAATAGGAAAAAATATATTTATTATCTTTGTTTGTTTGTCACCCACTCATCTGGTGAATTTCAGAAGCACAATGATGCCATTTAGTGGCCCAAAGGGAGCAGTGTGCTTGTTTTTAATGTAATATATTCAGAATAATCTGTCTGCCAATGTAGGAGAGGTAAGAGAGCTGGGTTCAATCCCTGGGTGGGGAAAATCCCCTGGAGAAGGAAATGGCAATCCACTGCAGTATTTTTGCCTGGAGAATTCCATGGGCAGAGGATCCTGGAAGACCACAGTCCATGGTCATCGCAAAGAGTTAGACATGACTGAGCGCTTGCTCACAGAATAAAGTAGAATGACTGCACTTCATACAGAGAACATTATTATAGGACAGAGAAAAATGAGTTCAGATCTCAGAACAGTTACTAAAATTATTTAGACTTGAATTTTCCAGCTAAAGTTATTTTTGAGTCTAAGTAGAAAACAATTATTTTAGGAAATGAAGGTTAAAATTCCACCGTTGCTGCTAGCTTACATTGTGAATTCACGTGATGACTTAGTCTGTGCTTCCAACTCCTATCCTGTGTCTTAGTCACATCTGGGGAAAAAAAAAAGTGGTTAAACTGGCTCTAAGTCAGTGTACACACAGAGAATACTGCATCAATCTTGCCCAAGCTGGCCATGGAATGTCATTCAGTTCAGTCAGTTCAGTTGCTCAGTCGTGTCCGACTCTTTGCGACCCCATGAATCGCAGCATGCCAGGCCTCCCTGTCCATCAGCAACACCCAGAGTTCACTCAGACTCACGTCCATCGAGTCAGTGATGCCATCCAGCCATCTCATCCTCTGTCATCCCCTTCTCCTCCTGCCCCCAATCCCTCCCAGCATCAGAGTCTTTTCCAATGAGCCAACTCTTCGCATGAGGTGGCCAAAGTACTGGAGTTTCAGCTTTAGCATCATTCCCTCCAAAGAAATCCCAGGGCTGATCTCCTTCAGAATGGACTGGTTGGACCTGCTTGCAGTCCAAGGGACTCTCAAGAGTCTTCTCCAACACCACAGTTCAAAAGCATCAATTCTTTGGTGCTCAGCCTTCTTCACAGTCCAACTCTCACATCCATACATGACCACAGGAAAAACCATAGCCTTGACTAGATGGACCTTTGTTGGCGAAATAATGTCTGTGCCTTTGAATATGCTATCTAGGTTGGTCATAACTTTCCTTCCAAGGACTAAGCGTCTTTTAACCTCATGGCTGCAGTCACCATCTGCAGTGATTTTGGAACCCAAAAAAATAAAGTCTGACCTTGTTTCCACTGTTTCCCTGTCTATTTCCCATGAAGTGATGGGACCGGATGCTATGATCTTCGTTTTCTGAATGTTGAGCTTTAAGCCAACTTTTTCACTCTCTACTTTCACCTTCATCAAGAGGCTTTTGAGTTCCTATTCACTTTCTGCCATAAGGGTGGTGTCCTCTGCATATCTGAAGTTATTGATACTTCTCCCGGCAATCTTGATTCCAGCTTGTGCTTCTTCCAGTCCAGCGTTTCTCATGATGTACTCTGCATATAAGTTAAATAAGCAGGGTGACAACATATAGCCTTGACGTACTCCTTTTCCTATTTGGAACCAATAATGAAATATTGGTTATTTCTCCCCAAAACAAGAATAAAACAAGAATAAGTAACACAGTTTTCCTCAGTACAATACTCTTGGCAGACTTAATGTCAATCAGAGTTGGCATATATGCTGAAATTTGCATAATTATTTGGAATACATTCACTATTATCTTTTCTGGCTCTAAAATTCTATATCTCTGCTCCAATATAATATTAATATTGACATCAGTACAAATATTATTTTGACTTACATTTGTGATGCATTTTATTGCTCAGTCGTGTCCAACTCTTTGTGACCCCATGGACTATAGCCCACCAGGCTCCTCCAACCATGGAATTTTCTAGGCAAGAGTACTGGAGTGAGTTGCCATTTCCTTCTCCAAGGGATCTTCCAGACCCTGGGATTGCACCTGAGTCTCCCGCATTGTGGGCAGATGCTTTACCCTCTGAGCCACCAGGGAATCCCATTTTTAACTATATGTTATGCCTATTCAATAGTCGTTTATTAAGATTTGTGAGTATATATTGTACTTATTAGATACTAGGATTCTTGAATAATTAAGTCGTTCAATACATAAACATTTAGGACTTGAAGGATATTGTTCACCACTTTAATTATAGAACAATTAAAATTATCTTACTGATTTCAATACAGAGTTTTATCTCTGATCCATTTAATGCTAAATCCATCAATGGAGCAAATCTAGTGTTCCTTTAGGAAATACAGTTCACTAAGTACAAATTTATTTTGCCCTTCAGTTTCAAGGGTGCACTACTTGCAATCTTTTCAGTTAACATTTGAGCTCTTTTAAGTGTCTTCATGGCACTAAGCGCGGTGGCGGCTGCGACCGGCACACTAAGCGCAGCAGCACAGGAACGCGGAGAAGAGCTACCCAAGTCCGGGGTCAGGGGCGGTGGCCAAGAGGAGCTACCCCATATCGAGGTCAGGGGCGGCGGCTGGGAGGGCCAACTCCACGTCCAAGGAGCGGTGGCTGCATGGGTGCAGGAGGGCCTAGAGGAGCTATCCCACGTTGAAGGTCAGGAAGGGCGGTGGTGAGGAGATACCACTCGTCCAAGGTAAGGAGCAGCGGCTGTGCTTTGCTGGAACAGCCATGAAGAGAGACCCCACGCCCAAGGTAAGAGAAACCCAACTAAGATGATAGGTGTTGCAAGAGGGCATCGGAGGGCAGACACACTGAAACCATACTCATAGAAAACTAGTCAATCTAATCACACTAGGACCACAGCCTTGTCTAACTCAAAGAAACTAAGCCATGCCCGTGGGGCAACCCAAGACGGGTGGGTCATGGTGGAGAGATCTGACAGAATGTGGTCCACTGGAGAAGGGAATGGCAAAGCACTTCAGTATTCTTGCCTTGAGAACCCCATGAACAGTATGAAAAGGCAAAATGATAGGATACTGAAAGAGGAACTCCCCAGGTCAGTAGGTGCCCAATATGCTACTGGAGATCAGTGGAGAAATAACTCCAGAAAGAATGAAGGGATGGAGCCAAAGCAAAAACAATACCCAGCTGTGGATGTGACCGGTGATAGAAGCAAGGTCCAATGCTGTAAAGAGCAATATTGCATAGGAACCTGGAATGTCAGGTCCATGAATCAAGGCAAATTGGAGGTGGTCAAACAAGAGATGGCAAGAGCGAATGTCGACATTCTAGGAATCAGCGAACTGAAATGGGCCAGAATGGGTGAATTTAACTCAGATGACCATTATATCTACTACTGTGGGCAGGAATCCCTCAGAAGAAATGGAGTGGCCATCATGGTGAACAAAAGAGTCCAAAATGTAGTACTTGGATGCAATCTCAAAAACGACAGAATGATCTCTGTTCGTTTCCAAGGCAAACCATTCAATATCACAGTAATCCAAGTCTATGCCCCAACCAGTAACGCTGGAGAAGCTGCAGTTGAACAGTTCTATGAAGACCTACAAGACCTTTTAGAAATAACACCCAAAAAAGATGTCCTTTTCATTATAGAGGACTGGAATGCAAAAGTAGGAAGTCAAGAAACACCTGGAGTAACAGGCAAATTTGGCCTTGGAATACGGAATGAAGCAGGGCAAAGACTAATAGAGTTTTGCCAAGAAAATGCACTGGTCATAGCAAACACCCTCTTCCAACAACACAAGAGAACACTCTACACATGGACATCACCAGATGGTCAACAACAAAATCAGATTGATTATACTCTTTGCAGCCAAAGATGGAGAAGCTCTATACAGTCAACAAAAACAAGACCAGAAGCTGACTGTGGCTCAGATCATGAACTCCTTACTACCAAATTCTGACTGAAATTGAAGAAAGTAGGGAAAACCACTAGACCATTCAGGTATGACCTAAATCAAATCCCTTATGATTATACAGTGGAAGTGAGAAATAGATATAAGGGCCTAGATCTGATAGATTGAGTGCCTGATGAACTATGGAATGAGGTTTGTGACACTGTACAGGAGACAGGGATCAAGACCACCCCCATGGAAAAGAAATGCAAAAAAGCAAAAAGACTGTCTGGGGAGGCCTTACAAATAGCTGTGAAATGAAGAGAAGTGAATAGCAAAGGAGAAAAGGAAAGATAAAAGCATCTGAATGCAGAGTTCCAAAGAATAGCAAGAAGAGATAAGAAAGCCTTCTTCAGCGATCAATGCAAAGAAATAGAGGAAAACAACAGAATGGGAAAGACTAGAGATCTCTTCAAGAAAATTAGAGATACCAAGGGGACATTTCATGCAAAGATGGGCTCGATAAAGGACAGAAATGGTATGGACCTAACAGAAGCAGGAGATATGAAGAAGAGGTGGTAAGTATACACAGAAGAACTGTACAAAAAAGATCTTCATGACCCAGATAATCACGATGGTGTGATCACTCACCTAGAGCCAGACATCCTGGAATGTGAAGTCAAGTGGGCCTTAGAAAGCATCACCACAAACAAAGCTAGTGGAGGTGATGGAATTCCAGTTGAGCTCTTTCAAATCCTGAAAGATGATGCTGTGAAAGTGTTGCACTCAATATGCCAGCAAATTTGGAAAACTCAGCAGTGGCCACAGGACTGGAAATGGTCAGTTTTCATTCCAATCCCAAAGAAAGGCAATGCCAAAGAATGCTCAAACTACTGCACAATTGCACTCATCTCACATGCTAGTAAAGTAATCCTCAAAATTCTCCAAGCTAGGCTTCAGCAATACGTGAACCATGAACTTCCAGATGTTCAAGCTGGTTTTAGAAAAGGCAGAGGAACCAGAGATCAAATTGCCAACATCTGCTGAGATTTCTGCTTTATTGACTATGCCAAAGCCTTTGACTGTGTGGATCACAATAAACTGCGGAAAATTCTGAAAGAGATGGGAATACCAGACCACCCGACCTGCCTCTTGAGAAATCTGTATGCAGGTCAGGAAGCAACAGTTAGAACTGGACATGGAACAACAGACTGGTTCCAAATAGGAAAAGGAGTACGTCAAGGCTGTATGTTGTCACCCTGCTTATTTAACTTATATGCAGAGTACATCATGAGAAACGCTGGATTGGAAGAAGCACAAGCCGGAATCAAGATTGCTGGGAGAAATATCAATAACCTCAGATATGCAGAGGACACCACCCTTATGGCAGAAAGTGAATAGGAACTCAAAAGCCTCTTGATGAAGGTGAAAGTAGAGAGTGAAAAAGTTGGCTTAAAGCTCAACATTCAGAAAACGAAGATCATGGCATCCGGTCCCATCACTTCATGGGAAATAGATAGGGAAACAGTGGAAACAGTGTCAGACTTTATTTTTCTGGGCTCCAAAATCACTGCAGATGGTGACTGCAGCCATGAGGTTAAAAGATGCTTACTCCTTGGAAGGAAAGTTATGACCAACCTAGATAGCATGTGGAAAAGCAGAGACATTACTTTGCCAACAAAGGTCTGTCTAGTCAAGGCTATGGTTTTTCCTGTGGTCATGTATGGATGTGAGAGTTGGACTGTGAAGAAGGCTGAGCACCAAAGAATTGATGCTTTTGAACTGTGATGTTGGAGAAGACTCTTGAGAGTCCCTTGGACTGCAAGCAGATCCAACCAGTCCATTCTGAAGGAGATCAGCCCTAGGATTTCTTTGGAGGGAATGATGCTGAAGGTGAAACTCCAATACTTTGGCCACCTCACGCGAAGAGTTGACTCATTGGAAAAGACTCTGATGCTGGGAGGGATTGGGGGCAGGAGGAGAAGGGGACGACAGAGGATGAGATGGCTGGATGTCATCACTGTCTTGGTGGACATGAGTCTGAGTGAACTCTGGGTGTTGGTGATGGACAGGGAGGCCTGGCATGCTGCGATTCATGGGGTCGCAAAGAGTTGGACACAACTGTGCAACTGAATTGAACTGAACTGAACTGTCTTCATAGATTTACCCTATGAGATTTGCCTGAACTAACTTGACAGGTACTGTACTGGTTTGTTAGAACTGCTGCAATAAATTATCTCAACTTTGGAGCATTAAAACATACAAATCTATTTTCTTACAGTACTAGAATGCAGAAGTCCCAAATTAGTTTCAAATGGCTTAGATTAATGTGTCACAGGGCTATGATTCCTGGAGGCTCTAGGGGCAAATCCTCTGCATTGCTTTTTCCAGCTTCAGCAGCTGCTTCTTTGCATTCCTGGGCTTGTGGCCCCTTTCTCCATCTTCAAAGCCAGCAACCTGTTGCCTTCAAATTTCCCTCACTCTGCTGTTGTTATTGTTCATTCATTGTGTCCAACTCTTTGCCATCCTATGGACTGAGCACACCAAGCTTCCTTGTCATTCACTATTTCCTGGGGTTTGCTCAAATTCATGTCCATTGTGTCAGTGATGGTATCTAACCATGTCGTTCTATACCACCCTCTCTCTGTTGAGGTCATCTCATTATTTTTCTCTTCTTTCTCTGTTTTCCTCTTATAAGGAATATCTCCTTTTGTTTTCCTTTTATAAGGACACTTGATTACATTCAAACTCACCTGGATAACCCAGGATAATCTCTGTATCTCAAGTTCCTTAATTTAGTCACATCTGTAAAGTTTCTTTTTAAGGTAACACTCAAAGTTTCCAGGGATTTGGTTCTGAGTATCTCCTTGGGGTCATAATTTCAGCTTACCACAGATGCCACAGGGAGATAGTTAATAATATTGAAAATAAGGAAAACAAATATTTGTCAAGATTCATGAGTTGTATCTCAAGTTTTGAGAAGGAAATGTCATAACTTTCTAGTTACATACAATTAAAACTGCAGTGGTTCTATTGCCCTATTGCTGGTTAAAAAACTTTTAGGGTGATGATGTAATTGTGTTGAATCATGTTTGTAACCGAATCTCTTTGTGACTAAATTTGTATGTTTTTTTGTTTTTTATAAGCCTAGCTGAACTGAGTCAGAGACTATGCTTACGTACACGATCATATCACAGCCATATTATCATACACCTTTCTTATACCTACTGTTATGCCAGAAGGGAAATTTTCAACCATGGAAAATTTAATTGTCCATTTAACAAATATTTATTTAACATCTTTGTGCCAGGCACTCCCCTTAGAATTGTCACTAAATGCAAATATGAAACAGTCAAAATTCTCAGCTATAGTGTTTGGGGGAGCAGGGTGGCAAATTATGCTCAGAGACTGAGATTGTCTTTGCCAGTAGTTTACTTAACATAGGTTCTGCAAGAATTTCACAACCCAGCAGCATTTCAGGGTAATGTCTCTTAATAAGCCAATAAAGAAATAACATACTCCAAACAAATGATAAATGAATTATATTATTGTTCCATGCTAGGAGACATGAAAGGAATAAAGTCCAAATTTAGTTGCGATGTGTCTTTACTATGAATTTTGGTTTCTCAGGAGAGTCAGCTTTGTCAGTGGAGAGCTGATGTCCAGCTACTGGTGCAAAAATAAAAGTGCCTTGTTGCTGGAGCATGTTGCCAGGGAAGGGAACAAAGGTGCCTGTGTTGACTGGCAGGCTCATCTCCTTGGAAGGAACGGACTCCACTGCATGATTTCCTTACTGCCAATAAAGAAGTCACCTTTATCATAGTGAGTGAACGTCAAGTCAGTCGTGTCTGACTCTTTGCGACCCCAAGGACTGTAGCCCACCAGACTCCTCTGTCCATGGGATTCTCCAGGCAGTAATACTGGAGTGGGTAGCCATTCCCTTCTGCAGCAGATCTTCCTGACCCAGGGGCTGAACCTGGGTCTCCTGCATTGCAGGCATATTCTTTACCATCTGAGCTATCAGGGAAGTTCCATCTTTATCATGGCAGCAGCTAATGTCCCAAGGTCCTTGGAGACAGAGATCAGCAAAAGGTAGGTTTGTCCAGAGGGAACCTGAAACTCTTCTATATTCCATGCAAACTCTTGGTATTCATGGTTTCAACCTCTCCTTGCCTTAATTGCTTCTCCATCCAATCTTGCTTGTGAGTCCCTAGTCAGGACCCCCAGCAGCTGAGCTCTGAGTGCTTATCAACCACAACGGATGAGATAATGATGTCCTGATACAGTATCCTTCATTGTCTGCATTCTAGTTGGGGGAATATGAAATGTAACAAGTCCACTGTTCTTAGGAAGCACAAAAATCAATTTTTTTTCATTAGAATAAAACATGAAATCAAGAAAAGCTTATGCCTGATATTGTGTCCTCTGATTTAAACCTCTCCCTTTGCTTCTTTCTTTACCCACTCTCCAGAAACATCTCCTACACATGCGGGCACTTTTAAAATAGAAAACTTTTCAACTGCTCTACACCTCTAATACGGTGTAGTACTACAGGCCTGAGAAGTTTCAGCCCATAAGGTTGGTCTCATTTGCTGTATCCATAACCTACTTGATAAGCATTGTTTCGAAAGGCACTGGAAATGTTGAAAAATATGCTACAATTTCTATACACTTTCAAATTGGGTATAATCCCTGGCCACCCTCCAGGCCATCTGCTGTGTCCCATACATTCTACCTTTGGAGAACAGCATTGCTGTTTTCTTCCTGAAAAAGACAATAAGCCATTATTCTAACAACCTGGATGTGAAAGAGTGTTTGCCCCAAGCATGCAGTATTTAGGGTTGTCAAAATGGTACTTATGGAAATTTGATGACACTACAAATCAGTAGCTTTATAAGGTGGGCCCTCAGGTGACTGAGAAATGGACTTTGATCACGTGATTTTTTTTTCCATTTAGATTTCATTAAAAAAAAAAAAGGAAACAGAAACAAATTCAAAGCTAGGAATACATCAATCTATGAGGAAGTAAAATGTTCCCTAAAATATATTCTTTTCATGTGTAAAATTGATCTGCAGATTCTATAGAAATTTAACTAATGCAAATATTTAATAATCCTTCACTATCTCCTGCAGTCTGCTCAAACTCATGTCCATTGAGTCAGTGATGCCATATTCTAGTAGTTCAAATAAATTATCACAGACATGAAGTTAAAAGCTTTATAAATGTTTACATGGATTGGAAACTCAAGAATAGTTACAGATTATCAAATACCAAGAAATAAATCAATGTTAATTTATATAAGTTAAAATGCATTTGGCAATACCTATATTCATGACTAGTGCTATGAATATGCATAAAACAAGATTACAATCTAAGATTTTCTCCATGCTTCATATCAAAGATTAACTATAGGCTTCGATAACAGATATAACTAATGAGGTGCGGGGATTTACTGTGTAAAGAGCTATATTTTAGTTGTTGTAATAGAATTTGTTGTCTCAGGAGGCTTTAAAAGTAGCTGAGGAAATAAGGGAAGCAAAAGGTAAGGGAGAAAGGGAAAGATATATTCAGCTGAATGCAGAGTTCCAGAGAATAGCAAGGAGAGATAAGGAAGCCTTCCTCAGTGATCAGTGCAAAGAAATAGAGGCAAACAATAGAATGGGAAAGACTAGAGATCTCTTCAAGAAAACTGGAGATCTCAAGGGAATATTTTATGCAAGGATGGGCAAGATAATGGACAGAAAGGATAATGACCTCACAGAAGAAGAGATTAAAAAGAGATAACAAGAATACACAGAAGACCTATATAAGAAAGGTCTTAATGACCCAGATAACCATGATGGTGTGGTCACTCACTTCCGGCCTGACATCCTAGAGTCTGAAGTCAAGTGGGCCTTAGGAAGCATTACTACAAAGAAGACTAGTGGAGGTGATAGAATTCCAGCTGAGCTATTTAAAATACTAAAAGAAGATGCTGTTAAAGTGCTGCACTTAATATGTCAGCAAATTTGGAAAACTCAGCAGTGGCCACAGACCTGGAAAAGGTCAGTTTTTATTCTAATCCCAAAGAAGGGCAATGCTAGAGAATGTTCAGACTGCCATACAATTGTACACATTTCATATGCTAGCAAGGTTATGCTCCAAATCCTTCAAGCTAGGCTTCAGCAGTACATGAACCAAGAATTTCCAAATGCATAAGCTGGAAGAGGCAGAGGAACCAGAGATCAAATTGCTAACATTCATTGAATCATAGAGAAAGCAGGGGAATTCTAGAGAGTTCTGCTTCATTGACTATGCTAAAGCTTTTGGCTGTGTGGATCACAAAAAACTGTGGAAAATTCTTAGATGGATGGGAGGACCAGACCACCTTACCTGTCTCCTGAGAAACCTGTATTCAGGTCAAGAAGCAACAGTTAGAACAGGAGGTAGAAAAATGCACTGGTTCCAAATTGGGAAAGGAGTATGTCAAGGCTGTATATTGTTACCCTGCTTATTTAACTTATTTGGAGTACATCATGTGAAAGGTCAAGCTGGATAAATCACAAGCTTGAATCAGATATGCAAATGATACCACTCTAAAGGCAGAAAAAGAGCCTCTTGATAAGGGTAAAAGAGGAGAGTGAAAAAGCTGGCTTGAAACTGAACATAAAAAACAGTAAGATCATGGCATCCAGTCCTATCACTTCATGGCAAACAGAAAGGGAAAACGTGGAAGCCCTGATAGATTTTATTTTCTTGGGCTCTCAAATCACTGTAGACAGTGACTGTAGCCATGAAATTAAAACACACTTGGTCCTTGGAAGGAAAGCTATGACAAACTAGATACCTTATTAAAAAGCAGAACATAGCTTTGCCAACGAAGGTTTGTATAGTCAAAGCTATGGTTTTTCCATTAGCCATGTACAGATGTGAGAGCTGGACCATAAAGAAGGCTGATCCTCAAAGAGATGATGCTTTCAAATTGTGGTGCTGGAGAAGACTCTTGAGAGTCCTTTGGACTGCAGGGAGATCAAACCAGCCAATCCTAAAGGAAATCAATCCTGAATATTCATTGGAAGGACTGGTGCTGAAGCTGAAGCTCCAATACTTTGACCACCTCATGCAAAAAGCTGACTCATTAGAAAAGACCCTGATGTTGGGGAAGATTGAAGGCAAAAGGAGAAGGGGACAGGGGAGGATGAGATGGTTAGACAGTATCACTGACTCAATGGACATGAATTTGAGCAAACTCCATGATATAGTAGAGGACAGAGAAGCCTGGCCTGCTGCAGTCTATGAGGTTGCAAAGAGTCGGACATGACTTAGCTACTGAACAACAGCAAGAATAGAATCATACTCTTAGGTCTTCATCTACTTCACTGAAAGCCTTCTGTGATCCAAATGTGACAAACTACCACTATTCTTTTCTTCTTGTAGTACCATATTTAAAGGACATTTTCTTAGTTTTATGTTGTACATAATTGGATATTTTCTATGTTTATCATCACCCACACTAAGTAAATCAGTGAATGATAAATAAAGCAAGCAGAAGACCAACAGCTTGGTTGTGGCTTGTAGATATAATTAAGGGGCTGAATAAATAGGAAAAGTGTTTTGTGTCTCTAGAAACACTAGATCTACCTGATAATTCTCCATGCTGCTGCTGCTGCTAAGTTGCTTCAGTCATGACCCCATGGACTGCAGCCCACCAGGCTCCTCCATCCATGGGATTTTCCAGGCAAGAGTACTGGAGTGGAGTACCATTGCCTTCTCCAGATAATTCTCCATAGGTCCTGGTAATGTTACATGTAGCAGATACTGAATAAACATTTAGTAAGTGATGAAAATGAATGGATTTCATGTTTATATTTATATAATACTTGAACACTCTAACTGGACTATTTCATATATTGAATCTCAACATCAATATTCAAAAAAATCTATAATGACATAAGTGAGACAACAGGCTTTCTATAGACCTCAGAATTCAATCAGAAATTCTGTAACATTCTTTTATATTTTATGTGTGTGCGTACTGAGATGCTTCAGTCATGTCCAACTCTTTGAGACCACATGGACTGTAGCCCACCAGGCTCCTCTGTCCATGGAATTCTCCAGACAAGAATACTAGAATGGGTTGCCATGTCTTCCTCCAGGGGATCTTCCTGACCAAGGGATTGAACCCATGTGCCCTGCATCTCCTACATTGGCAGGCAGGTTCTTTACCAGTAGTGCCAGCTGGGAAGCCCATATTTTATATACATGTGCTTAACTGAACTATAGCTTCTTTAATGGTCTATTAGAATAGCAAATAAATGTATCTCCCAAGAATAAATATAGCAGTAGAGATTTAGGAAATTAAACTGAAAAGCCTTAGAAAGTTCTCATTAAGTCATCTTAAGTTTTTTTCCCAGTGCATTCCTGCAGCAACACGGAAGGCCAGGTACAAGCTTTAATGTCCCTGCTATTTGTAGATGTTGACTTTATGAAAAGCAGTGGGATCAAGCTGGTGTGTTCTAGCTCTGCAGAACTATTAACTAACACTATATCTAGCATCAACAAGAGCCTGTTCTAGACAGTGCCTCCAATTTGGTTTTGGTTCCTGTCCAGGACCATATGATGCTGATTTTCAAACTCTTTAGTTTCCCATGCCTGCTGTTTCTGAAGGTTTTACTGGTTCATAACTTAAAGCCAATTGATCCCTTCATAGATGTTAACTGAAATCACTTACATATTACATCTTTTTGTAGGCTTTAGTTAAAACAGGTGATCCTTTTATTAACAACTTTCATTTACCAGCCAGTTTGTGTACTAGATACAACTAAATGTTTTGTTTATTATTCAAATTATTTTTTGCAGCATTTTCTGTTTATGAGGTAGCTATCACTTGAACTTTTTTATTTAACACATAAAGAAACTTAGATTAAGAAAAAGCTTAATAACTTGATTGCAGACAGCTGTCTTTGGGACCCTTCATGGCACATTATAGACATGGGTTCTTCCACTGAGCCTTGCTCCGTAGGCCAGAGCAAGGCTTGCTTGGCCTTGCTCTCCTTGCTCTGTAGGCCAGACTTAGTCCCAACTTGCATTTGTGAACTTGTCTTGACTCCAGATCCCCAGTTTTTGTTGGCTTAAATCAGTTTTCCTTTGACTTTAGTTATTGTTAGGAGGGCCTTACTTCTAGCTTATAGCTCATTAACTTTTTTCATCCAATTCTACCACTGTTTTTATAGTTTAAAAAGATTCGACTGCTCCCCTTCTGTGGTTAAAAGCAAAGTGTCCAGATGTCTGGAACTTGGGAGTTGATTACAAAAGTGAATCATCCAATAAATAAGAAATATGGCCATGCAGTTTTCTTTTCTCTCATGGTTTAACTAGGAGAGAGGTTGATGAACATAACTTATGTGTTAGGATTGGATGTTGTTTTCTAGGTATGAGCACATTTCTCATAAACCTTCTTATTTGGGAAGCCTATTAGCATAATTTTTCATTTGCATTATGATCATGGGGCTAAGGGAAAATAAAATTTGCTTTAAATAAAATATCCTTGCTAAGTTAATATCAAGTTATGTTCTATTAATGCTCAGGTTAAATAGGTTCAAAGTTAGAAAGAATCACTGGTATCCTGAGATTTATTGACAATTTACTGGTCTAGAGCAAAGTGTAGTATAATAATGCAATCTGTATAACAGTTGATTAAATATCTTCATCAAAAACTAAGAGTGTATGACAGGCCTTGTCTCAATTTTAATATGTTAATTTAAGAATTCTGTTACCTTACTGTGGCTCTATTATTTCAATATCCTTTCATTAGCTTCTGTTATAGGAATGGGCCTTCTTTGCAGTAAATTTCAATCAGTAGAGTTTGGGGCTATTATTGCATGAAAACCACTATACTATTTGAACTATGGAAATAAATTTGTTGAAAATGTGTTTAGAGTACTTCGACTTTCATACTCATAATTTATAGTTAAGAAACAGATGATAAAGAGACAGAAAAGTGTCAGCAGCCTCTCTCATCAGGGTCTTATATCTGCACCTTGACAGGGAGACTCAAAGTTAGGTCCTCATATTTTGAGACTCAGAATGTCCCCATTCTGAAAATGGAAGAAACTTTTAGTACAAATTATTCATCATTTTTTGATTGCTTGTCTTAGACTGGTAAAATTAATTTGACCATAATCAGAACAAAGGGATATAGTCATCATGAAGGATATTTGATATACTTTTCACTGCAACATATCTATCCAGAGAATATAGTTATGCCATGTAGATCTTGGTTATGCCTTCACTGTCTTAGATCTAGTGATAGAGCCCTCTTTGAGGTTTTTGTTGGGGCTTCACAGGTGGTGCTAATGGTAAAGAACCTGCCTGCCAATTTAGGAGACATAAGAGATGTGGGTTCGATTCCCAGGTCAGGAAGAACCTCTGGAAGAGGACATGGCAAATCACTCTAGTATTCTTGCCTGGAGAATCCCATGGACAGAGTAGCTTGGTGGGACTATGGTCCATAGGGTAGCAAAGAGTCGGACAAGACCTAGCATGCATGCATGAGGCTTTTATCAAATGGATAAATTTGACCGTTTTCTCTATTGATCTTCTTCTTATATACTTTTGTGTTTCCCAGTGTTTTTTCACTCATGTTGACCAATTATACAATTTATATACCAGATTGTACTGAACAAAGTCTAATTCACGTGCTCCCTCCTTTTAGCCTTTATATGAAATGCTGCCCTCATCTCATGCCAGTGACATAAACTGTCTCCTCTCTTAATAACCACTTGTCTTTTAAGTGCCATCTTGGAACTCACTTCACATCAAGTAACTGACACTTAAGAGATATTTGGAACCAGTGATATTTTAATGTCACTTAGAGTATTTATGAGATTACATACTTTATTTGGCTTATTAAATCTACTTACTAGCTTTCTTTTCAATGATGATATTTTCTAAGCTTGTCCTCAAATTTTGGAAGTTATACTTTGTTCAGAGTCTACAACAAACTTTTTGCCACTACACATAATGGCAAGGTAATATTTTATAAAGTAATTAATGAAGTCATATGGAGAAACCTATATGCAGGTCAGGAAGCAACAGTTAGAACTGGACACGGAACAGCAGACTGGTTCCAAATAGGAAAAGGAGTACGTCAAGGCTGTATATTGTCACCCTGTTTATTTAACTTATATGCAGAGTACATCATGAGAAACACTGGGCTGGAAGAAGTACAAGCTGAAATCAAGATTGCCAGGAGAAATATTAATAACCTAAGATATGCAGATGACACCACCCTTATGGCAGAAAGTGAAGAGGAACTAAAAAGCCTCTTGATGAAAGTGAAAGTAGAGAGTGAAAAAGTTGGCTTAAAGCTCAACATTCAGAAAATGAAGATCATGGCATCCGGTCCCATCACTTCATGGGAAATAGATGGGGAAACAGAGGAAACAGTGTCAGACTTTATTTTTTTGGGCTCCAAAAATCACTGCAGATGGTGATTGCAGCCATGAAATTAAAAGATGCTTACTCCTTGGAAGGAAAGTTATGACCAACCTAGATAGAAAAGCAGAGACATTACTTTGCCAACAAAGGTCTGTCTAGTCAAGGCTATGGTGTTTCCAGTGGTCATGTATGGATGTGAGAGTTGTACAGTGAAGAAAGCTGAGCACCGAAGAATTGATGCTTTTGAACTGTGGTATTGGAGAAGACTCTTGAGAGTCCCTTGGACTTCAAGGAGATCCAACCAGTCCATTCTAAGGGAGATCAGTCCTGGGTGTTCTTTGGAAAGAATGATGCTAAAGCTGAAACTCCAGTACTTTGGCCACCTCATGTGAAGAGTTGACTCATTGGAAAAGACTCTGATGCTGGGAGGGATTGGGGGCAGGAGGAGAAGGGGACGACAGAGGATGAGATGGCTGGATGGCATCACTGACTTGATGGACGTGAGTCTGAGTGAACTCCAGGAGTTGGTGATGGACAGGGAGGCCTGGCATGCTGCGATTCATGGGGTCGCAAAGAGTTGGACACAACAGAGCGACTGAACTGAACTCAACTGATGGAGATAAACATTAGTTCCTTAATGAAGAGACAAAATTCGTTTCGGAGCATATCATCTAAAAGTTTTTCAAATCAGTTTGCTGTCTATAATGAGGGTGAATTTCTCAATCAAATTTTTTGTGTTACTGGTTGGAGATAGAATATAAATGAACTGGTTCTTGCCTATTGACTGCTTGTATTTTGAAGGGCTCTGAATCAAGTATGACGTGAGTGATTGAGTGTAATTAGAATGAATATTCTGCATCCAGTCAGATTCTTATCTTATTC
The DNA here is from genome assembly GCF_002263795.3 of Bos taurus. Taxonomy (NCBI): domain Eukaryota; kingdom Metazoa; phylum Chordata; class Mammalia; order Artiodactyla; family Bovidae; genus Bos; species Bos taurus. The sequence continues at coordinate 54,298,154 of NC_037341.1, read as the reverse complement.
TTCCTCCAAAGACACAGTATTCTTCAGTTCTGCAAGAGAACCTCATGACAGCTAGAAACTTAATTTAAAAAATATCTTCAAAATATATATGGATAGGTTCAAATAACCATATCTAACTTTAGTTATAAATAATCGCAAATGTGAATCTTTGGATGCAGTTCATAAGAAAATGATTGTCGTGATAGCCCCTGCTTTTGCTATGAGCACTATAAATTATTAATAAAAAGTAGGAAAATCAGAAGCTTTATACTCATTAGTGAAGGCTCTAAGACCAACAGAGAAAGTTAAACCCAAAGAAAATACCTGTGACATGAATATCTTTATTACTTTGTCATCATCTTAGATCTAATCATTTAATTAGAGTCTCGTTAGAGAATTTAAATTTGTAAAATTTTCTTTCTCATCTTTGACTATATTTTAACATTTCATATTATGTCAATGAACATGTTTAAGGGTTCAGTTTTTCCGCTATTAAAATCCTTAAAATATTTATCTTTGATTATTTTCAAATTATAAGTTAGATATGCCTGTCACATATAATACTCATGCTAGTCCGGGTTACTTTTGAGCAGAGAGTAGGATTCGGGATGCAATTCTGCAACAGCGTACATCAGTTTTGCTGGCAAGAATTTCTTCTTCTGTTTTTACAGTCCCTCTTTTCCTTTTGGGATGTGACCCTCTAATTTTATCAATACTCATAGCTCTTGGCTTTGATAAATGTCTGGACCTTGGAAATCAAACTTTAAAGTTGTTAGTTCAACAATGATTTAATCTAGCCTGAAGAATTTTGTTGGAAATATTTGGAAAAAGATGGTCTTTTCACTCAGAAGAGATTTACATAAGTGTAGATTTTTTATTCTATGTGGAAAGATTATTAGTTAAAAATTGGGCCACAGATGACGTGGTTTAAAACAGCACACTTAAACAGCCTCATCATTTCTATGTGTCAGAAGTTTGGACATGGCTAAGCCAGGTCCTTTTCTTCAGGATCTTACAGGACTACAGTTATGATATTGGCCAGGGCTGTGGTGTCATCTGGAGCTCAGCTATGGAAGGGTCTATGTCCAAGCTCATGTGATTGGTAGCAGAAAACTGAACCCACATGATTATCTCATGGAGTCAGGGTTTGAAAGGGTTAATAAGCTAGAGGGAAGTGAAAAAGAAAGTTAAAAAAAAAAAAATGTATCAAGGTGGCTCATCTACCCCAACCATCTAAATCTGTGACTGAAAGTGCAGGTAGTTGCTTTAAAGTGGCCAGATTTTATCCAGGATTTTAAAAAGTAGTTCTAGAATATTTAGTCACACTTTACAAGACTTGGCAGAGGGGAAAAGATTATGTCACAAAGATCTATATCTCACAGTCATACGGAAACAGATTATCCCCAGGACTTTCTATAAAGTACAAGCAGACAAGAATGGTATACACTACAAGCCTCAACTGTGTTCATTAAAAAAACAAAAAAATTACTCTATGTTATTAAAGGGATTTCCCAGGTGGTGCTAGTGTTAAAGAACCTGCCATCCAATGCAGGAGACATAAGAAACATGGGTTCAATCCCTGGGTCGGGAAGTTCCCCTGGAGGAGAGCATGGCACCCACTCCGGTATTCTTGCCTGGAGAATCCCATGGACAGAGGAGCCTTGAGGACTACAGTCCATGGGGTCACAAAGAGTCAGACACAACGGAAGTAACTTAGCATGCACTATCTTATTAATCTATTGTGTGCTTTCTCTATATATTTAGGTATGCATATGGTGCCTGCAAGCTGTGTAGGTGCTCTTTCAAGGTCAGCAATTAAGGAGCTCACACACTTCTGGTCCCATCTCCCAAAATAGCACGTGGATGTTGTTTCAGGTCAAGTTTGCTGGCAGCGGACCTTAGGGAAGAGGCTTTTGTGAAAGAATTTACTGAGAAGTGCTTTTATAAGGAGAAGATAGGAAAAGACAGGAGGAGAAGATTAAGCCATGCCGTTCCCTGGAATGGAGAAGGAAACGGCAACCCACTCCAGTGTTCTTGCCTGGAGAATCCCATGGACGGAGAAGCCTGGTAGGCTGCAGTCTGTGGGGCCGCACAGAGTCGGACACGACTGAAGCAACTTGGCAGCAGCCCTGGAAAAGAAACTGTACTACAAGTCCGTCCATCTTGAGAAGGGGTTCTGCCTTTTGTAGCCCTGTTGATTGTCAGTCATTCAGTGCCAGCTGTTAGCAGTAAATTCTCTGGAGAAGGGGGATGCTATGAGCCTTAGTAGACAATATGTGAAGCCATCGGCAGATGGGTGCACCTCCTTGGGGAAAGCCATCCAACATCACCGACCAGAAGTATGCATTACCTATTCTCATTATGAAAGAAAGAAAATGAAAGTGAAAGTCACTCAGTCGTGTCCGACTTTGCAACCCATGGACTATACAGTCCACGGAATTCTCCAGGCCAGAATACTGGAATGGGTAGATTTTCCCTTCTCCAGGGGATCTTCCCAACCCAGGGATCGAACCTGTCTCCTGCATTACAGGCAGATTCTTTACCAGCTGAGCCACAGAGAAAGTCCTTTCTCATTATACTATCAATTTCTCTTCTTAGTTTCTGGGGCAAGTGGAAACATGATTGCTCCCTGTAATGTATATGGTATTTTAGACTCCAAGTAAAAGGGAGACTTTACTAGGCATCACATGCAGTGCCAAGAAAATGCCAAGCAAACTTACAAATGAAGCGAAGGACATCAGTTGGAAAAAAATGCATAATATCATGCAGGTGAATTGAATTTTCGTAGGTAGATGATATACATGTAGATATTGATGGGTTACAAAAAAAAAATCAAGATTATTTGAAACACAAAGTTAGACTATAGATGAGGTCATAATTTCATCTTGGCAATGGTGAGAGATTAAGTATTGATCAGTGAGGTGTTGCAAAAAAGAAGGGTTAGTGGTTGTGGAAGAGAGGAAAACAGAGAGAGACAGAAAAAATAGTTTAAAAGTAAATAGTGATAGCAAAAAGCAAAGGGCCTAAATCAAATGAACAAGAAATTGAAAAATCAATCCTTGTGTAATTGAGTTGACTGTGGACAGGTAAATGGTATAGAAGAAAAATTAAGATAGCCAAGAGTTTTTAGGTCACTGTTTTTTTAACTATAAACTCCTACCATCCTCATGCATGCATTTATTCCCTAAACATTATCTTAACTTTAAAGCATTTGCATATGCTCACCTCTTTTCCTTTGATGTTTTTCCTCTACACACCATTCTTCCTCTTGGATATTTCTTCCTTCTTCTTCAGATTTCAGCTTGTACAGCAGTAGTTTCTCCTAGAATCTTCCCTGACCAACTAAGTTCTGGTTAGCAGTGTTTCTCTTGGGTTCTTCCATAGCATATGTACATACCACAGAACACATTCCCAGACTTTAATAGTACTTTTTGTGAATCTGGATTATAATTCTGTAAAGACAGAAAGTTATTGCTTTTCAGTTTATCTGTACTTAACATGGAGGCAGGCACATAATTTATACTCAGTCATTTATACTTAAATTATACTTAATACTTAATAGATAATTCAATGGTCAAACTAATTACACTGAAATAATTTTATATATTGGGATGGTATATTTTCCAATTTTGTATTCATAGAGTGTTAATAAAATTATAATTATCATTAAGATTCAGATATTTCAGGTTATCACTGTGCATGTTCAGTTATGTCTGACTCTTGCGACTGCATGGACTGTAGCCCGCCAAGCTCCTCTGTCCATGGAATTCTCTGGCAAGATACTAGAGTAGGTAGACATTCCCTTCTCCAGGGGACCTTCCTAACCAAAGGATCAAACCTGGGGCTCCTGCATTGCAGGCAGATTTTTAGCCATCTGAGCCACCAGGAAAGCCCCAAAACTTTGGTTAGAGTGAACCCCAAATAACCATTATATTAACTCATCATTAGAAACAGACAAACATACAAACAGAAGCAAAAGTAGGACTCAGAGAATTTATAGACACATAGACAGTGAAGGAAATAAAACATTTAAATAAGAAAGATAAAAAGAATGCATTTGAGATTGAGGGGGAAATATGGAAGATACAGAGGAACATTCCATTGGAGAGCCAAACAGTCTTAGGAATAACTGATTAAAAAGAGGTTAATTAGAGTGAGATAAGTAATACTGATAATAACAGCTGTCAGTCTCTTTGGTATTCAAAAGGCAAATAACTGCTTTATCTTTATTAAGATACTCAGAAGGTCTGATTCATTCCCATATTTTAGAGATATCTTAAAATTAAGGCTTAATAAATTATTCTGAACATTTCCTTTCAAGTTGAATTTGGTTTCAGTGTTTATTTGAGTAGGTATGATTTATAATTAAAGCCAAAATGATGGAAAATATGAAGAAAATTACCACTGTTAATAGTGCTCTAATTTTCAAAGTCTTCATGCTAATGATATGGCTGTAAGGGTCTAATGTAAGGACATAATTCTACAAATTATAACACGGTGTGTTCATAAATATTTACCTACTGGCTTTTGGGGGAAGGAGGGGAAAGACCTAATTTGTGGTATTTGTAAAATTCTACAAATTTGATAGGTGTACATACTCCTGTTATTGTTGCTTATTTGCTAAGTTAAGTCTGACTCATTTGCAACCCTATGGACTTAGCCCATCCGTTTCCTCCATCCATGGGATTTTCCCAGACAGAATACTGGAGTGAGTTGCCGTTTCCCTCTCCAAGGATCTTCTCAACCAAGGGATAGAACCCATGTCTTCTGTGTTGGCAGGAGGATTCTTTACCACTGAGTCACCAGGGAAGTCTGAAAATACTCCTACCATGGCCAGTTTCAAGGCACTGACTATCTTTTTGCTCCATTCTATCTTTTTCCTAGACTGTTCATACAGAAAATTATCTTGATAACAGAGATAATACCTCCTTTAAGAGCAAAGGGCAAATATACCTATTGTCCAGTAAAATGAAGACAATGCCTTCCTCCAGAACAAAGGTCAAGCATGCTTATTAGCTATTATAAAATATTCAAATTCTCTAAGCTCAGAGTTCCTCTCCCATAACCCAACTTACTGCCTGTAAAGCTATCATCTGACCCACTTTACAAAGTCATGTGGGAATTGTGGTTTAGGTAACAGTGCAGGAATGCTGATACTCTAGCTACTGTTATTGCTCTCTGTAATCCAGCCTTCATTTCTGGCCCAGGAGTCTTGTCTTCTGTCAGCATCCATAAGATGACAGTTTAACTTATTGGCCTGGAAATAGGATAAAATCTCAGATCCCTCAGCATTCATGACAATAGACTAATTATTACCTAGTAAAGCTGACAACTGAGACAGTCTAGAGCTATTATACGCAGTTACTAAATACAATCGTTCAAGTTGTATATTATATAGGCAAGTCTCTAGAACCATAAGTCTGACTTCATAATATTGATATACTAGGATTAATGAGTGTCACAGACATTCTGTTTGGATTAGATCTGCAATGACATTTTCATTTGAAAAAATATTATTGCAGAATTATAGATCTCTAGAAGTATTCTATAGTATTCTATGGCCTAATTTTATCATCTGTATGTCCTAGCACTAATGGGATTCACCAGAAATTCTACTTGGATTTTTTTTTTAAGACTTTTTTAAAGAGCAGTTTTAAATTCCTCACAAAAAAATGAGAAGATAGAGATTTCCCATATATCCCTTCCTTCACACACATACAGCCTACCCCCACTATTAACATCTCTCATTAGAGTGGTACACTTGTTACAATGGATGAATGTATACTGACAAGTCAATGTCACCTAAAGTCCATAGTTTACATTAGAATGCACTCTCATTGTTGCAGATTCTATGGGATTCGACACATGTACAAAGACATGTATCCATCATTGTATTGTCATACAGAGTAGCTTCACTTCCTTAAAATTCTTCTATGTTCCACCTAATGATCTGTCTCTCCCCACAAATCCCGAGTGACCACTGATCTTTTTATGATCTCCATAGATTTGCTTCTTTCAGTATGTTATATAGTTGAAGTCATATAGTATGTAGCTTTTTACAATTGACTTCTTTTTCTTATGGCTTCCCAGGTGGTGCTAGTAGTGAAGAATCTGCCTGCTAATGCAGGAAATGTAAGAAATGTGGGTTTGATCCCTGAGACCAGAAGATCCGTGGGAGAAGGGCATGGCAACCCACTCCAGTATGCTTGCCTGGAGAATTCCATGGAAAGAGAAGCCTGGTGGGTGACAGTCCATAGAATTGCAAAGACCCCAGGGTCACAAAAACCCTAGGATCACAAAAACCAAAAAGGTTTTTTTGTGGTATATATGCTAACTTAGCAATATACCATAGGGTTGCAAAGACCCTTTTACAAGACTTTTGAGAGTCCCTTGGACTGCAAGGAGATCCAACCACTTCATTCGAAAGGAAATCAGTCCTGAATATTCATTGGAAGGACTGATGCTGAAGCTAAAACTCCAATACTTTGGCCAACTGATGCGAAGAACTGACTCATTTGAAAACATACTGATACTGGGAAAGACTGAAGGCGGGAGGAGAAGGGGATGACAGAGGATGAGATGGTTGGATGGCATCTCTGACACAATGGACATGAGTTTGAATAAACTCTGGGAGTTGATGAGGGAAAGGGAGGCCTGGTGTGTTGTAGTCCATGGGGGTCGCAAAGAGTCAGACACTACTGAGCGACTGAATAGAACTGATACATTTAAAATCCTTCCATATCATTTCATGGCTTAATAGCGCTTTTTTTTTCCTTTTTAATGTGAATAATATTTCATTATCTGAGTGTACCACAGTTTAATTATCTGCTCACCTACTGAAGGACATCTTGATTGTTCCCAAGTGTTGGCAATTATGAATAAAGCTGCTTTACATATCTACGTACAACTCCTTTGGGTAAATACCAAGAAGAGTGATTGGTAAGAATACATTTAGTTTTGCAAGAAACTGCCAAACCACCTTCCAAAGTGGCTGCACAATTTTGTATTCTTCTTCTTTGAATAAGGTTTCTTATTATTTTATATCCTTATTAGCATTTCTTGTTGTCAGTGTTTTTAATTTTGGGTATTGATATATGTCCAGTGATATCTCTCTATTTTAATTTGTGATTTAATGATGACATATTATAGAGGATCTTTTCATATACTTATTTGCCATCTGTGTATCTTCCTTGGGGAGGTATAACTTCAGATCTTTTAATTCAGGTTTTACATTTTTTTTCTTGTTAATTTTGAAACAGTGCTTTGTATATTTTGCATAATATAAGGATTTGCATCATGTAAGGATTTTACATTTGAGTGTGCATACAATTAATGAGAGTCCAAAAATTAAGATAGCCACACTTATTTATCATTATGGTAACATTTAATCAGATATGCTAACTCTGTTGATCTGTTTTTGATAATCTGTTTTGATTAATTTTAGAAAAATTTTCATATGTTATGAAACATATGAAAACATATGGTGTCTAATATAACAACTTATTTTCACATGAATTCTTGATTTTTAGATCTGACTACTGTTCTTTGAAGCTAAAAAATATAATAAAATTCTCTCTTCTAAAAGAAATTACAGTGAGAAGACAGCCATGTAAAATAAAACAAATATCTAGGGTAATAAAGTGATAACATGAATATAGTAAGTCAGGCATGTGAGAAACAATTGAGAGTTTTCTCAATAGTAGTGAGCTGAAAAAGTGTCTGGGTTCTAAGCATAGTATGTTGATTGAAAAAAGTGCACAACCCAGAAGCTGACCATTCTGCTTTCTTTGGTGAACATACTGAAGACTTAAGCCCAGGAAACAACCTCTCAGCTCTGAGGCACTATTTTGAAGAGGTAAGGGAGGAGCCAGGATATACAGGAGTTTTGGTAAACAAACAAACAAGAAACAGGTAGCATCAAAAGATTATTGCTGGAAAGAAAACCAGATCTCTCACGTCAATGAATTCAACATTTTTCTATGTATGGGGAGATGCGAGAATCTGCACACATTGAAATCATCATCTGGATGTACACCTTAACTATCTAGGGCCAGTATCCTGTTTTTTCCACCCCAAACCCCCTAAGCGTGCAACTTTGTGGGTGGCGGCAGGGGTTGATGGCTTCATGGCTACAACATCCTTTGTTTAATTGATATGACATTTTTTGTACAGGAAAGTATCATATAGTACTTAGCTATAGCTACTTGTTTCTATGGTCATTTTAGTTTCAAGAGAAGCCAGAAATTCAGTCTTTGGTGTAAACATTTCAAATTTTAGAATGTGAGGAAACAAGATATAGATCAAACAAATTTGTGGACACGGATAGTCCTTTCAGTCCTCTTCAGCAGCTTTTATTTAACAACTATTTGCAAAATAGTATAATGTGGACTATAACAGAGGTATATACAAAGTATGATGGTAGCATGTAAAAGTGAAATATAAAAGGTAATCTTTGAAGCATTCATCTTTGGAAGGATTTATAAGGACATTCCTTAGCATTGCGAAATAAGGCAAAGGGAACAACATATGGAAAGCATGGAGACCTGAGAAGACTTTCCCATGTTTGGGGAACTATTTATGGTCCAGTGTGTCTGGAATGCAAAGCTCCAGAAAACCCACATGAGTTGTAAGTAATGGGAGATAGAGAGTGGTAGTTGTTTTTGATCATATTGGCAGAGCCAATTCATGAGTGTCCTTGAATGCCTTGTTTAGGAGCACATTCTAAGTGATGAGGAGGCATTAAAGCATTTTAAGTAGGAGATTGTCTAATCTGGTTTGTCTTTTATAAATAATACTAGTTATTGTCTTGAAGTTGAATGGAAAGGGAACCAATTGAAAGCAACTTTCTCAGAATGGAGAAGGGAACAGGAACCCATTATTCAGGTGACTGAATTAGATTTGCAGAGTAGGACGAGTTCAAAAAATAGTTTTGCCTCTACAGACCAGCATTAAAATTATATTTTATTGTGTTTTATATGTTAAATTAATTCTACAAGTTCAAATTAGAATCTTGTTAAAACGAAAATGATAAATACTTTTAAGAGTATTTTTAGGTCATCAAGAAATGACCTACTCTCACATTACTTGAAAACAATGCTTTCCTCTCAGAATAGGAAAGAGAATATAGTCAGTATATCTGTATTCTTGAAATTGTGTTTCTGTCTGTCTATCTATCATCACCACTTACCTGTGACCCAGTTGGGAGGTTTATGGGTTTGTGCGAATCTCAAACTATTGTTTGCTTTACTCAGTACTGTTTTACTTGCAAGTGACAAAGGCCAGTCTATATAGACTTAAACAAATTAAGGAATTACTTGATTTATGTAACCTAAAAGACCAGGGGTAAGAAAATTTGAATACTTTGAGGGTATATTTAGGAGAAATCTCAATTGAAAACTGAAAAAGAAATTGATGTATTTATTTTGGGTGCACTGGGTCTTTGTTGCTGAAAACTTTTAAATTAACTTATTTTTTATTAGTTCTTTTCACTTGAAAATCAGTAGATAGACTTAAATGTAGATATTAATTGGGACTCTGGCTTCCTTTCTCTGTGATTTCCTCTCTTCATACTCCATATGTCAGTTTCATCCTAAAGTTAAGTTTCCTCATGGTGGTGAAATGCCTGGAGCAGATCTAAGCTTCAACCAACACAGTGAATGTCCAAGAAGAGAAAACTTCTTTTCCCTCAATCTTTATCCAGATTCCTAGGCTTTAGTGCTATTTTTGACCAAGTTATAACTTTTTCCTAATCCTGAACCAATCACTGTGGCCAACGAAATGCTATTTACTTACTGAGTTAATTCTGACTTAAATATCCATCTGTGAGCTAGTTATTATGACTTTTGGAGTATGATTATGGTTAGTGGAGTGGGACAGATAGAACCCATCCTTCAAATTGGATCTGAAGTCAATTCTACCAAAATTACATGCTGTTATGCAATGGGAGAGAGTGAAATAGGCTAAGAAGGTATCTAGTGTCCACTATACCTTGCTTCAGGTATGCTGGACTCAGGTCACTGAGAATTTATCAATCTCTCTTATCTCTGTTTTTCATAGTATCTGCTTCAGTCTCAGTTCCCAAGTTCTGGTAATATAGTCACTAGCTTTCTCCAGGCTAAAAAAAACACAAACAACATTCTATCTGGTTAAAAACTCCAGGGTAAGAATTTGTTTTAATCAGTAGCTCTAACAAATGATCAGTATGGATCTTTATTATACCAACTTGGGTCATACATCTGTACTTGGAACAACTTTTACCAGAGCTTTGAATGTTCCTCCTGACTAATCCTGAGCTATGTGACATTCTTGGAGATTGTTTTAAGATAAACTCTATTCAGATAACATGGACTTACCTTGGAAGCCAGTTAGGTCCCCGAAGAAAAAGCAGGAAACACTTATTAAAGAAGGAAATGGTTGTTAGGCAAAACAACAACAACCAAAACCAGCAATAAACAAACCTCATAAAAATGTACACACACACTTAACAGGAACAATAACTTTCACCCAGTATAAAAACAAAAATATATTCAATTGTTTTTGTCAATAGAATTTAATAACATATGGGTTTCACTGAATTAATTGAAGCTTATTGTTTATGACAATAAAGTTGAGGTTTACTACTGTTTACAACAAAACACAAGGTTGTCTAGCATTTGGATATAACCAAACATTGAACCAGCATGTTCACTTAAAATAGCTTTATTGTATTAACAACAGAGGATTAATTAAAAGCCATAATAGTGGATTTATAATCTTATATTACTTGGAATGTGCTTGGAATTTAATGTCACTTACTTTGGAATAATTTATGGAACATTCTTTGAGAAATATAAGGAAGATAAAAAAAATCACAATGCAGGTTTCATCTCCGCGGTGGCCTCAGTGCTCTCATTCACTTGACAGCATGAGCCATTGGAAGCTTTCTTGTACTTGAAAACATATTTCAAAAATCATTTCTACTTGCATTCAATAATCTCAAACTTATGTAGAATTATGAAGTATCATGTAGTATTAGTGACCATGTCAAGAATGAGGCTGATGAAAAATGGGCTAATATCTGAGGAGAAAGAAGCCATTTTTAGAAGACTTGTTAATTCGAAATGTATTAACATGATAAATGCTCCATGGATTCTGATTAGTGGACCTGCTCTGCATAAAATGATCACATAAGTCAATTTCCAGTTTAGTTTTGCATTTCATCTTTAATAATAGCACCACTGATATACACATGACCGTTAAAGTTCTTTTTGCCAATCCCATCTAAGAACAGCATAATCCCTACATCAGAAAGAAGAAATATCATTAATTGTATATTTAAACATGATTCAAAGTTTGCAACCTATTGTAGATCAAATTAATTTGTATAAAAGAGCCTTTCTATTGAAACTTGACCCTCATTAAATCATGGATGCATTAACAATGGCATCATGATTCCTATTAATCCTGGCTTCACAGTACACTGAGAGTGATTCAAGATTTTAGCTCTAAATCAGGAGTTAAGGAACTCATCTTTTCTAATGTAATGGAATTCTATCCTCTTCTTCACATATACACACACATATATATATAATTAAATGTAATTATATATAAATTATATATTTTATGTTTAATTATAGTATTTAACATTATATGTATGAATATAAATAGAAAGTTGATTATGTGATTACCTTTCCAAGAGACCACTCTCCTTTGCATCATGTTATCTGTTTCTTTATTGGTAGTAGCCTTATTGGAGACAGAACTCTGCTTAATTCAAGGAATCACTTAATGATATAATGATATTTATTAAATGTCTCTAGGAAGTATAATTAAAAGAAATTAAATATTTCTTGTCCTCAATAACTTTTAATTTAATGTAGAGGCAAAACTCTGTGTGTGTGTAAGGTACATAAAGAATACGTACAATCCAATATAAGATGGGTATTTTTCAGTATTGCTATTTTTCATCATTATTATTATTTCATGTTAATGTTTAAGTTGAATAATAAGTGAAAGTTATAGAAATTAGTAAAATGATACCCAGTAGCAGGTCATTTTTCAAATTTATTTTTTTTATTAAAGGATAATTGCTTTACAGAATTTTGTTGTTTTCTGTCAAACCTCAACATGAATCAGCCATAGGGATACATATATCCTCTCCCTTTTGAACCTCCCTCCCATCTCCCTCCCCATCCTACCCCTCTAGGTTGATACAGAGCCTCTGTTTGTGTTTCCTGAGCCATACAGCAAATTCCCGTTGGCTATCTGTTTTACATATGGTAATGTAAATTTCCATGTTACTCTTTCGAAGCATCTCATCCTCTCCTCCCTTTTCCCCATGTCCATAAGTCTATCTCTATGTCTGCTTCTCCACTAGAAGGTCATTTTGAATGGCAGAATTGTGCAAAAGGAAAAATCTCAAAATGAAATGCTCCAAAAAGTTTATGAAAAGTATATGTAGCTAAGGGCTTCCCAGGTGGCTCAGTGGTAAAGAATCCACCTGCCAAGCAGGAGATGCGGGTTTGGTCCCTGGGTTGGGAAGATCCCCTGGAGAGGAAATTTCCCAGTATTCTTGTCTGGGAAATCCCATGAACAGAGAAACCTGGTGGGCTATCTTCCATGTGGTTTCAAAGAGTCAGACACGACTTAGAGACTCAACAACAACAACAGCAACAACAAAATAACATGTAGCGAAAGCTGTAAGCAGTGGAATAAATGTTCATATTTGTAAAATTTGCTGTAGGTCCTGCAACTCATGTTTTTAGGGACCCTGTTAAAAGGCAAATGATTGAAAATGAAAATTTCCAAAGAAGTTTTAATGTTTTGAATCTTTTTAATGCGCTGAATTGAGGGGATTGGATCACAGCATAGCAAGGCATTTTATAAATGTGACTGTAACCAATCTGCAGTTTCATAAATATTCTAAGGGGAGAAATAAAGATTTAGTACAGTCTGCCCTTTAGTCATTAATGTAATACTTAAAAATATACAGGTATTGGATTTTCTAAGCAATCACTGAATATTTTAGCAGTAGTGTAGGAATTTTGCCTCTGGGTGGCTCTTAACAGTGTTTTATGTGACGTGATTGGCTATTGGCTTAGAATAGAGATTAAAAATCACAAGAACATTGTGGATATTTTCCAGCTCAGTTGGCTTTTAGGCTTTATTCCAAATGAAGCTTATTTCAAAGGCCTTTGAGAAAAAAAAAATCACAAAGGCAGAGCCTGTTCTGTAAGGTCTAGCAGAAGGTAAATCTTCATATTGTACCTATTCTTTTTAGGTTTCACCTCATAATTATTCCAGGAGAAACAGGAGAATGACTTTACGAAGTGGCGAAATTGCAGCAATCTTTTTTTTAAAATTACTTGTTAGATATTTTTCTTTGAACAAAATCCATGTGCATTTTAGCCCTGCTGCAAGTAGCAATGTATATCTATAACATTGTTTTCTATGTCCACTGTGGAGATACATAAGCACAGCATTGTTTTCTATGTCCACATGGCGATATATAAGCACAATATCTTAGAAGTGCTTAATATAGTATAAATATAGAGACTGCTTTTGGCATTGACCTACAGAGAAATTCCTTTTTCACTTGAGTTCCCAGCACTCTATTCCTAGAATTTTTAGATCACTTCATCTCTTGTTCCTGAAATATATCTTAAAATTTTTGTGTTAAAATACACAAAAGGACATATTTGGTCATCTTAGCCATTTTTAAGTGTATAGTTCAGAGGTATTAAATACATTTGTAATGTGCTACCATAACCACCACTCATCTCCAGGTAGATAAGGGAAAAGATCTCGGATAACTTACCTGCTATATCCACTGAATAATTGTTCCCCATTCCCCACTTCCTTTAGCCCTTGTAAACCACCGTTCTAATTTCTATCTTTATGATTTTGACTATTCTAAGTGCTTCATAATTGGAATCATATATTGTTTGTCTCTGTGACCTGGTTTATTTCACTTAACATAATATTCCCAAGGTTCATCCATGTTGTAGTATGTCAGAATTTCCTCTAAGGTTGCATCATATTCTATTGTATATGGACACCATATTTTGCTTATCTGTTCATCTGCTAGCAAAGATTCAGGTGTTTCCATTTCTTGGTTTATTAATTCATCCATTGATGACTTGAGTTGATTCCACAATTTAACAATTGTGAATAATGTTGAAATAAACAGATATATACAAAAGTCTCCTCAAGAACCTGCTTTGAATTCTTCTGGATAAATACCCAGAAGTAAAATTGCTGAATCATATGTTAATTATACTTTTACATTTCAGAGGAAACTCCAGTCTGTATTCCACAGCAGCTGTTCCATTTTATACCCCCATTAGCAGTGTATACATGTTCTGTTTTCTCTACATCCTGGCCAACCTGTGTTATCTTCTCTGTATTTATTTTTATTTAATAGTAATAATCGTAATGGGTATGGGGTGGTATCTCATTGTAATTTTGATTAGCATTTCCCTAAAGATCAGTGGACTTCTCAGGTGGCGCTAGTGGTAAAGAACCTGCCTGCCAATGCAGGAGATGTGAGAGACATGGTTTTGATCCCTAGGTCAGGAAGATCCCCTGGTTGTGGGCATAGCAGCCCATTCCTATATTCTTGCCTGGAGAATCATATGGACAGAGGAACCTGGTGGGCTAGAGTCCATAGGGTCACAATGAGTCAAGTCAGAGATGACTGGAATGACTAAGCATGCATGCACATAAAGACCAATGATGTTGAGCATCTTTTCATGTGCTTGTTGGCCATTTGCATATCTTTGGAGAAGTGTCTATTTGGTTCCTTTGTTCATTTTATAATTGAATTGTTTTATGTTGGATTAAGTTTTAGGAGTTCTGTCTATAATTTGGATATTAATCCCTTATGACATATGCGATTTTAAAATATTTCCTCCCATTCTATGGGTTGCCTTTTTACTTTGCTGATGGTGTTTTTTGATGCACAAATTTTTACGATTTTCATAAAGTCCAATTAGTCTATTTTTTTCTTTTTTCCTGTGCCTTTGGAGTTGTTTCCTTATCCAGTCATCACTGAATCCAGTACCATGAAGCTGTTGCCCCATGTTTCTTTTAAGGGTTTTACAGCTTTAGCTCTTACATGTAGGTCTTTGACACATTTTGAGTTAATTTTTATATATGATGTTAAATAACTGTCCATTTTCGTTCTTTTGCATATGGATATCTAGTTTCCTTAGCACCATTTGTTGAAAAGACATTATTTAGCTATTGAACACTCTTGGTACATTTGTCAACAAATATTATAGTTCAGTCTCTCAGTTGTACCTGACTGCAATCCCATGGATGACAGCATGCCAGGCTTCTCTCTCCTTCACCACTTCCTGCAGTGTGTTCAAACTCATGTCCATTGAGTTGGTGATTCCATCCAACCATTTCATATTCTGTCATGCCCTTCTCCTCCTGCCTTCAATCTTTCCCAGAATCATGGTTTTCTCCAATGAGTCAGCTCTTCACATCAGGT
This sequence comes from Bos taurus, assembly GCF_002263795.3. Classification (NCBI taxonomy): domain Eukaryota; kingdom Metazoa; phylum Chordata; class Mammalia; order Artiodactyla; family Bovidae; genus Bos; species Bos taurus. Next base: position 54,282,700 of record NC_037341.1, on the reverse strand, counting down.
GGCCAAAGTATTGGAGCTTCAACTGTCAACAAATAGGCGAGGGTTTATTTCTGGGCTCCCTATTCTATTCCTTTGGTTTATATGACTGTCTTTGTGCCAGTACCATACTGTTTTGATTACTGTAGCTTCATATTTAGTTTTGAAATCATGAAATGTGAAGCCTCCAACTTTAAATTCCCTGGAATTCACTTCATCCAGATAGGAGGGGCTTGCAACCATTTCCTGACTCTTAATCTACACCTCTGAAATTAGAAGTAGCAGTTAGCAGAGCACGGATCCCCAGTATTTGGAGAATAGGTCCTTTTTGCCCATCTTGACACCTACAAGCTGCATGTGAGCTGCTCCTGGAATATGTGCACAGATGCCTACCAGGAGACTGGAGAATGAGATGCGTAACTTCTACTGTGCTAAGAGCTGTGTAAACTGACTGTAAGTGACAGCAATTTACTATTTTCCAAGTCTTCCCTTGGAAGTTGCAAGCCTTTAAGAGACTCCAGAATTCAAAAATAGTTAAATCTGTCAGATTCTGCCAGTGTTCCTACTGTTTCCAACCGTGCTGTCTTCCTAGCATCCTTTCAAATGTATGTTTGAGACTGAAATGGAAAGGCCTTGTAGGAAACATAGTAACAAACGGATTTGCTTTTGATGAAGTGACAGTGGTGAGGCAGAGCACACTTGTATTATGATGTTCCAATTTCTCCCTTCAGGTGTGGCCTCGGGTAAATCTATGAAGACGTATTGTCTCACTAAATGGGGATAACAGTAGCATCCGCTTCACGGAGATCTTGTGAGTAATAAATAAGGTAAGTAAATGCTTTGGCGCTCAAACATAGGGGTGGACTGAGGTCCTTTCACTTTCTTTTCTTTTTTTTTTTAAAGAGTTTTTTGAAGTGGACCCTTAAAAAAGTCTTTATTGAATTTATAACAATATTGGTTTATGTTCTTATGTTTTGGCCACGAGGCATGTGGAATCCTAGCTCCCCAACCATGGATCAAACTTGCATCCCCTGCATTGGAAAGTGAAGTCCTAGCCATTGGACCACCAGGAACATCCCGAGGCTCTGACACTCTTTATTTTCCTTCTTACAAGGTGTCATTTGGAGAAAAAAATATTCAATGTCCAGCTTATTATTTGTAGACAACTTGCATTCCCAGATGAATGCTGACAACCCAAACAAATTGAACAACCTTCAGTGACTCTCAGAACACCACCCTAGTCAAAAGATGCTATCAGAATTGTGAACACTGAGTGTTCTCCCTTGTGTGCTTTATGTTCTACTTTCACACTTAAGAAAAATATAAAACCCCACACTCTAGCTTGAACAGGTTTTCTGTAGCTACCTCAATCAAAAATAAATTCAGTGTCATAAGGACCAAGGGAGTTGAAGATAATATTATATTTCATAAAATACAGTCACTTTTAAAAGTGATTTTTAAGTCCTAAAAATAGTAATTTCTCATGGGTTTGCTGCAAACTTTTTGAAATGTCAAGACATGATGCTGCAGTTGAATAAATTTCCAGAGCACCAAACATATTACACATTTGATCTCTTCCATTTATAAAGAACATTTTTTATGTGTGAAGTAAACACAAAAAATACAAGTGAGCTGTATTACAAAATGGAAAACATATTTAAATACTGATTTTGAAGATCATATGATAATATAATCCTGGGTAAGTACATTTAAAAACTTTGTTAAGTCACAAGATATGGAAAATTCTGTAATGCTTATGCAATAAACAATAGAAGTCACTAACTGTGAGCAGAAAAACTGAAAAAGTTTGAAAAACTCAAAAGCTTTGCCTTGGCTGAGAAGAACACAGGCCCAGTAGAATATATACTCTAAAAATTTTAAAGTCCTGCTTTAAATGTTTACATTATGGTTGTTTCTGACAAATTTCTGGTGAATTCTTGGTGATCAAATTGAAAATACCCAAATGATGGCACTCAGAAACATCTGCACTGCACAATCTCTCAGAAATCGGGCTCACCTCTAAAGCAAATGAGAACAAAAACAAGAATCAAGAAGACAGCTTTATCTCAGAGAGTAGGTCAGTCAGTTCAGTCACTGAGTCATGACCCCAAGGACTGCAGCATGCCAGGACTCCATGTCCATCACCAACTCCTGGAGCTTACTCAAACTCATGTCCATTGAGTCGGTGATGCTATCCAACCATCTCATCCTTTGTCTTCCCCTTCTCCTCCCACCTTCAGTCTTTCCCAGCATCAGGTTCTTTTCAAAGGAGTCATTTTTTTTGCATCAGGTGGCCAAAGTATTGGAGTTTCAGCTTCAGCATCAGTCCTTCCAATGAATATTCAGGACTGATTTCCTTTGGATGGACTGATTTGATCTACTTGAGCAGTCCAAGGGGCTCTCAAGTCTTCTCCAACACCACAGTTCAAAAGCATCAGAGAATAGGAGTCACTTGCAAATTCCTAGAGACTATTTCTTCTGTCAGACTTTTAGTTCAAGGAGAAGCCAGTGAAAATGAATTTATTAGCTGGGTGGGCAATTGACTTGTTTATGTTCTTACACAGTCAAAGAGCATAGATCTCAATCTAAAATGGTCATGCCTTGCATGGTCTGATTTTTTTTTTCAAAACATAGTGTTTCATCTCTAACAATGACTAATTTTCATATGTTCTCTTGTATGCTTGCTACTCCTTTTGGTGTCCCTGTTGACAGATTTTCAGACAGATAATTGGACCGTTTTATTTCTACTCTGTGATCTCAGACAGAGAGTGGAAAGAGATGAGGAAAGTGCATGAAGATGTATGGATTTCCACTCTATTTCTATTCTTATAGTATGCTGTATTATTAATTGCCTGTCTTGTTAGTTATCCAGAAGAATGTTCTGGTTATTGGGTACATGATTTCCCTCGAGGCTATTTATTGGAATCTTTAGTAATAAACAATGGGCTAGCTAGCTCTTTTTTCTGCCACACTAGTATTTGCTCATTGGTTTTCAAAAGTCATTAATGAGATTATTGCTGTTTTAGTTGCTAAGTCATGCCGGACTCTGCAAACCCATGGACTATAGCCCACCAGACTCCTCTGCCCATGGGATTTCCAGGCAAGAATACTGGAGTGGGTTGCCATTTCCTTCTCCTGGGGATCTTCTTGACCCAGGGATTGAACTAGCATCTCTTGCTTGGCAGGCAGATTCTTTTATCACTGATTCACATAGGAAGCCCCACGAATGAGGTCCTCCAGCTTTACTTACCTGCTTTCATACCACAGCCTTATTATTTTTATATCATAGCATGCATCTTATTTTTTGTTGGTTTGTATATGAGACACTGCTGCTGCTGCTAAGTCACTTCAGTCATTTCCGACTCTGTGTGACCCCATAGATGGCAGCCCACCAGGCTCCCCCGTCCCTGGGATTCTCCAGGCAAGAACACTGGAGTGGGTTGCCATTGCCTTTTCCAATGCATGAAAGTGAAAAGTGAAAGTAAGTCGCTCAGTCGTGTCCGACTCTTCGCGACCCCATGGACTGCAGCCTACCAGGCTCTTCCATCCATGGGATTTTCCAGGCAAGAGTACTATTGCTCCTCAAAATGGAGTGACAATTTTATAGCAACAATCATAACAAAAGCATTATAAGTCATAGGTTTAATTTATAATTAGGTAATTGAATATTATTTCTGTCAAATAATTAAAACAGATGGCATCCTATTATATATCTTACTTCATATTTGATAAGCTGATGAATTAAATATTCTTATATTAATTACTCTATATACTTAACAGATTAATATACTAAAGTGTATACTAAAGCTTTAATTTTCCAGCTTTGCCACCTGCCTTGTGTATCTCTCAGTCCATGACATGGGCCATGGAACAACTTCTTGGCACAAAAGTTGACCTGGAAGGTGCAGCATCTTGAAAAAATTTTCCCACCGCTACCTCACATGGGATAGACATAGTTGCCATTAGATTCTCATGTTCCAGTGCACTCAATCATTCACCACTAAGCTCTGTATTGGATATTTGTGCAACAGTAGAAAGGATACATTCCCAGCCTGTTGTCTTCAGACTTGCCTATTTGATTTGTTTTGACCAAATAAACATGAATAAAATTGAGATTGTGCTCATTATAAGCCAAGACCTCAGGAATAATTATGTGCTTTGATTTCCCCTCTTGTAATTCTTGAGAAGGCAGCTGATGTCTTCCAAGGAGAATGCAGAGACATTTGGAGCTGAACTAACTCTTCCTGAATTCTGGAGCCATGTCCTGCCATCCTGCAACCTGAAGTAGAGCTATCCTGGCAGACTACAGGTCTATGAGTTTAAAAATTATCATAATCTTTGTAATTTTCTGAGAGTACAGAACAGATAGTGTGTTATACAGCAAAAATTGACTACTAAACATCACAGTCTCCTCTCTGAAAATTTCTCCTACTTGCTTCACTTTACAAAACCATTGTGCTCTCTTCCCTCACTAACACTTCTAATGTTTCTATTTCATCCAGACATCAGGACTTCCTAGTTTAACTTTACATTATTAAATATTTCAAGCTGTTCTCTGGAATATTCTGGACTCTATCAGTATCATATCACTAATCTGAACCTTATAAATCATAAAATAGTTGCAACATAAACATATTATTACTGGCCGACTCAACAGAGTCAGGACTATGAAAGTAAAATGTACACAAGTAAGCACAGATTCCAAAAGAAAAGATGTAGTGATGCTGTTTTAATGTTCTCTAGTCTGTTAAACTGTATCTGGGGATTTAACTCTGAACACCATCACCAAAAAAGTAGAGATAAGTAGCCATAATCTCAAGCAGAAAAAAATAAGTCATACACAAAATCTCTTAAATGTATATGTGTGTGTATGAGAGAGAGACACACACACACATAGACAGAGGGAGAAAGCTAGGACTTTTCATCAGAGAAAGAAAGACACAATTGGTTTGTATGCTATATGTGTAGAAAGAGGAAACAATACTTGGAATTTTCTTCTCTTGTTTACAGAGATCTTGCCATCATGAGTGGGTGAATATGGAATGGGCCACTCAAGAAGTCCGAGTGCATTCATTGGAGTTTTTCCTCAGTGATAGAACCCATTTTTCAGAAATATAGTCTGAGAGATTCATGTTTCACATAAATACTAATAATACCAGTGAGTGTTTATGGAGTGATCATTCTATGCTAAACCTTCCATGCATATTATAGCCTTTGTAATTGTCACAGAAACATTCCTTTCTTTCCCCCTTCCTTCCTCCCCTTAGAAAAAATTATTGATCATCAGTTGTGTACCAGGATTATGCTCAAGACAGAAAATGCAGTGGTGAATTAGACATGTATGGTTTTAAACTCAAGGAGCTTTTATTTTAGTGGTGGTAGTGGTTTAGTCACCAAGTCATGTCTGACTCTTCACAACCCCATGGACTGTAGCCTGCCAGGCTCCCCTGTCCATGGGATTTTCCAGGCAAATATATTGCAGTGGGTAGCCATTTCCATCTCCAGGGGATCTTCACTACTCAGGGATTGAACCCATGTCTCCTGCATTGCAGATAGATTCTTTATGGCTGAGTCATGAGGGGAGCCCTTATTTTAGTGGAGAAGACTACAATTATAAAGCAAACAAATTTAATATATATTGTCATATATTCAAAATATGAAATATACAGACTGTATGAAGAGAGAATTTTTTTTTTTTGGCCATGCCTCACAGCATGCAGGATCTTAATTACCTGACAAGGGATCAAACCTGTGTCCCTTGCAGTAGAAGTGCAGAGTGCTAACCACTGAACTTCCAGGGAATTTCCATGAAGAAGGAATTATTGATGTGTATGTGAAATAAGTTACTCAAGAAATGCCTACTTCTATAATCCTAATTAGATAAATATACCTAGCCTCAGAGAGCTTAGCGTTTGACAACTGATACGTGCTGGAGTTGGAATTCAAGTCCAGGTGTACTCAGTCTCAAATTTTGCCTTTCTACTCACTTCAGTGAGCTGTTGGAGTACTGCTCAGTAAGGTTCCTTCAGACCTCAGGATGCAGAGGTGCATGTGACACAGGCTGTTTCTGTGGATGTCAGTGACTTAATGGTAAAACTGCCACCATAGCAATCTTTTAGATGTGTTTAGTATCATTAGAGGAGAGTGAAAAAGTTGGCTTAAAGCTCAACATTCAGAAAACGAAGATCATGGCATCTGGCCCCATCACTTCATGGCAAATAGATGGGGAAACAGTGGAAACAGTGTCAGACTTTATTATTTTTTTTGGATATTTTACTTTTTAATTGTTTTAAATTTTATTTTATTATTTTTTTAAATTTTATTTTATTATTTTTTTAAATTTTATTTTATTTTTAAACTTTACATAATTGTATTAGTTTTGCCAAATATCAAAATGAATCCACCACAGGTATACGTGTGTTCCCCATCCTGAACCCTCCTCCCTCCTCCCTCCCCATACCAGCCCTCTGGGTCATCCAAGTGCACTAGCCCCAAGCATCCAGTATCGTGCATCGAACCTGGACTGGCATCTCGTTTCATACATGATATTTTACATGTTTCAATGCCATTCTCCCAGATCTTCCCACCCTCTCCCTCTCCCACAGAGTCCATAAGACTGTTCTATACATCAGTGTCTCTTTGGCTGTCTCGTACACAGGGTTATTGTTTTTTGGGCTCCAAAATCACTGCAGATGGTGATTGCAGCCATGAAATTAAAAGATGCTTACTCCTTGGAAGGAAAGTTATGACCAACCTACATAGCATATTCAAAAGCAGAGATATTACTTTGCCAACAAAGGTCCATCTAGTCAAGGCTATGGTTTTTCCAGTGGTCATGTATGGATGTGAGAGTTGGACTGTGAAGAAAGCTGAGTGCCGAAGAATTGATGCTTTTGAACTGTGGTGTTGGAGAAGACTCTTAAGAGTCCCTTGGACTGCAAGGAGATCCAACCAGTCCATTCTAAAGGAGATCAGTCCTGGGTGTTCATTGGAAGGACTGATGCTAAAGCTGAAACTCTAATACTTTGGCCACCTCATGTGAAGAGTTGACTCATTGGAAAAGACTCTGATGCTGGGAGGGATTGAGGCCAGGCGGAGAAGGGGACGACAGAGGATGAGATGGCTGGATGACATCACCGACTCAATGGACATGGGTTTGAGTGAACTCCGGGAGTTGGTGATGGACAGGGAGGCCTGGCGTGCTGCGGTTCATGGGGTTGCAAGGAGTCGGACACAACTGAGTGACTGAACTGAACTGAACTGAACTGAGTATCATTAGAAATATTTTTTATAATTAAATACTGATATACAATTAAAATAAAAACTTAAGCATAGGTTTTGTAGATTGGGGGGTTATTCATCTAGAGATATTCACCTACATTTTTGAAATATATAATGCAGTGAAATTCACAGTTTCTCTCTTAATCCCTGAGAAGCTACACTTCCTTTATATTCAACATGTTGTTGCTAAAATTGATGTTGTCCCATGAATGTGGATATGACTAAAGAGTAATTTTTTTGTTGAAATACTGCTGCAAAAGCATATAGAATATAATTTTGTCTAAAGAATAAACTTGTTTAGAGTACTTGCAATAGATAATTTTTGGCTACTTCCCCCTAGATTATGCTATAGCATTGATTTAAATAATTATCAGGGCTTTAATTACAGAATACCAAAAGGAGACAGCTGTGCATAAAAAACACACTGAGTTTGCCCTCAGACGATCTGAATTCAAGTCTCAATTCTGATCCTCAATTTACTTTTTTATCTATAACATGGGCATAGCATTTTTGAATTCACAATATTGAGTGTTGAAGACCAAAATGCAGTTCTGTGATTCCCAGGGAGAAATATGCCTTGTTATAACACTGACCCTTAAGGAATAATAGTTTTTTCATCCACTTAGTGTTCTGAAATAATTTCTTTAATGATTCCTAAATGTTAAATTTTCTGTATACACTAACTTTAAGCATGTATGAATCAAATTACATAATACTGTATATTCTTCACTTCAATATTAAAAGGTTGGCCATTTCTGGAAAGAGAATTGTCCTTGTCCTAATCTTTTTCAGAAACTCTTTTTTTCCTTGTTGCCCTGCTGATCTTCAGTCCCCCATACTGTTCCTATATCATGTCTGTTGAATCTAAATGGACTCTTTGTTCCAGGGCTTAAAGTACTTTTCAAGAGCCTTCTTTTCATGTAAGCCTGAAACCATGCCTTACATGTTTATGGATTTCTGTTGCCCTGGCTCTAATTTGGGAGGGTGCAACTTTAAGAATATTTGTTTTCTTTTAATAGATACTGTGCAAAATGCCTACCTGTAAGGCAAAAGTGACATCCTCCTGTAGCAGGGGATGAGTCATCTGGGTTGTTTTGGATGTCGGCTCAAGTGAATAGCTTTTTAGGTTGGGCACCACCTGAGAAGCTCTCCCGGCTGTGTAGAAGTCATTGACTTTAGGACACTGACTGTGCTACACAGACTCTTGAAGGTTTGTCTAGTATGCTGCAGTCTAAGACGTACTGTTTAACTATTTTGAGCCCAGTATATGCAGGCTATGAAAATATTTTAAGATTTTCCAACTTCTCATTTTGTAAATGTGTTGTACTATTACTATCACTGTTATTAGCATTTTAAACTCATGTGGTTTCTTTTTTTTTCCAGATTGAGCTGGATTTATCATCAAAGAAGCAGGTGACTATCTACTGGGAAGGTCCTTCCCCTCAAATTACTGCCCAATCCTAGAATTACTAGTCCAGATTAAAATATTATATATTTGTTATTTTGCATTCAGATTCATTCAATAAAATATTATTGGACACATGTGCTGGGAAATACAGCCATATATATGTGTCTTGGGGCTTCCATGGTGGCTCAGATGGTTAAGAATCTGCCTGTAATGTAGGAGACTTGAGTTCAATCCCTGGATCCAGAAGACTCCCTGGAGAAAACAATGGCCACCCACTCCAGTATTCTTGCCTGGAGATTTCCATGGGCAGAGGAGCCTGGTGGGCTACAGTCCATGTGGTCGCAGAGTCAGACATGACTGAGGGACAAACACTTTCACTTTCATATGTGTATTATATGTGATGTGATTTTCAAGTGCACAGCACCATAACTTGACTTCTATATACCCTGCAATGTAAACAGTATGCAATGTATATAAGGCACCATATATCAAAAATTTAGTTTACATTCCCCTTCAGCTGATCCTCTTCACCCGTTTTACCTGCCTCCCAATGCCCTTCTCCCCGGTAATCACTATTCTGTTCTCTGTTTCTATGAGTTCATTTTTGTTTTATTTTGTTTGTTTTGTTTTTTGAGATTCCACATATTGGAAAAATTATATGGAACTCGTCTTTCTCTTTCTGACCTATTTCGTTTAGCATAGTATCTTCAGGATCCATCCATATTGTCCCAAATGGCAGTATTTCATTCATTTTTATGACTAAGTAGTATCCTTTGTGGATATATATCGCATCTTCTATATTGATCTGTACGTCATTGGGCACTTGTTTTCCTATCTTGTCTGTGGCAAATAATTCTGTGATGAACATAGAAGTACACAAATCTTTTCAAATTAGTGTTTTCATGTTCTTCAGACAAACACACAGAAGCAGAATACCTGGGTCATATGGTGAGTTAGTGTGAGTGAAAGTCACTCAGTTGTGTCTGACTCTTTGTGGCCCCATAGGCTATACAGTCCATGGAATTCTCCAAACCAGAATACTGGAGTGGGTAGCCTTTCCCTTCTCCAGGGAATCTTCCCAACCCAGGGACCAAACCCAGGTCTCCCGCATTGCAGGTGGATTCTTTATCAGCTGGGCCACCAGGGAAGCCCTGTCATATGATAGGTCTACCGTCATTTATATTAATTATATTTCCCATTGCTACAGAAAATCCTTTGGAGGGACTATGCTTTGTTACCATTATGCTTCAAAGGCTAAATGTTAATGAATTTGTAAATGCTGTAGCAGTGTTTCTCAAAGATGTTGCCCTGGTAAGCAGCAATACTTGCTGGAAATGCCCTACAGAATCAGAAACACTGGGGTGGTTCCCAGAAATGTATGTATGTTTCAACAAGCCTTCCAGATGATTCTAGATGATGATGCAAGTATTTGCGACCCACTGGTTTATAACATGTCAGTTATAGTGGGGAAAAAAAAAAAAACTGAGGAGATTCTGGTGAGGATGAAAGATAAGAGAGATGAGTTTTGATAATGTAAGGAGAACACAAGAAAACTATGCACATTTCCACCATAGAAGGAGAGGGCTTGCCAGGAATACTTCAGCTAAGGTGGACAAAAAGCCTGGACTTTAGCACCTGAGCAGAGGGTGTCCAAATGGAGGGAGATTTGAACAATGAAAAGAATAAATTGAAAGGCTACCAAAAACAAATTTTAGATATATCATTATTTTCTCAGAGATGGTTGGCTCAACAGTGAACACTGTTGATCTTTGTGCCCTAGTCTGTTTTGTAAAACATGGCAATGTCCCTCTGCTTCTGGAATCCGGAGAACAATGCACATTTTAGCAGATGCTTTCGTTTCATACCATCCTTTATGCTGCTATGACCAGTACATCTTTTCCATCGGCTTTGTTCACCAAATTTCCTTTTTTTGGTACTTACTCACATGCTAAAACTGTAAAAAATATGGGGCAACATAACTGCCAAGGAGATTTTAACTTGGCCAGTAGAGTTATTCTTTGTGAGTCTTCTGAAAGACATTCTGATTTTCTTTCTTTCTTTTATTTTTTAAACCAGTGATCTGTCTTCTGTCAGTGATCTGCTCAGGGAGTAAAAGTTGGTATAAATTTTATTTCATTACTTGTGATGAAAATCTTTGACTGTGTAAATTGTTTCTTTATTCAAGTTTCTAAAATTTTATTATATTCCTGCTATTTGGATTTGGAATAGAAAGATTCCAGAATAAATTAAACCTTTTTTTTCCCCATTTTTGATTGTGTGTGCCATCCAGGTCTCTTCTTCCCATTGGCAAAGGTCTACATGATCATTAATATGTTGATTCTTCTTTAATTATTACTTATAGATGCTTTCAATTACACTTCCAAATTAAATTGTGTCATGTTGATATTAAATAAAAACAAATTATTCCTCATTCAGTAAAAGAATATATCTAAGGGACTCTCAACAAATATTAATTAAAGTACATTTAATACAGTTGATTCTCTTTGAGTTACACAATTCACAGACAAATGATTAGAAATAATGATAGCTGAATTTGCTTTGGAAGGAGCACATAGTACAAGCCTGAACATAATAAAAAGTGAGAGCATATGAAATGGGCAGGCCTCATACATCAAGTCACAAATATGAATGTGATTAAGAGTGAGCAAAATGCATAAACTTTCCCCAATTAGTTAATAAGCTATAGTTAGACTGAATATATTTTAATCCTTCCCCTAATCCTTCTCCTTTCCTTACTTCTCTTTATTTTTATATATTTATAACTACATACCAGAGAAGGCAATGGCACCCCACTCCAGTACTCTTGCCTGGAAAATCCCATGGATGGAGGAGCCTGGTAGGCTGCAGTCCATGGGGTCCTGAGAGTCAGACACGACTGAGAGACTTCACTTTCACTTTCACATTTTACTTTCATGCATTGGAGAAGGAAATGGCAACCCACTCCAGTGTTCTTGCCTGGCAAATCCCAGGGGTGGGGGAGCCTGGTGGGCTGCCGTCTATGGGGTCGCACAGAGTCAGACACGACTGAAGAGACAGCAGCAGCAGCATAGCCACATACATCAATTATGAAAATGCAATGTAATAGCAAGTAGTTTGTGAAATTAGAATTTTTGTAGAAGTTGAGTTCTAATTTTTACTTTTGGGTTTGTATTTTCAGATGATTTATTTTATATCTAAAATTTTCAGTTTTTTCCTTTAGGAAAATTTCTGTGAATTTCACTTTAGAAAGGTAGTGTTTTTTTCTACTCATTTATCAGTCAGTAACATTTTCTGGGGCTTCCCTGGTGGCTCAGACGGTTAAGATTCTGCCTGCAATGTGGGAGACCTGGGTTCTATTCCTTGATTGGGAAGATCCCCTGAAGGAGGGCATGGCAACCCACTCCAGTATTCTTGCCTGGAGAATCTCCATGGACAGAGAAGCCTGGCCAGCTACAGTCCACAGGGTAGCAAAGAGTTGGACACAACTGAGTGACTAAGCACAGAACAGCACAGCTTTATTGTCTTCTATGTTGTAGACACTACTATGCACTCTAGTGGATAATGCTTATGATCCTCTAATATGTAGAAGACACACTTATGGACACAAAGAGAAAATATATATAAAGAGTAAGTGGAATAATATCTAAGATTTTAAATAACTAAAGTCCCTATAGGCACTCATTGCATTGTTACCACAATGCTGTGATACTAGAATCACTTTAAACCAATGGTAAAGATTGGGGAACCAAGGCTCAGAGATAAGTGACTTTTCCTAGGTTATGCAGCTTTGAGGTGGTGGAAGTGGAATATAAACTCAGCAAATCTTGTTGAAAAGCCTAGAATCTAAGTTATATTGCCAAATGGATGCACTCTATAATGAGAATATGTGAGTATGCTTGTCTATATGCTTAAACGTGTGTAGTTTATATCATTTAAGTCCTGCTCAGTTCTAGAGCTATTTTAAGGTGACACATGTGTCAATAGTTAATAGTTTCAGACTTCAGGTATCTCCCAGTCCTATGGAAAAGACCAGGTATAATAGTAGACATACAGAAAAAATCCTATGGTAATGTTTAGAAACCAATTGCTTAGGAAACTCAAATAAGGTATGGCAGAAGAGTGAACATTTGAGCTGCATATATGGATAAATATACAGGCATTTACTGAGAAGGGAAGGAGGTAAGGTGAAGGGAAAGTATTCTGGGCACACTGGAATATATGCAAAGGCACAGACTTTGGAGCTGCGGTGTTACAGAAGACATTTATGTTGTATACTGGGATATAAGAATCACTTAGATTAAAAGGAAAGAAGATTAAGCAAGAGAAAAAGATGTTCTAAGGGCAATATAAGTCTCCGTGCAAGAAGCTGTATTATTATCTCTAATTTACAGGTGAAGAAACGGGCATATGAAGATAATACTATTTAATTTCTTGGAGCTAGTGAAAGTCAATGATGAGACTTCTTCTAAATCTAAATCTGGTAGTCTTATACCATTCTAAATGAGTGAAAATCACTTGGCCATGTCTGACTCTTTGTGACCCCATGGACTGTAGCCCTCCAGGCTCCTCTGTCCATGGAATTCTCTAGGCAATAATACTGTAATGGGTAGCCATTCCCTTCTCCAGGGGACTGTCTCGATCCAAGGATTGAACCTGGGTTTCCTGCACTGCAGGCAGATTCTTTTCCATCCAAGTCACCAGGGAAGTCCATTCTAAAATCATGGTCAATTGTGGAAAATTAAATTTATCAGTATGTGAGGAAAAATCTGAGGAAACTAGGGAAATCATTGTTTTTCTTGGTTTCTCTGATCATAAAATGAAGAAATACGAGCTAGGTGAGAGCAAGATTGTACAGCTAAGTGACTACTTGGCTGGTTGTATTCAGATGTTGAATAATACATTGTTTCATTAAGGACATCAGTCTGATTTGGCCACACTGGCTCTCATGCTATCTGTGAAAAGGCCAAGCAAAATTTCACCCCAACGCCTTGCTGACTCTCCTCATCAGTTTTTTCATGGATTTCTTTCACTTCATTTAGGTTCCTGCTCATATGTGACTTCAGGAAAGTCTTCCCCTGCCACTTATCTAACATACATACCATCACACCCAAATCATATTACCACTGTTAACCTAAAACAATAAAAGAGCCAGTTATTTTACTAGCAAAAAAATTTTTTTAAGGAGCAGCAAAGAATTGCAATTCAGGAGATGTAATTATGGTAAGCCACCTACAAGTCTGGTAAAAATAAAAGAGAAGAAACTCTTTTTAGAGGATAAGGGCAAGTTGGTAGGGCTGTTACAAACAAGGGCTTGCCTGGTGGCTCAGACAATAAAGAGTTCATTGGAGGAAACTGGGAGTTCAAAGTATCAGTTCAGTTCAGTTCAGTCACTCAGTCCTGTCTGACTGTTTGCGACCCCATAAATCGCAGCATGCCAGGCCTCCCTGTTCATCACCAACTCCCGGAGTTCACTCAGACTCAAGTCCATCGAGTCAGTGATGCCATCCAGCCATCTCATCCTCTGTCGTCCCCTTCTCCTGCCCCCAATCCCTCCCAGCATCAGAGGCTTTTGCAATGAGTCAGCTCTTCACATGAGGTGGCCAAAGTACTGGAGTTTCAGCTTTAGCATCAGTCCTTCCAAAGAAATCCCAGGGCTGATCTCCTTCAGAATGGACTGGTTGGATCTCCTTGCAGTCCAAGGGCCTCTCAAGAGTCTTCTCCAACACCACAGTTCAAAAGCATCAGTTCTTCAGCGCTCAGCCTTTCTTCACAGTCCAACTCTCACATCCATACATGACCATTGGAAAAACCATAGCCTTGACTAGACGGACCTTTCTTGGCAAAGTATAGTGGCTATTTATTGCCTGAGTCGTGAAGCCTCTCATTGGCTCAGCTGTCTCTAGAGGAGAAGAAAATCTTTCTTCTTGTTGACACAGTAGTGTTCCTTCTTGCTGGCAATGCAATATACTTTTCCCCCTGTTGGGATCTGTATTGAAGTTGCATGGAATGTGCATGAGATTTCCCTGTTCTGGCCTCCCAATTCCATTCTAATGAGGTATCCCTTTTTAATAGCTTTCACCCATAGTTTATTTTTCTGTGTAGAACTTAACAGTTTCTACCATTATATTATACATTTATTTGTTTCCCCCACAAAGGCGAGGACTTTTTTAGTGTAATAATTTTGGCACCACACAGTAGGTGCTCATTAATTATTTATTGAATCATGAATGTCTGACTCCGTGACTGGGATATCTGGACTTGTGCAGAACTGTTCTGTTTTAATCAGTAATTATAAAAAGACTTACAAGGAAACTTATCAAAAAGCATGGGAGGAACTTTTGGGAAGATGGCAGAGGGAGTAGGTGTGTTAGGAAAAGCTGTGAAAATTTTTTAACACAATGCTTGGAACATAGACATGCTAAACAGCAATTCACTTTACCTTATGCCAACAAAGTAATTTGAATCAAACAGGTAGATGACACAAAACTGGGAAAGAATCCCTAATGTGATACATGGAAGCATTATGGTTCATAAAGATTTTGAATAAAAAGATGAACTACGTCAAAGAAAATAAAATATAATAGGAACATTATAAAATCTACTCTTGGATTTTTTTAAAGAATTGCATAAGCACAAGATGGATAAAGGTACAATTAAAAGTACTTTATTATGAAACAAATCTAGTGTCTCCAAAACCTTGAGACTTTGATAAACAACAAAGTCTGTAATAAGGTTATTATAAAAATCAATCCAATATTTGGTTTTCTAAACAACAGCATAGTATCCAGGCACAGGGGTGACTACTTCATCATATTCTGATTCAAATATAGCACATCTAGAATATACTTATCAGTTTATTACTTAAGTCATTTAAGTTTTTATTGAGTATCTACGATGTGTTAGGCACTATTCTAAGCACTGAAGGCAGGACAGTAAATATATCTCCATCACTGATTTCTCTTTGTGACGGCATGCACTTTTGAAGCTATGGAGGGCCACATACTTCTCTGTACCTCATTTTAACAGAAGCAGTGAGGAGATCCAACCAGTCCATCCTAAAGAAAATCAGTCCTGAATATTCATTGGAAGGACTGATGCTGCAGCTGAAACTCCAGTACTTTGGCCACCTCATGCGAACAGTTGTCTCATTGGAAAAGACCCTGATTCTGGGAAAGAGTGAAGGCAGGAGGAGAAGGGGACGGCAGAGGATGAGATGGCTGGATGGCATCACTGACTCAATGGACATGAGTTTGAGTAAACTCTAGGAGTTGGTGATGAACAGGGAGGCCTGGTGTGCTGCAGTCCATGGGGTTGCAGAGTCAGACACCACTGAGCAACTGAACTGACTAGCTGATTGACATATTATTTGCATTTAGCCAGAGTAAATATAACAGAGATGAAAAATGATGAAGTCAATAAAAAAGGTTTAAGTATTTGAAGATGAGCTGTTTGAGAGGGTGAAAACATGAAATTCTGTTTTGACTTGAAGTTGAGAACTAAGATCAACAGATGTACTTAAGTGTGAAATAGGATTTAAGTCTCTACAAGTCCGAATTAATTACCTCTTACCATCATTCTCCACAAAGTGCTGATCTCTCTATCTCTGAGGGTGCTTAATAGAGTCTAGATAGCTATCTTTGAATCCCAGGGATGGGGGAGCCTGGTGGGCTGCCGTCTATGGGGTCGCACAGAGTCGGACACAACTGAAGTGACTTAGCAGCAGCAGCAGCAGCAGGCATGTTCATTACAGATGGGATGAGGCCATTAGTAACCCTAAATTTTTGTGAAAGTGAATTACTTTTTCTGGAGCAGATTCCAGAATAACAGAAGGACTGTGGTAAGTGGGTGGCTGTGAGAGTGTGTTTAGAAAAAGAAATTTTAGAGTTTGTGGTCTTGGTATTGTAAACATTCTGAATGGTTTACAAGATCTTTTGTGACACTGTACTTGTGGCTTTGTAATGCAGAGGAGAGGTGAAGCAGAGGCTTAAAGTTGTAGATGGCAAGGAAATGTGAGACCAGACTATAGAAAAATAGGATGAGGGTGGAATAAGGAGGCATGTTGTGACTCAGTTTAATAAAACCATTAAGCTTTGACTGAAATGAGGGTGAGTGAAAGTTGTTAGTAATGACTGATGTGGAAATTTCAAAAAGCCCAAGATTGTAGCAGAATTTTTGTCAGCTTATAATCCTACTTTTCTTTCTGGAGAGTGGGAAATGGTGGAGTAGGAATTAGAGATGGTTTAAGGAAATAGATGATATTAAAATAAATAAAGTTTTCTTTGAAATAAGAAAATGGGAGGAGTTCTTATGAAGAAGAAGGTGACAAGGTGATTTCATTGAAATACAGCAGAGATATAAAAATGTTCATATTGTATAAGTATTTAAAAGCCTCTGGCATATAATTTTAAGTATATAGTGACTGGACTACAGAAATCACTAGAGAGAGAGAGAAAATTTCATCCAGGATAGTGAATAGAGATACTATGATGGAAGCAGTGACCTGGTAAGAAGGCTAAGGGAAATTATTAGGAATGTATCTTTTAAACACTCATGTGGAAGTTGCTAAGCAGGTTTATTTTTGCAATTATTTTGCAATACCTCCTCAAATTCTCTTGGTTATACCAATATTTATTTGAGAAAATAGGTCTTTGGGTCAGTGGGAAAGGCCTTTGCTTCTTAGGATGACAAGAATCGATGACAGAAATAATGGCAGGTTTTGACTTTTAAGTAAAGAATAGTGAAATAGAGCAGAGGGACCCCACAAACGTTGAATACCATATATGGTTAGCTTGAGAAGACAGATTGAGACCACATGTGAGAGAGTCAAGTGGTGCTCTAAAGTCAAGATAATTGAGTAATGGATATTTTTATTTCATATTACTAGTCATACTCCTTGCTTTTTCTCAAGATTCCCTTGCACTGTGACAAAATCTAGTGGTTATAATATAAACTAGATATATTATACATCATGTATAAAGTACAGTACATGTATAAAGTAAGTTCAAATTCAGAGTGTGGAGTCAGACCTCCTCAGTTTAAATCTAAGATTCATATTTACTACCATCTAACTTTGGCAAGACATTTAATATTTCTGTGACAGTTTTCTCATTTTTAAAATGGAATAATAATAATGTCCACCTCTAAAAGTTATTGTGAGGATTAAAATGAATAGATACATGTAAAAAGAAAGAAAAGACAAGAGAAACATCCCCAGAAAGAAAATTAAAAACGGAAGTCCTGGTACTTAATGAGTGATATACATGATATGTGTGGTATGTGTGCTTAAGTCGCTCAGTTGTGTCTGACTCTTTGTGATCCCATGGACTTTAGCTTGACGGGCTCCTCTGTCCATGGGGATTCTCCAGGCAAGAATATTGGAGTGGGTTGCCATGCCCTCCTCCAGGGGATCTTCCCACCTCAGGGATCGAACCCAGGTCTCCCACATTGCAGGCAGATTCTTTACTGTCTGAGCCACCAGGAAAACCCAGTCTGGAGGTCGAGCTGTTTCCTCCTGGTTTTGAATTGGGGACCTTTTGCCTGTAAGGTGAATGTGCTGACCACTACAACTGAATAGATGACCATTTGGATTAATGGCACTTTTTATATTTTCCATTGGTGTTGAATTTTAGCACTGTATGTCTTGGACAAGGCATAAGAGAAACAAATGCAGAACCTCTTAGAAAAGGATTTCCCTGGGGTCTTTGCTTATCATAGATATTTTCTTTAAGGCACAAATAAGTAAATTTATCTTTCATTCGCTTTCTCTAATAAGATTGGCAAAGTGAATAATAATTTTAAACAGTGGTTTATCCATCTTTCTTTATGGAAATGTCTGTGTACTCTGTTATCAGAGAACTTAAATGTTGGAATCACTTGTTTCCTTACATTATTAAAGTTCTTCATGGCATCTAAAATGCCCTTTTACTCTAATTTGATCATTCTCAGTATTAGTCCCCAGTAACTTAGAAATCTATATTTCCATAAATGCAATCAAATCATTTCCTCCTTCAGAATTCACTGACCCTGGAGTCTGGCAGTACACAATCAAATTTGTTTTTTTAGCCACTCAATCTTGTTTAGCAAAAACTGATTAGATTCTATCATCCTATTCATTAAAGATTCCATCTGTTTAAAACTTTTCTGTGTATAACAAAATTTGTTTCTTCTTCTTTACTTTCTTTTTTATTTATTCATTATTTGAATTTTCTAATCCAAACAATATCTACAACATTTTTTTTGTTTGTTTTGAAAAAAAGTTTTCTTTTTCTTTTTGGAGAAGTTAAATCAGTCTATAGCTATACATCAAGAATCCCAGACAGGCTGCCCTACTTATATAGCATAGGGCTGGACAAAACTGAAATCTAAGGGACACATATCAGGGGGTCAATAGGTTTAGCTAAATAATCCAACAGGCAGTTGGATGGGAGGTTGGGACAACTGTCACCATAAAACTTAGGGGAGACTTCATAAATTTAACTGGAACACTTGAGTAGAAGGAGAAGCTTTAAGGATGAATTGCACAGGAAAAACAAAATATTGTAGTCCTTAAAATGAGCCATGATCAAGAAATGGGAAATGATCAAGGCAGGTAGTACCGTGGGATGAATATGGGATCTGAAATCAGAATCTCTTGTTTTCAAACATTGACTCCATTGATTAAGTCTTTGATCGAGTTACACAAGTTCAGTTCAGTTTAGTTGCTCAGTTGTGTCCGACTTCTTGCAACCCAATGAATCCCAGCATGCCAGGCCTCCCTGTCCATCACCAACTCCCAGAGTTCACCCAGACTCACGTCCATCAAGTCAGTGATGCCATCCAGCTATCTCATCCTCTGTCATCCCCTTCTCCTCCTGCCCCCAATCCCTCCCAGCATCAGAGTCTTTTCCAATGAGTCAACTCTTCGCATGAGGTGGCCAAAGTACTGGAGTTTCAGCTTTAGCATCATTCCTTCCAAAGAAATCCTAGGGCTGATCTCCTTCAGAATGGACTGATTGGATCTCCTTGCAGTCCAAGGGACTCTCAAGAGTCTTCTCCAACATCACAATTCAAAAGCATCAATTCTTCGGCGCTCAGCCTTCTTCACAGTCCAACTCTCACATCCATACATGACCACAGGAAAAACCATAGCCTTGACTAGACGAACCTTTGTTGGCAAAGTAATGTCTCTGCTTTTGAATATGCTATCTAGGTTGGTCATAACTTTCCTTCCATGGAGTAAGCGTCTTTTAATTTCATGGCTGCAGTCACCATCTGCAGTGATCTTGGAGCCCCCAAAAATAAAGTCTGACACTGTTTCCACTGTTTCCCCATCTATTTCCCATGAAGTGATGGGACTGGATGCCATGATCTTCGTTTTCTGAATGTTGGGCTTTAAGCTAACTTTTTTACTCTCCACTTTCACTTTCATCAAGAGGCTTTTGAGTTCCTCTTCACTTTCTGCCATAAGGGTGGTGTCATCTGCATATCTGAAGTTATTGATATTTCTCCTGGCAATCTTGATTCCAGCCTGTGTTTCTTCCAGTCCAGCATTTCTCATGATGTACTCTGCAGAGAAGTTAAATAAGCAAGGTGACAATATACAGCCTTGACGAACTCCTTTTCCTATTTGGAACCAGTCTGTTGTTCCATGTCCAGTTCCAACTGTTGCCTCCTGACCTGCATACAACTTTCTCAAGAGGCAGATCAGGTGGTCTGGTATTCCCATCTCTTTCAGAATTTTCCACAGTTTCTTGTGACCCACACAGTCAAAGGCTTTGGCATAGTCAATAAAGCAGAAATAGATGTTTTTCTGGAACTCTCTTGCTTTTTCCATGATCCATGGGATGTTGGCAATTTGATCTCTGGTTCCTCTGCATTTTCTAAAACCAGCTTGAACATCTGGAAGTTCACAGTTCACATATTGCTGAAGCCTGATTGGAGAATTTTGAGCATTACTTTACTAGCGTGTGAGATGAGTGCAATTGTGTGGTAGTTTGAGCATTCTTTGGCATTGCCTTTCTTTGGGATTGGAATGAAAACTGACCTTTTCCAGTCCTGTGGCCACTGCTGAGTTTTCCAAATTTGCTGGCATATTGAGTGCAGCCCTTTCACAGCATCATCTTTCAGGATTTGGAATAGCTCAACTGGAATTCTATCACCTCCACTAGCTTTGTAGTGATGCTTTCTAAGGCCCACTTGACTTCACATTCCAGGATGTCTGGCTCTAGGTTAGTGATCACACCATTGTGATTATCTGGGTCTTGAAGATCTTTTTTGTACAGTTCTTCTGTGTATTCTTGCCATCTCTTCTTAATATCTTCTGCTTCTGTTAGGTCCATACCATTTCTGTCCTTTATTGAGCCCATGTTTGCATGAAGTATTCCCTTGGTATCTCCAATTTTCTTGAAGACATCTCTAGTCTTTCCCATTCTGTTGTTTTCCTCTATTTCTTTGCATTGCTCGCTGAAGAAGGCTTTCTTATCTCTTCTTGCTATTCTTTGGAACTTTGCATTCAGATGCTTATATCTTCCCTTTGCTCCTTTGCTTTTTGCTTCTCTTCTTTCACAGCTATTTGTAAGGCCTCCCCAGACAGCCATTTTGCTTTTTTGCATTTCTTTTCCATGGGGATGGACTTGATCCCTGTCTCCTGTACAATGTCACGAACCTCATTCCATAGTTCATCAGGCACTCTATCTATCAGATCTAGGCCCTTAAATCTATTTCTCACTTCCACTGTGATTTGAGATTTGTGAATTGAGATTCCACTGGATCTCAGTTCCACTAAGGGATTTGATTTAGGTCATACCTGAATGGTCTAGTGGTTTTCCCTACTTTCTTCAATTTAAGTCTGAATTTGGTAATAAGGAGTTCATGATCTGAGCCACAGTCAGCTCCTGGTCTTGTTTTTGTTGACTGTATAGAGCTTCTCCATCTTTGGCTGCAAAGAATATAATCAATCTGATTTAGGTGTTGACCATCTGGTGATGTCCATGTATAGAGTCTTCTCTTGTGTTGTTGGAAGAGGGTGTTTGCTATGACCAGTGCATTCTCTTGGCAAAACTCTATTAGTCTTTGCCCTGCTTCATTCCATATTCCAAGGCCAAATTTGCCTGTTACTCTAGGTGTTTCTTGACTTCCTACTTTTGCATTCCAGGCCCCTATAATGAAAAGGACATCTTTTTTGGGTGTTAGTTCTGAAAGGTCTTGTAGGTCTTCATAGAACCGTTTAACTTCAGCTTCTTCAACATTACTGGTTGGGGTATAGACTTGGATTACTGTGATATTGAATGATTTGCCCTGGAAACGAGCAGAGATCATTCTGTCATTTTTGAGATTGCATCCAAGTACTGCATTTCAGACTCTTGTTGACCATGATGGCTACTCCATTTCTTCTGAGGGATTCCTGCCTGCAGTAGTAGATATAATGGTCATCTGAGTTAAATTCACCCATTCCAGTCCATTTCAGTTCGCTGATTCCTAGAATGTCGACATTCACTCTTGCCATCTCTTGTTTGACCACTTCCAATTTGCCTTGATTCATGGACCTGACATTCCAGGTTCCTATGCAATATTGCTCTTTACAGCATTGGACCTTGTTTCTATCACCGGTCACATCCACAGCTGGGTATTGTGTTTGCTTTGGCTCCATCCCTTCATTCTTTCTGGAGTTATTTCTCCACTGATCTCCAGTAGCATATTGGGCACCTACTGACCAGGGGAGTTCCTCTTTCAGTATCATATCATTTTGCCTTTTCATACTGTTCATGGGGTTCTTAAGGCAAGAGTACTGAAGTGGTTTGCCATTCCCTTCTCCGTCTGACCACATTCTGTCAGAATATTACACAAAGTCTCTCTGTAGAATTACTTTTCTATGAGATAAGAAGAATGACATTTAACAATGAATATTAAATTAGATAAAATGGAATTCCTGATTTGATATATACTTCACATTTCTCCTAAAGAGAGAACATTTTCTGGTTCCTACATACATCTTTCAAAGTGATATGCTACAACTACTCTTAGAGTATCAAATTTCAAGCTACAGTATTTTGTGGCAAATAGATGGGGAAACAATGGAAACAGTGACAGACTTTATTTTGGGGGGCTCAAAAATCATTGCAAATGGTGACTGCAGCCATGAAATTAAAAGATGCTTATTCCTTGGAAGAAAAGCTATGACCAACCTAGACAGCATATTAAAAAGCAGAGACATTACTTTACCAACAAATGTGTGTCTAGTCAAAGCTATGGTTTTTCCAGTAGTCATGTATGAATGTGAGAGTTCGACTATAAAGAAAGCTGAGCCCCGAAAAATTGATGCTTTTGAAGTGGTGTTGGAGAAGACTCTTGAGAGTTCCTTGGACTGCAAGGAGATCCAACCAGTCCATCCTAAAGGAAATCAGTCCTGTATATTCATTGGAAGGACTGATGTTGAAGCTGAAACTCCAGTACTTTGGGCAACTGATGCAAAGAAATGACTCATTGGAAAAGACCCTGATGCTGGAAAGATTAAAGGCAGGAGGAGAAGGGAATGGCAGAGGATGAAAAGGTTGGATGGCATCACCCATGTGATGGACATGAGTTTGAGTAGGCTCCAGGATTCGGTGATGGACAGGGAAGCCTGGTGTGCTACAGTCCATGGGGTTGCAAAGAGTGGAACAGAACTGAACGACTGAACTGAACTGACTGTATTTTGTTCTGCCTTCAAAAGACATTTGCCCTCTCTTTACTTAGAATGTTTTAATTGTCACATGGCTGACTTTTAGAATCAGTTCTAAGCTTACTGTAAATCTCTTCAAAT
Organism: Bos taurus; assembly: GCF_002263795.3. Classification (NCBI taxonomy): domain Eukaryota; kingdom Metazoa; phylum Chordata; class Mammalia; order Artiodactyla; family Bovidae; genus Bos; species Bos taurus. The sequence goes on along the minus strand of NC_037341.1, from coordinate 54,259,256 downwards.
AGTCTTTTTCTGTATAATCAATCTATGGCATTATTATATGTTTCTATTTTTCTTCACCTAGTATACTATTTTTAAAATTGTCAGGAGTTCATTTATATACGTTTATTATTTATTTCTTTCACTGAAATGAAAGTTTTTTTTTTAAGAATTTAAGCTGTTTATTCTTTGTATTATCAAATTCTACCACTCTTTTTTTCACAAAGTAAGCAATCAATAATTCTTTGTTGAACTAATGATTAATTTAGTAAATATGTGTAAAGTGCATATATATTAGTTTTTGCAGACATAATTACTGCTATTATGTACCAAAACCCAGCAACCTGGAGAGACTGGCAAGTAGCTTAAATAATACAAATAACTTACCTTTCTTCCTTGGGGTTCTTTTCATTGGATGGCTCATATTTGTAGTAGTAATTTTTGCTCAGTGAAATATGAGACTGCAATTGACAGTGACCTGTTTTGGATAAATAAAACAATTCAAATCAGTAAATGCTTATTGATCATCAATGATGTGCAAGGTATATAGAATACAAAAATGACTAAGGAATTGTTCCTGCATACAAACAGTTTATAATAAACAAACGCATAATCTTATAAATGGTTCAGAAAAAGATTAAATAATAATAAATCATTAAAGTTTTTCCTTGACATTTAAAACTTACAAGTAAGGTCAACTGCTTAGCACATAATAGTGACAGGTTAATGATTGCTGAAGGTTTAGTGGCCACCCATGAAAGTAGGAACTAAAAGAAATTAGATTCTGGTACTCAGCCAAAGTAATAAGGTCTGCTCCCTGGTGCAAATGGATTGGAATATATCTCTAGCTCACTAAAATCTTTAATAAGTTCTAGAGTTTTCTGTAGCTCATTCAACCAATATCAAAATATCTTGTCTGCTGGCAAATCAGCTCTCAACAAATATGAGTTAAATTATTTACTGAATGAAACTACAGACAGTCAGAAACAAAGCTTTCCTTGATTCCTTTTTGAATATGGATCTCAGTCAGCATGTCAAAGTTGGACAGTGACTGATGAATAATACATGCCAACTCTTATTTTATACTCAAAGCTGACACAAGATAGTAAAGTGTCCCATCAAAGTTAGTTGAAGAACTAGAAATCCTGAGATTTTGGATCACTATCTAATATACTGCTCATTATATGATATTGCCAAAAATGAAGATTTCACTGAAGAAACGGCATATTAGATAGGACAGATGTTCTGAATGTAAAGAATATAGATCTCAGATATTTGCAAGCAAGATGTTGTGTGTATGTTGAATTTGCTTTTATGTGTGTGTGTTTTTTTCCAGTGACAGAGACCACAGTACCCTTCAGGTTCTTATGATTGCCTACATGACTCAGGAAAGACTTAATATTATTAAATTAGGTACTGAAGAATTTGGAAAGGCTGAAGGTGAAGTTGACATTCTAAAGAGCTAGTAATGCTTACGATTGCTTCAGGGAATATTGAGTTGTTTCAATATTGATGACTTGAACATAGGATTTTTTTTAAAGGATAAATTGGAGAGTAAAAGGTAAATTGAGGGCTTCCCTGGTGGCTCAGTGGTAAAGAATCAGCCTACCAATGCAGGAGACATGGATTTGATCCCTGGTCTGGGAAGATCCCCCATGCTGTGGAACAACTAAGCCTGCACACCACCACTGCTAAGCCAGCACTCTAGAGCCCGTGAGCCTCAGCCCCTGAAGCCCACAAGCCTAGAGCCTCTGCTCCACAGTAAGAGAGACCACTGAAGTGAGAAGCCTGTGCACCACAACTGGAGAGGAGCCCCACTCTTGGAAACTGAAGAAGGCCCTCATAAGGCAACAAAAATCCAGCACAGGCAAAAACAGAGTAAGTCTTTTTTTCAAAAAGAGGCAAATTTAGAACAAACCTTATAAATCTTGAGTGCTAGAGGTTATTGATTAGGCAATGAGCGTCCAAGAAAGGGTATGAACAAACGTGAAAGATATTAACTTACTCCTATTTCATTTTGTCTATTTTTTTCAATATAGTACATACGTAAGACCTCATGATGCAGTGAATAGAGACGTGCATTCTGCTGTAATCATAAATGCAGAAATAAGATTTAAAATGTATTTGGCAAAATAGACTGTTCTAACAAGACCATATTAACTGCATTTGTGGAGACTGTGGAGAGAACAGGAAACAAATGATTATTTATATAAAATACTAAAATGTATTTACTTTAATAAAACTCATTATTCCTTATAAAGTCACTTATTTAATTAGTGCATGTTTTTTATATTAAATTATGCTGAAAATAATTAAATAGGTACAATTTTTTAACAGAGGTAACATCTTTCAAAATTTATTTCAAAGGTGAGATTTGGCCCGCTAGACCACATCACATAAATTATGATCTCTTTGATGATGTTGATGTTTTCCCATGGTGAAACATACCTCTTTCATTTTTTTCACTTCAGCGTATCACAGGAAGTGAAGTCCATATTATCAAAAATGTTGATGCTTTTTCTACACTACTTTTGTTTTTTGCAGAAGGACCCAGGACAATATGAAAGTATTCATGAGATAAGAGCATTTCACATTGGACTGCATTATAGAAGGAGATAGAGGGAATAAGATAACTTTATACAGATTTTTCACATACTCCTTTACCTAGTCCCTTGGGTAGCTGTCAGACAATTGTAACCAAATCTGTAATCAAAGTTCATAGACTAAGCACTATTGAACATACTGATTTCTAGAAGGGGGAGCGATACTATGATTATCAAACTGTTTGCCTATATTATAAAATTTTGTATGACATTTAGCTATCTAATGGCAGAATTAGTATTCACAATAGTAGTAACATGAGGAAGTGACAAGAAATATATGCTTAATTTTTTCTCAAAGAAAATCTTTTAGTTACTATGTAAAGTTGATTTTAAATTTGGTGATTAACATAAAATAGGAGGAAAAAAACCACCCCTTTTTTATTCTGAAATATGGTAAACCCAATGATATGGGGCAGGAGAAACTGTTAGCTAGTTTAGGCAGTATAGACCACATTGGGATGAGAATGAGAACTTGATTTTGGGATAGAAGGCTGTGAGGCCAAACCCAGATATAGATAAGGAGGCAGATTTAATTCAAATAGAACAAAACACCCTAGGAGTATGGGGGCAAGCAATAGGTAGTAAGCCTGGAAAGACTTTGCATAAGAGAATTAACTAATTACTAAATATAAATCCTGGAGAGAGAGAAGAAACATAGCAATAAAGACACTAGATAGTTGTAAATCAGAGTAGGTAAGCAATCCTCTGATGCTGGGAAACACTGAGGGCAGGAGGAGAAGCGGGCACAGAGGATGAATGGTTGGATGGCATCGTTGACTCAGTGGACATGAGTTTGAGCAAACTCCGGGAGATAGTGAAGGACGGGGAAGCCTGGTGTGCTGCCATCCATGGAGTCACAAAGAGTCAAACACGACTTAGTGACTGAACAAGAAGAACAACAAGAAATTGGCACTGGAGTTCCAATCACTGGGAATTTAGATAAATCATTTCTTCCTGAAGTTGGGATGGAAAATACAGCTCCAGGCCAAATAGACTCAAAGCACTGCTTTGGTTATTAAGGCTTAAGTTTAAGGAGGGAGGAAAGAACTCCATTATGGGACAAGGGTACACTGAGTGCTGGCTCTCAGGTATTGAAGTTGCTCCACTAGAGAAACGGGATCAAGATAGAAGGGAGACTAGTATCAGACTGAAGGAAAAAGAAATTCCCCTCATATGTAAGCACCAATATACCTCAGGCTAAGGTCATTCTCTTAGCTAGAGCCAAGGCAACAATAGTTATGAGAAAAGCAGTCAAAGGAAGCCACAAAGAAAGTTGTGTAAGCCAATGATCTGAGTTGAGGATATAATTTCAAAATACGAGAATTTTTTGTGAAATTTATGTTATTTTTTAGTTTGTAGATTTTAAATTTGTTTTAAAAATGTGTACCTGTGACGGATTCATGTTGATGTATGGCAAAACCAGTACAATATTGTAAAGTAATTAACCTCCAATTAAAATAAATAAATTTATATTAGAACAAACAAAAATGTATATATTAGTACAAGCATAAAACTTAGAGCACATTTATACAAATATATATTTGTACAACAGCACAAATATATATTTGTATAAATGTGCTCTAAGTTTTATGCTTTTTATAGCACATTTGTATAAATGTGCTATGTTTTATGTTTTTCAGTCACTAGGTCCTGTCTGACTCTTTGTGACTCCATGAACTGCAGCCTACCAGACTTCCCCGCCCTTCACTATTTCCCTGAGTTTGCTCAAACTCGTGTCCAATTTGTGTTGTAATACCAAATATTTTCTCACTTATATTGGTACAGGATCACAGAAGCTTGGGGACACTGAAGTAATAAGAAAAAGTTGATGATATCTAAGTCCAGCAACTTTTAATTCACATTTCATATTAGTTCTGATAACCTGAAAATTCCCTGAATTTCCTCTGAAAATTATTAGCTGTTTCATCTATAAAATGGGAATTATGAAAACTACCTCAGAGAATGAATGAGGTGTGTATTTCATACACTGGGCATTTAATTTATGATAATCACTGTTACCATAATTATATCCATTTAAACTAATAAACTATATTTTTAAAATAGTATGCTGAGAAAATAATGACCAATAATCAGAATATTGTGCACTGTGATGAAAAAGATCAGAATCTAACAGTTTCTGTTATAGAATGGATGGTTATAAATTGTTATACAAAATTTTGTACAAAATCATCTATCAAAATAAAATTTTCCTAAGCTCTAGGCTATTAGATCTATCTTGAGAAATTTATTGTAAGTAACTAATTTTAAAAATATAAAAAATGTGTACACAGATGATTGCTGTTAATTATTGTGGTAAAAATGTTAACTAATTAAAAAACCCAATAGAAAACTAAGTAAGCCTGAATATCAACATGTGGGAAAAATTCTATGCTAGAAAATTAAATGAAAGGCTTATTTTGTGACCAACAGATTATCCATCCTGAAGAACGTGTCATGTAAGGTGGGAAAACTATGTATTATGCTGCTGTGGAGTGCAATGTTTGGTTAGTTCCATTTGTCCATTAGGTCCATTTGGTGCACCTTTTTCTTATTGACATTTTTCTGTCTGCATATTGTATTGAAAGTGATATATTGATATCTCCTGCTATTCAATAGATATTTTCCAAAGAAGACATACATATGGTCAGGAGGTATATAAAAATATGCTTAGCATCACTAATTATCAGGGAAATGCAAATCAAAGCCTCACATCTGTTACGGTGGCTCTTATGGAACAACCAAACAATAACTAAATAAAACATGTATTGGAGAGGATCTGGAAAAATTTTAACCCTTATATACTTTGGTGGGAATGCAAATCTGCAGGAACTATGGAAAACAGTATGGAAATTCTTCAGAAAATTAAAAAATAGAACTACCATATGACCCAGAGTTCCACTTCTGGGTGCATATTCAAAAACAAAACAAAACGAAACACTAATTTGAAAAGATACATGCATCCTGTGTTCATCCAGCAGTTCAGCTTGTGTGTATATAACTAAAGGAATCAAAAGCAGGATCTTAAAAAGACATCTGTACTCCAAAGTTCGTTGCAGCATTATTCAAAGTAGCCAAGATACGAAGGGAATTCTGCCATATGTGACAGCCTGGATGAAACTGGAGGTCATTATGCTAAGGAAAATAAGCCAGTCAGAGAAAGACAAATAATACAAGATTCTGCTTATATGAAGTATCTAAAACAGACAAACAAAAAGAAACAGAGAACAGAATGGTGGTTAATAGGGGTTGAAGGGACTCGTTGCTGTTCAAGAGATGCCAAGCTTCAGTCATGAAAGATGAGTGTATTAAGAGCTGCTGTACAACATGGTGTCTATTGTTAGCAATATTTTACACTTAAAATTTGTTAGGAGGGTAGATTTCATGTTAAGTCTTCTTAAAATTAAAAAATTGTTTTCAAAGCCAAATTAAAAAAAAAAAAAAAAACTATTGTGTACATGATATGATTTTCCAGTGATAGGATTGCTTTTGGAAAGAGAATGGATGAAAATGGTTTAGCTATATGAGACAGGGCAGTATATGAGAGGTTTTCTTTATTCTTTCTTATTTTACCATTTAATTATACTCTTTCACAAGGTATATTTTGAAAGTAAGATGTAGGAAATGTATGCCACTTTTTACTTTCTTTGGGAAATAGCCTTTACTCCACCACATGTGATTCTAGTGAATTTGTTGATTATCACACTCTTTTCTCTGTTATAGTTGTACAGCATGTTCTGGGCTGGCCGATCAGAATACTCCACCCCTTTGAGTGCAGCAACAGATAGGTGGAGCAGTTTGATCAGGGATAAGCAGTGTCCATTTAGGAACCTAGAGAGTGATAAGAAATAAAACTTTCTTTGCAGTAGGTTATTCAGTTTATACAGTGAGGCTTGGGTACACTGTAGTTATTAGAGAGAATTAATCAGAGAGAGATATGAAGAGAGACAGACCCTTTACTATAAAACTTGAATTCTTAAATCCAGTAATGTCTGAAGACTTATAGCTCTGGATTTCTTTTCCCTTACTTGCATCAATGAATGTCTATTTTATTTAAGTTTTAAAATTTTTTTGGTTTCTTTCAAAGGGATAAAAATTTGAGTAAGGATGAAAAAAATCAACTATGACTTAAAACTTCTAAACATTTGAAATTCTAAAGACTATTTTCATGTCTTGGATTTTACCTGAATACATTGAGAATTATATATTTGAATTTTATATTAAGGACAGTAAACCAAATGCTCCATTTCCTACATTGCTTAACAGCAAAATTATTAGTTAATTTTATATCTTATCTTGATCTGAGTTATTTTTATTTATAGAGCACATTAGTTACTGTAATCTCTCCTCAGCACAACAACTAGTTTATGTTCATTTCTCAAAAACTACAATTTCCTGCTTTCTACTTCAGTTTCTCTGGAGACAGAATGCAAAGTGAGCTCCGTAACCATTGAAGCCAACTGTTGTTAATTTATTTTTAGTGACACGTTCTGGGACATTATGACAAGAGTACATAGATGACACCATTAGATAATCCTGAAAGAACAAATTGCAGACCTATCAAAGAACTTTATTGAACGAAGCCAAGAAAAGATCACACAGAACAAAAACTTTTTCAAAAACATGAACAAAAGAAAGGGATTTATGGAAGTCATTTTTAGAATGTTCCCTTATGGATCCTGACACAGCAGAAAAAGGCACTGAAGTACATAACACCCTTTTTTTCAGGCTTTGTTGGCAGGCACCTCTCACTTGGGGGAACTTTATTTTATTAAATGACTGTCAGGAAAGAAAAGGATCTGCATTATCGCATTTTTCAGGAAGGGTAATCTGGTGCAACAGCTGTTAGCCTTTGTACATTATTTGTAATTCTGTCTTTTCCAAGGTACGTTAAGAAGCTTGATTTTGATTTACAGGATTTTATTGCAAATATAAAACAGATTACTGGCAGCGTACACAAAGGAAGTTTAGTGTTGATACAATAACCATTTTACTCGGAACACATGGGAAGGCAATGGCTCCCCACTCCAGTTCTCCTGCCTGGAAAATCCCATGGACGGAGGAGCCTGGTGGGCTGCAGTCCATGGGGGTCGCTGAGGGTTGGACACGACTGAGCGACTTCACTTTCACTTTCATATAACTCAGAAATGTTATACTTGCAGTACTTTTAGAATAACTTAAAACTGTATATTGTTGAAAATGATTTGTATATAAAGCTGACTTAGTGATTTTTAAAAAATAAATATCAATAGTTCATGACTTTGCTATGTATTTCCTTTTTCATGAAATCTGCAGGTAGATTGTAATTATCTCTCTATATGTCTCTCCTCCTCCCTCTTGCCCACTCAGTTAGATGAATTCCTGGTGTGTGAGGATTATGGCTTATTAATTTTATTTATCTTTGAAACTTCAATATCTCATTAGTATCTGACATGTAGTATTTTCTGAATGACTAACAATAAATGGAGACAAATTTATTCTCTCAGTGGTTTCTTTTGTTACCAGTGGCAGGCATTTTGTCTGCAGTTATTTATGATTTTACTTTAAATCCTCACTACTACATTTTCTGATGAAGAATACTAAAAAAACAAAAAAAACCAAATCACTAGAACTGGGCTTAGGCATGCCAGAAGTTGGTGTTATCCATATGCTTTATATTTTTAATGGTTGCATTTTAGACCCTTTTCTCTAATTCAGTAATTCAGCATTTCTGTTTTTTTTTTTTTTTTTTAACTTTTTGGGTGCATGCCTAGCTCTGAGTCTTAACCACAGGACCCCCCAGGGAAGTTTCTAATTCAGCATGTCTTAAAGTGTATCCCAAATAAATTTGTACTAATGATGTGCTCTGTGATAAATAAGTTTTACATTAAAATAAATTTGGCAAAGCTGTTTATATTCTAGATGGCTTTCTTGGAAATTCACATAGAAACCATTAAAAAAATCCTTGAGAACTTTTTCACTCATCTTACTGAAAATTGTTTATGTCGATATCACTGTTTGTCAAACTTATTTGTATAGGGAGTTCTTTTTTTCTGTAAAATTTATTACTCTCTCATGCTAATTATGAAGAAAATACATCAGGTTATGATGTCCTGTGCATTTCATAGTTATATATTTGTGCACTTGACCTCACCTTACGTTTTTACATGCTCCAGTTGCACCTACAAGCTATTATAGAATTACCTAAGTCTTTAGTTCAAGAAAAAATAATAACTGTCCTACCTTCCAGTATCCTATTAGGTAAGATCTGAGATCTCCATTTGGATCTGGTTGGTTTACTGCCATCACATATTCTCCTTTCTATTTCACCTCTAATAGAAAAGTCATGAGCCTAGAGTTTATCTACAAAATTTGGCCTGAATTTCAAACTGAAATTGATATTTTGAAACTGAATTTCAAAATGTCACCTAGGAGAAAAAAAGTATCATCTAGGATAAAAAAGTTCTTTTATATTCATATGTTCATCCCACCCTCTTTGACAAAACTTTGCTTAGAAGATATTTGAAACACAAATCAAAATTTCAAATAAATTAGGTAGTCTCCCATGGGATCCAAATCCACTAGACTGGTTTTAGCATGTATCCAGCAAATTATAATTTTGATATCTATTGATTATTTGGTATTGCCTCCAATATCCTTATCCATTTACCTTCCATTTTGTGTGTGCTTGTGTACTCAGTCATGTCTGGCTCTGTGAACCCATGGACCATAGCCTGCCAATCACTTCTGTCCTTGGAATTTTCCAGGCAAGGATACTGAGAGTGTGGCTCAGTTTTAACATTCAACTAGAGAAAGTATTGGGAATATTTTTTATGTTCACTTTTCTTACCTTATGTCATGAGAGTTACATAAGGATACTAAATGAAATTACATGGTATTGTTAAAAATGTACTTTGCATTTATGATGAAATTCAAGGAATATAATCTACCTAATTGACTATATCAGTTTTATATCTAATTTTTATTTCTTTTCCCTACTGCACTATGAGGAATGTTTTAAATTTGTCACAAGTAAATAAAATGAAGTTAAGCTGAGTCTTTGAAGATCTGCTTAAACAAAAAATTAATAATCTGACCAATTCCTTTAAACTGTTCTTTTTTTCTATTCTACTATCTGCACTTCATTATCTCACAACTAAAGGAGATTTCCACTTGTCCCTTTTTAAGCAGCTTATTTGGAAACATACTTTTCTTCTCTTTTCTGTTCTCCATTCTGAAAATAGTTTTAAGGCTTTACAATATTATAGCTGTTCTATAATCTTCCAGTGGTTTGTACCTTTTTTTTTTTTCATTTCATTTTGAAATTAGCAGAAATGCTGATCTTATTTAGGATTCATTCTTTAATGATCACACAAATAATCCAAGATCTTTATAAAGTTTAGCTTATTAACTACACAAGTGAAGTAATGTATATGTTCCTGGGTTTTGATTTGGATATATCCATGCATGTGTGCTAAATCTCTTCAGTCGTGTCTGACTCTTTGTGTCCCTATGGAGTGTAGCCCACCAGGCTCCTTTTTCAATGGGATTCTTCAGGCAAGAATACTGGAGTCGGTTGCCATGCCTTCCTCCAGGGGATCTACTTGGCACAGGGATCAAATCCATGTCTCTTATGTCTCTTGAGTTCGCAGTTGGGTTCTCTACCACTGGCACCACCTGGGAAGCCCTTGGATATATGTGCCACTGCTAAATAAGAGAGAAAGATTTGGGATTACTTAAATTTTCCAGAGATCTTCATTTAGACATTTCATAAGGTATAATGGACTGTGGACTATGAAAACTTGAAAGGGTACCCAGAGCAGGGTTGATGGATTTGCACTCTAAGTCTTAGCACTAAATATAGGAATTGAGTAAGATACTAAAATTGCTACCTTATTAAATGCCACATGCACTTAATTTCTTAATGCAAGTTCTTCCTTTGAGAGGACTTTCAATACTTATTTTGAAAGGGCTAGGCAATGAAAAGTTTCTCATATGTGAGCTTAGATATGAGCTGCTGTCTAGAAGTGGTGCTAAGGAAAAAGAGAATCACACCATTTTGGTAGTGATTTTATAAAACTTAACATTGTTGGGAGAAAATCTATCTGACTTAATCACATTAGTTAATGAGAAATAATGATAAGAATATGTACTGGAAGAAATCACTGGGAGTTAATCACTTTGAAAAACATGTAGTATTATACTGGGGATACTGCATTGCTGTTCAGTCACTAAGTTGTGTCTGACTCTTTGTGACCCCATGCACTGAAGCACACCAGGCTTCCCAGTCCTTCACAATCTCCCAGAGTTTGCTCAAGCTCATGTCCATTGAGTTGGTGATGTAATCCAACCATCTCATCCTCTGTCACCCCCTTCTTCTCTTGCCCTCAACCTTTCCCAGCAACAGAATCTTTTCCAGAGTTGGCTCTTCTAATCATGTGCCCAAATTATTGGAGCTTTAGCTTTAGCATGAGTCCTTCCAATGAATATTCCAGGTTTATTTCCTTTAGGATTGACTGGTTTGATCTTCTTGTTGTCCAAGGGACCCTCAAGAGTCTTCTCAGTACCACAGTTTGAAAAATCAATTCTTCGGTACTCAGTCTTCTTTATGGTCCAATTCTCAAATCTGTACATGAGTCTGTCCCATCAGGAAGCTTGCATAAACCTCTTATCCTCATCTGTCAGAGGGCAGACAGAAGAAGGAAGAACTACAATGCCATGGCCTCTAGGATGCAAACCACTATTACAGAAAACTAACCAAATTGATCACATGGATCACAGTTCAGTTCAGTTCAGTTGCTCAGTCGTGTCTGACTCTTTGAGACCCCATGAATCACAGCATGCCAGGCCTCCCCGTCCATCACCATCTCCCGGAGTTCACTCAAACTCATGCCCATTGAGTCGGTGATGCCATCCAGCCATCTCATCCTCTGTCGTCCCCTTTTCCTCCTGCCCCCAATCCCTCCCAGCATCACAGTCTTTTCCAATGAGTCAACTCTTTGCATGAGGTGGCCAAAGTACTGGAGTTTCAGCTTTAGCATCATTCCTTCCAAAGAACACCCAGGGCTGATCTCCTTTAGAATGGACTGGTTGGATCTCCTTGCAGTCCAAGGGACTCTCAAGAGTCTTCTCCAATACCACATGGATCACAGCCTTGTGTAACTCAATGAAACTATGAGCCATGCCATGCTGGGCCACTCAAGACACACAGGTCGTTGTATAGAGTTCTGACTAAACGTGCTCTACTGGAGAAGGGAATGGCAAACCACTTCAGTATTCTTGCCTCGAGAACTCCATTAACAATATAAAAAAGACAAAATGATATGACACTAGAAGATGAACTCCCCAGGTCAGTAGGTGTCCAGTATGCTACTGGGAACACTGTATTACCTGGGAACACCAGGTAGCATGATTTTGGGCTCACTGCTGAATATCCAGTATCTATCAAAGCTTCTCAAGAGTTACTGAAAATACCTCCTTTTATGTGCTCCCATATTATCTTTGTAGCAGCACTGTCATGTTGATTACCATACTGTTTCATGAAATATTACTCCTCTTTATCATTCACCAGACAATACTCTATGGTAAAGCATGAATTGTATCTGTTGTATTCCCAAAGTTTAGCACGATCCTAGATAGAGAACTGAAAAACATTTCAAGGACTGTGTGAATTCAAGTATAATTACACAAAATAAATGTTTGAGAGACATTACACTATTAATTTCTCCATCATTTCTTAGTTATTCTAAAATGTGATTCAACAGTTATACAATGAATTTTCTGACCTCTACATAGCCTGAGGAATCCTGTTTCAATATTCTGAGGTTGTACCTAGAAAGTTTTATTTAAACAATTTCTCCAAGATTGGGACCTAGTATTTGAGTCAAACCTTAGTTTATTACTTCCTCTAAAAATTGCTTTTATTGATTGCAAGTTGACAGGATGAAACCTTTGTGAAGGGGAATGATATGAAGCAACACTTTTGGGGGGAAGGAGTTGGAGAGGCCACTTTTGTGGCAGCTTTATCTTTTTATTTTTTACTGAGGTAAAATTGGTTCATGACACATTAGTTTAAGGTGCAAAACATGATAATTTGATTATTGTATACACTAAGAGTTTCTCAGGGGCTGCAGTGGTAAAGAATCTGCCTGCCAATGCAGGAGACCTGGGTTTGATACCTGGGTCATGAAGATCCCTTGCAGAAGGAAATGGCAACCCACTCCAGTATTCTTGCCTGAAAAATTCTATTGACAGAGAAACCTAGAGGGCTACAGTCCATGGGATCAAAAAGAGTCAGACCCAACTGAGTGACTGAGTACATATACTAAGAAGTAACAAGTTTTGAAGACTTCAATGTTACATTAGATGATGTCTCTCTATGAGATTAATCTCATTATCTGTATATCTTTGGTATCTGAATAGTTAGGTGCTCATTATAACTTGTATTGTGTCTGAACCTAAGTCTACATATTAAATAAAAATTAAATTAAAATAATTTTATTGCATTTAAAACAAATTATTTTTACTGCAAACTCATCCTCCTATTGGATAGTGGTCAATTTTATCTCAGTCATTGGCAGGACCTTTCTTTTCCCAGAGTCATACCATAAACTGGGAAAGTTTTACACAGCTCCCCCTAAGTGGGTAAAGCAGCAATAAAAACAATCTTAATAATATGACATTCTTAATAACAGTGGTAAAATATCTAATATTCTTTGAATTGTATTCAGTGTTGTTCTGAGTCTTCACATGCATTATGTGAAAGAAAAAAAGTATCTGACCCTCACTAAAATGGCAGGGCAGACTTTATTCAGGACTTCACAACAGGTATAGGGACAAGTACAGTAGTGTTTTTCAGGAGGCATGATTGGGCAGAACTTCTAAAACAAGGAAAAGTGGGGACTTATAGCAAAGGAATAGGATAGAAGTAGATGGATAGAAAATCACTAAGACATTAGGATGATTCTTTCTAAACTGACATAATAGGATTCTTAATAGGCAGGCTAGGGGGATCAGATATCACCACAGGGATAGTGGGGGATGAGAAAAGTGATTAGATACTGAGGTTGGGGGATTCTGACTAGACTGGTTTAACAGGATTTGGGCTCTTCACGACCTGCCCAAGGATTGGGCCTGGTTGGTCTCAGAAGGGCTTGTCTAGAGTTTGATCAAGGAGTCTTTTTCAATTGTGACCTCATTTAATAGAGAAAATAATACTATAAGGTAGATATTATATTACAAATTAGGAACCAAAACAGAGAAATGAACTGGCTGCAGGTTAGACTGATTACAAGTGCTTCAGCCAGTAGTGACTCAAAGAATTAGATGCTGTTCTGGGAGTTTAAGTCTTAATTGGACCCGCAGATAATAGGACTGCCATATTGGAACCCATGGTTCCATCTCCCTATAAGCTCCTTGTGGACATTACTTTCCAGGATCTTAGCCTCCCTCCAGGACCCTGAGAAGGACAAGACTGAGTCTCATTTTTATGAGTCCCACAAATTTCTTGTCCAACTTGACCTCCAGCAGGAAAATCTCATTTAAGTCTGGCAGAAAATACTTGGTCACTTCTGTTTTTCAAACACTGTACCTCTTTCCTCAATTCTTCTCTACTAGATTTAATATTTTGGAAAATAAAATTAGGAAGTCCTTCAGGTTGCTTTGTCTATGACTCCAGGTCTTCCTTACTTTGAGACAATGAAGTCAAATCTCCTACTTTTCTGAAAGCATGTGCGTGCATGTATGTGTGTGTGCATGTGTGTGTATCTGCATGCATGTGTGTGTTGGAGGGAGTTGGGCATAGAAAATACAGAAGGGAAAATAAATTAGTATTACTTAGCTACAAACAAATTTATCTTTATTATTTTTAGAGTATCAACTCTTTATTGGGTTTGTCTTTTTCATATTGGTTGCTAGAAAACTTAAAATGATATTCATAATTTATCTGTAAATTATGATATTGATAAAATAAGATAATTATAATAATCATATTTTTAAACATTTATTAAGGTCTTATTATAGGTCAAGCTATATTCAAAGTGTTCTATGTATTACCTCAATTGTTTTTACAACAGCAGTATGAGGTAGATACTACCATTTTCATCATCTTAATTAATTTTTTTTTTTGGCCACGCCATGCGGCTGGCAGGGTATCAGTTCCCTGATCAGGGATCAAACCCAGGCCCTTGGCAATAAGACTGTGGAGTCCTAATCACTGGCCCATCAGGGAATTCTGGCATGTAGAGAACTTAATCCATATATATTGACAGCATCTGTATGCATTTAGTTACTCAAATATCAAACCCTGGTACTTTACGTTCACTTAGTTGGAAAAGAGAGCAAAAATAAATGAAGAAATAGAGAATTAACTACAATATGAATAGAGACTAAACTGTATTAATATTGTGGACAATTATATATAACTTCATTGGATAATCAAAAATAAATTCATTAAATTGGTGAAATATACAAATTTCCAAACATGGTAGAACATGATAAATATTTATTTCCTTGGAAGGAAAGCTATGACAAACCTAGACAGTGTATTAAAAAGGAGAAACAACACTTTGTTGACAAAATTCTGGATAGTCAAAGCTATGATTTTTTTCATAATCATGTAGGGATGTGAGAGTTGGACCATAAAGAAGGCTGAGTGTCAAAGAATTAATGCTTTCAACTTGTGGTGCTGGGAAGACTCTTGAGAGTCCCTTGGACTGCAAGGAGATCAAACCAATCAATTCTAAAGGAAATCAACCCTGAATATTCATTGGAAGGACTGATGATGAAATTCCAATATTTTGACCACTTGATGCAAAGACCCAACTCACTGGAAAGACCCTGATTTGGGGAAAGATTGAAGGCAAAATGAGAAGCGGGTGGCAGAGGATGAGTTGGTTAGGTAGAATCACTGACCCAATGGACATGAATTTGAGCAAACTCCTGGAGATAGTGAAGGCCAGAGGAGCCTGGCATGCTGCAGTCTATGGTGTCACAAAGAATCGGATATGATTTAGTGACTAAATAACAGCAACAACAATGCTATGCTCCATCTTAAAACATATTTCCAGAGAAATATAACATGTCTGTGAAAGCAGGTACTAAAGATGAAGTTTTGAAACTGGATCACTTGCTATTCAGCTAATGATGAGAATTTCATCATTGGTTGCAGGTGGAACAGTTGACCCTGGCACAAGGTAATGAATAGGGATGGTGTACTGGTGGAAGGGGATGTATTAGCCTGTATGGTACATTAGATATGTGAGGAATCATGAAGAACTAGCAACTAAAAAGAAAACAAATAGCCATTGCTAAGTTCTATTAATATTTTGCATTGCAAATAAAGATAACAAAAAGATGACCCCCATATGCAGAATTTTTACTTAGTCCTTGTAATTGTAGGCTCTGCTGGTTTAAGACTTTACTTCTCAAATGAGGTATCCTTCTTACAAGGACAGAGATATTGAATTTTGTGTTGTTAGTGCTGTCTAAAGAGACATTGAATTGTAACTGTTGTCCAAGGGAGCAGAAAGGAAAGAGAGGACTTGTTATCCATGCTGGGATAATAATCTTTATAAGAAAGTGACAAGAATGCTGTTATACAATGAAGAAAGAAGGAAGGATATGTCTGTCAGCCAGATAATTCAATAAGTGGCTCTTTTGATGGTAAATGGACAAGTTCATCAACCCTGGCCTATAAAAAGCATGGTGATCAGGGGCTCAGGACTCTCAGAGATAAAAGTCTGAGTCAAACCTCCAAGATGACAGAGGTGCTTGCTAAGGATAGGAAATGGATAGTGGTTAAAGGAGATGATGAGACTAGTTGTGACTATAGAAGCAATGATTTTATTCTCCTATTGTTCCCTAAAGAAAAAAGGTCACCAGAATCCTGGAGCAATTGCTTCTAGAAATGTGTTTGAAGAGGTGACTCCAAGCAACAAAAGGAATGACCTGTGCTGGACACTGTAATCCGTCACCCAATCTCTCTCAAGGAAGAACTTGTTGATTGAGATGCTGGAAGAGTTTTCTGTAGAAATTCTTCAGCTGTCAAACCTTCAGGGATTGCCTTTGGACACCTTTCTAGAGTGGCCAACATCCAACAAATCATATATGTAGGAGTATTAAAGCCTGGTTATCTTGGCCCAGAGAAAGATGTTTTACTTTAATATATATATATATATATATATATAATATAAAGTATAAGATGTTTGGATTTAATATAATATAAGAACATGTTTAAAAATGCTTAATCATTGGTGTTAAAACTGGTGGAAAGAAGAGGAAATTTCTTCAAAAAGCAGAAGGCAGAAGGGCTATGAGATTCAGATCACAGATAACAAAGGGTTATGTCTTACTAGTACTACATAAGAGGCAAGATTGAGTATAATGTTTTCTTAAAAAGCAATGCCATTCCTTCATTGAATTTTAAAATTCACCCTCACAATATATTGTAATGAATACATTGGGATAATTTAATGTGACCTTCATTGAATTTTCTGCACATCCTAATGATTTAGAATTGTCAACAAATCAGCAATATGATAGTATTAACTTCAAAATCAGGTATCTGTAATATAATGCCAGACTGTAATTATGCTTATATTTTTATTTGAATAATATTTTTCCTATAAGTTTTGACTGAATTAGGTCATAGTTGCTGGCAAATCCTTGTGTTGGATCTGGGCTTCATCCCAAATGCTGTCTTTATGTAGAAACAAAACAAAACTTCCTATATCTGGATCATTGGGAAATGAGGCTGACTTTGGATAAGGGGGAATCCTGAAAGCCTGGCTTTCTGTTCAGCCATGTGGCCATTTGTTCTCCTCCCTTCTGCTTAGCCTCGTCTCTGCTTTGGGAACTGGTCCCACCACTGTTTCATGCCAGTTCATCCTTGGATCCAGCTGGCCCTAACTCTTCTGGAAGCTCTGGCTGTTCCATGCCTTTATGCCAGACTAAGTCTTCTATGCCCAATATGGTTGGCTCCATATTCATTTCTGGTCTCAGGCCAGACTTCAAATTTATGCAGATATACTGCAAATTTTGGTGTGGATAAACAGATTTGGGGCAAATATTTGAGGTTGTACTGTAATTCATCAAATTTGGCAAGGCATTGTTCATATGATGGGGATTACTATATTTTCAAATGGAAATCCTTTTCTATCATTCTTGTCTCTTCACAATGTTTCCATTTCCCACTGGATGAAAAAAAATGTGGGTGGATATGGTCCCAGACAAGCTTTTGAGCTAGACTGGTGCCATATAGCATTCCCAGCACTTTAACATATTTTGTTGAAATTTAAATTTATCACAAAGCATCAGTCACTAGCCATTTCTAGAGAGATGCTACTGTACACTTTTGTTCCTCTGAATCCTAAGGAATTCTCAAGCCAAGTAAGAATGTCAATAAGCAGTGCAGAGGGAATTTCTTTACCGTCTGTACTTTGGGGAATTTTAGTCTCCAACATCCAGCAGACAATTAGGCAACTTGCTTGAAATAAAAAGCAAAGTTGTAACTGCAAAAACTCTCAATACTCTTCTTATTCTGCTGGTGTTGAAGTTGCTTAACAAAAATAAGTCAAATTTGGAGATAAGTGGAGTAGTATGTTAACAATATAATGACCACGTTAATATAGTTATTTTAGTCTATTTTTATATTATAGATATACTGCTCACCATTATATAAATCTAATTTAAGAAACAATGCAAATCCAAATTAAATCAAGTGATTCTATTTTAAAATACTCTAATGATTTATAAAAGCAGTTATTTGAGAACCTATAGAAACTAAAATAGGTTAAATAGAACTACATGCACCAATTTGTGAAATAAGAATATATATATATATAGGCCTTCCTTAAAACCAGGTTTAAAAAAAAGAAATAGGCCAGAATTTTCACCATCTGTTTCTAAACTGCACAGATGGTTGAAAATTTAAGTCTGTTGTAAAGTGTATTGCTTACTGTTCTGTCCACAGTGTTCTCTAATAAGTGTCAAATAAATCAATTGACAGTTAATAGTAGCAATAACTTTTCAGCTACTGAAAGCTGGTATTAGAACCCACTGACCCATGCAGAATCTTACTCTCTTCCTGATCTAAATCCCTTAAGGTTGCTTTTCAACTAGTTTTTTTCCCCCTAGACTCAAAATATTCTGCCAGACAAATTTCCATTTCCCATGATCTGAATTTAATGTGTTCAATATTAAAATGGCCATGTAGCATACATGATTTGAATGGTATGACATGAAATTTAAATACATATGGGTACCTACAGTTCACCATGAGAAGCAACACTTTCTTATTACCGATATGAAATTCAAAATAAAAATTCGATCTATGCCAGTTTGGTCACCCACAGCTGTTTTTGTCAGTGAGTTGGTTTTGTTTTGTTTGGTAATGGTAGTTGTGGGAAAGAATTAGCTACTCCACAACTAGTTTGTAATGGGAAGAGTCAGGGACCAAATTCTGCCATATATTCTGCCATAATAAATAGCATGTACACACTGCAAATTCCAGTATTATTGCTTGGAGAATCCCATGGACAAAGGAGCCTGGCAGGCTACAGTCCATGGGGTTGTAAAGCATCGGACACGACTAAGCAACTGAGTACGCATATACTGCAAAGCAGAAAAAAAAATCTGTCATACAACTTATTCTCTAAACTTGATGTGGCCTTGGCTTTTTATCTCTTTCTCTCTTTTCTGGTCCTTGGGAATCTTGGCAAACACTCTGCCTAAAATTTTCACCTGAAGAAAATTTAACAGCTTTCGAGTTTAAGGATTCAGCTGAACATCTACTTGAGTCAGAAGACCGTGAATCCTTTTAAGCAGGTAGAGGACATAAAATCCTTCACGGTTTAAGCATGGATCACTTTTCCTAAATTTGGAGGCTATTGGTCTTACTAGCTCTTATGTCCCATTTATGCAAGTGTGAGGAATGTCTGTCATATTTTATTCAACTCACATTTCTTGACTGTATCACCAATGAGAACTCATTTTTCGTTTTATCCAAATAAAAAGTCCATTAATTTCATCCACAAAAACATATCACTAACATTCATTATTTGGATGGCAGAGCTTCTGGCAATAATGTCCAGTTGGAAAACTGCCTTCCTCTTGCTACCTTCGTTACCCCTGGAGTGTGAATTTGTGATTAGAGAAACTCACTGCACAAGGCGTGTAATATAAACCATCTAAATATACATTACTGCTAGACTAACAGAGGATGCGATGGTTGGATGGCATCACAGACTTGATGGACACGGGTTTGGGTGGACTCTGGGAGTTGGTGATGGACAGGGAGGCCTGGCGTGCTGCGGTTCATGGGGTCGCAAGGAGTTGGACACGACTGAGCGACTGAACTGAACTGAACTGAATTTATCTCTGGCTATGTTGAGGGTGGGAAAGCATTTCATTTACCAAGTAAACCCTTATTGACATCTCCATTTTCTTGAAATTCTTTCCCCTTATCCTCCTTGTGAAAGATGCTGAAGAAGTGAAAATTTTCATCTGACTCCAACAAGTTCTTAGCTTCCAAATGGTCTTACCCTCTTCCTAATCATAAATCAAAAAATTAATGGCTAAGTGCAGTTTTAGACTTAAGGTCTTGCAAATTGTCCCATCATTAACACATCCTCTGTTTGCCAATGGCTTCTGAGAATTTTGACCGTGAACAATTCTGGAAGTAAAACTGAACTTCGATGTTTCTCAGTTTGTTCTGTAAAATCTTTAAGCATCGTACTCCTCGCCAGAGGACTCATTTTGACTATTTTCAGTTTTTGACATTATTAGTAATTAAGTCAACAGGTTTTGATTATTTTTCTCCTTTCTTTTTAGTAACCATTTTCTAGATATTTAGTGGCCTCTGAACAAATTATTGTATTTATTACAGCTGGTGTAAAGAAGAGGCCATGATGTTTTTGGATACTCTATAATTTATTTACTTACATATGGCTGACTACATGCCAAGCACTATTCTAAGACTCTTACAATTATTAACTAGCATAATCTTCATAACCATCCTATGATAAGGATGTTAAATTACCTGAATTTTAAATATGAGGAAGCTGAGCCACAGATAAATTGAGAAGCTTTCAAAAGGTATAGCTGAAATCTGCAGCCAAATAATCTGATTACAGGAAATGTGCTCACAACTACTGAACTATATTACTTTTCTCATAGTCAAACTGGGCATAAATACCCCATCATTTAAGCCCATCATTTAGCTCATCCATTTAAAGACTGGACCATTGTTTAAAACAACCTTCTTTTTAAAAACTGGCCATTTACTAAGTTACAAGCTATATTTTAAAAGGATTTTTTAATGCAAATTTCAAGCTAAACAAAAATGAAACTTACAGGTAAGCACTTAAAATACTATTTTTCAGAGATAAATTTTTTGAGTGATTTTACAATTATCTTTATTTATTAGGTATATATTTTCAAGTATCTTATCGGTTTTCCAAATATTTACCAACATATTCATCTATTATGTTTCAATCAACAATTTTTAAATTTATTTATCTTATTTTCTTCTCCAAGTGATCAACAAAAAAATGAGAGGTGCTTTTTGTCTTTACCCACTAGATCTACAAAGAACTACAAAGACTTCATGACCTACAGGTCTGAATTCCTTTTAAAGAGAAGTTGTCTGGAATTCCTTGGTGGGCCAGTGGCTGAGACTCCATGCTCTCAATGCAGGGGGCTCAGATTTCGTCCCTGGTCAGGGAGCTAAACCCCACATGACGCAATGAAGACCTCGTAGAGCCAAATAAATAAATAAACATTTTTAAAAGTTTAAAGATGGGTTATTAGGGAAATTTTGTAACTAAAAGTATAAATTTCTAAGTCAATTAAGCTTCCTTCACTAGGGGGGAAGGGAAATCCAGAGTTTGGAGGGAAAGAAGTAACTTCAAGAAATGCTCCAAAAGAATCTGGAACAAGACAAGGGTGTCCACTTTCACCACTATTATTCAACATAGTTCTGGAAGT
Organism: Bos taurus; assembly: GCF_002263795.3. Classification (NCBI taxonomy): domain Eukaryota; kingdom Metazoa; phylum Chordata; class Mammalia; order Artiodactyla; family Bovidae; genus Bos; species Bos taurus. Next base: position 54,237,717 of record NC_037341.1, on the reverse strand, counting down.
CCTAGCTATAGCAATCAGAGAAGAAAAAGAAAGGAATCCAGATCAGAAAAGAAGTAGTAAAGCTCTCACTGTTTTCAGATGACATGATACTGTACATAGAAAACCCTAAAGATAGTAACAGAAAATTACTAGAGCTAATCAGTGAATTTAGCAATGTTGCAGGATACAAAATCAATACATAGAAATCACTTGCATTTATAATTACTAACAATGAAAAATCAGAAAAAGAAATTAAGGAATCAATCCCATTCACCATTGCAACAAAAAAAATCAAATATTTAGGAATAAACTTACCTAAGAAGACAAAAGAACTGTACACAGAAAATTATAAGACCCTAATGAAAGAAATCAAAGATGACATAAACGGATGGAGAGATATTCCATGTTCCTGGGTAGGAAGAATAAATATTGTGAAAATGACTATAGTACCAAACGCAATGTACAGATTCAGTGCAATCCCTATCAAATTACCAATGGCATTTTTCACAGAGCTAGAACAAAAAATTTCACAATTCATATGGAAACAGAAAAGACCCCAAATAGCCAAAGCAGTCATGAGAAAGAAGAATGGAGCTGGAGGAATCAACCTTCCTGATTTTGGATTATACTACAAAGCTACTGTCATCAAGACAGTATGGTACTGGCACAAAAACAGAAATATAGACCAATGGGCCAAGATAGAAAGCCCAGAAATAAACCCATGTATCTATGGGTACCTTATTTTTGACAAAGGAGGCAAGAATATACAATGGGATAAAGACAGCCTCTTCAATAAATGGTGCTGGGAAAACTGGACAACTACATGTAAAAGAATGAAATTAGAACACTTCCTAACACCATACACAAAGATAAACTCTAAGTGGATTAAAGATCTAAATGTAAGACCAGAAACTATAAAACTCTTAGAGGAAAACATAGAATACTCAATGACATAAATCAAAGCAAGATCCTCTATGACCCATCTCCTAGAGTAACAAAACAAAAACAAAAGTAAGCAAGTGGGACCTGATTAAACTGAAAAGCTTTTGCACAGCAAAGGAAACTATAAGAAAGGTGAAAAGTCAACCCTCAGAATGGGAAAAATAATAGCAAATGAAACAACTGACGGAGGATAACTTCCAAAATATACAAGCAGCTCATACAACTCAATGCCAGAAAAACAACCTAATCAAAAAGTGGGAAAAAAGACATAAATAAACAGATATTTCTTCAAAGAAGACATACAGATGGCTAAGACATGAAAAGATGCTCAACATCACTCATTATTAGAGAAATGCAAATCAAAACTACAGTGAGATATCACCTCACACCAGTCAGAATGGCTATCATCAAAATGTCTACAAACAATAAATGCTGGAGAGGGTGTGGAGAAAAGGGAATGCTCTTGCAGTGTTGATGGGAATGTAAATTGATACAGCCACTATGGAAGATGGTATGGAGATTTCTTAAAAAACTAGAAATAAAACCATCATATGACCCAGCAATCCAACTCCTAGGCATATACCCTGAGGAGACAAAAATTGAAAAAGACACATGTATCCCAGTGTTCATTGCAGCACTATTTACAATAGCTAGATCATGGAAGCAACCTAGATGTCCATGGACAGATGAATGGATAAAGAAGTTGTGGTACATATACACAATGAAATATTACTCATCCATAAAAAGAAATGCATTTGAGTCAATTCTGATGAGGTGGATGAACCTAGAACCTGTTATACAGAGTGAAGTGAGTCAGAAAGAGAAAGACAAATATTGTATTCTAATGCATATATATGGACTCTAGAAAAATGGTACCAAAGAATTTACTTACAGGACAGCAAAGGAGAAACAGACATAGAGAACAGACTTATGGACATGGGGAGAGGGGAGGAGAGGGTGAGATGTATGGAAAGAGTAACATGGAGACTTACATTACCATATGTAAAATAGATAGCCAATGGGAATTTTCTATATGGCTCAGGAAACTCAAAGAGGGGCTCTGTATCAATTTAGAGAGGGGGGATGTGGTGGGTAATGGGAGTGAGGTTCAAACAAGAGGGGATATATGTATCCCTATGGCTGAGTCCTGTTGAAGTTTGACAGAAAACAACTAATTTTTAAAGCAATTGCCCTTCAATAAAAAAAAATAAAAAAAAAAGAATCTGGAATTTCTGGAATTTGGGGGCCATTGAACCATGGTGTTGGAGAAGACTCTTGAAAGTCCCTTGGACTGCAAGGAAATACAACTAGTCAATCCTAAAGGAAACCAGTCCTGAATATTCAATGGAGGGACTGATGCTGAAGCTGAAACTCCAATACTTTGGCCACTTGATGCAAAGAACTGACTCATTGGAAAAGACTCCGATGCCGAGAAAGATTGAAGGCGGGAGGAGAGGGGATCGACAGAGGATGAGATGGTTGGATGGCTTCACTGACTTGGTGGACATGAGTTTGAGTAAGTTCCTGAAGTTGGTGATGGACAGGGAAGCCTGGCATGCGACAGTCCATGGGGTCTCAAAGAGTCAGACACGACTGAGCAACTGAATGACTGACTGGAGGCCACTGAGAGGGTGAAGCCCCTTGCAGAGATAATTTTTTGGTGTTGGTGCTGGCAGGGTGCAAATTAGTTTTGAAGTGTTGGGAAAGCTAAAATTACCAATATCCAATTGAACATAAATGGAGTGATTCCTATAAAGACCAAAGTTGTGGAGTTTAAAGTGTTTAAAATGGATAGCCAATGGGAATTTGCTGTATGACTCAGAGAGTTCAAACCGGAGCTAGGTAATTATCTAGAGAGGTGGGATGGGGAGGGAGGTGAAAGGGATGTTCCAGTGGGAGGGGACATAGGTAAATCTATGGCTGATTCATGTTGATGTTTGGTAGAAAGCAATGCAATGCTGTAAAATAATTACTCTTCAATTAAAAACAAGTAAATTTAGAAACAACAAAAAAAGTGCTACTAAAGATACTATAAGTAAAGTGACAGTTGCTCAGTCAGGCCCCACTCTTTGTGACCCCTTGAACTGTAGTACCAGGCTCTTTCACCCATGGGATTTCCCAAACAAGAATACTGGAGTGGGTAGCCATTCCCTTCTCCAGGGGATCTCCCCAACCTAGGGATCAACCTAGGTCTCCTGCATTGTAGGCAGATTCTTTACTGTCTGAGCCACCAGGGAAGCCCCAAACAAAGATATTATGTTTTTCATTAAAAATGGGTTTTATTTATTTATTTTTGTTCCCAGCCTTATTGAGTTATAATTGACATATACCACTGTGTAAGTTTAAGGTGTACGTGATGATTTAATACATATATAGATTTCAAAATTATTACTGCGATAGGGTTAGTTAACACTTCCATCACCTCACATAATTACCATTTTTATGTTGTGAACTAACTCTTTTAGCAAATTTAAAGTACACAATACAAATTTGTTATAGTTACCATCCTGTAGAATGAATATTTAGAACTTATTTGTTTTATTATTGTGAGTTTGTTTATTTCTGTCAAATATCTTTTATTTATCTTAAAACTTGAGTTATAACAGACATACTATATCATACTAGTTTCAGAGGTGTAACAGTGATTTGATGTTTTTATACATTAAGCAATAATTAACATCAAGTCCAATTACCATCCATCACCATAAAAACTTGTTACAATATTATTGGCTATATTCCCTATGTGTATATTACATCCCTATGACTTGTTTATTTTATAGCTGAAATTTTGTACCTTTCAATCCCTTTCACCTATCTTATTGATCTCCTCAGTCCCCTCCCCTCTGGCAGTGACCAGTTTGTTCTCTGTACCTATGAGTCCATTTCTGTTTTGTTATGTTTATTAGTTTTGATTTTTAGATTTCACATATATTGAAATCATATGGTATTTGGTTTTCTCTGACTTATTTCACTTAGCACATATATTTAAACTTCTTTATCTGTTGTTTTCATCCTTATCTTGTCTATTATAAATAATGCTGCAATGAACATAGGTGTGCACATATCTAACTGATGTTTTTGTTTTCTTCAGATAAATACCCAGAGGTGGAGTTGGTAGATTATATGGTAGTTCTAGTTTTAGTTTTTTAAAGAACTTTTGTACTATTTTCCATAGAGACTGCACCAATTTGCACTTACACCAACAACGCACAAGTGTTCCTTTCTTTCCACATACTCCCAAAACTTATTTCTTGTCTTTTTGCTATTAGCCAGTCTGATTGGCAGAGAAGGCAATGGCACCCCACTCCAGCACTCTTGCCTGGAAATCCCATGGACGGAGGAGCCTGGTGGGCCGCAGTCCATGGGGTCGCTAAGGGTCAGACACGACTGAGTGACTTCACTTTCACTTTTCACTTTCATGCATTGGAGAAGGAAATGGCGACCCACTCCAGTGTTCTTGCCTGGAGAACCCCCGGGACCGGGGAGCCTCGTGGGCTGCTGTCTATGGGGTCGCACAGAGTCAGACACGACTGAAGCGACTTAGCTTAGCTTAGCTTAGTTTAGTCTGACGGCTGTGAAGTATATCTCACTGTGGTTTTGATTTGTGTTTCCCTGATGACTCGTGATGCTGAGCACCTTTGCATGTGCCTGCTGTTCATCTATATATCTTCTTTGGAAATATGTTTATTCAAGTCCTATTCCCATTTTTTAATGGTGGATGTTTGTTTTTTTTGGTTGTTGAATTGTGTGAGTTGTATATAATTTGGATATCAATCTCTGATCAGATACATTGTTTGCAAATATCCTCTCCCATTTAGTAGGATACCTTTTCATTGTATTGGCAGTTTCCTTTGCTGTGCAAAAGCTTTTTAGTATGATGCAGTCTCATTTGTTTATTTTTGCTTTTATTGCGCTTGTCCAAGGAGACATATCCAAAAATTTTTGCTAAGACTAATGTCAAACATGCTACTGCCTCAGTTTTCTTCTAGAAGTTCCATTTTCAGATCTTTCATTTGTTTTTAATCCATCTTGAGTTCATTTTTGTATAGGGGCTTCTTCGATTCCGTCAATTTATTGATCTGTTTCTGATTCAGTAGCAGAATATCCTCATTATTTTTTTTCCTTTCTTTTCCTGTTTTTTTGTGAACCAGGATAGTACATTGGTGGCAGAGAAACCAGAATTTAAAAATCAGCACTAAATGATTGCTGGGTAATATTGTAAAAAAAATAGCAACAATAACTTAAGTTGCTTTAGCATCAATTTCCTCAACTATACCTCATAGGGTGTGTCTTGAGCAAGAAATATTATTTTGTCCCCCCAAAATCAAAATTCCAAAAAAATTCCAGTAGTATTTATACAAAGCATATGGAGAAGGCGATGGTACCCCACTCCAGTACTCTTGCCTGGCAAATCCCACGGACGGAGGAGCCTGGTAGGCTGTAATCTATGGGGTTGCAAAGAGTCGGACACGACTGAGTGACTTCACTTTGACTTTTCACTTTCATGCATTGGAGAAGGAAATGGCAATCCACTCCAGTGTTCTTGCCTGGAGAACCCCAGGGATGGGGGAGCCTGGTGGGCTGCCATTTATGGGGTCACATAGAGTCTGACACAACTGAAGTAACAGCAGGGATACAAAGCATATAAAATAATTTAAGGGCAATTAATATTTTTAAAACATTGTTTTTCTCATCCAGCAATAAATTGTGTCTCTTCATTTACTTAGAATGTTTTATAACCCAAGTAAAAGTCTGCCAGCTTTTTGTATTGGTTTTTCACATGTCTTGTGTCTCAACTGGTAAAGAATCCATCAGCAGTGCAGGAAACCAGGATTTGATCCCTGGGTTGGGAAGATCCCCTGGAAAAGGGAAAGGCTACCCACTCCAGTATTCTGGCCTGGATAATGCCACGGACTGTACAGTGCATGGGGTCGCAAAGAGCCGGAGATGACTGAGCAACTTTCTTTCTTTCACATGTCTAATCCAATTGCTACATAGGGGCTTTATTTTTCTTTCTGTTTTAGAATAAATGAAATGCATAGCTTTATGATAAAGTATTTAACCAGTATAACATTATGTATTTTAAGTGCTTTGAACAGTTTGAAACATTTTTAGATGGGATGGAGTTACATTTTTAAGGAATGTATTAAAAAAACTTATTTAATGGTTCTCATCACAAAAATGAAATAGTAATGTGTTGTGATAAAGATGTTAGCTAAACTATGATGGCAATGACAATACAATATAAAAATGTGTGAAATCAACATGCTGTATACCTTAAACCTACATAATGCTACCTGTCCATAATAGCTCAATTAAAAAAATAAAACTCATAGATGCTATTCTGGAGAAGGAAACAGCAACCCACTCCAGTATTCTTGCCTGGAGAATCCCGTGGACGGAGGAGCCTGGTGGGCTGCTGTCCATGGGGTCACACAGTCAGATATGACAGAACCAACTTAGCATGCATGCATGCATTGGAGAAGGAAATGGCGACCCACTCCAGTATTCTTGCCTGGAGAATCCCAAGGACAGAGGAGCCTGGTGGGCTGCTGTCTATCGGGCTGCACAGAGTTGGACACGACTGAAGAGACTTAGCAGCAGCAGCAGCAGCATAGATGCTATGCACAGAGCTTGTGAACAACTGTTTTGTATATCCTCTGAAATTGTAGCTGTTACTCTTTTTATTCAATAGCAGTGTTTTTTGTCTTAAGACTTATCAGTAACTTGTCTCACTATCTCAACTCACATTCTCAGGATAGACTTTGAGTATAAATACATATTAATTTTCTTAAATGACTATTCAGGGACACCAGGGAACATTATGGAAGGAAAGAAATCACACTCCGATATGGTTTGTTTTTCTTATGAAAATAAACATTGTATATTTATAAAAATTGTATTCTATTTCTCCAAATACAAAAAGAACCTCATAGAAGTTAACATATTGCAATAATGACATACCAACCTGACTATGAAGCTATTTTCATTTTCTTTTCTCATATGTGAGTAAAATTACAGAATAGATATACCTGAATTTGAAATAAAATAAGTCCCAAAGAAATTAAGGAAAGTTGCAAACACTAGACATAGAAAGCAGTCTAAGAGTCTAAGCTACTCTTAGAGGTTTTATTATGAACACTTGTTAAATAAGGCTAAACCAAATTTTCCCTCACTGGTGCCCTGAGATTGGTTGAATCAGTTTTATAAAGCTTGTCTGGCAGGCTTGCAAAAGTGTATGCTGGGCTATAGGTCATGAAGAATTTATAGCAGGGTGTTAAAAGTGATTTGAGATTCCCATTAAAAGAAAAAACTTTAATCATCCACAATAACATTGCATTAATTATTGATAAATCTAATCAGTAATCTGAAATTGCTCACATCTAATATTAATCAGAAAAGCCAATGAATTCCCAGCATGCTGACATGTTCTTTGTGCCTTCAAGTACCTTTATAGTGTTATTATTTACATGCTTCTGAGAAAATTTAACTGAGAACTGGAAAAATTAGATCCTTCAAAGGAATGACTTCACTGGGCTAGGTTCTACTCTCACTGGTGTATTTGCTATTGCCAACTCATGTAAAATGCTGCAACTTCAGTGTTTTTTGTTTTAAACTAATTATCTTATAAAATCAAATTCTGTACCCATTTCGAACATTCCTCTACTTTTATACTTAGAAGTAGCCATATACATTAAAAAAATTATCTTAACATATTTATTTTGTAATGAATTCAAACAGAGATAGATAAAGAGTGTGAGAAGGGAGGAAGGGATAGAGGGGACGAGAGAGAGAGAATTATATATACTGAATGGCAATATACCCATAAGCCAGTTTAAGATATAAAATATTTCCATCTGGGAGTATTTTCCTAATCCTCCTGGATCATATTCTCCATCACCCCAACCAGAGTTAAGCATCATTTTGTATTTTAATTAGCATTTCCAAATTTCATTTTTTTCATTTATACTTTACTATTAATGCATACAAATTAAATTAAAGCAATGCATGGTATTATTTTTCATGTTTTAATATTTATAAAAGTATAACATTATGATATGATTTGTGTAGCTCTGTACTACACTTCCAGAGGTGTAAAATGCCCTAGGATGTGCAAGTACTAGAATTTATAATCTATTATTTTGCCAATAGAGAGTTATTTCTAAATTCTTGATAATTCAAATACTGTTGCTTTGAGCATTCTTGTACATGTCTTTAAGAGAAAATATTCAAGTGTTTCTTGAGGCAACAAAATTAAAGTATTAATAGAACAGCTTGTTTGAAGTATATGCAACTCTCGAATTTTAATAGGTACTCACCAATTTGATTTACAAATGAGACTGTGCTAATCTGCACTCTCACTAGCAGTGACTAAGACTTTTAGCTTGTTCACATTCTAATCAAGTTAAAAAATTTTTTTTCTGCCAGTCTGTTCTATCTGAAATTGAATTTCATTTATGGCTTTTGAAAAATATTTCCACAATTAATCATGAGATTGAGCATTTTTTACATGTATTGGCGATTCCATTTTCTCTTCTGAATGATGGATATTTGTCATATGCTACTGATACTCAATTACCTTGGTAACACATTTTACAATTCACTGCCCAAGTCTGTGATTACTTTTTCTTACTGTTTTTTGCTCTCTTTTGAAGCACATAAATTTTTGTCTAAATTACAGCTAAAACTATAAAATCAAAAATAGATTTTTTATATAAACCTCTTTATGCTTTTTAAGAAATCATCCCTTTTCATTAGTTAAAAAGATACTCTATATATTTTTCTAAACGTTAAAAGTTTTTATTTTTCCTGGTAATATACTTGAGAAACCTGTATGCAGATCAAGATGTAATAGTTAGAACCAGACATGGAACAATAGACCAGTTCAAAATTAGGAAATGAGAATGTATATTGTCATCCTGTTTATTTAACTTATGCACAGAGTACATCAAGCAAAATGCTGGTCTGGATGAAGCACAGGCTGGAATCAAGACTCCTGGGAGAAATATCAACAACCTCAGATATGCAGATGACACCACTTTAATGGCAGAAAGTGAAGAGGAACTAAAGAACTTCTTTATGAGGGTCAAAGAAGAGAGTGAAAAAGTTGACTTAAAACTCAGCGTGAGGGTTAGTCCTAAGATGGATGGCAGAGAAATAGGACAGGGAGACTACTTTCTCCCCCACAAATTCATTGAAAGAACATTTGAACGCTGAGCAAATTCCACAAAACAACTGAATGCTGGCAGAAGACATCAGGTACCCAGAAAGGCAGCCCATTGTCTTCGAAGAGAGACTACATCACGAGAAATGCTGGACTGGATGAAGCACAAGCTGGAATCAAGATTGCCAAGAGAAATATCAATAACCTCAGATACGCAGATGACACCACCCTTATGGGCAGAAAGCAAAGAAGAACTAAAGAGCCTCTTGATGAAAGTGAAAGAAAGAGGAGAGTGAAAAAGTTTACTTAAAACTCAGCATTCAGAAAACTAAGATCATGGCATCCGGCCCCATCACTTCATGGTAAATAGGTGACTGCAGCCATGAAATTAAAAGATACTTGCTCCTTGGAAAAAAGCTATGACCAACCTAGAAAGCTTATTAAAAAGCAGAGACATTATTTTTCCAACAAAGGTCTGTCTAGTCAAAGCTATGGTTTTTCCAGTAGTCATGTATGGATGTGAGAGGTGGACTATAAAGAAAGCTGAGAGCTGAAGAATTGATGTTTTTGAACTGTGTTGTTGAAGAAGACTCTTGAGAGTCCCTTGGACAGCAGGGAGATCCAGCCAGTCCATCCTAAAGGAAGTTAGTCCTGAATATTCATTGAGAGGACTGATGCCGAAGCTGAAAGTCCAATACTTTGGTCACTTGATGCAAAGAACTGACTCATTTGAGAAGCCGTGATGCTGGGAAAGATTGACAGCAGGAGGAGAAGGGGACGACAGAGGATGAGATGGCTGGATGGCACCACTGACTCAATAGACATGAGTTTGAACAAGCTCAGGGAGTTGGTGATTGACAAGAAGGCCTGGTGTGCTGCAGTCCATGGGGTCACAAAGAGTCGGACATGACTGAGTGCTGAACTGAACTGAAATGTGTTGTTACATTATGCATCCCTTCCCTAAAGGTATACCAGTATGCTCTTTTAACGAACTGAAAAAAAAACAAATGAAAGCCCCCTCCACATACAATATATGTAAATACATTTAAACATATACGCACATGAAGGTAGTCAAAATGCACAAACTTACAGTTATAAAATAAGCAGGTACTATGGATGTACTGTTCAACAAGCTAGTTAAAACTGTTGTACATTATATACAAATGTTATATAAACAGTAAATCTTATGACTTCTCATCATGAGGAAAAATACTTTTTTTTCCCTATTTCTTTACTGTTGTATCTATATGAGATAACAGCTGTTCACTAAACCTGTTGTGGTACTCATTTCTTGATGTATGTAAATCAGATTATCATGCTCTACATATAACATTTGGTTTAAAAAAGTGAAAAGGAAGCTACCATGTGATTCTGCAATCCTACTCCTGGGCATATTTTTTGGAGAAAAACATGATCTGAAAAAATACATGGACCCCAATGTTCACTGCAGCAGTGCTTACAATAGCCAAGACACGGGAGCAATGGACAGAGGCCTGGATATAGAAGGTGTGGCACATATATGCAATGGAATATTACTCAGGCACTGGAAAGATTGAAATAATTCCATTTGCAGCAACATGGGTGGACCTATAGATTGTCATACGGAGTGAAGTTAAGTCAGAGAAGCAATATCACATGATATCCCTGATATGTGGAATCTAAAAAGAAATGACACAAACAGTAAGACTCACAGAGTTAGAAAAGAAACTTATGGTTGGAGAGGGTGGGGGGAGGGTGAAGGGAAGACATAGTTTTGGAGTTTGGGATGGACATGTACGCTCTGCTATATTTAAAATGGACACCTAACAAGTACCTACTGTACAGCATGTGGAACTCTGCTCAATGTTATGTGCCAGCCTGGATGGGAAGAGGGGTTGGAGGAGAATGGGTACATGTATATGTATGGCTGAGTTCACCTGATACTTTCACTGTTCACTGTTCACCTGATACTATCACAACATTGTGAATCAGCTATCAGTTCAGTTCAATTCAGTCGCTCAGTCGTGTCTGACTCTTTGCGACCCCATGAATTGCAGCATGCCAGGTCTCCCTGTCCATAGCCAACTCCCGGAGTTCACCCAAACCCATGTCCATTGAGTTGGTGATGCCATCCAGCCATCTCATCCTCTGTCATCCCCTTCTCTTCCTGTCCCCAATCCCTCCCAGCATCATAGTCTTTTCCAATGAGTCAACTCTTCGCATGAGGTGGCCCAAGTACTGGAGTTTCAGCTTCAGCATCATTCCTTCCAAAGAAATCCCAGGGCTGATCTCCTTCAGAATGGACTGGTTGGATCTCCTTGCAGTCCAAGGACTCTCCAAGAGTCTTATCCAACACCACAGTTCAAAAGCATCAATTCTTTGGCACTCAGCTTTCTTCACAGTCCAACTCTCTCATCCATACATGACCACTGGAAAAACCGTAGCCTTGACTAGATGGACCTTTGTTGGCAAAGTAATGTCTCTGCTTTTGAATATGCTATCTAGGTTGGTCATAACTTTCCTTCCAAGGAGTAAGTGTCTTTTAATTTCATGGTTGCAGTCACCATCGGCAGTGATTTTGGAGCCCCCCAAAATAAAGTTTGACATTGTTTCCACTGTTTCCCCACCTATTTCCCATGAAGTGATGGGACCAGATACCATGATCTTCATTTTGTAAATGTTGAGCTTCAAGCCGACTTTTTCACTCTCCTTTTTCACTTTCATCAAGAGGCTTTTTAGTTCCTCTTCACTTTCTGCCATAAGGGTGGTGTCATCTGCATATCTGAGGTGATTGATATTTCTCCCAGCAATCCTGATTCCAGCTTGTGCTTCCTCCAGCCCAGTGTTTCTCATGATGTATTCTGCATATAAGTTAAATAAGCAGGGTGATAATATACAGCCTTGACGTACTCCTTTTCCTATTTGGAACCAGTCTGTTGTTACATGTCCGGTTCTAACTGTGTTGCTTTACCCCAATACAAAATAAAAAAAAAATTAAGAACTTAAAAAAAACCCCAAAAACCTCAATGTTAAGAAAAGTAAGATCACAGCATCCAGTCCCATCTCTTCAAAGAAAACAGATGGGGGAACAATGGAAACAGTGGCAGACTTAATTTTGAAGTGAAGTCTCTCAGTCGTGTCCGACTCTTTGCGACCCCGTGGACTATAGCCTGCCAGGCTCCTCTGTCCATGGGATTCTCCAGGCAAGAATACTGGAGTGGGTTACCATTTCCTTCTCCAGGGGATCTTCCTGACCCAGGGATCGAACCCAGGTCTCCTGCATTGGAGGCAGACGCTTTAGCCTCTGAGCCACCAGGGAAGCGGATGGTGACTTTAGCCATAAAATTTAAAGACACTTTCTCCTTGGAAGAAATCTATGACAAACAGTGTATTAAAAAAGCAGAGACATCGCTTTGCCAATAAAGGTCCATATAGTCATAGCTATGGTTTTTTCAGTAGTCATGTATGGAATGTGAGAGTTGGACTATAAAAAAGGCTGAACACTGAAGAATTGATGCCTTCAAACTGTGGTGCTGGAGAAGACTCTTGGAGAGTCCCTTGCACAGCAAGGAGATCAAATCAGTCAATTCTAAAGCAAATCAATCCTGCATATTCATTGGAAGGACTGATGCTGAAACTGAACCTTCAATACTTTGGCCACCTGATGTGAAGAGCAAACTCATTGGAAAATACCCTGATGTTGGGAAAGACTGAAGGCAGGAGAAGGGGGCGACAGAGGATGAGATGGTTGGATGGCATCACAGACTCTGTATATGTGAGTTTGAGCAAACTCCTGGTGATAGTGAAGGAGAGGGAAGCCTGGTGTCTGCTGAGTCTATGGGGTAGCAAAGAGTTGGACATGACTAAGCAACTGAACAACAACAGTGTACTTTTATGTATGGTGTGAGATCGAATCTATTTATATTCTTTAATATATCACTCTAGCATTGCCTTGAAAATTAGTGCCACTGACATTTGATTACATCTCTCACCATAATGACATTTTCCTAAATAACTGTATCTTTTACTGTGGCTCTCTTCTCTTCCATTTGTTTGTTGATTTATCTCTACATTAATATTGTACTGTCCTAATTATTATAATTTCATCATAGTATTTGATATCTGTTAGGATAAGTTCATTTTCTCTTCCCCTACCCCTCCTTAGTTTTTTTCCTTAAAGAATGTTTTAATTATTCTTGGCCTTTTACTCTTTTATGTAAATTTTGGAATAAGCTTGTGTCCCTATCCTGCACACACTGAAAATCTTAAGAATTATGATAGGAATTATTTTATATTTATATACACAAGCATAACATTGAGACCGTTTATTTTTATAGTATGTTTTCTAACTTTATTACTATTTTTCTACATTGATTTTTCTATAACATTTGAAATGTTTTATACCATTGGTCTTCTATCTAAAATCCTTACTTGTCTTATTTATTTTTTAAAATATGTAGCTTCTGTTTTTATTTCTAAGTAAATAATTATGTTGCCAATGATTAAGGATATTTTCTATTCCAATCCTTATACCATTACTTGTTTTTCTTGTCTTGATGCAATGATTGAACCCTTTGGTATCATATTTAATACATAGTATGATATCAGAATCTTGTGTTATTCATAATCTTTAAGCTAACATTTTTCACACTTTAATATCCACTGTTTCCATGTGTGTTTTGGTAGACGGACTTTTCCACATTAACGTAATTCATTCTGTTCCTCTATTGCTGAGAAGTTGTTTATGTATTTTCTTAATTTTGACTGTGTAATTTCAGTCATGTATTTTCCCTGAACCTAGTGAGATAGCAATTTTTGTTACTTTTTATGGTCATATCTCACTTTAAGGGATAATATGAAATATAGTCTCTTACTGATTAGCCATGAAAGTGAAAATGAAAGTGATGTTGCTCAGTCATGTCTGACTCTTTGCAACCCCATGGACTGTAGCCTACCAGGCTCCTCTGTCTGTGCAGTTTTCCAGGCAAGAATACTGGAGTGGGTTGCCATTTCCTTCTGCAGGGGATCTTCTTGACCCAGGGATCGAACCCAGGTCTCCTGCATTGCAGGCAGACGCTTTACCATCTGAGCCACCAGGGAAACTCTCAGTAAAAACCTTATGGACTATACTGCTACAATTATTACTATAATCACCAGTCCATAGCATCTTTATGGACTACATTACTACAATTATTACTATAATCACCAGTCCATAGCATCTTTATGGACTACATTACTACAATTATTACTATAATCACCAGTCCATAGCATCTTTATGGACTACATTACTACAATTATTACTATAATCACCAGTCCATAGAATCTTTATGGACTACATTACTACAATTATTACTATAATCACCAGTCCATAGAATCTTTATGGACTACATTACTACAATTATTACTATAATCACCAGTGCATAGAATCTTTATGGACTACATTACTACAATTATTACTATAATCACCAGTCCATAGAATCTTTATGGGCTACATTACTACAATTATTAATATAATCACCAGTCCATAGAATCTTTATGGACTATATTACTACAACACAGTGTTGTACTGGTCCACACGTTGATTTGAAAGCATTTGCTCTAATTCAGATCCCTAGAACAATTTATATGTAAGTATTATTTATTTCCCCATCAATTCCTGGAGCTTTATTTACTTTGACTCCTTTCTTCTTTTTCTTTCCTTCTTTCTTTTTTCCCCTAACTCTCTAATTCCCCCTTTCTTCTTTCCTTCCTTCTTCTCTGGGATTAAAATTTTAACTATATGATTCAATACTGTTAATGTTTACAATTAGTTAATGTTTTCTATTTCTTATTGAGTTAAATTTGGTAAAATATATTTTTCTAGTATATTATCTATTTTCTCTAAACTTTCAAGCTTAAACTGTTATTCATAATACATTCTTTTTATGTATATTATGAAAATCACTACTGTATTTTCCTTTTTAATTCTTAATATTTCTTATTTTAATTTATTTGGTTTTTTTGATCAGTCTTGTCAGTGGTTTCTCTAATTCATTAGTTTTTCTTTTCAAAAAGCTACTATTTGAGAATATTTTGTATTACATTTTTTATTATTTTATTGACTTCTTGCTTTACACTTATATAGCTATTTATTTTTATGTTTATACAACTTATTTTCCACTAGTGTTTCAAGGGTATAATTATAGTACTTTCATGTATTGTTGCTTTAGAGTTTTACATTTAGTGCTGAATATTTTCTGATCTCTATTATCATTCCTTCACACATCTTCAGAAAAATTACTTTTAAAATTTTATCTATTTTCTTCTTTTTTATCTTTTGGGTATTTATTTCTAACTAAAATTCTAATGATAATGATGATGAAACAACATTTTTTTTGAAATTTGATCAGTTTTTCTCCCATGTCTCCTATGTGGCAGGTGGATTCTTTACCCACTGAGCCATGGGGGAAGACTCTGAATTCCTATACTTTTTCCTATTTAGAAAGATTTCTTTCTTTCTCCTTTCTCCTACTCGTTCTTTTTGCTGAAAATGCAACCTTTCTAACAGCTGTCCCTACATGGAAGTCACTGTTCCAGTCCCCATATAGCCCTGCTCCCCTGTCTTCACTAGACTCAATTTAAACCAAAGCCCTTTGGACATGAATTTGGGCAAATTCCAGGAGACAGTGAAAGACAAGGGAGCCTTGCGTGCTGCAGTCCATGATATTGCAAAGAGTCAAAAGCAACTTAGTGATTGAACAACAACAACAAAGCCTCCAAAGAAATTAAAGGTTGAATGTTTTTACTTATTAACATAGAATTTGTCCCAGGTCTTCTTCGGCACTTAGACTAACTGGAATGAGAACCAATCAAATTTTGTGTTCCTTAAGAATATCTATAATTTAGAAATATATTTCTATATATAGGGGGAAGGGGAAGGAGGTATAATATAAGGGTGGGGGAGAGGGTGCAAGATAGGCTCAAGGATGTACTGTACAACACAGGGAATGTAGCTAATATTTTGTAAGAACTGTAAGTGGAAAGCAAGCTTTAAGTATTGTACAGAAGTTTAAAAATGATTAAAAAGAAATATTAATATATGTATCTATTTCAGTTTTCTTTAATGTTGTATGTAAGATTTGAAACACTGAACTTATAGCAATAAGATTATAGTAAAAACTGTAATATGTTATTACAGGTACATTACTTTGCCAACAAAGGTCTGTCTAATCAAGGCTATGGTTTTTCCTGTGGTCATGTATGGATGTGAGAGTTGGACTGTGAAGAAGGCTGAGCACCGAAGAATTGATGCTTTTGAACTGTGGTGTTGGAGAAGACTCTTGAGAGGCCCTTGGACTGCAAGGAGATCCAACCAGTCCATTCTGAAGGAGATCAGCCCTGAGATTTCTTTGGAAGGAATGATAAAGCTGAAACTCCAGTACTTTGGCCACCTCATGCAAAGAGTTGACTCATTGGAAAAGACTGTGATGCTGGGAGGGATTGGGGGCAGGAGGAGAAGGGGATGACAGAGGATGAGATGGCTGCATGGCATCACTGACTCAATGGACGTGAGTCTGAGTGAACTCCGGGAGTTGGTGATGGACAGGGAGGCCTGGCGTGTTGCAATTCATGGGGTCGCAAATCATCGGACATGACTGAGCGACTGAACTGAACTGAACTGAAATGTTATTCTATGGTGTACAGAAATTCATAGTACATAAAAATGGTATAGAAAGAGCACTGTATGAGCCTCTTTTCTTATTTAAAAGTTGCACTTGTCTTAGCTGAACAAGCTGCAACCTTATGATACAGTTGAATTGTATGATTGGATTCTCTTTTTAATTGCTCTGTGACAGACTTCACAGAGCCATGTCAAATTTGAGAAGAATTACAAAAGAGAGTTTCATTGGTGCTGTACCTGTCACAAAGAGAACTGTTGAAACATGGAGCCTGGGCGTGTGCTCTGGGTTTCTTTGATTTAATTGCCTGAGGTCTCCTCTGTAGTAATATGTCTGCCTATGGTCTTCAACTTTCAAGAGAAAGTTGCTAGACTGTAGAGCTATTTAATAAAAAACCTTTATGACTTTCAAGAGACTCAACCTCCCCAAAGACAGGAAAGCTCACTTTGAAAGGAAAAAAAAAAAAAAACGGGCTAATTGATCTTTATGTGAAACTTTCTAAATAACTAGACAGATATTAACCTTTCAGAAAATTCAGAGTTAAATCCTCCCTGCTTGGAGTATGTTGCTTACATAAAGCTAAATTTCCATTAAATGAACTGAACACTATTGAGTATTAATAAAGAAATGATTATTTTATCATCAGCTTCGTTGACACAATTTATGAAAGGCCCTGGCTATGATACAGGAATCTCTGAATGAGATACCACAGGGAATTAGAAGGAGGAAAGCAGTCCTGCCCAGTGAGATTTACTGTCCTAAGAAGGACCTCCAGAAAGCCCAAGAAAGGCTGGCTAACTTTACTGAGCCAAGGGATTTAAGAGGAAATAACCACCCCGTTTCCCTGTAATTGGTCCCTTTGAGGCCAGCTTTGCCTGAAGCAGGTATAATTTTAAAAGGAGGCAGACAACCTAGTTGGGTTCTTCTTTAAATGATCAGAGGAGAAGCATGGATAAATATCGGAAGTGTATCCCTTGGCGTTTTTCCTGTCATTGAGGCAGGATCTGTGTTTAGCTCCAGGGATACCTTCGACTCTTTTTGAATCTTTTATTTTTATATTTTACTACTTTCCTGAGCTTGCTGAAAAGAGTTGTATAAATATCTGAATAGTATATCAGATATTTCAGGCCCCA
Source organism: Bos taurus (assembly GCF_002263795.3). Classification (NCBI taxonomy): domain Eukaryota; kingdom Metazoa; phylum Chordata; class Mammalia; order Artiodactyla; family Bovidae; genus Bos; species Bos taurus. The sequence continues at coordinate 54,219,862 of NC_037341.1, read as the reverse complement.
CACTTCATCATTAATTCTAATAGGTAAGAATTACAAACAGGTACAATATATTGTATTTTTATGTCTATCTGTATTTATCTATGCACTCTATCTTTAAATAAAAAGAAATAATTCTTTGAAAATTGTTGATTAGAATAATAAAGCTATTTCTTTCTTCACAAAAAAATCATGAAAATAAAATAAATGCTTATTAAACACCCATCCAATACACAGCAATATGTCAAATATCATTAAGGATACAAACATGAAGGCATGGTCTATGGTTGTGAAGTCCTTACAAGTTAATAATAGATACAGAATAATTATAAGCTATGGCATAAGTTAATGAATGTCACATGAAAGGGGAAAAAAAAGATCTGTATTATTGAGAATAGTGTTTTTTAACTTTAGTGAGTATTATAATCTCTGGGACCTTGGTAATTATGCAATTCATGTTCTGCCCTTTCTAGGATGGACCTAGAAGTCACAGCCTTAATCAACCCTCTATGTGATTATAATGGATTGGTCTGAGGAACCACCTTTGAGAACCATCTCAATAGTATATTATTTGTGGCTGAGTATTGTTGGGGGAGTTTGTAATTTCCTCGGTTCTGTCTCTCTGCAGCAAAGATTTGAAATGGTGGACCAGTGTTACACCTCAGTTTTATTCGGCAAGCAAAGGATAGTACATCCTAGCGGGATGAGGGTGGGCCGACCTGAAAGGGGAGAGCTCAATCCGTCTTGGTTTCCTCTTTTTATATGTTTTGTCTCCTCCCCTCTGAGCCTGCCCTATGCAAATTGGGCTAGTCAAGAAGGGGGCACATTTGTTTCCCCTGAGGTTCTCACTCCAGTCTGTGGAATTCCTTTTGTTCCATTTTTGCCAACTTTTCCATTTGTCTTTTAGCCACCACCATTTTGGACTCATTTTTCCTATTCTAACTAACAGTATGATGAGGAAAAATAGTCTTCATGAAACACACAGAACATTTGGTGGCCCTCAAAAATACAATTTTGACATAAAGGGGATAGGAAGAGAGGATAGTCCAGTTGATAGAAATAATATGAAAAAAAATGGATGGAGGATTTGTTCTAGAGATTGCCTCTGAAACAGACACTGAAGTAGAACTGTGGAGAAGCAGACCTGTATGGACCTGTGGAGTCAGCCCATAATTAACTCTAAAGGGCCCAATGAAACATGGCTATTCTGACTTCTTTGGTAAACTCAATTTTTGTTCTGGAGAAAGACAGAGGTTGGCAGAGGTCATGAGAGATGGGAAGGTAATAACAATTTAAGGAAAACACAGCCTGCTTGAGTCCTTTGTCATCCACGTGGAGATTGTTAAAGGAAGAGTTAACATCTCACTGTCTTTGCAGCCACGTTTGTGAGATAGGACTTGTGTCCTGCCTGTGCTTGTCTGTCTTCCTTATTAGGCAGAATAGGAGTTTTCTTAGTCAGGCAGCCTGTCAGTGAAAACTGCTTGTCCTTTTTCCTAAGCACAGGAACTATTGTTGCACTGAATTTGTCTCTGTCCTAAAAAGCAGCAAAGCTTTTATGTAATAAGGTTACATAAATCAGGAAGTTAACTGTGCTTGCCATTTGTAATTGTGCTTATTAATGTAACATGAACAACAGGACAGAACAAAGGAAACACCTTCATTGTGTCTGTCTACATCTCTTTAGAATTAGGTAAACTGCTGCCCAAACTATACTCAGTTCTCGTTATAATGTATTTTCCTTCATTTCCAATCCATTTTCCAATTCCACTGTTCCTGATTCAAACCCATCTTCTTTTAACAGTGATGCTTTGCTTACTGCAGTATTTCTGAGAACTGGTCATGTCAACTCTTAACATTTATAAAGAGGAGGAGTTCTAACTTTATGCCTAAAACCTTTAAATTGGTTCCACTTCATTGGCTCAGAGAAAAAGGTGTTAATAATTCTTTTTTCTATTGTTTCACATTTCTGACTCCACTACTGCCTTTAGCCTCTGCACTGAATATATTCTATTTACTCCTCCAGGTCCACACTCCTAATACCTTCTCTATGTGCTAGTGGCTGACCTTTAAATTGCAGAACCTAAGCTTCCTTGTCCTTTGGTTTAGACTTGCCCTTGCAGTGGATTAGAGTACACATCACTGAATGTCCTCAGTAAAGAAGAGCTTATATAAATCAAAGAGATAGTACAATATACATTTTTATAAGAATAAAAAAACAGATTGTTAAATAGTGTTGCTTTTTGTTTGGTGCCATCTGGGAGCTCTTTTTCCTCAGCTTTCTTTCCATCTCTTGTGGATTCTGTTCTGTTGGTAACACACAAGAAATTTGAGCTTGTCTCAGCATAAGAGAGTTCCTCACCATTAGAAGGTACAGCAGAACTTAAGATGATTTCTAAGATAAAAGAGCATTGCAAAAGAATCTTGCAATTCTCCTCCTTTTTCTTAGATCCATCTTTTCATATTTGAAGAGAAAAAGTCATGAGTATAGTTTAGGCAGAAACTACTGTTGGTTGATGATAGCTGTATGAATATGGCCAGAATTCTGAATATCTGATTTATCTAGAAGCCATATGCTACCTTTTAAATATTCTCAGATCTATGTTTAAAATAAACCAGCATTTCTAAAGAATATTTAGGTGACTGGAGGTCCTTTTGAGGTTTCCTGTACAATGAAAGGACTCAGTGATCAAATAAACCTGGAGTGATCATTACGTCAATCAGAGATAATCTACCATTAGCATTTTAGTGTATAAACTCCTAGATGTTTTCCCTTTCTTTTATTTTCTAATGGACTTATATCTCAATTAATCTGGAAAAAAAAAACTTGGAATATTGACAGTAAATTTATTGTCAATATTCTGGATCTTGCATAGGGTGGCATATGTTTATCAGACTATTAAATAAAAAATAATCAATGGTGAAAATGTGGGATTACATTCTGAGCAGAAAGACCAATGTGGAAGTGTTAGGAAGAGCAACAAATGCTTTGAATGTCCAATAACATTTCCTCTTTTCAGATCACTCTGTTTTTCTGTTTTGAGTTCTTCATTTCTAAGCTTTAACCATATTGATCCAGGGGTTAACCAATTACAATATCGCACTCTCAGGGCATGTCCCAAGCCAAGCTCGTTATATGCTTCTTAACTTTCATTCTTTTAATTGGAAAAACATTTTTTTTTTAAGATAATATTTCTCTATTGGCAAAACCCTGAGATACTAATTTGGAAATGTTAGTGGAATGTTCCATGTCATTGAGAAAAATCCGGATTAAAAAAAGTAAAGAGTGAACCTGACAGAGAGGAACAGAAATAAGATTGGGGAAAAAATCTGTACAGTATCCCTCTCCTTAGTTCTATGCCTGTTTTGAACTGGTCATTATCTTTGCCATGCATTTCTGTGGTCTGGTATCCATAAATTGTCTTTCCCTTCTGAAAATTATTCCAGCTGGAGTTCCCTCACTTATAATCAAAATAAATCTGATTAATTCAAGCTATAGACTTCTGTCATCTGTTGAAGATGAGCAGTGCAGATTAGCATATGCAAAACTCTAAGACGACTGCCATGGCTGCTTAATTTAACCCAGTATTTCCCCAAAATTGTAGGAAAAAAAAAATTCTGTTGTTAGGATGAAGGCCCCAAATTCATACATACTCTTCTTTCCCTGGTAAGCTAAATTTAATCATGGATGATATTTAGGAGACTTTTTGTTACTCTATTCTTAGAAGGGATCAAAAAATATATGCTTCATCTTGAGTACCAATTCTGATGGATTAAGAGAGGCTATTTGGAATGCTGTATTGGGAAGGATGCTGATACAGACCATATGCTAGTGAACAAGAGTGCCATTCAATTAGCAGTACCAGGCATTGGGATTATCATGTAGTGTGATTGCTCAGGTAACACAAATTTGCCCTTCAAAATAGCTCCATATGCAGACCCTTTCTCTTCAAGCATGAAAAGATGGGTCCAAGAAAAAAAGAGGAGAATTGACCCAAGATACTTCTGCAATGCTCTTTTTCCCTTAGAAATCACCTTATGTTCTGCTGTACCTTCTAAAGTTGAGGAAAGAAAGTAGTTTCTCGAAATTCCTAAAAATTTTACTCTCTCTAGTCAATTTGTTTTTTAATAATATTTTAAATGATTATCACTTTCTTTCCTTTCTACTCATCCATATTCTATCTAAACTTTCAATCATAAATTGCTCTAATTGTGGGAAACTAGCCCCCTAGTAAACTTTTATGCCTTTAATCTTTCATGCAATACTATTTTACAATCACCTGGCAAATTTGCAGTAACTGTAAACTGTTGTCTTTGTGAGAGGGTACACGTGAACTGGATGTGAGTTTGCTTGAGTGCAGAGAAGTTCAATTGTGTGTGTGTCTGGGTGCTATCTCTATAAATCAAGGGCTATAAATAAATCAGCAAGTTTTGTCATAGATCACAGAGAAACAGGAGCAAGTGACAAGAAAGAGCCTTGAATATATGTGAGTTGTATCATAAGCTATTGCTACCAATGACGATGTGTTGCTTTGGTGACCACATCTGTGCTCTGTAGTAGATGACCTGTCCCAGCTGAGGAAAAGAGTCATATTTTCTCATTAGTTATTTCTGGGTGACTTTTCATGGAATTTGGTTCCTTAAATGGAGGTGCCTAAATTGTAAACATTGGTTTCCACTGGTGATTTCAAAATAAGGATCAAACCAAAACTATTCAAATAAATACATATTATTTGATTCTTAGGGTATGTATCAGTTAGGATTAAGAATGAGCTGAATGAAAAATAGAACCCAAAACATCTGTGATTTAAATAAAACAGAACTTAATTATCTTCTATTTAAGTTCAGAGGCAAACAGTCCTGGCCAGGCATGAATATTCCAGACTCAGGAAGCATTCCTTATTGTTGCACTCACTGATTACTTGCATGAGTTCTATTTTCATGATACACTGGCTTTCAGGTAGCAAAGTTGAAGATAGGATTAAGATAGTTAAGGGTATTTATCTTTTAAAAGTGTTCTCAAGAGCTCTTTTCAACACTTCCACATTAGCCTTTTTGGTCAGAATATAATCCTAAATTTTCATCACTGACCATTTTTTATTTAGTAGTCTAATAAGCAAATGCCACCCTATGCAAGATCTAGAATATTGGCAATAAATTTAAGTCACTGTCGATATTCTAGGTGGTTTTCTTTTTTCCCAGAGTAATTGAGATATAAGTCCATTAAAAATTAAAAGAAAGGAAAGGGAAAACATCTAGGAGGTTATATAATAAAATGCTAATGGTAGATCATCTCTGAGGTTTTAAAGGTGATTGTTTCTGTTTATTTTTTGTTTGCTCACTTCACATTTCTAATTTGCTTATAATCTTGTTTTAATATAATGTAAAAGTAATAAAAGTCAAAATCATAAAAAAGAACTTTTTCTCTGCTTAGGGAGATTAGGAAAGGAGATCACTCTAATAATGTAAAGCACTTGCAAAATGATAGCTTAATACTCACATGTTAGAAAAAACACACAGCTAAATTATATTAGTTGTGAGAAACACTGTCTAACCTAGTAAATAGATGCAAATCTTACTTATTTCAAATTATGGTCTTATAATAGCAAACTTAACATAAGTGAAAAAGTGAGACTTAAATATTTTCATAATGATATACTGTTGAAAGAGCACTAAACTAAAAGCATATGACCTGGCTTTAAATTCAAAAGATACAAAAGGCAAGGGAAAGGAAGAAAATAACTTCACCCTCTCCCTCCCATCTTTACATTCCATCTTTTAATGTTTTAAACTTTGTGTAAATCATGTTTCATCCTTTTCAGGCTTGGAACTTCAGCAATTAGCAATTCACTAAACATTTATTTCCTAAACATCTGTCAAGAGTTACTGATAGAGTATATGCTCAAAGTAAGTGATAATAGGGTGAACTTTTAAAACTTAGAAAGAAAGAAAAAAATCATTTAAAGTTAAACAAGAAAGCCTCATATGAATATTTACCTGATAGAATGGATATTCCTGGTATGTCTTTAGCAGATACAAAATCAACTTTCATATACTATGTTACTGATGAACCTAAGGATTGCCATTAACTCCTCAAAATAGTGACTATTATTTCATATACATGATATGATTGAAATTTAGTATTAATTGTATGATATCATATCTGGAAAGTATAGATAGAGGTATGGTCACCTTAGGGGGAAAATGCAGAGAACTAGATACTGTCTGGATTTTCTAGGGGAAAGCGATACTCAATTTAACAGTTAAGATAAGGGTTCCTGAGAAAGTGCTTCTTCCTCTTTGGGAAGTGGAAGATAATATTCCATAATTATTTATCTCAGTTTACTTTTGGGCCATTATCCAAACTGCACATTAGCAATTTGGTGTCCTAAATATTTTCATTTCTGCCATTGATTTTCTTGATAAAGGACTGCTTATTTGTACAAATAGTTGTCAAAGTCCATTCACTATAGTCCAATCATTCCTTGACTGAACAAACTTGTGTATCTTGACCCTCACAACTAACGTTAGTCTTCAGATTATGGTGAATTTACCTAAGCAAGGTTACACAGGGATTTTCCCAAAAGCTGGTCAGCTGGCTTTCTTCTGGTGACGTCTACACCTCTAAATTACTCTTTTTAAATTTCAACATATTGTTACCTCTAGGTTTGCTCATGCTAACTTTGTAGTTTTTTGAACACACATGTGAGAAGATGAAGGTAGTTATCCACAAAAGAGTAAAAAAAAAAAAAAAAAAAAGGCATCTGTAAATAAATTGCCCGTTCATGGGTCACAGCCTTGTTGTGGCAAAGGAGTTTGTGTAACTCAATGAAGCTATGAGCCCTACTGTGCAGGGTCACCCAAGATGGACGGGTCATAGTGAAGAGTTCTGACAAAACATGGCCCCTTGGAAGACGGAATGGCAAAAAACTCCAGTATTCTTTCTGTGAGAACCTCATGAACAGTATGATAAGACAAAAAATATGACACCAGAAGATGAGCCCCTCAAACTGGAAGGTGTCCAATAAGCCACAGGGGAAGAGCAAAGGGCAGTTACTAACAGCTCAAGAAAGAATGAAGAGGCTGGGCCAAAGCAGAAACGACACTCAGTTGTGGATGTCTCGTGTGGTGAAAGTAAAGTCTGGAGCTGTAAAGAACATTATGGCATAGGAACCCAGCATATTAGATCCATGAATCAAGGTAAATTAGATGTGGTCAAGCAGGAGATGGAAAGAGTGAACATTGACATCTTGTAGGAATCATTGAACTAAAATGGACAAGAAAGGGCAAACTTAATTCAGATGACCACTATAGCCACTATTGTGGGCAAGAATCTTTTAGAAGAAATGAAGCAGACCTCCGAATCAACAAAAGAGTCCAAAATGAAGTACTTGGGTACAGTCTCAAAAGTGATAGGATGATCTCAGTTCATTTCCAAGGAGAACAACTCAACATCACAGTAACCCAAGTCTATGTCCCAACCACTGATGCTGAAGAAGTTGGACAGTTCTATGAAGGCCTACAGGACCTTCTAGAACTAACACCAAAAAAAGAAAAAAAAAAAAAAGTTCTTTTCATTATAGGGGACTGGAATGCAAAAGTAGGAAGTCAAGAGATATCCAGAATAACAGGCAAGTTTGGGTTGGAGTACAAAATGAAGCAGGGCAAAGGCTAACAATTTTGTCAAGAGAACACACTGGTCATAACAAACACTCTTTTCCAACAACACAAGAGATGACTCTACACATGGACATCACCAGATGGTCAATACTGAAGTCAGATTGATTATATTCTTTGCAATTGAAGATGGAGAAGCTCTATACAGTCAGTAAAAACAAGACCGGGAGCTGGCTGTGGCTCAGATCATGACTTCCTTATTAAATTCAGTCTTAAACTGAAGAAAACAGGGAAACCCACTAGGCCATTCAGGATGATCTAAATGAAATCCCTTATGATTATACAGTGGAAGTGACAAATAGATTCAAGGGATTAGATCTGGTAGACAGAGCTCCCATAGAACTATGGACAGCGGTTCATAGCACTGCACAGAGTCAGTGACCAAAACCACCCAAAGAAAAAGAAATGTAAGAAGGCAAAGTGTTTGTCTGAGGAGGCTTCACACATAGCTAAGGGAAGTAAAAAAAAGCAAGGGAAAAAGGGAAAGATATACCTAACTGAATGTAGAGTTTCAGAGAACAGCAAGGAAAGATAAGAAGGCCTTCTTAAATAAACAGTGCAAAGAAGTAAAGGAAAACAATAGTATGGGAAAGACTAGAGATCTCTTCAATAAAACTGGAACTATCGAGGGAACATTACTAGCAAGGATGGGTATGATAAAGGACAGCAATGGTAAGGACCTAACAGAAGTTGAAGAGATTAAGAGGTGGCAAGAATACACAGAAGAACTATACAAAAAATCTTAATGACCCAGATAACCACAATGGTGTGGTCACTCACCTAGGGCCTGACATCCTAGAGTCTGAAGCCAAGTGGGTCTTAGGAAGCATTACTACAAAGAAGACTAGTGGAGGTGATGGAATTCCAGCTGAGCTATTTCAAAATTCTAAGAGATGTTGTTAAAGTGCTGCCCTCCATATGTCAGCAAATTTGGAAAACTCAGCAGAGGCCACAGGACTGGGAAAGTTCAGTTTTCATTCCAATCCCAAAGAAGAGCAGTGCCAAAGAATGTGCAATTATGCTCATTTCACATGCTAGCAAGGTTATGCTCAAAATCCTTTAAGCAAGGTTTTAGAAGAACTTGAAGTGAGAACTTCCAAATGTACAAGCTGGGTTTAGAAAAGGCAGAGGAACCAGAGATTAATTTGCCAACATTCACTGGATCATGGAGAAAGCAAGTGAATTCCAGAAAAACATCTACCTCTGCTTCATTGACTACACTAAAGCCTCTGACTGTGTGGAGCACCCCAAACTGTGGAAAATTCTTAAAGAGATGGGAATTTCAGACCACCTTATTTATCTCCTGAGAAACCTGTCTGTGGGTCAAGAAGCAACAATTAGAACTTTACATGGAACAACTGACTGGTTCAAAATTGGGAAAGGAGGACGTCAAGGGTGTGTATTGTCACTCTGCTTATTTAACTTATATGCAGAGTACATCATGTGCAATGCTAAGTGAATGAATCACAAGCTGTAATCAAGAATTCTGGGAGAAATATCAACAACTTCAGATATGCAGAAAGTGAAGAGGATCTAAAGAGCCTCTTGATGAAGGTGAAAGAGGAGAGTTAAAAAGCTGGCTGAAAATTGAACATTCAAAAAACTAAGATCATGGGATCCAGTACCATCAGTTCAGTTCAGTTCAGTTCAGTTCAGTTCAGTCACTCAGGCATGTCCGACTCTTTGTGACCCCATGAATCGCAGCACGCCAGGCCTCCCTGTCCATCACCAACTCCTGGGGTTCACTCAGACTCAGGTCCATCGAGTCAGTGATGCCATCCAGCCATCTCATCCTCTGTCGTCCCCTTCTCCTCTTGCCCCCAATCCTTCCCAGCATCAGAGACTTTTCCAATGAGTCAACTCTTCACATGAGGTGGCCAAAGTACTAGAGTTTCAGCTTTAGCATCATTCCTTCCAAAGGAATCCCAGGGCTGATCTCCTTCAGAATGGACTGCTTGGATCTCCTTGCAGTCCAAGGGACTCTCAAGAGTCTTCTCCAACACCACAGTTCAAAAGCATCAATTCTTCGGTGCTCAGCCTTCTTCACAGTCCAACTCTCACATCCATACATGACCACTGAAAAAACCATAGCCTTGACTAGACGAACCTTTGTTGGCAAAGTAATGTCTCTGTTTTTTAATATGCTGTCTAGGTTGGTCATAACTTTCCTTCCCAGGAGTAAGCGTCTTTTAATTTCATGGTTGCAGTCACCATCTGCAGTGATTTTGGAGCCCAAAAAAATAAAGTCTGACACTGTTTCCACTGTTTCCCCATCTATTTCCCATGAAGTGATGGGACCAGATGCCATGATCTTAGTTTTCTGAATGTTGAGCTTTAAGCCAACCTTTTCACTCTCCATCTCACTTTCATCAAAAGGCTTATTAGTTTCTCTTCACTTTCTGCCAGTACCATCACTTCATGGCAAATAGGGAAAAAATGGATGCAGTGAAAGTTTCAATTTTCCTGGGCTCTAAAGTCATGGGGGATGGTGACTGTAGCTATGAAATTAAAAGACTCTTGCTCCTTGGAAGAAAAACTATGATGAAACTAGACAGCGACTTAAAAAGCAGAGACATCACTTTGCTACCAACATCAAAGCTATTATTTTCCCCCAGTAGTCATGTACCAATGTGAGTTGGACCATAAAGAAGGCTGAGTGCTGAAGAATTGAGGTTTTTGAATTGTGGTACTAGAGAAGATTCCTGAGAGTCCCTTGGATAGCAAGGAGATCAAACCAGTCAATCCTAAAGGAAATCAATCCTGAATCACTGGAAGGCCTGATGCTGAAGCTGAAACTCCAATACTTTGGAGCTTATATGCAGAGTACATTGTGTGCAATGATAGGCTGGATGAATCACAAGCTATAATCAAGAATTCCAGGAGAAATATCAACAACTTCAGATATGCAGAAAGTGAAGAGGAACTAAAGAGCCTCTTGATGAGGCTGGTGCAAAGAGCTGACTCATTTACAAAGACCCTGATGCTGGGAAAGATTGAAGGCAAATGGAGAAGGGGGTGAGAGAATGAAATGGTTAGATAGTATCACCGACTCAGTGGACAAGAATCTGAGCAAAGTCTGGGAGATAGTGGAGAACAGAGGAGCCTGGCATACTGCAGTCCATGGGGTAGCAAAGGGTTGGACGAGTTAGCGACGACTGAACAGCAAGATAAATTGATTAGATATAAGACAAAATATCTAATTCTGATACTTAAGTTGGATCAGTGAATGATCAGTTAGTTCTAAAGTCATAAAGTGAACTTTGTGATAGTAGTTTTACTCTAGTCTTCATTTTATGTAATTCAATGTAAAATGGAAGAGTATTAATTTTTCTGATAAATTCATATGGCAGATTGGTCTTCAAATATTCAGTTCAGTTGTTCAGTCACTCAGTTGTGTCTGGCTCTTTGTGACTCCATGGACTGCAGCATTCCAGGCCTCCCCGTCCATCACCAATTCCCAGTCTTTACTCAAATTCGTGTCCAATGAGTTGGTGATGCCATCCAACTGCCTCATTCTCTGTCATCCCCTTCTCCTCCTGCCTTCAGTGTTTCCCAGCATCAGGGTCTTTTCAAATGAATCAGTTCTTTGCATCAGGTGACCAAAGTATTGGAGTTTCAGCTTCAATATCAGTTCTTCCAATGAATACTCAGGACTGATTTCCTTTAGGATGATGGACTGTTGGATCTTGTTGCAGTCCAAGGGACTCTCAAGAATCTTCTCCAACACCACAGTCCAAAAGCATCAATTCTTTGGTGCTCAGCTTTCTTTATAGTCTAACTCTCACATCCATACAGGACTACTGGGAAAACCATAGCCCTGACTAGATGGACCTTTGTTGGCAAAATAATGTCTCTGCTTTTTAATATGCTGTCTAGCTTGGTCATAATTTTTCTTCCAAGGAGTAAGCATCTTTTAATTTCATGGCTTCAAATATTAGGGGTTTCTAACACATTCAATGTATTTTAAGAAATGTGCATGTAATAGAAAGATACTTATTTTTGCCTCACACATATATATTCCTCTTTCCTAAATCAGATTATGGAGCCCTTTGATCTTCTTATGAGGATTCCTTTTAATTTTAGGATATGTGAAAATAACTTTAAACTTTGTTTCTCTTACTATCTCTTATATCAAATGACACCCAAGTTAATGCCAGTAAACATTTCTTCCATTTCACAAATATATTTATTTATAATAAATATTTAAGGTATATTTGTACTTATTAGTCTTTTTCAGGTGTGGGACTCTTTTTAAAGAAATCTTCTTTTCCTTTTTAAAAAAGCTGTATGACATTTATCTTAGTATTCAAATGAATTAAAATTATGTTTTGGAAATTATAGGATTTAGAAAATGGATTGAATGACTGAAGACATCTCTAGGTAGTAATTTCTAACTTGAATTATGGTTCTGATGTTTGAAAAGCAGCAGCTGATGTAAATTCAATATGTGAAAAATGGAGGAGGGAAGAACATAAACAAATGCCAAATATATTACAGAGTTGAGAAAAACATTATATATAAAAGACATTGAGAAAACTTGTCATAAATCATAGAAATTCAGAAATCATAAATTAGGACAGTATTAAGATAGTATAAATGTTCAAACAATTCTGGCTATAGCTTACACTAAAACTACTGTATAATTCAAACTCTTAGGACTGTTGGCCACACATTCCGCAAATTTCTTTTACTTGAGAAAGAGGATAACAACAACAAAGACAGCCTTCCATATAGGTAGGGTCCTTGTGTACATGAGGGAAGGAAGATTATAGCTGTATTATGGTGGGACGTCTTCCAAATGATGCGGAGATGACATTTTCTCTGATAAAAGGCTTATAGTTTTTAAAAGTGAACATTTTGGTTCTTTTTCACAGTTGCAAACTGACCTAAGTCCTTTTTCCCATTCAGCAAATGTCAGGGATCGTCTGATAAATATTCATAGTCTCTGGGGTTTAGAGGGAAGGGGGAACTATGTTTCCTTTCCTTTGTATCCTTAGTACCAGGTGGTAGGTATCAAAGAAGACAAACATTGTTTAATGTACAAATATTAAGAGCAAGAATGCTCAAAACAGTCTTATGACCTATTCAGTATTTTGGACAATATCTCTCATGGTCTTAGGCTTTTTCACTGGCAATTTGCATGAAAAGTTGACACCAAAGTGGACTCACGGACTCTTTGAGGACAAAACGGGCCAACTTTACAGTGACGTCAAGTACATTCTCTGGGAATTTGGATGTAGGACTGTATTATTTTGCATCACTACAAAAACTCTACATGATAGACACGACTTAAAATGGCAATTCTGATGCAAAGAAATATCTGTTTAGCTCAAGTTTCTGTTGGCAGGTTGCGGTGAGGGGTTTGGCTGATCTATACTGGGCTCGGGTGGGTGTGCCTGCTTGAAGCTATCTTCTGCTGGGCGTAGATCTTAGCTGGGATATGACTTGATCTAGGGCCCAAGCAAATGAAGTGTCCACCTGAGGGAAGCTCGTGTTATGGAACAACAGAGGCAGAAGAGGGCAAGATTAACTGCACAAGTGCTTTTTAAACCTTTAGTTATATAGCTCGCAGTAACATGCTATAAGCTAAAGCAAGTCCTGTGCCATGTATATCCACATGTGGATGTAAGAAAACATGAAAAATTGGGGCCATCAAAACAATTTAGCACAAGGACTAACAAAGTTAAAGAACTTGAGATGCACACCCCACTTGAAAAATTCTTCTACCTAGTCTTTTAACTTTTTATTTTATATTGGAGTAGAGGAACTAAAAAGCCTCTTGATGAAAGTGAAAGTGGAGAGTGAACAAGTTGGCTTAAAGCTCAACATTCAGAAAACTAAGATCATGGCATCCGGTCCCATCACTTCATGGGAAATAGATGGGGAAACGGTGGAAACAGTCTCAGACTTTATTTTTCTGGGCTCCAAAATCACTGCAGATGGTGACTGCAACCATGAAATTAAAAGACGCTTGGTCCTTGGGAAGAAAGTTATGACCAACCTAGATAGCATATTCAAAAGCAGAGACATTACTTTGCCAACAAAGGTTCATCTAGTCAAGGCTATGGTTTTTCCAGTGGTCATGTATGGATGTGAGAGTTGGACTGTGAAGAAAGCTGAGCACTGAAGAATTGATGCTTTTGAAGTGTGGTGTTGGAGAAGACTCTTGAGAGGCCCTTGGACTGCAAGGAGATCCAACCAGTCCATTCTGAAGGAGATCAGCCCTGAGATTTCTTTGGAAGGAATGATGCTAAAGCTGAAACTCCAGTACTTTGGCCACCTCATGCGAAGAGTTGACTCATTGGAAAAGACTCTGATGCTGGGAGGGATTGGGGTCAGGAGGAGAAGGGGACGACAGAGGATGAGATGGCTGGATGGCATCACTGACTCGATGGACCTGAGTCTGAGTGAACTCCGGGAGTTGGTGATGGACAGAGAGGCCTGGCGTGCTGCGATTCATGGGGTCACAAAGAGTCGGACACGACTGAGCTACTGATCTGATCTGATAGCTGATTAACAATATTATGATAGTTTCAGGAGGATAGCAAAAGAGCTCAGTGGTAAAGAATCCTCCTGCCAATGCAAAGAGATTCAGGGGACATGGGTTCAATCTCTGGGTTGGGAAGATTCCCTGAAGGAGGAAATGGCAACCTAGTCCAGTATTCTTGCCTGGAGAATCCCATGGACAGAGAAGCCTCGTGGGCTTACAGTCTATGGGGTCGCAAAGAGTTGGACACAATGCACACATATATACATGTATCCATTCTTCTCCAAACTTCCATCCCATCCAGGCTGCTGCATAAAACTAAGTAGAGTTCCCTGTGCTATGCAGTAGGACCTTCTTGGTAATCCATTTAAAATATAGCCTTGTGTTGATCCCAAGCTCCCTATATATACCTTCCCTCCATTTTCCCCCCCTGGCAACCATAAGTTTGTTCCCTATGTTTGTGAGTCTGTTTCTGTTTTGTAAAAAAGTTCATTTGTATAATTTCTTCTACCTAATCTTAAAATGAGACCTATACATATATCCAAATCAAATAATTTTCTCGGAATATTACTATTTCATCAATAAAAATGTTGCTTTAATATCCTCTTGCTAGAAGGAAATGGCAACCCACTCCACTGTTCTTGCCTGGAGAATCCCAGGGACGGGGCAGCCTTCTATGCTGCCCTCTATGGGGTCGCACAGAGTCGGACACTACTGAAGTGACTTAGCAGCAGCAGCAGCAGCTAACTAACAGAGGTTATCACGTTCGCCTAACACGCGAAAGGTCCCCGGTTCGAAACCGGGTGGAAACAACTTCACTTTCCCCCCAAACTTTGACTTCCTTGGTGAAATATCTTGGTGTATATTTCCATAATGATATCTGAAATTTTAAATAAAACTCTTTAAAGTATTGATTCCTACTTAAAGTACTTCAAGTGCTGTCAAAATAATCCTAGTGATGTAGACACAACGCATCACATCATCAGCTTATATTACCACTCAGGTAATTACCAGAGTCACAAGTCTTTTAATGAAGCAATACTTCCTGACTTTTGTAGGGCAGTCCTATCTGTATTCTGAAAAACTGATCCCTCTGATTTTAAATTATCTATTCTGGGTGGAAGAGAATTTTGCTTTTAAACCAACTTCAAATAACATGGATTAAGCAGAATTGGACGCTTGGTATCTGCAATTCCTCACCAAAAAGCGTTCATTCTCTTTTTTAACTCTCTTGGCCTTGGACACCTGATGTCACCAATTGTGAAGTGTGAACACTCTGACCCATTATCGACTGATTAAAAGCTAGCCTATAAACAGCTAGAAAGTTTTTAAAAACCACTGGTAATGTCAGAGCTACATACAATTTCTTCTAATAAGGAATTTACCCTGGAGGGAAATAGAATTACTATCTTGGCAAGTGAGCTGGAGCTTGAAAAGACGAGGAGAGCAATCTCGCAGAAATGAGTGGCAATTCTTGACTGCAATCATCAGGAAGGAGAAAACTGAGTAAGTTGAAAAAATAGTCACAAAAAATTGCTCTCCTGATGTTTCCCAGTGCTGGTATTGGAGGCCAAACATGCAGCCAGGCAAAGAAAGTTAATCACCTTCAAGGTTTGTAACAAAAGAATAAATCAGAGAGAAAACATCAAATTGAAATCCAAATATAAATTTTCAGAAAAGAAATTAGAGAAAAATAAGAAAGTCGAACACAGGGGGAAAAGCCTGTAAAATACTATTAAAATTTTCATTTGCCATATTTCTAAATGTAAAAAACCTACCTGTAAGTTATTAATATAAGACTATTTACTAATACACTTTCCAGTGGCCAAAATGATGCTAATCTTATTAGAACAAGATATGTTATAGACGAACTGTATTGGAATCCATGGTTTGAAGCTATGAACCGCAAAACACTTGAGTTTCTTTGAGGAAAGAGATCTGGCAGTTATTATTTTTACCATTAAAAAATAAAACTATGTGCAAAAGTGCTGGACAGTAAAGAAATCACTATAGTATATCTTCAAATACAGAGTATGCTAAACTTTTTATTAGACTATCTAAGAGGTTAACTGGGTTAATAAAAAATATATTTTTAATATTATTTTAATATCTATAGTTAAATAGTAATATTTTATTCTTTACTGCTGATTTTGAAAATTTGTATCCTTTATTTTCTTGACGGTCTGTCAATTTTGTTGATATTTTCAAAGAAAAGACTTTTAATTTTAATTCATTATTTTTTCTTTTGTTTTATGTATTCTGGTTCATTTATCTCCCCTGTAAGTTTTATTATTTCATTATTTCTGCATGCTCTGGATTTAGCTGGATTTTTGGAGAGAGAGCATGTTGCTTTACTCACTCCATTATGCCAGAAATAAATCTAGTTAAAGTAGAGATGCATCATTTTAGACCTCATTAATCAGAATCCCTGGAGGGGATTCCACTGAATGTCTACTTTGTAAAATTCCCATGGTGAAACTGATGGTCACCAAGATTGAGATACAATTGTATTTGGCAGCTCTATGACTTTAGTTGAGCTTATATTAAACAAATGTTCATATTCTAAAATAAAATAATCAAGCTTAATAGGTAATTTAGGTGTAGAATCAATACAAAAGCCCCATACATATATATAAATATAATATACATATATATACTGATATAATTTTTCAAATGATAAATAATACAATATCATGTCAGTTATCTAGCATGCTCTCTCTTCTGGATACATTTACATGTGAAGCCAAATTGTAATGGAAAGGTTGTTTGGCATGAGTAAATAATTAGGATAGAGAAAGCTAATGATAGCATATGGTTAATCTGATTAGTTATGAGAGCTTGGTATCTCCTCCTTTGGATGACTGCACTTGCCATAGTAAATTCAAATGTCCAAGGCAAACAGTTATGCTTCAGTAGACAGTATTAGAAACATAGACAGTTCTTTCTTTTAAGTTACACCTACTCTAGATTTCCTTCAAATCTTTAATTAACAAGATAAATTTAAGTGTGGAATTAGTTGTAATTGCATGACTGGATTTTCATATACACAGTCTTTTCATAGTATGTATTTAAAATCTCTTCTATTGTAGGCTATTTCTATATGGAAACTCACAATTAAGAGGATGATATACTATCAGATGATATTAATACCAGAATAAAGAACATCTTTATCACTGAATTTTAGCAATACTCTAGATACAATTTAGATAAAACATTGCTTTTTCCAATGTTGGATAAGGATCAAAATCATTTTGATGTTACAGTTTTATATCTAAGAGAACACTTAAGGTACTATAAATTTGGGTAACTACTTGCTATGCATTATCTAACATTCATAACATTTAATTTACTAACATAATTATTAATAATATTAGTAAAAATCATAAACAAGATAATGAAGGAAATAATTTTTGTTTAAATAGAATTTAAAAAATTACACTCCAAATATAAAAGAGATGAAAAAATAACTTGTTTACCATACTTAAATATTTAAATGAAGTCTTAACAGAGTCAACTCAGTTGAATACCCTATTTCTGTTTTTATAGTTCCATGTAGAGTGGGAATCCACATGTCCAGACTCCTTGCCTTGAGAATATCACTTGTATTTGCATATTTCAATTTTGATCATGTAAACTAGTATATATGATAAATACCAATTTACCATATAAAGTGGTAGCTCAGGAGTGAAAGGTAGAAAGATTCATGTAACCTTACAGGTATTTGACTTTAGTCTCCATTCAGGTCCAAGTTCTCTCTCTAGCCTTTAGGCTGTCAAAGGCAGTATTTGAGCTGGTCAGGTCTCAAATAGTCATGAAGTCAGTGTGCACATTTATATAATTATTTGGACAATTTTAGCACAGCAAAACCGCATACATTTGTCTTTATCTTCTTTGTGATTTATTGGAAGAGATTTGGGCCTGAATTCTTTTGAATAACTGCTTTCTCCCTGTATTAGTCAGTTTGGACAGCTATAACAAAATCCCATAGACTGGGTGGCTTATAAACAAAAGCAGTTTATTTCTCATAATTCTAGAGGCTGGCACATTTAGATGCTGACACATTTAGAGTCTAGCAAGAGTTCAGTTTCTGGTTCATAGATGACAGCCTTTTTGCTATTTTTTCACATAGCAGAAGGAACAAGCAAGTGCTCTGGGGTCTCTATTGTAAAGACATGTATAGAAGCACATTTTGCTGCCTCAAAATGTCTATCTTTGGCATGAAGATTAATTTAGGTTGATAATTTTCAAGAAACAGAAGACTGTTTACAGGAATCCCTTACTTCACTTTGAATGTGTGGACTAGACACAGGAAGGCTCCTGTGACCATACAGAATGCCCAGAGAGTTATACCTGTAGATTCTGCTGAGACTTGAAGAAAGAACAAAATCTTTGCACCAAAGAGATCAATTAAGACTGATTTTTATTTTTAAGCAAGAAACCCTTAGAGAGAGTGGAATTAAATGTGCTCTTGAAAAATAATTGTCATATTTATTACAGTAAGAGGCTACAGAAGAGTTATTTTCACATGGGCCCAGATTTATTTATCCAGGATTTCCCATTAGCAAAGCAAGTTCATTTCAACTAAATTATACATAGAGACAAAGGCTTAAAGGACTCCAGAGAGAGCAATCCCAACAATAATTTCCAAGCAGCTTTCCCCAACATGACCCATAGTCTGTACCCTAGCAGTGTTTCACTTAGCTTGATTGTTGCTAAGCAACAAATAGGGGATAGAAGTTAAGCTTCTAGAATCACTTACACATTAATTGTAAGCCAGAAACATTAGAATAATGCAAGTTTCAATAATGAAGGGTATTACATATGTTGTCACAGTATGCCTTTTTTTCCTCTCCAAGAACAGAAAGACCCGTGGGCTACTTGTCATGCGGAAATGACATTTCATTAGCTTTTGGAGGTACAGAGGGAGTAGATATTAAGAGAAACAATTAGGTGTTTTATAGCTATCTTTCCCTTTCTCAAAGGTTTTCTTTTCTAATTGCTATTGACTTTGCTTTCTTTGAACTACTGAAGCTAAAGTAGCAAAAGTAGGTGTTACATTTCCCAGTTAGGAAGTTGCTGAAGTGTTCTGATGATTGCATGATTACTAATGATTTTTAAATGCAAGGAAATTAAAGACCATTAAAAGCAAAGAAATAAAAGACCAATTTTTGTTCTCTAAAGTTAGAGATCTTTACCAGATTTTGATTTTCCCATCTGGACAAAGGAATATTCTGAAATCACAATGCATCTCCATCTATATCTCTTGAGGTTCTTATACTACTATCTACAGTCACTCTCCTTTGTGAAGATGTGTGGCTGTATGATTTTCCTTTCTTTCTAAATGGAAAACTTGGGGACATGTGTTAGCTTAAGTATATACTCTTTCTTGTCCTATGGTAGCATGCCAATATTTGGCCAATAAAATACACTATGGAAAATCTGAAATAGTGTCAGCAGTGAGCTTCCAGAAGACTTGTTTACTGAGACTAGAAAAGTTTATTGTGCAGTGTGGCTTTCTCAATCAGCAAAGATTAGATATGAATTATTTTGTTGTTGTTGTTTAGTCGATAAGTTGTGTCTGACTCTTTTGCAACCCCATCAACTGTAGCCCACCAGGCTCCTCTGACCATGGGATTTCCCAAGCAAGAATACTGGAGTGGGTTTCCTTCATTTTCTTCTTCAGGGGATCTTCCTAACCCAGGGGTCGAACCCGTGTCTCCTGCATTGGCAGGCAGATTCTTCACACTCAGCTACCAGGTAGCTGTACTAAATACAGATTATATTAAGTAAAGACTGTAGCTGTACTATAGTCTATCAACTGAAGTCATTTAAGATACATGTCATATTAAGTACATATTCAACCTCCACACACTTAGAAATCCTGTGTGAGTCATATTCAATATATTGAAAAGAATATGGACTACAATTTTAGATAAACAGAAGCTTGATTTCAAGCCCTGGCACTTGACATCTGTGTGACCATGCCTAGTACTTCCTTGTTTCTTGGTCTTAAACATGTATAAAATGGGGCAGGAGGTTTGTAACTTAACTCAAAGGGTAACTGTATGACCCTTATAGAGATTCCTGACCAGCCACACTTATATTTCTTTGCTGCCCTTTCAGCATTGTTGGCCAATTCTTTCTTTTGATTATCCATAGTTGTACAATGTTACCTGAATCTCTCACTAGGAAACAAGACCTTTCCTATCAAATACCAGTAAATAACAAAGTTTTGCTACCAATATGTGAAATTAAAGTAAAATGTACTGTGATCAATCACCAACAAATACTGAAAAACTAATGTGATCTATCACTCAATTGTGCAACTCTTATTCATATAGAAATTTGTTTATTGAAGAGTTAGCAATGAAGTTTTTATTTTATGCATTTACTCACTGTGTCCCTACCCTAACCTTGTCCTTGGCACCTGAAATTTGAATCACTTTATTGTGAGACCAGTATTATTTAGGTAAACCTTGCCTTTTGAAAATTAATGTATACTAAGGACAGGAAAGCCTGGCCTACTGCAGTCCATGGAGTAGCAAAGAGTTGGACACAACTTGGCAACTGAACAACATCAGTGAGAAACAAGGACTGTTGTATATGTGTACACCTATTTCCTTATATCCATAAGAGAGGGTGGACTTCATCTGTTTTATTCTCTGTTGCTTTCCTAGCTCTCAGAACAATGCTCAATGCATAATGTGGAATAAAAGAAAGGATGAATGTTATCACATGCCTCAAGTGCTTATCACAGAGCCAAGAATGTATAACAATTACCCACTAAAAGCTGAATTTCTTGGTATTTACTTAGTGCCTCTGGTTCTAAGAAGAGGTAAATTTGTCAAAATGAATTAAGCACTCAGTGTGCTCTAAATGTGTATTTGGCACAGTATAATTTTGAGAAGATAGAATTTAGTTCCCTGAAATAGGCTTTGTGCTTTAGAGCCATAGAAATCTAAATTCAACCCCTGGCTTCGGTATTTCACATCAGGTAAGTTATTTAAACACTCTAGGCTTCAGGTTCTTTATCTGTGTAATTGCAGTAAGTATCTCTGCTCACTTAATTAAAGTTTTTGAGGCTTCAGAGAGATTATATATGCCAAGTGCTTAGCCCAATGCCTGGCACTTAGTAGGCACACAAAATATTTTGGTACTGTTTAAGTTTGTAGCCAATAAGGAAAAACAAAACACTTTCAAAAAAGATATAATGAATCAAAAAATGTAGATGACAAAAATATAAGTATACCCAGCTGTAGCTATATGTTGTATTTTTAAACTTAAAATGTAATAGACTTTCTGTTGAAAATCAAATCTAAAATTGAACAAATTCCACATTCTTTTCTCAGAGGAAACTGTTGTAAACATTCACAAAGTAGGAGTCTATAGATGCTGACAGAGAGATCAGAGCTATGTGTAAGGTTAAACTGAGAACTAAAGTCAAATAAAAGGCTATTCTATAACCAAAGCTAGTTACATAGATTCAGTGTATTATTTAGTTTTCAAAATATGTCAGATTCTTAGTATACAGCCTTTGTTTCTCCATTTGTGAAATGGAGATATGAAAGATACTTACCTTATCTCATTGGTTATCACAAGGGTCAAATGAGATAACACATTTATTTATTTTGAATCCTGGACATAGTCAGAATTCAATAAATCTTAACTGATCCTTATATTATTTTGTTCATATAAATTAATCTTGGGCTTTCCTGGTGGCTCAGACGGTAAAGCATCTGCCTGCAATGTGGGAGACCCGGGTTCGATCGCTGGATCTGGAAAATCCCCTGGAGAAGGAAATGGCACCCACTCCAGTACTCCTGCCTGGAAAATCCCATGGACAGGGGAGCCTGGTAGGTTATGGTCCATGGGGTCGCAAAAAGTTGGACATGACTGAGAGACTTCCCTGACAATTCTTTTTTACTATGCATTTTATCATTGTATTTTTTTTTTCATTAATGCCTTTTTCCTTCACTTTCTCATTACAGGATTAATGTGACAGTCCTCCTCTGATTTCCCTGTCCTCATTTGCTCCCTAATTTACTTTTTTGTTGAAGTTTTGAATCATTTTCCATTGTACATGAGAAAAACACAAACTCCAAGCATCCCCAATTAGTGCTTATAAACTTTCCAATTAGGATTCCCCATACTCTTTGTATTTCAGTCAAACAAATATACTTTTGTTTCTCTATTTTACTCCACACATAATTTTTTACCCACCATGGACTGACAGAAAGTTTTCTCTGTGTGCCCTGTCTGATTCACAGCTCTCTATTGATGGGCGTTGTGAGATTGCCTCTTAATTCAGGAAGATGAAACAGCCACAGATCAGTAATGTGTGCCATGGACTCTGGAGTGCCACAGACTCTCAGAGATATTTGTCATTTCTGACATGTGTCATTCCCCCTAATAAGACATTCTTACATGGCTTTCTCTAAGTTCTAACTTTTTCAGAGACTCAGCTCAAATCCTACCTCTTCTATAATTATCCCACCATTCCATCTATCCTAGTCCAGAATAATGACTGCCTTTTCACATAGGATTTACAATGTGAATCCCTTCCTTGGCACTAACATATGCTATTGATATGGTTGCTCATGGCTTCAACTTAAAGATTGCATGATGTCAACTATATTGTGACTTTTTCTAGAACAGATAATTCTGCATGCATCGATCAATTATAACTTTTACTAATCAATCATAACAATAGCTTAGTTTTTTTTTATTATCTTATCATTTTATATACTGTATCCCAGTAAGGCTTAATTATTCGTGGCCTTATTGGCATCAAGTGTTAATATTCTGATATTTACTGACTTCAGTAGAAAGCTTTTGCTCGCCAACTTTATTTTTATATGGGGTGTTATTCAAACCATAGACATGGGTTTAGAAAAGGCTACTGTGTTTTACAAATTCAGTACATTTTTATGAGTCCAGATTTTTCTGCTAACAGTGACAATCCAGTTAAATTAAGTAATAGAGTAAATATTAAGCATGTTTATAAAAAAGTAATTATGGATCCCATGTTAGAGAAAATCAGGTATTTTACCCCTAGAATAGTGAAAATATAGAGGGAGGCTTTTGATTTTCAGAGTAAATTATGATGTGGATGTAAAGCCATCCAACTTTACTTCTCTGATCTTCCTTTGTTCTCCAGACCTCCTCAAAGTGGTCCAGAGATAAAGTGTTGAGATTACTCACATAAGAGTTTAAACCCAGCTGCAACATTTACTAATAGCTTGACCTTCAACAATCTACTTAATTTATTTGGGCTTTGGTCTTTATAGAATGGAAAAATGACATAAGGTCCCTTTCATGT
The DNA here is from genome assembly GCF_002263795.3 of Bos taurus. NCBI lineage: Eukaryota > Metazoa > Chordata > Mammalia > Artiodactyla > Bovidae > Bos > Bos taurus. The sequence continues at coordinate 54,196,406 of NC_037341.1, read as the reverse complement.
AATAAGGATTCAGCAATGGTAAAGTAAAAGTTATATTTGGCAGTTGTAACAATACCATTTACTGATTTATAAGGGATGCATTTATCACTTTAAGTATTATTTGAGTTTTAATATCATAAAATATTTTAATGACTGGAAATAAAAGGTCTTCTGTTGTGGAACAGAAATTTAAAATTTTAAATAAAATATTAGTAATTGACTATGCCAAAGCCTTTGACGGTGTGGATCACAGTAAACTGTGGAAAATTCTGAAAGAGATGGGAATACCAGACCACCTGACCTGCCTCTCGAGAAACCTATATGCAGGTCAGGAAGCAACAGTTAGAACTGGACATGGAACAACAGATTGGTTCCAAATAGGAAAAGGAGTACGTCAAGGCTGTATATTGTCACCCTGCTTGTTTAACTTATATGCAGGGTACATCATGAGAAACGCTGGACTGGAAGAAGCACAAGCTGGAACCAAGATTACCAGGAGAAATATCAATAACCTCAGATATGCAGAGGACACCACCCTTATGGCAGAAAGTAAAGAAGAACTAAAGAGCCTCTTGATGAAAGTAAAAGAGGAGGGTGAAAAAGTTGGCTTAAAGCTCAACATTCAGAAAACTAAGATCATGGCATCTGGTCCCATCACTTCTTGGCAAATAGATGGGGAAACAAAGGAAACAGTGTCAGACTTTATTTTTTTGGGCTCCAAAATCACTGCAGATGGTGACTGCAACCATGAAATTAAAAGACTTTTACTCCTTGGAAGGAAAGTTATGACCAACCTAAACAGCATATTGAAAAGCAGAGACATGACTTTGTCAACAAAGGTCCATCTAGTCAAGGCTATGGTTTTTCCAGTGGTCATGTATGGATGTGAGAGTTGGACTATAAAGAAAGTTGAGCGCAGAAGAATTGATGCTTTTGAACTGTGGTGTTGGAGAAGACTCTTGAGAGTCCCTTGGACTGCAAGGAGATCCAACCAGTCCATCCTAAAGGAAATCAGTCCTGGGTATTCATTGGAAGGACTGATGTTGAAGCTGAAATTCCAATACTTTGGCCACCTGATATGAAGAGCTGACTCATTTGAAAAGACCGTGATGTTGGGAAAGATTGAAGGCAGGAGGAGAAGGGGACGACAGCGGATGAGATGGTTAGATGGCATCACCAACTCAATGGACATGAGTTTGGGTAAACTCCAGGAGTTGGTGATGGACAGGGAGGCCTGGTGTGCTGTGGTTCATGGGGTCACAAAGAGTCAGACACAACTGAGTGACTGAACTTAACTGAACTGAATCTAGCACTGTTTAATTACACTTCTATCGTATGACTATTTCTTTAATAAGAAATCAAGGAGGTTTAATTTTATAAAATCTATTGATAAACTTTATATTTGTATCATTTGTTATATATTGCTAATATGGTTTATATAGATATATATTTAATATATATGCTTAGTATATGTATTTATTTTTATTTATATCATTGCTGCATAACAAATCACTCCAAATCTTAGTTGCCCCAAACGACAACCCCTGACTATTCCTCCTGAGTCCTTGAGTCACCTGATCATTGCTCTAGCTCTGAGCCAGGCTTGCCTAACTCTGATTAGACTCACTCACACCCCTGTGGTTAGCTAGCAGATGATAATGGCATTACCCAATGGGTAGTTGGCTTTTTTTGGCTCAGACAAAATCCATTATTCACCAGCCTAGCCAAGATGTGCTCAGACTGTGGTGGCCAAGTTTCAAGAGGAAGAATGGAAGAAGGCAAATTCTTTTGAGGCATAGGCTCAGAATTGAAAAATATTATCTTTTCTCTGTTCTGTTGGACAAGGTAAGGCATATATACAGCAGAAATTCAAAGTAGAGCGAAATTGACTCATCTTCTTACTGGCAGGAGCTTCAAAAGCATGTTGTAAAGAGCTGTATATGCAGGGAGAGGTGGAGACTTGTTTAGTGAAATGGCAACCCACTCTAGTATTCTCCTCTGGAGAATTCCACAGACAGAGGAGCCTGGCGGGCTACAGTCCACGGGATCGTAAAGAGTCAGGCACGACTAAGCAACTAACACAATGTTAAATATTGACACAATAAAGGAGAAACATAACTAGAATCATATCAATTATAACTGCTACAAGATCATTATATTCAAGAAATAAGATACAAATTTTATGTAAAAGAGAAAAAGAAGGACATCTCCTGAACTTGATATAGAAAATCTTTAGAAACCTAAAGGTGTCATTTTTGGTTAGCAAAAGGTGTAGTCAATATTTGTATTAATTTCCTAGGTTTAGCTCAACAAAGTACCACAAGTTAGGTGGCTTGAAAGAGCAAAAATTTATTTCCTCACAGTTCTGGAACTAGAAGTCTAAAATAAAGGTGTCAGTAGGGTTGGATTCTACAGGAACCTCTGAGGGAGAATGCTTCATGATTTTCTTCTAGTTTCTGGAGATTTGACACTGTCTGTCATCCCCTGACTTGTAAAACTTCAATCTCTGCCTCTGTTTTCACAAGGGATTTCCCCCTTAGCCTCTATCTTTGTGTCTCCTTCTCTTCTTCTTATAAAGACACCAGTGATGTGAATTAAGGCCCTATCCTACTCCTGTATGACCTCATCTTAACTAATTATCTCTGCAATCTATTTCCAAATGAAGTCACATTCTGAGGTTCTGGGAAGGACTCAAATTTATGTGGACACCCTCCAACCAGGGGCCTCCTTGGTGGTTCAGAGAGTAAAGAATCTGTCTGCAATGCAGGAGACCTGGGTTCAGTCCCTAGGTCAGGAAGATCCCCTGGAGGAGGGAATGACTACCCACTCCAGTACTCTTACCTGGAGAATCCCATGGACAGAGGAGCCTGGCTGGCTACAGTGCATGAGGTTGCAAAGAGTCAGACACAACTGAATAACTCACACTTTCACTTTCACATGCAACCCAGTGTGATATTATTGCAGTGGATATAGATTATTCAACTCCTTTTCTGAATATTTATGTTAATTATTTTAGATGAGATAAAGAAATAAGATAAAGAACCAATGATTTGGAAAGGAGAGCAAATATCTTTATTAATAGTTAATAGGGTTGTATATCAGGAAAACCCAATTGATTCAGTTACAAATTATTGTAATTAAGATGATAGTCTAGCAGGATGGCTGACCTCCATGCAAAATGATGATGTAAACTAGTAAGAAAATATAGTTGGGAAAAAGAGACCACTCACATAGAGAAGCATCAAAACAGAAAGAAAACCATTATTTAGGTCGTATATGAGGAAGAAACATGTAACGTGGGTTTTAAAAGTAAAAACCCTGTACAGTGTGAAAGAACACTTTCTGAGTAGAAAGTAGTACTGTAAGAATGTTAAGCACACTAACCAAAATGTTCATATGGAAGAATTGTTAGTGTAGCTAAAAGATTTTGAAAACAAGATACAATTAGATGGGACCTGCTTTAAATGGTGTCAAAATCATTATAAATATCTAAAGATAAAAGAAATTAGATTCTGATTTAGAAAAAGATATAAATCAATGGAACAAAATAATAAGTTCAGGATAGGACCAAGGATGTGGAAATTTTTGAATGGTACATGTAGCATTTCAAATCAGTTGAAAATATTTGTTTTTTGAGAGATATGGGCAATTGATTACCAATTTTAGTAAACATAAATTAAGGCCCCTTCATTGAAAATTGTAAAGATTTTAACATTATAATACAAAAAAACCACTAGAAGCAAAGATGTTTGTATTGTCTTGCAGTAGTTCATTTTCATCCAGTTGCAAAATCTAGAAATCATAAATGAATGATTGGCATTTTAGACTACACAAAATGTCTGAAAGGTCTTTATAGACAAAAACATCATAAATCAATTAAAAAACAAATTACAGTATAAAGGAAAACATTTAGCAACACATAACAGACTGTGATCCTTTAAACTGGTAAGGAAAAGATATAGTCTAGCCGAAAATAGAAAAGACATATGAATGATTAATCATAAGGGGAAAAAAAAAAGCAAATGGCCCATAGTCTGCCACAAAAATGTTCAAACTCACTATTTATCAAATGAATTGACGAGATTTTTGAAAATTATTAATTTGAAGGACTGATGACATGCATGATGATAAGAGCATAGGAAATAGGTATACACATAAATGAGATAAAACAGTGGTTAAAAGCTAGGCCCCTAAAGCTAGACTGCCTGGGTTCAAATCTCAGTAGTGTTGCTTACTATGTAATCAGGGACCAGTTACCTGATCCCTCTTAACCTCTGTTCTCTCATGTGGAAAGAAATAAAAATAACAATAATAAGTAACTACCTGACCGGAATTTTGGGGACAGGGGAGTAACAAGCTAATATATACAAAAATTGCCTGGCACACAAAAAAAAGTTCATTGGATACAGCTATAAATGTAAATATGAGAGAAACATGCTATACTACTTTAGAAGGACAATTTGTGTGTGCATATAAAATACAACACAATACTCATATGAAATGAGTACTCATATGAAAAGGTACTATTAAAGGTAGCTCAGAATGTAATTACAAATAAAAAGTATACATTTTTACATGGAAATTGGATAACTATAGTTATATCATTATCTTATTTAGTTTTAAAAAAGCTTATATTTTTGTATGCATATATACAGAGAAATGTATCATCAGAGAATATTTCCATAAGCATCTAGCATAATTTTAGCAGGATACTATAGTGAGTCTCTAATCTTCAATCATAAAATTACAGGAAAGATATTTAAGGCGCTATATCGATTTCCTAAACTCTCAGCTGAGCACTGTGTTTGGAGAAAGAGAGACTTTTATTGGCTCAGCATGGGCCACATATTCAGGGCTATGTATAGAAAATGGGAAACCCTCATGGCTTGACTGAAAAGTGTAATTCTTCAAAATTGGGGGAACTATTGACAGAAAAATGGTGAAATGGTTTTGGGAAGCTAAGTAAAAAAAGATGTCTACCACATTTTCTATTTTTATGAATTTCCACATGTGTGTGTATACTTACATGTCACACGTTCTCTCTCTCATACACACACACACAGACACACACATCACTGTTACCATGTATCTTTCTCTATTTCATTAATAATAGATGATTGACTTTTTCTATTTAATTGCAAGAGCAACCTATGTTCATTAAGGCCTTTCCTTGTTAAGTTTTTCTGACTTATTTGTTAAGTTGTGAAGTTGGTCTGGAACTATTCCCTATTTGATTAAAGAGTTGGGTTTGTATCTGATAACTGAATTGGCAATTTTTTGTGTGTGGTGAGGAAATAGATAAATATGAAATAGATGATGGGATAATTTTTATGGATACACTTTCATGGTTCAGTTAAATCATATCTAAATGGGGCTTGTAAAAGCGATGTTTAGGGCTAATTCTACTTCCAGGTTAAAATTTACAATGATATTTTGTCATAATAAGAAGATATTTTTATAATCCTTCCACATTTCTTTTTGCACAAAAGCTAATAATTGCTAGACATAAGAAAAATAGATCAAATGGAATCAAGACTGGGGACAATAGACCAATTAGAAACCTATTTTAGTAGTAAGAGCGTTTCAACAAGGCAGAGGAAACAGAAATAAATAAGAGAAAATAAATTCAAGGAAATTACAGAATGATTACCTCTATGTCCATGTATACCTTTTTAGATGCAAAGGGTGATGAAATGAAGGAATTCAGATTTACTCGAAGCATTAAAAGATCATAATAGGGAGGAGAGAATTAAGTTCCCAAATCTTGACTTTGAGGTACTTGTGAAATATCTAAGTGAAAATTCCCAGTTAATTTAAGGTCTGAAACTCAATATTCATTCCTGCACACTCATCAATCATTGTTTATTTAGCTTCCTTTTTTTGTGTGTAAGGCACTGTTACAGGTTTGAAGGTTACAGTCCAGGAGGTGAAGAGAACAGTCTTTGCTCTCGTGAATCTTAGAACCTAGGAAGGAAATATACAATAATCAAGGAGACAAATGAATACACAACATGATTTCAGTTATTGAGATGTAATGTGAAGAAAATAAAACAGATTTGAATCTAGACAAGAGATTATTTTAAATAGGGTGGTTAGCCTCTGAAGTGACATTTAGACACAGACCTCCAATATGATAATTAATCTTGTCACATTAGCTAAGGGAAAAGAAAATTTAAGGGCAGGTTGTAAACATTATCAAAACCCATAGCATATCATAATATAAAGATATAAAAATGTCCTTTGGATCTAGCTATCTGGAGGCAATTGGTGACATAAATGAGAGTAGTTTTAGTAGGTAAAGGAACAAATGTTAGACTGAAGAAAGAAGGCATGTATGGCTTAAAAAAATAGAGGTAGCACAAGATAATTTTTAAAAGAAAACTTGGCTGTCAAGGGACAGAGAGAAGTAGTACTGATGCCAGGATCTAGGGATGCCAGGAAAGAAATTTGTAAATGTTTCCAATTATATTTTCTCATGAATTTACAGAGTGAATGAATTTAAGCAACTTTCATTAGAAGATAAAATTTAGTTCATTGATAAAATGACATATTGTTTTAGGGGTGGGTAATAGTATTATTTCTTAGCCCATTAATTTCATGGTAGAACAAGACAGACAAAAGCTGAAGTGCTCCGTGGTACATAAAGTACAGAGTTGAAATTTAGTCACTGGTAGATTACATGAGAACAGCTTGGAATTAGGACTATTTTCAAAGGATTTCTAAATTTAAAGGATGGGTCTTTTTCCTTGAGCCATTGTTTTCATGATGAGAGATATTTTAAATTTTTTCTTTAAAGAATGGTAAAAACATTTGCTTTTTCTGAATTAATATATCTGGGAATAAGTCTTGGTAAAGGATGTTACCCCTTTTATTTAATAAACATGCAGACACACCTCTAAAACAAGCTGAAAATCTAAGCATAATTTGGCCTAATAATTTTAGCCCCACCATATTATTCCCTTCTTGAATGTAGAAGACATTCTTATTGTTCCAAGCAGCACTTAAAATACATTGTTAAGTGATGTCAACGGCCATTATTTTTCTCATCCTTTCAGTGGTTGTTCCTTTATTTTACCAGTCAGTGATGCCATTTCTGATTTTTAAAATAAGACTTTTTATATATTTTTAAAAAAATGTTTCATCAAGAAAACCCCTGGTGCTAAAAATTAAATGTCTCCAGGAATGTTTTGTGTCATTAGAATATGAACTAATGATTATCAGATTGGGTCTCTACCTAGAAACTGCTCAGGAGACCCAGATTTTAATTGACTGCAGCAAGTAAAACAGGGCTGTGTTTGCTATGCTAGGCAACTGTCAAGTCTCAAAGAAGTCTCTGAGCATTTTTCATAACCAATTAATATATGACACCTTAAATAATATGGACTTGCTATTCTTTATTAAAAGAAACTAGGGCAGGGTTGCTAAATGAAAAAAAAAATGTTAGAAATATCTGCAGTCAGACAATTGTATTTCTGTGCAGAATTCCTGCAATTATTTCGAAAGGAAACAGAGGTGACCCTAAGATTTTCTACAAACTTCCTTCACAATTTACACCTTACTTTCCATTAGAACAATGTCAGCATTATGTGCATAGACAGTTACTGAAAATTTTCTGACATGATGATAGTTTATCTGGTGAATAACAAATAAATCTGTGTTTGCTTTTTGATCTGTCCAACCATTACTAACTGCTTTACAGACTAAACCATTTTTTAATCTGTATATTAGGAGATGTTGAGCTTGCACCATAGCCTTTCCAGGGAAGCAGGCATATATAAATTACTGCTTTTTCTATTGTTTGTGTAACAGGGAGCAAAGGACATGGAAATAGCTATATTTATTCCTTACCATAAATTCAGACTCCATTCCCAGCAGACTTTGTATTTTATCTCCTCTAAAAGGTTATTTGAACACTGATTGTTTCAATATTAGAACATATTCCTTATAGCCAAAAAAGTATCTAATTGTTGATTGGGTATATAAATTCCCACAAATTCTGTATATTAGAAATTCTGTAGCCTACCTATGTTACTAGTTGTGTAAACTTGAAAGGGAAATCATATGTTGGATAAAGAAAGAGGAGAAAGAACTGTTGTTAATTCAGTCACTAAGTCGTGTCTGACTCTGCAACCTCATGGACCGCATGCAGCACACCAGGCTCCCTGTCACTGTGTCCCAGAGCTTGCTCAAACTCATGTCAACTGAGTCAGTGATGCCATTCAACCATCTCATCCTTTGTTGCCCCCTTCTCCTCCTGCCCTCAAGTTTTCCCAGAATAAGGGTCTTTTCCAATGAGTTAGCTCTTCACATTATGTGGCCAAAGTATTGGATAAAGTATTTTGGATAAAGAAAGTATTTTGGATGAAGAAAGAGGAGGAAGAATAAGTTATTTTATTTGATTTTACTGAGTCCAAGTTTGGTATTTGGCAAAAATTTGCAAGGGCTTGCTTCAGTTCAGTTCAGTTCAGTCGCTCAGTCATGTCCGACTCTTTGCAGCATGCCAGGCCTCCCTGTCCATCACCAACTCCCAGAGTTCACTCAAACTCACGTCCATCGAGTCGGTGATGCCATCCAGCCATCTCATCCTCTGTCATCCCCTTCTCCTCCTGCCCCCAATCCCTCCCAGCATCAGAGTCTATGAAAGTGAAGTCGCTCAGTCGTGTCCTACTCTTTGCGACCCCATGGACTGTAGCCTATCAGGCTCCTCTATCCATGGGATTATCCAGGCAAGAGTGCTGGAGTGGATTGCCATTTCCTTCGCCAGGGCATCTTCCCGACCCAGGAATTGAACCCGGGTCTCCCGCATTGCAGGCAGACGCTTTACCATCTGAGCCACCAGGGAAGCCAATCAGAGTCTATAATTACACCCAAATTCTACTGCTTCTCCAACTTTACGATATATCATTGTCCACTTCTCAAAATTTCTCAGAAAGGGAAACAAAGTGGTTATGAAATTATCAGATGGCAAAAATCACTGGAGAAAGTTAGGAGTCTTAAAGTAAAAGTGAAGAAGAGAATAAAGATTGTAATTTGGGAACTCCCCATTTTGTGAACTGTAAGGAATAAATTCTGCCTTCCACTAAAATTCTATCCACAATTTAGTACCAACATCTATATAGTGGGAATTTAAAGAGTTGCAAGACATTTTTATATTTTGGAACAATTAGAATAGTCAACCATAAAACAGGATTGCAAAGTCCACTTCATACAGTATTTGGAAGAAAACAGTATGAATAGATTTGAGAATTAAAACTCAATAAGCATTGTCTCTCCTCCATGAAAAATATTTAGTTGTAGATTTCTAGCAAGATTAAGAACATACAGAAAAATGAAGTGAAAAAAATGGAGAGAAGATCCTTGGAATATTTGTGGGAGATACTTTATGAAATCTTTAATGAAAGCTTCCATTAAAATTATATGCACAATAAAGTGTCAACATCTTTATATGGGAATTAAAAGATTCACACATAACATTACTAGATTTGAGATCAATATATAAATTGCACTAGTATGAAGCTGAGTCAAATGAGATCCCATATTTGACCAATTTGCTTGGCCTTATCTATATGCACATGCTGTTTCATCACTCCTGCCATTGATACTTTAATTCCTTTTTCTTTGACAAATACATTTAAGTACTGTAAGGGCTACATGTGTTTTCCCCCAGATTCATCTTGAAGGTTTCACTTTGTATGTGATGGTGTTAGGAGGTAGGGCCTTTGAGAGATGATTCAGTTCAGATGAGGCTATGAGCGTGGAGGCCCCATCCTGGGAAGAAGAGACACCAGCGCTCTCTCTCTCCTCCATATGAGGATGTAGCAAGCAGTTTTCTGAAAGCCAAGAAGACGTTCCCCAGCAGAATCCAAGTGTGCTGGCACCCTGATGTCATACTTTCCAGCCTCCAGAACGATGAAAAAATGAATGTCTACTGTTTAAATCACTCAGTATATGATGTTTTGTTATGGCAACCTGAGATGACTAAGACAAGCACCTATTTTATGTCCTTCAATTTGCAAAGCACAGAAGTTTAAAAATGAGTAAGATAGGATCCTTGCCCTGAAAAGTGTTACTGTATTCTTGGATACAGCTTGAGTAGTATGAAATAAATGTGGAGCTATCAGAGTGATGCTGTCAGTTATATTTACACGCTAACTTGAAAGAAATCAGATTCTATATTTATTGGAAAATATCTACATCCTGCACTAAATCTAGTGACATATTGTTGTGTCTCTCCGTGTGTGTATTAAATTGTGTCAGTCTTTGGATTTCGCAATCCAGAAGAGATGAAAACATAGAAAAAAGCCTCACTACAGTCCAGTGGTGCCTAACAAGAAAACTTATTTTCCTGACACTGACATTAATGGAGCATATTTTATCCTGGTACAGAAAGAACCCTAAAAGAACTGGCACTATCTTCAATAAAATATCCTATGACTTGAGATACTTACTGTAAATGTGGAGTCAAGTAGAGAGCATAAGACAAAGCAAAAAAAGAAGAAGAAAAGTAAGAGACTGTGGTTCAGAAAAATGTTACTGTATATCAGAGAAACCTGTTTGATAAATAGTTAAATCTGTGAAATTAGAAATCTGATTGGCATTTAGTCTCTTCCCTTGGACTTCATATTAAGAACTAAGCTAAAATTCACTCTCTATTCCTGAGAAATGTCTTCTTGTATCTTAAAGTAATATGTATTTAGAAAAATCAGAATGCCTTATAAATTGTAAAGCAAATTAAAAGAAAGATTTTAAAATTAAAAATTTGCATACAGAGATCTGATGACAAAATGATTTTGATGCTCAAGGTGTTTTTCACATTTTTCTTTTTTACCTCTCTGTCTTGCATGTTGTTTCTTTTATAGCATCTATATATCAGTTTTGTGTCAATATTTCTAATTATCACTTATCTTCAATGCAGGAAACTTTATGTGGGGTGGACTTGGGGCAGCAAGTCTCCAAATTATTTTGGTTGGCTCAAATTCCTCTCACATAACTTGTATTACCTTCCTATGGGCACATTCTCACCCCCACACCCAAATTCCAGCCCCCAATACTCCTACCAAATTTTTGAACTCTGATAAGGCTATCAGCAGCTTTCTCTAAGAAGCATTGCAGGCCAGAAGGGAGTGGCAAGATATATCAAATTCTGAAAGGGAACAATCTGCACCCTAGGATACTCTACCCAGCAAGATTATCATTTAAAATAAAGAATTTCTCAGATAAGAAAAAACTAAAAGAATACAGCAATACTAAGCCTAATCTAAAAGAAATATTGAAAAGACTTCTCTAAATAGAAAAGAAGTATCTATAGGGAAGAGAAAATAAATTGTCCAATCAATTGGACAATACAATTGGAAAGTAGATCACCTAAATAACACAGATTAAAAAAAAAATTCTGTGAAAGTGATGATAACCACGTGTGTATATGCTCAGTTGCTCAGTCCTATCTGACTCTTTGCAACGCTATGGACTGCAGCCTGCTAGGCTCTTCTGTCCACGAGACTCTTTAAGCAAGAATACTGGATTTGGCTGCCATGCCCTCCTCCAGAGGATCTTCCCCACCCAGGATCAAACCCTTGTCTCTTAAGTCACCTGCATTTGCAGCTGAGTTCTTTACCATTAGTGCCACCTGGAAAGCCCTGGATATTCCTTACACCTAGTAAATTTATGAGCCTGATGGAGGAAAATTCACTGCATCTCTGAGTTTTTTTACTGACGTAGCCATTGTTTTTGGTGAGGCTCCAAAATGGGACCACTGATTTGTTTTAGTTTTTGATACTTAGGTAAACTTTAATCCCTTTACTACTTCCTTCCCTAGTTTACTTGCTGTTCCCTCCTATGATTGGTATTGCTTATTCTACCTCCTAGCAAGAGGAGAAGCATATTTTATTTAGAAGTAGGGGAAGGAAAAATTAGGGTCTCCAGCAGAGAGGTTGACATTTCTAGAGAAGCAATTCTTCAGTTTTCTAGATACCTCTTTCCCTCCTAGGCTATTGCATAAACATCTTTTATAGAGAAGGCCTGGAAAGTGAAGTTGCTCAGCCGTATCTGACTTTTTGCGACTCCATGGACTGTAGCCCACCAGGCTCCACAGTTCATGGAATTCTCCAGGCAAGAGTACTGAAGTGGGTTGCCATTTCCTTCTCCAGGGGCTCTTCCTGACTCAGGGATTGAACCTGGGTCTTCTGCATTGCAAGGCAGATGCTTTACCATCTGAGCCACAGGGAAGACCTGGGGTTGGGGTCAAAAACAATGGTTAATGAATAACTGTTTCTTCAAACGTTCTATGACAGTCAAGATACTTGGCTCGGCCTCTGTACTCAGAGGATCTCTAGGGTAGAGTCTAAAATGAATCTATATATTCACACACATATGCAATGTGTATATGAAAAAGTACAACTTGAATAAAGAAAGCTCAACATGATTATAGAAACTCTAGTTTCCCAGAAAAAAGTTTATTTCAGTTGCCCATGAATGGTAAAGATTTTATAGTTTTATATTTAATACCTTCAGAGTATGCAGATATTAAAAAAAAAAACCTTCCAAGTATAAAATATATTTTATTTAGTCCTTAAAAATTGAAGGGAATAAAAATCATACAATGTCTGCTCCAAGATCACAATAGAATTAAACTAGAAATCAATACAGAAAGAAAACTGTAAAACTCTCAAATACGTGGATATTAAACAACACATTTCTAAAAGAAAATCACATAAGTCAAAGAAGAAATATAATGTGAAATTTAAAAATATTCTGAACTAAAAGAAAATGAAAGCACAATTTATCAAAATTTCTCAGGTGCAGCAAAAGTAAGAGAGGAAAATTTATAGCATTGACTGCATATATTAGAAAAGAAGAAAGGAGGAGAAGGGGATGACAGAGGGTGAGATGGTTGGATGGCATCACCGACTCGATGCACATGAGTTTGGGTGAACTCGGGGAGCTGGTGATGAACAGGGAGGCCTGGCATGCTGCTATTCATGGGGTCGCAAAGAGTCGGACACGACTGAGCAACTGAGCAACTGAACCAACTCTTCGCGTAAAATCAATGACCTAAATTTCCTCCTTAAAATACTAGAAAAAGAACAATTAAATCAGAATAAAGAGAAGAAAATAAATAATAAGAATTATAATAGCAATAAAATTGAAAATAGGAATCAACAGAATCAATAAAATCAAAAGAAACTTCTTTGAAAAGATCAATAAAATCAATAAATATTTTTGGACTAACTACAGAATCAAGAGACAGGACACAAATTATTTATATCAAAAATAAAAGTGAGTCATCACTATAGATCCCATGGAAATTAAAATAATAATAAAGAAATAAAATGAATAACTCTATGCACACAAATTTGATAACCTAGATGAAATGGATCAATTGTTTGAAAGACACAGTCTGCGAGAACTCACAGAAGAGATAGATAATCTGAATAGGCTTATCTGTTTAGGAGATCCAAGTCATGTTAATGACCATTAAGGAAAAAAGTTCCAGGTGGCCTCATTTGTGAATCCTATCAAATATTAAGGAACGGAGTATACCAATTCTCTATAATCTCTTTCAGAAGATAGAAGCAAAGGGAGTACTTCCAAACTCATCCTATTGCTGCTGCTAAGTCACTTCAGTCATGTCCAACTCTGTGTGACCCCATAGATGTCGGCCCACCAGGCTCTCCTGCCCCTAGGATTCTCCAGGCAAGAATACTGGAGTGGGTTGCCATTTCCTTCTCCAATGCATGAAAGTGACATGAAAGTGACACAACGCTCAGTTGTGTCTGACTCTTAGCGACCCCATGGACTGCAGCCCACCAGGCTCCTCCATCCATGGGATTTTCCAGGCAAGAGTACTGGAGTGGGGTGCCATTTCCTTCTCCATCTCATCCTATTAGGCCAGCATTACTCTAAATACCAAAATCAGAGGAAGGTCTTATACAAAAAGACAACTGCACTCCAATCTCTCTTATGAACATAAGGATAAAATTCCTCAATAAAATAATAGTAAATTAGATTCAACAATGTGCAAGAAGATTTATACACCATGGCCAAGAGGGATTTATTCCAGGGGTGCAAGGCAGGTTCAACAAACAAAAGCAATTAATGTAATTCATTATAGCAGCAGGCCGATAAAGCAAAATTACATGATCATATTAGAAAAATTACCTGAAAAATCCAACACTCATTCATTTTAGTTCAGTTCAGTCACATAGGCATGTCAGACTCTTTGTGACCCCATGAATAGCAGCATGCCAGGCCTCCCTGTCCATCACCAACTCCCAGAGTTCACTCAAACTCATGTGCAATGAGTCGGTGATGCCATCCAGCCATCTCATTCTTTGTCGTCTTCTTCTCCTCCTGCCCCCAATCCCTCCCAGCATCAGGGTCTTTTTTAATAAGTCAACTCTTTGCATGAGGTGGCCAAAGTATTGGAGTTTCAGCTTTAGCATCAGTCCTTCCAATGAACACCCAGGACTGATCTGCTTTAGGATGGACTGGTTGGATCTCCTTGCAGTCCAAGGGACTCCCAAGAGTCTCTCCAACACCACAGTTCAAAAGCATCAATTCTTCGGTGCTTGGCGTTCTTCACAGTCCAACTCTCACATCCATGCATGACCACTGGAAAAACCATAGCCTTGACTAGAAGGACCTTTGTTGGCAAAGTAATGTCTCTGCTTTTGAATATGCTATCTAGGTTGGTCGTAACTTTCCTTCCAAGGAGTAAGCGTCTTTTAATTTCATGGCTGCAATCACCACCTGAATTGATTTTGGAGCCCAAAAAATAAAGTCTCACTGTTTACAGTTTCTCCATCTATTTGCCATGAAGAGATGGGACCAGATGCCATGATCTTAGTTTTCTGAATGCTGAGCTTTAAGCCAACTTTTTCACTCTCCTCTTTCACTTTCATAAAGAGGCTCTTTAGTTCATCTTCACTTTCTGCCATAAGGGTGGTGTCATCTGCATATGTGATATTATTAGATATCTGTTATTGATATTTCTCCCAGCAATCTTGAGTCCAGCTTGTGCTTCTTTGCCCAGCGAAGAAGCACATGATGTACTCTGCATATAAGTTTCTCATGATGTACTCTGCATATAAGTTAAATAAGCAGGGTGACAATATACAACCTTGACGTACTCCTTTTCCTATTTGGAACCAGTCTGTTGTTCCATGTCCAGTTCTAACTGTTGCTTCCTGACCTGCATACAGGTTTCTCAAGAGGCAGGTCAGGTGGTCTGGTATTCTCATCACTGTCAGAATTTCCCACAGTTTATTGTGATCCACACAGTCAAAGGCTTTGGCATAGTCAATAAAGTAGAAATAGATGTTTTTATGGAACTCTCTTGCTTTTTCGATGATCCAGTGGATGTTGGCAATTTGATCTCTGGTTCCTCTGCCTTATCTAAATCCAGCTTGAACATCAGGAAGTTCATGGTTCATGTATTGCTGAAGCCTGGCTTGGAGAATTTTGAGCATTAGTTTACTAGCGGGTGAGATGAGTGCGATTGTGCGGTAGTTTGAGCGTTCTTTGGTATTGCCTTTCTTTGGGATTGGAATGAAAACTGACCTTTTCCAGTCCTGTGGCCACTGCTGAGTTTTCCAAATTTGCTGGCATATTGAGTGCAGTACTTTCACAGCATCATCTTTCAGGATTTGAAATAGCTCAACTGGAATTCCATCACCTCCACTAGCTTTGTTCGTAGTGATGCTTTCTAAGGCCCACTTGACTTCACATTCCAGGATGTCTGGTTCTAGGTCAGTGATCACAACATCATGATTATCTTGGTCGTGAAGATCTTTTTTGTACAGTTCTGTGTATTCTTGCCACCTCTTCTTAATATCTTTTGCTTCTGTTAGGTCCATACCATTTCTGCCCTTTATCAAGCCCATCTTTGCATGAAATGTTTCCTTGGTATCTCTAATTTTCTTGAATAGACCTCTAGTCTTTCCCATTCTGTTGTTTTCCTCTATTTCTTTGCATTGATCACTGAGGAAGGCTTTCTTATCTCTCCTTGCTATTCTTTGGAACTCTGCATTCAAATGGGAATATCTTTCCTTTTCTCCTTTGCTTTTCACTTCTCTTCTTTTCACAGCTATTTGTAAGGCCTCCTCAGACAGCTATTTTGCTCTTTTGCATTTCTTTTCCATGGGGATGGTCTTGATGCCTGTCTCCTGTACAATGCCAGAAACCTCCGTCCATCAGGCACTCTGTCTATCAGATCTAGTCTCTTAAATCTATTTCTCACTTCCACTGTATAACCATAAGGGTTTTGATTTAGGTCATAGCTGAATGGTCTAGTGGTTTTCCTTGCTACTGTTGCTGCTAAGTCCCTTCAGTCGTGTCCGACTCTGTGCGACCCCATAGACAGCAGCCCACCAGGCTCTCCCGTCCCTGGCATTCTCCAGACAAGAACACTGGAGTGGGTTGCCATTTCCTTCTCCAATGCATGAAAGTGAAAAGTGAAAGTGAAGTTGCTCAGTCGTGTCCAACCGTCAGTGACCCCATGGACTGCAGCCTTCCAGGCTCCTCCGTCCATGGGATTTTCTAGGCAAGAGTACTGGAGTGGGGTGCCACTGCCTTCTCTGTGGTTTTCCCTACTTTCTTCAATTTAAGTCTGAATTTGGCAATAAAGAGTTCATGATCTGAACCACAGTTAGCTCCCGGTCTTGTTTTTGTGGACTGTATAGAGCTTTTCCGTCTTTGGCTGCAAAGAATATAATCAATATGATTTCGATGTTGACCATCTGGTGATGTCCATATGTAGAGTCTTCTCTTGTGTTGTTGGAAGAGGGTGTTTGCTATGACCAGTGTGTTCTCTTGGCAAAACTCTATTAGCCTTTGCCCTGCTTCATTCTGTACTCCAAGGACAAATTTACCTGTTATAGAGGGAAACATCCTCAATTTGATAAAGGTTGTCTATAAGGAAAAAAAGTGAAAGCCTTCACCTAATATAATACTTACTAGTGAGAAGCCTGAGACTTTCCCACTAAGATTAGGTATAAAGCAAGAAAGTCCTCTTTCATCCCTCCTTTTTAACATCATATACTGGAATCTCTGGGTAGCACAATAAGACAAAATCAAAAGGGAAATAAAAGGATAAGACATTGAAAAAAAATATGTAAAGCTGTCTTTGTTCATAGATGATATGATTATCTATGTAGAAAATGCAAAGAAATCAATAAGAGAATCCTAAAACTAATAAGCAAAGCTGGAGAATATAAGCCTTAACCCGTGAAAGTCAATTGTTTTCCTATATACTACCAATGAATAAGTGGAATTAAAAGTTATAAACATGGTACTATTTACATTAGTATCCACAGAAATAAAATAGATATAAATCAAACACATTATGCACAATAGTTATATGAGGAAAGCTACAAAACTTTGGGGCTTCCAGGTGACTCAATAGTAAAGAATCTTCCTCCCAATGCAGGTGACAAGGGTTCGATCCCTGGGTCGGGGGTGTAGATTCTCTGGAGAAGGAAATGGCAACCTACTATGGTATTCTGCCTGGGAAATCTCATGGACAGAGAAGCCTGGTGTGGCTACAGTCCGTGGGGTCTCAAAAGACTTGGACATGACTTAGAAACTAAACAAGAACAACACAAAACTCTGATGAATAAGATCAAAGGAGAACTAAATAAATAGATAGTCTATGTTTATGTACAAGAAGACTTAATATTGTCAAGATGTCAGTTCTTTTCAACTTGACCTAGACAGTCCATGTATTCTCCATCAAAATTCCAAATTGTTTTGTGGATATAAACAAAATGACTCTAAAATGAATAACAAGAGCAAAAGACCCAGAAAAATCAGACACCATTTAAAGGAGAATAACAAGTTGGAAGACTGACATTATCTGACTTTAAGACTTACTATAAGGTTATAGTAATCAAGTGGTATTGGCAATGGAGCAGTATAGAGAGTGTGCAAATAGACTCACACAAATATAGTCCACTGATCTGATCACTGATCCACTGATCAAAAATGCAAAGGTGATACAAGGGAGCAAAGATGGTCACTTAAATAAATGGTGTTGGAACAACTGGACATCAACATGAAAATAATAACGCTAGACACAGACTTAACAACCTCCAGAAAAATTAACTCAAAGTTGATCACATACCTACATGTAAAACACAAACTTGTAAAAGTCCTAGAAGATAACATCTAGGAAAAATAAAAGGGAACATCTTTAACCTGTTGAAGGTACTCTTTTAAAAACCTGGAACTATCAACCTTATTGATGAATGTTACATTTTTCATTTGATGAAAATGACTATTATTAGAAAAGAATGAATGCTTCTTCCTAAGATCAGATACAAGACAAGGATGACCTTTCTCATCACTTCTGTTTAACGGGAGGCTTTATCTGTGCATTAAAGAAAAAAAAAATTAAAGACATTCTGGTTGGAAAGGAAAAAGGGAAAAAGTTAAAAATCTATTTATTCAACAAATACATGATTACCTATGTGAAAATTTTAACTGAATCCTGAAAAAAGGTATTGAAATTGAAAAATGATTTTAGGAAGGTTGATGAATATAAGATAAATAAAATAACTGAAGTTTATTTTTATATATTATAAATGAACAATCATAAACTGGTATTGTAAAAATGGTAACCATTTACAATAGCATTGAAAATACAAAATATTTAGAAATACATTTGACAAAAGATGTGTTGGAACTGAACAATTAAAACTAAAACAACACTGCTGAAAGAAGTTAAAGATCTAAATAAATACAAAGATGTACTGTGCTCATGGGTCAAAATTTTCAATATTTTTAATATATCAAATCATCCAAAATTGACATATAGATTCAAAACAATGCCATCCAGAATCCTATCCAATTTTTTATTGAAATTGTCAAACAGATTTTAAAATTCATCTGAAATACAAAGCACATAGAAAAGCCAAACAAATTTGAAATAGGAGAACAAAGTTGGGGAAACAGACTACATTCTTTAAAATGTAAACATAAACACACTTAAATGTAAAACCTAAAATTATAAAACATAGAATATGAGGATAAAAATCTTTTAGAACTAAATTAAGCATTTTTCTTTTTAAAATATATGACATCAAAGGCTTGAACCATAAAAGAACAAATTGATAAATGTGGATTAATCAAAATTAAAAACTTCTGCTCCTTGGAAGATACTGTTAAAAGAATGAAAAGACAGCTTACAAACTGATAAAATATTCGCAAGCCATAAATCCGAGAAAGCACTTGCATCTGTATCATATAAATCTTTTTAAAAATAAATTGACAAACAATATGAGCAGAGTCTTCACTAAAGAAGATATATAAGTGAGAAATGAGCATAAGAAAAGATGCTGATTACTATTAATCACTATGGAAGCAGTGAATCAAACACACAATGTCTACATAACGGTTAGAGTGACTAAAATTAAATAGACTGACCCTATGAAGAGTTTAGTATGCAGATGGTTGGACAGTTCTTATAGTTTCTTGAAAAGTTAAACATATGTAAGTCATATTACCTGGACATTTTGGTCCTACATATTTATCCAAGAGAAATAAAAGCATATATATGTATATTCAAAGACTTACCACTATAACCCTAATACCCACCAACAGATGAATGGATAAGTAATATATAGAACATGCTTACAAAACTGAATACTATTTAGCAAGGAAAAATAATTGACTATTGATATATACTCCAATAAGTAAAATTCTCTAAATGATATTTTCCGAGTGAAATAAGCTAGTCAAAAACGATGTGATTTCATTTATAGAACATCTAGAAAATGCAAACGAATCTGTAGAGACAGTTGTTGTCTCTGTGGGAATTGGGGGAGTCAGTAAAGGGCTGGAGGGAGAAATAACAAAAGAATTTGTGCAAATTATTGGTGGTTATAGATATGTTCATTGTTTTGATTTTGGCAATAATATCATGGGTGTTTACCATGTCAAAATTTATCAGTTTTGTACTGTACATCAAATACACCTCAATAAAGTTGTTAAAATATTCTGGATATTGAGAGTAGTACTTGACAGCTATAATTTATATATTAATATTACCTAGTGTAAAATTTAGAGACAAATAATTAACATGTATTTCTTTATTACTTCTAGCTGTGGAACCACAGTTATAAAAAGCTATATTTCCTTTGCTAAGATATTTATAAAAATGTAGACTGTGTAATATACAAAATGTAATTAATTTAATCATAAACTTAATCCTGCAAGTGTGTGTTTACATCTCTTTTAAAAATATCTGATTAAATGCCTGTGTGTGACTTAGAGAGTTGAGTTTGCTGCTTTTTTGTAATTTAAAGAAATTGTAATTGGCATAATGTAATGGCAAAATATTTATTAATGTTTTATAGATATGAGCCAGGTACTTCCCTTTCAGCAGCTCACAATCCAATTTAAATATGAGATTTACATTAGAAAAAATAAATTCACTCTATCTGCTCTATTGAGAAGAGGATTAAGTATTAGAATTGCATATGGTAGAAGCAAGACTTCCCAAATGACAGTCTAGTATTTTGAGTAAAAAAATGGTTGTTTGACAGGTTAGCAGTTAAGTTTAAGTAAGATAAACAAATATAAGATATATGGGTAGAGAATTAAGAAGACTTGGTGATGAATTGGCTGCAAATTTTAAAAAGTAAGAGAAAGAATAAATTAGGGATGAATCTTAAGTGTTGGAGTTTGATAACTAGACAGATAATGGTGCTACATTCCACATGTGTAAAAACAGGTCTGGAGTACAGAAAACAAATATCTTCAATATCACTGCCTACCTGTGTTTACTACATTTTTATTGATATTTATATAGCCTGGGCTTAAAAACACCAGTGATGTAACACTATCTTGTGAGATATCATTCCTAATTTCAAACTGTTTTTAGGCTTATCTGAGACTTCTATGTAATGCCCAAATGTCCCTCAGAGTTATTAGCTGTTTAGGAACTACTAAGTTTTGATGATGAGTTCAGACAGACTGATTTTGACTTGTTCTGAAACTCAATTTGTTTATAATCATAGTAATATCTATGGACTGCAAGGAGATCCAACCAGTCCATCCTAAAGGAAATCAGTCCTGGGTGTTCATTGGAAGGACTAATGTTGAAGCTGAAACTCCAGTATTTTGGCCACCTGCAAAGAGCTGACTCATTTGAAAAGATCCTGATGTTGGGAAAGATTGAAGGCAGGAGGAGAAGGGGACGACAAAGATGAGATGGTTAGATGGCATCACCGACTCAATGGACATGAGTTTGGGTAAACTCTGGGAGTTGGTGATGGACGGGGAGGCCTGGTGTGCTGCGGTTCACGGGGTCGCAAAGAGTCAGACACAGCTGAGCGACTGAACTGAACTGAACTGCAGCACACCAAGCTTCCCTGACCCTCACTATCTCCTGAAGTTTGCCCAAGTTCCTCTGCCACTTTCTTCTCCTTTTGCTTTCAATCTTTCCCAGCATCAGGGTCTTTTTAAATGAGTCAGCTCTTTGCATCAGGTGGCCAAAATATTGGAGTTTCAGCTTCAACATCAGTCCTTCCAATGAACACCCAGGACTGATTTCCTTCAGGATGGACTGGTTGGATCTCCTTGCAGTCCAAGGGATTCTCAAGAGTCTTCTCCAACACCACAGTTCAGAAGCATCAATTCTTCAGTGCTCAGCTTTCTTTATAGTCCAACTCTCACATCCATACATGACCACAGGAAAAACCATAGCCTTGACTAGACAGACCTTTGTTGACAAAGTAATGTCTCTGCTTTTTAATATGCTGTCTAGGTTGGTCATAACTTTCCTTCCAAGGAGTAAGCATCTTTTAATTTCATGGCTGCAGTCACCATCTGCAGTGATTTTGGAGCCCAGAAAAATAAATTCAGCCACTGTTTCCACTGTGCAGTTCATGGGGTCTCAAAGTCAGACACTGCCAAGGGACTGAACAACAACATTGTTACTAAATTTCTTTATCTCAGTGGCCATTAGCCAGGTTTTATCTTTTAAATGTAATTTAGATAATATGAGTATAATCATATTTTATAATTTTTCTTTATAATATCAATGAATAAAAGGAAAGCAATATCACGGTACATCACAAGACAATACTACCTATAAGCTGAAAATTTTTTATCCCAGTTGTGAACCAAATTTATTTTACCAGTAGGTGCCAGTCTCAGCTCACAAAACTGAGACTGGAATAATTGTTTATAGGTAAATTCCATTAGAGGCATTTCTGTTTAAAAAATGTAGAATAGCAGAGATTTTATGTCAAGAAAAAAGGCAATTAATGGATTTTGAAGGCAGAACACAATACAAGCTCCTGAACAAGCCTATGACTATAACAACAACTGGAAATAAGATTAATTACTTCTTCCATAATTTTCATATTGATATAAGGAGATACTATCCCCATACAAAGGGAGTGAGAAAGGAAAAGAAAAAATATGTAAGAGATAGTTATTGAAGTGATTTCTCTGTTTACTTTATCTTCACTCCTGTCTTGTTTTTGCTTTTTTTCATTTTCTGATGGATGTGGAATAAAAATACATAATATGTTAAAAAACCAACATGACTGGATTTTTCTGTACTGAGATATAACAGGCTGGAATTCTGAATAGTACAATAAGGGGCCCAGTTGACTACAGTCTGTGTAATTATAGACTTTGCTGTCACTGAAGCAAGATGTATTTATGTACTGGATCAAGATTTAGGAGAGTCCTTGGATCAGCTGTTTGTGTGCAGCTCAAGTACTGACCCAGAGTCACATCCTATCCACTTCTTGAGCAGGATAAAATTCTTCCTGCAAGAATAAATTGAGTCATAGATTTATTTTTTTTACATCTTAAGTGAATGAGTCTAAGGGATATTTATTGTATCTGGATTACTAATGCTTTTCCATGTATGCTACAGTACCTCAAATTTTTATCTGCCTATTAGCTATATAAAATTATATAAAGACTTAAAAGGGTAGCATAACATTCAAAGTTCAAAAGCTCTAGAATAAGGAGTTAATTTGCTCCAGGAAAAGTTAAAGCAATTCTGAATGGAAGCTATGTTTGTTAAATACACCCATGTACAGAGGCATTAATTTCATGTACAAAAATCCTTCTGCTATCTGCATGGATAAAGGTGTACCTGAAGCTTGCCAAACTAGCTCTTCTTAGTGAAATGGGAGACCAGTGAAGTCCTGGATTGATCAAGTACGAGGCTGACTCTCCCCTTCCAGAGCATTTCAGTGTCTGTTGTGGACCTGCTAACTGACCAAGTAGATACACAGTGAGTGAAGAACTAATCCTCATTAAATAAAATGTTCCTACCCACAAGTTCTCTAATGTATGACCCAAGAAGAGGCATCCAGGTTAGGCAGAAGAAATGTGAATTTATTTGCACCAGCCAAATTCTCCTAGCAATTTTCTCTTCCTCTTATTTTTGCACATAAGGTAGAGTGGGTTAAGACACAAAGTATTTCTCAGTCTTTAAAAGTCACTAAAAGAGCACTGAAATACACTGAAATATGGTGCCAGTTAACTCAGAACTTCACCCTACTCCAGATTCTTTGCATATCTAGAGATTATGTCTCCCTGTTTGGGAGAAATGTAGAAAGCAGGTTCAGATGGAAAATAAAAACAAACCACAGCAAAATCACCCAAACTATCAACAGAGAAATTTTGATCATTGGCCTATTGTGCAGTTTAAAGACAGGGATGTGTAATTTGATTGGCATAACTTTAGGGGTGCCCCCTGTCCTGAATGAGCTAGCTGGCTGGGAGCTAAAGTTGATTAGCTGCAGCCAGGTGAAATTCTGAAACTAAATAATACATTGCATGATGCTCTTTAGAAGGACAAATCTTGGTTTTATTTTTCTTCATTTTTATTTTCCACTAAATTATAAACACTTTATACTCTTTGTTCTTTTTTTTTTTTTTTTTTTTCAGAGAATCACAAAGAAAACTGATAGAAGGAAGACAAGCACAAATTTTTAGGTTATACTGAGTTAAGAAAAGAAAGTTAATTTACTTTCAATACAATTACACACTTTATACCAATCTTATGTATGGTGTGTATTATTCAGATATAACATATGAAGAAAAGTGAAAAAGAAACTAATTCTAAATTCATTAAAATAATACATTATTAGCATTACTGTGGTGTGAGTTAGGGCTGCACTCCCTTTGAAGACTCTAGAAAAAAATCAGTTTTTCTCTTTCAACTTCCAGTAGCTGTTCACATTCTTTGGCTTGTGGTCGCATCGCTCCAATCTCTGCTTTCCTCTTTATATTAACTTCTTATCTATGGGTGTCAAATCTCCCTTTGCTTTGCTCTTAAAGGATGCCTATGACTGCATTTAAGTTCCAAGTGGACAATTTAGGATAATTTCCCTATCTCAAGAGTGTTAATTTAATCACATCTGCAAATATAAGGTAATATTCACAGGTTCCAGGATTACGATGTAGCTGTTTTTGGAAGGCCATTTTTAGTCTATTACAATTATCCATTCTTATTACATTGTTGCCAAAAACATGTGCTCACCAATTACTCTTTTGGATGCTAAAGCTGAAACTCCAATACTTTGGCCACCTCATGTGAAGAGTTGACTCACTGGAAAAGACTCTGATGCTGGGAGGGATTGGGGGCAGGAGGAGAAGGGGACGACAGAGGATGAGATGTCTGGATGGCATCACCGACTAGATGCACATGACTTTGGGTGAACTCTGGGAGTTGGTGATGGACAGGGAGGCCTGGCGTGCTGCAATTCACGGGGTCGCAAAAAGTCAGACACGACTGAGCGACTGAACTGAACTGAAAGTGAAACTGTTTGTTGCTCAGTCCTGTCCGACTCTTTGTGACCCCATGGACTGTAGCCCTCCAGGCTCCATTGTCCTTAGGATTCTCCTAAGAACAGTAAGAATAAGGACTCCAGTAAGAATACTGGAGTGGGTTGCTATTTCCCCCTCCAGGGGATCTTCTCAACCCAGGGATTAAAATCTCATTTCCTGCATTGGCAGGCAAATGATTTACCACTGGGCCACCTGGGAATCCAAAAAATGATACTGCAGACATAGTTTTCCTTAAAGAACTTACTCTAGGCTCCTTTCACATTGCATGAGCAGCCATGACACTGTCCTAAGGACTTATCACTTAATTTTTAAAAAGTTAGGTTGTGGTAAAATGAGTAAAAAAATAAGACCCAAACAGAGGTGTATATAAATCAAAACATTATAGCTGATTGTATCTTTTTGAGCTTTCCTGGTGGCTCAGATGGTAAAGAATCTGCCTGCAATGAAGGAGACCTGGGTTTGATCCCTGAAGTCGATTCCCTGGAGAAGGAAATGGCTACTCACTCCAGTATTCTTCCCTGGGGAATCCCATGCACAGAGGAGCCTGGTGGACAACAGTCTATGCGGTCGCAGAGTCGGACATGACTAAGTGACTGAGCACAGCACATATATTTTTCAGTTCAGTTCAGTTGCTCAGTCGTGTCTGACTCTTTGCAACCCCATGGCCCACAGCACGCCAGGCTTCCCAGTCCATCACCAACTCCCCGTACGCAAACTCACGTCCATCAAGTAATGATGCCACCCAACCATCTCCTCCTCTGCGTCCCCTTCTCCTCCCACCTTCAATCTTTCCCAGCATCAGGGTCTTTTCAAATGAGTCAGTTCTTTGCATCAGGTGGCCAAAGTATTGGAGTTTCAGCTTCAGCATCAGTCCTTCCAATGAACATTCAAGACTGATTTCCTTTAGGATGGACTGGTTGGATCTCCTTGTAGTCCAAGAGACTGTCAGGAGTCTTCTCCAACACCACAGTTCAAAAGCGTCAATTCTTTGGCACTCAGCTTTCTTTAGAGTCCAACTGTCCCATATCTTTTTATTTAATATAAATTCTTCTTTTTTTTTTTTTTTTAGTAATAGAATTTTCATTTTCATGTAGGTTATGTAGGTTGCAAAAAAAACAGCTAAAAGATCACATTTCCAAAATTCCATATAGCTAGGGGTGACATGTGACCAGTTTCTTTCCAGTGAAATTCAAATAAAAGTGTTTGGGCATGTAGAGAAAGGTATGGGAGTGAATTTTAGTGAAATGAGAATTCTTTCTTCTGTATTTCTTATTTCTTATAATGAAAACCACGGGAAGTCTCCTGAACTATAGGTACCCTTGGAAAAGGAACCAATTTAGTCAAGGTGGTAAAGCAGAAATATTGAAGGAATCTTATTTTATGGAAAAGAAGAAATATATCTCCCTTATTTAAGCCACTATTTGTTTTGAATTTTTGTTTCATGCAGCTGACCCTAATCCTAACTGATAAATTGTTATATGTTTCATTAACTGTGTCATTGTATTAGTGATAAAATTCTCTTAAAAATATATTCTGTAGAAAATCTCAGCAGTGTAGGGCCACAAAAACTTTGTAGATTAGTAAATATCATAGTATTCTCAAAACTATATATAAAATCTAACTTTAAGGGAAATGTTTACCCTAAAAGATAACTTATTTTATTTGCTGAGTATAAAATCATAAAATTCAAAATTACCAATTCTTTTGCAGATCTTACACAGTTTTGATTTTACTGCATTTGTGGTTCATGATTTTCCTAGGCCATTTTTTTTCTTTCCAACCTCAAATGTGACCTTTATCATCTAAGTTACCAGTGAGCAGTTAATCTTAAGTTTTGATGTCATGCTTCATAGCTAAATAGTGTGAAAAGTATTCCAATTAATATGTCAATATGTTGGAATGAATATACTCCAGTTAACATGGCAAGATGTTGAAAGGAATGGTTAATTATTTTGATTTCATGTATCATCTGCAAGGTACAGCTGCATTGGTTAAATGACAATTTGTCCACACGAATGGAAAAATAACTTATCTGTTATGCAAATTCACTTTTATGATAAGTCCTTAATCCCTCATTTCTTTTTCTGTCAATCTACTTTATTCTGTTGCTCAGGTGCATAAATAGGCTAATCAATCTAGCTGATATGCACTCAGGTTCTAAATATACACATATCACATATATAAGTTATACATTTTTTCCCTACATTTCCATCAGCCAGTCTTTTGATTTCAAAGGTAATGCTCTGAGTCATACTTAATTTTCAGTACCCAAGGTGATATTTGAAAAAGGACACTTCAAGCTCAATTTTGCTAATATTCTTTATCAAGTTCCATAGTCATCAGATTTCTATTTAATCCAGACTAGTTGTAGTAGGGGTTTGATAGGGGAGGGGCAGCTTTATATTCCCTTTAAAAATACAGATATGCTGCTGCTGCTGCTAAGTCACTTCAGTCGTGTCCGACTCTATGTGACCCCATAGACAGCATCCCACCAGGCTCCCCTGTCCCTGGGATTCTCCAGGCAAGAACACTGGAGTGGAATACAGACTCCAATGCATGATAGTGAAAAGTGAAAATGAAGTCACTCAGTCATGTCCGACTCTTCCCGACCCCATGGACTGCAGCCTACCAGGTTCCTCCATCCATGGGATTTGCCAGGCAAGAGTACTGGAGTGGTGGGCCATCGCCTTCTCCTTTGAGGCTAATCAACTCAGATTGCCAATTGTAAATGAGGTATCATAATGGTGGTAGATAGCACTTGAATAATACTTATCAATACACCCTTTTAGAACAGGAGAAAAATTTCATCAATAAAGCAAATTTGATCCTGAGTTAAGAATCAGTCGCATTTTACTCAGATCATCTCTAAACATAAAATCCTGGAGACAGGATGAGTATTGTCCTACTGACTAACACATAAATCACTATCACCTCAAAGTGATTACACTGTTAACAGTAAGCCCTATATTGCTTTACTTACCCAAAAATGAGAAACAATATACAAAAAACTTCTGCTTCTAACATTCTGTGTATATTCTTGTTAATATGTACAAGTACAGACGTTTTTGATGTAAATTCACTTTGACTGATCTACTGTAATACAACAGTTGCTGTTCTTTAGATGCTAAGTCCTGTCCAACAGTTTTTTGATCCCATGGACTGTAGCCTGCCAGGCTCCTCTGTCCATGGAATTTCTCAGGCAAGAATAATGGAGTGGGTTGCCATTTCCTTCTCCATGGGATCTTCCTGACCCAGGGACTGAACCTGTGTCCCCTATATTGGCAGGTGTCCCCTATATTGGCAGGTGTTTTCTCTATCACTGAGCCACCAGGGAAGCCAATACAATAGTAGGTAAAATATAGTAGTCATTATTACCCAGGCAATTGTACAGAGTTCATTTTCTTAATTAGATATTATTATCCTTTATGTAGGGGCAATCTTTCTTTTTTGGACAGTGGTCCAGAACACTAGTTTTAAGAAGACAATTCCAGTTCTGGGTTTCCTGTTTGAAATATGTAAATGCCTCAGAAAATTTGGAATAGATGATCTTCAGCAACGTTGGGCTGTTGACAAATTACAATATTCTCTGTGAATAATTATTTTTGACTATAAAGTTGACTTGATACTTTCTCTTTCACAAATCATTTACATGTTTTAAAAATATGTACCAAAATATATTAGGCTCAAGAAAAGTTTCTGTTTGCTTTTTGCTCCCTCTATCCACACTAAAAAAAGTGTATGTAGCAAACTTATTCCAACTAGAATATAAACGCTTCAGGTTTCTCTCTGGGGAAAAGAAAAAAAAAGGTATTTTAATGCATTTAGAAGTTTTCTTTACATTTGCAGTATTATCTACTGTTATATATTTGTCTATATACTGGGAGACTCTACTTGTATATTCCGGAATCATCATTTCCTTTTTTTGTAGGTCACCTGGGGAAATTACTCCTGGGAAGTTTTGTTAATTCAGGGTGTTTGTTTTTTCTTGACTGCTTCTTACATCTTAATTCCCTGTATTACATGCTCTTTTCTTTGACATCTGTTGAATTGTTGTTTGATGTTATTGTGTGTCTGTTAGTCACTCAGTTGACTCTTTTTGACCCCATGGACTGTAGGCTGCCAGGCTCTTCTGTCCATGGGATTTCTCCAGCCAGAATACTGGAGTGGGTTGCCATTCCATTCTCTAGGGGATCTTCCCAACCCAGGGATCAAACCTGCATCTCCTGCATTGTAGGCAGATTCTTTACTGTCTGAACTACCATGTGATGCTGCTGCTGCTAAGTCGCTTCGGTCGTGTCCGACTCTGTGTGACCCCATAGACGGCAGCTCACCAGGCTCCCCCGTCCCTGGGATTTTCCAGGCAAGAACACTGGAGTGGGTTGCCATTTCCTTCTCCAATGTATGAAAGTGAAAAGTGAAAGTGAAGTCCCCCAGCCATGTCCGACTCTTTGCAACCCCATAGACTGCAGCCTACCAGGCTCCTCCATCCATGGGATTTGCCAGGCAAGAGTACTGGAGTGGGGTGCCATTGCCTTCTCTGCTATATAATGCTACTTTTACTCCACATATGTTTATATACTGTAATATGTTATTTTGGGTAAGCCACTGAATCTTCTTACTTTTCATTTTCCCTGACCTCTATTCCAGATTAGAGGATAGAGTTGCTTCTTTATAAATAGTTAATGATTTGGTGATTACCTCACATTCTTACTTTAAGAGGGGGCCATCTCAACAGACTGTGTATGGGGTAGCATTATGCAAATTAGCAGCAACTCACAAATTTAGTTTTGCAAATTGTTCCGGCTGTCTTGTTAGTCTTTCATATTTAGAAATTTAATTTCCATTTAACCAAAACATACTGAGGCACAGGAAATGTAAGTGCCTGGGAGGAAATAGAACCTTATCTAGAACTGAATTATGGGCTTTTTTAAAAAAAATCTTTGTATTTCTTTTTTTTTTTTTTTTAGCCAGAGGGGATTAGCTAATTGGAGTAATGTCCAAATAACATAGCTAAATTGGGTTAGTTCATATTGCCAGAATAAGTTGACCATTAGGATTTGTGTAAAATCTCAAATCCCAAAGGGTGTTTGGACTGATGAGAAAGGAGTTGGCTGAAATCCTCTTCAAATGACTTCAAATAACACTGGGATTCTTGTTTTCTAGGCTGTATATCTATGTTTATATTCTTTTCACTTCCAATCTTTTAACCACTGGGGAAATAAACTATACAATGACAGAGGCCCAGTAGAAAACAAAACAAACAGTCCTGGAAATGGTATTAGAACTTCCATTGCTTGCTTATCTGTTACTATGAAAAAAAAATATGCTTTGTTTTTCTAAATCAGGAATAATTTCAAGAATTTAATTTGCCATTTTAGAAATAGTGCGATTGTAGCATAAAAGGTAATATATGTACATCTGAGTCATCTTGTACACTAAATCTAGATACTTAAGCAAACAATAATAGCTAATATTTACCGGAGGTTCACTTTGTGGCTGACACTATCTTATAGGCTTTTTCATTATTAAACCTCATAATAAGCCTTTTAGGTGGGATTGTTATTATTCCAATTTTCCATATCAGGAAATTATGGCTTAGAAAGGTTAACTACAAATACGTAATAAATGATTTGACTAGGGACAACTTGGAGAAGGAAATGGCAACCCACTCCAGTGTTCTTGCCTGGAGAATCCCAGGGATGGGGGAGCCTGGTGGGCTGCCGTCTATGGGGTCACACAGAGTCGGATATGACGGAAGTGACTTAGCAGCAGGGACAACTACTAATTCATTCATGATCAAGCATTTTTATAATAAGCTTATATTGTTGTGACTCTTTTATCAGGTATAGATGCTTTTGAGTGGTGGTATAATTTTAACATTATCTTATGATTAGCATTTCTATGATAGAAATTCATATTTTTCTATAAGCCTAAATTAAGCATAATTAATAATGCTCTATGATTGCAGGTAATTTGCTATTTCCACTTCATTTTCCCTTCTTCCTCTGTTCCCAGTAATTTCAGGGTAATGTAAAGTGGATATATTTTTTTTCAATAGAACTTTGTCATTTGCTTTAACTTTCCTGACGTATTTTGTGCAATATCCAAGTAGTGGGAAAATACATTTATATGTGGGTCTTGGTTAGATATCTATAATGTAACTCATTAGTCTTCTGAGAACATATATAGCACAGAAATCATACAAGGTTGATATTTTTAAAGCTAATGAGCCTCTGATTAGCATCCAACTAGCTATAGTTAGCAAGATGTATGCCCTTCCTGTGATTTATAGTGATTAACATGATCCAAGATTCTTTCTCATCTCTAAAATTTGTCTTACCAGCAAGCTTAAAGAAACCACACACACTTCTTCTGATGATCCTTGTGGGAAACAGAACAAAATAAAATACTACTATACGAAAAGAAATTATTTTCAGTAAAATATATTGTTGGAATATCCACTGGGAAGAAGGAAACAATAAAAATAACATTGTGTAAAATATGCTGGCAATCAGGAAACTGCACACACAGCTTCAGAAGCTCTGGATAGGTAATGATGGGTCTCTAAGTCTTGAGTTAAAGTTTCATTAATTCCTATGTTTATTCATTCATCAAATATTTATTGAGCATATGCCATATGACCTTAAACTGTGCAAGCTTCCCTGACATATGACCAGGAACAATACAGACAGAATCCCTAACACTAAATACTTAGAGTCTGGTGGGGCAGGCTGGTAATTAAGTAAGCTATAAATTGTGGTAAATGTCATGGTAGGAGAAAGGCATAGCGGGAAAAAATAATCTAGTTGCAAAGCTGAGAAATTTTTATTAGAGGAAATGAATCTAACCTGAAATATAAAGGTTGAAAATAATGGTAATCAGTGAAATAATAAAGCAGGTGTGTGTGTGTGTGTGTGTGTGTGTGTGTTTGCTCTTGCATGTGTGGTAGGAACGGATGTCCAGTGTTCTGCAAGCCACTTTCTGAATCTGCTTTCTTATTTGTAATATGAAACAATCTGGTCACACAATTTGTAAGGTCTTTCTTTGCTTAGGAAAATGCTATGTTTCTCTGAAATCATAAGCACAACATTACATTAGTGAGACCCAAAGAGTCAAGCTCTTGTAATGCTTACGCCATATGCTGCTTCATCAAGAATTCTCTTTTAAAGTTACAACGACTCTCTTGAATACCTAAGACAATAGGCCCATTCCAGAATGAGTGGAAATCTTGGATTATGCTAAATGCTTCCTTAACATTTAGTAAATTACTATTGCAATAAGCTAAATACTATGCTAGGACTTGAAAGAAGGATCACAGTTTCAGAGGTATATAACTTTCTGCCAGAGGGTAGTGTGCAAAAAGAGACACTGGTTCTTATCAACCTAAGAACAACACATTTACTCTAAGTAAAATCAAGCTGCATGCAGAAAATTAATTTCATACAATCCAGCCTGTCAAAGAACTCTCACTTCATCCTGCAGAGAAAATTCTTTAAAATATTCTGAGAGACTCAGACAAGATGAATCTGATCTATCATAACTTCAAACTCTTCAGTTTCTCCCAGCAGCCACTAGTCCCTGACCTTGAAAATTCCTCACCTCTAGCAACCTGTAAACAAGAAAAGAGATTAGCAGTAATGGAAGATAGTGAATTTTTCTAGTTAGGTTATGCGGGGAATGGACTTTTGATTGAAGTCATTGGACTAAGCAACATCAGAACTATTCACATAAAAAAAAGCACTGGTTCAGAGTCAGCAGGTGGACTGTGGAGAAGTTATTTCACAGAATACTGGAAATATTTGAGGTGCATTATTGCTTGTAAAAATGCATGCAGATTCTATTTTTTCCCCTTTGGATGAAGATATGGCCTTGTTGATCTGAGACTAGATCAAGCAACAAGAGAGTTTTTTCCCAGTTAATTGTTTTTGGGGGAAACAATAAGCTAGTCTCCCCAAAGACACTAAAGATCTATATTCAGCATATGTTTTCAGTTGAAGAATACCCCTATTTTTTTTAAAGTATGCTTATGTAATTCAAAATTAGTTTCAATGGTGAAAGTTCAGGAGTCAATACCAATTCTGTGGAAAGCACATCTCTGGGCATATGGTAACTAACTATCCATTTTTGTTTGTAAAAAGAGTATGGCACAGTATCAAGTAATACCTGGCTATAAAGTATACCTTCAAGAATCACTGCCTCTGAGGTTCTAGGCAATGCATTTTTTGTTCCCAATATTTTCAGGGCTTTTATATGTGAATTAGAGAAAACCATTGTTAGAAAAAGAGCTATGTGTTGTCTGGATTAAATGAGATGATGTAGGTAAAGCATTTACCATAGTGATCAGTATACAGCAAATGTTCAATGAACATTGGTTGTTACTGGCACAAAGGTAATGGAAACAATTCCCAATTCCAAAGGAAGGCAGTGCTAAAGGATGTTCAAACTATTGGACAGTTGCACTCACTTTCCATGCTACTAAGGTTATGCTCAAAGTCCTTTGAGCTAGGCTTCAGCAGTTCTTAAATAGAGGACTTCCAAATGTACAAGCTGGGTTTAGAAAAGGCAGAGGAACCAGAGATCAAATAGGCAACATTTGTTGGATCACAGAGAAAGCAAGGGAATTCCAGAAAAACATTCACTTCTGTTTCATCAATTACATGAAAGCCTTTGACTGTGTAGATCACAACAAACTGGAAAATTCTTAAAGAGCTGGGAATACCAGATCATCTTACCTGTTTCCTGAGAAACCTGTATGTGGGCCAAGAAGCAACAGTTAGAACCTTACATGGACTGACTGATTCAAAATTGGGAAAGAAGTACAACAAAGATGTATACTGTCACCCTGTTTATTTAACTTATATGCACATTACACCATGCGAAAGGCTGGGCTAGATGAGTTACAAGCTGCAATTAAGGCGGCAGGGAGAAATATCAACAAGCTCAGCTATGCAGATGACATCACACTAATAGCAGAAACCAGAGCAACTAAAGAGCCTCTTGATAAGAGTGAAAGAGTAGAGTGAAGAAGCTGGCTTAAAACTCCACATTAAAAAAAATAAGATCATGGAATCCGTTCCCATCACTTCATGGCAAATACAAGAGTAAAAAGTGGAAGCAGGAAAGATTTTCTCTTCATGGTCTCCAAGAATCACTGTGGATGGAGACGTCAGCCATGAAATTAAAAGACACTTGCTTCTTAGAAGGAAGGCTATGACAAACTTAAATAGCATGTTAAAAACAAGAACATCACTTTGCCAACAAAGATCCATGTAGTCCAAGCTATAGCCTTTCCAGTAGCCATGTACACTGTGAGAGTAGCACCATAAAGATGGCTGAGCACTGAAGAACTTATGCTTTCAAACTGTGGTGCTGGAAAGACTTTTGAGAGTCCCTTGAACAGCAAGGAGGTCAAACCAGTCAATCCTAAGAGAAATCAAATCTGAATACTCATTGGAAAGACTGATGCTGAAGCTCCAATACGTTGGCCATCTTATGTGAAGAGCTGACTCATTGGAAAAGACCCTGAAGGTGAGAAAGACTGAAGGCAAAAGGAGAAGAGGGTGGCAGAGGATGAGATGGTTGTATAGAATCACTGATTCAATGGACATGAACTTGGGTGAACTCCGGGAGATGCTTCAGTCCATGGAGTCACAAAGAGCTGGACATGACTTAGTGACTGAACAACAATAAAGGGAAGCAGAAGCAACAATAACGACATATGAGTGAGATTAGAGGGCTTCTCTGGCGGCTCAGCTGGTAAGAGTGAGATTAGAAAGAACAACTTTCTCAAAAAGATTAATGTCGTAAACAAGAATTACTTGTTTCTCTGCTCCCACCTCATATTCTGCCCACAAGGAGAGAGGGAGAATTAATATATTTAATTTTAAGTAAAACATTCCTATTAATAAAAGTCAATTAGCTTGTCTATAAAATTCTCAAAATAAATATTTACACCATTTTATAAAAAAATACTGTTCAACTTTATCCCCAGTGTGGTCTCCTTAGAAATCTTGGAAAATGAAAATAAAATTTGCATTTCAAATAGTCTCTATCAAAGCTTAAAAATATCTCTTCCTTAAATATGAGTGTTTCTCAACTGTGGCTTCAATCTGAAAATAAGCATTTGTTGATGTTCAGCAAGACCAGTCAGAGAGTGAAATAGCTCTAGTTCTGTACCAGTCAGGAGGGAAAGCAGCAATAAAATGATTCAATGCATTCAGTTCAGGACTTGCAGTTCAGAACCAAAGAATGCTACAGTCAGAAGATGAGTAATGGACAGAAAGAAAAGCAATAGACAATTAATCTTATAGTTTTACTGGAAAGTAAATTAAGTATACTGAACATCTTATGATACAAATAGGACATATATATCAATAAAACACTAAATTCTTAATGGTTCTAATTGAATATTAATTAGTAATTCAATTAATTAATTGAATATTAATTCTAATTCTTAAGCCTCTACACAGCTGTATTGATTTTTTAATAGTTTTATTTTGCTAACTGTATATCCTGTCAATTCTATGCCTTAACTTTTAATAGAGTACATATATCTCCTGTACATTTTAGTGAGAAGGCATTAACTTAACAGGGTGCAAAGTAGCTATTAGAAAAACTTTCAAAATATTTTAAGAATAAATTTTCAGTCGTGTGTATTTTTAACCTTTATCTATTTAGTGTTCACTGTGTGTTGGACATTGTATTAAGAATATGACATGCTCTACAACTAAATCTTTGTGGCAACCCTATTAGGTAGATGACACTATAAATTTTACAAATGAACAATTTAGAAGTTGAGAATATTACCTAAGATTTCATAGCTAAATATGTAGAAAGATCTGGATCCACTGTTATGTTTAATTTACATTAC
Organism: Bos taurus; assembly: GCF_002263795.3. Lineage (NCBI taxonomy): Eukaryota > Metazoa > Chordata > Mammalia > Artiodactyla > Bovidae > Bos > Bos taurus. The sequence goes on along the minus strand of NC_037341.1, from coordinate 54,160,741 downwards.
AGTTTGATTAAAAATTAAATTTGAAAAACATAATGAACTCAATACAGAAAACAGATTAGTGGTTGCCAGAGTGGGGGATGAGGGGTGGGCAAAATGAGTGAAGGTGGTCAAAAGGTACAATCTTTCAGTATAAAATAAATAAGTCCTTGAGATATAATGTACAACATGTTAACTAAAGTTAATAATGGTTTATTGTAGATTTGAAAGTTGCTAAGAGAATAGAGGTTAAAAGATCTCATCATACCCACAGAAAGTGTACATATATATATGTATATGAAGGAAAGTTAAGACCAACCTAGATAGCATATTCAAAAGCAGAGACATTACTTTGCCAACAAAGGTCCGTCTAGTCAAGGCTATGGTTTTTCCTGTGGTCATGTATGGATGTGAGAGTTGGACTGTGAAGAAGGCTGAGTGCCAAAGAATTGATGCTTTTGAAGTGTGGTGTTGGAGAAGACTCTTGAGAGTCCCTTGGACTGCAAGGAGATTCAACCAGTCCATTCTGAAGGAGATCAGCCCTGGCATTTCTTTGGAAGGAATGATGCTAAAGCTGAAACTCTAGTACTTTGGCCACCTCATGTGAAGAGTTGACTCATTGGGAAAGACTCTGATGCTGGGAGGGATTGGGGGCAGGAGGAGAAGGGGACGACAGAGGATGAGATGGCTGGATGGCATCACTGACTTGATGGATGTGAGTCTGAGTGAACTCTGGGAGTTGGTGATGGACAGGGAGGCCTGGTGTGCTGCGATTCATGGGGTTGCAAAGAGTCGGACATGACTGAGCGACTGAACTGAACTGAACTGATATATATATATATATATATATATATATGGTGATGGATATTAACTATACTATTTGTGTTAATTGTTTTGTAATATATGCAAATATATAATCATTATTGCATACCTGAAACCAATATAATATTACATGCTAATTATTTCTAAATGAAATTAAAAAAATATATATATCCCTCTTATCTTACCTATAGAGGTAGATTATTGGTAAGCATAGAGCTGAAGGAAGAAAATATAGGAGAACATATTTGTGATATATGGCTAAAGACAGGCTACCTGAACAAGATCTTAGAGGCAAATACTAAGATGAAAAATAGATGCTAATAGGTAGCATTAGTAGATAAGAACTGACTAAGGAAAGATATCTGCAACATTTAAAACCAATGAATCACCAATATTAAAAATAAAACAAAGTGTAAAAACAAAGCAAAAGTATAACTGAAGTGTGGCTATAAATTTAAAATGGCATAGAATATGAATAAGCATTCATTTAAGGTTCCCTCTCCAAAAAAATAAAATCAGATTTAAGAAGCTGTACATTTAAACATTTTACAGAGTTAAATAGACTTTCAAAGTGTGTACATAGAAATAGCATCTTCTTAACTTTCCACTCCCCATTAGCCACACTACTCAAGTTTTTAACTAACTATTTTGGCAATTATTTCCATATAATTAAAAATACTCTAATATTTAAAGCCATATGATACATCTAAAGTAAACCATAAAAAATTTCTGAGAATCAGGATCTCACAATAACATTCTCAACAGAAATTAAATTAAATTAGAAATAAAAAATATACTTAAAAATTTCAACTTGTAATTCAGTTTTACTTTTTGCTTTACATTTTCCAAATTTTAGATGCATACAATCTAATGATTGTTTAACTTTTATTGAAATAAGAAATAAAATCTTAAAAATTATAAAGAGGGCTATAAAAATTAAATAGGACCTAAATATTTTTCCAGTAGTCATGTACGGATGTGAGCGTTGGACCATAAAAGGGCTGGGTGCTGAAGTATTGATTCTTTCAAATTATGGTGTTGTTGGAGAAGACTCTTGAGATTCCCTTGGGCAGTAAGGAAATCAAACCAGTCAATCCTAAAGAAAATCAAACTTGAATATTCATTGGAAGGACTGTTGCCGAAGCTGAGGCTTCAAAACTTTGGCCACCTGATGCGAAGAGTCAACTCAGTAGAAATGACCTTGATGCTGGGAAAGACTGAGGGCAGGAGAAGAGGGTGACAGAGGATGAAATGGTTGGATGGTATCACCAACTCAGTGAACATGAGTTTAAGCAAACTCTGGGAGATAAAGGACAAGGGGGCCTGGCATGCTGTGGTCCATGAGGTCATGAAGAGTTGGTCACAACTTAGTGACTGAACAGCAACAACAAAATATTTCCACAAAATTCAAAGGAGTCTGTAAGTTAAAATTAACAATTTATTCCAATAATTGGATACTGTAGCATTCAGTTCAGTTCAGTCGCTCAGTTGTGTCCGACTCTTTACCAGCCCATGGAGTGCAGCAGGCCAGGCTTCCCTGTCCATCACCAACTCCCAGAGCTTGTTCACATACATGTCCATCGAGTCGGTGATGCCATCCAACCATCTCATCCTCTGTCATCCCCTTTTCCTCCTGCCTTTAAGCTTTTCCAGCATCAGGGTCTTTTCCAATGAGTCTGTTCTTCTCATCAGGTGGCCAAAGTATTGGAGCTTCAGCTTCAGCATCAGTCTTTCCAATGAATATTCAGGATTGAGTTCCTTTAGGATTGACTGATTTGATCTCCTTGCAGTTCAAGTGACTCTCAAGAGTCTTCTCCAACACCACAGTTCAAAAGCGTCAATAATTTTGCGATAAAATTAAATGTCCTTTTATATCAGCAAAACACAATTAAAAAAGAAATAGAAATATTCTATTTACTATTAGACCAAAAGCTATAAGGTATAGAATAAATTAAGAGTATATTAAGGTTTATTACTTAAATATACATAAAAGAATATAAATAGCTGAACAAAATGGTGAGCTATGGTGTTAAGCTATGGTGTTAAACAAGGTACGATGCAATTCACTGTGATAGTAACTTTCTAAAAGCAAGGCAAATTTTTTATCTTTGGTATAATGATTTTGACATGCTTGAGTATATAAAATTATACATGGGATTATGTGCACTGCTTAATACTGATAGGGAATAAAATTAAATTACTTTGCATATAAATGGAATCAAGCATGTTAGGGCAATGCATAGAAGAATACAGCACCTTGGAAAGGAGGAAGGAGAAAGAGAAAAAAGGGGAAAAAAAGCAAAGTGTATGGCTCAGAGGGAACACTTTGAGAAAGGAGATGTACAGGGCTGTCATTACAGGGCTGTAGGTTTCTTTTTCTTTTTTAATCATTTTAGGGCTATGGTTCTTTTACAACACACATTGTCTTCTCTTTATCCATCAAAACTTCTATCATTTCTTAGTCACTGATGCTGTTACACATGTGAAATTTTATTTAGGTGAAGTTTGCAACTGAAGCACAGATGGCTGATTATCAGACAGAAAACAAAACTGAAGCATACAGTTTATTAATAGAAAATCAGTATTGTGTTTCCCCTACTGTATCAATCAAGATCCCCAGAGAAACAGAAGCAATGATACTGACAGAATATACATAATATATTCATATATGTATGCAAATATACATATATATGTCTAATATTTATAGAAATAGAATCAGTAGTGTATTTGTTTCTGTGCATATACATATGCTTTGATTCATTTTAAGAAATTGGCACTCATGATTGTTGAGAGTGGCCAGGCTAGTCCAAACGTTTGTAGGGCATGCCAAGAGCCTGGAAATTTAGGCAGGAATTAATGTACCAATCTTGAGTATAATTTCCTCTTATGCTGGAAAACCATAGTTTTTGCTCTTAAGGCCATCAGCTGATCAGATGAGAACCATTCATATGATTGAAGGCATCATGGCTTTTACTTAAAACCAACTGATTCTATATAGGGCTTTCTTGGTAACTCAGTTGGTAAAGAATGCAATGCAGGAGATCCTAGTTCAATTCCTGGGTCAGAAAGATCCGCTGGAGAAGGGATAGTCTACCCACTCCAGTATTCTGGCCTGGAGACTTTCATGGACTGTATAGTCCATGGGGTCTCAAAGAATGGGACAGTACTGAGCGACTTTCACTTTCACTTATGCTTCTCTGATAGCTCAGTTTTTTAAGAATCCGCCTGCAATGCAGGAGACCCAGGTCTGATTCCTGGGTGGGGAAGATCTGCTGGAGAAGGGATAGGCTTCCCACTCCAGTATTCTTGGGCTTTTTATGTGGCTCAGCTAGTAAAGAATCTGCCTGCAATGCAGGAGACCTGGGTTCAGTCCCTGGGTTGGGAAGATCCCCTGGAAATGGGAAAGGTTACCCAGTATTCTGGCCTGGAGAATTCCATGGACTGTATAGAATTCCATGGACTGTATAGTCCATGGGGTCGCGAAGAGTGGGATGCAACTGAGCGACTTGCACTGACTCAGTCAAACTGACTCAATGTATTAACCACATCTACAAAATATATTTATGGCAACACCTAGATTTGCACTTGATTATAACTGGGTACAATAGCCTAGCCAGGTTGACACAAAAAACTAACCATCTCACCTGCTAAATGATATTGAATACATAGTTTTAAAAAAGATAACTTGTACGTACCAGTTAATATATGTATTTCATTCAATTATCTAAGTAATTTACATATTTTAATCATTTTATCCTTGTAACAACTCTGTTAGATGATTATGATCCCCATTTTACAGAAAAGAAAAATATAACTTAAAAATATTAAGGAATAACTTCATGAGAACTCAAGTTAATAGGCATCAGGGTTGAGAGTCAAATTTAGTGTGCAAGTTTTTTCACTGTTAGAGCGTCTTTACCACACACACACACACACCCCCCACATCTGTTGAAATACTGATTAATGAGGATTTTCTTTTACCAGAAGTTCTCCTCCAACTTGAGTCTGATCATTTTAGGACATTTTAGGACATTCTTTGGGTAAAAAATGCTTGGTATATAATAAGAGCTCCATAAAAATGTAGTGACTAATGCTTGCATAACACGCCAGAAATGAATGAATGAATGAATGAATAACATCTGGCCCATTGCACTATTTCCTTAATGAGAAACTGGAATTATTTTGGTTTAACAGTCATTTTTTTCAAGGAAACAGAGAAATGTTTTGTAACATAGAACAAGATGGGATTTCATCAGTTTGTGATTAACTGTCTATATATGCTAAAATTTAAAACTTAAGGAAATAGGTTAAATCTCTGTACCAATGTTCTATTATCCTAGAATACATTATTTCTTCATGTAACAGAAGACTTACACAAAATTATCCTTCTTTCCACTTCCTATCTTAAATTACTTTGATAAATAAAAGCACATTTCATTTTATACTTTGAGATCAAAGTATTAAAATGCATATATAAGTAGTTGAAAAATAAGCATAAATTCCTTTTACCTAGAAGATGATGCTGCATCAGCAAGGCCTTATTTTTCAGAAGTGGTGGGTTAAAAGGTTGAAAGTTAACATACAGCAATGGTTTACAATTCTACACAATCAAAACTAGAACATGGGGGGAAATCTGGATGGTGTCTTTGTATACAATAATAAAATGCATTTCTACGTATTCCATGAAAAAAAGGTTGAAAGTTATAGCAAGGAATGGCAGTGAATAAAGTAGATATATAGGATGCATTGAAGATGAACTTAACTTTTATGGTAATGAATCTTTTAAAGGTGGCTCTGGGTGCCCTATAAGGCATATGGGGCAGCTTTAAAGCATGTCCTTTGAGTTATTGAACCCAGATAGGGATCTGAATAATACACATCAAGATAGCACCGGGGTCATTGTAGGAGTGAAATTTTTTTCTTCATCAAACCTGGGATGAACATTTCTCCACAGTAACTTATTCATATTAGTTTTAAGTTTCGACACATAGGTCATCTGTTTTCGCGTCTGCTCTTGGGACAGCTGGGAAGCTTGACTTCTTTCAAGTGGCATTTTTGTTTATAATAGGTTAAACAAAGCTACTTGAATATATCATATATATACATATATTTATCTATACATTCATCTGTCAGTCATATATTGATCTATGTCCTTGTCATAGATATACTGAATTCACAGTAAATAATTTATTTCATTGAAGAATACATACAGTATGGATCTATATTTCTCATTTTCCATTTTTTTTTCAACTTCAGTTAAGCTGCACACCTTCTGAATCGTAAGAACAGAAATTCAGGAGCATGCATGCCTTCAGTTTGTAGGTGAAGCTTCTGCCAGGGTGGGTTCTGATATGCAGGAGTAGCTGACAATATTGTTGCCCAGCCTGGAGCTCTTGCACAAGGACTGTAATGGTCCAATCTATCCTTTTAATAGTCCCTGCAGATCCTACACCCTAGTGATTTTGTAAATAGTGTAATTGTTTCCTTAAAAAGAATTTCTGGAGAACTCTGGTAGAAAATTTATAAATTTCCATATCTTGGAGGCAAAATTCTAGGTTAGGTTGTAGAAATTCTCTGTACTGAAGCTCAATATCTTATTTTTCAGAGTGCTTTAGGAAGTACAGCTGGTATTTCTGTTGCATTTATTTTCCTAAGCTAAACATGACTATACAAGTAAACATTCTTGTTGACAACTTTCTGAATACTTAAGCTTTATGTGCAATGGGGCCCTGGAATGGACAGCATCACTGGAAGAGAAAATGAGGTGTGAAAGTATTGTTAAGGTAAATGAAGTGCTCAATCTGGTGGAAACTTCTTCCAAAATCGAACGACTTTCTGAGAATTTTCTAATCCTAGTTTAACCTCGAAGTGATTTTTTTTTTTTTTTTTTTTTGAGAAACAGTCCAAGGTAATTATTTTCCTGAGTGCTTCTGCTTATCCAGTCTCTAAAAATGAGTGGTGATAAAAATAAATAGACTTCACAAAATGTACTTTTTCCCCCCAGCTATTTAACCTGATGAAAAGACAGCAAGCAGCAGAGGTTTTGAACAGCACAGGTCAGGGAGTCAGTACATGGAAAAGCAATCAGAACTATCTGAGAATTCTCTCCTGGCCATGAAAACCTGTCCTATACTGATTATTTAAAAAACAAACAAAAAACTTCTCTAATATTTACTGAATGATTAAATGGAAGAAGAACAAGTTTTATTTCTGGTAAACAAAACAAAATCTAATCAACTCTGCCATTTCAATTGGCCATATTGATAAAAAAAATTCTTCTCAAGTACATAGATAAGATAATTATGTAAAGAGCAATTGCAATGTTTTTCCTTTTCTTTTAACAAAATTTGGAGGATAAAAATATTTATTTACCTCCCATTCCCCCCATGAATGCTATAGAAAGTAATAATTATTTTATTTGAATTTTCACCTAGAACATCACAGATGCCCTTGGTTTAAGGTTAGAAAAACTAAGGTGAGAAGAACTGATTCTTTATCATCAGACTTTGCTACCCAAATGATACAATAAATTCTGTGCTTGACTCTTGAATAAACATGTGATTTTAGTGAAGTTCTTTTGTATAAAGTGGAAAGTTAGACTGCATAAAAAAATCATTCCTATAGAACAGTCTTATGGACTCTATGGGAGAGGGAGAGGGTGGGAAGATTTGGGAGAATGGCATTGAAACATGTAAAATATCATGTAAGAAACGAGTTGCCAGTCCAGGTTCGATGCACGATACTGGATGCTTGGGGCTAGTGCACTGGGATGACCCAGAGGGATGGTATGGGGAGGGAGGAGGGAGGAGGGTTCAGGATGGGGAACACATGTATACCTGTGGCGGATTCATTTTGATATTTGGCAAAACTAATACAATTATGTAAAGTTTAAAAATAAAATAAAATTAAAAAAAAAATCATTCCTTAGTTATGATGCTCCTGAAGTACTTTTAGCATGGTCAACACATTAAGAAATTTCATACATTTTATCATTTCACATCATTTTGCTTTTGAAATGCAGATCTGCAATTCTGTATTTGTATTTCTAAAATTCAAAAAGTCACAAACATGTATTTTTCTCTGATGAATATTACTATGTTGTATTACATTTTGCTTCTGTAGACTCCAATGTATAGTAGTTGCATCATATTAGCTTTCTAAAACACAAAGAGCCTGCAAGTCCACAACATATCTAGTAGTAAAAGTTTTCTAGAAAAACTATAAATCTTACATTTGCTTTTTCTAAATTTTTGTATAGTTTACTTTGAGCCTAATGAACTAATTTTGGTTATTGTCTTTGAGAGACTCTCAATGTTATTATTTAAATTTTTATTTATTAACACTGTGTCCATTTAAACACAAGTAGAGTAACTCTTTGTTTATGATTTGATTTGAAAAGGCCAAATAATCCATCATTTTAAAAATGGGAAACCTTGAGGAAGCCTTAGTTTATCTCATACAAATGGATCTGAACCATGGCACTCAGATTTGACATGTAAGATCTGAATTTTTTAAAATATAAATTTATTTATTTTAATTGGAGGCTAATTACTTTACAATATTGTATTGGTTTTGCCATACATCAACATGAATCTGCCACGGGTGTACACGTGTTCCCCATCCTGAATCCCTCTCCCACCTCCCTCCCCATCCCATCCCTCAGGGTTATCCCAGTGCACCAGCCCTGAGCATCCTGTATCATGCATCAAACCTGGACTGGTGATTCATTTCACATATGATATTATACATTTTTCAATGCCATTCTCCCAAATCATCCCACCCTTGCCCTCTCCCACAGAGTCCAAAAGACTGTTCTATACATCGGTGTCTCTTTTGCAGTTCGTACACAGGGTTATTGTTACCATCTTTCTAAATTCCATATATATGTGTTAGTATACTGTATTGGTGTTTTTCTTTCTGGCTTACTTCACTCTGTATAATAGGCTCCAGTTTCATCCACCTCATTAGAACTGATTCAAATGTATTCTTTTTAATGGCTGAGTAATACTCCATTGTGTATATGTACCACAGCTTTCTTATACATTCGTCTGCTGATGGACATTTAGGTTGCTTCCATGTCCTGGCTATTATAAACAGTGCTGTGATGAACACTGGGGTACACGTGACTCTTTCAATTCTGGTTTCCTCAGTGTATATGCCCAGCAGTGGGATTGCTGGGTCATATGGCAGTTCTATTTCCAGTTTTTTAAGGAATCTCCACACTGTTCTCCATAGTGGCTGTACTAGTTTGCATTCCCACCAACAGTATAAGAGGGTTCCCTTTTCTCCACACCCTCTCCAGCATTTATTGCTTGTAGACTTTCACGCCATTCTAACTGGCGTGAAATGGTACCTCATTGTGGTTTTGATTTGCATTTCTCTGATAATGAGTGATGTTGAGCATCTTTTCATGTGTTTGTTAGCCATCTGTAAATCTTCTTTGGAGAAATGTCTGTTTAGTTCTTTGGCCCATTTTTTGATTGGGTCATTTATTTTTCTGGAATTGAGCTGCAGGAGTTGCTTGTATATTTTTGAGATTAATTCTTTGTCAGTTGCTTCATTTGCTATTATTTTCTCCCATTCTTTTCACCTTGCTTATAGTTTCCTTTGTTGTGCAGAAGCTTTTAATTTTAATTAGGTCCCATTTGTTTATTTTTGCTTTTATTTCCAATATTCTGGGAGGTGGGTCATAGAGGATCCTGCTATGATTTATGTCGGAGAGTGTTTTGCCTATGTTCTCCTCTAGGAGTTGCATAGTTTCTGATCTTACATTTAGATCTTTAATCCATTTTGAGTTTATTCTTGTGTATGGTGTTAGAAAGTGTTCTAGTTTCATTCTTTTACAAGTGGTTGACCAGTTTTCCCAGCACCACTTGTTAAAGAGATTGTCTTTTCTCCATTGTATATTCTTGCCTTCTTTGTCAAAGATAAGGTGTCCATATGTACGTGAATTTATCTCTGGGCTCTCTATTTTGTTCCATTGAAGATCTGAATTTTTATTGTTGGCCTGAGGAACATATATTTTGAAGCTGAATTTCTGTAACATTTATATTTTATTACAAATGCAAAAACTAGTTTTGCTTTTTGATTTGCTGTGTCTAAATTTTATTTAGTGCATTTGTCTCTGTGTGACTTTTTACCTCAAGAGACTGAGTTCATTTTTAATGGAAACAAATATGAAATTATTGAGTGTTTTCAAAGAATTCATACATGTAATGAATATTTATTGAACATTTTACTTTATTCAAGCACTGTTGTATCATTGGAAATACAACCATGAACAAAACAAACCCCAGAAACAAAAAACCCCAGTCTTCAATGAAACAATATTCTAGCAGGGCAAGACAGTTGATATACAAAATAAGTAAAGTGGATAAGAGGTCAGGTAATCAAAAGCCTCAGAGAAGGTAAAAAAGAATGCCAAGGAAGGGGTCTGTAATTTTAAATGGAGTGGTTTGAATATCGTCAGTGATGGTATTCCTGAAAGGGTTGCATATGAACAAATGCAAAAAGGAAGACAATGATGAGCCTTGTTGGTAATTGGAGAATATTTCAGTGAGAGCAATCAGCAGGTGCAAAGAGCCCCAAACAGGAGCCTGCCTTCTGTGTCCAGTAAGAATATGGGAGCCTTTGCACACAATGCTTGTTTTTTTTCCACAAAAGTTTAAAATTTCAGTTTCTGAAGTGTTATTTAAATTTCTGTTTATAATGAATGCATCTATAAAATCACATTATAGTGCATTCTCCCAAAGAAAATATTTTGGTATTTATTGTAGAAAATAAGATCTAGAACAAAGCGAAGTGAGAGTCCTATGCTGCCTCATACTGGTCAGTCAGCTGTGAAGTGTTTCATGAAATTTTATGTATTTTGTTTTAGAAAAGCCAAAACAAATAGTAGCAGCCCAAAGAAGAAGCTTATAGTGAGGGAACATAAAGCCATATCATGGGAGATGGGAGGGAGGTTAAAGAGGGAAGGGACATATTATACCTATGGCTGATTCATGTTGACATATGGTAGAAACCAACACAATATTGTAAAGCAATTGTTCTGCAATTAAAAACAAATACATTTTTTTTTAAGCAAAGGAAGGATTAAGAATGTTGGGTCTGCATGTGAAAAGACTTCCAGGAGGGAGAATAAATGAAGAAATGATAGCTTTCAACAATTTGATATGTTGCTAGGGCTAGGAGGCTCTAGCTATCAGGTCTCCCTGATAGCTCAGTTGGTAAAGAATCCACCAGCAATGCAGGAGACCCCAGTTAGATTCCTGGGTCAGGAAGATCCCCTGGAAAAGGGATAAGCTACCCACTCCAGTATTCTTGGGCTTCCCCTGTGGCTCAGCTGGTAAAGAAGCCACCTGCAATGAGGGAGACCTGGGTTCAGTCTCTGGGTTGGGAAGAGCCCCTGGAGAAGGCAAAGGCTACCCACTCCAGTATTCTGGCCTGGAGAATTCCATGGACTGTATATTCCATGCGGTCGCAAAGATTTGGACATGACTGAGCGACTTTCACTAGTTGCAAAGATTTGGACATGACTGAGCGACTTTCACTAGTAGTCAGGAAACTAAATCTAGAAAGTATACTCGAAAAATAAATGTCTCAATTTTTGTAAAGGAATAAGTATTAAAGAATATTCTATTTTGAATCTTTATTGATAGAAATTATAGTTTTGTAACCAAGATAAAAAATCAGTTTATAAACTGATTCATGAAAACTTATTAGGACATTATCTAAGATTATGCTACTTTATATTCAAATGCCTTCAGTAACTTCTTTACTTATATTTCAAAATGAAATAAAGTAAATGTAGATACAAATAACAGTAATCTTCCATAAATCCTGTCCTCCTTGTAGGAATCTAATTATAATTTAGTCACAGACGAGAAACATGTTAATAAAGAGTTGTGTTAAGATAAAAATGTGACCTAATTCTAAACTATAAATTAAATATATGTAAACATACCAAAATTCAATTGATCTTTTCAAATAGGTAGAAATACTTTTCCTTGTTGGTTTTTGATTTTGGTGTCTGATTTTTTTTTTTTTTTGGTATTTGAGCAGAAGGAAATAAATGCCAAAGATGAATAGACTGAAAAAGAAAGAATGACAAATTCTCTTGCTATCTAAATCATGAAATAACACTAGATTAAAGGCACCTTTCCTTTCCTCAGGCCAACAATAAACATTTAGATCTCAAATATCAAATTTGAGTGCTTTGGTTCAGACCACTTGTTGAGGATTCATATATCCAGTAATGTATTTTTAGGATGCCTCATAATAGTCTGCTTTGTTACTGTAAGTTGCATATATCTTGAGTCAAAACACTTTTTAGTGAAAACTTGTGAATAGTCTTGTTTGTATTCCACATACATTTTTGCATCTATTTTATTTCTTTTTGATGTATTACACCATTAGCTTTTAGGCCTATTTTCCCAAATCAAAATTGATATGTTAGTTACAAAAAAAAAAAAAAAATCAAAGCTTGACACTTGGATATCTGTTTATTATTTTTGAGTAGTATCAGAACCTAAAGACATCTCATGGTGAGCATGTATCTTAACATGTAACAAAAGGGCCTTTTTTTGGTATTATCTAGCAGATTTTATTTAATCAAAATCTGCTACAAAATCTATTCCTTACATTTATCTCTTCACGTGGTACATTCCTTAGTGATACAAGTGTGATGCTTAAGCTTTTGCAGAACAAAATACTTTGCTAAAATATTTTCCAATTATTTTTAATAAATAGAGGCTTTCTTTGTTATGTTAACTTGCAATTCCCTGTGTTTCTAAATGAACAGCAGCAGGAAACCTTAACTGTTGCTTGGATTTACTCTAGAGAATAGAAACTTCAAAGACTTATGCTTTTAGGTTTGACATAAAAAGAAGACATAGGTACATATTTTATAAACAGGATTCAACCCATGCATGGAAGATTAGAATGTGATAGATATAACATTAAAAGTGTCCTTGCTGCTTCGTTTTCTCAAACTACTGATTTCACAAAATGGTGACTTTCTATTTGCTCTAATTTTCCCAAGATGCTTAATTATCAAATAAGTGCTTCTGTTTCCCAAATGTATGTTTTTGTGTCTTTCCCTCATATAACCAAATCAACTTCTCAATAAAATAATATTCAATAACACTCATGTTGAACTTACTTTGTTCCAAGAATAACTTCAACTAGCTACTATTTTTGTCCCTTGCCTACAGGGACAAATTTTTGATGTGATCTACATTCTTTTGTGGAACTACAGAGATACATTCTTCAACTTGTCTCTGAAAGAAGTACTCTTTCTCAGGTGGGTGAGCACTTCCTGCCCAAATGCCGAGTTCGTGTTCAAGGGCGATGATGATGTTTTTGTGAACACCCATCATCTCCTGAATTACTTGAATAGCTTATCCGGGAACAAAGCCAAAGATTTGTTTATTGGTGACGTGATTTATAATGCTGGACCTCATCCGGATAAGAAACTCAAGTACTACATCCCGGAAGTTGTTTACACTGGCATCTACCCACCTTATGCAGGAGGAGGCGGATTCCTCTACTCTGGCCACCTGGCCCTGAGACTGTACAATGTAACTGACCGGGTCCTTCTCTACCCCATCGATGATGTTTATACTGGAATGTGCCTTCAGAAACTCGGCCTCTCTCCAGAGAGACACAAAGGCTTCAGGACATTTGATATAGAAGAGAAGAGCAGGAGTAACATTTGTTCCTATGTAGATTTGATGTTGGTACACAGTAGAAAACCTCAAGAGATGATTGATATTTGGTCTCGGTTGCAGAGTGCTCATTTAAAATGCTGAATTATGTGCAAAGTACATTTTACATAGAAATGTACCTCAAATAGTTCCCATTTGTGTTCTCTTCCATTAGAGGTAATTTCTATGTAAAACCATCAAATTTGCTTTTAGAGGTCACGTCCATTTGATGGCCTCTAAAGCCCTTCAGTTCGGAGAAGGCAATGGCACCCCACTCCAGTACCCTTGCCTGGAAAATCCCATGGATGGAGGAGCCTGGTAGGCTGCAGTCCATGGGGTCGCTAAGAGTCGGACATGACTAGGCGACTTCACTTTCACTTTTCACTTTCATGCATTGGAGAAGGAAATGCCAACCCACTCCAGTGTTCTTGCCTGGAGAATCCCAGGGACAGGAGAGCCTGGTAGGCTACCATCTATGGGGTCACACAGAGTCGGACACGACTGAAGTGACTTAGCATAGCATAGCATAGCAAAGCCCTTCAGTTCAGACGGTAAAGCGTCTGCATGCAATGCGGGAGACCTGGCTTCCATCCCTGGGTCGGGAAGATCCCCTGGAGAAGGAAATGGCAACCCACTCCAGTATTCTTGCCTGGAGAATCCCATGGACAGAGGAGCCTGGGGGGCTACAGTCCACGGGGTTGCAAAGAGTTGGACACGACTGAATGACTTCACTCACTCACATTTTTAAAGTGTTATCTTGTCACTAAGACTTCCCGGAGCACTTTATCTAAAACTACAACCTTAACAATTACTATCCCCAATTCGGGCCTCTTCCAAAGTTTCTGTTATTTCTGCTTTCCCCAGAGTACCCTTAGCCTCTGGGCTCAGGGCCACTATATGCTGATTTAGTTTAGGGTTTCTCCCACTAAGCTTATTTTTCTTTCCTGTTCCTATTATATCAGCCTAGATAAGAAACCCTGCCTCTTTCCTTAATTGTCATTCAAATATTTGGTATATAGGAGGTTTCAGCGTGTTATTAGGAAAATAAGAATTTTGACTACGTTAAGCAAATGCCATATAATGTCAACTTCTAGTTACCCCTGCCTCTAAAAGCTATGTGGATATTTAAGTTTCTGGGACTCTAGCTACCAACCATGTCAGCAGCTCTCCTTGCTTTCAGCTCTTCTGGTTCTCCAATATTGCCCTTTCTGTTTCCTCTCCCTGAAATCACTGTCCCTTCATAAAGCAATGACATTCAGGTATTTATATACCTTTCTCTCTCCTTTTCTTATTTTTGTTGCCAATTTCTAGTGCTTTCAGTTGACCAGACACCTAAAGCTGTGTAGCTAGGATTTTTGTTTGTTTCAACTTTAGTTATTATAAATCACGTGATCACAAAATCTTTGTGCAGATGGCTCTTTTATAAAATTAAATGGAAGTCAATTTTTTTCACCTTTATTTGTTCAGACATCTTAGTCCTTCTGAGGCAAGTTCCTCTTCCTGGAGTTATGTCCTTTATAATTTACTGTAAAGAGAGCCTAGTGAACTCTTATTTTTAGTATATCTGATAATCTGTTGACTTTCATTCTGAGATTTGCTTGGTTATGCAATTCCAGCTTGACAGTTATTTTCTCTTGGCACTTTCAGATATCTTACCATTTCTAGCTTCCAATTGTTCCTGTTGTTGTTGACAAGTCAAAACTCGGTTTATCTGCCCTAATTCAGATGTCGAAATGTGATGTCCTACGTAACCAGAAAGGTAAGAAATTATTTATTACTTACATAATACAGATCTCTGGGGAGGCCAGGATAAGTATCTCAAGCTGGTCCAAAATGACTTGAGAAAAGAAGGAAGGGAGATCCACTTGGGGTTTTATTATAGGTGGGGTATGGGGCTGAGATGGGAATGCCTATGCACTGGCAGGAGACGGCACGGCTTAAGTCTTCTGACAGCATCAGCATCAAACGAGTGGACACTGAGGCTTTTTAAAACCACTTTGTCCAGATGTGAAGCAACATTGAAGGTGGGGTTTAAAAATGGAGTCAGATTCCTCATCACAGCAATGTAAGTACTTTGACCCCATTTATATAAAAGTTTCACAAAGACAAATGTGACAATCATTCAGATTCTGCAGCAGGATTTGATTAATCTCCAAACCAGTGCCTGGAATCAAGTGTTCAGGGATCAAGGTACAGGTACTATCCTTAAAAGTTACAGGCTAGAGGGATTACTGGATTCTTATTATCATCAGGGTCTAACACAGCTCTAAAATATTTTAGTTAATCAGCATTTCAGCAATGAAAAATATTTTTAATAACCACTATTTTAATTGTAAGCTGGGACCCAGATCATACCCAAATTTCTCTTATTACTATTGAGATCCAACTGAGATTTTTGGAACACTTTGTAAGATGCTCAGCATAATGGAAAAGTAATTTAACAAGAGGATAACTTATAATGCTCTTCTTTGACTTGCTCCTTGTCCATCTCTGTGTTGGTGATTCTCAACTTTATTAAATTGAATGCTCTTTTTAATAACAAATATTTTCAAATATCTAGTTGGCATAATAAAGTGAAATTCAGACATAATGCAACATAAACACAAACCTTTTCAAAATGTATTAAAAAATAAAGAGAAAATAATTAAAATAAAGCTTGTAATCTTAAGTAGGACTGGCAGCTACAATATAGCTAACAATGAAAGCAGCAACTCCAAGGGATTATCCTTGTATTATCCATTGTATTATCATACCCTAGCAGGGCTGTAACTAGTAAGCAACTTGATTTTCTCAATGGTGGCATTACAAGAAAAAGCAAGTGAATGTTAAACTTATCAAAAACCACCTTGGTTTATATGGAAAATAGAGTTAGGTACTGAACACAGGGCATTTAAGCAGACTTTTGACTTCAGGTAACAGTTCTCAGTACTGTGTGTATATAACAGAAAGACTAGGATCTTGGGTTTTTCCTTCTAATTACCGGTACTTAAATAGTAACTGAGAAATTGCCCTTTGTTCCTTTTCAAAATACCCACTAGAGCACTGTGACTCCTAGTGAAAACCACCCCCACCAACAGGGTATTTTTGATGGGCCCTGAATACCAAGACATACAGGGAAAGTCAAAACTCCCTCCCTTCCCCTACAATTGACTCATATAATTCCCACTTTCTGCCTCAGAACCACGCCCTTCTCAGGACAACTGCCAGAGTGAATAATTCATCCTTCAGGGAAAATTCCAGACCTGATACTGTGCTGTGGATTTGCCCTCTGGTCCTCTAGATAAACTGCACTCCTGATGCTCCTCACCATTACTCAGTTACACACACACACACACACACACACACAGTACCACATAGATAGAGATGACAGATAGGTACATAGATGGGTAGATGGTAAATAACTAGGTAGACTGATTCCATGGGTTCACAAAGAGTCAGACATGACTGAGCAACTGACACTTTTACTTTTCAAGAGAACAATTAGCATTTCTGTTCTAACAGTTAGCTAACAGCCTAAAATATTTGCTTTTAGGTCATTTCAGTTTTCTCCAGAATAATGAGTATGTCCTTGATTTTAATTTGTGTAACTAAATGCTTAGTCAGAGGATTTGCTCCAAATAAAGACAATCCAAATGGGAATTCAAATATCAATCTTTTCAGATATTAAAATCTGTATATGGATTTTAAATGAAATATTTCTTTCCACTGCAATCATTTAGTATCTATAAGGCCTCAGTCTAAGAAAGAGTTCCTTTGTTTTGGGTTTCATCCATTGCATCCCATACATTATAATTTATGTTATAAAAAAGGCCTTATCTAGATATAACATAGTAACACATTTTCATATTCTTTCTCTGATCATTACTGTTGATGTAATATTTCTGAAAGTTTTAAAGCAGTCAGAACTGTAGGGCAGTAGAATCATTGCTTTTCACTTGATCACCACATTGCCAAATCTTGCTCACATTCTATGCTTCTTTATAGTGCTGCCAGATCTTTATAGTGAGTCTTCAGGTTTATGCCAACTGTTTGCCAAAGTTTTAACTCTAAGTAGGTTCTGGACTTTACACCTGGCAATAAAATTTTATCATGCTATGAATTTCAATGCATTTGTCAATTCTGCTATTTATCCTCAGGTTTGCAGTGTTCTTTCAAGTTTGATTTTCTGAGGGTCATTATAAATTAAGTTCCAATTTCTCCTCAATATTTAAATTAGAAAACTAAGAAGAAAGATTTGTAGTTTCTTTCTTACTATCACTCTATATGTATTAGGAAACCATCTAAAATAAAATTCTAACAAAGTGGGTACTTTACAATGTTATCAAAGAACTGTACTAGAAAAAATGTAAGAATCAAAGTAAGGTTGAAATTTCCACTAGACAGTGACCCATTGCAGCTGTCACAGAAGAAGCCCAGAACAATGTGGTGTACAGACCATCATAATATTTTGTTCTTCATTAGTAGAATAAATCAAAATCACAATAAAACACTTAAGCTAAAAACTTTATGACACACAGCTAAAATTGTGTAATTATTGAGAATGTTTAAAGACATATTTGTCATGTCTGCACTGCCTGCTAGCATGACATGGGTCAGACCTGGGAGCTGCAGTGCATGGAGATTAGAAACCAAGCTAAACAAGCAAATGAAACTATTATCCATAATTGAACTACTTTGGTCTTTTGAAATCTAAAACCTGGGAGGCAGAATTGCCCTTTTGGAATATTTCGTGAACCTAATAGTCATTTTAAGTAGCACATATATTTTAAAATAAAAATTATTTTATTTTAAAAGATTATTCATGATTTATTATTTATAGTTAAGGGATTATATAGAATATTTTTGAAACTATACATAGGAGTAGATATATATAAATTTCAGTTCAGGAGGTTAAATGAATATTATGTAATATTTATCTTTTAGAAAGAGAACTTTTAATATGATATGGTTGAAGATCATTATACTACCTCAGACAACATTCTTATCCTTTTCCAAGGTCAATTGCTATAAGCTTTTGAGTAAATTTCCAAAGCTATAATCTTATGTTTAAGACGAAGTATCTGGAACAATTCCTAGCATACTCTAGTTTCTCCAGGTACATTTGTTGATTTGGATTAATTAAATTAATTGCCTGGTGCCTACTGATTAAGCCAAGCAAATGAAAACATTATGTAAATTACTGTTGGGCAGCTGTTTGCAGACAGAATCAATATATTACAGTACTGCTGCTGCTGCTAAGTTGCTTCAGTCGTGTCCAACTCTGTGCGACCCCATAGATGGCAGCCCACTAGGCTCCGCCACCCCTGGGATTCTCCAGGCAAAAACACTGGAGTGGGTTGCCATTTCCTTCTCCAGTGCATGGAAGTGAAAAGTGAAAGTGAAGTTTCGCAGTCGTGTCCGACTCTTCTCGACCCCATGGACTGCAGCCCACCAGGCTCCTCCGTCCATGGGATTTTTCAGGCAAGAGTACTGGAGTGGGGTGCCATTGCCTTCTCCAGTGAACCACAGTACTAGTATGAACCAAATGCTTAAATTTGAGACTCCTGGATTCTTTAGTGCCAATTTAAAATAAAAACATCAAGGCAAAAACCTCTTATTGGCCTTTATGTGGGTATCTTTGTTATCCTGAACCAATCAGATTGTTTTCTGAACCAATCATGATGATGGCCAGAAAATCAAGTAAAAAAATTCTATTATGGATCTTTGTCAGAACGGAAAGGTAGTATAATCGGAAGTCTAGCCAAAATCATATGATTTAGCAGGGGAACAGCAGTAATCCAAAGAAAGGTTGTAAAGGATTTTTAGATGAATAAACTATGATATACCTTTGAGAATTTGAAGAAGATTATGGAAACATTCCCAGAAAAATTTGCATGTGCACACGCACAGAAACAAGCACACAAATTATGTTTTACTACATATCAAAAATGTTTTAAAACTCAGTTTCCCTTTCTCTTGACTAACTTAGGGCGCTGCATGAGTGTGAAGGAACAGCAGCGGTATTCAGCCTCTTTTCCATGTGAAAAAGTCTGACCAACAAAGAAGACAATGATGCTCACATAACACAGCAGAGCTGAGAGAGAGAGAGAACAAACCTACAAGTTTTAGTCCATGGACCCAACTGTGCCTAAGATTTGTTTTGTCCTACAATTTCCAGTTATATGGGCCAATAAATTTGCTTTTGTTTATTTGGGTTGGTTCTGTCACTGGAAATCAAAGTCTATTCAATACTAATTGGTAATTGGTAACTCAATATATGGAGAAGGCAATGGCACCCCACTCCAGTACTCTTGCCTGGAAAATCCCATGGACGGAGGAGCCTGGTAGGCTGCAGTCCATGGGGTCACTAAGAGTCAGGCACGACTGAGCGACTTCACTTTCACTTTTCATTCTCATGCATTGGAGAAGGAAATGGCAAGCCACTCCAGTGTTCTTGCCTGGAGAATCCCAGGGACGGGGGAACCTGGTGGGCTGCCGTCTATGGGATTGCACAGAGTCGGACACGACTGAAGCGATTTAGCAGCAGTAGCAGCAGCAACTCAATATATCAAAAACTGTATTATGATGTTAACAAAATTATTTGGACACAAAATCAACACACAATACTGCAAAACCCTTATCGTTTAGTAACTAATTTATTTTTATTTTTAGCCAAACAGAAAAAGAGAATTCATATTGTAGGACATTAAAGCATCCAAATTCACCTTGAAATGATTAAGGATCTCTTTTCTTGAATGCCAGGGATCTGTAAGTTTTGTTATGAAGTACATAAAAACTATTCCCAACAGGACATTAGAACATGGCCAGTAAAAATGATACAATATTTCAACTCATCCAGGTTATGGAGATGAAGTTTATTGAATGCTGGCTTTTAGAAACATGGGGGCAATATCTATGTATGACTTGTTTAGTGGGAACTGTTGTCTTGATCATTGTTATAATATTATGGGTATATTTTTTATCTATTTAATTTAATGTTTATATGAAATGATTTTGTTTATTACCATTAAAATATGTGATGCTAGGCACAATAATTAAAACATGTTCTTTAATTTCTGAGCATCTGTGCTTTCTTTCTTTTTTTGGATAGGAAGTATCGGGAAAAAAGTGGTGTGACTTAAAAACTGCAAACAAACCATGAGCCTAAATGATCCAGCATTTCTGTGGCAGTAAATGTTCTCAGGCAGACCTTCACAGAAATAGTGAAGATTTTCTCCACTGGTTTCTTAAACTAACATATGGAAAAGACTTTCAGTTGGAAGCCGGTTCACAGTTATTTTCTCTAAAGAGAAATAAAGCAATGATATTAAAGCGAAGAGAAGAAAATAAAAATGCAGAAGTTTGAAACTTTTGGTCTTATAATAAATTGAAATACATTAGAACTTTTGTTCTCTAGTTTTTACCACTACTTGAGATTTAGTTTCATGTTGAAGGAAGAAATTCACACCATGTGTATAATAGTGATCCTTACAGAAGATGATGGTTTCAATAGATTATTCATGAAATGGCAAGTTACCATAACTTTGATTAGAATTACAAAGTTATAGAATAGACATTGCTTCCATAAGAATTGCTAAGGCTTTAACATCTTTATTCTTTTCTTTCTGGCAGCTGTTTCAGGAGACTTTGAGTTAGAAATAGAGTCTTCCTTCAGATTTATGAAGACGTGTATTTTCTTCCAAACAATTTGACAGCATATGATGTAATCATTCAAGCACTGAGGTCAGACATGCAATAGCTGCTGTAGAGATGTCTAAAATCTACTGCTTCTCATACATTCCCTTATAGTCATTAAATGAAATGAACCACAAAGCAACAAGCAAACATACAGAAAATTATGTTGCCTGTTTTTCTCCTATGGTAATTCCACCCCAAAGTCAATTTCTCTCCAATTTAAATTTAAAGGAAGACATTTTAAAGAATTTTGAAGATAAGATATTTCTTTTCTTCTATTGTATCTTCCCATACTGAAACATTTGGATAACAATGGAGTCTTGTGGGTTTTTTAAAAAAATATGAATCATATAGTTGATGATAAAACTAAGTGGTTTTAAATTATGAATTTAGAAAGAAAATTTGACTAGTGTCAGCCTAACACTAGTCTCCATTGCTTGCATGCATGCTAAGCTGCTTCAGTCAGGTTTCTTTGTTCATGGGACTCTCCAGGAAAGAATATTGGAGTGGGTTGCCTTGCCCTCCTCCAGGGGATCTTCTCCACCCAGGGACCAAACCTGTGTCTCTTTGTCTCTGGAATTGGCAGGTAGGTTCTTTACCACTAATGTCACCTGGGAAGCCTCCATTAAGTTCTTCAAATTAATTGAATAGGTCATGCAAATCAGCCACCTAAATAACTAAATTTTTATTGTCTTGACTAATTAAACTAATTGTTTGCTTTATTCTTTTTTTGAGACATAAAAAAAGTTAAAAGTGTTGTAGGAAGTTGAAAGAAGTTGATAATACTTGAATCCCAGACAAAAATTTTCATGTCAAAAAATTAATTAACCAATTAATATTTCTGGCCCAAGTCTACAAACATGTTAGTTTTGATCATAGAGATGCTTAAATCAGTCAAATATTGCCCTCTTTTCTCTAAATTCCCAGATGTCTACCACACTTGAGCAATTTTTGATTGTCTTAAGGGTCACAATGGTCAACTAATTTGTGCATGTTGCCATGGTTACCAAGTATCTTTGCCTTGCCTGATTAAACTTTCAAAGCGAAAAAAAAAAAAAAAACCTGAATTTCCACTGAATATCCATTATACACACTGAAAGCTGAAGGTTAAAAATACCACCCATATTCTTATTACTAAACCACTGAGGGCAAATAATTTGAGTATTTCAATGAGTGCTGATCTCATGGTTTCATTGGTTTTTATGTACACTATGATATAGCCCTGCAGATGTTTAATATGTTTTATTCCAGTTGGCCAGGACGTTGAAGTGTTTGAGTATATGGATAATATGGTAATGGGTTTCTTATTTTAATCCAAATTAACTTCATTTATAATACCACATTTAGTGTTATAAGAAGAACATTTTTATGCTGGGGAAAAATTTTTTGACTGGAGTAGACACAAAAGGATAACATTACCTAATGTAGTTTAATGCTATAATTATGAATTTTAAAATATTCAAATTATAATCACCAAAACACCTCATTCTTTGAGAAAAGTTTTATTTTATATACTTTTAGTTGTTTTCTGAGGGAGAAAAAAAGTTCTTGATGATACTTTCTTTTCATCATTTTCATGGGGAGAAAAGGAATATATTAATAGGTAAATGATACTGAAAGTGATCATTTATGAATATTTTAAACTGTTTGAGCTGAACATTTGTGAGAAGTTTGAAAGTAAAAAGTTCACCTCACTTTTGTGTCTATTTTCATATTGATATTGATATTCAGTCAGTTCAGTTCAGTCACTCAGTCGTGTCCAGCTCTTTGCAACCCCATTGCAGCACACCAGGCCTCCCTGTCTATCACCAATTCTCAGAGTTCACTCAGACTCACATCCATCGAGTCAGTGATGCCATCCAGCCATCTCATCCTCTGTTGTCCCCTTCTCCTCCTGCCCCCAATCCCTCTCAGCATCAGGGTCTTTTCCAATGAGTCAGCTCTTTGCATCAGGTGGCCAAAGTATTGGAGTTTCAGCCTCAGCATCAGTCTTTCCAATGAACACCCAGGACTGGTCTCCTTTAGGATGGACTGGTTGGATCTCCTTGCAGTCCAAGGGACTCTCAAGAGTCTTCTCCAACATCACAGTTCAAAAGCATCAATTCTTTGGTGCTCAGCTTTCTTCACAGTCCAACTCTCACATCCATACATGACCACTAGAAAAACCATAGCATGGACTAGATGGACCTTTGTTGACAAAGTAATATCTCTGCTTTTGAATATGCTATCTAGGTTGGTCATAGCTTTCCTTCCAAGGAGTAAGCGCCTTTTAATTTCATGGCTGCAGTCACCATCTGCAGTGATTTTGGAGCCCAAAAAAATAAAGTCTGACACTGTTTTCACTGTTTCCCCATCTATTTCCCATGAAGTGATGGGACCAGATGCCATGATCTTCGTTTTCTGAATGTTGAGCTTTAAGCCAACTTTTTCACTCTCTACTTTCACTTTCATCAAGAGGCTTTTTAGTTCCTCTTCACTTTCTGCCATAAGGGTGGTGTCATCTGCATATCTAAGGTTATTGATATTTCTCCTGGCAATCTTGATTCCAGCTTGTGCTTCTTCCAGCCCAGCGTTTCTCATGATGTACTCTGCATATAAGTTAAATAAGCAGGGTGACAGTATACAGCCTTGATGTACTCCTTTTCCTATTTGGAACCAGTCTGTTGTTCCATGTCCAGTTCTAACTGTTGCTTCCTACCTGCATGTAGGTTTCTCAAGAGGCAGGTCTGGTGGTCTGGTATTCCCATCTCTTTCAGAATTTTCCACAGTTTATTGTGGTCCATACAGTCAAAGGCTTTGGCATAGTGAATAAAGTAGAAATAGATGTTTTTCAGGAACTCTCTTGCTTTTTCGATATTAAAGCCAAGAAAAGTTACATTAAATAACTGTAGTTTATATTTTTAATTAAAAAATTTTATACTAGGACTTTAAGTGTAAATATTTGAACATAAGTTCATTTTATTTTCAGATCTGAGTTGGACAAAATGACTTTATGTGGAAGTTGTAGGCCAGATGTACTAGAAATACATATGAACAAAAGAGTATCCAATTAGACAGAAAACTATCCAATCCCATGACTAAGGACATTTTAAAACAGATTACTATAATAAGGCTGGTGGTCAGGGATTAATAAATGAATGCTTAGATACATAAGATTAAAAAGAGTGAAGATAGTGACTATTATAAAAAGGAAAAATTAAAGGAAAAAATACTATAAAAGCAGTGTAAACGAACTTTAACTGAAAAGGAAGAAAACACAATTGTTTATGAGAAAATGCATAGCAGAAACAAATGCTTAAACACAGAATGAGACTTTTAAAAGGAGTGTATGCATGCATACTCAGTTGCTTAAGTCGTGTATGACTCTTTGCAGCCTATGGACTGTCCTTGCGACCTTATGGACTGTTGCCCACCCGGCTCCCTTGTCTTTGGGATTCTCCAGGCAAGAACACTGGAGTGGGTTGCCATGCCCTTCTCAAGGGGATCTTCTTGACCCAGGGATTAAACTTGCGTCTCTTATGTCTCCTGCATTGGCAAGCGGGTTCTTTATTCTGATTTAAAACATAACCTATGTGCTTGTTACAAGATAGATGCAAGTAGGTATTGAACAAATTAAAGGAATTGAAAAAAATTTTGCGTGATTACAAAATTGTCATCACAGTTTAGTATGTTTGTTTCTTGCCAAAGATGTAAGGCAGTTCCTGATAAAATTGCCTTAGAAGTAACTTACTTATATTGATTTCCATATGAAGTTGCAATATAATAAAACAGACTAATGGTGGGGAAACATAGAAAGTAGTATGTTGTAAATACTTACCGAAGAAAGTGGCCATTTTGATCATTTGAAGTGTTAGTCATATTACTATCATAGAAGTTTATTAACGATCTGGAAAATTTAGTAAATGACATTAAAATTTGCATATGCTTCCATTATGACTATTTGCATATAATATGATATAGTAATTACTTTCTAATTACTTGAATTTAATAGTGACATTTTGTTTTATGACTATGTGATAATGCAAAACAAAACAAAAAAATGAAATACAACAATGCATTGAGAAAGCAACAGAAGTATGTAATAAGAACACCTAAACATTTCTGGATGAATGCAGCTCTGATAACCTTTGACTCTAATCTCTTCTCAGAACCGTCATTGGATAGGAAAAGAGAAGCTCTTATTTCTATATTACACTTAAGTAAGCATTTATATTTCTCTTTCCATGTATTACCACATTTTGTTAATCTCTTATTTTAATTTCAATTAGTATAAAGATAATAGAATGAGTAGAGATCTCTGTTTTTTGGAGCACCAAATCAATTAATAATGATAGTGGTGATGGTCATTGTGCTGATATTGGTGTGGCAGTACTAGTACTACTAGTACCACTATTCAGTTCAGTTCAGTTCAGTTCAGTCACTCAGTAATGTCCGACTCTTTGCAAGCCCATGAATTGCAGCACGCCAGGCCTCCCTGTCCATCACCAACTCCCGGAGTTCACTCAGACTCATGTCCATCGAGTCAGTGATGCCATCCAGCCATCTCATCCTCTGTCGTCCCCTTCTCCTCCTGCCCCCATTCCCTCCCAGCATCAGAGTCTTTTCCAATGAGTCAACGCTTAGATAACATTTATTGACAACTTTCTATGTGCCAGGTCCTCTGTTGAACATTCTGTATGCATTAAACCCGTTTAATTCTTATTGTGTTGTTATTTAAATTGTTGTGGGCTTATATCCTATTTAATAGAAGCATAAGAATACCTTTTTTATATCTAATCATTGTTTTGGGAGGACTGATACATTAAATGAATCAAGTTCCTCATATTTACGGCACTATTGCTCAGTCACTTGGTTGTGTCTGACTCTTTGCAACCCCATGAACTGCAGCACACCAGGCTCCTCTGTCCTTCACTATTTCCTGGGGTTTGCTCAAACTCATGTCCATTGACTCAGTGACGCTATTCAAACATCTCACACTATGTCACCCCTTCTCTTGCCCTCAATCTTTCCCAGCAACAGGGTCTTTTCCAATGAGTTGGCTCTTTGCATTAAGTCGCCAAAATATTGGAGCTTCAGCATCAGTCCTTCCAGTTAATATTCAGAACTGATTTCCTGTAGAATTGACTAGTTTGATCTCCTTGCCGTCCAAGGGACTCTCAAGAATCTTCTCCAGCACTTCAATTTGAAAGCATCAACTCTTCGGCACTCAGCCTTTTTTATGGTCAACTCTCACATGCCTAGGTTTGTCACAGGATACTGTAAAGACAGATTACCAACTTTCCACTACCAAAACTTTTTTGGGACATATTACTATTATATATCTCATATTGAATGCTAATATTTGGGAATTATTATTTGGGATGGAAAATACATTACATAAGGGGGGAATAAAACTCCATTTTGTGAAA
This sequence comes from Bos taurus, assembly GCF_002263795.3. Lineage (NCBI taxonomy): Eukaryota > Metazoa > Chordata > Mammalia > Artiodactyla > Bovidae > Bos > Bos taurus. The sequence goes on along the minus strand of NC_037341.1, from coordinate 54,134,157 downwards.
TATGACACATTCAATCTGTGTTCAAGGCTGGAACTTGGTTAGAGTGATGATTGGCAAATCAATTACTAGTAATTAAATACTTCTAAAATCACTGCAGATGGTGACTGCAGCCATGAAATTAAAAGACGCTTACTCCTTGGAAGGAAAGTTATGACCAACCTAGATAGCATATTCAAAAGCAGAGACATTACTTTGCCAACAAAGGTTCGTCTAATCAAGGCTATGGTTTTTCCTGTGGTCATGTATGCATGTGAGAGTTGGACTGTGAAGAAGGCTGAGCGCTGAAGAACTGATGCTTTTGGACTGTGGTGTTGGAGAAGACTCGAGAGTCCCTTGGACTGCAAGGAGATCCAACCAGTCCATTTTGAAGGAGGTCAGCCCTGGGATTTCTTTGGAAGGAATGATGCTAAAGCTGAAACTCCAGTACTTGGGCCACCTCATGTGAAGAGTTGACTCATTGGAAAAGACTCTGATGCTGGGAGGGATTGGGGGCAGGAGGAGAAGGGGACGACAGAGGGTGAGATGGCTGGATGGCATCACTGACTCGATGGACGTGAGTCTGAGTGAACTCCGGGAGTGGGTAATGGACAGGGAGGCCTGGCATGCTGCGATTCATGGGCTTGCAAAGAGTCGGACACGACTGAGTGACTGATCTGATCTGATCTGAACTACAACTGGTAAACAGATATTATTGGATATGAAGAGTTTCAACATTCAAAAACAGGCTAATGGTGGAGAAACATAGCCAGCAATAAGTTACAAAAACTCAGAGAAGAAAGTGCCTTTATGCTCATCAGATGTTAGCATGAGTCACATTATTAGTCAAATGCTTGTGAGTCATATACTCAAGACAGTCATGTTAAGTTGAGGAAAAAAAAAAATATATATATATATATATACAGAGAGAAATTTGCAAGCCTCTTTCTTTCTATATGAAATTCTTACTGTCCACTATAATTTGGCATTGGCATTTGGCATTTTCTTTAAAGTATGATGTATTATTTGCTGTGTTTAATGATCTTAAATATAACTTCAAAATAAACTTTCCATTTCTTGAGTTCTGGACGTACTATAAAACTAAGTACAATATTCATTAAATGACTACTTGATCTATTGCCCAGTTAATATCAGATTGAATTTTATAGAGTTCCTAAGTAAAACACTGAAACATTTTGAAATAACTTTAGTAATAACCCAAATTTAACTCCTAAGTTTATTACTAATACCTTTTAATCAATATATGTATGAAATCTATATATTCAAATAATAGACAGTTGACGTAGTATCAACAGTATTAAAAAATGTTTGACAAAGGCAATAAAAAAGGGGGGAAGACCTTATTCTTAGCCTTTTAGAGTTTTCTTTAGAATTGTTTGATCCATTGGAGCATAAACATACATCATTTTTTGCAAGGCATCAGTCATATTCTTAAATAGGCTATTTGTCAAGTGCATTTACGTGGTACTACTATGAACTGAAGTTAGGATTTACTATCTCAGCCTATACATTACATAGATTTACTAAAATGTTATTTCAAGCATGTAGCCTTAGAGGTCACTCAATTTAACTGTCCCCCAAAGTTATAATAACTGATTATAGTGGAAGTCAAATGGGTAGAATACAAAACTCATAGCCATAACTGAACTGCATTAAATGCATTCACAATGTCAAACTCAATTGCTTCTGGCAGTACCATTTCTGTTATCATGCTGATCAGAAGGTAATGGGAAGTGACAAGCACTATCACGAACACTCCATTGTAAACAAAATACTCTTCAAGCCTTAAGTGACTATGGTGATAGCCTGTTTTCATAGTAGTCAAATCCAGTAAAGTCTTTTACTGCTTTCAGAAATGTGTCTCTGTTTTACAGGAACAAATCATCTACGAAGGACTTTGAATGGCAGCCAGTAGGGAATGCTGAAGAATGATAACAGAGCAAAGTCCACGTAAGGAATAACATAAGGAACTGCTTCCATATACAATACGTTTGTCTGTCTGATTGTGTTTCTCACCCATAAAAAAGGTGCATTATCTACTCTGTGTCCATATAATAAGCTTTCAGGGTTTTATGCATTTATGATAATTTTCCTGTGCTGAAATGACCTATACTCTATTCTTCACTGGCCAATGCTGCTTAATTTTCATGATTTGCCTCACAATATTACAATTTATTGCTTTTCCTAAACTTCTTCATACTCACACACAAATACTTGGCCTTCTACTTGTGTTTCTAGTATTTTATCTAATATTTATAGTATAGTAAATCAAATATCTCAGTCTGTAACTCAAGACACATCATATTCAGCATGTACAAAGCTAAACTTTGTTTTACTTTTTCCAAGGCAAATTGCTCGTACTCTTGAATCAGTTATGTAAGTGACTGGAATTACCATATAACTATGTCAATCATCAAGTCAGAAACTTGGAAATTGATAATAATTGCACTCCATACCTCATCATCAGTTGTATTTGTACAACTGAGATTTTGTCAGTTCTTCATAAAAAAGCTTTTCTGAGCCCTCATGCCATCAGTATCACAAATCTATAGGTTTGCCATCACCTTTCTTCTAACTGAACTGTCTGAAAAATCTCTCCCTTTACTCCACTACTTTGTCATGTTATATCCCCAGCAAATAAATAATACTTGATGGCATTATCAATGAGTCTAATAATACTATATCAAAGTATTCCTGTACACTTCATTGCCTACAAGACTAATATTGCTTTTCTTAACATAAATGTGCTTTCATTTATTCAACCCAAACAATTTTCTGGATACTTCTGGTACATACACTCTCGTTATTATACTATATATTATTCACACATATATACAACAGACATTTATCGAGTGGCACTATGTATCAGACATTATTTTAGGCCCTGCAGTTACAACATTCAACACAATATACAACTCATCAGATCTGGTTTTATCTCTTAACTTCCTTCAGATTTTACTAACATCACCTTTCAATTAACGTCTTCTTTGACAACTCCATTTAAAATTTCACCCCCAAAACCCATTTCCTTTACCTCTTTCCAATTCAGCTTTCCCCACAACTCTTTTAATCCTCAAACCACCACACATTCTAGCTGTCTGGCTATATCACTTTCTCTACTGTAAAGTAAGATTAGTGAGGGCTGAAACTTTTTTGTCCTTTCGTAGTCAGTAATGACAGTGAACAGCTTTAATATGCTATTTATTCTCAAAAGTAAAATGCATCTTACATAATTCAAGCTGGTATTTTATAGTCTAGCTATTACTGTCCAAGTGGAGGGCTTTTCTCCCCACTCCACTGTCAATACTAACTGATGTTAGTTTTATTAACAAAGGTGAAGGATTTATGTATCTGTCTGTATCCCATTTTCCATGATCCAACTATTTTATTTTATATGTTAAACTATGTCCCAAATAATTCCTCTATGAAGCTCTTTTTGATACTCCTTATAGAATTGTGGTCTTTTTGGTTTGGGACACTAATAATAAGTAATGTTTCCATATAAGCACTTGTCATAGGGGATGCACAATTTGCTGGGAAAGATAGAGGGCAGAAGGAGAAGAGGGCATCAGAGGCTGGATGGCATCACCAATGCAATGGACATGAACTTGGGCAAACTCTGGGAGATAGTGAGGGACAGGGAAGCCTGGCTTGCTGCAGTCCATGGGGTCACAAAGAGTCAGACATGAGTGGGCAACAGAACAACAACAACAATGACATACACGAGTTATTTTAATTTTATTCATGTGGGGTTAAGAGAGGTAAGCAAGCATTAGCCAGCACAATCAGAATTTCCTAGAGAATATTATATTTTTTACTCTAGAGAAGAGATGCAAAAGTCACACTAGCTATAGTTGTGGCTTAGATGAGTACATTTTAATGTAAATTTAAAACACTAACACACGAAAATATCCAAGATATATTCTTATTTTGAAAAATAATAAAAAGTGTTTTTGAGAAAAATTTGCAATGAAACTCTTTATTACTTATTCTCTACATGTTTTTGATTTGGACCATAAGGATATATTACATACAGCAACAAATACAATCATCCCTTCCTTTTCTGTATTGGTCAGCATAAAAACTAGAGACATATTCTTCTTTATAGGGTAAACCAAATTCTGATTCTTTAGGCTAGTTGAGCTGTTAGTGATGAGTTGATATATTTAGACATCAAACCCTAGGAGGGAATAGCTAATGAAAGTTAAGTACTTGATTTGTGTGTGGATGTATGTGTAATACTTTTGGGAAATAGTAGAACGATGTTCAATTAAGAAATACTTATTGAGCTTTCCCATTAAGTGTCTGGGATACAGTAGTTTAGTTGATGACTATATTTCCGCCATCCTGGAAATTACTACCTATTCAAGAAAAATCAAATAAATTACTAAAAAGACTTAATACAATATTTAGCAAGTGCCGTGTGAGGAAAGGAGAGGGCACTGGTGTCTGTGTGAGCTTAGTCACTCAATCATGTCCAAGTCTTTGTGACCCCATGACCCTGGAACAAAAACCAAAACGAGAATAGGTCTAACTGGGAAGACCTTTGAAAGGAGACAATATCTATCTATGCCAAAGCCTAAATAATGACAAGGAATCATCCATGAACAAAGAGTGGGCGTTTCACATTCCTGGAAGTGGTAATGACCTGTTAAAATATCCTGAGGCAATAAGGAGACCACTGTGTCTCTGATAATATTGGAGAACAATGAGAAAGATAAGGAGAGTAGTAAGATTTAAGGTTGAAGAGGTTTATAGACACCAGATCCTGCAGGGTTGTAAAAGAAGGGATAGGAGTTTGGATTTTACATCAAGTTCAAAGAACCTTAATCAACAAAGATTCATTACAGCTCATCTTGATCTTTCAAGCAATATTTACTCATTGTTAAATTCTCATAGCACCTTTTCCTACATATCATTTATTCCTTATTTCTCTCTGAAAAATAAGTTAAAACTGTCTTTTGGACTTCTGTTTCATCCCCAAGGAAATTAAGATATACACAATCTTTAAGCCCATTTAGCTTTCACAATATTGCCTGGATTTCAAAGGACCAAATAATAAAGGTCATTTAAAGACCAAACGGAAAACTGCTCCCCTCCAGAAAAATGTTTCATAGATGTAGATGCCACATGTGCATTAAGGAAAATGGCTGACTTCAGTGTGCCTAAAATACATGGTTTTATATCAATACATTTCTCTCAAAATAAAACTATAGAGACTATTGGAATTCCCAGAAACCTTGTAAAATAAACTGAAATAAAACATTATTTCCAAGAACAAAATTTAGGTTGAAGAAACGAAGTGATATAACAGCAATCCTTTATCATTATTATATAAATCTAATTGTTGTGTGAGTAAAAATTCTCATAGCATTAATATGTATGAAATATTCCATTGCTGTGTCTATAATTTTGTAATAATTACCAACAATAAATAAAATACTATTATACGATAATTGAAATCACCAATAAAATGTTTTCCATGTTTAAATTTCAATCACTAATTCAATAATTTATTAATCTGATGAAGGCACTTACTCTGAATGACATTATTATAGAGCAATATGTATTTTTCAAATGTTAACGTCTCATTTCCATCAGGGCTTTTCTTTTAGAGGAAAAGAAACATAAAAATGAAAACTGACATTCAATGAGTACACTAAAATTAGTTATCCATGGTCACATTTCATGGAAATGGACACATCTATTTAAAGTTTCTATCAAATCTATACCCTTTAACTATGTGCAGCCTTCAGAAGTTTATTAAATTCACATGGAGGAAAAAAATAATTCTGGCAGCATTTCCTCAAGTTTTGTGTTAGGTACCCCTGAGTGCCTTTGACGCTGCAGATTACCAGGTTTTATGTTTCCTTAGCTTTATTGTAGGAAACTGCAATCAGCATTTCAAAAAACACCCTTGTGATTCTGATTCAGACTAAGATGGGCTACCAATCAGACACTAAGAAATCTGTCCTATGGTGCAGATTATCTAATGGATAAATACCCAAGAAAGCAGGATTTATAGTTGTGCCTTTATATAAAGGCAAAAAATTCTCTGCTATAAATAGCTCTTATTTTACATTGTAGATGCTCTTCCTTTTTCCCTTTTCAAGCTCATGGCTGTAATATGGATTAATACTAAGTAAGCTCAGCTATCTTCTGTTATAAAATTATTGGGAATTACCCATAAAAGAGTCAGGCACAATCAAATGACAACAACTATCTTTGTTCTGTCATAAGATCAAACATAAAAGAAAATAGCAGCACATAATTGTACTGAAAAAGGATATACATAATTACAAAATGTGAAACATAAGTAATCTATATTGCAATGGCCATACATGTTAAAAAGTTGTCTATCCTGCTTTAAAAACAAGCATAGCTTCCAAAGAAAAAGATCCTATAATGGAACGACCAATGAATCAAACAAACAAACAAGATTGATTAAGTTAAAATAAATTAAAGTGTTAGTTGCTCAATCGTGCTGACTCTCTGACCCCATGGACCCCATCAGGCTCCTCTATCCATGTGATTCTTCAGACAAGAATACTGGTGTGGGTAGACATTCCCTCCTGCAGGGGATCTTCTCAACCCAGAAATTGAACCTGGGTCTCCTGCTTTGCAGGCAGACTCTACCATCGGATCCACCAGGGAAGCCCATTTTATTAGTCTACAAATAGAGAATAGCAATAAAGAGATAGATATTATAAATAAGAACCAAATGGACATTTGCCACTATTCAATTTCTCTGATAATAATGCCTTAATATGTATACATATAGATGATTCACTTTGCTGTACAGAATGGCATCCAGTCCCATCACTTCATGGGAAATAGATAGGGAAACAGTGGAAACAGTGTCAGACTTTATTTTTTTGGGCTCCAAAATCACTGCAGATGGTGACTGCAGCCATGAAATTAAAAGACGCTTACTCCTTGGAAAGAAAGTTATGACCAACCTAGATAGCATATTCAAAAGCAGAGACATTACTTTGCCAACAAAGGTTCGTCTAGTCAAGGCTATGGTTTTTCCTGTGGTCATATATGGATGTGAGAGTTGGACTATAAAGAAAGCTGAGTGCCGAAGAATTGATGCTTTTGAACTGTGGTGTTGGAGAAGACTCTTGAGAATCCCTTGGACTGCAAGGAGATCCAACCAGTCCATTCTGATGGAGATCAGCCCTGGGATTTCTTTGGAAGGAATGATGCTAAAGCTGAAACTCCAGTACTTTGGCCACCTAATGAGAAGAATTGACTCATTGGAAAAGACTGATGCTGGGAGGGACTGGGGGCAAGAAGAGAAGGGGACGACAGAGGATGAGATGGCTGGATGCGATGGATGTGAGTTTGAGTGAACTCCGGGAGTTGTTGATGGACAGGGAAGCCTGGTGTGCTGCAATTCATGGGGTCGCAAAGAGTCGGACACGACTGAGCAACTCATATGATCTGATCTGATCTGATTAATAGAAACTAATGTGACATTGTAAAACAACCATACTCCAATAAAAATCATGTGGTTTTTGTGAATGGTACAAAAACTAAATCATCTTGATTTTTTTGTTATTTTGTTGTTGAAGCATAACTTTCCATGTTATATTAATTTAATAAAAATATTCAAAAATTAAAAAAATAACGTCTTAGTTGAAGTTATCCTCCATATAATGCCTGGAAAGTTACAATAGCTGCTTTCTCCCACTATCCCCACATCCCATTAGTTTATATACAGTTTTTCTTGTCCCTTCCAATCTTTTTTTTTGTGTGGTAGCCAGACTGACCTGACTTTTCAAATGAGTTGCTCTTCACATCAGGTGGCCAAAATATTGGAGTTTCAGCTTCAACATCGGTCCTTCCAATGAACACCCAGGACTGATCTCCTTTAGGATGGACTGGTTGGATCTCCTTGCAGTCCAAGGGACTCTCAAGAGTCTTCTCCAACACCACAGATTAAAAGCATCAATTCTTCGGCGCTCAGCTTTCTTTATAGTCCAACTCTCACATCCATACATGACCACTGGAAAAACCATAGCCTCGACTAGGTGGACCTTTGTTGACAAAGTAATGTCTCTGCTTTTCAATATGCTGTCTAGGTTGGTCATAGCTTTCCTTCCAAGGAGTAAGTGTCTTTTAATTTCATGGCTGCAATTGCCATCTGCAGTGATTTTGGAGCCCAGAAAAATAAAGTCATCCACTGTTTCCCCATCTATTTGACATGAAGTGATGGGACTGGATGCCATAATAACCTTCATATTTATTATCAGAATAAAATAAATATAAAAACATCACTGAAGTTTTGTATAGGGTAAATTAATTTTTAAGAAATAATATATATATATACATATGAATATATGTGAGGTTTTAAGCCAATTATACATATGTAATTACATCATTATATATAATTATGTTATCTTTCTCTAAATTCAATATACATGAAAGGGAAGTATATATATAAATATATATAATTATTATGGAATGTCATAGCAAAATATATTATTTATAAATGAATAAACATTTACTTAGATATAAAAGATTATTTGATTTAGATGTAAAACTAGTTTCTTTTTAGTAGTCATCACCTATATACTGGTTTACTTTAGATGCTGGATATTTAATTTCTCCTTAGTTATTAGAATCTAGAATAATCTGAAATTTGTTTTATTAAATTAATGACAAAATGTCATTAAGACAGTCAAATAATTTGAAAAATATATAAAATTGATAACCATTATATAATTGTCAAGAAACTTCACTACCCATTGTGAAATATAAATTCTGACACACTACCCAAAATTGGCTCATAAACCAGGTATAATTCAAATTGGGTTTTCAAATGTTTTATCACCTGAATTTGGCTCTAAAACGGTCACTTTTCCTTATTATAAGCAGCATATTTTAGTCCTCCCAAGAGATGATTTTATAATTGCTTCCTTATTTTTCCTATTTAAATGTATTTTATGGCAGAATTTTTATGCTATTTTATTATTTAAAATAAATATAAAATATTTATATTTGTCCTAGCCATGGGAACTTACGTATAACATGTTACATTCAGTTCTTTCCAACCTGTTGTATAATTCCAACAGAATTATACATAATAATACTGAGAGTATCAGTTCTACCTTTGAGTTTGCCTTGTCCTAGAGGAAAGAAAATCTTAGTACAGTTATTCATTAATTCAATAAATGTCCATCAACAGCCTATGAGGTTCCAAATATTCTCTCTCTCTAGAACCTGTTGATTGTGACAGCAGTTGCAGTCCTTACCCTGAGAGGTCTAAAGCTAGCATGGGAGACATGTTAATCACTAAAATATAAACCCAACTTCACAGAGCTGTTGGGAGGACTAAGTGGCATAATGCCTATGAAGCACTTGGCTGAATATCTATAGACATCGAGAGCTTAATACATGTTTAGTACCATTATTATTTTTCATATTGAGTACAGTAGAGATTAAGTGCTTAGATTGGATTAAATTATAGTTGTCCAAAATATAACTCATAGCATTTTACCAAGACTAAGAACAGGTACCAGGGAAAACTTCCCTGTAGGCAACAAAATGACAAGTATATTTTTCATGATAAGTACATAGCTACAACATCATGCTTCTCATTTCTGCCTCTAAATCTCAAATGGGCATCTACCTTTGTAGAACTGTTTGTCATATATAAAGCTTTACTACAAGGAAATAGATAAACTATTGTTGTACATCTCTAGGTTTTACACTGTAGGAAGATAAGTTAGAAAAGGGGTTTTTGAACGAATCTCCATTGAACCAGCTTACAGCATCGGCACAGTCTACTGTTCAGCTACTCATATGCAAATACATCATATCTGCTTATCATACTTAATTTTGAAACAATAATGATGCTTTATTTCTAACCATAATATAATTATCTATTGTATTAGTGAAAACACAGACACCATTTACCCAGAAGTGGAGACCTACAAAGTTTTATCAATCACTGCATCTATCTCTGGGTGATGTTCATTTCTTCTTTAGTCCAGTTAAAATCTCATCTGAGCATCTCACAAGGTGCAGAAAATGGTTTTGATAAAATTTAACACCCTCTCATGATAAAAACTCTCCAGTATGGGCAGAGAGGGAAGCTATCACAACATAATAAAGGGCACATATGACAAACCCACAGGAAACATCATTCTCAATGGTGAATAACTGAAAAGATTTCCTTTAAGATCAGGGAAAAGACAAGGATGTCCACTCTCACCACTATTATCCAACACAGTTTTAGAAGTCATAAACATGGCAATCAGAGGAGAAAAAGTAATAAGAGGAATCCAATTTGGAAAGGAAGAAGTAAAACTGTCACTGTTTGCAGATGACATGATACTATACATAAAAAATCATAAAGATGAGAAGCAGGAAACTACTGGTGCTAATCAATGAATTTGGTAAAATTGCAAGATACAAAATTAATTCACAGAAATTTCTTGTGATCCTATACACTAACAACAAAAGATCAGAAAGAGAAAATAAAGAAATAGTCCAATTTGCCACTGCAACAAAAATAATAAAATACCTAGGAATAAATGGAGAAGACTCTTGAGAGTTCCTTGGACTGCAAGGAGATCCAACCAGTCCATTCTAAAGAAGATCAGTCCTGGGTGTTCTTTGGAAGGAATGATGCTAAAGCTGAAACTCCAGTACTTTGGCCACCTAATGAGAAGAACTGACTCATTGGAAAAGACTTTGATTCTGGGAGGGATTGGGGGAAGGAGGAGAAGGGGACGACAGAGGATGAGATGGCTGGAAGGCAACACCGACTCGATGGATGTGAGTTTGAGTGAACTCTGGGAGTTGGTGATGGACAGGGAGGCCTGGTGTGCTGCAATTCATGGGGTCACAAAGAGTTGGACACGATTGAGTGACTGAATTGAACTGAAATGAAACCTTATTAAGGAGGATAAAGACCTGCTCTTGGAAAACTGTAAGATACTGATGAAAGAAATAGAAGATGACACAAACAGATGAAGAGATATAACATAATCTTGGATTAGAAGAATCAATATTGTGAAAATGCTTATACTACCCAAGGCAATCTACAGATTCAATGAAATCCCTATCCAACTGTTAATGGCATTTTCCACAGAACTAGCATTTTGCAATTTGTATAGAAACACAAAAGATCTGAATAGCCAAAGCAATTTTGAGAAAGAAAACATGGAGCTGGAGGAATCAGGTTCCCTGACTTCAGTCTATACAACAAAGCTACCATAATCACAACAGTATGGTACTAGTATAAAAACAGAAATATAGATCAATGAAATGGATAGAAAGTCCATGTAAAATAATGAAATTTGAACACTCCCTAACACCATATGAGAAAAGAAGCTCAAAATGGATTAAATACCTAAATGTAAGTTCAGACACTGTAAAACTCTTAGAGGACAACATGGCCAGAACACTCTGACATAAATCACAGTAAGATCTTGATCCACCTCCTAGAGTAATGAAAGTAGAAAGAAAAATAAACAAGTAAGACCCAATTAAACTTAAAAGCTTTTGCACAGCAAAGGAAACCATAAACAAGATATACAATCCTCAGAATGGGAGAAATGGGAGAAAATATTTGCAAATGAAGCAACTGACAAAGGATAATCTCCAAAATATATGAATAGCTCACGCAGCTCAATGTCAACATAACAAACAACCCAGTTAAAAAATAAGCAGAAGACCTAAACAGACATTTCTCCAAAGAAGACATACAGATGACCAATAAACACTTGAAAAGATGCTCAACATAATTATTATAAATATGCAGATCAAAACTATAGTGAGGCATCACTTCACACTGGTCAGAATGGCCATCATCAAGCAGTCTACAAACAATAAATTCTGGAGAGGGTATTAGTTCAGTTCAATTCAATTCAGTCACTCAGTCGTGTCTGACTCTTTGTGACCCCATGAAGCACAGCACGCCACGCCTCCCTGTCCATCATCAACTCCCGGAGTTCACTCAGACTCACGTCCATTGAGTCAGTGATGCCATCCAGCCATCTCATCCTCTGTTGTCCCCTTCTCCTCCTGCCCCCAATCCCTCCCAGCATCAGAGTCTTTTCCAATGAGTCAACTCTTCGCATGAGGTGGCCGAAATACTGGAGTTTCAGCTTTAGCATCATTCCTTCCAAAGAAATCCCAGGGCTGATCTCCTTCAGAATGGATTGGTTGGATCTCCTTGGGGAGAGGGTATGGAGAATAATGAAACCTTTTACACTGTTGGTAGGCATGTAAATTGGTACAGCCACTATGGAAAACAGTATGAAGTTTCCTTTAAAAAACTTATAAATAGAACTACCATATGACCCAGCAATCTTGCTTCTGGGCATATACCCAGAGAAAAACAAAATTCAAAAAGATACATGCACCCCAACCTTCACTGCAACACTATTTACAATAGCTAAATGTGGAAGCAAACTGTTCATCAAAGAGGAATGGATAAAGAGGATGTGGTAAATATATATAATGAATATTCAGTTCAGTTCAGTTCAGTTTCACTTATCCATAAAAAGGAACAAAATTGTACCATTTTCAGAGACGTGGACAGACCTGGAGACTGTCATACAGACTGAAGTAAATCAGAAAGAGAAAAAGAATATCATATAATATTTCATATATGTGGAATCTATAAATATGGTACAGGTGAAACTATTTGCACAGTAGAAATAGAGACACAGATGCAGAGAACAAATGTACAGATACTGAGAGGGGAAGGGGGGCTAGGATGAATTGGAAGATTGAGATTGACATATATACACTACTAAATGGGCTTCCCTCTTGGCTCAGATGGTAAAGAATCTGCCTGCAATGTAGGAGACCTGGGGTCAATCTCTGCGTTGGGAAGATCTGCTGGAGAAGGGAATGGCTACCCATTTCAGTATTCTTGTCTGGAGAATTCCATGGAGAGAGGAGCCTGGTGGATTATAGTCCATGGGGTCACAAAGAGTCAGACATGACTGAGAAACTAACACTTTCACTTTTTCATGTATAAATCCATACCTCATGAGAATCTACTGTATAGAGTACGGAACTCTACTCAGTGCTGTGTGGTGACCTAAATGGGAAGGAAATCTAAAAAGAGGGGATATATATATATATATATATATATATATATACACACACATACATACACACACACACACACACACACATAGATGATTCATTTTGCTGCACAGCAAAAACCAACAAAATATTGTAAAACAACTATACAGAAATAAAAATTAATAAAATAAATTTCAATTATTAGCCAAAAAAACTCATCTAGATTGTAGCCTACAGAATAAATTATAAATCTAAGGACCTCCAACCCATCCTATATATAATTATAGAGAAAAGTTAGTAGATAAAGATTAAAGTTAATAAAAAGTAGAACAAATTAAAATATGGTATCTAATATAGTGATTGTTTCTGCAACTGTCCATAATTTGATAGCTAGTCTTTACAACTTATTTCTCTATCATGCATTTTTTTTTCCTTTGCCATCATAATGAACCTCATCTGATCTGGCTAGTTTATCTAATGAAGTAGCTCAAACCTTTATTTATAAGGGTTTTACTTTGCTGACCCCATTTATATTAGCTTTCTGGACCCATCTATCACTTTTTACCACTGTACATTACAATATTAAAAGGTGGCTCAGAGGATTCCCCCAGGCTTCAGATATGATCTTGCTTTATAGCTACTCCCAATTTTCCATTAAATTTTAGGCCCTAGGAAACACAGAAGCACTGTGCTTTGCTGTCTACTCAGGGGAATGAGAAGGATGAATGATAAGTGACTGGCTGAGTTATCAACTTAGTGGAACCATTCTTTTGTCTTCTAGTGGAGGCATTCCTCCATTGGTTCTAAGAACTGTAGACCAGCATAGTACAACATCACAGGCATAGGCAACGAACAAACAAGCAAAGACAAAAAAAAACAAAAACAAGAAAAAACACAATACAAAATTCTAAGTTGTTAATTGTATTAGTGACAGCTATCTCACTACTATTTTTTATTTTCCAGACTTACATATACCGGATGTAGGTAAACAAAACAATCAGTTCAGTTAAGTTGCTCAGTTGTGTCCAACTCTTTGCAACGCAATGGGCTGCAGCATGTCAGGCTTCCCTGGCCATCACCAACTCCTGGACCTACTCAAACTCATGTCCATCATGTCGGCAATGCCATCCATCCATCTCATCCTCTATCGTCCCCTTCTCCTCCCGCCTTCAATCTTTTCGAGCAACAGGGTCTTTTCCAATGAGTCAGTTCCTCGCATCAGGTGGCCAAAGCACTGGAGTTTCAGCTTCAACATCTGTCCTTCCAATGAACACCCAGGACTGATTTCCTTTAGGACTGACAGGTTGGATCTCCTTGCAGTCCAAGGGACTCTCAAGAGTCTGCTCCAACACCACAGTTCAAAAGCATCAATTCTTCGGCACTCAGGTTTCTTTATAGTCCAACTCTCACATTCACACATGACTACTGGAAAAACCATAGCTTTGACTGAACGGACCTCTGTTGGCATAGTAATGTTTCTGTTTTTAATATGCTGTCTAGGTTGATCATAGATTTTCTTTCAGGGAGCAAACATCTTTTAATTTCATGGCTGCAGTCACCATCTGCAGTAATTTTGGAGCCCAAGAAAATAGTCTCCCACTGTTCCCATTGTTTCCCCATCTATTTGCCATGAAGTGATGGAACCGGATGCCATGATTTTAGCTTTCTGAATGTTGAGTTTTAAGCCAGCTTTTTGACTCTCCTCTTTCACTCTCATCAAGAGGCTCTTTAGTTCTTCAATTTCTGCCATAAGGGTGGTGTCCTCTGCGTATCTGAGGTTATTGATATTTCTCCCAGCAATCTTGATTCCAGCTTGTGCTTCATCCAGCCTGGAATTTTGCATGATGTATTCTACATATAAATTAAATAAGCAGGTGATAATATACAGCCTTGACGTACTCCTTTTCCTATTTGGATCCAGTCTGTTGTTTCATGTCCAGTTCTTACTGTTGCTTCTTGACCTGCATACAGATTTCTCAGGAGGCAGGTCAGGTGGTCTGGTATTACCATCTCTTTCAGAATTTTCCACAGTTTGTTGTGATTCATACAGTCAAAGGCTTTGGCATAGTCAGTTAAGCTTAAGTAGGTGTTTTTCTGGAATTTTCTTGCTTTTTGATGATCCAGCAGATGCTGGCAATATGATCTCTGGTTCCTCTACCTTTTCTAAAATCAGCTTGAACATCTGGAAGTTCATGGTTCACATACTGTTGAAGTCTGGCTTGAAGAATTTTGAAAAAAAAAAGAAAAAAAAAAAAGAATTTTGAGTATTACTTTGCTAGCATGTGAGATGATTGCAATTGTGTGGTAGTTTGAGCATTCTTTGGCATTGCCTTTCTTTGGGATTGGAATGAAAACTGACCTTTTCCAGTCCTGTGGCCACTGCTGAGTTTTCCAAATTTGCTGACATATTGAGTGCAGCACTTTAACAGCATCATCTTTTAGCATTTGAAATAGCTCAACTGGAATTCCATCACCTCCACTAGCTTTGTTCGTAATGATGCTTCCTAAGGCACACTTGACTTCACATTCCAGGATGTCTGGCTCTAGGTAAGTGATCATACCATCATGGTTATCTGGGTCATGAAGATCTTTTTTGTATAGTTCTTCAGTGTGTTTTTGCCACCTCTTCTTAATATTCTGCTTCTGTTAGATCCATACCATTTCTGTCCTTTTATCGAGCCCATCTTTGCATGAAATATTCCCTTGGTATCTCTAATTTTCCTGAAGAGATCTCTAGTCTTTCCCATTTTATTCTTTTCCTATATTTCTTTACATTGATCATGGAGGAAGGCTTTCTTATCTCTCCTTGCTATTCTTTGGAACTCTGCATTCAAATGGGTATCTCTTTCCTTTTCTCCTTTACCTTTAGCTTCTCTTCTCAGCCATTTGTAAGGCCTTGTCAGACAACCATTTTGCCTTTTTACATCCCCCCTCACCCCCGACCCGGGGATGGTATTGATCACTGCCTAAAGTCATATATTGTTTATTCTTGATGGTACATAATATATTATTTTGTGGAAAAATACTAACATTTCAACCTTTTTAAAAAAAGATTCAGAGGAGGACTGTGAATGTGAAGTATTTTAGTAAAAAATATAAATAATAAAAAAAACCATGTCATAGATTTATTGGTGGTATTTAAATTTTTTATTTTAGTGTTACAAAAAGTAATGGTGCAATTACATTGGTGTGCTTGATTTTATGAGGTTTCATAAAAAGTCAAGTCTTCATTTCTTCACAGGCCATGTACCTGTGTCACTCAGATCTCCCTTCAAGAGAGAATCTACTGTTAGGAGTGTCACTGGCTGTTAGACTCCAGTTGTGGCAATTTTGGAATCCATTTCAGTTTTTCTCTGGAGGCCAGCCTCCCCAATCTTCTCTCAGTTAATGTGGGAGCATGGCAGGTTCACTAGGGATGGGCCATTTCTGTCCAATGTCTAATATCTCTAATTAGAAGTCCTTTCTCCAGGGTTTCATTGACTTAACCAAGGTTTTCTTAGATTAGCACTATTTGCCTCTCTTTCAAGATAATAAAAAGTTTCTTTAGACTATCAGGCTCAAGTGAGAAATTCAAGTCTTCAATCTGCTTTTTGTTGAAATGCTAGGATTTACATGGGCATTTGCCACTAAAAGGTATTCTTCATCTTATGCTTTTGTAATTGAAGTAGATGAAAAAACTTTTCCAGTTCTTTGAGGTCAGGTTTTTCTGAATTCTATCAATTCTCTTCCTTATATAAATGAAAATCATTAAATGATGGCCCAAGGTTGCCTTTTTCTTGTTCTTTTTTTTTTTTTTTTCCCCCAAATGTAGTTGCCAAAACTATGTTTGTTCTTTCTAATCACTTTTTCTAGAGCTTTTGGTTCAATATAGTTAGGATTTGCCTTCTAAGTTATCATGATAAACAGTTTTACTAAATAAAACACCCATACTCAGTCTGTTTCTTTAATGCCCATATAAGACCACTAAGTCAATGCCATTTGACAGAATTATTGTCAGAGAAAATAAATGCAGAAACAAACAATATCAGATCTCAGTGACATAATACAATAATTATTCCTTGCTTGCATCACTGTCTAACATGGTTGGTCAAGGCGTCTCTGTTAACTCGTCATACACGCACCCTGATGCCCTCTATCCTGTTATGTTACTCTCTTCAACCATATATCTGCTAAGGTCAAGGTACATGGGAAAATGTGTACTGAGGGGGCACATCAACTCTTAACTGTCCACAAGAAGTGATTTTTCACCTCATCATTGGTGAGAATTAGTTATGTGACAAATCAAATGAAATGGAGCTGGAACATTATGTTTGACTATTTTTCCAGAAAGAAGAAAGCCTCTTTGTTATAACCTAAATAGGCATCATTATAAAAAGGAAATTCTTTATGTTGAGACATAAAAATATCTCAATTCTTGCTTTCATATTCACTTTGACCAATGGTGTAGCTAGTAAGCACTCTGGTGACTGAGGATGGAAGCCAGTTGCTAGGCAGATAAGTCATTTTGATCCCATTATTATTGAGAGCAATTTTGTGCAGAGAGGACCTATAGGTAAGCATTATAGACTCATTCCAAAGCTATAACCCCATAATTAATCATTAGACACGCTGGTCACTAGTCTTATCTCTTTCCTTACAAAGTATCCAACCACTCATATAAACCATCACACACACACACACCTCTGGCCACCTCTTTTTCCATAAAAATGGGTTACTTAAAGGAATAGGTTAAAATTCTGCCTACTTTGAAAAATGTTCTTCTCTAGTCTCCATCAGAGTAAGTTAGTGGGATTCCAAAGCTACCACAATTCATTTCTGGCTAGTGATAGCATATTCTGAACAGGCTTTTGTAAATCAGGCAAAAGGATTATCTTTTCCTTCTCAGTCAACTGCATATAGGGAACTCACACAGGGGTTATAGCTATGTGTTGAAGCAGAAGGAGATGCACTGAAAGTGTGAGCTAACTACTTATAGATGAAGTACTGTTGACGATATCTGGCTATAAGGCTGGATGGAACAGATATGATCTGATTTGTGAAGGCAAGCTCAGGAGATGAGGTCACTCAAGTTTCCAGTAGAAAGTATTCAGCCTCTACCATGGTTCAACAGCAGGCAAGATTTATTTCTATTTCTCCAAAGCAGAAATGTTATTTGATGAAGAGGAAACATTTTAAAATAAATTTCTGAAGTCATTTGTTACTATTCTACAGTTGAGGCTTTCCATGGTACCAATCAGCATTACAACCCACTAACAATATTTTGAGAAACATTAAGTCACTCAAGTCATACAATTGTTTGCTCCTGGAGCAGCTGATGAATTTTCTCTTTTTTGGGAACATGTTAAAAATGGACAACCTTAGATAATCTTTGAATGGTCAAACCTTTTAAGGAGCATGCCTCCTTTTTAGTTCTAGAAAGTACAAAGCACAGCAATCGGTTTTTAATTGGAAGAGGATATCCTAAGATGCTCTAGATATTTTAGTCATCAAGCATTCACTGAAGAGATGGCCACTGATTCCCATGGAGTTTATTTCCCATTTTGACATTCATGAATTATCCTATGGTACTGAAGTATCTCCTATTCCTGATCACTTGGTTCTACTAGCCTGATGTTATCAATGCAGTGGAGCAATGTAGTATCTACTGGTTTATAAGTGTTTGAAGATTAAATTACATATAAGATTAAGGAATAGATATACTCCTGAACCAACACAGTAAATGTGTATTAATAACCATGCTAGATGAAAGCAAAATTGAAAAAGATGCTTTATCAGATTGATTACTATATATCATGCATCAGGGTTTAACCATTTCACTCCAATAATGAAATCATATGTGAGACTATATTTGCAGTTTGCTTTTTACTTTGTAAAATATTATCAATCAAAATCCATGTATCACACCAAAGAGTTAATCAAGCAAGTTTAAGTTAGATATAATAGAGATAAATCGCCTGCATTCCTCAACTATTTAAGGATGTCACTAATTTGTAGTTTTTCAAGGGATATAGTACTTATTTAAACACACAATTTTGGTAGGACAAGAGAACAACAGTCGGTTTCCCACCTGATGCTTTCTCCAACAGAAGCAAAGGATTTTTGGGTCAGAAGCCAAAGGGAGGTCTGGCAAATATCTGAGTTTGTCTACTGCAATGAGAGATATAGATTCCATGAAATAAAAACAAGACGAATACTGAGATCCACTGGGTCAATTGCAAATTGAATTTGGTCCAAAAGAATATTTGTTACCTAGTCCAGTACTCTTGCCTGGAAAATCCCATGGATGGAGGAGCCTGGTAGACTTCAGTCCATGGGGTTGCGAAATCAGACACGACTTGGCGACTTCACTTTCACTTTTCACTTTCATGCATTGGAGAAGGAAATGGCAACCTACTCCAGTGTTCTTGCCTGGAGAATCCCAGGGATGGCAGAGCCTGGTGGGCTTCTGTCTCTGAGGTTGCACAGAGTCAAAGTGCGAAGCTGAAGTGACTTAGCAGCAGCAGCAGTCCTATTAAACCTACTCTGACGAGGAAACTATATTAACCTTCATTGTTCTCTGTGATTGGTGTTTTAGCTCAGAGGATGGTTCAGTAAGCCCCCTCAATATTGAGGTATTTTTCTTTTCTACAGTGCACTGCTGCCCTGGTAAATGGTTGCATGTCTCTTTAGGAAAAGCTAGGAGGAAGAAGATACAATATAATTTTTTAAGAGTTTTCTCAAAAGTACCAGGCCTATTT
Organism: Bos taurus; assembly: GCF_002263795.3. Classification (NCBI taxonomy): domain Eukaryota; kingdom Metazoa; phylum Chordata; class Mammalia; order Artiodactyla; family Bovidae; genus Bos; species Bos taurus. The sequence continues at coordinate 54,114,370 of NC_037341.1, read as the reverse complement.
TTCTTCAAGGATCTCTTAATCTATGAAATTACCTAGTCGTGGGAATTAGACAATTATATATGACTCATATGCAGAGTACATCATGAGAAACGCTGGGCTGGAGGAAACACAAGCTGGAATCAAGATTGCTGGGAGAAATATCAATAACCTCAGATATGCAGATGCACCACCCTTAGGGCAGAAAGTGAAGAAGAAATAAAGAGCCTCTTGATGAAAGTGACAGAGGAGAGTGAAAAAGTTGGCTTAAAGATCAACATTCAGTAAACTAACGGCATCCGGTCCCATCACTTCATGGCAAATAGATGGGGAAACAGTGGAAACAGTGGCAGACTACTTTTGGGGGCTCTAAAATCACTGCAGATGGTGATTGCAGCCATGAAATTAAAAGATGCTTACTCCTTGGAAGGAAAGTTATGACCAACCTAAATAACATATTGAAAAGCAGAGACATTACTTTGCCAACAAAAGTCCGTCTAGTCAAGGCTATGGTTTTTCCAGTGGTCATGTATGGATGTGAGAGTTGGACTATAAAGAAAACTGAGCACCAAAGAATTGATGCTTTTGGACTGTGGTGTTGGAGAAGACTCTTGAGAGTCCCTTGAACTACAAGGAGATCCAATCAGTCCATCCTAAAGGAAATCAGTCCTGGGTGTTTATTGCAAGGTCTCTTGTTGAAGCTGAAGCTCTAATACTTTGGCCACCTGATGCAAAGAGCTGACTCATTTGAAAAGACCCTGATGTTGGGAAAGATTGATGGCAGGAGGAGAAGGGGACAACAGAGGATGAGATGGCTGGATGGCATCACCGACTCAATGGACATGGGTTTGGGTGAACTCTGGGAGTTGGTAATGGACAGGGAGGCCTGGTGTACTGCGGTTCATGGGGTCGCAAAGAGTTGAACATGACTGATCGACTGAACTGAACTACTTTTATGGTGGTTCAAAGTCACGCCTAGAAAGTTTTTGTTTGTGTCTTTGTTTCTCTAACTTATGGATGAAAATGAAACCTATTATAACTTCCCCTTGATTTTGGTATTGACAAATATACATTTAGGTCAAATAATTCATATTATCAGTTTCCTTTTGCTGTCTGTTATGGTTCAGTTCAGTTCAGTCACTCAGTCGTGTCTGACTCTTTGCAACCCCATGGACTGCAGCACACTAGGCCTGCCTGGTGTTAATTTCCTAGTGCATTCAATGTTAATTTGCTTAAGTGTTTACATTATTTTTAAGGAATTTCTGTCAACTTTATTTACTTAAATGCCACTGATTCAAAGTTTCATTTCACTAACTAAGCAGACTCTCCCAGTTGTATAAGTTAAGTGAGTGAAGAATAAACTGTGAGTGTGATCACTTCAATGTAAAATGTGTTCATGTTCCTTGGGGTAGCACCTTTAGAACCTATTACATCAATGTTCCCAAATATTGTCCAATATAAATAAGCAAAATACTGAAATTCATTTGTTGCATGAGGCTTTTTGTTCTGAATTTGACTTTGGTAATTGTTCACTGGGACAGAGAGAGAGAGAGATTCCTAGTTCTAGGTCTGGAGGGAATAAGACGTAAAGGAGAATCTGAAGGAACTGACACCTCTTGCAGGGTAACTATCTCAGCTTACATCATTGTAAGGTGTTTAAGTAAAGCAGGATGAGTGCCACAGGACAGAGAAGGGGCTCTTTCAGTAGCAAAGGAGATTGTGTGAGGTTAGCTGTACTCAGAGCTACCTGAATCCAATAAAATATTTCCATTCAAAATTTGAGGTTCCCACAATTTGTTATAAGATTCCTGGTGATTCTGTAAATTCAATCTATGCTGGATTTGAGTAATAGCATCAGAATCTACATCTGAAGTGAAAGGAATGCAATTAGACACAACCTTTTAACCCTGAATCTTTATACTCCTCATGCCTATCACAGTGGTCTACAAAAATAAGTACATTCTTGACCAACTCTTACTTTTAATACATGCTTCATTTCAGTTGATTCAACACAGGATGCCATAGATTGTCAGCATGCCATCATCAAAGGTAAACAGATCATCAGTAAGTTAAAACTCAATCAGGTAATAATTCCTAGATTCTCAATTTCTTAAGTGTATATCTCCTCTGACAATTATTCAGTAAAGCTTTTTTTGTTTGAGGCAACATAATTCCCCACCCCAACCCCAATTAGTTTATTGGAAGAAGGTTGATATAAAATTGATTAATTATAAAATTTCTGAGAATTCTGTAATCTAATCAAAGAATCAGGCTTTGCAATCACACAGAAAGAATTGGAGCAGCAATCATAAGTGTGTGATCATAACACATGACAATCTAAAGATTGTATCATAGCTATAGTTGTCCAACCTTTAGCACCTACAGCATTTTACCAAGTCCGGAGTAAGTTTACACTGGTATGCCTGACAGAATATCCAATAACTCTATAGGCTGTCATTGCCTTACTTCTGCTTCCAAACCTCATAGGGATGCTTCTCCTCAGTGGATCCAGATCATGTGCACTATCCAAGCTGCAAGAGTGTCTGGGAAAGATAATCTTTAGCTTTTTTTTTTTTTTTTTCCCCCATCTCTACACCATAGAGAGGTAAGCTTAAAGGAAGGTGTGACTGAGCCAACATTTGAGATTTATCATATCTGGAGAAAGGGATATCAAGTCAAAGGACTGGAGATGAAAGAGAGTGAGTGTTATCCAAAAGTAATACAGCTAAACCAGCACTGCTTAAGATGCTCAATTAAAAAGAAATGCTCTAGTCAAAAAAGAGAAATATAAATATTATATACTGACACACACACACACACACACACATATATATATATATATATGAAATCTGGAAAGATGGCACTGATGAGTTATTTGCAGGGCGGCAATGGAGAAATGGAGTTTATTTGCAGGGCAGTATTCTTGCCTGAAAAATCCCATGGAAGGAGGAGCCTGGTAGGCTACAGTCCATGGGGTCGCAAAGAGTTGGACAGGACTTAGTGACTTCACTGTCAATGGAGAAACAGACATAGAGAACAAGCCCATGGACACGGGGGAGGGTAGGAGGGAGAGGGTGAGATGTATGGAGAGAGTAACATGGAAACTTACATTACCTTATGTAAGATAGACAGCCAATGGGAATTTGCTGTATGATGCAGGAACTCAAACAGGGGCTCTGTGACAATCTAAAAGGGTGGAGTGGGGAGGGAGATGGAGGGAGGTCTAGGAGGGAGGGGACATGGGTGTACCTATGGCTGACTCTTGTTGATGTTTGACAGAAAACAACAAAATTCTATAAAGCAATTATCCTTCAGTTAAAAAAATGAACTGGCAAAAAAAAAAAAAAAGAAATACTCTAATCAAATGATTGAAGAAATGTTGTATATTCTTAGAGATTTATAATGCATAATTACTAATTACTCTAGGAAAAATCTTCACTTAGAAAATATCTTTGGTAATCTTTTAGTTAAGGATTTTTCAAGTTTATTTATCCAGATTAAACTTGTTTTACATAATAGCTATTAACATGCATGTAAGAGTGCCTGTGGAACATGTTTTAGGAAATTTGATATTAGAATGGAGGCATCGGAAGAATGGTGGTTGACAAAGAAGAGGCTAGAGATGATTTTTGTCTTATTGTCTAGTTAGGGAAATTGACACTTTAAATCAGTAAAGGTATAATCATTTAAAAGCTGAGCAATAGCATGGCACAATAAGATTTAATTTACATCACAGGCACCTGTGTAAAGAAAGCAGACCCTAGTTATGAGACCATCATCTCATGGTCCAGATGAGAAAACATGAGATTGAAATATTATTTGTTAGTATGTGTGGAAAGTCCTTTTCACGATGTCATGAAAGACATCACGAAAATTCAAAATTTAAAGTCCCCAAATTTAAGCTAGAATGAGAAACAAAGGAAGCTTGCATTCCATTGTCCACCTTCATCGCTCAGCTCACTTGTCTCTTTTTCCCCTGCCTACCTTATGAGGAAGTTCCAATTTCGTCCTTGATCACATCAGAAAACAAGGCAAAAATGAAAATTTCCCTGAATATTGAGGAGTAGCAGAAGCCAGAGAATATGTATGTGTCAAGAACTTAGTCTCCAAAGACCAAAATCAGGGATGCACAGTCAAGAGTAGTTATAAAACAGGAGATGATACGGGGGACATGTTACTAATGCAAACAGTGCTGAAATGGAACATGGGTATGAGAGTAAATCTGCCCAAAGTGATAATGTTAATATAAACTAAAAATATAGTTTTATTTTGATTATCTGTGAAACTTGGTCTTTGGGTTTTTGTGTACATTGGAGTGAGTAAAAATACAGAGTTTATGCCTTACCATGTAATGAGAGGGCCAGGAGAGAAAAAGGAGCCACAACAAAATTAGAGCTCAAACACTAAATAAGCCAGTGTTGGTTGGGACAAGGAAAAACAAGGCACAGAAAAGATAATAATATCTGATCACACATTATCTGGTATGATAAAGCATCTTTAAAAATTTTAAATGCTTGTATCTTAATCTTATTGTTATTAGAGACTGGTTAGAGTTTAGCAGAATTTGTTTCCGTTTCAAAATTTTTATTATTATTAAAAGTTGTTAGTGCAACTAGTATCAGTGGTCCAAAACTTTAATACAGTTTGCTAAACTAATGAAAGTAAAGCACTTACATATTTCTATACTGGTTTAATAACTTAAAAAAAAAAAAGATTTAGCTTCCCACAGGGGAAACATTTTAATTTGGCAGCAAAATGTGTTATTGAATATCGAGCTCATGGTTGGATATTTTTCCCTTGAAAGTTGATAGATTTGAGATGAATGGATAAAATGTAAAATCCCCTAGTTGATGTTTCACATACAAGTTGGGGAAAATGTGTTGAACTGTATTAAATAATTGATGAAAACTAAAACACCTATTAGCAGCATGTAATTCATATTTCTGACTATATTCACACCCTGGCTCTTTTTCTTATAAAACCTTTGGAATAAATATTTGTGTTAACTACTTAATTTAGTTATTCAATTCTCTATCAAAATTTATATTCATGTGTTAACAACGTAACACATTATATATACATATTTTAACATTTTAAATGTAAAATTACTTTGATGTATTTCTGGTAGTAAAGGAGTGGGTCATCACAAATTAAAATACCTTAGCCATTTCTATAGCAAATACTTGGGCACATTTAGTTATTAAAGATTGATAGAACAAGAATCTTCTAAGAAAATGTGCACATTTTTAAAAGATCACACAGGCTAACAAAAAACTTCTCTAAGTATCTGAAATACTACTAAAATAATCTTAAATCATGTAAAGTTCACTACAATGTTTGTTTTTTTTTAATCATTAATAATATTTCCAGTAACGTTTAGAATCAGAATGTACTCAGTTGTGTTTTAAATTTTGTATCCCAGATTTAGACATAGAATTTCTTTAAGTTGCAGAGTAAAAAAAGTCACCTGATGATTAATTATCAAGATTGGGAAAATGGCTTCTAAAATGTATAGATTAATAATTTTATTTGCTTTATAGGTATGGATTATAGAATAGAACTATATTCTGGTATAAAATTGAATATAATATTTTATAACAATAAACATAATATTTTCCTTAAAGTACAGACTTACATGTGTGGTAATTTAGCATCTCTACTTTTAAATAACCACCCTTATGGCAGAAAGTGAAGAAGAACTAAAGAGCCTTTTGATGAAAGTGAAAGAGGAGAGTCAAAAAGTTGGCTTAAAACTCAACATTCAGAAAACAAAGATCACAGCATCCGATCCCATCACTTCATGGCAAATAGACAGGGAACAGTGGAAACAGTGGCAGACTTTTTTTGGCGGGGCTCCAAAATCACTGCAGATGTTGACTGCAGCCATGAAATTAAAAGACACTTGCTCCCTGGAAGAAAAGCTATGACTAACCTAGACAACATATTAAAGAGTAGAGACATTACTTCACCAACAAAAGTCTGTCTAGTCAAAGCTGTGGTTTTCCAGCAATCATGTATGAATGTGAGGGTTGGACTATAAAGAAAGGTGATTGCTGAAGAATTGATGCGTTTGAATTGTGGTGTTGGAGAAGACTCTTGAGAGTCCCTTGGACTACAAGGAGATCCAACCAGTCAACACTAAAGGAAATCAGTCCTGAATATTCGTGGAAAGACTGATGTTGAAGCTGAAACTCCAATACTCTGATGCCGGGAGCCGGCATATTGCATATTGAGTGCATATTGCATATTGAGTGCAGCACTTTTCAGGATCTGGAATAGCTCAACTGGAATTCTATCACTGCCGGTAGCCAGCGTGAGGAACTCCGCCCATGACAAAGGTCATGAGGAAGGAGGCTCGGCATACGCAAAGGCGGGATCGAGCTTCAGGAGTCCCCCTGGAAATTCTCGAGCATATACCCCCAAAACCAGAGTCTGCCTACTTTCTGCTTTGTGCTTTCACCTACACCTCTGACTTTACGGGGGGCTGTCCCCCACTACCTCTCTGAAAAAAGTTAGCTTACAGCTCCAGTTAATAATTCCTGGGTGTGACAGTGTTTAACCTACAAACTCCTTTGGAAATCCTCTAGCCTGCCTGAATAGGTTTTTCCGGCCACATGTGATTGTTCAGAGCCTCCCAACTGTGAGAGGCAGGAGATGTTCTAAACTGTCTAAACACAGATTCTTTTGAGTAGTTAAAAGATTGATTAGAAATTGTATTGGTGAAGGGATTTTCACTTGTTGGGCCAATGTTTGCTGCTAAGTTTCCATATCCCTTACCTGCTGTGTCCCTGGCAGTGTATTGGTTAATATAATTGGTGTAAATTTAATGTTTAATGTTTGTAACCTGGGACCCTTGAGTTAATTCTTTTTGTAGCCCACCACACCTTTGCGCTGTACGAATGCAACTTTATCTAATGCTTTTGGAGGGTGGCTCCTGACCAATCACCTTTAGAGAAAAATAAGTTTTCTGAAGAAAAGGTCTTAAAATGTTAACAGGCCTCCGGGCCAGAAGATGATGCAAATCACCTAAGCTTTTGCATATGATAAGTTTGCAGGAAGAAAGCCTGGTTTGCTGCAAGACTCTACCCCTTCCCCCATTATCCTCTGTGCATAACTTAAGGTATAAAAACTACTTTGAAAAATAAAGTGCGGGCCTTGTTCACCGAAACTTGGTCTCACCATGTCGTTCTTTCTCTTACCTTCTGGCTGAATTATTCAGCCTCTTTTCTGCACTAAATTTCCTCACTGAGCTATCCTTATTTCAGCCTCTTTTCTCCACTGAATTTCCTCACTGAGCTATCCTTATTTCAGCCTCTTTTCTTCACTGAATTTTACTGAGCTATCCTCATTCTATTACTCTTTATATCCTTAATTAACATTTAATTAAGCAATTGTTTCCTGATCGTCGCCTACGCCGTCTCTCCTTCGAATACCCTGGATCAGCCGGGGCTGGTCCCCGGCACTCTGGCCACCTGATGCAAAGAACTGACTCACTGGAAAATACACTGTTTCTGGGAAAGATTGAAGGCACGAGGAGAAGGGGATGACAGAGAATGAAATGGTTGGATGGCATCACGGAAACGATGGACATGCGTTTGAGCAATGTCAGGGAGCTGGTGATGGACAGGGAAGCTTCACCAAATTCACATGTTGAAAAATAATCCTCATTGTGATGCCATTAGGAGGTGATTTAATTGTGAGGGTGGAGTGCTCATGAATGGCATTAGTGCCCTTAAAAAAGAGGTTAAGTCATAAAAGTTGTAATGAACTTTTTGATGTGTTCATATGGTTAGGCTAAAGTCTCCAGCTATTTAGTAAAGTGCTAATCTACTCTGAAGGTATTTTGCATATTTGGTTAAAGTACATAATCAGTTGACATTAAGTTAGGGTGGTTATATTAGGTAACCTAAGTGGGCCTGACTCAATCTGTTGAAAGTCCTGAAAAGTGCAATTGAGGATTCTTTAAGAGAAGAATTCATTCAATCTATGGACAGCAGCTTTTAGCTCATGCTCGTGAACTTTAATCTATCCTTCCTTATGGCCTGACTTATGGATTTTGGGATATTCTTAGTTCGCACAATCACATAAGCCAATTCCTTGCAATAAATCTCCTAATATATATCTTCCTACTAGTTTTGCTTCTCTTATTGAACTCTAGCTGATACAACTATCAAAGTAGATGTCCAACCTCCAGCCAAAACTTATAAAACACAAGAAACCAAGAAGAAAACAAATAAAAAAAAATCCAACATACTGTCAAGGAAGAATTCAAACAACAGACCAAGCTCTGAAATAACTGAAATGTTGAAATTTAAGAAATTAGTAAAGTAATGCTCAAAATTCTCCAAGCCAGGCTTCGGCAGTACGTGAACCATGAACTTCCAGATGTTCAAGCTGGTTTTAGAAAAGGCAGAGGAACCAGAAATCAAATTGCCAACATCTGCTGGATCATCGAAAAAGCAAGAGAATTCCAGAATAACATCTATTTCTGCATTATTGACTATGCCAAAGCCTTTGACAGTGTAGACCACAATAAACTGTGGAAAATGCTGTAAGAGATGGGAATACCAGACCACCTGACCTGCCTCTTGAGAAACCTCTATGCAGGTCAGGAAGCAACAGTTAGAACTGGACATGGAACAACAGACTGGATCCAAATAGGAAAAGGAGTACGTCAAGGCTGTACACTGTCATCCTGCTTATTTAACTTATATGCAGAGTACATCATGAGAAACTCTGGGCTGGAAGAAGCACAAGCTGGAATCAAGATTGCCGGGAGAAATATCAATAACCTCAGATATGCAGATGACACCACCCTTATGGCAGAAAGTGAAGAGGAGCTAAAGAGCCTCTTGATGAAAGTGAAAGAGGAGAGTGAAAAAATTGGCTTAAAGCTCAACACACAGAAAACAAAGATCATGGCATCTGGTCCCATCACTTCATGGGAAATAGATGGGGAAACAGTGGAAATAGTGTCAGACTTTATTTTTTTGGGCTCCAAAATCACTGTAGATGGTGATTGCAGCCATGAAATTAAAAGACGCTTACTCCTTGGAAGAAAAGTTATGACCAACCTAGACAGCATATTGAAAAGCAGAGATATTACTTTGCCAATAAAGGTCCGTCTAGTCAAGGCTATGGTTTTTCCAGTGGTCATGTATGGATGGGAGAGTTGGACTGTGAAGAAAGCTGAGCACCAAAGAATTGATGCTTTTGAACCGTGGTGTTGGCAAAGACTCTTGAGAGTCCCTTGGACTGCAAGGAGATCCAACCAGTCCATCCTGAAGGAAATCAGTCCTGGGTGTTCATTGGAAGGAACGATGGTAAAGCTGAAACTCCAGTACTTTGGCCACCTCATGCAAAGAGTTGACTCACTAGAAAAGATTCTGATGCTGGGAGGGATTGGGGGCAGGAGGAGAAGGGGACTACAGAGGATAAAATGGCTGGATGGCATCACCGACTTGATGCACCTGAGTTTGAGTGAACTCCAGGAGTTGGTGATGGACAGGGAAGCCTGGAGTGCTGCGATTCATGGGGTTGCAAAGAGTCGGACATAACTGAGCGACTGAACTGAACTGAACTGAATTGAAAACAATAATGGTATTATGTGGCTCAGCTGGTAAAGAATCCCCCTGCAATGTGGGAGAACTGGGTTTGATCCCTGGGTTGGGAAGGTCCCCAGGATAAAGGAAAGACTACCCACCTCAGTATTCTGGCCTGGAGAATTCCAGGGACTAAGTCTATGGGGTTTCAAAGAGTCAGACAAGACTGAGTGACTTTAAGAAAGAAAGAAAAGATGTTAATATCTATAGTAGTAAAAATAGACAATATATATAAGGAGGTGGGAATTATTGACAAAGACATGTAATATATTGTATAATAAATGAACAGATTAAAATATGGGAAATGAAAACTATGTTAAATGAGGTGAAGAATGTGTTGGACAGTTTACCAGTAGACTCTACACAGCTGAAAAAAGAACCAGTAAATCTGAGCATAGGTAAATTAAATTTATCTAAATTGAAGTACAAAGTAGAAAAAATATAAAAACAAAAAATTGTCAATTATCCAGATGTTCTAGAACAGTATCAGTCAGCATCATATATATGTAATTAAAATCTGGAAGGATAAGTGAGAGAATAAGGCAAAAGAATTTGAAGTTTAATGGATAATTTTCCCCCTGAAATTAATGTCACATACACATACATATTGCAGAAAAGGCAATGGCAACTCACTCCAGTACTCTTGCCTGGAAAATCCCATGGACAGAGGAGCCTGGTAGGCTGCAGTCCATGGGGTTGTGAAGAGTTGGACACGACTGAGCGACTTCACTTTCACTTTTCACTTTCATGCACTGGAGAAGGAAATTGCAACCCACTCCAGTGTGCTTGCCTGCAGAATCCCAGAGATGGCCGAGTCTGGTGGGCTGCCATCTATGGGGTTGCACAGAGTTGGACAGGACTTAGTGGCGGCTTAGCTGCAGCAGCATACATATCGCATTTCAGATCAGAACAGTCGCTCAGTCGTGTCTGACTCTGTGCGACCCCATGAATCGCAGCACGCCAGGCCTCCCTGTCCATCACCAACTCCCAGAGTTCACTCAGACTCACGTCCATCCAGTGATGCCATCCAGCCATCTCATCCTCTGTCGTCCCCTTCTCCTCTTGCCCCCAATCCCTCCCAGCATCAGAGTCTTTCCCAATGAGTCAACTCTTCGCATGAGGTGGCCAAAGTACTGGAGTTTCAGCTTTAGCATCATTCCTTCCAAAGAAATCCCAGGGTGACCTCCTTCAGAATGGACTGGTTGGATCTATTGCATTTAAACTGTTGTAAATCAAAGATAGAAAGAATACTTGGAAGACATATATGCAATGTAATATTTATTGTTTAGTCTCTAAGTGTGTCTGACTTTTTTGTGATCCCAGGGACTGTAGCCCACTAGGCTCCCCTCTCCATCAAATTTCTGAAGCAAGAATACTGGAGTGGATTGCCATTTCCTTCTACAGGGGATCTTCCCAACACAGGCAGATTTTTTTACCACTGAGCCATCTAGGAAGTCCTTGCAATGGAATATTTACTCAACTATTAAAAAAAAAGAATGAAATAATGGCATTTGCAGCAATATGGATGGACCTAGAGACAGTCATACTGAGTGAAGTAAGTCAGACAGAGGAAGACAAATATGATATGATATCACTTATATGTGAAATCTGAAGAAAGGGTACAAATGAACCTACTTACAAAACAGAAATAGAGTTACAGATGTGGAAAAGAAACTTATAGTTATCAGAGAGGTAAAGAGAGGTGGGGGGGATAAAATGGGAGATTGGGATTGACATATGCACACTACCATATATAGAATGGATAACTACTAAAGCCCTACTGTATAGCACAGGGAGCTCTACTCAGAAGTCTGTAATGGCCTATATGGGAAAAGAATCTTTAAAAAAAGTGGGATACATGCATACGTACAATATATGCTGTACAGTTGAAACTAACACAACACTGCAAATCAGTGATACTCCAACACAAATTTCAAAAATAAACTGTAGTAAACCAGATATAAAGAATACTTTTAAGATATTTAGGAAAAATAATTAAATTCAGAGAAGAAAACTATAAGGATTATAGTACACTTTTAAATAACCACCAAAGTCAGGGATTATAAAGTACTAAAAATGAAAAATAAATGTTAAAACCAGGTTTATATACTAAAAGTGAAAAATAAATGTTAAAACCAGGTTTATATATATATATATATATAAAATAGGATGTCCTTGATGGATAAATAATTAACAAAAATTTTATCAAGCAAAATGTAAAACAAATTATTGACAGAAAATAAGAAATACTACAGTTCTATGATATATTTATTTGGCCAATTTATTAAATATAACTGCAAAATGCTTGAATTCCCATTCTATATTTATAGGCAAATCTACATGAAATGTCAGATTATAATCAGAAGCCTAGTTGGTGATCATGACATAAGAACAGAGAAGGTTAATAGAATGTTTAATGCCATCAATACATCATGATTAAGCACATATTTGTCATGCATTAATACCATTAATATATCACAGACAGCTTGCTGCATTCACCACCTGAAAAGTTAGTAGATGCACCTAGAGAGAAACATCACATACTGATTTTTCCCAAGAGACTTGAGCTTGTTGATAGCTCAGCATTCACACTTTCAATAGTGAAAGTTTCTTCTCTCCTTTAGGTTGACTCTTCTTTTTTTCCCCTCTATTTTCAGCCTTTTTTACGCTTTCTCACTGACCTATCACCCTTTTAGTTTACACATTCTTTCATTTAACTTATTAGCATATGCAATCTTTTTACCATAAATACTGACTTGAGAACCACTATTTCTTTAACATAGTCTTGAATTTCTCTACTCTATGCCTTCTTTTGGCTTTATAGCTTTTTCTTTTTTTTTAATTGAAGGACAATTGCTTTACGGGATTTTGCTGTTTTCTGTCAAACCTCAACATGAATCCACCATAGGGATACATATATCCCTCCCTTTTGAAACTCCCTCCCATCTTCCTCCCCATCCCACCCCTCTAGAATGATTCAGAGCCACTATTTGAGTTTCCTGAGCCATACAGCAAATTCCCGTTGGCTATCTATTTTATATATGGTAATATAAGTTTCCATGTTACTCTTTCCATACATCCTCCCCTCTCCCCATGTCCATAAGTCCTTTCTCTATGTCTGTTTCTCCATTGCTGCTGTGTAAATAAATTCTTCAGAACCATTTTTCTAGATTCCATATATGTGCGTTAGAATACGATATATATCTTTCTCTTTCTGACTCACTTCACTCTGTATAATAGTTTCTAGGTTCATCCACCTCATCTGAACTGACTCAAATGCATTTCTTTTTATGGATAAGTAATATTCTATTGTGTATATGTACCACAACTTCTTTATCCATTCATCTGTTGATGGACATCTAGGTTGCTTCCATGTTCTAGCTATTGTAAATAGTGCTGCAATGAACAATGGGATACATGTGTCTTTTTCAATTTTGGTTTCCTCAGGGTATATGCCTATGAGTGGGATTGCTGGGTCACATGGTGATTTTATTCCTGGAGTTTTTTTTTTTTTTTTTTTTAAGGAATCTCCATATCATCTTCCATAGTGGCCATCAACACTGCCATTCCCATCAACACTGCAAGAGTATTCCCTTTTCTACACACCCTCTCATGCGAAGAGTTGACTCATTGGAAAAGACTCTGATGCTGGGAGGGATTGGGGTCAGGAGGAGAAGGGGACGACGGAGGATGAGATGGCTGGATGGCATCGCTGACTCGATGGATATGAATTTGAGTGAACTCCGGGAGTTGGTGATGGACAGGGAGGCCTGGCATGCTGTGATTCGTGGGATTGCAAAGAGTTGGACACGACTGAGTGACTGAACTGAACTGAGACTTCTTTGATGGCCATTCTGACCTGTGTGAGGTGATATCTCACTGTGGTTTTGATTTGTATTTCTCTAATAATGAGTGATGTTGAGCATCTTTTCATGTCTTAGTTAGCCATCTTTATGTCTCCTTTGGAGAAATGTTGTCTAGATCGTGTTCCCAATCGTTTTTGATTGGGTTGTTTGTTTTTCTGGCATTGAGCTATATGAGCTGCTTGTATATTTTGGAAAATAATCCTTTATCAGTTGTTTAATTTGCTATTATTTTTTCCCATTTTGAGAATTGTCTTTTCACCTTGCTTATAGTTTCCTTTGCTGAGCAAAAGCTTTTAAGTTTAATCAGGTCCCACTTGTTTAGTTTTGTTTTTATTTCCATTACTCTAGGAGGTGGGTCATAGAGAATCTTGCTTTGATTTATGTCATTGAGTGTTCTGCCTAAGTTTTCCCCTAAAAGTTTTATAGTTTCTGGTCTTACATTTAGGTCTTTAATCAATTTTGAGTTTATTTTTGTATATGGTGTTAGTTCATTCTTTTGCATGTAGCTGTCCAGTTTTCCCAGCACCATTTATTGAAGAGGCTGGCTTTGCCCCATTGTATATTCTTGTCACTTTTGTCAAAAATTAGGTACCCATAGGTGCATGGGTTTGTTTCTGGGCTTTCTATCTTGCTCCATTCATCTATATTTCTGTTGTTGTGCCAGTACCATTCTGTTTTGATGACTGCAGCTTTGTAGTATAATCTGAAGTCAGGAAGGTTGATTCCTCCAGCTCCATTCTTCTTTCTCAAGACTGCTTTGGCTATTAAGGGTCTTTTGTGTTTCCATATGAATTATGAAATTTTTTGTTCTAGCTCTGTGAAAAATGCCATTGGTAATTTGATAGGGTTACAGTGAATCTGTAGATTGCATTTAGTATTATAGCTATTTTCACATTAATGATTCTTCCTACCCAGGAACATGGACTATCTCTCCATCTATTTATGTCATCTTTGATTTCTTTCATCAGTGTCTTATAATTTTCTGTGTACAGTTCTTTTGTCTCCTTAGGTAAGTTTATTCCTAGATATTTAATTTAATTATTTTTGTTGCAATGGTGAATGGGTTTGATTCCTTAATTTCTCTTTCTGATTTTTCATTGTTAGTATATAGAAATGCAAGTGATTTCTGTGTTTTGATTTTGTATCCTGCAATTTTGCTAAATTCAATAATTAGCTCCAGTAATTTTCTGATACTATCTTTAGGGTTTTCTACATACAGTATCATGTCATCTGCAAACAGTGAGAGCTTTATTTCTTCTTTTCTAAAATAGATTCCTTTTATTTCTTTTTCTTCTCTGATTGCTGTAGCTAGGACTCCCAGAACTATGTTGAATAATAGTGGCAAAAGTGGACACCTTTGTCTTGTTCCTGATCTTAGGGGGAATGCTTTCAGTTTTTCACCATTAAGAATAATGTTTGCTGTAGGCTTATCATATATGGCCTTTACTACGTTGAGGTAGGTTCCTTCTATGCCTATTTTTTGAAGAGTTTTAATCATAAATGGGTATTGAATTTTGTCAAAGGCTTTTTCTGCATCTACTGAGATTATAATATGATTTTTATCTTTCAATTTGTTAATATGGTGTATCTCATTGATTGATTTGCATATATTGAAGAATCCTTGCATTCCTGGAACAAATCCAACTTGATCATAGTGTATGAGCTTTTTGATCTGTTGCTGAATTCTGTTTGGAAAAATTTTGTTGAGGATTTTTGTATCTATGTTCATCATTGATATTGGCCTGTAGTTTTTCTTTTTTTTATGTTATCTTTGTCTGGTTTTGGTATCAGGGTGATGGTAACCTTGTAGAATGAGTTTGGAAGTGTTCCTTCCTCTGCAATTTTTTCAAAGAGTTTGAGAAGGATAGGTATTAGCTCTTCTCTAAAAGTTTGGTAGAATTCTATGATGCCATCTGGTCCTGGGCTTTTGTTTTTTGGGGGGAGACTTTTGGTCACAACTTCAATTTCAGTGCTTGTTATTGGGTTGTTCATAATTTCTATTTCTTTTCGGCTCAGACTTGGAAGATTGAACTTTTCTAAGAATCTGTCCATTTCTTCTAGGTTATCCATTTTATTGCCATATAGTTGTTCATAATAGTCTCTTATAATCCTTTGTATTTCTACAGTCTTTCGTAACCTCTCCATTTTCATTTCTAATTCTGTTGATTTGATTCTCCTCTTTTTGACGAGTCTGGCTAAAGGTTTGTCAATTATGTTTATCCTCTCAAAGAACAAGCTTTTAGTTTTATTAATCTTTACTATTGTTTCTTTCATTTCTTTTTCATTTATTTCTGCTAGGATCTTTATGATTTCTTTCCTTCTACTAATTGTGGTTAATTTTTTGGTTTCTTTTCCAGTTCTTTTAGGTGTAAAGTTAGATTGTCTACTTGATGTTTGTCTTGTTTCTTGAGGTAAGATTGTACTGCTATAAACTTACCTCTTAGGACTGCTTATGCTACATCCCATAGGTTTTGCGTTGTCGTGTTTTCGTTGCCATTTGTTTCTAGAAATTTTTTGATTTCCCTTTAATTTCTTCAATAATCTGTTGGTTATTTATAAATGGGTTGTTTAATCTCCATGTGTTTGTGTTTCTTACAATTTTTTCTTGTAATTGATATCTAGTCTCATAGCATTGTGGTTGGAGAAGATGCTTGATATGATTTCAATTTTCTTGAATTTACTGAGGTTTGATTTGTGAGCCAAGATGTGGTCTATCCTGGAGAATGTTCCATGTGCATTTGAGAAGTTGTAATTTTCTGCATTTGGATGGAATGTTCTGAAGATATCAATGAGATCCATCTCATCTAATGTATCATTTAAGACTTGTGTTTCCTTATTAATTTTATGTTTTGATGATCTGTCCATTGGTGAGAGTGTGGTGTTAAAAACTTCTACTATTACTGCGTTTCTGTCAATTTCTCCTTTTATGTCTGTTAGTGTTTTTCTTATGCACTGAGGTGCTCCTATGTTGGGTGCATAGATATTTACAATTGTTATGTCTTTCTCATGGACTGATCCCTTGATCATTATGTAGTGTCCTTCCTTATCTCTTGTAATCTTTATCTTAAGGTATATTTTGTCTGATACAAGGATTGCTAATCCAGCTTTCTCTTGCTTCCCATTTTCATGGAATATATTTTTTCATCATCTCACTTTCAGTCTATATGTGTCGTTAGGTCTGAAGTGGGTTTCTTGTAGACAGAATATACGTCAGTCTTATTTTGTATCCATTCAGCCAGTCTACATCTTTTGGTTGCAGCATTTAATCCATTTACAGTTAAAGTAATTATTGATATATATGTTCCTATTGCCAACCTATGGAATGAGCTTCATGACATTGTACAGGAGACAGGGATAAAGACCATCCCCATGGAAAAGAAATGCAAAAAAGCAAACTGACTGTCTGGGGAGGCCTTACAAATAGCTGTGAAAAGAAGAGAAGTGAAAAGCAAAGGAGAAAAGGAAAGATATAAGCATCTGAATGCAGAGTTCCAAAGAATAGCAAGAAGAGATAAGAAAGCCTTCCTCAGTGATCATTGCAAAGAAATAGAGGAAAACAACAGAATGGGAAAGACTAGAGATCTCTTCAAGAAAATTAGAGATACCAAGGGAACATTGCATGCAAAGATGGGCTTGATAAAGGACAGAAATGGTATGCACCTAACAGAAGCAGAAGATATTAAGAATAAGTGGCAAGAATACACAGAAGAACTATACAAAAAAGATCTTCATGACCCAGATAATCACGATGGTGTGATCACTGACCTAGAGCTAGCCATCCTGGAATGTGAAGTCAAGTGGGCCTTAGAAAGCATCACTATGAACAAAGCTAGTGGAGGAATTCCAGTTGAGCTATTTCAAATCCTGAAAGATGATGCTGTGAAAGTGCTGCACTCAATATGCCAGCAAATTTGGAAAACTCAGCAGTGGCCACAGGACTGGAAAAGGTCAGTTTTCATTCCAATCCCAAAGAAAGGCAATGCCAAAGAATGCTCAAACTACCGCACAACTGCACTCATCTCACATGCTAGTAAAGTAATGCTCAAAATTCTCCAAGCTAGGCTTCAGCAATACGTGAACCGTGAACTTCCTGATGTTCAAGCTGGTTTTAGAAAAGGCAGAGGAACCAGAGATCAAATTGCCAACATCCGCTGGATCATGGAAAAAGCAAGAGAGTTCCAGAAAAACATCTATTTCTGCTTTATTGACTATGCCAAAGCCTTTGACTTTGTGGATCACAATAAACTGTGGAAAATTCTGAAAGAGATGGGAATACCAGACCACCTGACCTGCCTCTTGAGGAATCTGTATGCAGGCCAGGAAGCAAGAATTAGAACTGGACATGGAACAACAGACTGGTTCCAAATAGGAAAAGGAGTACGCCAAGGCTGTATATTGACACCCTGCTTATTTAACTTATATGCAGAGTACATCATGAGAAACGCTGGGCTGGAAGAAACACAAGCTGGAATCAAAATTGCCGGGATAAATATCAATAACCTCAAATATGCAGATGACACTACCCTTATGGCAGAAAGTGAAGAGGAACTAAAAAGCCTCTTGATGAAAGTGAAAGTGGAGAGTGAAAAAGTTGGCTTAAAGCTCAACATTCAGAAAACGAAGATCATGGCATCTGGTCCCATCACTTCATGGGAAATAGATGGGGAAACAGTGGAAACAGTGCTAGACATTATTTTTGGGGGCTCCAAAATTACTGCAGATGGTGACTGCAGCCATGAAAGTAAAAGATGCTTACTCCTTGGAAGGAAAGTTATGTCCAACCTAGATAGCATATTCAAAAGCAGAGACATTGCTTTGCCAACAAAGGTCCGTCTAGTCAAGGCTATGGTTTTTCCTCTGGTCATGTATGGATGTAAGAGTTGGACTGTGAAGAAGGCTGAGCACCGAAGAATTGATGCTTTTGAACTGTGGTGTTGGAGAAGACTCTTGAGAGTCCCTTGGACTGCAAGGATATCCAACCAGTCCATTCTGAAGGAGATCAGCCCTGGGATTTCTTTGGAGGGAATGATGCTAAAGCTGAAACTCCAGTACTTTGGCCAACTCATTCGAAGAACTGACTTATTGGAAAAGACTCTGATGCTGGGAGGGATTGGGGGCAGGAGGAGAAGGGGACAACAGAGGATGAGATGGCTGGATGGCATCACTGACTCGATGGACGTGAGTTTGAGTGAACTCTGGGAGTTGGTGATGGACAGGGAGGCCTGGCGTGCTGCGATTCATGGGGCTGCAAAGAGTCGGACATGACTGAGCCACTGAACTGAACTGAACTGATTGCCAATTTCTTAATTGTTTGGGGTTGATTTCTGTAGGTCTTTTTTCTTCTCTTGTATTTCTTGAATATGTAAGTCCGTTTAACATTTGTTGTAAAGCTGATTGGTGGTACTGAATTCTGTTAACTTTTGCTTGTCTGAAAAGCTTTTTATTTCTCCATCAATTTTGAATGAGATCCTTGCTGGGTACATTATTCTTGGTTGTAGATTTTTCCCTTTCAGTACTTTAAATATATCCTGCCATACTCTTTTGGCCTGCAGAGTTTCTGCTGAAAGATCAGCTGTTAAGCATATGGTGTTTCCCTTCTATGTTACTTGTTGCTTCTCCCTTGCTGCTTTAGATAGTCTTTCTTTTTGTTTAGTCTTTGCTAATTTGACTAGTATGTACCTTGGTGTGTTTCTGCTTGGGTTTATCCTGTATGGGACTCTTTGTACCTCTTGGACTTAAATGACTATTTCTGTCTCCATGTTGGAGAAATTTTCAACCATAGTCTCTTCAAAAGTTTTCTCATACCCTTTCTTTTTCTCTTCTTCTTCTGGGACCACTATAATTCGAATGTTGGTGTATTTGCTGTTGTCCCAGAGGTCTCTGAGACTATCCTCAGTTCTTTTCATTCTTTTTACTTTATTCTGACATTCAGAAGTTATTTCTACAATTTTATCTTCCAGCTCACTGATTCATTCTTCTGTTTCAGACATTCTGATGTTGATTCCTTCTAGAGTATTTTTAATTTCAGTAATTGTATTGTTTGTCTCTGCATGTTTATTCTTTAATTCTTCTATGTCTTTGTATTGATTCTTGCATTTTCTCCATTTTGTTTTCAAGGTTTTTGATCATCTTTACTATCATTATTCTGAATTCTTTTTCAGGTAGTTTTCCTATTTCCTCTTCATTTATTTGGACTTCTATGTTTCTAGTTTGTTCCTTCATTTGTGTAGCATTTCTCTGCCGTATTTTTTTTTTTTAAGTTATTGCATTTGAGGTCCTTTTCCCAGGCTTCAAGGTTGAATTCTTTCTTCCTTTTGATGTCTGCCCTCCTAAGTTTGGCCCAGTGGTTTGTGTAAGCATTGTATAGGGTGAGATTTGTGCTGAGTTTGTTTGTGTTTGTTTTCCCTCTGATGGCCAAGGCTGAATGAGGTGGTAGTCCTATCTGCTGATGATTTGGTTTGTATTTTTGTTTTGTTATTTAAATGAGGTAGCACAGTGGTGCTACCGGTGATTGGGTTATGCCAGGTCTTGTATTCAGTGGTTTCCTTTGTTTGAGTTCTCATTATTTGATACCCCCCTGGTAGTCTACGGTCTTGGAGTCAGTGCTCCTACTCCAAAGGCTCAGGGCTTAATCTAGAGTTTTGTGTGGGTCTATATATTATTTTCTTCTGGTCAGATACTCCTGTCTACTCTCAGCTGGTGTTTTGCATGCACTTCTGTGTCTGAAGGTGTATTCCTGATGGATCCATGGAGAGAGATGTACTCCATGTCCACCTACTCCTTCACCATCTTCTTCTCTGGCTTTATAGTTTTAATCTAAAAGGGAAATTTAATTTCTCCTGTAATTTATGACATCCCTTAAAGAAGATATTTCTAACTATTTTAAGTTTGATTATTTACACCTTGAATAAGATTAACCACCATTTCTTTAAACTTACTTGAATAAAACTTCCTGCACTTAAAAAACTGCTGAAGATCTACACATCATTTCTCTGATCTTATTTTCTGTCATTTAATTAGCATGTTCTTGCTCTACCAAGAGCTTCCCAGGTGGTGCTAGTGGTAAAGAACCTGTCTGCCAATGCAGGAGACATAAAAGACATGGGTTCAATCCCTGGGTTGGGAAGATCCAATGGAGGAGGGCATGGCAACTCACTCCAGTATTCTCACCTGGAGAATACCCTGGACAGAGGAGCCTGCTGGGCTACAGTCCATAGGATCAAAAAGAACAAGACAAGACTGAAGTGACTTAGCATACACGCTCTACCAAAGCTGCATTCCTGACCATTCTCCAAATTCAACTATTTATCTGCATATTACCTTACTCTTGTTTCATCTCCCTGCAAAGTTGTTCTCTCTAAAGATATACACAGCTTGTTCACTCACTTTTTTTTTGGTCTATGAAGAAATGTCATTCTATCATAGAAGCCTTCTCATATTAATTTTGTTCACTGAAGATACCCTTTATTCTTGGAGAAGGAAATGTCAACCCACTCCAAGATGCCTGCTTGCAAAATCCCATGGATGGAGGAGCCTGGCAGGCTATAGTCCATGGAATTGCAAGAGTTGGACATGACTTAGTGGCTAAACCACCAGCACCACCCTTATTCTACTTATTTCTTGACTTATACTTATCACCATCTGACAAATTCTGATTTTTTTTTTTTTTAATCTAGGGTCATGACAACAGAGAATCCATTTGGTTCACAGTGTATGCCCAAAAGTAGAAAATTTCTGGCATGAAACTGGTTTCAGCAAATATTTGCAGAATGAATGAATGAATGTATGCCACATATTATATTAAATTCTTTACCATTCTATTATTTCAATAAATTGATACATCAACTAATTTTCTAGATGAAGAAGCATAAGCTCAAAAAGGTTAAAATAATTTGGTGTTTCAAAGTTTGAAAATTTATGTAAACTCTGCTAGTCTGCCCGTAATAATCAGCCATGATGTTCAAAGACTGACTTCCCTGACATATGTCATACTGGGTGAGTTCTGAAAAAATAAGGATGTGATGTAAAGATCAAGGGGAATTTTGGAACAAAATACATAATTAAAGGAAGGCTGACCCAGATGAAACTTCCAAGGTTCTCAAGGTGAAGGTAAGATTGAGAATAGAGATTCTGGACTGGAAAGTAATTATAGATGTTGTATCACATTACAGTGGCAGAGAAAGGTGAAAAAAGGGTGAAGATAAAAAGCAAAAAGGGAAGCATGCTTTGTTAACTAATGAGAATTTTCCTTACATAATAGGACTAACTAATTCGTGTCTTTGAAAAGTGAAAGTGAAAGTGAAAGTCACTCAGTCATGTCTGACTCTTTTCGAGCCCATGGACTATACAGTCCATGGAATTCTCCAGGCCAGAGTACTGGAGTGGGTAGCTGTTCCCTTCTTCAGGGGATCTTCCCAAACCGTTGGGACTGAACCCAGTCTCCTGCATTGCAGGCAGATTCTTTACCAGCTGAGCCACAAGGGAAGCCTTGTGTCTTTATCTCTAGACATATTTCAGAAGTGAAGTGGCTATCTCTGTCAAAATTATTCCAAAATGCATTCCTATCTTGCTTTGGTATTTTTATTATTAGCTGAAATGAGGACAATCTTATAATGTTTATATCTGCTAATGTTTCTAGCCTGCAGAAGAGGTCTCCTTCTCTCCAGGTCTAGTAACCTTGAATACAGTAGCATTTAACAATTGCTAACTTAGGACAGTGATGAGATGACTCAGTAGAGACCTGGCCTTTCCTTTTGAACTAGAATACTTGTTTTATCAGATTTACTGATAAATCAGATGTTAAGGAAAGAGATTTAGCCACTGAGTCAGCAGCAGTCAAGCTGTCAAAATCTTCCACTTGTAGCTGGTGAATGTACTTAAATTATCAAGCCTGCATGAGAGATAAAATACACTGTCCTAATCATCTCAGAGCATTGTGACAAATGCACAACCATACAGTCTATTTGGTTATAAGAAATTTGCATTTAATAGATATTAATTTTCCTTTACTCTGAGTAGACACTTGAATTTCTGGATTTTCCTGTTATTTTGATTAATTTTTTTTAAATTTATGTTTTCCACAACCTTGTCTTCTAGATTAAGATGAATTTCAAATGTACAAAATAGATCCCATAAGGCTTTTCTCAAAATATTAAATTATTTATCTTCTACATTTCAAGTCACATAACTAAATCTTCATGTAGAAATGGCAGGGGATTAAAAGAAGATAAAAATTTTAAAAGAATACTTCATAAGTGTCATATTTTCTTTTCTGATTTTCAAGAGAAGGTTAAATATACCTATTCCATTACCATGCCAATCTACTAAGAGCTCTGAATAAGATTAAACAAACTGCATTGGAACTTGGGGAGTTTCTGTAAATTGAACTCATAGCTACTTATCAAGCCATTGTGGAGGGATTTTTGGTAACAAATAGAAGCAGCTATTTTTTGAGTTTTGATCTTTCCAATATAAAGGAAATCAAGTTTACTGTACCAAGTGCTAACTTTTGGACTTAATAAGATACTTTATCAAGGTAACTTCTACAAAGTATGTACATATTTGGATAAATATTTTTCTCCTGCTTTACATATTCCAAGATGATAAATGATCATAAATGTATCAATATTAGCACTTTAAATGCATGATACTTACAATTGAGTACTTTCAATGCTACTGACAAAGTCTATGGTTTATAACTTGCTGCTCAGTCACTAAGTTGTGTTCGACTCTTTGCAAGCCCATGGACCATAGCTTACAAGACTCCCCTGTCCTTCACTATCTCCCAGAGTTTGCTCAAATTCATGTCCATTAAGTCCGTGATAGTATCTAACCATCTCATCCTCTGTCACCACTTCTCCTCCTGCCCTCAGTCTTTCCCAGAATCAGGGTCTTTTCCAATGAGTCATCTCTTCTCATCAGATGGCCAAAGCATTGAGACTTCAGCATCAGTCCTTCCAATGCATATTCAAGGTTGATTTCCTTTAGGGTTGACTGGTTTGATCTTCTTGCAATAACTTGAAATAGAGGCTATACAATCTTTCCATTATTTCTTTCTGAAATTACAATAGTCTTTCTATATAATCTCTAATGAGGAATTAGAAATTAGCACTGCTTATTAACATGTAGCAGTTCAGTAGAGGTTAAAGGCTGTACTGTGAAAGCAAATGGGTAAGCTCCTTAGTACCACGCAGGGATAGCAACAGAAAAAAAGTATGTCTGGGTAATCTGAACAATTGTGTTACAAAATACTGTAGTTTAAGATATAAGAAGTATATACTATGGTAAATGCTCCAGTGACCTTCGGGCCATGTGTTAATTTTGTCTTTATGTCTGGGCTCAACATTAATTATGTTTGTAATAAATTAAAACTATTTTCTTTATTGAATGGAAAGAAAAGGGTGAGAGAAAAGCTTCTTCCTAAGAAAATGGGATGGAATACATAATTGAGAAAGTAAGGCAGAGAGATATGATAATGCAAGAAAGGAGGCAATTAAGAGCAAAAGAATAATATTACAGAGGGGAAAAGAAAAGAAGGAAAAACTGGAATCATTTTACAAAGATGCTTTTACTTCAAAAGAGAAGAGGGTGAGGTTTGATCTTCTGAAAATAAAGATTCCATTATATTTTGAGAAGGTTAATTCAACAGTGTGACATGGTGAATATCACAAATGTACTATAATACTTTAAGTATATGAAAACATAGTATAAAACAAATGTGCTAAAACATTACTATATAGTATATACTCCATGTACTTATTAATCTCCTTCATTGATTTTACCTGATTCAACTGATAGAAACAGGAGAGGATAAGTCTTCAAACCTTGGCAGGAAATTGAAAGGAGGTCCAGATCAGTCCTCCATTCTTAGATTTGAAATATACAAGTTTGGTATCATAATTAGGAAAACATAAATGATTCAGTAGACATTTTCATAAACAGGATCTGTTTCCTGGATCATACATGATTCACCACGACAAAGTAATGGGCTCCAAACTAGGACCATAGGGTATTTCGTAACATTTTAGTGTGTATGTCATGAATGTTTTGTGCATATCTTGATGATCTTGTGAAAAGATCTTTTAAGTGAAAAAGAGCAAATGTCCCCATAGTAAGGTGACAGAATCAGAGGAGTTAAAGTATGACAATGTGCAAATGAAATGCTGAAAATGAGGAGAATAAAAAGCAGCAAGGAGAAGGCAGGTACCTAAGTGTCTGGGATGCTGAGCAGTAGAGGCTAGGCATCAATGGCTTATCCTAACTCAAATTACCCTCACTCATGCTCTTTGATCTGTGCTCTGCTTTGCTTCTATCTTTGATATCTCAGTGAAAGATCTTTTGCTTTTCTTCTTCAAGAGAAGAAAATGTGAATTTATGTCATCTTGCCCTTTATAGTATGCCATCAAACTTAAACTCTTTTCCTATAATTCAATATCATTTTCCTTGGCATGTTCAAGTTTCTGCCAGTATAAAAAAAATAAAAATTTCAAGCAATCAAGTAGACCTCTTTCTAATTGGTAGTCCATTTGTCTACTTCCATTTATAGCAAGATTCTTTAAACAGCTTTTTCATTCATTATCTCCAAATTTGTTCTCTCCAATTCTCTACTAAAAGCTAAAAAATTTAGTTTCTTTATCTACTATTTCACTGAAAGTGCTGTGGCAAGCTACATAAATTATCTTCTACTTTGTTAAATGAATCATTTCTAATCCCTATTTTATTTGACCTTTCTGCAGGGTTTGCCAGATAAATAATTCTCTCTAAGGAGCCTTTCCCTGTGATTGCCATGACACGATGATTTTCATGTTCTACTTTTCTCATTGCTTTCTTTTCAGAACCTGACATGGTCTTCTCATTATCTGAAAATGTTTTAAATGTTGGATGTTTTCTGGGGTAAAATCCTTGAAAATCATTTGGGATTTTTATTCATTGCCACGACACCCAGTAAATTCTAATGATACCCACCAGCATATCTATTTTGAGAACTTCAGATCCATTTATCTGACTTTGCCCAAAATAGATATGGTGTGAAATAAATTAATTAAAAAAATGAGTTAATATCTGAGGCTATTTTCTTGTTTTGACTATTAATTTTTGTATATTCTTGGAATTTACATAAAATGAGACATATTTATGGTAATTTTACATGTGCAATATATTATCTAAATAAATTCTCATCACTGATTCTCTAATATAGAGAGAGGTACATTGTTTTTTAAAATTAATTTTATTGGAGTATAGTTTATTTTCAATGTTGCATTAGTTTCTGCTGTACAGCAAAGTGAATCAGTTATACATATACATATATCTAGTCTTTGCAGATTCTTTTTCCATATAAGTCATTACAGAATATTGAGTAGAATACCCTGTGCTATACAGTAGGTTCTTTCTATCTATATTATGTATAGTAGTATGTATATGGGGCTTCCCTGGTGACTCAGATGGCAAAGAATCTGCCTGTAATGCAGGAAACAGTGGTTTGATCCCTAGGTTGGGAAGATCCCCTGGAGAAAGAAATGGCTATCCACTCCAATATTCTTGCCTGGAGAATTCCATGGACAGAGGAGTCTGGTGGTCTGCAACTAGCACACACACACAGTTTATGTGTGTCAATTCCAATCTCCCAATGTATTCTCAACCCCCCTTCCCCTTAGTAACCATAAGTTTGCTTTCTATACCTGTGACTCTATTTATGCTTTGTAATTAAATTCATTTGTACAATTTTTTTTTTAGATTCCACACACAAGTGTTATCATATGTTATTTGTCTCTCTGTCTGACTTACTTCACTCAGTAGGACAATCTCTAGGCCCATCTATGTCATTGGGAGTGACATTCTTACATTTATGCTTATTTTACATGTACAACGTGTTATTTTAAACAAATTCATATCACTGATTTCTTACATATAGAGAGGTACATTCTTAAAACTCAATGCAATGGAATCTGGATGTATACAAGTATCAACCCAAATGTGTAAGTGTGTTCTCTCTCAACAGCCCACATGAAATATGCATTGCATTTTAAGATCTTATTTTAATATAAAAACTACTGCAGTGAAATCTAGGTGTCTCAACCCTGGACTCACTGATCTCTTCTATTTGTATCCCAAATATAATTGTGTTTGGGGAATTGGAGAAACATAACTTGAATTCTTTTTTCAAACAGCTTTTGTAGAACCAGCTGCAGGGCTGATGTAATGCACAAAGCTACCGGAAACTGAAACATAAATTTCTAAATTTCTACTATATAACAGGTTAGTTTCCTACCTATAACACTGAATTAGAGTATAATTTCACATATTGCTTTTTTTTTTCTTCTTTTTTAAAGAAAGAAACCTTCATTTCCTTCCTCCAGTCTTTTTTTTTTTTTCCCACTAGCTTGCTCTGCTCAGAGACATCAAACTTAAAAAACATCAAAAATGGCATGGGAGCTGAGCTGTTCTCACTAGAGAATTGCTTTCTTGTTGTGATTCTTATGCAGGGAAAGAGCTGAACTTTTGGATTTAAGTTCAGTTTAGCTTTCTGTAGCAATAATTTTTCCCCCAATTTATTTGACATCCCCAAAGAAATGCTGGAAAAATTGACTTTCTGAGGGAAACCTGCAGAATCTAGAAAACTTTGACCATGGAGTTTAAAACAAAGAAGTATGGCAAATTATGATTTGTTTTGATTTATCAAAGAGCGCTGTCCTGAGATAAGAACAGGATTGATTTTTTAAACTTTTAAGAAATTACTCAGTCCTAGAAAACATGAGAATTGCCTTTTAATCATTTTGCCTAGAGATTCCATTGACTTGAATGAATATTACATCTCATTTCCTACAGGAGAGTATCAGAATTAATTTAGTTTCACAAACTCTTGTCTTTAATAATGAGATTGTGTAAGTTATTTGAAAGTATGAAACATAAATGTTAAATTACACATTCAAAGGCTTTAGAATTTGTTTTTGGAATAAGCAACACTGAAAAATCTTGCACTGCTTTCATGGTTCAATTTTTGTCAGCCTAGTGTGCAAAATAAATAGTAAAGCTCAGGGTTATAGCTTTTCTGCTTATATATGTGCTGACAGATTGTGCTTATCAAAGTCTAGAGGTTCAGGAAAGGTGGCGCAGCAATAATCCTTGGTTCAGCCATGGCTGTCTTTAGCACTACAGTGGTTTTGACAAAAATGCAAATTGACCTCAAACTGCCCTTGAAAGTGGTAAGCTAGATATGGCAAGTTTATGCCACTCAACCTCAAATCCAAGCCTTCCAAAACAGTAAGAATTGGTTGCTAAGTAAACCTATTAAATGTATCTGTTTACCAGTTAAATAGATGAAAAGAGTTTATATATATTGAATGTATTTACTGATTAAAATGCTTTACCTTGAGAGTGACTGCAATACTAAACAGGGAAATAGAAAAAAAAATTATTTTTTAGTATGTGAGGCTAAGGTGATGTGATTCTCAGCACATAACACTTAACTTGAAAATCAGCATTTGTACAAAACTATTTATTTAAGGTAAGATGAAAGTAAAACTACTCTTCATTTTAAAACACTTGCTTCAGCGGACCATATTTTCAATTTATCTAAGACTGTACATTTTGCTGAGCTAACATGGATAACAAAGAAAATCATCAATGCTCAAATATAGTGTCAGTGTTTCCATGGAGACCAAAGAAAGCATAACCTTTGAGTTCAAATATTTGAGAAAGGCTAAATACCACACCATACATAATGTGAAGAGTGAGTGGGAAGAAATGAAACAAGTGATGGAAATGCAATTTTATATATGCCGTGCTTAATATGCATAAACTGAATTCTTTATTCTCCTTAAATTCTCCCCAAAAATTATGGTGTGTGATGTAGTGAGCACTGAGTACCCTGACCCTGAAGTCAGAACACTTGGGTTTTAGGACTGACTCTCACTTAACAGCTGCGTGTCTTAGAGCAAGTATCATAATTCAGTTATTAATTCCATTCAAGGAGCTTAAAAGAGGGATAATCAATCAGAATTATAAGAAGTTCAAGAGCTACAGGTCTAAATCTAGCAGAGATGTCAAGCTGCCTTGCCTACATCTTTTTTTGTTTTATTTTTTCTTTTGGCCTTCCAGATGGGCAAAAATGAGCAATTTTCAATTTGCTAATACTGTGTATCACCTTAGCTCTAGTCATTGACAATCTGCACCTCTTTGTCCTAGAATCTGGTTCTACTTTTGCACGGTGGAATATAGTAGTGTGTTGGGATTCTTCAGTTTTCTTCTTATGTGGTTTGTGAGATCATATAAAGGAGACACTTGACATTATTTCAAAAACTGATTTCAGAACTATCTAGGATGGAACTGCTGATTAGGCAGCTCTGGTTAGAAAAATTCTACCAGAAGTTCCTTGAGTAGAATTCATCCTGAACAGTATGGATATGTGAAGGGACAAAATTAAAGAGAGAGAGAATACATAAGGAAAAGAGAGGAATTTGGCTTTTCATTTGAAATGGAGAAAGTGCTTTAAACAAGAGAAGAGAAGAGGGGGAGAGAAATCAGTAGACTGTGAAGGGAAGTTTCTCCGAGGTCATGTAGCCACAACATACTTAACAAGCCCACCTGAAACTATCATAACATTGTTATTTGGCTATATGTGCAAGCTCAGTCACTTCAGTCATGTTTGACTCTTTGAGACCCTATGGACTATAGCCCAGCAGGCTCCTCTGTTCATGGGATTCTCCAGGCAAAAATACTGGAGTGGGTTGCCGTACCCTCTTCCAGGGGATCTTCCCGACTCACAGATTGAACCCACATCTCCTGCATTGCAGGTGGATTCTTTACCCACTGAGTCACCTGGGAAGCCCATTAGTCAACTATACACAAATACAAAATGAAAAGTTTAAAAAAAAAAAAAAGAGTAATCTCTCCTGTGCCACTTGAAGTTGCCACATTTCTGTGATGAAATCCACATCCAAATCATCCTGTCTTCAGTAAGTTAGTGAACTTCTCTCAATACTTTGTGTAATGAGGGAGATGGGATCGTCTTGTTATTAGCAAAAAAAAAAAAAAAAAAAAATCTTCATTTGCAAACCTTTATTGAGTATCTTCTATGTGTTAGGCATTGTGCTCAGTGCTGAAGACAGTCATTTTAGGAAGAGGTGTTTAGGAAGTTTCTTACTCAATTGGGCAAGCATTTAAGGTGGCCATTTGTTGTTTCTCCGGTGTTCATTTGTGTTCGACTCTGTGACCCCATGGACTGCAGCATGCCAGGCTTCTCTGTCCTTTACCAACTCCTGGAGCTTGCCCAAACTCACGTCCGTTGACTCATTGATGCCATCCAACTATCTTGTCCTCTGTTGTCCACCTTCTCCTCCTGCTTTCAGTCCTTCCCAGCATCAGGGTGTTTTCCAATGAGTCAAGTTCTTCGCATCAGGTGGCCAAAGTATTGGAGTTTCAGCTTCAGCATCAGTCCTTTCAATGAATATTCAGGACTGACTTCCTTTAGGATGAACCAGTTTGATCTCCTTGCAGTCCAAGGGCCTCTCAAGGGTTTTTTCCAACACCATAGTTTAAAAACATCAATTCTTCAGTACTCTGCCTTCTTTATGGTCCAACTCTGACATCCATACATGACTACTGGAAAAACCATAGTTTTGACTATACGGACCTTTGTTGGCAAAGTAATGTATCTGCCTTTGAATATGCTGTCCAGGTTTGTCATAGCTTTTCTTCCAAGGAGCAAGCATCTTTTAATTTAAATAGCAAGGTGCCCCATAGTAAGTGCTATAATTGAAATATACATGGGTACAATGGAAACATGGGTGATGAGCATTTACATTACACAACTCTAAAGAAAGATGTCTTAGAAAATATGATTCTAGAATCTTACTTTTAAATAATGGAATTCAGTCTCTTTATCTATAAAATAGGGAATGTTGTTATGACTCCAACTGCTTCCCAATAATGTTCTATGGAGCAAATGTGACAGTAAAAGCACTATGTAGCTAGGAAAGTGCTGCATAGCTAGGAAAGCACTACATATACATGTATTGGTATATATTAACATATCTAGATATTAAATAGCCCTGCAGCAGTAAGGCTAGAATCAAGAAAAATCAGATAAATATAAATTTATCAGATGATATTAATGAGATGTTAATCACTTATTATACATTCATTTAATAAAGAATAAATCTGTTTGCTTTTTAAAAATTGCATGTAGTTTTAAAATGTGTTAATTAAGTTGTATTAGGTTGAACCATGTGAAATTGCTATTTTGGTTCATTAAAGACGGCTGAATGTTAGCAATTTCTCATGCTTCAACCTAATATATACATTGGACATACTAGTTTAACTTTTCAGAAACTTAATGTTACGTTGCATGTAATCAACAGCCATAACTGCTTGGCACTAAAAGCTCATAGTGATTATGGAGAGTAGTTACTATAATTATTGTTACAAAGTTTGCTTCAAAAATTTTCTTAATGCAAGTTGGCAAAACTTTTGCATTTCTTTTTCTTGTCTTCTGCATTTAATTTTGCAATTATATGCATCAATTTCTTAGAAGGTATATTAAAGGATTTTAAACTTATACACAAACAAATCACTTGTTCTCTGTTAACATAAATCATTTGAATTTACCTAACTGCCTAGGGGCGGGGGAGCCTGGTGGTCTATGAGGTCGCACAGAGTCAGACACAACTGAAGCGACTTAGCAGCAGCAGCAGCAGCAGCAGCAACTGCTAAAAATAACTTCTGGTTGCCGGCAGTCTGGTCTTTCTCTTTGGAGGTCAGAT
The DNA here is from genome assembly GCF_002263795.3 of Bos taurus. Taxonomy (NCBI): domain Eukaryota; kingdom Metazoa; phylum Chordata; class Mammalia; order Artiodactyla; family Bovidae; genus Bos; species Bos taurus. The sequence continues at coordinate 54,083,167 of NC_037341.1, read as the reverse complement.
TAATACTTCTGCAGAAAGTTTTTCCAATACTCACCCAATATTAATGATAACTACTAGGGAGGAAACTTTGTAACTTCCACTCCACAACTCTCTCTCCTATCAGTTCAGTTCAGTTCACTCAATCATGTCTGACTCTTTGTGACCCCATGGACTGTAGCACGCCAGGCTTCCCTGTCCATCGCTAACTCCCAGAGTTTACTCATACTTACGCCCATTGAGTTGGTGATGCCATCCAACCATCTCATCCTCTGTCGTCCCCTTCTCCTCCCATCTTCAATATTCCCCAGCATCAGTTCAGTTCAGTTCAGTCACTCAGTCGTGTCCAACTCTTTGCGAACCCATGAATCACAACATGCCAGGTCTCGCTGTCCATCACCAACTCCCGGAGTTCACCCAGACTCACGTCCATCGAGTCAGTGATGCCATCCAGCCATCTCATCCTCTGTCATCCCCTTCTCCTCCTGCCCCCAATCCCTCCCAGCATCACAGTCTTTTCCAATGAGTCAACTCTTCGCATGAGGTGGCCAAAGTACTGGAGTTTCAGCTTTAGCATCATTCCCTCCAAAGAAATCCCAGGGCCGATCTCCTTCAGAATGGACTAGTTGGATCTCCTTGCAGTCCAAGGGACTCTCAAGAGTCTTCTCCAACACCACAGTTCAAAAGCATCAATTCTTCGGTGCTCAGCCTTCTTCACGGTCCAACTCTCACATCCATACATGACCAGAGGAAAAACCATAGCCTTGACTAGACGGACCTTTGTTGGCAAAGTAATGTCTCAGTCAGTTCTCATCAGGTGGCCAAAGTATTGGAGTTTCAGCTTAAACATCAGTCCATCCAATGAATATTTAGGACTAATTTCTTTTAGGATGGACTTTGTAGTCTCAAGTCTCAAAGGACTCTCAAAAGTCTTCTACAACACCACAATTCAAAATCATCAATTCTTCGGTGCTAAGCTTTCTTTATAGTCCAACACTCACATCCATACATGACTACTGGAAAAACCATAGCTTTGACTAGACAGACCTTAGTTGGCAAAGTAAGTCTCTGCTTTTGAATATGCTATGTAGGTTGGTCATAACTTTTCTTCCAAGGAGTAAGCATCTTTTAATTTCATGGCTGCAGTCACCATCTGTGGTGATTTTAGAATAAAAAAAATAAATAAATAAAGTCTGTCACTGTTTCCACTGTTTCCCCATATATTTGCTATGAAGTGGTGGGACCAGATACCATGATCTTAGTTTTCTGAATGTTGAGTTTTAAGCCAACTTTTTCAGTCTCCTCTTTCACTTTCATCAAGAGGCTCTTTAGTTCTACTTCGCTTTCTGCCATAAGGGTGGTGTCATCTGCATATCTGAAGTTATTGATATTTCTCCTGGAAATCTTGATTCCAGCTTGTGCTTCATCCAGCCAAGCATTTCTCATGATGTACTCTGCATAGAAGTTAAATAAGCAGGGTGACAATATACAGCCTTGACATACTCCTTTCTAGATTTGGAACCAGTCTGCTGTTCCATGTCCAGTTCTAACTGGTGCTTCCTGATCTGCATACAAATTTCTCAAGAGGCAGGTCAGGTGGTCTGGTATTCCCATCTCTTTCAGAATTTTCCAGAGTTTGTTGTGTCTGCAGAAAGGCTAATTTTTCTTTCTCTATTTTTTGTATGCAGGCTGATGTTGAGACCTTTCAACTGTCACGCTGATTTTCAGTCCGAAATGTTTTAATATTTGTTATGACTCAATGTTTTTTTTTGTTGTTGTTCAGTTGCTAATTCATGTCCTGCTCTTCGTGATCCCAAGGACTGCAGCATGCCAGGTTTCTCTGCCCTTCACTATCTCCCAGAGTTTAGTCAAACTCATGAGACAGTGATACCATCCAACCATCTCATACTCTGTCATCCCCTTCTCCCTCTTCCTTCTATCCTTCCCAGCATCAGGGTCTTTCCCAATGAGTCATCTCTTTGCATCAAGTTCCCAAAGTATTGGAGCTTCAGTTTTAGCATCAGTCCTTCCAATGAATATTTTGTGTTGATTTCCTCAATGTTTATATGCAGCCAAAATGAACATGTAAACTAAGCCCTGATGTGATGGTAGTAGGAGTTGCAGGTCTTTGGGAGGCGATTAGGTCACAAGGGCAGAGCCCTAGTGAACTATACTATCACTATTATAAAAAGACCTCTGAGATCTATCTTCTCTGTTCTGCCTTGTAAGGACACACAGCAAGAAGACAGATGTCTGTGAACGAGAAAAGAGGTTCTCACAAGACTGAATCTGCTGGTGCCTTGATTTGTCACTTTTCAGTCTCCAGAACAATTAGAAATATCTTGTTTATAAGTCATTCAGCACATGATATTCTTATTATAGCAGACTGGATGGATGAAGATAGTATTCCTCATAGATGAGTAAACAGCTATGCTGTCCATCAAAATCCACTACCTATTGATATATAATAATGGCCATGCATATGAGTAGACTATATTTCCTAAACTCTCTTCCAGCTATGTATGGATATATGACTGCTGCTGCTAAGTTGCGTCAGTCGTGTCTGACTCTGTGCAACCCCATAGACGGCACTCCACTAGGCTCTGCCGTCCCTGGGATTCTCCAGGCAAGAACACTGGAGTGGGTTGCCATTTCCTTCTCCAATGCATGAAAGTGAAAAGTGAAAGTGAAGTAGCTCAGTTATATCTGACTCTTCCAGACCCCATGGACTGTAGCCCACCAGGCTCCTCCATCCATGGGATTTTCCAGGCAAGAGTACTGGAGTGGGGTGCCATTGCCTTCTCCGGGGTATATACTAGGTTTTCTCAAATGAATTAAGTTAGAGGTGGTACATGCCAGGATTCTAAGAGAACAGATAATCAGAACTTTAAATAATGTACTTATCTATTGATAAAAACATGATTTCCAATATTCAAACATCTTGAGTTCATGTTATTCTTATGATTATTTCAGCTATATTTTTCTTTTTAATAACCACACCCTTCAGTCTCAACTTCTACCAGTGAGGCAATAATTCATGATTGCTATATTATCTATCTAAGGCTTTATAGATATTTCTTGAAAAGGAAAGTAAAACAGTAAAAATGGGCATTTTCTTTTAATTTATTTCTTGTTGTAAATAATGGACTATGTCCATCAAGCCAATTCCATTTTTATAGTAAAAGAGCTATTTCTCCAGACTTGCTTAAGCCTATGTTCCTCAAACATTGTTCTTAAATCAGTCAAACATCATTTGATTTAGCACTTTAATAACTTGAAATTTGAAAACTTGGTAAGCTAATGGATATGTAAAGAAAATGGAAAATTATAGAGTTCAAAGTAATCAGTGATAGTTTTTCCGATACATTATTCAGAAAATTTTTAGAATTTGAGTGATAAAACCAGATTAAAAATCAATAAATGTGATATAATTAAAACACAAATGAATTGCTTATATATTTTATGTTCTTTTCTGTATTTGTGTGCATTTATACACAAGTATTATACAGTTTTATCTTAATAGTTTTATTTTTTGCTTCTGTCAATATTTTAATTTGAATAACACACCACTGAAAAAGTGTGCCATAATTAGCGGTTTATATTTTATAAATTACATATCAGATCAGATCAGATCAGTCACTCAGTCGAGTCCGACTCTTTGCGACCCCATGAATTGCAGCACGCCAATCCTCCCTGTCCATCACCAACTCCCGGAGTTCACTCAAACTCACGTCCATCGAGTCAGTGATGCCATCCAGCCATCTCATCCTCTGTCATCCCCTTCTCCTCCTGCCCCCAATCCCTCCCAGCATCAGAGTCTTTTCCAATGAGTCAGTTCTTCACATGAGGTAGCCAAAGTACTGGAGTTTCAGCTTTAGCATCATTCCCTCCAAAGAAATCCCAGGGCTGATCTCCTTCAGAATGGACCGGTTGGATATCCTTGCAGTCCAAGGGACTCTCAAGAGTCTTCTCCAACACCACACTTCAAAAGCATCAATTCCTCGGCGCTCAGCCTTCTTCACAGTCCAACTCTCACATCCATACATGACCACAGGAAAAACCATAGCCTTGACTAGACGGACCTTTGTTGGCAAAGTAATGTCTCTGCTTTTGAATATGCTGTCTAGGTTGGTAATAACTTTCCTTCCAAGGAGTAAGCGTCTTTTAATTTCATGGCTGCAGTCACCATCGGCCGTGATTTTGGAGCCCCCCAAAATAAAGTCTGACACTGTTTCCACTGTTTTCCCATCTATTTGTCATGAAGTGATGGGACCGGATGTCATGATTTTTGTTTTCTGAATGTTGAGCTTTAAGCCAACTTTTTCACTCTCCACTTTCACCTTCATCAAGAGGCTTTTGAGTTCCTCTTCACTTTCTGCCATAAGGGTGGTGTCATCTGCATGTCTGAGGTTATTGGTATTTCTCTCAGCAATCTTGATTCCAGCTTGTGCTTCTTCCAGCCCAGCATTTCTCATGTTGTACTCTGCATATAAGTTAAATAAGCAGGGTGACAATACAGAGCCTTGACGTACTCCTTTTCCTATTTGGAACCAGTCTGTTGACCATGTCCAGTTCTAACTGTTGCTTCCTGAACTGCATACAAATTTCTCAAGAGGCAGATCAGGTGGTCTGGTATTCCCATGTCTTTCAGAATTTTCCACAGTTTATTGTGATCCATACAGTCAAAGGCTTTGGCATAGTCAATAAAGCAGAAATATATAGAAATATTCATAAGTAAAAAATTTGAGAATTTTCTTTTTGTTGGTTTCAAGGTGTTTTGTATAGCTGAAAGCATTCTAATTTCTTGCCTCCAAGTAGAAAAGGGAAACAAGGCCACTAATAAAAAGAGTATAATCTGGAAAATAACTTATTTCATTACATATAAGTGGAATTAGGCACAAGTTGGATGAAATGGTTTTTGTTTTTTTAAACTGTGTTAATAGAATTACTTTTCTGATGGGCAAAAAATTATATTTATTAGAATTCGTGTGTGTGTATGTGTGTGTGTATGTACTAAAGAGAAGACTAAGCTATTATTACTAGACATTGTAAAAAATTAATAAATACAAAGCTCCTTTAGAGTTAGAAGACTGTAAGAGGGAACTCTCATGCCCTGAGATGACAGCAGAGCCCAACAGAAAGAACAAAGACTCTTCCCTTCAGCAAAGACTCAGTTAGTGAAAAGCCATGGACTCTGTTTGCTACAGCTGTCTCAATTTCCTTTTCCTCTTTATAAAAGTGTTCTCCTCCCCTTGCCACGTGGGAACTTGAACATGGCTCACCACAGTTGCAGGCCCTGAGCTGCAATTCTCCTCTAATCCTGAATAAACCCATCTTTTCTGGAGAAATATCTAGCAGTCTACTTGTTTTAGGTCAACAACATGCTACGGGAAAATAGTAGTAAGTTGATTTTTCTTTTTTTCAGATTTTTCCAAATAGGCCCAGATTAGATGTTTGTTCTAGATTTTTATTTTCATTGCAATATTGAAAATGAATAGGGAAACAGTTTCATTTAAACTTGAATAAACAATTGTGTCTTAGTCCCTAAATCCACTCATAATTAGAATCATCAAAACTTGGCAAATAGTTCTCTAAAGAGACTCTAGAGATTTAAGTGGTGGCAGAGTCTGATTCGCTGACAATGTTTAAGGCTGGAGTCAAGATTCTCATAAATTTTAAAAACATGGCTCCAAACTTGACCCTGTTCAATTACTTTTCTGCATTGGAAGTGATTGCAATTCTGGGTCATGTCTAGGCTGCTTGGTGTAGGTAAGATTTAAAAGCCATTTTCTGTTAAATAAATAAATAAATAAAAAGCTTGCCTTACCAAGATAAATGACGTGTGTGATCATTTCTTTCCAACTGGTCTGCGGGCACTTTTTGATTAGTATTGAAATAGGAATAATGGCATATTCTGTGCCTTCTCCTATTTTTTAGGACAAAAAAAATGAATGTGGATTCCATGACAGTTGGAACAGGAACAATTTTAGAAAGAATTTCTGATGTTTAGGGACAGATACTATTTATATCAGAAGTAGTCTCAGGTATGGCTTTTTTCAAGTTGTAAAGGTTGTAAAACAAAGAATAAGCTTAAAATCTCTAGATCATTAGTTTAATTCTTAGCTAATAGGAAAAGTGATCAACATGGACAGCCATGCACAATAAGAGCACAGAGTGATAGGCATATCCATAAGAAAAACAACAAAAATTAAATTTTACCAAAAATTCCTAGAAATATTTTTAACGTGTTAAATCATCATACTTCAAGACTGTTATGACAGCATTTGCTAAAAGATTCTGAGGATCTCTTCTGAAACTGATACTCACAACTATCATGCTGTAATTATGATTAGAAAACAGCATTGTGGTGTTCCATATTCATTAATCTTGGATAATTGTCACACCAAATGTGCAGTTTCAAAAGCAAATAAGATCAATTGCTGTCACTGAAAGCTTTACTCACAAATCAAAATCAATGTTCCTTTTTTTCCACTTAAGACTTTACAATTATTGGAAGATGGCAATTAGGACAAACCTTACGATTTACAGCTCTAACAGATACAATATTTCTGCTCCAGATAAACAGATTCATAATTCTCTCAGTACTAAAACATAGAAAGATACACAAAAATTTGTATATATTATTGTAGACCTGGTGAGGCCTTCTTAAGAATAGCTTTGCTATGAAAAATTCCATTTTAATTCCAAAAATTTTTTATAGTAGAGAATAAATCATTCTCTCTTTATGTTGAAAATTATGCTTATTGAGGTCCAATGTCTTCTCACAGATGACAAGGATTGGGCATAAAAGGGTCGTTGCAAAAGAAAACCAGCAATCAACATTCTTCACTATTAATATTCCAGTTCCATTACTGCAGAATGATTCTTAAATTTCCATCAGAATTTAGATCCCTAGTGCCTACACAAACAAAAAAATTTTTAAGAGGGAGATACGGTTCAGCATTTTAAACAATTTTTCTACTGTAAATTTAAAATCAAACAAATGTTTGTAATTTTCCTCTAAGTTTCACAGAGAAAATGAGTAGGGATTGCTGATTCTGTGAAAGATCTCATAATTCCTCCAGAACTTCTTAGGTATATGGTTTTGTCATAAGGATCAAATGTGTCATAAGGATCAAATGTCATAACCATCAAATGTGCTTCTTAAATGATATATTTGAATTTCTTCTAAAAGTACAGGCCCCTCAGGACATTGTCCTGTTCTGATCAGGCCAGGACTTACCATACCCCAGAAAGGACAGCTGAGCAATATGGTAAAATTAAAAAAAAAAATGTACCTTATATATTACTTTACAAATTGTATTTACTAGTTCATTTTTATTTCATACTCATAAAAGAATATATGTAACCTAATAATCAACATATGGAATATGTCTATAAAACTAATTCTGTACATTTATCACACAACCAATTACAGAGAACATTACCAAAAGTGCTGAACTTTCCTGGTTGCATCTCTTAACTTTTCCAGTGAAGTTAAGCACTACTTGGAGTTTATGTTTATCATCCTGTTGCTCTGTTTCCATCTCCTAGTGCACACTCACAAGAAATTATCTAATGTTATATCTATGAGTAGAAGTTCTGGTTTATAAGTTATTCATATACTCTTCTTTGCTTGTTAATGCAAATCTGCTTTCCAGTTAACATTTACCAATTTAAATTCCATTAGAAATGTATAAATCCCCATTGCCCCATGTCTGAAGCAATTCTTAGAATTCTCAGAATTTAAAACCTTTTTGTGAGTGTAGATTTAAAGTGGTATCATAGGGATAAAATTTTTCTCATCTATCTTGCAAAAGAGAATAAGTACATTTTTGTTTGCTGGTCATTGTATGTTACTCTTCTAAGAAAGTTTATTCAAGTCTTTAAATTTTTTTTTTTTATTAAGCTGTTGGTCTTTTTGAATTGTAAGAATTCTTAATATTGTTTAGATATTGATTATTAATTGGTTAAAAATGCTGCAAATATTTTCCCAGTAGGTCAGTTATCTTTTTGCCTTCTTTTACTAACAATAAATTTTAACTGAATATAGTTATTACATTTACCTGTTTCTTTTTGGTGATCTCTTGTGGCATCATTTTAATTCAAACATTTAATTCAAACAGGAATCATTAGGATATTCATTCACATTTTTTAGGAATATTTTAAAATCTGTCTTTCACATTTAATTTTCTAAAAGATTTGATGTTTGAGTTTAGTGTGATTTAAGTGTTCAATTTTATTTTAACTGTAGCGATAAGCAACTGTCTAAACATGGTTTACTGAATGCTCATTACGCTACTGCTTCAAAATTTCAGATGTGTCATATAGCATGTTTCTCTATTTGCATATTATTTTTCTATTCTCTTCTACTTGTCATTTGTCTATCTTTGTGCCAGTAGTATACAAAATAATTAATATAGCTTGATATAAGTATTTGGAGAAGGCAATGGCAACCCACTCCAGTACTCTGGCCTGGAAAATTCCTTGGACGGAGTAGCGTGGTAGACCGCAGTCCATGGGATCGCTAAGAGTCGGATACGACTGAGCGACTTCACTTTCACTTTCCACTTTCATGCATTGGAGAAGAAAATGGCAACCCACTCCAGTGTTCTTGCCTGGAGAATCCCAGGGACGGTGGGGCCTAGTGGGCTGCCGTCTATGGCGTCGCACAGAGTCGGACACGACTGAAGCGACTTAGCAGCAGCAGCAGCAGATATAAGTATTAAAGTTCTGATATCTCTCTACCTTATTATTCCAGAATGTCCTCATTATTCTAAATAATCTGCTCTGCCTTATAAATTTTAGAACATTACAGTATACTGACGCATATATATGGAATTTAGAAAAATGGTAATGATGACCCTATATGCGAGACAGTAAAAGAGACATAGATGTATAGAACAATCTTTTGGACTCTGTGGGAGAAGGTGAGGATGGGATGATCTGAGAGAATAGCACTGAAACATGTATATTATCATATGTGCAACAGATCGCCAGTCCAGGTTTCATGCATGAGTCAGGGTGCTCAAGGCTGGTACACTGGGATGACCCTGAGGGATGGAATGGGGAGAGAGGAGGGGTTCAGGATGGAGAACACATGTACACCCATGGCTGATTCATGTCAAGATATGGCAAAACTCACTACAATATTGTAAAGTAATTAGCCTCCAATTAAAATAAATTAAAAAAAAAGAAATTTGGTGGTCATTTTTTAATGGTTTTTCAATTATATCTCTAAATAAATTTTTGTTGATCTGGCACTATGTTATCAGTGAAGTTTCTATTTAGTGGCAAGCATTCTCTTTACTTATTCAGATGTTCTTTAATATATTACATTTATTGAAAAAAGTTTTGGCACATATTTTTGTTAGATTCTTCCTAGTTTAACCTTATAGCAATTTACATTGTTTATTTTAAAAATATGTACATAACCTCTGGAAATAATAAATGTTTTCCTTTCCTGTTTATATTTCTGGCTAAGATCTACAATACAATGTTGAATAGAAATGTTAATAATGGCCACACTTATCTTGTTTTGAATTAATAACAGAGAAGGAATACTTATTTCTTCATTAAACAATATGTCAGATTTTGGTTTGTATCATACATCTTTTCTTCTTTGTGCAGCATGTCCAATTTTTAAAAAAATTAAGAATTGGTATTAAATTTCATGAAACATAATTACTGCTTTAATTGAGCTGATTATATGATTTAGGAATTTTAATCATTAAAGTGATTTTATTAATTGAACATCTAATGTAAAGTTAATGATATATTTCTTAGATAAAGCATACTTAGTCATGATATTTATTTGTTTAGTACTTAATCATAATTGGTTGCATGCTTAACATGCTTACCAATCTACATTTTATTCCTTCTGGCAAAACATACAAAAAGTTTAGAACCCATGAGTTCTTATCAAATCCCCCCAACTAACATGCCATTTTTGTCCAATAGTTCAGTTTGTCTTTTTTTCTTCTAAGACATTGCAATGTTATTGTATTATTTTATCTCTGCAACTTTGGTTTAGTTTTAACTGCACATTCACATTATTTTTTTTGGCTCACATTTCTTTCTTTTTATCTCATAATTTCAATTCTGGGGTCATACACTCTTTAGGAATTTCCTTAGTGATGCCTTTGGTTGTATATGCTGCTCATGTTGTCGTACTTGAAAACTTGAAAATGTACTTCTTTCACTCTCTCTCTCTCTCTCTTTTGTGACACTATATGGCATGTGTCTTCATTTCCCAACCAGGATCAAACTGGCACCTCTGCATTGGAAGCACAGAGCCTTAATCACTGGACTTCTGGGAAGTCCCCATCCTTATTTTGAAAAGTATTTTTTTTCTGACTTCAAAAACCCTAATGACAGTTATTTTCTCTCAACTTTGCAAAAATACAACTCTAAATTCTTTCAGTGCTCTTTTTTGGTATTTGCTCATAGTGCAACATTAGCTTTCATATCCATTGCTGGTATCTATTAAGCATCCCTTGTACCAGCCAGGAAGCTTCACTCGGTGCCCATTTTAGTCCAGAGTTACTTTTGGTTGTCTAAGGCGAAGATATTTCTCTTTCATGTGAGTTCAGCAATGCCGTGAAATGTATGTGTAACATCTCAGAGGTAGTTGTATTCTATTAATAATAAAAGGGCTTTATTAATATATGGTTCTCCAAACTGACATAGAAATACTATTACTTTAAATTTGATAATATCACAAGTATAATATTACCACCCCCAAATAAACCATTTCACTACAAGCAAAACAAAACTAGCTACTAACATGAATACTTGATCCAAATTTGAAGTAATTGTATCAGAGTGTTTCAGTGGGACATGATTTCTATACCTATAATAGAATCTGCAGGAAGTCCTAGAATGATCTATTCTTGCCTGGAATTTTAAAATCTACTAGCATTTTCAAGCAATATGTATAATGAGAAAGAGTATCTGGATAACTCAAAATAAACTATAAAGTTGGTAACCTGAAACATCTACAAAGCATCTTGCTTTCCTTGACTGAAAGGAATTTTTCTTTATTTAAATTGCTCTCCAAATTAGGGTGTGGAATACAAAGGAATGATAAAAGTGACAGAAAAATAAACTCTCCAATTGATTTATTTTATCCTATTAAATGCAAAATTACTCAGTATCTGCTATTTTTTTCTTTAACAGAAAAGTATTTAATTAGTATACGACCAGTATACGTATACCAGTATACGTATACCAGTATATGACCCAGAGGGATGGTGTGGGGAGGGAGGAGGGGTTCAGGATAGGGAACACAAGTATCTGCTATTTTTAAAGATTTTGTTACACTCTATTATAATGAGGTTGATATTAGTATATGTGTGGGGAGAAATGATTAGCACAGGTGTTTGTGGGTTCTTGTTCTTGGAGAGAAACACAATCCATCAAGAGCTACGCAAGATTTACAAATAATGACAGACAGTAGTGATGATTAAGAAAGGGAAGGCAGACCTTCTTAAAGCAACTCAAATATAGGTGACTCAAGTTTCAGAGGTCCAGTAAGACACTGGATCAGTCAGTAGTAGGATTTTTTCATATTTCTCTTCAGATCTTTGATACTTACCAGAATCCATTTGAGTGGGAGAGGTTTTCCATAGCATGAAGATCATATACATGAGGAACATTCTGGTATGGAAAACCTTTTATATCTTGGCATTTTATATCTGAGTTCACTGTAATTTAAGCTTTATGTTCTCTTTTTTGAGTTTCTGGAGGTGTACACTATGATGTTTTAGCCTATGGTTGGCCAGTTATTTTCTTTGTTTTGCTCTAATTAAAGGACACCTATTGGAGTCCCATTTCTTTTCTGTCTACTGTCTTTCTAGTCCACCATAGTCACAGCCACAGAAAGAGCAAAACTTATGTTGCATCATGGGATTTTTATTGTCAATGTTACACAAGAGTAGGTAGATTGCTTTGAGCAATCTACAGATTCAATGCAATCCTTATCAAATTACCAATGATATTTTTCACAGAACTTTAACAAATAATTTAAAAATTTGTATAGAAACACAAAACACCCCAAGTAGCCAAAACAATCTTGAAAAATAAGAATGGAGCTGAAGGACTCATGTTCCTTGACTACAGTTCAGTTCAGTCGCTCAGTCATGTCTGACTCTTTGTGACCCCATCAACTGCAGCATGCCAGGCCTCCCTGTCCATCACCAACTCCTGGAGTTCACCCAAACCCATGTCCATTGAGTTGGTGATGCCATCTAATCATCTCATCCTTGGTCGTCCCCTTCTCCTCCCGCCTTCAATCTTTCCCAACATCAAGGTCTTTTCACATGAGTCAGCTCTTTGCATCAGGTGACCAAAATATTGGAGTTTCCGATTCAACATCAGTCCTTCCAATGAACACCCAGGACTGATTTCCTTTAGGATGGACTGTTTTGATCCCCTTGCATTCCAAGGTACTCTCAAGAGTCTTCTCCAACACCACAGTTCAAAAGCATCATTTCTTCTGCACTCAGCTTTCTTTATATTCCAACTCTCACATCCATACATGACTATTGGAAAAACCATTGCCTTGATTAGATGGACCTTTGTTGACAAAGTAATGTCTCTGCTTTTTAATATGCTGTCTAGGTTGGTCATAACTTTCCTTCCTAGGAGTAAATGTCTTTTAATTTCATGGCTGCAGTCACCATCTGCAGTGATTTTGGAGCCCCCCAAAATAAAGTAAGCCACTGTTTCCACTGTTTTCCCATCTATTTGCCATGAAGTAATGGAACCAGATACCATGATCTTACTACAAATCTACACTAATCAAAACAGTATAGTACAGGCACAAAAACAAACACATAGCTCAATGGAACTGGATAGAAAGTTCAGAAATAAACCCACACATTTATGGTCAATTTATCTAGGATGAAGGAGCAAGAAATTACAATGGAGAAATGACAGTCTCTTCAATAAGTGGTGCTGGGACAGCTATATGTGAAAAAAAAAGGAAAATAGAGCATTCTCTAATGCCATATACAAAAATAAATACAAAATAAATTAAAGATTTAAACGTAAAATCATATACTATAAAACTCATGGATGTTCCTTAAAATACTAAAAATAGAGCTACCTTATGATCCTGCAATACTACTCCTGGGCATATATCCTGAAAAGACATAAGCTCTAATTAAAAAAAAAAAAAAATGCACCCCAAAGGTCAGAGCAGCACTATTTACAACATCGAAGATGTGGAAGCAAGCTAAATGACCACTGAGAGAGGAATGGATAAAAAAGATGAGGTATGTATATACAATGGAATATTAATCAGCCATAAAAAATTAATGAAATAAGGTCATTTGCAGCACATGAATGGACATAGAGATTATCATACTAAGTGAAGTAAGTCAGACAGTGAAAGCCAAATATCATATGATATCACTTATATGTGGAATCTAAGATTAACGATACAAATGAGCTTATTTACAAAATAGAATTAGACTTACATATAAATAAAACAGGGCTTCCCTGGTGGCTCTGAAGTTAAAGCGTGTGCCTCCAATGCGGGAGACCCAGGTTCAATCCCTGGGTCGGGAAGATCCCCTGGAGAGGAAATGGTAACCCACTGCAGTATTCTTGCCTGGAGAATCCCGTGGATGGAGAAGTCTGGTAGGCTACAGCCCATGGGGTCGCAAAGAGTTGGACATGACTGAGTGACTTCACTCACATACAAAACAAACTCATAATTACCAAAGGAGAAAGGAGGGGAGGTATAAATTAAGATTTTGTGTTTAAATGATATATACCACTATATGTACAATATATAAATATAAATCACAAGGAACTACTGTATGCTATCGGAGCTATATTCAATAATTCAGTATTTTGTAATTACCTATAATGGAATAGAATCTGAAAAATACTATATATATATATATATGCACTGTATATATATGTATAAACACATATATATATATACACACACATATATACACACACACATTATATATACTTAGCTGTACACTTGAAACTCACACATTATAAATCAACTATACTTCAATTTAAGAAAAGAGAAAAGAGTAGATAGAATGTAATAGGTTTTTTGGTGCAAATGTATTTTAAGGACATGCATAGCATCTTCTCTACAAGCTTCTCAAAATATAAAACATTTAGATAAAGCAGGCTGCATGATATTTAGAGCTTTTATTTTTAAAGTCAGAGTAATAATGTATATATATAATAATTCACCTCAGTTCTTAGTTTTGACACACACAAAGACACACAAATCAAATACAATATAAATATGTACAGTCATGTAACCACCACCACCAAGGTAAAAACAGTTCCATCTCTTCAAGAAATAACTTATAGTCCTTTGGTGTCAATGCTTGCCTCATCTACAGTCTGAGACAGCCACTTATCTGTTTTCTGTCCCTATAGTTTTGTCTGTGTATGTGTTTTGTCCATTTTTAACATTAGTTGCTTATTGGAAATGCTTATTGAACACCTACCACATCAAAGGCATCGTTCCACACAAAATTACAACGAAGTCTATTAATATTCAACATTCATTTCTAGTCAGATTTGAATGTTGTTCAGAACAAAATAAATATCAATTTAGAAATTGCCACATATGATATGCAAATTTCTCCCATAATCACTATGCTTCTTTTTTTTTTTTTTAACTTTATAAATCTAAAAATGGAGACAATGATTGGTGGGAGGTGAAGCTGAGCTTGGTTCACATTAGGATTTCTTAATCAGGGAGTGATGATAATCAGTTTCTGGAACTCACACTGACTCTCAAAACACAATGCCTTTAGAGCTGTTTCAGCCATAGCTTTCAACTGCAGTTTTTCTCTGTTGCAGAAATTGAAGCGCCTAGCACTGCAAATCCCCACTGATTGCACCACCATGTATCCAGGCCTCAGCTGATTGATTTAGGTAAAATTGGCTGGAACAGATATGTACCATCAACAGAGGAAAAAATAAAACCCCAAACTCTAGCATGTTGATATACATTGTACTCCAAGTTATGCCTTTTCAAAACCAGAAGTGAAAATCAATCAAATTGCTAAGTGTTTCACTTGTGCTTTCCTTTGGAAAGATTCTAGCTTTGCAAAATGGCAGTTTATTTTTTTGGCAATGAGTTTCATATCTGAATTGATGAGCCTTTATCTTTGTCAATAAATTACTCACAATAAGTTGGTCCCTTTCACTTAGAAAGTATGGATCTAGGCAATTCTTTTCAGTTTTCCCCTTGAATAACAGTTCTTTTTTATTTTAAACCAAGGGAATTGTTTAGCATAAGTCAAACCAGAAAAGTTGAAATATGATTATACTATCTTTATAGTCAAAGAAGTATTTAATCAGATTATTCAGTCCCAATGTCAATTTATTACCAAATATATTTTCTCCTGCTTATGAATTAATATTCAAGCTGCCTCTGACTTGAAATACTTCAATCTGTTTCAAATAAAGGAAAACAAACAAAAAAAGTTTTAAAGCTTTTATTAAGTATCTACATTCGTGTCCCTAAGCCAAACTATTATTGTCAAATAGCAAGCAATGAATGTCAATGGCTCTGAAGGTTTTGAATTACATCTGCATAGCTTTCTCATTTCTCCACTTACATTAAAATACAATCTTTTCTGTGGTAGGGATAATACATATTTTTATCTGCCACTGTCCTCAAAGTTATTCTAGGCACATTAGAATCTATTATTAGAAAATAAATATTTAGTTAAGTTTTCTTCTTAAAGTGAAGTTTCTCAGTTGTGTCCAACTCTTTGTAACCCCATGGACTGTAGCATACCAGGCTCTTCTGTCCATGGGATTTCCCAGGCCAAGGGATTTTCCAGTCCAAGGCTACTGGAATGAGTTGCCATTTCCTTCTCCAGGGGGTCTTCCCAACCCAGGGATTGAAGCCAGGTCTCCCACATTGTAGGCAGACGCTTTACCATCTGAGCCACCAGGGAAGCCTTTTGCACAGGTACAAATAAAAATCAGATATTTTAGTTGTAAACCTTGTGTGTGTGTGGTGGTGGGGGGCTGCATGGGACTGTGAAATTAAGCAATTCATTAAATTTTTTTTTACATGTGCAGGCAATATCTCTTCTTGGAAGCCTGTCTCACCCCTAGTCTAGGCTAGTCTTTTAATACTATACTATAAAAATCTATTGGGCTACCCAGGTGGGGCAGTGGTGTAAGTATCCATCTGTCAATGTAGGAGATGCAAGAGACTGGGTTGGATCCTTGGGTCAGAATGATTCCTTGGAGTAGGACATGGCAACCCACTCCAGTATTCTTGCCTAGGAAGTCCCACAGACAGAGGAGCCTGGCAGGGCATCGTCCGTGGAGTTTGACATGAGTTTGCACAATGAAAAGCAACAAGAACCATAATATATTAATTTGTTTCATTCACAAAACTCAAATTCCTTGAGATTATAAATGTTTAGCTTGATCATTTTTAATCTTTCCTGTAGAAGCATCTAATTCGTTTGTTAGCTAAGTTAGTATATGTTGAACATATTTATTTTATTTCAAAATCTCCACAGACAGTGACTGCAACCATGAAATTGAAAGATGCTTGTTCTTTGGAAGAAAAGCTATGACAAATCCAGATAGCATATTAAAAAACAGAGACATCACTTCGCTGACAAAGGTCTGTATAGTCAAAGCTACGGTTTTACCAGTAGTCATGTACAACGTGAGAGTCAGACCATAAAGAAGTCAGAGCATTGAAAGATTGATGCTTTCAAACTGTGGTGTTGGAGAAGACTCTTGAGAGTCTCTTGGACTGCAAGGAGACCAAACCAGTTAATCCTAAAGGAAATAAACCCTGAATATTCACTGGAAGGAATGATGCTGAAGCTAAAGCTCCGAAGCTTTGGCTACCTAATGCAAAGAGCTGACTCATTGGAAAAGGCCCTGATGCTGGCAAAGATTCAAGTCAGTTGAAGGGGATGACAGAGGACGAGATGGTTAGATGGCATCACCGACTCAATGGACATGAATTTGAGCAAGTTTCCTGAGATGGTGAAGAACAGGGAAGGCTGGCGTGCTGCAGTCCATGGGGTCACAAAGAATTGGACATGACTGCGCTACAGAAGGGAGAAGGCAATGGCAACCCACTCCAGTAATCTTGCCTGGACAATCCCATGGGCAGAGGAGCCTGGTAGGCTGCAGTCCATGGGGTTGCTAAGAGTCGGACACGACTGAGTGACTTCACTTTCACTTTTCACTTTCATGCATTGGAGAAGGAAATGGCAACCCACTCCAGTGTTCTTGCCTGAAGAATCCCAGGGACGGGGGAGCCTGGTGGGCTGCCATCTATGGGGTCGCACAGAGTCGGACATGACTGAAGCGACTTAGCAGCAGCAGCAGCAGGCTACAGAACAAGAACAATCTATGTGCCTATCTTTCTGTCAGTACCACATGGTTTTGATTACTATAACTTTGCAGTAAAATTTGAAATGAAGTGTGAAATCTCCAACTTTGTTCTTCTTTTTCAAGACTGTTTTGCTATTTGGAATCTCTTTATGTTCATTTAATCTAAAAATATGAATTTTAGGCATCATATGCAAAATGTCATCACCAAATGCAATGATATTTAGATTTTCTCTTTTATCTTCTAGGGGTTTATTGCTTTGCAATTTACAGCTCCACTTTGAGTTAATTTCTGTGAAGGATAAAAATCTGTGTCTAGATTCATTTCTTTGCATGTGGATCTCCAGTTGTTCCAGCACCATTTGTTGAGAGACTATTTTTTTCTCTCTTGTAATACATTGCTCCTTTGTCAAAGATCAGTTCATATGTAATTTTAAGCTATATGTTTAGACTATAATTCCATCCTCAACAAACTCTCAACCACTGGATTTAATATATATTGTTGATTATTTCCTGCATCAATTGTTACATTGGTGACTGCAAAATTAACCTGACTTTAATTGCTATTTCTGTAACATGAATATTTAATGAAACAAATTAACTCCATAATATCATTTAGGCTCATAATATTAAAAATGAATGACATATTACAAGTTGGGCTATTTTTAAAGAAAATACAAACAAATGCTTAAAACAAGGAATAACTCAGACTGACATAAAAATACACCATAAATACTTGTTTTTATTTATAAAATAATTGCATCTTATTTATTGCTATCAAAGATCTTGTAAATATTTTTATTTTAGTGCCTTATCATTATATGAAATGTTACACTATGTTTGTCCCCCCCAAAATTCATAGGTTGAAATTCTAAAGCCTGATGTGATGTGATAGTAGAAAGTAGGGCTTTTGGGAAGTACATAGATCATAAGAGTGGAATGCTCATGAATGATGTCTTTCTTATAAAAGAGACCTCAAAGAGATTCTTTGGCCCCCTACATCATGTGAGGGCACACCAAAAAGATACTGGCTATGAATGAGGAAAAAGGCCCTCACTTAAGTATGCAGGCAAACTCACCAATCTTGGACTTCCTGGTCTCCAGAATTGTGGGAAAAAAAAAAAAAAAACAACATTTCTGTTGCCTCTAAGCTACCTAATCTATAATATTTTATTATAGTAACTCAAATGACCTAGGGCAAAAACCCTACTCTCAATATCAAAATCTGTGTTAGAATTCTCCATGGAAACAGAACCAATTGAATATATACAGATATATACAAGAGGATATTATAGGAATTGGCCCTCGTGCCTATGGAGGCTAAGAAGTCCCACAATCTGTCCTCTGCAAGCTAAAGAGCCAGAAATGCTGTGGTATAATTCAGTCCGAGGCCTGAGAAACAGGAGGCCACTGAGTTAGTCTCAGAATCTGAAAGCCTGAGAGCCAAGAGGTCCAATGTCCAAAGGCAGAAAAAGGTGAACATTCAGTTCAAGAAGAGAGTGGAAATTTACTCTTCCATGAAATTTTTGTTCTAATCTGGCCCTTACTCTATTAGATGATGCCTCTCTATGTTGGAGAGGAGATAGCTTTACTCAGTCTACTGAATCAAATGTTAGTCTTTTCCTGAAACACCCTTAAGACACCCCCAGAAATAACATTTTACCAGCTATCTGGGTGTCCCTTAGGCAGTCAAATTTACTCATGAAATTAAAAATCACAGCTAGGTTGTAAAAATTCTCTTTGGAATCAGTAGATTTCTGGTCTCCCAATGGAAACATCAGAATCAGATGTGCATTATTGTCTAAGCCCTCTTATATCTCAAAGATTAGAAGGGATTTTACATGCACACTGAATTTTGGTTGAAAAAAATCCACAGATTTCTGTATTCCAAGAATTCACTTTACTTTATAAAAAAGTGTACAATTGCACACATCTTTTCAGCATCCTCTATAAAATGTAATGAAATAGTTTTATTTTACTTGTAAGGTCTGGATATAAAATGAATAATTTTGATAACTTAGGAAGAGTGCAAATTATCAGTAAACAGTTGCTTGAATATTCTGGACTATGACACAGAAAACAGCTTTTCTGATTCTCAGATGTGCAATTACATTGCAGCTTGAGTTCCAAATCAGCTTATAGCCCATGATACATTCCTGCTGAGTGAGCTGTCTGATTGCCTCCTTGAAGACATTTTATTGTTGATCACAATTTAAGTCAGTATATTATTAATTTTGTGTGTAATGATTTTGATATGCCTTTTTGCCATCCTTTTTTAAAATTCTCTAGAATTTACATGAAGGGAGCTAAATAGTGGATGACAATGTGGAGCATTAACTCCACAGTGAGTTTATTGAATGAATTTCTTCAGTGTTCTCTGAGGAATTATGTCATTTTCAGTGATTGAAAGTTATTTTTTAAATTGAGTTATCATTCCCACCAACTATAACTGTTATCTCCCACATAAATAAGAACACATCTGTTAGTGATCTAAATCAGAGCTTCATTCAAACAATATCAAATGGTAATGTTTTTCATAGGCTGCCTGCATGTTATATCACTTCATTCCTGTCTCTGTGACCCTTGGGACTGTAGCCTGCCTAAGAACTCTTAGCATATCTACAAGATGTTTCATATTTCATGAAATCTAACAATGAAAATTAAAACATTATTACATCTGTCAATATTAATTTTAGAAGTAACTACTTATAAAGAGTTAAGTAATATCAAGACACAAGTGGAAATTGCTTGAAATAGTCAAGGTCATTTTTTTGTCACTGCTTATTTATCAATTATTTTTCCCAATCTTACTTATATGGTTACTAAAAAGAATTTGTCTTTAACTATGCATTTTAACACTGCATCAGCTGGTTTACTTTCATAACATTAAGAATTGAGGAATCATAGGATACCACTAGGTATTACTTCCTGCGGAAGAACTTAAAGGTATTGTTATGTATGTTCTTTCTGGAGGAACCAGGACTCTACCCCCAGCCTTCACTACTGTTTCTTAACTTCTCCTCCTTTGCTCTGCCTTCCTTCCATTCCCTGATTAGCAACTATTTGAATCTGCACTTTCGAACTCAGGGAAGGTCAATAGGCCGAACAAAGCCTCTTCCTATACACCAGAAATATGGATGTGAAAAAGACTTGTACCAGAAAGGGTACCACAGGGTTCTGTTTGGTTTTAACTCATGCCTTCAGTTGATAGGCTGATTCAGTTCAGTTCAGTCACTCAGTCGTGTCCGACTCTTTGCGACCTCATGAATCACAGCACGCCAGGCCTCCCTGTCCATCACCAACTCCCGGAGTTCACTCAGACTCATGTCCATCGAGTCGGTGATGCCATCCAGCCATCTCATCCTCTGTCGTCCCCTTCTTCTCCTGCCCCCAATCCTTCCCAGCATCAGGGTCTTTTCCAATGAGTCAATTCTTCGCATCAGGGGGCCAAAGTATTGGAGTTTCAGCTTTAGCATCAGTCCTTCCAATGAACACCTGCTGGGGTCCAGCCCCGGCTGATCCAGGGAATTCAAGGGGAGACGACTTCAGTGAGTTCACTGGCTTTATTTAAATATTCATCAAAGATATAAAGAGTAATAGAATGAGGATAGCTCAGTAGGAAAATTCAGCGGAGAAAAGAGGTTGAGTAGCTTGGTTTACGCGGAAAATCAATATAACCTGTGACATCAGGTTAGCTCTGACCACGGAGGCTGCAGGCGCCCTCTCGAATACCGGAAGGTGCCCCACCTTAGACACCTTCTCGAGTGGGTCTTAGAAGCCCAGGCAAATAAATGATCGCAGAGGACCTCCGTGCTCCAGATGGAAACTCAGCCAGGAGGTTGAGAGAAAGAATGACATGGGGATACCAAGCTTCGGTGAGCAAGGCTTTATTTTCAACAGGGGCTTTTATACCATAAGTTGCACATAGAGGATAATAAGGGGTGTGAAATCATGCAAAGTCAGCAGTCTTTGATCCTTATCGAAACCAGGGTTTTCGTTTCTGCAAATTTATGGTATACAAATGGTTTAGGTGATTTACATCATCTTCTGGCCAGAAGGCCTATTAACATTTTATGACTCTTGACAAAGGTTTGTCAACCGTAAGACTTATTTTGTCTAAGAGTAATTATTTTAAGGTTTGGTGCCATCCTCCGAAGGTGTTAGATAAAGTTGCATTCCTATAGGGCAGAGGTGCAGTGGGTTTACAACAAAGGAAAGAATTTATTACCTTAAGGGTCTAAAGTTGCTAACACCAAGGCCACTACTTATTTTTTATACATACCAACTATATTAATTAATACACATTCAAGGATACAATACAGGGGATGTGGAAACTTGGCAGCAAGCACTGGCTCATCAATGAAATGTTTTACTAGTTTTATTCTGACAGTTTCTAACTCTCCGAGAGGCTCTAAGCTATTTGAATATCTTAAGCTTCCCGTGCCTCTCTCTGCTGGGAGACTGTAAACAATCATATGCATAGCTGTAGGAGTCCAGGTAAACTTGTCAGGCGAGTTAGAGAGCTATCTGAGGGGTTTGGATTTAAACACTCCTAATGCCCAGGAACTTTATTAACTGGAGCTGTAAGTTAACTCTTTTTCTGAGAGAGCGAGCTGGTGGTAGGGGACAGCCCCCCGTAAAGTCAGAGGTGAGAGCACAAAGCAGTAAGGTAGGCAGATTTTAGTTTTGGGGGTAGATGCTCGAGAATATCCAGGGGGACTCCTGAGGCTTGATCCCACCTTTGCGTATGCCGAGCCTCCTTCCTCATGACCTTTGCCACGGGTGGAGTTCCTCACGCTGGCTCCCAGCAAACACCCAGGACTGATGTCCTTCAGGAGGGACTGGTTGGACCTCCTTGCAGTCCAAGGGACTCTCAAGAGACTTCTCCAAAGCCACAGTCCAAAAGCATCAATTCTTTGGCGCTCAGCTTTTTTCACAGTCCAACTCTCACATCCATACATGACCACTGGAAACAACATAACCTTGACTAGACAGACCTTTGTTGGCAAAGTAATGTCTCTGCTTTTGAATATGCTATCTAGGTTGGTCATAACTTTCCTTCCAAGGAGTAAGCGTCTTTTAATTTCATGGCTGCAATCACCATCTGCCGTGATTTTGGAGCCCCAAAAAATACAGTCTGACATGTTTGCACTATTTCCCCATCTATTTTCCATGAAGTGATGGGACAAAATGACATGATCTTAGTTTTCTGAATGTTGAGCTTTAAGCCAACCTTTCACTCTCTTCTTTCACTTTCATCAAGAGGCTTTTTAGTTCCTCTTCACTTTCTGCCATAAGGGTGGTGTCATCTGCATATCTGAGGTTATTGATATTTCTCCCAGCAATCTTGATTCCAGCTTGTGCTTCTTCCAGCCCAGCATTCCTCATGATGTACTCTGCATATAAGTTAAATAAGCAGGGTGACAGTATACTGCCTTGACGTACACCTTTTCCTATTTGGAACCAGTCTGTTTTTCCATGTCCAGTTCTCACTGTTGCTTCCTGACCTGCATACAAATTTCTCAAGAGGCAGGTCAGGTGGTCTGGTATTCCCATCTTTTTCAGAATTTTCCACAGTTTATTGTGATCCACACAGTCAAAGGCTTTGGCATAGTCAATAAAGCAGAAATAGATGTTTTTCTGGAACTCTTTTGCTTTTTCAATATTCCAGCGGATGTTGGCAATTTATTCTCTGGTTCCTCTGCATTTTCTAAAACCAGCTTGAACATCTGGAAGTTCACAGTTCACGTATTGCTGAAGCCTGGCTTGGAGAATTTTGAGCATGACTTTACTAGTGTGTGAGATGAGTGCAATTGTGTGGTAGTTTGAGCATTCTTTGGCATTGCCTTTCTTTGGGATTGGAATGAAAACTGACCTTTTCCAGTCCCATGGCCACTGATAGAAGAGCACTAAACCAAGCTGGAATCATGATTGTTGGGAGAGATATCAATAACCTCAGATATGCAGATGCACCACCCTTATGGCAGATAGTGAAGAGGAACTAAAAAGCCTCTTGATGAAAGTGAAAGAGGAGAGTGAAAAAGTTGACTTAAGCTCAACATTCAGAAAACTAAGATTATGGCATCTGGTCCCATCACTTCATGGGAAATAGATGGGGAAACAGTGGAAACAGTGTCAGACTTTATTTTGGGGGGGGCTCCAAAATCACAGCAGATGGTGACTGCAGCCATGAAATTAAAAGATGCTTACTCCTTGGAAGCAAAGTTATGACCAACCTAGGTAGCATATTCAAAAGCAGAGACATTACTTGGCCAACAAAGGTTCGTCTAGTCAAGGCTATGGTTTTTCCAGTGGGCATGTATGGATGTGAGAGTTCGACTGAAAAAAGCTGAGCACCGAAGAACTGATGCTTTTAAACTGTGGTGTTAGAGAAGACTCTTGAGAGTCCCTTGGCCTGCAAGGAGATCCAACCAGTCCCTCCTAAAGGAGATCAGTCCTGGGTGTTCTTTGGAAGGACTGATGCTAAAGCTGAAACTCCAATACTTTGGCCCCCAGATGTGAAGAGTTGACTCATTGGAAAAGACCCTGATGCTGGGAGGGATTGGGGGCAGGAAGACAAGGGGACGACAGAAAATGAGATGGCTGGATGGCATCACTGACTTTATGGACGTGAGTCTGAGTGAACTCCGGGAGTTGGTGATGGACAGGGAGGCATGGCGTGCTGCGATTCATGGGGTCGCAAAGAGGCAGACACGACTGAGTGACTGAACTGAACTGAAACCAAAAGTGATAGTCGCTCAGTGGTGTCCAATTCTTTGTGACCCCATGGACTATACTGCTCATGGAATTCTCCAGGCCAGAATACTGGGAGTGGGTAACTGTTCCCTTCTCTAGGGGATCCTCTGAACCTAGGGATCAAACCCATATCTCCTGGATTGCAGGCGGATTCTTCACCATTTGAGTCACCAAGGGAAAAAAAAGTTTCTAGTCTAGGTTTATTAAACTTCACATGATCCAAAACTACATGGTAAAGGTTTTTTCTGGTAATTAAGGTGGTGAGATGTAAAATTCAAAATCATCCGAGGACACATTCTTTATTATGAGAAGAAAGCTTGACTGAAAAGAATGAAGTGGATTCAAAGAGAAAAAGAGAGACAAGAAGTAAGTCTTTACCTTGTTTAAGTTCTGGATCCACTTCTGAGAAATAGGAGGGCCTCTAAAATTTCAGCTAGTGTTGCTTATAGTTAATATAATGTCCTCCAGTGTCCTGAAGGACAAATACATTGGATTTCTTCTAGTTGCAAATACAAACTTCAGTTAGCATTGTTCTTAAATTTTGTCTCATATTCATAATGAAAAAACAAACAAACTCCTGTGTAGAATGGAAATAAGTAATTCTTACTTACTTAAGATATGATTCTAAGTTATTTGGCAAACCATATATATATTGACATTGGAAGTGCCACTGTGATGGTTTTGAGGTTAGGCAGTTAGTGTAATTGTTAAGCAGTTAGTGTAGGAACTCTGAGACCTCAGCCTGTTTCAACAATCATTATGCTCCATTAACTTAACACTTTACCCTTTGTCCTTAATTCCTGGCTCTCAGAGGAATGTGACCTTGGTCTGATACATTATCAGCACTCAGATCCAGGAAAGGGTAGTAGTTAACTTCTGTTCCATATATCCGAGGGAAAAGCAACTGGTGATCATTAATCTTTTGCCCATACATCTGGCCCACTGTTAAATGGCAGGGGTCATGAGAAAAAGTTGCAGGATGGTGACTTAATGTCTAAGAAAACTAAGAATCCTAGGATCAAAAAAAGCCATAAAGATGTCAAGTTGAACACTGTGACCTTTACGCTGATTGTTTAGAAATGACACAGGTTAAAAGTAAGAACCAAGCAAAAGTATACAAATCAATACTAGTAAGGATATAAATGGCTGTAAGTCCCATCTTTTCTGGCACTTCACCCTCTCTCAGTTTCTATGCTAAGAGCTTTGTACATTCTTTCTCTCTTGAAATAAATACCATTTGCTTGCTACTGCGAGTGTTTGCTTGTTTGTGAAGTTCATTCTTCAGTTCCACTAACAAGAACTCAGATTCCCATTTCAATGTGTTGTTGTGGTTGTTGTTCAGTTGCTCAGTCCTGTCTGACTCTTTGTGAAACCATGAACTGCAGCATACCAGGCTTCCCTGTCCTTCACTATCTCCCAGATAGTGAGATACACATGAGTTTGCTCAAACTCATGCCCACTGAGGTGATGATGCCATCCAATCATCCCATCGCCTGTTGCTCCCTTCTCCTCATGCCCTCAATTTTTCCCAGCATCAGGATCTTTTCCAATGAGCTAGCTCTACACATCAGTGGCCAGAGTATTGGTGCTTCAGCATCAATCCTTCCAGTGAATATTCAGACTTGATTTCCTTTAGGCTTGACTGGTTTTGAGGTAGAAATTACTGGCAGTCAGGGGAGAACTCAGAGACCTTGGTCTTGTTTTCAGTAAACATCCTGCTCCATTGTGCTGAATTCCTGGAATATGTCTTTGGTCTGATAAATATCAGCACTCAGGTCCAGGGAAGGGTAGTAACTTCCATATGCCTGAGGGAAAAACAACTGATGATTATTAATCTTAAGCCCATCTAGTCTATTGTAAAATGGCCAGGGGACATGAAAAGGGGTGGTAGCTTAATCAGAGGTTCAAGAGAAGCTATAAAGTTGTTAAGTATCTTGACCTTTAAATTTATTGGTTAGAAATAAGGTGATTTAAAAACAGGTGCCAACCAAAAATGTACAGATTAATACTGGTAAAGATACAAAACTTGCAATCTTCGCATTTTTGAGGAACTCTTTACCCTTATCAGTGTCTATGCTGAGAGTCTGTATTTTCCTCCTCTTTAATAAATTCTATTCGCTTGCTACCATGAGCGTTTGCATGTTCATTCGTGGATTCCACTCTTCGGCTCCACAGAAAAGAACGTGGATTCCCATCTCAGTTTGATCTTCCAGTCCAAGGGACTCTCAAGAGTCTTTTATAGCACCACAGTTCAAAGGCATCAATTCTTCAGCACTCAGGCTTTTATATTGCCCAGCTCTTACATCCATATGTGACAACTGGAAAAACAATAGCTTTGACAATACAGATTTTTGTAGACAAATGTCTCAGATTTTTAATACGCTGTCTAGGTTTATTTTCTTTCAAGGAGCAAGTGTTTTTTAATTTCATGGCTGCAGTCACTATCCACTGTGATTTTTGAGTGCAAGAAAATAATGTCATCGCCTCCATTGTTTCCCCATCTATTTGCCATGAAGTGATGGGACCAAACGCCATGATCTTAGTTTTTTGAATGTTGAGTTTTAAGCCAGCTTTTTCACTCTCCTCTTTCATCTTCATCAAGAGGCTCTTTGGTTCCTCTTTGCTTTCTGCTATAAGTGTGGTGTCATCTTCATATCTGAGGCTGTTGATATTTCTCCTGGCAATCTTGATTCCAGCTTGTGATTCATCCAGCCTGGCATTTTGCATAATGTACTCTGCATATAAGTTAAATAAGCAGGGTGACAATACACAGCCTTGAAGTACTGCTTTCCCAATTTTGAACCAGTTCATTTTTCCATGTCCAGTTCTAACTGTTGCTTCATGACCTGAATACAGGTTTCTCAGGAGACAAGGTGGTCTGGTATTCCCATCTCTTTTCCATAGTTTGTTGTGATCCACACAAAGGCTTTAGTATAGTCAATGAAGCAGAAGTAGATGCTGTTCTGAAATTCCCTTGCCTTTTCTATGATCCAATGGATGTTGGCAGTTTGATCTCTAGTTCCTTTGGGTCTTTCCCAAGTCCAGCTTGTACATCTGAAAGTCCTCAGTTCATATACTGCTATAGCTTATCTTGAGGGATTTTCAGCATGACCTTGCTAGTGTGTGAAATGAGTGCAATTGTACAGTAGTTTGAACTTTCTTTGGCATTGCTTTTCTTTGGGATAGGAATGAAAACTGACCTTGGAAGTCCTGTGGTCACTGCTGAATTTTCCAAATTTGCTGGCATATTGAGTGCAACACTTTCACAGCTTCATCTTTTAGGATTTGAAATAGCCCAGCTGGAATTCCATCACCTCCACTAGCTTTGTTTGTAGTAATTCTTCATAAGGCTCATTTGACTTTACACTCAAAGATGTCTGGCCCTAGGTGGCTGACCGCACCATCGTGGTTATCTGTGTCATTAAGGCCTTTTTTGTACAGTTCTGTGTATTCTTGTCACCTTTTCTTCATCTCTTCTGCTTCTGTTAGTTCCTTGCTGCTTCTGTCCTTTATTGTGCCCATCTCTGCGTGAAACGTTCATTGGTATCTCTAATTTTCTTGATGAGATCTCTACTAGTTTTCCCATTCTGTTTTTTTCCTCTATTTCTTTGCATTGTTACTTAGGAAGGCTTTCTTATCTCTCCCTGCTATTCTTTGGAACTCTGCATTCAGATGAGTGTATCTTTCTCTTTCTCCTTTGCTTTTTGCATGTCTTTTCTCAGCTATTTGTAAGGCCTCCTCAGATGACCATTTATGAATTATAGACTATTAACTGTTTTCCAGTTAAAAAAATACTGTTTAGTATTTATATATGCAAGAAGTATCTATAGATGCCTCATTTGGGAAAACACAAAACCAAACTAAACAAAAGAAACAAATTCAACCTGTGTGGTAGGCAGAATAACGGTCTCCCCAAACATGTCTATGTCTTAATCCTTGGAGTCCTGTGAGCATGTTAGTTTACTGTGTCAAAAGAAAGTGAAGGTTGCAGATGGAACTCAGGTAGCTAAACATCTGACTCTAAAATAGGGAGACTGTTCTGGATTATCCATGCCGGCCCAAAGTAACCATAATGCTCTTTAAAAGTAAAAGGAGTCAGAAGAAGAAAATCGCTAGTAGATGTGACTATGGAAGAAAGTTTCAGAGAGCTGCAAATGTTATGCTTTAGAGATGGGGGAAGGTAGCCTCTAGAAGCTGGATAAGGAAAGGCAACTGATTCTCCCCCACATCTCCAGAAAGGAACAAACCTGTCAACACATTGATTTTAATCTAGTGAGACCTGCTTCTGACTTCTGACTTAATAACTCTAAGATAATAAATTTGTGTTGTTTTTGGCCACTAACTTTGTGGTAATGTGTTACAGGAGCTGTAGAAAACTAATATAATGAATTGATTTGAAATCAATATAGAGAAAATTGATTAACAACCCTCATAGGAAGAAAATTTTTTCTCTAATGTTCAGTGACTAAAAATCATTTTTATATATCTTTTAAACATTTAAATATATTTTACATCATGTGATAAGAATACAATAGTAATGCAAATAATTTTGAATACTGACCACAAAGAGATAGACAAACTAAATATATAATACAATAGGTCAGAAATGGCTGTACAGAATCTAGAGGCAGGGCATTTAACCTGGATTTGGTGGAGAAAAAGACTTCTGGGATAAGAGGACTCAAGGGATGAAGAAATTTTAGTCTATGAAATGGGTTGGGATCAAGTGTTGAAAGGACAAACTATATGTGAAATGACAAGGAGTTTAAATAAAACTTGATAATCAAAACATTAATTCAAACTAATTGTTCCCAAAGTAGCAAACCTAGAGTAAATTGTCATATCCTTCTCTGGGGGATCTTTGTGACCTATGGATTGAACCTGTGTTCCCTGAATTACTGGACAATTCCATACCACTGAGGCACCTGGGAAGCCCCATTTTGTCCTTAAGTCTTTCATTTCACTGGTCCTTCTACTTCTGAGATTAATTGTACATGTGTAAGTCAAACATGAAGAGAGATGATTTATTGTCCTTTAGTAACAGATCATGAAGTTAACCAGTCCTGACTATAAACAACTCACTCTAACTCCTAGTATCTGTATTTCTAAACAAGTATGCACTAGAGTCTCGTGACATTTGTCTATTTTAAGAAACTGATGCTACCAAATTCATTTCTTTATAAACAAAATCAAAGCACATAATTATAATTTCAGAGATTTCCATCACATTAGCTATTCTGAACACTCACCCCATCATTCTGGAAACACCAATTGCAACAGAAAAATAGTAACCCGTTAAATTTGTAAGTCCCAAAATACTTGAAGCATCTGCCTTTTAAGAAGATAAACTTGGAGGAGAAATTACACAGAAGATAGACTTGAATGACAATCCATCATCAACAGTAACCCAAACACATTAAGTGTTTTTGTGTATGATTTTTTAGTGTCAGTAAGATGATACATTCCTGGCCACAGTATAGTAGCTGCCACCAGGGAAAACTGCCTTGCATTGTATTTCACTCTTTTATAGTTCACTTTTCACTGACCAGTTGTTACAACAGTAAATAGAAAAAAACATTTAGACAATATCCCTGAACACCTCATAAACATTGATTTAATGGACAATGCTTTTCAATTTTGTGCATGCCCTTCATATTTTAAACCTACATCAATCTCATCTATATATGTGCATCTATGATAGAAAACTCATAGAGAAAACTTGTTAATATCAAATTGATAGTGTAACTGGGAGCTGAAAGGAAAGAATAGTGTAAAATTTACTTTTAAAATCAATTATTCTGTGTTTCAGGCATGTACACTTGGGGCAAACATAATTCTATATATGTGGTAAGAAATCTAAAAAATCTGATGGAAAAAAAATGGACAATCTGATACCTGGACATGGGTTCTTGATTAACATCAATTTTAGCTATAATTATTCCTTCCTCTCTCATGTTTTCAGGGCACTCTCAGAGAAAATAATTAGAAAATTATGAAGAAGATAAGTTTTTCAGGGTTCCTGGTGCTGTCCTTCTCTTTTTTCCCTAAAACTTACTTCTTTCTGGCCCTCATTTCTAGATAGTAGTAGTTATGTACTGTGTTTTTCTTTTAGAAAAATACAAAAAGGAACAATTTATTCACTCTTTTTTTTTTTTTTTAAATTTTAGTGTTTTGTTCAGCAAAACATGTGTTAGTCTTGCTATTAAACACTTTTGTTCTGGTAAACAGTTGGGCCAAATATGGCATTTTGACAAAATCATGTGATTTGCAATTGCTGAAATCATGAGACTATTGACTTTTTATTAGAAGCCTAGACTGGTATATTATTTCAAGTTAGCAGGACCCCCAGGCTCTTTCTGTGTGCCTGTATGATACACAGAGAAGACTTTATCTTCATAGAGAAGACTCTATCATCATTTAAGGCCTTTAATTTCATGATTGTCTTCTGATTGACTGCAAAATGGTTGCCATGGCACCAGACATCATGATAGGACACAATAACAACAGCAACAATGAAAACAACCAGAAGTAAGGAAGAGAGAAGAGGACAACTGTTCTATCAAAGAGGTGGATGGTTTCAATTACAGTTTTTTCAATGTCTTCACTCTTTTTGCTTTCTGGTTTCTAAAGAAAGGTCCAAATTGTTCTTCTATAGGTAAAGTTTTAATCTTTTTTTTTTTTGAACTTCTTTCAAAGCAAAGATCTCTGTTTGCTTTAATATTCTGCACTTTGAAAATGATATTATTCAAAGTGCAGTGTGTGTGTGTGTGTGTGTGTGTGTGTGTGTGTGTGTAGATGTTTCAGAATATATCCTCCTTGGTGTTCTCTGTGCTTTCTGGACCTGTGGTTTGATGTCTGTCTTAATTTTGGAAATTTCTCAGTAATTATGATTTAAGTATTTCTTCTGTTCCTTTCTCTCTTCTTCTAATATTCCCATTATATGTATGTTATACATTCTATAAGTGTTCCACAGTTCTTGAATATTCTGTCCTGTGTTTCCATTCTTTTTTCTTTCACATTTCAGCTTTGGAAGTTTCTACTAAAATAACTTCAAACTCACTGACTCTTTCCTCCACGATGTTCAGTCCACTGATGAGCCCATCAAGGCATTCTTCATTCCTCTTACTGTCTTTTTAATTTCTCTCATGTCATTTTGATTGCTTGTAAGATTTTCTGTCTTCCTGTTATATTACCAATCTTCTTTTGTATACTATTCATTTCCTTTTTTATTAGAGTCTTTAGTGCATTGATAATGATTATTTTAAATTCACAGTCTGATAATTCCAAAAGCTCTGCCATATCCAAGTCTGGCTCTGATACTTGCCTTGTGTCTATAGACAGTTTTTTTTGTCCTTTACAATGCCTTGTGATTTTTGCTGTTGTTGTTGTTGAAACATGGACATAGTATATTGAGTAAAAGTGAACTGATGAAGCCGACTTTAGTGTAAGGTTTGTGAAATGGAGTATCTCCTGCCAAATCAATAAACAAGAATATAATAGCCATCAGTGATTTTGGGCCTCCAAACATGAATGAAGTCTCCCAAAAGGGAAATAATGTCAGTGATTCAGCAGAGGCCACCACCCCCTACAGTGATTGCTGAGGAGCTGGGGGGTTGGTGGTAAGAAATAATTAAAAACAAACAAACAAACAGGATGCTGGCCGCAGATAGCTGAGATTCATGTGATAGGAATGATTTCAATAATCCTAGACTCTTGCATCTTCCCATACATAGAAAAGTGCTAAATTCCTTGAGATATCTGGTTTTCCTTAATTAGCAGTAACCTTTGATGTGTAGACTGCCTATCACCTTTGCTGCAAACTTCTATATATCTTGACTCCTTCCCCCACCTCCTCGGAGCTGTCTCTCAGCGCTACCTGAAATGCTATCTCCTGGGTTTGAAGTCCTACAATTCTCCCACTGAATAAAATACTCTCTACTTTCAGTCTGTGACTGATTTTTACATTGACAGTTTTCATGTTTATCTAGCTAGCAGTTAGGCTGTGCTATTTACTATTAGCTGTAGCTCTGTTGTCAGAGACTAAGATTTCCTCATATCCTTGTTTTAGTTTCCTGTATTTTCTGTTTTCCTTAGGACTCTTTAAAGTATGAGCCCACAATTCTTTTATCTGTTATCCTCTGTCATTATAGAGGGGCTCTGCTGATGTGGTGGTAAGATGTGTGTATGGGGAGGGAAGGAAGCATTGTATACTCCTAAAATCTGGTCTCAATCTTCTAGAAAGAGCCTCAGTTGGTTACTTTCCTTGCACCAAATAAAAGGATACACAAAAGAACTGTACAAAAAAAGGTCATAACGATCGGATAACCTCGATGGTGTGGTCACTCACCTAGAGCCACACATCCTGGAGTGTAAAGTCAAGTGAGCCTTAGAAAGCATCACTATGAACAAAGCTAATGGTAGAATTCCAGCTGGGCTATTTTAAATCCTACAAGATGATGCTGTGAAAGTGCTGCACTCAATATACCAACAAATTTCGAAAACTCAGCAGTGGCCACAGGACTGGAAAAGGTCAGTTTTCATTTCTATCACAAAGAAAGGCAATGCCAAAGAATGTTCAAACTACCATACAATTTTACTCATTTCACATGCTAGCAAGGTAATGCTCAAAATCCTTCAAGCTAGGCTTCAACAGTATGTGAACTGAGAACTTTCAGATAAACAAGCTGGATTTATAAAAGACCCAGAGTAAATAGAGATCAAACTGCCAACATCCATTGGATCATAGAAAAAGCAAGAGAATTCCAGAAAAAAAAAAAAAATCTACTTCCACTTCATTGACTACTCTAAATCCTTTGACTGTGTGGATCACAACAAACTGTGAAAAATTCTTAGAGATGGGAATACTAGTCCACCTTGCCTGCCTCCTGGGAAACCTGTATGCAGGTCAAGAAGCAACAATTAGAACAGGACATGGAACAATAGACTGGTTTAAAATTGGAAAAAGAGTACATAAAAGCTGTATGTTGTCACCTTGCTTGCTGCTGCTGCTGCTGCTGCTAAGTCGCTTCAGTCGTGTCCGACTCTGTGCGACCCCATAGACGGCAGCCCACCAGGCTCCCCTGTCCCTGGGATTCTCCAGGCAAGAACACTGGAGTGGGTTGCCACTTCCTTCTCCAATGCATGAAAGTGAAAAGTGAAAGTGAAGTCGCTCAGTCGTGTCTGACTCTTCGAGACCCCATGGACTGCAGCCTACCAGCCTCCTCCATCCATGGGATTTTCCAGGCAAGAGTACTGGAGTGGGTTGCCACTGCCTTCTCTGGTCACCTTGCTTATTTAACTTATATGCAGAGTACATCATGCAAAATGCCAGGATGCATGAATCCTAAGCTGGAATCAAGACTGCTGGGAGAAATATCAACCATCTCAGATAAGCAGATGGTAATACCCTAATGGCAGAAAGCAAAGAGGAACTAAAGATCCTCTTGATGAAGATGAAAGAAGAGAGTGAAAAAAACTGGCTAAAACTCAACATTCCAAGACTAAGATTATGACACTCAATCCCATCACTTCATGGCAGAGGATGGGGAAAAATGGAAACAGTGACAGACTTTATTTTTTTGGTCTTCAAAATAACAGTGGATAGTGACTGCAGCCATGAAATTGAAAGAGGCTTGCCCCTTGGAAGAAAAGTTATACCAACCTAGACAACATATTAAAAAACAGAGATATCACTTTGCTAACAAATGTCTGAATAATCAAAGCTATGGTTTTTCCAGTAGTCATGTACAGATGTGACAGATGGACCATAAGAAGGCTTAATGCTGAAGAATTGGTGCTTCCAAACTGTGGGGCTGGAGAAGACTCTTGAGAGTCTCTTGGACTGCAAGGAGATCAAACCAGTCAATTCTAAAGGGAATCAGTCCTGAATATTCATTGAAAGGACTGATGCTGAAGCTGAAGCCCCAATGCTTTGACCACCTGATGAAGGTGAACTCACTGAAAAAAATCTTAAGCTGGGAAAGATTGAGGGCTGGAGGAGAAAGGGGTGACAGAGGATGAGATGGTTGGATGGCATCACTGACTCAATGCACATGAGTTTAAGCAAACTCCGTAAGATCGTGAAGGACAGGGAAGCCTGGTTTGCTGAAGTCCATGGGGTCACATGGAGAAGGCATTGGCACCCCACTCCAGTACTCTCTCCTGGAAAATCCCATGGATGGAGAAGCCTGGTAGGCTGCAGTCCATGGGGTTGCTAAGAGTCAGATACAACTGAGTGACTTCCCTTTCACTTTTCAGTTTCATGCATTGGAGAAGGAAATGGCAACTCACTCCAGTGTACTTGCCTGGAGAATCCCAGGGATGGGGGAGCCTGGTGGGCTGCCGTCTGTGGGGTCGCACAGAGTTGGACACGACTGAAGTGTCTTAGTAGTAGTAGTATGGGGTCACAAAGAGTTGGACATGACTTAGCAACTGAACAACAACAAATTAAAGGAGGTTGGAACTAAATAGATCCCTTCCTTGAGGTTGGTTAGGCTTTGATAAAACCCAAGTTGTTTAGGCTCTGATAAAATAGTTTCCTTTGAGAGAAGGCCTCTCTTCTTAAAGACAGCACAGAGCTCTGAGGGTATTTCAAAATGGTTGCTCTCTGTGCTGGCCTGTCTAGTTTTGAGGGTAGAAGTCTACCTTGTGAAAACAATTCTTCTGTGGATCTAAGAAGAGTTGTTGATTTTCAATTTGTTTAGCTGTTTTCTTCTTATAAGGAGAGGAGTGATGAGTTACAAGCTCTTTATATGTCAGACTGGAAACTCAAAGTTCATGATTCATTTTTAATACTAAAAATCACTATGGATTTCTGCTTGATTGTGGTTTGTGCATTTACATATTTCAACTGCCTATGAAATGAGAATAAGGTACTGTATATTGAAGTACACCATGTAACTATATATAACATTTTCACAAAGGCCTATATGAGTTTTGAAAAGGAAAGTATGTGATGTGAAAAAAACATGTCATGGGAAAAAATTATGTTACGTGAGAACATGTTCAATTCAGTTCAGTTGCTCAGTCATGTCCGACTCTTTGCGACCCCATGGACTGCAGCACACCAGGCTTCCCTATCCATCACCAACTCCCAGCGCTTGCTCAAATTCATATCCATCGAGTTGGTGATGCCATCCAACTATCTCATCCTCTGTCGTCCCTTTCTCCTCCTGCCTTCAATCTTTCCCAGCATCAGGGTCTTTTCCAGTGAGTCAGTTCTTTGCATTAGGTGGCCAAAATATTGGAGCTTCAACTTCAGCATCAGTCCTCCCAATGAATATTCAGGACTGATTTCCTTTAGAATTGACTGGTTTGATCTCCTTGCAGCCCAAGGGACTCTCAAGAGTCTTCTCCAACACCACAGTTCAAAAACATCAATTCTGTGCATCAATTCATCAAAATCATAAATTCTGGAGAAATAACTCCAGAAAGAATGACGGGACAGAGCCAAAGCAAAAACAACGCCCAGTTGTGGATGTGACTGGTGACGGATGTAAAGTCTGATGCTGTAAAGAACAATACTGCATAGGAACCTGGAAAGTTAGGCCATAAATCAAGGTAAATTGGAAGTGGTAAAACAGCAGTTGGGAAAGGTGAAAATCCACATTTTAGGAATCATTAAACTAAATGGCCTGGAATGGGCGAATTTAATTCAGATGACCATTATATCTACTACTATGGGCAAGAATCCCTTAGAAGAAATGGAGTAGCCCTCATAGTCAACAAAAGAGTCTGAAATGCAGTACTTGGGTGCAATCTCAAAAACGACAGAATGATCTCTATCTGTTTCCAAGGCAAACCATTCAATATCACAGTAATCCAAGTCTACACCCCAACCAATAATGCTGAAGAAGACTTACAAGACCTTCTAGAACTAACACCCAACAAAGATGTCCTTTCATCATAAGGGACTGGAATGCAAAAGTAGGAAGTTAAGTGATACCTGAAGTAACAGGCAAATTTGGCCTTGTAGTACAAAATGAAGCAGGGCAAAGGCTAACAGAGTTTTGTCAAGAGACATGTTCATTGAGACATAATTCAGTGCTAGCTATGCACAAGAATTGGAGAAGGCAATGGCACCCCACTCCAGTACTTTTGCCTAGAAAATCCCACGGATGGAGAAGCCTGGTAGGCTGCAGTCCATGGGGTCGCTAAGAGTCGGACACGACTGAGCAACTTCACTTTCACTTTTCACTTTCATGCATTGGAGAAGGAAATGGCAACCCACTCCAGTGTTCTTGCCTGGAGAATCCCAGGGACAGGGGAAGCCTGGTGGGCTGCCATCTATGGGGTCACACAGAGTCGGACACGACTGAAGCGACTTAGCAGCAGCAGCAGCATGCACAAGAATCTGATTAACATCTTTAATCTCTTGGTTCTCCAATTCTCCTCTGCTTGGTCCATTCCCTTGGTGAGATAAAGTGTGCATATGCTACATTTCTTGTAGTTGGTGGGGATTCCGGAGGAAAAAGCCCAAGAAATATTTCTTTGTTTGTACAACATAGGGAGTTGGAAATACAGATGTCACTGATTTTTATTAGGAGAACATGGATAGCCATCCGACAATATCACAGAAGATAAACCATATGTTGGACATCTTCTAAAACTAAAATACACACAGCCTTTGATTTGGCAATTCCACTATTAAGAATTAATTGTATTAATACATTAGCATATGCATAAAATATTTATGCATAAGAATATCTAAAAAATTTAGAAACAGTCTCAATATTAATGTAAAAGTATTAGAGATGGTCTCTTGTTAGTTCACAGTAGCCTTGCCAGGTGGCCCATGGAAAAAATTACTATTACAACATAGACAATGAAGTACACGGAGGTAGAGGTAGGATAAATTATATCTAATTAGTAGTACCCTATTATCTAATCAGTAGTCACCTATTCTTAATCCAGTAAATCATGTTGTTTTCTCTCAAATTAATTGTGCATTTAGTTCTATCTTATTATTTTAGTTTAAGTAAGATAATTTTCCTTTTACTTGAATTTCTAAGCCTTTCATTATTCTTTCTCCTCCAGTGTACAAAGGTATAGTTAATGTTTCTAAGAATAATAACTGTGGATTTTTAATCTTCTTCAAAGTTTCTCTAAATATATGTGAACATTTTAGGAATATGTGATAATGTCTGATTAATAGTATATATTAAATTTGTTTCCTTAACATCATTTATGCTTGTAATGTTTAGATTAACATTGGTTCACTTTGGAAAAGTAGCATTATGACATTTTCAAAGAGCAGAAATAGTTTTTTGCCTACTAATCTTTAAAAAAAATGAAGTGTCAGCCTGATGATGTCATTTTGAGCAGTATAATCATTTCACCAATGACTCTTTCCACTTTCATGAACTCTTACCTTATCTGAACAAAAGTGCCATGTTCTTTGTGTTGTTTCTAATACAATCACTTTTTTCCATAACATCCTTTATTTGTCACTGTTTCAACATTTTTAAAGGGAGAAAGAGTTTCTACCACAGAACATAACATATTAACATCTTTGAACAATATTATGAGCCATAGAGTATTTATTTATGGTAAGACTTTTGTTTTACATTAGACCAAGTCAATAAGTTATTCAGGTTGAATCATAATAAAATGAATGAAATGATAATTCTCATGGAGATTATCTGTGGATAGTGGATACAGTTTATTTGATATTTTTTTTCTACACAAGTTGATGTGAATTATGTATGGGTGTGTGTGCTCAGTTGTGTCTGACTCAACAATGCTATGAACTGTAGACTGCCAGATTCTTCTGTCTATGGGACTCTGCAGGCAAGAATACTGGAGTGGGTTGCCATTTCCTTTTCCAGGGATCTTCCTGACACAAGGATTGAACTTACATCTCCTGTGTGTCCTACATTATCAGGTGGATTCTTTACCACTGAACTACATGGGAAACTCCTTGTGAATCATATACTCATCCTAGAAATGACTTGATAAAGTACTACTTTCTTTCAAATGAACATTATTAATTAAATGTTCAGAACCAAAAGGTTTAACATAGTACTTTAACTAGATATTTTACAATACTAATTTTCAAATGCATCACTCAAATTATTAGGTCAGTGAAAAGTAAAAGTTAAAGGGAAGTAGGATTTGGAAGCTCACAAGTCAATAATGCTAATAGTAATAATAAAACAACAACAATAAGAGTAATAACTCCAAAGAGACACAAGGAAGATATGAGAAAGATTTTAAAATTTAAAAAAATATTTCATGAATATCATATTTGAGTTTTTATTTATTAAACCCAGAAACTAAAATAAGAGAATGTGGCAGATTGTATATTCCCAAAATGACCACAGCAATATTTCAGCTCATAAATCCTCTTTTAAAACCTTGCAACTTTTCAAGTAGTGGAGTCAGTTTCCCCCTCCTGTTTAATCTAGGTGGGATATGACGGTTCCAAAGAATAAGATGGGTTGAAAAGGATAAATCTGCGTGATTTCCAAGGCTAAATCAAAAAGGGCTACATACATATTCTGAGATGTTCTGAAAATCAACCTCTCTCTCTCTTCTTCCTCTTCTTCCTTCTTCTTACTCTTCCTTTCTCTCTTTTCTGGGGCTGAACCCGTATACCATATTCTAAGGAAGTCCTGGTCATACTGAGAGGTGGTATATAGCTATTCCAACCAACAATTCCAGAAAAGTTTTGATTCGCAGCCAGCTTTAAACATTAGACGTAAATGAATGAGCCTTCAGATGATTTCAACTTCAAAACTTTTCACTGCCTTAGTGCTGCACAAATATCAGGCTGATGCACAAAATGGTTTGTTATTGTTTTAAGCCATTCAGTTTTAGGGTGCTTGTTTATGTAGTCATAGTAACTAGAACACAGAGCAGCAAGCATTCTTATTGTTTTTCTGCTCCACCAGTATATAAATAAACTCTATAACAGCAAGAACAAAATCTGCTCACAACGGCTTCTGCAATGTCTGGCACATAGTATATACGAAGTAGAAATTAAGTGAAGTAATCAATAGAATTTTGACTAAGCTGCTTCAATACCAAAACTTGTAAGAATGTTGGGATGTTTCTCAATGTCTTTCCAGCTTCAAAATGCATTAAATATTTATACTAGAAAGAAAGTCTCTTTTTGTTTACTGTTACACATTGGATTTTTCTTAGAAAGCAGTCAAATCGTTAGGAAACATCAATTAATAATAGTATAAAAGGCCCAAAATTAACCCTCTCTCATGCCTTGGAACATATTGTTCTTGTTTGGGAAGTAACTTCTTAGTTATTTATTTTCTTCAAGCATTCTCAAAGCTTTTCTCTTCTTGAAAGCTGACACCACTTGAACCTTTCCAGTAACACAAATTTTTACACCTTTTTATTTCTTTGTAAGTATATCTGTTTTTTTTAATTGTAGCTTGCCTAAGATTAACTAATTTAACCATCTTGCATGTGAATTTTCAGCACTTTTCAAATTTAGAGGACACTACACTCCAATACTCTTGCCTGGAAAATCCCATGGATGGAGGAGCCTGGTAGTCTTCAGTCCATGGGGTCGCTAAGAGTCGGGCACGACTGAGCGACTTTACTTTCACTTTTCACTTTCATGCATTGGAGAAGGAAATGGCAACCCACTCCAGTGTTCTTGCCTGGAGAATCCCAGGGACGGTGGAGCCTGGTGGGCTGCCGTCTATGGGGTCGCACAGAGTCGGACACAACTGAAGCGACTTAGCAGCAGCAGCAGGAGCAATATACAACATGTCAGAATGAATCCATGTGTCTGTGTTCTACTGACTCAGTCATGTATCAGGTTCCTCTGGCAATAAGGGAAGCAAGGCACCATTAGTATTTTCTACAGAAAATACCTATCTGCCCTTCTTTCCTCTATTATATGGAGGACAAGTGGTTTACGTCATATTTATTGCTGAGTTGGCCAGTATATCTTTTCTGCTTTAGCCTGCTCATCTAGTTTTGTCCTTTGCTAGATTTCATCACTGTTCTTTCATTCCTCTAAATTTACCCTAACACCAGGTGGTTTTGTTTGGCAGACGTTTCTAAAGGTTAGGAAGTAGCAGAATGCAATTACCACATAGAGCTGGAAATAACTGTAAATCCAGTTTGGATTTACAAAATCTGGCTAGAACTGCATCATACATTTCCCAGAGGAGATGATTTTTCAAAACCTAATTGTTCTCTTCAGATTCAGGTCCCTTGTTATATTTCTAGGGCCTCTCTTTTCTATTGCTAAGCGCCGGTTCACACTGTAGTTATCTTCCAACCCTGTGTCTAAGCTCTGTATCCTTATCTGAAAATCTACAAATTATTATTAAGGTTCTCTGCTTACAAATGAGACATTTCTAGGGTGGCTGCATTCCTTACCAATGCAAAAAACTTATAATGTCTTGGAAAAAATGGTGCATTTTAGAGATCTTTTCTTCTAGGCAAAATTAATGGCAATGATATCATCTATGGTAGTATAGAAAATATATATCCTGTTTCTTTTGTCATCCTTCTCATGCATTGTTAATTATTTTGCATGCAGTAAATACATGAAAAATAATAAATGGTTAAAAGGAAGGAAAAATCTAGAAATCTCCTAGAAATTTATTTTATGATTATAATTAAGGTGGGTATTGTTGAAGAGTTTCACTGAACAGAAACTGATGAAATTATTCTCAATATTTAAGTGTTGTTTATCAGCTAAAAAATCTGAGAAAAAATATTTCAGGAGTTTATCTCAAAAATATATGAGTTTGAAGATGGGATAATTCTATGGTTTAAAGAGCTTTTTTAATAGATTCATTTATATGAATGTAAAAATATACTTTTAGAAGAATCTTACATCCTTTTATTTATATTTGCAAAGAGGAAATGAGGAAAGCCATCTTGAGCCTATGAATGGGCAACTTTCATCCTTTGTTACTTAATACACCAAATTAGAGCTCTTTCTTTATACATGAATCTAACATTTAGTAATCAGAGAAAGAGGTAACAAGGTGAATAGGCAAAAACTTGTGACCCTCAGGTCATAGAAAAGACTGCTACACTGCAACCCCAAAGGCTATTCACACCACGGCTGTAAGGAGTGAATATGAATTAACAAACTTTAAAAGGCTTTTTTCAAGATGTTTTAATAACATACATTTGAACAGGATAATATTACTTGCAAAAGAGCACATTAATAATCTGTTTTTGGATACTACCTTACTCTATTTAGAATGTTACATCATATATATCTATAATGGAGACTGATTTCTTCATTAGTATCCAGAAGATGGAACATATTACTAAATATACACTTATCAGTGCCAGAAGATATTGAAGAGAAAGTAAAAACAAATATGACCCACTGAGCTAGAATTATAACTTTTTTTGAATTATAACATTATCATTAAAAATGTACGGTTTAAGCAAAAAGAGAAAGTTCCTATTACACTGTCTAAAGGGAATCCATTCAGTTCAGTTCAGTTCAGTTGTTCAGTTGTGTCCAGCTCTTTGGACCTCATGGACTGCAGCAGGCCAGGC
This sequence comes from Bos taurus, assembly GCF_002263795.3. Lineage (NCBI taxonomy): Eukaryota > Metazoa > Chordata > Mammalia > Artiodactyla > Bovidae > Bos > Bos taurus. The sequence goes on along the minus strand of NC_037341.1, from coordinate 54,041,575 downwards.
TTCCCTTTCCATCACCAAGTCCCGGAGCTTACTCAAACTCGTGTCCATCAAGTCCGTGATGCCATCCAACCATGTCATCCTCTGTCATCCCGGTCTCCTCCCACTTTCAATCTTTCCTAGCATCAGGGTCTTTTCAAATGAGTCAGTTCTTCCCATTCGGTGGCCAAAGTATTGGAGTTTCAGTTTCAGCATCAGTCCTTCCAATGAATATTTAAGACTGATTTCCTTTAGGATTGACTGGTTGGACCTCCTTGTAGGAGTGCAGTTTCTCAGCTCCCTATTCCCATCTGTATTTTCACTTTCCTATATCTGCATACACTCCCCCCTCTTTTTTTTTTTTTTTTTGCTCCATATAATGGCTAATTCCATGTGCAATGCTTTTTTTCTGACCCAAGTGCCATCTTTATTTCTTATGTATTTTTAGTGCCTTCCTCCCTATATCTTGATTATTAAATCTCCTCACAAGTCCCTTATCTTAGTACATCTGTTTAAAAATTTATTTATTTATTTTATTTTTGGTTGTGCTGTGTCTTTATTAATAACTGTGTGGACTTTTCGCTAGTTGTGGAGTATAGGGGCTACTCCCTGGTTGCAGTGCATGGGCTGCAGCTAGGGAGTCATTGTGGTGGCTTCTCTTGTTGCGAAGCGTGGGTACATGGTCTTCAGTAGCTGTAGCACATGGGTTCAATAGTTGTGGCTCTGGGGCTCTAGAGCATAGGCTCAATACTTGTGGTGCATGGGCTTAGTTGTTCTACAGCATGTGGGATCTTCCCAGACCAGAGATGGAATCCGAATTTCCTGTGTTGGCAGGTGGATTCTTTACCATTGAGCCAACAGGGAAGCCGTTAGTACATACTTCTAAGTAAAACAAAATAAAGCAATCTCTCTGTCTGCATCTTTCAGTTATTACCATTTAGCTCCCTTTTCAGTTCAGTTCAGTCGCTCAGTCGTGTCTGACTCTTTGTGACCCCATGAATTGCAGCATGCCAGGCCTCCCTGTCCGTCACCAACTCCTGGAGTTCACTCAAGTTCACGTCCATCAAGTCGGTGATGCCACCCAGCCATCTCATCCTCTGTTGTCCTCTTCTCCTCCTGCTTCCAATCCCTCCCAGCATCAGGGTCTTTTCCAATGAGTCAACTCTTCGAATGAGGTGGCAAAAGTACTGGACTTTCAGCTTTAGCATCAGTCTTTCCAAAGAACACCCAGGACTGATCTCCTTTAGAATGGACTGGTTGGATCTCCTTGCAGGCCAAGGGACTCTCAAGAGTCTTCTCCAACACCACAGTTCAAAAGCATCAATTCTTTGGCGCTCAGCTTTTTTCACAGTCCAACTCTCACATCCATATGTGACCACTGGAAAAACCATAGCCTTGACTAGGCAGATCTTTGTTGGCAAATTAATGTCTCTGCTTTTGAATATGTTATCTAGGTTGGTCATAACTTTCCTTCCAAGGAGTAAGCGTCTTTTAATTTCATGGCTGCAGTCACCATCTGCAGTGATTTTGGAGCCCCCCAAAATAAAGTCTGACACTGTTTCCACTGTTTCCCCATTTATTTGCCATGAAGTGATGGGACCAGATGCCATGATCTTCGTTTTCTGAATGTTGAGCTTTAAGCCAACTTTTTCACTCTCCTCTTTCACTTTCATCAAGAGGCTTTTTAGTTCCTCTTCACTTTCTGCCATAAGGGTGGTGCCATCTGCATATCTGAGGTTATTAATATTTCTCCTGGCAATCTTGATTCCAGCTTGTGCTTCTTCCAGCCCAGCGTTTCTCATGACATACTCTGCATAGAAGTTAAATAAGCAGGGTGACAATATACAGCCTTGACGTACTCCTTTTCCTATTTGGAACCAGTCTGTTGTTCCATGTCCTGTTCTAACTGTTGCTTCCTGACCTGCATATAGGTTTCTCAAGAGGCAGGTCAGGTGGTCTGGTATTCCCATCTCTTTCAGAATTTCCCACAGTTTATTGTGATCCACACAGTCAAAGGCTTTGGCATAGGCAATAAAGCAGAAATAGATGTTTTTTTGGAACTCTCTTGCTTTTTTGATGACCCAGCGGATGTTGGCAATTTGATCTGGTTCCTCTGCCTTTTCTAAAACCAGCTTGAACATCAAGAAGTTCACAGTTCACGTATTGCTGAAGCCTGGCTTGGAGAATTTTGAGCATGACTTTACTAGTGTGTGAGATGAGTGCAATTGTGCGGGAGTTTGAGCATTTTTTGGCATTGCCTTTCTTTGGGATTGGTCTTACTAATACATAGTTAATCTTTTGAGAGTATTTTAGACTTGCTGACTTTCTCATACTCATGTTTGTTCTTCAGCTCAGAATATACTGCATTTTTCTCTCCTAAATCTATACAACCTGTCTTTATCACAGACATTAATTTTCTGTCTTGCCTAATCCTAGTGTGAATGACAGCCTTGATTTTAATTGAAATCCGTTGAATCTGCCATTGTGGATTAACTCTTCATCATCAAAACTTTCTTCTTACTCATCTTTCAAGACAACCCATTCTCTTCCTTTTCCAATCAGAATACCACACCTCAATAGGTGTCCTCTCTCTGTCTGTCTTTTTCTCTCTCTCCCTTTATGATTTTGCCCCTCTCCACAATTCAGCAATCATTTTTATGGCCATGATCATTATATCTATACCTATATCTTGGCAGAGCTTGAGATGATAGCATTGAGATTCATGATGGACCTCTGTAAACCCTTTATATGGCAACTGTTGTAAACTGTGTATGAAGCATGTTGAAAGAAAAAAGTGATCCCATTTGTTATGAAAGGAACATTGGAGATGGAAAAACACATTAGTGGTGGCCTAAGGGAAGAGGACTTTTTTTTTTTTTTTTTTGGTAAAACTAATTTTGGGGCAAAAGCAGAGAAATTTTCCATGTGTATACTTTCATTGACCTTTTTGATATGACTTTCCACAACCTTTCTATCATACCATAAAAGCACAACACCACTTTATAGAACAACTTCACTAAAGAGCTTCTGATATGGGAATAGATTAAACAGTGTGCAAAAGCAACTGGCTGCTCTCTAATGTAATTTTTTTCTTACTTAAATTTGGCCTTTTGAAACACTGCCTTATTTTTGATGAACTTGTAAGCAGGTGTATATGTGGAGCAGAATCCAAAAGAACAGTAGTTAGTTTAAAAAAATACATTTTACACATCCAAAGGTTTGATAATCAATGTGTGCGTGTGTACTCTGTTGCTTCAATAGTGTTGGGCTCTTTGTGACCCCATGGACTAACCCACCAGGCTCCTCTGTTCTTGAGAGTCTCCAGGCAAGAATACTGGAGTGGGTTGCCATGCTCTCCTCCAGGGGATCTTCCCAACCCAGGGTTTGAATCTGCATCTCCTGATTGCAGGAAGATTCTTTACTACTGAGCCACTGGAGAAGCCCAATTAAGTAATATATGTTGCATCTATTTATGAATAAAGTGAAAGAAAGAGTTGAGAATTAAATCTAGAAATCCAGAACCAAATCCTATGACAGAGATTTATAGAACTTGAGAGCTAGAATGGATCATTTAATAGAGAATAAGATTGAGGACCATGATCTTGACAAGTCCACATTTAAACTGAAGGAGCACTGAAATTTATATCCCTTGGACCCCATTTTTAAAAATCTTATTAATCAATGATTGTATTCAATTATTCTCCTTTACTTTATCAAGATAAACACAATGCAATGGGAACAAAATTCCTGAAAAATTCCATTAGTAAATTTTATTTTATGTGAAGGGACTATATAGATCCAATTATAAGATTTCAGAAATTTCAACAGTTATCAAAACAATGAAAAACTTGACTTGGTATGCTTTGAATTGTTGGTTTTATGTAACACATTTTACTGTGTTGATTCTATTTTTTTTTCCAAGTTAGTTATTGGTACAACTAAAATGTACTAATAAACTAGTAAGGAAAAGTGTGATAATTTTATCATAAAATAAATATGTATAATTTTATAAGTTGCTATACACCGACAGGTTATATGTAGATTCTATTGAAAAAGAAGTATAATACAAAAGAGAATTGTATGACCGCTTTGAACAGTTGAATTCTAGAATCTTGTACATATTTTCATTTGTAACTTGAACATAATTGAAATTGCATTGGCATGTATAAAGAATCTGATGCGATCTCTTTCTTTCTCCTTCTTTCCCTTTCTTATAAATGCCACTTTTATCTTTTATCATTATAGTTAGAGTGAAATTACAGCCTTATGACATAGCAACAAATATTTCCTATATCCCCAAATATTATTTCACCATTGATTTTGCCACCTCATATGTATTATAACTGCATCTCATTTACCGAAGATAATTCTAAATAATTGATCTAAATGTTCCTCTCAACTTTAGGCAATACCATGTTGGCATATTTGTAAAAATGTGCAAAACAAGACAATACAATTATCTACAATAATGTAAAATTCAAGAAGCTTACAAACTGTTATAACCTATATATTTATTTCAGCTGGTTTCCAGAAAGAAAAAAAAGTGCATGCCAAGTCTGTATGTTATAAAGCATGTCTAGAAATAGTAAAATAAATCACCACAGGAAGATGAATTGTTGAATGAAAGGTGAAAGAACTTTTCCTTGTACAACAATCAGGAATCCACTGAACAAAACAAATTATCTCCTGTCAACCATTTGAACAGTGGCCTCAGAGAAATAAAAGGATTTTAAATATAAAAGACTCCTGTGATGTGTATAGGTAACTGCTTTGCACATGATACTGCATGATAATAAATTTCACATTCCTTAAGCTTATTTTAAATAATGTTTCAATTTTATAAAAATAAAAATACACTACAGGTTTTTTATATGAGAACATTTCCTTAAATTTTATTTATTCGTCAATAAATAAATCAAATAGATCTGGAAGAAAGAACTTTTTATGTTGCAAAGGTAATAGTAAGATGGACTCTGAATTCCACCTAACACAAAGAAGTATAATTTTTACTATACTTTATGTTTCTTGTAGTTAAAATAAATTTGGCTAGATCACCTAAAATCATGGAGTTTGAATTTATCAACTATGAGCTAGAAATATACTGGAGTTTTAAAATGAATGTAGTAAAATTGGAATTTCTATGAAGAATGAAACATAAGTTTGCAAAAACCTTTGAATTGAAACATGAATGATCTTGTGTTTATTTCCATTTTTGAACAGTTACTGACAAGTAGCCTCTTTTTTATTTTTTCAATTAAACCACATTTTGTCACCTCTGGGAAAAGTAAAATGTTATTTTGTGTACCATTAAAAGATATAAGTTGTACTTGGTTCATAAATTAAACTCACTCATCTCACAGATTCTCCCACATGGGTTTGGATAAGCCTGGACTGTACAAGCATTCAGTCACTGCACAATAGATCAGAGTTTTCTGCCTTAGATTTAGACTGACCTTGATTTCTACAGGACTCCTGAATAGACGAATCAATTATAGTGCTCTAAAATCACCTTGGCTCCGTCCCACACAATCTTCCTTTCTCTCTTGTTTATACCCACATATACACAGGCAGCTAGACGGTATACCTTGAGAAGCCAGACACAGAATGTCAGCCAGCCAGGGCTCTTTTGAGCTAAGCAGAGAGAAAAGATACATCTCCTGAATACTATGCTAGTCTTGCCAAAACCCTCTTCTATCTTCCTTCTGTCCTGAAATCCATAATGATGCTTCCTTTTTTGGACTTTCCATATTTGTTGCCAGGCCTATCCTTCTCAACATTTGTACTATCAAAAACCACATATTATGCATATGGAACAATAGGATAAACAGAGGGCCCTTGGCTTAGAGATTACTATCTCACATTTTGAGAAGCTCTGACTTAGAAAAATGATTAAAAGAAGCAACATATGTACAGATTATTTCATACATAGTGCTCTAATATATTTTTTGAGAGCATCCTCCATATTTTGTTTTTTCCCATATTCACCTATACACTGCTGGTTCCAAAGTAAACAGAGCGAGATTAAACAAACTCCTTTAGTAACTATAACTGGTTCTGCTTCATAGGCAAATTATAAATGTTCATTGCTTCCCATAGTTAGCACCTGCACTATAAATTTAGAAATCATATTTTTGTGTTTGTTTTATATCATAATTGGAAAATATAATTTTAATGAATTTTATTTTTGGCTTTATGTACTCTTAAGAGAAGATTAAGTACATAGTCTGTATTCAAGTAAACCTACACATCAATATGCTGAATAGGATGATTTCACTGTAAATTGTTATCCTCCCTACCTCTGTCCTCCCCAGTAAGGCTTCTGATAAATGTCTTCACTGAGTTTTCATGGAATTTACACCTTCGATCCTTCTATCAAAACTCATTATATAGTGTGTAATATTCAGAACAATTTTCATCTGATTATTACAATGACATTTATCAGAATAATGTTCCTTGACATTTACCACAAATTGTACTATTTAAATTCTGTACCGTGGATTTTTTTTCAAATAACCCTGAAGTATTTGCTGTCATAGTAAATTGTACATACTGTACATGTACTTTGATTGGTTTTGTAATTTCTTTTTTTTTTATCTGATAACTTTCTATAGGAACCACGGTATAAGATTAGGTAGAATTTTTATTGAAATGGGCATTTCTGTGATAAGCTTCTCTATTACTTAGAATGTGGCCAACTTTCTTATACACACTAATTGTAAAATGTCTATGAACTGATCTTGCAAGTGTAAACTACAGACAAGATGAAATATCAAAATTCTCTCTTAAAAGCTATCAAGGAGGAATAACGAGAACCATTTCAATAGTCCATTTGTTCCATGACATGATTTCAGAGCTCGTTGCATTTGGCTGTGCTGCTGATTTTTAAAATTTACGATAAAGCTCTGCTTTATTGACAATAAAGGACTTTATTATATAGCCTTTTATCTCAGCAGTGTACACAGTGTGGTGGCATTTTGAACACTTTTGCAAACTTTGACAACAACAGAGTTTCCCTAAGAGACTCTTAAACATTAAAAATGTTTTCTAGCTAATAATTAATGGCATGGGCAAGTGACAGTCAATGGGATACAGAGGAAGAAAAAAGATGAGATCATAAGATATGAATTCCAGATATAGGGCTACTTCACTAAATCTTGCAATTTTGTCTGAAAAATAGGACTTGGTCGCATGGTCTCCACATTCCTGAAAATCATAAAATTACTTTTCTCCAGAAGACAAAAAAGCCTGAACAAATAAAATATATCCTATATATTCTTGCTGCTTAAAGAGAAATGGACAAGTAACTATTCCAGGATGAAAAAACAGTTTGTTTCATGTATCTTGGAGAAAGAAATGGCAACCCACTCCAGTGTTCTTGCCTGGAGAATCCCAGGGATGGGGGAGCCTGGTGGGCTGTTGTCTACCGGGTCGCACAGAGTCGGACATGAGGAAGAGCATTCAATTGAGCACATGCTAATTTATTACCTCTTATATGCTTAGTGCAGTCAAAGGCATGATATTGGACTAAGATGCTATTCTAGGGTACTGGGAAAACTGATCATTCTACTATAGACCTTGTGGATGATTTTAAGTAAAAGCCCTTCCTCCTTTTTTTTTTTTTTTTTCTGATTTCACTTTTGAAGGATAACAGGAACAATATCAGCTTCTATTTGCTCCATAGGAACTGTATGAAAATTCAATAAAGTGGCATGGAAATAAAATTTTAAATGCATTTTGAAGAAATCTGAAATATTCTGTAGAAAAGTAACACTTTTGCTCTGCATACAGATTTTTAAAATTCTCATAATTTTCCCCCAACATTACGGAAAAAATCATAATATTTGGATAAAAAATAAATCAAAGTCCAAGCTCTTCTCTTACTAGTTGTATGATCTTTGATAATCTGTTTCATTTCTCTGAGCCTCATTTCCTACATCTGTAATAAAAGCTAATGAAAATGTATTCACCTCATGGGTGGCCATAAAATATAAGTGCATAAAGCTTTTTATACTTAGTAAATAGCTAGTAAAAGTTCCATCCTCTTTTCCCTTGACTTAAAATTATATGAAAATGGTGTAGGATTCTTTAATTTGTCTCAATTTCAAGGCAGTGTAGGGTAGGCTATTCCATGGCCATTATAGTTTTAGAGACTCCCAGGGGATGTTTACACTCATTTGTAGTCACTTGTTTCAGTTTACTAAACCCCAGAAGTAAGCAGTTCTTTCTTTTGCCTGGAATTTAGTGAATATGCAATAAGAAGAACATATTATTTTTTGGCATTGCCCTCAGGCTGTCAGGTCACACTTTATAATATCTGGTGTTTATTCATCAAGGGATACAGTCATACACAATCGTTTTAGTACAGAGTCAGTTCTTGAGGTGGAAAAAAAAAAACAGTAATGAGATAACAGCATCTATATTTGATTTTGGATTCCATTGGTGTTTGCTTTTCTTCAGATTTACATTCTTAATTATATTTTGCTCAGGCTAATATTCAAATTAGGTTGATTCCCTGAGCATAATTATCAAGGGTAGGGAAAGACAGTTTAGGAGAGTACAGGGTGATTGAAAAACATCTATTTTCCACTAATAATGCAAACATGAAAGAAATGCAATTGCAGGTAACAAACATTAGATAGCCCACATATAGTGAAAGGAAGGTGAATAAATCATCCATCAAAATGCCGGGCTTCCCAGGTGGCGCTAGTGGTAAAGAACCTGACTGCCAATGTAGTAGACTTGAGAGACCTGGGTTCAATCCCTGGGTCGGGAAGATCCCCTGGAGGAGAGCACTGAAACCCACTCCTGGGACATCCCATGGACAGAAGATCCCAGTGGGCTACAGTCCTTGGGGTTTCAAAGAGTCAGACACATTGAGCACACACAACACACACACACACACACACACACACACACATCAAAATGCCAATAAAATATACATTTCCTCACTTAATTACTTCTAAGAACTCAGAATTCATCTCATGTGATGCTGCAATTATTCCATTATAACAAAAATCCCAAATCCTGGAGATAAACTGTTTATTTGTGCCAGGGGAAAGAAGTATTATCACAGATATATATATATATATGCTTCTCTCATATCTGTGGTTGTCTCATACCAACCAATCATATCATAGTTGGAACATCAGAATCAAGCTTTCCACTCACAGGTCCTTGGGCTGCTTCAGAAAAAGTATGTTGGCAGGGGACAAGAAAAGAACTTAAGTTCTGAGATGGGACAGAAAAATAGAAAAGAATGAATGGTTTAAATATTTAAATTGTTTTCTGCATGGCAGATTTTGGTTTGAAAAATTGGCAATGTGTTAAGTAGGCAGTAACTAACAGTCACATTGCTGCTCAATAGCCTTTGATCCTAATCAACTTAAAATCTGTCCAATAGGAGAAATGTGATACAGCAAGACACATTTTAAATTTCAGGATCCTGAAAGTCATGTCACACTTAGCTACCATTCCTCTTCTCAGAGTACAAAATGACTGTGCAACTCCCCTGTCAATTTGCGTTGTTTCTCACTGAATTACTCTTTTTCTCTATGTCCTTGAATGCTTATTCTTTGGACTCCAGCTCTTATCTTAATTGTTCTCTAATGCACTGCAATAAATAATTACAAACAGATAGAAGCAGAAAACTAAGAATTAATCTCACAGTGAAAAGCTGAAGTTGACAGCACAGCCAGGAAAATACTTTGGTCTTTGGAAAGGGACATCTTAGCTTTTGTCCTAAGGGTAGAGTTCAAATTTCAACCATATCTTGGCCAGTTGCTTTGACTGCATCACTAATGGTAGGCAAGGGTTGCATTTTGATTTCACAAACAGTGAGGTTCAAAAAATTCAAGTGGGCAAAAGCATAATTTTATTTTTCCATAAAGTACACTTAACCTCGCTCTTAACATTCTGCCTAATAGCACTTAGTCTACTCACAAGTAAATTCAGTCCAAAGAGGCATGACTCACTGAATTTTGTCCCAGGTTAGTCCATGGGGTTACAAAGGGTTGGACACAACTGAGCATGCATGCATGCACACATGCAGATGGGTGTTATCAAGATACTGATTCCTTCGGACACTAAGGCCTCTGGAGAAGGTCTGAGGTAAGCTCTGGAGTTACTTGTCTCACTGACGTGCAGTCTTCTCCATTTACATTGGTAAACTGTACAGGTATTATTGTCTTTTGCCTGTGATTGATACAAGAATATTCTAGGAAGCTCAGGAGAAGGCTTTTTGTTGCTGTTGTTCTAGCAAGATATAATGTCAAGGTTCACTCACCACAAGGTCAGTGTAAGGTTTGTGTTAAGCTTTTGAAGTTCTTAGCAACTCACATAATCAAGCGAGTGAAATGTGTGTTTCATTAATCACTTGGTAGTCAGTTTAAAGAACTAGATCCAAAAGTTCATGATTTCAAATTGGCTGCAGCCAGCTTTATGAATATTGAACAATTAAATCTATTTTAGCACTTCTTTTTCCTCATAGTTCTGGAAGCCGGAAGGCCATGATCATGGTACCAGGAGAGCTAGCTTCCAGTCAGGCCTCTCGCCTTGGCTTATAGACAGTGGCTTCTCACTGTATCCTCACATGACTTTTCTTTGTATGCTCAGTAGTTTCAGTCGTGTCTGACCCTTTGCGACCCCATGGACTGCAGCATGCCAGGCTTCCCTACCCTGTACTATCTCCTGGAAGTTGCTCAAACTCATGTCCATTGAGTTGATGATGCCACTGAACCCTTTACTCCCTTATATTTCTAAATTACACCCGTAACACACTATATTGATTACTATAGCTTTATAATATGTCTTGAAATCACATAAGGCCAATCTTTAAATTTTGTTCCTGTTTTGACTACTTAAATTCCTGTGCCTCACCAAATAAATTTTAGAGTTAACAGATAAATTTCTTAAAAAAGCTTAAGATTTTAATAAGCTTTACATTAAATTTATGGATGAATTTGAGGAAAACTGACAAGTAATATTGAATTTTTTAAAAGCATGAACATGGTATATTTCTTGAATTATTAGTTTACTTTTCCTTGACAAGGTTTTGATATATTAAGTGTACATTTCTTGCAAATTTTCCATAAATTCATGTCCAGTTTTTTTATGTTGATAATATAAATGGAATTCTTGTATCCATACTTGTTAATATTATAGAGAAATATAATAGAACTTTAGATCTTGACTATGTATCCTGAAAACTTACTAATTTCACTTTTAAAATTATCAGTGATTTTATAGGTTTACATTTTCTAAATATACAATCATCATTTATAAATAAAGACTATTTTTCTTCATGTGTCTAAACTTTACTTAATTTTCTCGTATTGTTCACTGACAAGTCCAACAGTACAATGTTGCATCAAATGATAAGACTAATCAACTGTGCTTTGATCCTCATCTTAGAAAGCAGTCTTTCCCCACTGATCATAATGTTGGCTACAATTTTTCATAGTAGCCTTTTATCAAGAGGCACAAATCTCATTTATTACTAGTTTTTTGAGAATTTTTATCATTAATGGGTTCTGCCTTTTATCAAAAGTCATATACATAAAATAGATTCTTATGTAGCTTTTGATCTTTGAATCTATGAATATGGCAAATTTCAATGACTGGTAATATAGACATAAAACCAGTATTTCTTTCTAAAATAAACTTTACTTACTCATTATATATTATCATTTTCATACATTGTTCAACTTGATTTCATACTGTACTTTAAGATTATTGCATTTTTGTATAAGGATATTAGTTTATAATCTTCTCCTTAGGATTAGTTTATAAATTAGGGGGGTCAGAGTAACAAAAAGATGTTTATAATATTGCCTTAATATATTTTTCAGGTCTGTAAAATTTGCAGTGATGTTTTTGGCAAATTTTTATTTAATATTGCTGTGTTTACCTGTTGAATTAACCCTTACAACATTATGAAGTTCTCCTATTTTCCTCTAATAATATTTTTTAATTTGAAATATTTTTATCTAAAATTAATATACTACTTAAGCTTTCTTATACTTACTGCTTATATAGTGTGTGTGCTTGTGTGCTAAGTTACTTCAGTCATGTCTAACTCTGTGACACTATGCCCTGAAGCCTGCCAGGCTCCTCTGTCCATGAGATTTTCCCAGCAAGAATACTGGAGTGGGATGCCACTCCCTCTTTCAGGGGATCTTCTCAACTCTCTGTCCCAGGGATGGAAGCCACATCTTTTGTCTCCTGCATTGGCAGGTGGATATACTAAAAATATGGGAAGTTCTTATATGGTGTACCATTTTGTAAATTCTACTTTAATTTTTTTGTCAGCAGAGGATATATTATCTAATATTTCAATAATTTAAAATATTTGATTTATTGAGGATTATATTAGGGACATGTTTATGCCTTATCTTATTAAATGTCCAGGTATGCTTTAAAACAGTCTGAACTTTTTGGACTTTGTATGTAATATTTTACAAACTTCACTAGTTCACTGACATTGCTCAAATATTCTACACACATAGCAATTTTTTTGCCTGTGCATTTTATCCATATATATAAACTAAAAGGATTATATTAAAAAATACTAACAGATCTTGAATCTACTCTTTCTAAGAATCTAAACACGGAAGGAAGAGGAACAAAGATGGGGACATTGTTTTTTACATGACATTCCAAAGGATCTAGATGTGAAAACATCTCTGCAAATGGAGAGTAGAGGCATTTCCTGAAGAATTCGTTGGGGTACAAGACTGAGGAATTGATGAAGGTGACACAGCATCTTATTTTTTTTGTAGACTTTACTTATTTTCTCAGATTTACTTAAACTATAACTTAAAAATAGAGTGAACTCCAAAGCAGGCTGGTGTTGGAGATCTGGAGAAGACTGACTAGTTGGGGAGAGACGGCAAAGGGACATTGTTTGTCACCATCACCTAAGGGAGGAACTGGTGATGATGCGGGTCTGTAAAGATAAGGGCCAAAGTGGATTCCTAGTCAGAGTGACAGTCACTACCTGCTAACAGCTGCTCCACAAATAGGCACCACCTGGTACCAGAACAAACAAAAGGCAAGAAAGACAACAATACAGAATTTCTTATATGGTAGCAAAAAAACATACTTTCAAAATGAATAATAGATTCTTCCATCACTTAAACAAATGGGATTAAACGTAAAAGCTTTTGTTCAGTGAAAGAAACCAATGCCAAAACGGAAAGGCAATCTATTGAATGGGAAAAAAAAATACTTGCAAAAGATACAGCCAATAAGCAGTTAATCCAAAATATATAAACAGCTCATACAACTCAATATCAATAAAACAAACTGATTAAGAAATATGCAGAAGATTTGAATAGACATTTTTCCAAAGAAGACATAGCGAAGGCCATCAGGCACATGATAAGATGATCAACATCATTAATCATCAGAGAAATACAAATCAAAACCACAATGGGTTATCATCTCACATCTGCCAGAATGGCTATCATCAAAAAGACCACAAATAACAAGTGTTGACAAGGATGTGGAGAAAAGGAAACCCTCACACACTGCTAGTGGGATTATAAACTGGTTCAGCCACTATGGAAACCAGTATGAAGGTTCTTCAAAAGTCTAAAAATAGAACTACCATGTGAAATGAAAGCATTAGTTGCTCAGTTGTGTCTGACTCTGCAACTCAATGGACTAAATTTAGGCCACCAGGAAACTCCGTCTATGGAATTCTCCAGGCAAGAATATTGGAGTGGGTAGCCATTTCCTTCTCCAGGGAATCTTCCCAACCTAGGGATTAAACCTGTGTATCCTACATTGCAGGCAGTCTCTTTACCATCTGAGCCACCGGGGAAGCCCTAGAACTGGCTGTTCCATATGATCTAGAAATTCCAATCCTGGGTATGTGTGTGTGTGTATGTGTGTGTGTATAAAGAAAATTCAAACATTAATTTGAGAAGATATACACACCCGATGTTCATAGCAGCATTATTTATAACAGTCAAGATATGAAAGTGCCCATCAACAGATCAGTTGATAAACAAAAGCAAACACATAAACAAACACACATATATATAAACAAACATACACATACACATAATGGAATACTACTCAGCCATAAAAATAAAGACATTTTGCCATTTACAACACCATGGATGGACTTAGAGGTTATTATGCTTAGTGGCTTACTAAAATAAGTCAGAGAGAGAGAAATACTGTATGATATCACCTCTGTCTAAAAAATCTAAATGAGTGACTATAACAAAAAGAAACAGAGTCACAGATATAGAGAACCAACTAGAGGTTACCAGTGGGGAGAGAGAAATGGGAAGGGGCCATATAGGGTTGGGGCGTTAAAAGCTGCAAACTGCTGTATGTAAAATATATAAGCTACGAATGTGTATTGCACAGCACAGAAAATAGATAGAGCCAATATTTTATAACTTTTAAACGGAGTATAACCTTTAAAAAGGTGTATGATTTACACCTGAAACTCATATATATAAATACTATAAATCAACTACACCTCAAAGATGCTTACAGTTTTAAAAAATATTAATAAGAGATTCTTCCATATTCATGTTGCTCCTGTTACTGCATTTAATTCTCAGAAAAAGTATATTAACTGTGTATTTTCAATAACTTATAGAAAAGAAATCCAGAATTCAAGAGGGTTAAGTACATTAATGTCTATAGCTATTAAATATCAGCACTGAATTTTTTACTTGAACAATGTCAGACTCCATATTTCATATTTCTTATATAATAAAGCAGTATATGCAAAAGAATAGCCTTGTAGGCAAAGATCCAAAATGCATTCTACTTTCCAATAATGTTTAACTGTAGAACTAGATCATACTTTGTATCTGTTAACAATCAGTATAATTTCATTAATTATACTTAAGAAATTGACAAAATAAAGACAGATTCTTAAGTATGTGATCAATTCTGCCTCTAAACAAATGGCACCATTGTCTGTTTTTTTTAACGGAACATGTAAACAATTGAACATATAAAGTCAAGTAGAATTAGGTCAGAATAATTCACACAGCAGTATTTGAAGTTTTGGTTTCTTTTCTAAATCAGAAACCTTCTGAAATATCTCTTCAAAAATATTTTATCCGTGTATGATTGATATGTAAAAATATTTCATGTATACTACATGATGAATTTGGGGATAAGTATACATCCATGAAATCATAACCATCATTAAGGACCCAAACATATCCAGCACTTCCCAAAGATTCCCACCACCCATTTTCTTCTTCTCCTTCCCCCACCCCCTTTTTCTCTTTCTCTTATTATTTTGCATTAAAAACACAACATAAGATTATGTTTTCTTGAGACATTTTATGTGTAATCAAGCATTTTTAGCTATAGACATTATTTTGTATAGTAGATATTCAGGACTTTTCTATGTTGCACAATTGACTGTACTTTCAGACAATTTACCTCCCCATTTCCTCCCCTCCCCCATCCCCTGGCAACCACCATTCTACTCTCTGTTTCTATGACTTTGACTACTTTAGATTTCACATATAACTTTCCTGTATCTCAATTTAAAAAATTATGAATTTGAAGGATTATAGGATCAAATTTACAGTAAAGAATTTGCCTGCAATGTGGGAGACCTGGGTTTGACCCTTGGGTTGGGAAGATCCCTTGGAGAAGGGAATGGCTACCCACTCTAGTATTCTTGCCTGGGGAGCTCCATGGACAGAGGAGCCTGGTGAGTTACAGTCCATGGAGTCACAAAGAGTCTGACACAACTGAGTGACTAACACTTTCACTTCCTGGTTTCAAAATATTTTAACTGTATTACAAATGTGTGAAGTAATGTCACTATAGGTTGTGTAGTGGGAAAAGTGCTAAAGTAAGTATGTTAGGAAATTAAGTTTAAATGCCAAAGAATGTATATAAGCATTGTATTCTGGTTGACAAACTGTTTTCCATGAGGATTTATCTTAATTCTGATACTGCTCTACATATATACTGGAATTGAATAATTAAGTAAATGGTGAATGATATGAACCAGGTTTCTTACTATTGGGGAGGGGAGTGTACAGATAAGCAAGGGGAGAAAACAATAATGATCCATGTAGTAATGGATTAGAGTTAGAGACCTCAGGGTGAACTCATGTTTAAGTTAATATAGATACAGTAGGTTATATATAAAAAATACTTACAGATACTATATATATATACATATACATATATGTGTGTGTGTATGTGTATGTATGTGTGTGTATATATATATCTCTCTCTCCATCTGTTAGCTGAGGGGATCCAAGAGCAACAATACATCATTAGCAATGAATATCCTTGGCAACCAGATTTTGGTTTCTAGTAGTATTCTTCAGTGGGCTTCCCTCATGGCTCAAACAGTAAAGAATCTGCCTTCAATGCCAGGTTTCAATCCCTGGGTCAGGAAGATACTCTGGAGAAGGGCATGGCAACCCACTCCAGTATTCTTGCCTGGAGAATCCCATCTTCAATAAAAGCCAGGACTATTTTGAAATGTGGCTCATTCTAAAAATGGGGCAAGAAATACACAATTTGAGGCCAGAGTATTTTTCAGCAGGAGAAAGTAAGAAAGTGCTCAAACAAACAAAAACAACCCTCAATGATGACAAGGTATCAAATGGTCCCAGGATCCAAATGAAAAGAGCTTCCAGTGACCAAGGCTGGATAAATTTAAGCAACCAAATAAATATAATTGGATTATAAAACAAAATATAACTAAAATCCCTGAATACATAATTATACTTAAAAATATAAACCATAATTTTATCATATAATTATAAATGATAATTATAAGTATATAAGAAAACATAATTATAAATAAATACTGAATATTCAGCATGTATTCAAATAACAATATTTTATTATTCAGTATAAATAAATACTGAATAAATGAATAAACAAATTAAGAAGAAGAGACAAAAATCTTGTGGAAAATCATCTCCCCCAAAAAATATTTAGAAGTTTTACTCTCAAAGAGTTAAAACATACTCGTGATTCATACAAATGGCTGTACATAGTGCATTTATTCCACAGACTACAGATAAAAACAGGGTAAAAAGAGAAAATTTAGAGAAACCTGACAATTATCACTTCAAGCAGGAGTTCAAGGTTAACATCCACAGTGATGTCATGTTGACACCATGTGTACTCGCTGTGATTGTGTTGGAAATGGCACTTTACTTCTGTGAAATTCCTTCCTAAAACCCCCACCCCACCACCACCCCCAATCTGGTCACAAGATAAATAACAGACAAATCTCAACTGAAGGAAAGTGTACAATATACCTGACCAATATCCCAAAACAGTCAAGGTCATTAAAAACTAGGAAAGACTGAGAAATAGCACAGCCAAGCAAAACCTAAGGAGACTAGGCTACTAGATGTAAAGTATTCTGTCTAGGATCCTGGAGTAGAAATAAGATGATTAAAAATGTGAAAATCTGTAAAAAGTACTGACTATAGTCAATAATTGGAGAAGGCAATGGCACCCCACTCCAGTACTCTTGCCTGGAAAATCCCATGGGCGGAGGAGCCTGGTAGGCTGCAGTCCATGGGGTTGCGAAGAGTCCGACGGACACAACTGAAGTGACTTAGCGGCAGCAGTAGCAGCAGCAGCATAGTCAATAATAATTGCCTCATTAATTATAACAGATTTACATACTAATGAGACAGGCTGGGACCTGGGACCCTTTGCTGAAGTACTGAAATGCTTGCACCTGGACAAAGCTCTCCTCCAGCAACAAAATACAAAGACACCATCAAGGATTAAAAATAACTGTACACATGCGAGGTTGGGGCAAATGCTGCACAATATAAAAAGACCAACTTCCAACCCGCAGGGAGTGAGCAGCAAGGGAATCTGTTGTTTATTCTCACTCCTCCCTACTGCAACAGTTGTTTAGTTACTGTGGTGTCCAACTCTTTTGCGACCCCACAGACTGTAGCCTTCTAGGATCCTCTGTCCATGGGATTTTCCAGGCAAGAATACTGAAGTGGGTTGACATTTCCTTCTCCAAGGAATCTTCCTGACCCACAGAACAAATCTGGCAGACGGATTTTTTATCACTAAGCCACCAGGGAAACAGGGATCCTAATAAAACCTTGCCTGAATTTCTTGTCTGGCTTCCAGTTGATTTCTATAGATTGGAGAAGATGGTTGTCCCTAGCATATGATTTACTAACATGAAAAACTGTATGGGGTATAAAAAACTTTTCTATTATTTTATCCATTTTTCTATAAATCTAAAACTAAAAAAAACTGAAGTAAAATATAATTTATTTAAAAGGAAGGAAGAAATGAAGGAAAGAGGGAAGGAAAGAAAGGTAGGAGGAAGGGAAGGTGGCAGAAAGGAAGAAAAATGAGAGAGAGAGAGAGAAAGAGAGGTTCGGGGAGGCAAAGTATCCCTTTTTTATATCAAGTCTCTTCCTGGGTCTCTTTATAGCACAAGTTCTGGAAGAGTTGCCTATAAATCACTATGTTGATGTCTTCATCTCCCATTTGTTTTTTAACTTTCTATAGTAGAGTCCCTTTTGTCACTACAGTAAATTTTATCTATGGTGCAAGTAACTTGGACTTGACCCTTGGACTGCAAGGAGAATCCCCTGAGAGTCCTTTGGACAGCAAGGAGATCAAACCAGTCAATCCTAAAGGAAATCAATCCTGACTATTCATTGGAAGGACTGATGCTGAAGCCGAAGCTCCAATACTTTGGCCACCTGGTGTGAAGAGGCAACTCATTAGAAAAGACCCTGATGCTGGGAAAGATTGAAGGTAGGAGGAAAAGGAGATGACAGAGGACGAGATGGTTGGATGGCATCACTGAGTCGATGGACATGAGTTTGAATCAAGCTCCGGGAGACGGTGAAGGATAGGGAATCCTGGCGTGCTGCAGTCTATGGGGTCACAGAGTTGGACACAACTGAGCAACTGAACAACAGCAATGAGTAACTTGCATCTGTCCTAAAGGCATGGGTCCTAAAGGTATGGTTTCTGTCCTTACTGCATTCTTTTGCTGAGCAGCATTTTGCACTGTTGACTTCTCCCTCCTGGAAATAGTTTTGTTTGTTCATTTGTTTCCTTGTTCTCATAATCTTTACTTCTTGTTGTTCCCCTTTTCAGTGGCCACTCCTTTTGTGTTGTTTTGCAAAATGTATTTTTTCCTGTTGGACCAGTAACTGGAATCTTCAAACCTAATCTCTTTTATTCATATATGACCATATTTTCTTTAGATGGGTATTTCCAAATGGTATTTATCTCAAGCCCAGATGTTTCTCTTGTGCTCCAGAATCTTAAATAAATGTCACCTATTCAGAAAGACTTTCCCTGACCACCCAAATTGAATGCTTTCCTCAGTATTTCTACTCTATCATGCTATTTTTCTCATTTTTCTTTTAATTTCTTTTTTGACCATACTACATGTTATGTGGGATCTTAGTTGCTCAACAGGGATCCAACTTGTGGTCCTGCATTGGAAGCTCAGGGTCTTAACCAATGAAAGGCCAGGGAAGTCCCCTCTATTTTTTTTATTGTTTTAAATAGCACTTAACACTGTCTAAAGATGCCTTGTTCCTATATTTCTTATAATGTCTGTCTCCCGCCTTCCTGACTCCCTCTATCAGTTCCTCACTAACCGTAAACTTCAGATTGCTACAACTTTGTTCATTTCCTTCGTAATTGAATTCTTAGGACTAGTGCATTACAAAAAAAGATAATATACTAAAATAAAAAGATAATTAATGCACTGAATATACAAGTTTTGTATTAATATAAATATTTGTGAGCTAAATAAACATTTAATATCAGTAGATATTGATTGAGATAAATTGAGACAAACATATTTATGTATCATATTCTAATTTTCCAAAATTGACTTTTCCAATTAATAAAATAGTATATTCATTACATTAAAGCTCTTGGTATGCTTTCTAGTGTCTGAACTATATCTCATAGACTTTGAATTCTGATGACTATTCTTAGTAGAAATGGAGAAATGTTTGAAAAAGGAATTTAGCTTTGGAGTCAGATACAACACATCAGGTTTATTTTCTAACTCTATGACATGATAGAAAAATAAAATTCTATTTTGTTTAAATCACTGACATTTTTTGGTATATTTAGTTGGTTGATTATAGCAGCTTAGAGTGTATCATGAACAATATAGAAGGGACAATTCAAAGAATATAAAAAAGTAGCACACTACTGTTCCAAAATTGAACACCAGGGCCCAAATTTGGAGATGAGAAGATAACAAATACTCCTATGTTCCTAAGGGGTATTTGAAGAAAGTTATCTAACAATTGGAGTTAGATATTTCTTCTAGAGTCTATAAGGAAGTAGTATCATAGGGTTGCAAAGAGTCAGACAAGACTGAAGCAGCTTAGAATAGCACCTCACAGTACTATTGTAATTGTCTACCACTGCTTTAAAGAATCTTCTCAGAGTTTAAACAAAACTGAGAAATAAAGAGGGAGTCAAACCTTGCTAGCATTGTTGATGATAAGTCTTTTTCTACCCTGTCTCACAGATTATCCTCACTGAAGCCACGAGAAGATAGAGGGCCCCCACACCAGGCCAAAAAAAAATTCTTTGGTGTAGGTGAGCCCACTGTAAAAGGTAAATTTATTATTCTCTGTTGGAAGGCAGGACACCTGCTTATTTATCTTTAATTTCTCTGAACACAAGTAATCAAACCAATTGTTCACATATACATATTCACAGGGAGCAGAATTTTACCCTGAAAGCATGCTTGTGATTTGTTGTAGACAGTCTTAACTATTTTAATACCTGAAAGTGAAAGTCGCTCAGTTGTGTCCAACTCTTTGGGACCCCCATGGACTATACAATCCATGGAATTCTCCAGACCAGAATACTGGAGTGGGTAGCCTTTCCCTTCTCCAGGGGATTTTTCCAACCCAGGGATTGAATCCAGGTCTCTCACATTGCAGGTGGATTCTTTACCAGCTGAGCCACAAGGGAAGCCCAAGAATACTGCAGTGGGTAGCCTATCCCTTCTCCAGTGGATCTTTCTGACCCAGGAATTGAACCGGGGTCTGCTGCATTGCAGGCAGATTCTTCTAATACCTACCAGATTGCAAATTCATAAAGTAAATGCAAGGCCTGCATTTTATGGTTGTTTTAATGTTTGGAAATTTTTTGATCTTATCACATTTCCATATTTTAAAATAAGCCACAAATTAAAGTGTTAAATAACTCAACATTATAAGGATGAAGTTCAAAAATTATGCAATGTTTTGTTTGGTAGTTTATTTAAAATTGGAGACTAATTTATACTAAGATTATTAAAAGAATATTGGTAAGCAAGGTCAATTTAAAATACTACCATTTTATTTTAAGAAAATACAAAGGCTAGTATCTTCTTGATTTTAGAGAAAATTAGCAAATATGTTTGCTTTCTAAATTCTGTTTATGATAATATCATTTCAAGTAGAGAGATAAAAGATGCTAAAATTTTGGCCCACATCAAAATACATTGCCCTTGTTTAATTTATTTGGAAATTTAATAGTATAATTGTATTTATAACCTCAATTTTATTAGTTTCTTCAAAACATTATACAAATTTGCTAAGGTTTTAAAGTACTTTAGAAAATTGATAGCCCATCAAAAAGCATCCACAATGAACAGAAAGCATTATTAATTGGCATACACTTGAGAAAAAAGTAATTTAAAATGCTGAAGAGAAGAACTTTGAGCAATTAAAAGGCACACAATTAAAATGTTTTATTTCTGTTTAACACATAAACCCTATTCTACTTTTTATTGTATTAATTTATTAAATTTGGGATTTGTTTAATAGTCATTTTGAGCAGTGTTAAAGATTTAAATTTTCTTATCAAACAATTTTAGTGGATATGTGGATATGTGAGCATATCTTAAAACAACAAAAACATTATTAAACATAATGGCTGACATATACTGGTGTATTTCCATAGCTATGTAAATCTAGAGTGATGTGACTCAGAGAATGTTTGAAAATAAAGTAGGAAATTCTTTTCTCCATGATCTATTCTGAGATTTCTGTATTTAAAAATCATCAGTGATTTAAGAACAGAGATTTAAAAAACTTATATTTTTCATTTCCACATAAGTTAATCAAAGCCTCTGGTATGTTCTTAAATGGAAACTGACAATATATAAGTGAAAAGTTGCTCAGTTGTATGTGACTCTTTGTGACCTCATGCGCTATACCGTCCATGGAATTCTCCAGGACAGAATACTGGAATGGGTAGCCTTTCCCTTCTCTAGGGGATCTTCCCAACCCAGGAATTGAACCAGGGTCTCCTGCATTACAGGCAGATTCTTACCAGCTGAGCTACCAGGGATCAGATCAGATCTGATCAGTCGCTCAGTTGTGTCCGACTCTTTGCGACCCCATGAATCGCAGCACGCCAGGCCTCCCTGTCCATCACCAACTGCCGGAGTTCACACAGAGTCACGTCCATCGAGTCAGTGATGCCATCCAGCCATCTCATCCTCTGTTGTCCCCTTCTCCTCCTGGCCTCAATCCCTCCCAGCATCGGAGTCTATTCCAATGAGTCAACTCTTCACATGAGGTGGCCAAAGTACTGGAGTTTCAGCTTTAGCATCATTCCTTCCAAAGAAATCCTAGGGCTGATCTCCTTCAGAATGGACTGGCTGGATCTCCTCGCAGTCCAAGGGAAGCTGGCATTAAAACCTGGTATGAATGAACTTTGCTAGTAAAGATGCACATTGGAGTACTAAACAAAGAAATTAAGGTTGAAAATCATAGCAAAATGCTTAGTACATCTTTGAATATCAGTAAATAATAAAGAATTCAATGATATTGATCATGTCTGTATATAAACCTTCTCTGATCTGAAGAAGTGTCAGCTTAATTTGGAATAAGCCCATTTTGTTTAGTATCTATGAAACCTGTACATTCAATCAGGAAACCCATCATCATGTTTGAAAATATTTGTAGCTATTTTTCTTCATTAGAAATTATATCCTCTGATTACAGCTTTTAAGATGTCCTCTCAGAATTCATCTTGACTAGGACCCAAGAAAAGGCTGAGAAAAACGTGATTCTTTATTTTTCTTTATTTTCATTCTCACTCAGAAATGTATATACATTCTGTCTTCCAAAAGGGAGAAATATATACACTAATTTATATGACTCTGATTTAATACTTACAAATTGAGTCCCATTTTATAACATATATATTATATTCTAGGTTCATAATAAACACTGAAAATAAGTCAATGACATTTACTTGAAATCTTTGGTAGGTAAAATAGGACTCCAAATGATAACAACAATTTAATTCAGTGGCTATTTAAATAATTACTATAGTAAATGAATACAATATTGATATTAATTAATCAAAAATCACAACTATATTCATTTATCTTGTTGTTCCTGTTACTACAGGCATTAAGTGTTGATGTTCCATAACCTGAATAATTTATTTGTTGAAGATCTAAATTGATGGCTGAGACTAGTGTCCATTTATCAATTCCCATTTTCATTATGTTTTATTTTCAGACAAATTTGATTCAAGATCAGTAGCCTATGGCAATTTCACTGAAATGAAGGTAGATGAAAATAGAAAGATGAAAAATTGAACTGACAATGCTGTGTGAAAAGTTTGTGATATACAGTCACTAAACCCTCCATCGGCGCATTTCCACAAACAGCTCACAGAAGAGGTATACGATAGAAGAGAAGCAAAATTGTTTACTTGGTTGATTATCATATTTAACTTGCACCTTATAATGTTACATTTAATTCATTTATTAAGTGATCTCACTTCAGAATATTTTAATATATATAAAACAAATTGCATTGGAGAAGACACTCAAAGTAAATGTACATTGTCTTTAAAGCATTAAATGCTAAGTTGCATCTGGAAAGGATAAAACTAAATCATAATATGTCAGAACCAGGTTAAAATAAAATCTAGTTAGGAAAGGTGTGTGTGTGTGTGTGTGTGCATGCATGAATGCACAATTATTTAAGAATTTTCAAAGGAAATACTATATTAACTATTTAGAAAGCAAATAAGTATAATTTAGCCATTTATTTATTCATTCACTTAACCAATATTTAAGGAGTGCCTAAGACATAAGAAATACTTAGATACCTGGGCTTAGTGTACAAAACTGATTCTGCCCTTGCCACAGTGAACTTGCAGTCCAATGATTGTTACAGAAAGTAAACTATAAATTATGGCCAAGTAGGATAAGTAAAAGGAGATTATGGGGTGCTGGAAAAGCACCCCATAATCATGGGTTATCCACTCATGATTCAAGTGGTAGGGGGAGGGTTAAGGATATTCCTTGATGAAAGTCTGATACTGAAGCTCCAATACTTTGGCCACCTGATGTAAAGAGCCAACTCATTGGAAAAGACCCTGACACTGTGAAAGTTTGAGGGAGGAGGGGAAGGGGCGACAGAGGATGAGATGGTTGGATGGTATCACCAACTCAATGGACGTGAGTTTGAGCAAACTCCGGGAGATAATGAAGGACAGGGAAGCCTGGCGTGCTACAGTCCATGGGTTCACAAAGAGTCAGACATGACTTAGTGACTGAACAACAACACCTGATGAAAACCATTTTTAAATTAAGACTTGAATAGAAGTAAATGTTAACTAGACAAAGTGAGAGGATCAAGTATTTCAAGCATAGCAAAGAAATTGCAGAGCTAAAGCCCAGGGTAAACAAAACCTGGCCAAGTGGGAAAAATTGAACCATGACTTTCTTTTTTGAGAATAAAGGGAGCCAATGGGACCCAGTAGAGGAGATGTAAGAGATGCACATTTGATCCTTGGGTCAGGAAGATCTCCCCGGAGAGGGCATGGCAACTTAATCCAGTATTCTTGCCTGGAGAATCCTATGGCTAGAGAAGCCTTGTGGGCTATGGTCCATATAGTCACAAAGAGATGGACACGACTGAAGCAACATAGCTTTCATGCACATATGGGAAAATAAGAAGTTGGAGAATAAGATGAACTAGATCATAAGGGACAAAATTATATTTATTTCTTCTGTACTTCTGCTAGAGAGCACATCCACTGAAGTGTTAAAAACTGAGACATACAAATATTTTATTAAAATTATTTTGGCTGCAGTTCACAAAAGGAACAGGAAATGATCTACCCTGATGTCAGGGATATGGGTTGAAAAGTTGTGAAAATTTGAAAGATGATAGTTATCTGACTTTGACACACTTTATCTGACACACACGAAGAATCGGACACAACTTGGCTACTGACAACAGCATTTAACTTTGAAAAGAAAAAGAGAGATGGAGAAGCATAAACACATTTAAATGATATGCATTACAATAGATAAGACTTGATGATTTGGTAGACCTGTACGGGATTGAGAGAAAATAAGTGAGTGGGTGGCAGAATATAGCCCAGTTTTCCTAGCTAAAAACAACTATAAGATCGTCCTACTGATAATGAACTCTGGATAAAAAGTGGATTAGGGAGGGAAGATGAGAAATTGATTTTTGTGCATATTTTAAGAGGGCATGTTACGTATTCTTTCTGGGGTGATGTTGATGAAGATGAAGATACATGCAGAGGCCATCAGCCTCAGAAGTTACCAGGCGGGCCAAGAGCCAAGCCAAGGTGGCTTTATCCCATAGTCACAGTTCTCAAAGGGAACCTGCTGCTTTTTTAGTGTTTCTTTCCTGCTTCCTGCTCAAGATAAATCAGGTTGGAGAAAAGCAACATAGAAAATAGGCTCAGAAAAAGCCATGTTCCACTTTCCAAAACCCTACTCCCACCTCACACCCACACACACCCTACTCCCAACACATGCACTCTCCTTTAAGCTGCTTGAGTCTTTGTTGAAGGAAGGGAAAAGATAAAACCCTGGAACAATTTGAAAACTTACACTTTGAAAATAAACCAGAATATGTCTTAATATAATCTAAAATTGTTCTTCTTTGTAGTCTTGAACAATCTTAGTTTATAAGAAGAAAAGCTATGAAAAACCTAGACAGCATATTAAAATACAGAGACATCACTTTGCTGACAAAGGTCTGTATTATCAAAGCATTTATCCAGTAGTCATCAATAGATGTGAGAGTTGGACCATAAAGAAGGCTGAGCACTGAAGAACTGATGCTTTCAAATTTTGGTGCTGGAGAAGAACCTTGAGAGACCCTTGGACTGCAAGGAGATCCAACTAGTCCATTCTAAAGGAGATCAGACCTGAGTGTTCATTGGAAGAACCGACTCTGAAGCTGAATCCCCAATAACTTAGCCAAACTGATGTGAAGAGCTGACTCACTGGAAAAGACCCTGATGCTGGGAAAGATTGAAGGCAGGAGGAAAAGAGGGCAACAGAGGATGAGATGGTTGGATGGCATCTCCGACTCAATGGACACGAGTCTGAGCAAACTCCAGGAGACAGTGAAATACAGGGAACCCTGGCACCCTGCAGTCCATGGTGTCACAAAGAGTCAGACATGACTGAGCAATTGAACAACAAACAACAAAAACAAACAGTTCTGACTGCCAGAAATTATATGAAAATAATGGAATTAGACCAATATATAATTTAAATGGTTGCTACCCTATTGGAAAGGGAAAGTTCAATAGGGAATTGATGAATAAAATAAACAACAAGGACCTGTTGTACAGCACAGGGAACTATATTAAGTATCTTGTAATAACCTACAACAAATCTGAAGAATAGATATATAATATATATTTGTATATGTGTATATCTAAATCACTTTGTTGTACACCTGAAACAGTGGATTCCTTACTGTTGAGCCACCACGGAAGCCTATATGTATATTTTTTTATAGCTGAACTACTTTGTTCTACATCTGAAACGTTATAACTCAACTGTATGTCAATAAAAATAAATGCATAATAAAATTTAAACACATTTTAAAAATGAGCAGATGACAGCAGTTGCTGCTGCTAAGTCGCTTCAGTTGTGTCTGACTCTGTGCGACCCCAGAGATGACAGCCCACCAGGCCCCACCATCCCTGGGATTCTCCAGGCAAGAACACTGGAGTGGGTTGCCACTTCCTCCTCCAATGCATGAAAGTGAAAAGTGAAAGTGAAGTCACTCAGTCATGTCTGACTCTTCGAGACCCCATGGACTGCAGCCTACCAGGATCCTCCGTCCATGGGATTTTCCAGGCAAGAGTACTGGAGTGGGTTGCCATTGCCTTCTCCTGATGACAGCAGTATTTAGAGTCAAATGAAACAAGTATTCTTGACTTCATAGAACTTACTGCTTCTCTTCAAAATATATTTTATTTTTTTTAAAGGAATTCCTTGGTTGTCCAGTGGTTAGAACTTGGCTCTTTCACTGCTATGCACCCAGATTCAATCCCTGGTCAGGGAAGTAAGATGCCATGAACCCCAGGGTGTGGCCAAAAATAAAATAAACACATCGTTGAAAGTGCTTGTGCTTAGAGATTATAAATTTTAGATTTGGTAGATTAATCCAATGAAAATGAGAGGAAGAAAAACTTGAACTCATACAGCTATATAACATATTATCTTATGTAATTGGAGAAAATGCTAAGTCAAATAACTTCATCTTGACATACTTGAAATTTAAATCTGATCTTTTGTTATGTCATTTTAACTAAAATAAAAATATGTAGTAATTTAAATTATACATTCTAATAAACATGAAATACTTTAGTAAAACTAGATATAAATTACTATGTATACATGTATGTGGGTATGTATATGTGTGTGTGTGTGTATTATCCAAAATGATAAAATTATGTTAGTGAAAACCAACAGCCAAACCAAAATAAAAACTAAAATACAAGAACTCATAAAGTCTAACATATGTTTTCTGAAATAGCTATGCTAGTTCTTGATCAGAAAACATCATAACATGAAAACAATTAATAATAAATGAGGCCACTTATACCTGTTTTTATAAGTAAGTTAATCTCAAATTTCACTTTGTCTATAAAATAAGATTATAACACATTATGTCATAATTTGGGTTCTGTATATATCAAAGGAAAACCAATTATAAACCATAAATTTATCATGTGTCTGAATCATAAATTATTGCACAGGATATGTAAAGCTTTATCTACTTACTGATCATCACTGCAAATGTACATGTTCTAATTCATCTAGAACCTAAATAAAAATGATGAGTACAAAATAGGTTTGCAGTGATATTTTAGTCACTTTTTAAAGCTCTTACTTTTTTCCCCATACTCTTCAACACTTAGACTCTTACACACCATTCAACATGTATTTTTCTTCACCATTCTTAGACTAACTAAAAAAGATAGGATAAGGATCATTACCTGACATGGTCTCATTAAAAAAAACAAAAAACAACTTCCCATCCAAGACCTATGAATTTGCATTATTCAGATAACTTTTCTCACTTGAATAAGAAAATTGATAATATCATTGTGATAATTTCTTTTTTATAATTTATCATTTATTGTTCCTATTTTAATCATCTGTGAACTTTTCAGAAATGAAAAGATGAACATTCTGTTTCCCATCTTCTGAGAAATGCTATTTACTATGATATTAGTCTTATGCATTGTTTATTGTGAATAGTCAGACTGAAGACAATTTTCTGTTAATTGATTTTAGTCTTCTTTGGTTATAACACAATATTGTTGATCATGCAGTTTTGTCAATTAAACATGCTGTGCCTCTGTCCCACTGTTTTTCACCTCACTTATTATAAACACTTAAAAGATAATTATTAACCAAAACATAGTCTTTTTGCTTTTCATAACAAACAAGAAACGAGTCTAGAGAGATCTGATTTCTCTCCAACTAGAGTGGGAGAAAATGGGTATGTACCATAACTGTAATATATACTTAGTGACCACAGCTCTTTCTGTTATGAAATAAAGATATTTCTTATTCAGATATCATAGATTTCTTAAAAGTTTTCTATTTCTATATGTTTATAATGAAGGGAATTTATAATATATGAGAATACATAAAATAGATTAATAAACACATTTTATTCTCTCTATATTCTATACATCATTTTCATATAAGTTCAGTTCAGTTCAGTCGCTCAGTCGTGTCTGACTCTTTGTGACCCCATGAACCCCAGCACGCCAAGCCTCCCTGTCCATCACCAACTCCCAGAGTCCACCCAAACTCATGTCCATCAAGTCGATGATACCATCCAACCACCTCATCCTCTGTCATCCCCTTCTCCTCCTGCCCTCAATCTTTCCCAGCATCAGGGTCTTTTCAAATGAGTCAGATCTTTGTATCAGGTGGACGAAGTATTGGAGTTTCAGCCTCAACATCAGTCCTTCCAATGAACACCCAGGACTAATCTCCTTTAGGATGGACTGGATGGATTTCCTTGCAGTCCAAGGGACTCTCAAGAGTCTTCTCCAACACCACAGTTCAAAAGCATCAATTCTTCGGCACTCAGCTTTCTTTATAGTCCAACTCTCACATCCATAAATTATCTATATTCTATATATTATTAATATGATGTATTAATAATTATATCTATAGTTAACAAATTAGGAGCCTAAGACATTAAAGAGGATTACATATACATAATTCTCCTCTTCACCAATGAATGAATTATTTTTCCTAAATATTCTATAAAATTTACTGTATTATATTTTCTTATCCATCATTATTGGGGCTTTTCTGATGGCTCACAGTAAAGAATCCGCCTATAATGCAGGAGCCATAGCAGACATGGGTTCCATCCCTGAGTCAAGAAGATCCCTGGAGGAGGAAATGGCAACTCACGCAAGTATTCTTGCCTAGAGAATCCCACAGATATCCCTATATTTGGCGGTATTATAGTCCATAGACTCGCTAAGAGTCGGACACACTGAGCACGCAAACACACACACATGATTCACATCAACTTTTGTGGAAAAAAAGTAGCAAATGGACTGTCTCCACTATCTTCAGATAACTTCCCTGAGAATTTTCATTTCATTCATTTTATTATCATTTAACTTGAATAACTGGTTGTCTTGGTCTAATGTAAAAAGAAAAGTCTTACCATGAATATTCTATGCATCATAATATAATTCAAAGATGTTAATGTGTTATGTTCTATGGTAGAAACTGTTTCTCCCTTTAAAAATGTTAGAGTCAGCTCCAAGTAAATGATGTTATGAAAAAAATAATTGCAAAAAAATTATGAAAAAAGTGACTGCATATGAAAAAACACGAAGAATGTGCCACTTTTATTTATGGGCTCTCTATTGTGTTCCAATGGTCAAGTTATCTATCTTGATGAAAACACCTTAGTATTACTGTGATTTCATAATTAGTCAGATTCAGACAGTATCTAACAGAGGACTTGTTACCAGAATACATGAAGAATACCTCCAATTTGATAAGAATAACCAAATAACCCAATTTTAAAGATGGACACAAGATTTGAACAATATACCTTAATCAAGAAAGTATACTGATGGTAACTAAACTCATAAAATGATATCCAAAATCATTTGTCATTAAGAGAATATAAATTAAAATCACAGTGAGATATTACTACAAACTCACTAGAAAGGCTAAAATTGAAAAAGACTGGTACACTGCTGATAGGAAAGTAAAATGATTCAACTATTTTAGTTTAATGGTTTCTTAAACAATTAAATATGCAGCTACAAATGATATATCCATTCCATTCCAAGGTATTTACCCAAGAGAAATGAAATCATGTGTCTATGGAAACACTAGTGCATAAATATTCATAGCAGCTTTACTTGCAATAACAAAACCTAGATAAAAAAAACTAAATGTCCATGAATTTGTAAATATACATATTACGGTTCCTCTGTACAATACAATAACTCAGATCAATAAAGACAAACTATTGATACAGTAAGCAATATGGATGAATCTCACAATATTGTGTTGACTGAAAGAAGCTAGATGAAAAAAGTGTAGATGCAGCAGGATTCTATGTCTGTAAAATTTCGAGAAAATGCAAACTAGTCTACAATAACAAAGCAGATCAGTGGTTACTTGGGGATGGGAGAAAAGAATGACAAAGGGGCAGGAGGAAAGTTTGGAGGGTTATGGCTAATGTCACTACCTTGATTGTGATGATGATTATATTTTATAGCTATATATATGTCAAAACATGTTGTACAGAGTAATATTATGTGTCATTTTTGTGTCAATAAATCTGCAAAGCAGAACAAAATTAAAAAAAAAATCCCAGATATGTTGTATGTTTACTAGTTTATTATTTTATTGCTTGACTTTTCTACTACAGTGTAAGCTCTATGAGAATGAGTCTTCTTATTTGTTCAGTTTTGTATGCTAGTTATATAGTGGTTGTTCATTAAATACTTGCTCAGTAAATGTATCTTACTATGACATATCAGTGATGATGGCTCACTGCGGGATCTCAATTTATTATATTCAATAATATATGTTTAGGGATCAAGGCAGACCCAGATCTTGCTCAGAATTTGGAGACATAACTAGAAACACTGCATCCAGGATCTTGATGTTATTTCTTCTGCTGGCAATCAGTCTGGCACTGTCTTATCCAGTCTTCAAAAGCCAACTTAATTTATCACTTCTCTTTAGCTGAGATGTTAACTTCCCCCAAGTTGACTTACAATGGTATTAGTAGATCTGGTTCTCATATGTTTTCCCATACCACTGTATATGATGCAGAATGTGTGTGTGTATATATAATTATACAGAAATATCCATAATCATACAGAAACAATCATTCAATGTGATTAAAAATATATGTATACGTACATTTATATTTTATTACAAAAATTTATGTATACATAAATATATATGTCCATCATGAGTACATCATGAGAAACGCTGGGCTGGAGGAAGCACAAGCTGAAATCAAGATTGCCAGGAGAAATATCAATAACCTCAGATATGCAAATGACACCACCCTTATGGCAGAAAGTGAAGAGGAACTAAAGAGCCTCTTGATGAAACTGAAAGAGGAGAGTGAAAAGGTTGGCTTAAAGCTCAACATTCAGAAAACTAAGATCATGGCATCTGGTTCCCATCACTTCATGGGAAATAGATGGGGAAACAGTGGAAACAGTGGCTGACTTTATTTTTGGGGGCTCCAAAATCACTGCAGATGGTGATTGCAGCCATGAAATCAAAATATGCTTACTCCTTGGAAGGAAAGTTATGACCAACCTGGACAGCATATTAAAAAGCAGAGACATTACTTTGCCAACAAAGGTCCATCTAGTCAAGGCTATGGTTTTTCCAGTGGTCAGGTATGGATGTGAGAGTTGGACTGTGAAGAAAGCTGAGTGCCAAAGAATTGATGCTTTTGAACTGTGGTGTTGGAGAAGACTCTTGAGAGTCCCTTGGACTGCAAGATCCAACCAGTCCATTCTAAAGGAGATAAGTCCTTGGTGTTCATTGGAAGGACTAATGTTGAAGTTGAAACTCCATATTTTGGCCACCAGATGCAAAGAGCTGATTCATTTGAAAAGACCCTTATGCTGGGAAAGATTGAGGGCAGGAGGAGAAGGGACAACAAAGTATGAGATGGTTGGATGGCATCACCGACTTGATGGACATGGGTTTGGGTGGACTCTGGGTGTTGGTGATGGAAAGGGAGGCCTGGAGTGCTGCAGTTCATGGGGCTGCAAAGAGTCAGACACGACAGAGCGACTGAACTGAACTGAACTGAAATATAAATGTCCATGAGTTGAGTGTTAGTCACTCAGTCATGTCTGACTCTTTGTGACCTCGTGGACTTTAGTTTGCCAGGCTCCTCTGTCTATCAGATTCTCCAGGCAAGATACTGGAGTGGGTAGCCATTCCCTTCTCTGGGGAATATTCCCAACCCAGGGATTGAACTCATGTCTCTGCATGGCAGGTGGATTCTTTACTGTCTGAGCCACCAGGGAAGCCCATATAAATCCATACTATTATATAATTATTACATGTATATCTGTCTTCCAGCTAAATTCAGGTAGTATTTTAAAACTGTCCTATTCATTTTAAATACTTCAAAAACTAGAATAAATCCAGAATATAAGTAATTAAAAAAATACTGAATTCAATTAATTTAATCTGATCATAATTGTGTCAGTTGTGTTTCAGTCAAAGAAAACACCATCAATAAGAGTGATGTGAGTAGATTATAATAGGAATTAAATCGTATGGATTATTTG
Organism: Bos taurus; assembly: GCF_002263795.3. Classification (NCBI taxonomy): domain Eukaryota; kingdom Metazoa; phylum Chordata; class Mammalia; order Artiodactyla; family Bovidae; genus Bos; species Bos taurus. The sequence continues at coordinate 54,008,473 of NC_037341.1, read as the reverse complement.
TGCTGCAGTTTGCCTAAGTCCATGGCTCCTGCATCTGCTGCTAGCTTTAAAGTCTCACAGTATCTGCAGTTTGGAAAGAAAGCAGACATGATATGAAGAAGAAGGGAGCAGCAGCAACCTGGAATGTGCAAGAATGAGCTTGAATCTACAAGTTAAAACTAGAGCCCAAGCTTCCAATATGATAGTTTAAGGGACCTGTAAAAATGCTGATGCACTTGACCGTGAAACTCTGACCTGGATTTGGAGAAGCTGCAAAGAGGATACTAGACAGGAGGGAAAGGAACTGGAACTTAGCTGCTTCCTCAGGCCTAAAAGGCATGTCAACATAATCTCAACAAGATACATGAGCAGCAACATTACCTTAACTCTACCTGCTAAGCATTAGCATGGCTGTTACTTCACCTTGCCTTCCAAATCTGCAAATTTCTCCAGGTTAGGTCAACATTACACCAGAACTACACAGGAAATGAAATTCAGGATTTAGATAGAGTTTGAGCTGAGCTAAATCAGCACACTTTAAAGCCTCCACAGTCAATTCCTTGTTGTCTTGGCAGGTATATGCACTATATTTACAGAACTTTCAAATATAGGCAATAACAAAAAAAATACTTTACTATAATTATGCAAACTTGCACCATAACAACTGAAAATACACTAACGTATCCTCACAAGAGGATAAACTCATTTTGACAATCTTATTGTAAAACATACTTCTCCTCTAGTTTAACCACACATTCCTTTGATTTATTTTAACTGAAATATCAAGATATGATTTCAGCTTCTATTAACACTTCTTGCGCTTGATAGGAGGGGAATGAAGGATAGAGAGAATGAAGTGTTTTTTTTTATATACTCAACTATGTTCATAGTAACATAAGGAAGGAATGCAGACAACAAATATAGTCCTTGTCTCTGCAATAGTCCGTGTGGTCATAGCTATTATCTTTACACATCCATTCCTGACTCTGCCTGTACTTACACCCTAACTGTTGCATTTCACTCAGGAGAGTCAAACTTTATTCCTGAAGGTTCTGGGTGATGAACAGTCCTGACTTTGGGTGGTTATAGTTGTATACTCAGTTTATGTTCAGGATATGGGAATATTTAAAGGAACTCGAGGGAATCACCTACATTCCAAATATAATCTTCCTTAAACCACTGTGAATGAGCAACCTAATTTCCCAAAATAGCACTGGAACCCTCATCTTAAACATCTCAGCTATCAGAGTAACCTCTTTCTTGGAACCAATGATTCACTTGCAGAAGAAGCCCAAAGTGGCCAGGTAACAAATTCAAATTCACTGGAAACATTGTTGAGGTCCCTGGTAAAAGTCTTCTTCCATAGGAACTAATGCCTATATGTGAGTCCAACATTCTGGGCACTTGAGTAGGGAAAGCAAACATCTCATTAATGTATCACCAGGGGTAATGGGAAAGATTCTTATTTACACCTGTGGTAAAGAGTTGGAGCATCAAGCCCAAATGTGTTTGTGACCTACAAAATCCAGAGTCTCAATAAACACAGTACTCTCTCTTAGTAACAGGAGGGGCCAGATATCAAGAGTTTCCCCATTCTACTAAACTGCTAAAAAGGAATATCAAGCAAGTCCCAAACTTTTGCAATTTAAACTTAATTCTTGACACCAAACTCTTAAGGCAGTTAAACAATAACTTAAGTAGACCTATATTTTAAGCACATCCACAATAACTTACAGAATAACTCATACTCATAAAAGTACATGATAAAATTATAAAATATTCTGAAAAAATACCACAAAGTATTTCTACAATTGCTCACAATATATTATTCTAAAGCTTTCTCAGTGAACCCTTGGTGCACCTCCCACTGAAGAAATGAACATAATCTTCATTCGCCATTTTAATAGTTCATAGAATACATTTTCTTCATTCTTTCAACATATTTATAGACTGAATACCTGGTACCTGACATATGCAGTGTTTACAATAGTAATCAAGAGAGTCAAGAAAGATAGCCAATTGTAAAGTACTTTATTCTGGAAAGTAAGGAAGGGGAATAGGGAAAAACAGACAATAAGTAAAAGTTCTTTAGAAAAGTTCAAATAAAGTGCTACTAAGCAAAGAAAACAGTAAAAGGGGACAGTGATTCTATCTAAAGGCAGCACTTTTTTTTTTTTTTTTTTAAAGGCAGCACTTGGGATAGAATTATCAGGGCCTGCTTTAAGGACATGACGTTTGAACAGGAAAATAAATGACAAGACATGCCACAACAGAAAAAATCTGACATGAGTGCTCCAGTAAGATACTAGAAGAAGGACAAGTTTGGCCTGTTGAGGAATAAAGAAATCAGTGTGAATGGAGTATAATGAGAAAGAGAAAAATGATGTTGAATAAGGTTAGAGAAACAAGCTAGACTCATAATGTGTAGCTATTCATAGACCATGATAAATAATCAACATTTACTATCTAAATTTGATAAGATGTTAGTTGTTTTAAGCAAGGGGTAGCATAATATAAGTTACATTAACTGACCCTGCCTCCTCATATGACTAGAATGAGCCTTGTACAAGTGATCATATGCAGCGATAGAGAGACAAGTCAGGAGAATGCAGTAGCTGCTAGAATGAGAAGTAAATGCTTTCAACAGAATTTTAATCTTTGTGAAGGAAAGAAGTGGTCATAGGATATGTTAGTGGTAGAAAAAATAGGGCTTATTATTAATGTATTATACTTAGAGGCATGAGCTGTGCTGTGCTTAGTCGCTCAGTCCTGTCCGGCTCTTTGCAAGCCCATGGGCTGTAGCCTGCCAAGCTCCTCTGTCCATGGGGATTCTCCAGGCAAGAATACTGCAGTGGGTTGCCATGCCCTCCTCCAGGGGATCTTTCCAACCCAGGAATTGAACCCAGTTCTTCCAAATTGCAGGTGGATTCTTTACCGTCTGAGCCACCAGGGAAGCCCAGAGGTATGTGAGGGAAAAACAAATCAAGAACCACTCCATGGTTTTGACCATGAACATTTGTTTAAAATGTTTTGCCATTTACTAAAATGAAAAGCTTAGATTAGGAACTGTTTGACAAGGAGTTAAAGGCATGGGAAGTCATGAGTTAAGTTTTAGAAATGTTAAATATGTGATTAAAGATGAACTATACAACATCCAAATGAAGACATTGATTAGATTGAAATGTATGAAATTGTCTTTTATTGGTAACCTAAAAACAATCAAATTCATGTGATTTCTATCATCAATTTCACACGATTCTATCACCCAACAATATGTAGCTATATATATGAGTCTGAAATTCCAATAAAAGTTCTGACAGTAGGAGATTTGGGAAGCACTGGCATATTGATGCTATTTAAAGTTGTGAAGCTAGGTGAGATCATATAAGACAAAGTGTAAATAAAAAATGAGCCCATAGGTGAGCCTGGAGCACAATAATATTTATAGATCAAGAATAGGTGGCAAGTACTTACATTAAGAAATCTGAGAAAAAGCAACTGAAAAGAGCCAAAGTTTTGTATTCTCTTGAACAAAGCAGCAAAACACTTTTTTAGCTCTGATTTTTTGGCATTGTTGCTTTCCATTTCCTGTCACATTACTAAGATAAATACAATTTTCTGAGATACTGTGAGTCTGAAAAGTTGGCTTGTGATCTAACAAAGAACCTTAGTAAGTCTTTTAAAACTTTTACAACCCTAGGATTTATCTACTTGCAATACTCAGTGTTTTATATGCTGCTCCAACTTCCACCAATGATTCCATAAAATACTGACAGTTTAGTGTAGACTTGAAAAGAAATAAACAATCATAATATCTTCCTATATTATATCATGCAATGAATTTGACATAGAATTTCCAAACCCATATTTATTTGATAAATGGTGCAATATAAACTGAGTGCTTCAACCTTCTCTTTGCTTCAATAGATTGTTGACTTTTTAATCTTTATATTCAGAAGTTCCATCTAGGGCAAGTGGATACTTGCTATCTACATTTAGACGCAGCTCTCAAATTTCTTGTACTTGGTTGCAAAAACAGAAATGAAGAATGGAAATACTTTATTAAGGTCACATAAAATTGCTTCTAGGATGAATCTGGATAACCAGACTGAAAAAATAAAATATGGGGAACTTAGAATTTTGGAAATATGGGAAATTGTACTTAGAATTTTTATTCTTGCATAGGAGAAAGATATTAAATATTCAGAACTACACAATTGAATAGTGTTATGTACTCTCCACTGATTGCTTTGATGACAGATGGGAGGAAGGCTCTGGAAATAACAGAGGTAACCAAAAGGATAGGAAGTAGCCTAACACATGCTTGCTTTTGAAAAATGATTTAAAGTAGTATTTCAACCTATAACCCTAGTACGCTAACTGGAGTGCACTTTTAGGGCATTTATTTTAATTCTCAAAAATCAAGCAATATGTGCTTATTCTGGTCATCAGTGTGGCCACCTACCTCTGAGATTGCTTCCACTGTTCCTCTGCTTTCTGGTATTTATATACTGTGAATTCCATTCCCAGTTTATACTAGGTTGATCTATGTAACAGAATGTCTCAGATTGATGGCATGTTATTTTTGAAATTAGTTTATGATAGATTTTGTGCTTTCCATTTTGGTATATCTCCCTCTTTTACATCCCTCACTTGGGAAGAAGCCAGCTGCCACATAGCACAGTTCAATGGCAGAACCCATGTGATACACAGTTGAGCCCTGTGTTATTGACCATGGGAGCAGTCCCTGACACATTTTAACATAACTGGAGTCCTGGCTGACAGCTTGACTAAAACTGTGTAAAAGACCCTGAAACAGGATCAGCTACTTAGACCATTTTTAGATTCCTGATCTCAAAAACACATGAGGTCATAAAAGTTCATTGTTTTAAACTGCTGGATTTGGGGACAGTTTTACAGAACAATAGCATATTAATTAAATCTGTTTGGTAGACTGTCTTGAAAACTTCATAGAGCTTTTTTGATAACCACTGCTAGGAGCTCATATTTATGCTTATGATTTTTGACTATTGTCTTAGAGTCCTTGTGATATCATGCTTAATGAAGATGACTATTTATTAGCAATAAGAATTAGTTAGAAAGACAGAAAGTGGGATAAATCCTTTGACAGAAAGTTTCAGTATGTCACAGCAAGAAAAAATTGACATAATTAATAGTGTAAGTAGAAGATTTAGAAAATATACAGTAAAATCAATTGTTTGATATAGAAATAATTGGTTAAAAGTTGAACTTCTGGTTGTCACCATGAAGATTTAGGGCCTTGCTGTCCTTACCTAAGTACTGAATTATATCTAAGAAGACAATTTAACTCATGGATTATTTAATTCTAATATGATTTTAAAAAATTCTCTGTGAGGTGAATTTTCTCTCAGAGTAAAGTTTAACATCTGTAGTCAACACATTATACAGAGATATGATTTTCTGTATTTTTTCCTTTTAGTAATGAGAACACAGATAGGTACTCCTACTGTGGATTCATAAGCATGTGCATTAAGCAGTACTTATCTGTGATATTTATCATCTGATGAAGTTCTGCAAATTATACCAATTTAGTTCAGTACTGTAATTAGGCCCACTGTAAAACCTACTGAATGGAATTTCATTGTAGAACTAACCTTTGATTGACATAGGATTGCTATTATTTTAACAGTTGCCATCACCTCCCTTAAATTCCTTTAGGGAAAATATGTTTTCCCAAAGACTGTGTAGAATGCAGGCAGAATGAATTCTAAAATGACAACTCCTACAATTTCTAATTTAAAAGACATCCTAATAGTTAAAAAGAACCACTTAGAAAAGATATAAATACTTCTATCTCTTCCTCCAGCTCTACTGAGCAATGTAACTCTAAAAGTACCTGAAAATGCCTCCCTGATTATGATGAGCTGCTCAGTCCTTTACAGATGTGTGGTATGTGTATGCCCATGTCTGATGTAAAAGCTAATACTGAAAAGTCTGTTTTTGGAATTTTTTTCTTGCACATTTAATATGTGTTTTGAAAATGAGGCAGTAGATACGAGAAATTTTCTGTAAGTAGAAGAGAAACTAAAAATCCTGACAACTTGGAAATATGTGGGGAAAAAAAATATTTCAGAGGACATGGATATCTTGTCATGGATTAAGAGATCATAAATGGCTTAAATTCTTGGAAACAATGGAGAGTGGGAGAAAAAAAAAAAAGCTCCAGGTAATTTTGGTAAATGGTAAAAGAAAGCACACTGGAATCCAGGTGTTTGCTCTGCCAACCTAGTCTTTGGCTAAACACAAAGATTTGACAGTAGTGGGATGATTAATGAGCTTGTTAATGATTAATAAACTTAATAAGCTTGAATGCACACCTGGCAATGAGGGCAACACCAATAAAACAGGCACCTATTATATTGTTGTGATTCTGTTTTCTGTGCAGGATAATACAGGGAAATTTTAGAGACAAAATGTTTATTACAAGGATATAATCATAGTAGTGACTAACACCTGGCATTCAGAAGCAATGGCTTCATGCACCTAAACATATGAAAAGCAAATTTTGCATTCTCATAAATGAAAAACATATAACTTAAGAAAAAATGCTAGGTACGGTAATCAGTAGCATTATTCTATACTCCAACAGCACAAGACCATTTCAGTTTCTATTTACTCATGTCAGAGTTTTCCAAGTTAACTTTTTTTTTTAACCATAACACCTGCATCTAGAATCCTACAAAATGTTTGTTATACTAAATATACTTAAGCTTTTCAGGTTTCTGCATATATACTCAAGTTATGTGTTCTATGTTAAATAGCAGTAGGGACAGGTGTCCCAAATTAGCCTAAGTTTGTCAGGCTTAAAGCAAAATACCACCACGTGTTTTTTGTATTTTAAAAATTCAACAAATGCTATGCTTCAAAGTATTTAATCTGAAAATCTATTTTTAATCTTCCACTTCTTTCATTTGCTTTTCATTTTGAGGGAAATCCTTCCTGTTCCCATTTCCATCAGTACTGCCCCTTGCAGGCCCATGAATGAGAACATTTTCTACCTAAAACACATTTTTTTCAAAGGCATTTTGGTTTGAGCTTTGCATAACTCTTGCTGGAATGATTGATAGTGGTTACAAGGCTGGGGTTATGTTGATAAACTTAATGTATCAATTCACAATTAAATTTCTTCTTGTGTTTCTTTTTATATTTTATATGGACATTAAAGTGCCTTGCTCCCTCAGGAAAGTTCTCCTAAAGCAACATAAGGAGACCTTTTGTTGTTGTTGTTCAGTCATTCAGTCATGTCCAACTGTTTGTGACCCCATGGACAGCAGCACTTCCCTGTCATTCACCATCTTCTGGAACTTGCTCAAACTCATGTCCATTGAGTCGGTGATGCCATCCAACCGTCCCATTCCCTGTCGCTCCCTTCTCTTCCTGCCTTCACTTTTCCCAGCATCAGCAGCTTTTCAAGTGAGTTGGTTCTTTGCATCAGGTGGCCAAAGTATTGGAGCTTCAGCTTCAGCATCAGTACTTCTAATGACTGACTGGTTTGATCTCCTTGTATTCTAAAGGACTTTCAAGAGTCTTCTCCAGCACCACAGTTTGAAAGCATCAATTCTTCCGCATTCAGCCTTCTTTATGGTTCAATTCTCACATTCATACATGACTACTGTAAAAAGCATAGCTTTAACTATATGGAAAGTGAAAGTGAAAGTCGCTCAGTCGTGTCCAACTCTTTGTGACCCCATGGACTGTAGTCCATGGAATTCTCCAGGCCAGTATACTGGAGTGGGTAGCCGTTTCCTTCTCCAGGGCATCTTCCCCATCCTGGGATCCAACCCAGGTCTCCCGCATTGCAGGCAGAGTCTTTCCCAGCTGAGCCACAAGGGAAGCCTTGTAGACCTTTGTGGCAAAGGTCTCTGCTTTTTAATATGCTGTCTAGGTTTGTCATAACTTTTCTTCCAAGGAGCAAACGTCTTTTAATTTCATGGCTGAAGTCACCATATGCAGTGATTTTGGAGCCCTAGAAAAGAAAGTCTGACACTGTTTCCATTGCTGCCCCATCTATTTGCCAAGAAGTGATGGGACTGGATGCTATGATCTTAGGTTTTGAATGTTGAGTTTTAAGCCAGCTTTTTCACTCTCTTCTTTCACCTTCATTAAGAGGCTCTTTAGTTCCTCGTTGCTTTCTGCTCTAAGTGTCATTATCACCTGCACATCTGAGGTTGTTGATATTTCTCCTTGCAGTCTTGACTCCAGCTTGTGCTTCATCCAGTCTGGTATTTCACATGATGAACTCTGCATATAAGTTAAATAAGCAGGGTGACAATATACAGTTTTGATGTACTCCATTTCCAATTTTGAACCAGACCATTGTTTCATGATCTGTTCTGTTGTTTTTTGACTTGCATTCAGGTTTCTCAGGAGGCAGGTAAGGTGGTCTGGTATTCGCATCTCTTTAAGAATGTTCCAGTTTGTTGTGATCCACAAAGTTAAAGACTTTAGCATAGTCAATGAAGCATTATATATATATATATAAATTCTCTTGCTTTTTCTATGATCCAATAGATGCTGGCAATTGGAACTCTGCCTCCTCTGCCTTTTCTGAATCCAGCTTGTACATCTGGAAGTTCTTGGTTCACATACTGTTGAAGCCTAGCTTGGAGGATTTTGAGCATTACTTTGCATGTGAAATAAGTGCAATCATGTAGTAGTTTGAACATTCTTTGGCCTTGCCTTTCTTTGGGATTGGAATGAAAATTGACCTTTTCCAGTCCTGTGGCCACTGCTGTTTTCTAAATTTGCTGGCATGTTGAGTGTAGCTCTTTAACAGCATCATCTTTTAGGATTTGAAATAATTCAGCTGGAATTTCATCACCTCCACTAACTGTTCATAATGATGCTTCCTGAGGCCCATTTGACTTCACAATCCAGAATGTCTGACTCTAAGTGAGTGATCACACCATTGTGGTTATCCATGTCATTAAGATCTTTTCGGTAGTTCTTTTGTATATTCTTCCCATCTTTTCTTAATATCTTCTGCTTCTGTTAGGTCCATACTGTTTCTGTCCTTTATTGTGGCCTTCTTTGCATGAAATGTTCCTTTGGTATCTCTAATTTCAAGGATACCATTAGCATGAATTTTTGTACCCACCTAGAGTCTGCATTCTGTGTACCTGGTATATCTGAATTTTATTCTTTATGGCAAAAAATTGAATCTAATTTTCTGTACTTCTTAATTGTAGTACTGCATTAATGTAAAGATTATATATTATATACAAACATATAAAATATGTATTATATATATATTGAGAAATAGAGAAGATCTGTAACATATTTATAATTCAAATTTTAAAATTTTGTCTTGTCACCTTTCCTTCAGCTGTCTTTCTTTCATAATTTTCAAAAGCATTCTGTATATTTCATTTTCACTTTTAGGCATCATTTATATATGTTTGACCTGCATGTTTCTGAAGCCAGTATTAGATTCTGGCCATATTTAAACTTTACATTTTCTATAAGAATCCAAAAATTGAACAAGACTTTTTTGACTCTCAGAAATATTTGAAGTAACAACAACAAGGAAGGTTTTAACTAGAAATTGGTTGTTTCTCCTCAGTTGGCCTTTTACACACTTAAATGATGTCAGCTCAATTGAGTTGGCAAAAGTTTCTTCCTCAGTGGAATAACTGTAGAGTGAATAAGAAGAGAAAAAAGAAATCAGAGAAGTTGAAAGTGTGACCTTCTGTATTTGCTTCCTTTCAGTGGATGTAACTCCGCACTATAGAAGTATTTCTAAATAATATTTCTATTCAACTATTTCTTAGATGGGAAATGCTAATTCAATTAGCTGTGCTTAGAGACAAATTTCAGCTCTTGTAGAATTGCAAACAGCACAGAATACAAGGTATAGGTAGAGTTAAATTTAATGGTGAATAAATTTGAAAGTTGAGCAAAACAGGAAGGAAAATGACCTTTAAGGATCAGAATAGAAAGGAGCCTATATACTTCAGTTCTCAGACTCTGTATATCTGAAAAGAAAGCACTAAGAAAGCAAATGCTGGATTACACAAAGAACAAAGAAAAATCTGGAAGCATGAGAGTCTCACTGATTTCAGCTATATATGAGTGCCTGGAAAAATTGGGACTGTAGCCAAATAGAACAGAACAAGGCAACACAACCGAATCATGCTGTGCATCTCTAAGGATATTAGTGGTTTGATAATTGTGCCTGAAGTGCTTTCCTTTGTTTCTGTCTAATTGCCATTAAACTCATCATTTCACATAGAAGTTAAGGCCAAAACTGAAGGAACACTTTGAGTCATGTTAGTTCATTTTAGGACTTGTTTTGTCTGCTTGAAATCAAGCCGATTTTCTACCTTACCAGTCACCCATCTGAAGGAAATGATTAGAAATGACCTGAAAAATTACAAGGATGGATGATAGTAGACAGTACTGCTGCTTATTTTTCTATTATCCTTTTATTCCTGATGTGAATTTTGAGAAACATATTTTTCCATTTTAAAGATGGGAATTTAGGTGGGAGAACAATAATATTTTTAATGCATACCTACTTAAATGGCCACTGAACACAATATGTCTGATTGTACATGAGGTATTGTTTCACCTCTTCAGTGCTATTGAATGCATAAATTGTTCACTCACAGACATTTTTGAAACTTTAAATTTACAAGTCAAATATTGAATTCAAATGTATATCCAAGGCATAGAGAAGAAAGGCAGTGTTCTCCTATCGGGGTGTTGACATTTGATAAAGAAGGCTTCTATACTCAGTAAGTGTGCATAGTAAAATATTCCCTGGAAGTTATACTCTTGGAGAAAGGATAGTGATGATAATTACAGAAAAAATAAAACTGATATTTTTAGTGTCAGATCCACCCATATTTCCCTATGATTGATAGCAGGAAATATAATTTTAGCTTTAGTAAGAGCCGTGAGTTTCTGGTAGTTGCTTTTCTGTGACATCAATGTAGAATAATGTTTTTTCTTTGCTAAGCAACAGCTGGCCAAGTAAGTCTCTACATCTCTTCTTTAGCTTTTCTCTAATGGAAGAAAGTGACTTTAATCAAAAATTAAAGGCTCGTATAAAGAAATACAAAATTTCAGTTGTGATAGGTGCTATGAAGGATACATTCTCATAGCATTATTTGAATTTGTGATGAAAGATTTCCCTAAGAAAATGATACTTGAATTGTGGTCTTAGAAAAAGCATAATTTAACTAGTTGAAGAAGAATGCATGGGAAGGTTCTTTCAGTAGAACAGACATTATTGAGAAAAAGAGATAATTAAAGGTGCTGGAAACCAAAGAAGATTAAGAAGAATCAAGATTCAAAATGTATCATATTATATACTAGTAGTAAGTAACCTGGGTTTCCCTGATGGTTCAGACGGTGAAGAATTTGCCTGCAATGCAGGATAACTGGGTTTGATCCCTGGGTTGGGAAGATCTCCTGGAGAAGAGGATAGCTAAACACTCCAGTATTCTTGCCTGGAGAATTACATGAACAGAGAAGCCTGGTGGGCTATAGTCCATGGCTTTGCAAAGAGGAGACACAACTGAGCAAGTAACATTTTCACTCACTTTCAGTAAGTAGCCTATATCAAAAGATGTAGAGGAAAAACAAGAAGACAAACTCAGTCCCAAGAAACCAAGATATGCCTGGCACATGGAATGGGTAGACAAAATCAGTTATCAAAGCTAGATTAAATTTTTTTTGTTATTTTTACTTTTCATTGGAATTATATGACTATTTTGATACTAAAAGATTATTAGCAATTTTTCTAAAATGTATATCCTACCAACCAATTCACTAATTACCTATGTAAAAATATTACTAAATGAAGTATATAACCAATATGAATGATTTCTAATAGAACACTGAGCCAGAATTTTTATGAGTAATTAAAATGCATTGCATAGTGTATAACACAAGTTAGGCAAATTTCATTAAGAACACAAGACATATTTCCAACTGTTTTTCTACATGATTTCACCTCACTGAACACAGTGGACATCTGATGACTTGTACTACATTCACAGTCATATTCAAGTGTGCACAGAGGTGAACATTTCTCACAAATTCATTAGTAACACCTGGGACTCCCTGGGTGCCAAGAAAGTGCATTAATCAGAAAGATGGACTGAATCAGGTTAGCTGATAAGGAACAGAGCTGCTTCTTAACAACTTGTTTCACATCAACTATGAAGAAGTGCTCCACTTGTGAACTGATAGCTCTTACCAGATGGAGGGTCTAGAACAGTAGTCTCACATAGGCAGTGGTGATGAATAAACTTTTTATAAAACTGCATTCGATTATGAATGGGACACTTATTTATGAGCACAACAACTACAAATAAAATACAAATTCTGATTTCACCCTTATCTTTCTTTCTTTTTTTTGTTTCTTAAACTTTTTCAAAATCTGAGATGTTAAGGTGTGACAGTCTTACATGCAATTTTGACTTTGGATTTCAAGTATCCCAATAATTTTGTGACAACTACAGTGAACTTACTGCACTGAGTGACGGAGCAAATTTCTCAAGGTTCACAGCTAACTAAAGAATACATGGATTCTAAGCTACTTTACTTTTAGAGAAATTAGTCAAAATCAAAAGAGACATGACTAAAATTAACAGAAAGCTATTTTAGTATGAATAGGATAGTGAGAACATAACTGTATGCAAAACCCTAGAGTTGGAAGTGAAAATATTTTAAATTTCAAGGGCAACTTGATTGTTTTTCTACCAATTTCCATATATCTACTAAGCAATATAGTATTTTTCTAATTTAATTAAACTTTGACATCATACATCATCCAAAGCTTTTTGGAAACTTAATAGAGTCAGTCTTAATTCTTTTTATCTTCAGCTTATCAAATCATTAATACTTGCCAATATCATTCAAAAATATCTCTTAATTAATTGTCTATTCTTCATCACCACCATAACTACCATTTTCCAAGTAACCATTATCTTTCACTTAGATACAGCCAATAGTCTATCTTTTTCTGTCTGCGTCCTCTATAATTTTTATCCAGGTAACTTTATAAAACAAAAAATTTACATAATTTACATCCCTTCTATACTAAATGCTTCAATAACTTTCCACTGGGATTTCCAAGCGGCACTAGTGATAAGAAACCTTCCTGCCAAGGCAGGAGAGGCAGGTTCCATCTCTGGGTTGGGAAGATCCCCTGGAGTAGGAAATGATAACCCACTTCAGTATTCTTGTCTGGATATTTCCATGAACAGAGGAGCCTGACAGGCTATAGTCTATGGGGCTGCAAAGAACTGGACAAGACTGAGGGACTGAACACACACATGACAACAAACATACTTTCCACTACATATAAAATAAGATCTTCACTACTTATCATCTCACCATGTTGCTTTGTCTGATTTAAAGTCAACTTATTATGCCCCTTGACTGGTATGATCAAACCACATTGGTCTTCTTACCATCCCTGCAGTACACCTATTTCTTCATAATTTTCCAAGTGAATTCCTATAGGTATTATTGTGTGTAGATGCACAGAGTGACTGGAAATACATCATTTTATTAAAATAAATATTCTAGTATTCATATAAGTAAAACCATGTGAGAAATATTCTTTACAGAATCCAGTATGGAATACTTTCCTTGTCAAATAAGCACACAAAATTGAAGCAGAAAATATGGCAGTTTCACATTATTTAAGCTTAAAAAGAAAAAAAATGTGTTCATTACAGCTGTGTTTTATTAGATTTTTAATGTGCCATGAATGTTTGTTTGCGTTGGTGTGTCTGTCTGAGGTTGGCTCATGTTTTTGCCCAGGGACTATTCTCTACTTCTTTCAAATTCTAAAAATTTTCTAAAAAGAAGTCTTATTTATTTGAAAAGTTTTTAAAACATCTCTGATGTTCCAGTTCTTGAGGATAAGATGTAAATTAAAAATGATGAAGTTGCTTCTCTTAAGAAACACACAGTCTACTGAGGGAGTCAGAGGGAAAAATATACAAAAACATAAATAAAATAAAATGAAACATCTAGTATGAAGGAAAATAAAGAGAGTGCTGGATTAGACCTTCCTCGAGTTGAAATTTGAGCTGGTATCTGAAGGATGAGAAGGTGCAGGCACTGAGAATAATGGGGGAGGGAGCAGTTTAAGAGAATTCTAGCCATGAAAACTTATTATAACAAAGATAGGTGAGAGTGTGATGTACTGGGGGCACATCCACACACTATAATACCTATCTGAATTAACTTGGAAAATTATGAAGAAATAGGCTTGTATTAAGGATTGGATCCCTATTCAGAACAAAAACTATGCATGCATAATACATGTATATATACATAAGTACTTCTAAGCAACTTTACACAAATTTTAGCTCCTCTTTCCTAAGGAGTTAGTATTAACCCTAGGTATGGAAATTATCTTTGTTGTGTTCTATTTTCCTTTCCTTTCTATAATTCATGCTTCTTTTGACTAATGGTATACATTTATATTTTACATTGAGATATTCATTTTCTATTTCTGGACTGAGTCTTTTATATATATATAAATCTGTATAATATGGCATTTTCAACTTTCTAACCTAAGCATAAATATCTCTGAAAACAGTTTTCTCTTACTTTTCTAAATAATGGAACAATTTGGAAAGCCTCATTAGCAAACTGGCTTTCAAATTTCTTTTTAACTTTAAGGCACCTGATACCTGATCATGAAAAACAATGTAGTTTTATATTTTAAAAATATCCTGTAAATAACATGCTGTTTGTCAATCTCCTAGTTAACGTTTCATCTTCATTCTCAAGTAAGTCCATACAACAATTCTATGGGGGGATATTTCTTCCTTTATCCTCCTTTCAACAGTAAATCACTATATCTTCAATGCTATCTGTATCTATAATATTTTTGTCTGTATTATTTATGTGTTGCTGTGTCAAAAATAGCCCCAAACTTAAAGGCTTGAAAATACAAATGTTTAGTATTTCATAGTTTGTGTGGATCAGGAGTGTGGAGGTGGTTTAGCTGGACAGTTTTGGCTCAGATTCTTTCATAGGTTGCTGCCGGGGTCCAGCCCCGGCTGATCCAGGGAGTTCAAAGCGGGGACAGCGACGGCGAGGATCAGGAAACAATAGCTTCATTAGAGATATAAAGAGTACTAGAATGAGGATAGCTCAGTAGGAAAATTCAGTGGAGAAAAGAGGCTGAGTAGCTTGGTTTACGCGGGAAACCAATAAAACTTCAAGACAAGAAGCTTGCACCACTTACGTAGGCCGCAGGCATCCTTCCATTCTCCCGAAGGAGAGAAGACACTGAGACCTCCCCGGTCGGATCTTAGAAGCCCAGGCATAATTAGTAAGCATGGTGGGCTCCGCGCTCCAGATGGAGACTCAGCCAGAGTTTGAGAGAGAGAGACATGGGGAGACCAGTCTTTCGAGGAACTGATCCCAATTCTTTATTTTCCATGGTCTACTTTTATACACTGAGATGTTACGCAAAAGTCACGCGGGGTCAGCAGTCCTGACTTTTATCAAAGTCAGGTGCTTCATACAAATGTATACAGAAGTCTTAGGGGTGTTACATAATCTTCTGGCCAGGGGGCCTGCTGACAATTTATGACCCTTTCCTTGTGACAGCGGTCAGTCAACCAGGACACTTATTTCTCCAGGGGTGATTATTCTTAAAACAGACGCCACCCAAATAAAGTTACATTCCTATAGGGTGAAGGTGTAGTGGGTTTTAATTAAGGAAAGAATTTACTTAGCCTAAGGTCTAACGTGATTTATATCAAAGGTTAATACTTATTTATTCTATATATTCATTAACGTGTATAAGGGCAG